>NC_069793.1:23225673-24475673 GCF_027406575.1 Nycticebus coucang | reverse complement strand
TAGGTAATTTCAAGGTAGAATATTCTATGACAGTGTAAGCATTCAATATGTTGCAGAAAGAATGTGTAAATGAACAAATGAAGTAAGGGTGGATGGGGTGATCTGGGAACCCAAAAGACAGACATATAATTGAGCTTAGGTGGGAAGAAGGGGAAAAAATTGGTTCCCAGGAAAGGCGATTCTTGAAAAGCATTGTGAGGGTAAGTAGGAATTTGCCAGGCTAAGAAGGGAAGCTGGATACCACAGAGGAAAGAAAGTTAGAAAGAAAAACAACATTAGAAAATGTAATTGGATATGCATCTTTTTTGTTTAATGCTCATAACTCTTTTAAAGTTTCCACATGTCATAAAAGTTGTAAGAAAATTATGCATAATAAATTCTGGCAATAAATACCATGAATAGTGTTAAGTGTTCATTCAACATAGGGAAAGCACGGCAGTGAAAGGGCAGAGCTGTGCAGAAAACCATAGGATATACTTTCTATACATTGTCAATTCATTGTTTCTGCATTCTTAGCTGTGCAGCTATTCCTCAAGAGAACTGAGTTAAAATATTGAACTGAAGGGAGAAAATAGGAGCGTAATTCAGTGCAAGCAGCTTCAAAAAAAAAAAAAAATCCTCAAGGCCTCCGAAATGTTGCATTTGATCATGTTCAGACCTGTATCATAACCCTCAATGATACCCTTAGGGACTGACATTTTTTCACTGTATCAAAAGCCTAGACAGACAGAATTGCAGGAGAGAGCTTTTCACAACACCAGAAACGCTGTGTAAATCTCCCAGCCAAAAGTCATAGAACATGCTAAAGTGACAGGCATAACGCCTTTCCTGCCATCAAGCGCCACCACAAACACCAAGAAGACACGGGTGGAATTGCTAAGCCGTTAGCCACCTGGGATAGCTTTTCAAACAGTAAGACTTGTTTTCTACCATCATGTGTGATTTCAAAATAAATTTCTTGCTTAAAGTATGAAAAATTGACTCAAAATATAAGAGAAATAAAATATGTGTGTGGTGTGTTTGTTTATATTTCTGGGGCACTGTTTTTTATATACATATACATTTATATATATATACATCTATATAAAATATAGTTATGTATACTATGAAATTCTGCTTATACATGAGGCTATTAGCTTTAAAACCACTTAAAAATGCATTTGCATTCCTAAAATATTTCTGGCTTTGAAAATCCTATGATTTCCTCTTGTTTTTCTCTTATCTCACTTTCATCAGGCTTACTAAAGAAAACATAATCCACTTTGGTATAAATTATCAATGCAGAACTTTGTCCAAGATGTGCTCACAAGTAGTGTTTAGAAATAAAATCATGCTATTACTTTCAAAAGCCTTCTAAGAGCTGAAGACCACTCTACCTGAAACTGATGTATTAAATATGATTAAGTGTTTGCAGAGGTGGCTGAAGAAGCCAAGGGTCAAGCAGTGACCCACACTTAATACAGAATCTGCTACTACTATGGTTATTGGTAACAACTGGTATTATTCAGTTCCCCTCTGGATTATAGACTCTTGGTGCTGAGATCATGTCATTTTATTTCTGTATGTCAAGCATTATGGGCACCCACTCTATCTTTGCTAAATAAAAATGAAATATCTAATGCTTTAGACATAACTATGAAATACTTATGTATGTTACATTATGTAATCTGTAAAACAAACTTTCTAGAAATTTTAAGTTAAACACAAAGGAAAAGTGGCTCAGTGTTTAAATAGCTTAACAAGTTTATTCAGCCAACAAATCATAGATGTAATACATCACACATTAACTGTCCTGAATGTAGGACCCTAGCCATCATGGCAGCTGACGCAAAATAAACTACTCTAGGTCCATTTTAATAACATTTGTGAGCTCAGGAAGGAGTTAGGTGCTTACTAATTCCAATGGAAGAAAAGAGAAGCTAAATCGGACAAAATTCAGATTCATATATCAATAGCCTGTAGATATGCACCTTGATTTGAAAGAACAGTATTCCAAGAAGTGAAGTTCTAGGATAAGCAGAGTCAGTTGGGCTGTTGTCCATACCCCGAGAGGGTGCTCTGGCTATGGTAACATGCCAGAAGACACCTCTGGGTGAAGGTGATACTGGTAGCTTATACCATCATCACCTTGGTTAGAAAAGCACATCAGTGTTGAAGAGGAAAGCCCTTTGATTTCAGGAAATTTCCTTATGGGTGCGACAGTTCAAAGGCCAGGAATTGCAGACCCTCAATTGCCCCGGGGTTCAAGGAAGGGAACCAGGGACTAAACAGAGGAGAAAATAACCTGAGTATCTGAAACACACAATGAGAGTTTTGTACAGAGCTGCTCTTTGATGGATTTGTGAGAACTAGGAGTTCACTCCAGACTCAATCCCTAATCTTCCATCCCAGATAATTCTACATCCTCTGCTAAAGAGCATGAATCAAATTTGTGCTTATAAGACAATTTGGAGCTGAATCTTCAAGTTAAAGCAACATACTTCATAATTTTAGGAAACAAGTAAATTTGTTAGAATTTTCTTTCTCTATTACGCAAATAACATTCACCTAACTATGTGATTCCAATATAGTTGTGAAAAATGTGCCCTAAACAGCAAGTTCTTTATAAACTCCAACCGAATAAGATTTGATAAAACTTTCGATTGTGGTTGCTTTTTTGTTTCATTATTATTTTTAGTTCAGTTATTTTAATGTTTTCTTATGATGAGAATATGTAATATTGTCTGTATTAACAAAATCATTAAAAGAGTTCGGGCGGCGCCTGTGGCTCAGTGAGTAGGGTGCCGGCCCCATATACCCAGGGTGGTGGGTTCAAACCCAGCCCCGGCCAAACTGCAACAAAAAAATAGCCGGACATTGTGGCGGGCACCTGTAGTCCCAGCTGCTGGAGAGGCTGAGGCAAGAGAATCACATAAGCCCAAGAGCTGGAGGTTGCTGTGAGCCATGTGACGCCACGGCACTCTACCGAGGGCAGTAAAGTGAGACTCTATCTCTACAAAAAAAAAAAAAGAGTTCATATTTTCCCCCAAATAGTTCATTGATAGGTCTAGCAGACCCATTGTCACATTACTTACACATATTATAGTATAGAAAACATGTAGCTTGTGAAGGAAATGCAGTTATTTTCATTAAATAGACCTTATAGATGTCACTAATCATTTACTAAGTGAAAAAAGAAAAACAAAAACATGTGTTTAGTACACTGCAACAAATTATCACATCTGGGTTATAATTTAAATTAGTTATGGTTAATGCATTTGCTTTGCTCATTTTAATTAAGCATTTATAAAGATAATTCTATTTTGTCCATCAAAGTAAGCCATTAAATTATTTACCCATTCGGTCATAATCAACACATACTAAGCATCATTTCCCATAAACATTGGCATTCTCTGTCCTTGGACTAGGAATAAAACATACTTGGTTGGTACTATGAAATGTTAACAGCACACTTTTCAAAATAGAAAGTTCTATTTTTGACATACTTAATTATTGATCTCCGTCCCTGAGGGAAAAGAAAAGGATTCCCCAGAGGGAAAGGTTGACATCTAAATGTTAATAGAAAAGCAATAACTTAAGATAAACATAGGAAATTCTAAGGAAAACCTGACAGGCCCTGAGGGGACCCTTGTAAAAGTTAAGACTGCCCCTAACTACTTTTGCCTTCCTATAGTACCCTTTAGCTCATTGTACTACTAAAACCCCCACCTATAGGAAAATTTTTCTACCATTAATACATATGAGTTGCATAAAGAAACATATTCTAATTTTAACCACATTGCCTGAGAACAAATGTATCTGAAATTTTGCTTCACAGTTTCATGAACCTTTCATGTTTTCTTTTTCTGCCATATGTTTAATAATTGTAACTTTAATTTCTCTGGGTTGCTGATATTTTAAATTTGAACTTTGTGGGGCACACTACCGGGATTGAGCAGGATGCACAGACACCCACACTCACGTATACAGACAGTGTCCTAAACAATTATCAAAATAATTGAAATGTCAGAATTAGGAGTACGTGCCCGTACATAGGCACACACGTTTTATAAACCACATCTACTCTGTTACAAATGAAGAAACTGAAGCCAAGTTCTGTAAGTAACTTTTTACAAAAAAAAAAAAAAATACATGAGATGGAATCGAAATTTAAATTAAAAAATAAAATTAAATGGGCAGAGCCTGTGGCTCAGTGAGCAGGGCACCCGCCCCATATACAGAGGGTGGCAGGTTCAAACCCAGCCCCGGCCAAACTGCAACAACAAAAAAAAAAATAGCCAGGCGTTGTGGTGGGTGCCTGTAGTCCCAGCTACTCGGGAGGCTGAGGCAGGAGAATAGCCTAAGCGCAGGAGTTGGAGGTTGCTGTGAGCTGTGTGACGCCATGGCACTCTACCTAGGGCCATAAAGTGAAACTCTGTCTCTACAAAAAAAAAATTAAATTAAATTAAATTAAATGACGGGTCTGTGCATAGTTCAGCAAAATAATGGCATTATCTTTGAAACTGCGTGTAGGAGAATGAAATATTTACCGGGGAATAGAAATGATAGAAAATTAAGATTGAGAAACTTCATTAAAGCAGAGCCCATTAAACCTAGCACTCTTGAAATGTAAGTATAAGGACATACGGACAAACTCCTTAGAATTCATGGTTAGAAGAAATGGACTAAGATAATGCTTTCTTTAAAAAAAAAAAAAAGTGTCTTTTTTTTAATGTGGAAACAAAGGCATGTCAGAAGGTGAAAAATTCCTATGAGAATTATAATGTGATAGCTTGTCAACAATTATAGTCAGAATGAACTCTTCGGGAACTATTTCAGAAGCGTATACAACTACGATAGTCTTCATTCTCACATCCATTCAAGTTTTTATTTTTTATTTAGTACAGATACTATCTTACATTTCTGTGGAAGGCTGACACCACAGCATCTATTTTGTAGGCCAAGTGCTATTTCCGGTACTAACAGACTTAAGTTTCTATTTCCCGGCAAACGCCAGGCCTAAGTTTCTATTCCCCTGCAAATGCCAGGCCTCTTCTCGTCAATCACGTGAGCGAAACTTGGAAGCTCGCCATTTGGAACTTATCTCCACCAAGGCCAGGTTGCTTGGATACCTGGTGATGTAAACCTCCTCCTTCACCTACCCAAGAACTTTGCAATAAACGAGACTTGATCAGATTCCTGTCTTGTCTCCATTCTTCGCGCCCCTTGCCCCTTCTTCATTCTCACCCCTCCTCCAGGTATCCCTGTCGACTGACCCGCGGGCCGGGTCACATTTCTTTCTTCAAGGCAATGATGGAAAAGTGTTTATAAGGCAACTGGTGTAGGAAAGGTGAATAATGGCCTGAAAGGAACAGAATTTCCCATCATTATTTACATCTATTTTCGTCCCTTCTCTCACTTCCACACCCTCTAGAAGCGTTTCTTCATTTTGGGAAACTCGGAGTCCTTGGCAATGGGAATCTGTAATAACTTCTGTGGTCTCAATAACCTAAAGGATTATCAATATCCTGGCAATCTGCTTTTATTTTGCAGGGAAAATAGTTTAATTGGTTTGTTTCTCTTTTCTTTGCCTATCTGTAACCTTTGCTCTCAAGAGACAAGACAGAATGAAAAATAATATGGTCTCTGACATCAGTCCCAGGTTCATATTTAGCACCAACCAAAACATGTATTTTTTAAAAAAAAAGTAAAATCATGAATCAAATACAAATATGAAATGAACGTGTGTCAAAGATTTTATTTAATTAGATAAACTGAATAATGTTACAATAGTTTGAAAGGAGAATTCAAAGCACTGCCCATGTGTATTCAAATAGGAATAGTGAACTAAATTTGCCAGCAGATACAAGCCTGGATTTTTCACTGATAGGGAGGGATAAAACTTCATTTGTTCCTTCATAGGAAAAAAATTCAATTGCAAGTGTGGGGTACAAATCATTTGCATGCCAATCAATCCTCCACCATTTATACAGTTATAAAATAGCTCAGACAAGGAAAGGCTCAAACCACATAGAATCAAATAACCTGAAAAAATACACACTAGTCAAAGCCTAGCTTTCCATTTGAGAGTAATTTTTTCATCCACGTTTCTTCCGACACAGAGATACCATCAAAGACAAGGAACTTTATGATTTTTTTTTCTGCTCAGGTTCCCTCTCTCTGTTCAAAAGAAACAAAAATATCTATTCACAAAGTTGTGAATTAAATTAAGAAGTATGTCTACCCAGCTCCTGATTTATACTTGTGACTCGATAAATCTCATCCTTCCAAGACATGTAGCTTCAGTAAGATTTTTTTGGCCCTAATGCCTTGATGAAAAGTGAGACTTCACATTTTCCTTCTTGTTGTCAGCTATCTAGCGTTCATGTTTACTTTTTCAGCCTCTCTCTCACTTAAACACCCACAGGAACTAAGCCATTTGCTTGAACTATCTCATTTGCTTGCATTCAATTCTCACAATGACCCCAGACACTCCGTTTCTAGTCAAGGAAAGTGAGGTTTAATACAGCGAAATTATCCCATATCAAACAAACAACAGGTGAGTAGGCTGGCTTCAAGTTTGAATACACATGAATTCAGAGTACTTAATTTTATCTCCCACCTTTCTAGCCAGTTTAGTGTTTTTGGCTATGAAGGAGGCACCTCGCATATATGGCACTATGTTTGAGTGAATTAAATTATAAATTATGGAATATGCATTCAAGTTTGCCCTGATTTTCACTCATACTTCCACCCCCATTTTTGGTGGTTTTAAAGTTTTTAGACAGTATGCTCCTAAACTCAATTATTCTTCAGTCAACACTGGAAAGAAACTGGCCACCACAGATGAACTATGTACAAAAATTATTTCTAACATGGAATTTGTGTTTACCAGAAAATCTAAAAAGGTCAGGAATTGAATCCCAGCCAGTTGCTACTAATAATAATACAAATCACAAGACAGCAATCAGAGGGGCAAGCTTCCTTGGTGTCATTCTTGGGACATAGGGGGCACACCCTGGTATAGGGAACAATCTGCAATGACTTGGCCCAGTGCCTTCAAATTACAAGTAGCAATGAAACAAGAGAAACACACACACCTATCTAGAACAAAACCAGCTTTAATTCTGTTGAGGGGGAGCAGATCTCAAAGGTTTTTCAGTGATCTTCTCTTTATTTTTATATAAATCCCTGTAAACCAGTTAATCCTCTTAATTTCCCTAACCTCGTTTGCATTTTCCAGGCTAATTTCCCACCAGGCTCTGAATTCCCTGGGTGAGGTATTTCCTTAGCCTTGTTCCCACTTTATTTACTTCCTCCAATCCTTCCAATTTCAGCTGGAAGTTTTGCTGCTGCCTACTCTTTTGTCTGACATTATCATGTATTCTACAAGGTGAGAGCTAATTTTTTCTAATGAGAGAGAATCAAAAAGAGGAGATAACATAGCATATTTAAGGCAATCTTTGGCAACATTGACATTTAGAAGCTGTCACTAGATGTCTTTTGCAAAATTCAAGCTTATAAACTCAGGAAAACAAGAAAAGAAATGCACATTTACTTATAGGAGTTGGAGACATGGAGGAAATGTACGCATATACATAAGTACACATATATTCATTTAGCATGAAAAAAATTGTATTCACAAATAGTTGCTTTCATGAAAATGTTGATGGAATTTTCAGGACATGCTGCCTCCATATATGGTACTCTGGCATTGGAGAAAACAGCAGAAGAGAGAAGGTCACTCTCAACTTTCTGTCACCCATTGTTCCTTGAAGTAGATCATAAAACCTAATTGATGCTCCCTTGAAGCAGAGGACCCTCATACTGGAGGTACCCGAGGTACCTGACCTATACTCAGAGGAAAGAAATGTCTTTATCTCTGCAGACACAGGAACACAGCAAAATTTGGTCAAATAGGCCTTGCTCAATTCTTCTCTATTGATTACAATGAGATAGTATCTCTTTTGTCCAGCTATATAATACATTCAGGACTATACACACTTCATCTAACATTAGCATAAAATACACAGGTTTCTGTGTCTTTGAGTTTTCATTTCCTAATAAGGCTCTCGTGTGTTATGAAACTTACATACATTTTTATTCTTTGCTCTTGCTAATCTGTCTTTTATTGTGGATGTCTCAGGCCTGAACTCAGCAGTGGATCAGAAAAGAAATCTTTGGATATTTTCTTCTGTAGGGTGACCTGTGTGGGTATTATTATTATTGTGAAGATTCTGACTGGAGAGAAATCTCTCCATCTGCAATGGCTGTAGGCTTATCATAGCAGGTAAAGGAAAGATTAGGGATTGACGACAATTCAAGTCTGACAAAGAAGCTCTTCCAGACCCATCTTAAACGAGGCTCCTCTGAATATTCTTTGCAACTGAGCTGAACCTTTATATGTGTGTGTTCTTCTTTGCATCACTCAACATCCAGGAGCTTCCCCCAGGTGGCTGGTATCTGACTACCTTTGCCTGCCTTCAGGAAATGTCCTATCAAGTCAGCTGTGTCACAGACTCTCTCCTTACTTCTTATTTTTATTACCTTTTCTCCTCTTAGTCATTTTCTATCCAATGACTCTCTGTACCCTGTTACGTGGCTATATACCTACTTCTTGTTTTTGGAATTGAGCACAGCTCTGTACTGAGCTCTCTTTCCCCCCCTACTGTAAAATTTCCTGATTAAAATCTTCTTATGTTGCTTTAACTACTATACAGCTCTGATTTTCTTTGAAAAACCTCTCCACAACAAGTCTTCACAAATCAGCAGCAGCATGTATCCCTCTTCAATTCCAGCACCAAATCAGTAAAAGTCTAAAGAAGACTTCAGATTGGGCAAAAAGAATACTATAGTGGATTCCCAGGAGGTATAACCTTACCACACACAGGTCAAGGCAGTTAACAATTCAGCAAACCTTCGGAGAACCCAGAACACTGTTTTCTTGTTTTATTTTATTTTATTTTATTTCTTTCTTTTTTTTTTTTTTTTATTGTTGGGGATTCATTGAGGATACAATAAGCCAGGTTACACTGATTGCATTTGTTAGGCAAAGTTCCTCTTGCAATCATGTCTTGCCCCCATAAAGTGTGACACACACCAAGGCCCCACCCCACTCCCTCCGTCCCTCTTTCTGCTTTTCCTCCCCCCATAACCTTAATTGTCATTAATTGTCCTCATATCACATTGCTAAGTGTTTTCTCCACATACACACACTGCTAAACCTTTTTGTGTGTATGCATGCATTATGTACTGAGAGCCCTGTATTAAGTCAGGGATATCAAATACTCTTGTATCCATCTTTGTATATTTTACAAAGGTGGACCTAGGGTTTTGACCATAAGAAAGTTCAATAACTATTAGTTATCTGAATAAAGTATTCTGGACAAACACTTCCAGAATATATTTGCAAGATAAATAACAAACTATTGGCCTACAACCAGAAATGAGGCTATGAGGACAATTTGGCCAATCTGATAATTTGTAAATAAATTGGAGTTAAAATTTAAATTTTGCCTTTACTATTTAAAATTGAGACATTTTATGTTTAAGCAAATAATATGTCATTGACACAATAGGAAATCTGACAGCCCTGGGCTTGTGTGAATCTCTGTGTATTCACAAATAGTCTTTAATTCCTCAGGCATTATATATAAAACTGTGTATGTGTTCATGTATGGCTTTTTCTAAGAATGGGTCTATCAAATTTTCAACAGAATGTATATTTCAAAAAAAAAATGAAAAAACGTGGGACCAGTCAGGTAGTTTATAAGTACTTACTGAATGTCTACTATGCAAAGAGTCCTGAGACCTCTCACGTGTAGACACACACTCAGAAACACACTATAGCAGCAAGAGCATTAACGAAGATGTTCTATATAGCAAAGAATTAATCAAAGTTTCACTGACTTAATTCAGCATTGTGCTTAAGATCAGACAACAGTCCCCTAGTGATAAATTCATCTGAAACACACATTTCATTGAAGCAGTTTTCTTGGATTCTGGTCTCTGATCAGACTACTCAGCCTCCATACTTCAAGTGAGAAAAAAGGGTTCAAATAAAAGGAAATTGAAACTAAAGGTGCGGACACAGATTTTTACCTTCTTTCTAAATAAACTCCAATTTATACAATGTGTGACATTTTAGAAAATCAAAAGGTTTAATATTGACTCACAGAATCCAAAGTATTCCATCTGATTAAATACCACCTTCCTTGGTATTTAATGATCCTTGACGCTAGAATAAATCTCTAAGAAGCTGGAGCACCTCCCTAGTTTAAAATTGTTTTGTTTGTCTTGATTTTTTAGAGTGAGCAACACACACCTCAGAATAATCCTATCTATATTCCATTCAGATATACTTATATCATCTAGGCTCAAAAGTCATTAAAACGATAGTAAGTTTTTATCCCTCTAGAAAGATAGCTATTAAAAGGAATTTGTTTTAGAATTCGAGAGGTCACCTACAAAAGGATGTTCTTTCCTGGAATATTATATTGAGCAAGTTTTTGAGAAATGATAACTGCACTATCTGAAACACCTTCATGAATGTATGAGCAACTCTCATTCCAGTTTTCTTCACAGAGAAGAGTAACTTATTCTCAAACTGCAAAATATTAATGGGAAATTCTTAGTAGGAATGGTTATAGTTATTGATGACAAGTTAGGGGAGAAAATAAAAATAAATAGGCAAAGGAGTTCATTTTTAATGATATTTGAGATAACTTTTCAGAAATACAAGGAAAGAAAACCTTATAATTAGAAATGAAAGAAAAATATAAACATTTTTGTTTCAGACATGCACAGGCATTTTAAACTGGATATACAGACCTTTGTCAAGATTGAAAAAGAATGATGACTTGCAATACCGTCCTATGCGTAAAGGTTCAAAATCACGTGCTTTATGGAAGTAAAACAACAACAAACAGACTGACATAGCTCTTTGGACTTCACAAAGCATTATCACATGTATTACGTCACGTAATCATTACGAAATGAGAGAAGTCACCATCAGTAAATGACTGATTTATAATCCAAAATCGGAAGCGCACGCACATGTTCACATTCATATACACAAAACTACACACATACAGGTACACTTTCAAGCACATTACACACTCATATGCTCAGGCACACTCTTACTTGCAAGCGTACACTCAACATTCACACATGCTCACAGACACTCACAGCCTAACACATATTTTTGTACTCACAGATTCAAACACATATACTCACACAATTAAAGACTCAAACACCAACACGCATACACTCACACATGGACACTTTCGAAATTTATATAGGTCTGATGTGTCGGTCTGCTGCATTGTACTATATTAAAAGATGAATTTCCAAATCACAATATTATGACAAGAATGTACTCGCCTAAATTTCCTAGCCCAGATCTCTAAATTAAGGAAAATAATTTTTTAAAAGAGCTACAAGCCACAATTTATAACTACAAGTCTATTATTCGACCTTTCTTTTCTTGTCTTTGATATAGGCTACTTTCTCCATGACAATACATCTTTGACAGATGATAACAAACCCATTGGGTTTCTGAAATATCCATTCTGAATTGCAATGACAATGTGCTTATAATCAGACCTTCCACAGGAATAGAAGGCAGGTGTGGACCCCAGAGAGCAAGGATTTGCTTAAAGGTCTATTTGTCAGTTGATATGAACAATCGCCAGGCTCTGACCTCTGAGTCCCTTTGGCATCTTAATTTATGTTCCTACACAAAACAAAATTCTCTCCAATTTACAATTTTAAGTTGCTTAACTTAAAAGTCAGAGCAAAAATGAGCCACATGGAGAGACCATAAGGAGTGTAGGTGGAAAGATTAAAATTGAAGCATAATTCACTGTCTAATGCACATTTTTTTGCTGCAACTCTGCTCTCCCCACCTCCCTAAAGCTCCCTTCTTCATCACCTTCTCTCTAATATTTTTCTGCGGTTCACCCACATCATTTTTCTCTTCGATCTTCAGGGAGCTGTGCTGGGTAATGAAATCTCCAGTTTGCTAATGGGCAATAGAATCATAGTCGGAGTTGCATGATGACCCATATTTCACATCTTAATTTGTGTCAGTCACAGGGATGCCTACTTTTTTTGTTGTTAAATGATTCTACCCTCGGCGAAAGAAATGATGAAAAACCTCAGACAATCACGGACACATAAATGACTGGTAGTAAACAAGCAGCTGTCTTTCCGTTCTTACCACATGGAAAGACATTTATCTTGTTCTAACTGGCATGGATGGTAATTGTGAACCATGAGACAATTATGAGATAAAAGGGGCCCCTGGTTTGCACCTTGGAATTCCAATGAACTACGACCACCTGTTTGTTGCTTCCTGGCTTTATGCAAGTCTCATAGAAATTCAACAAGATTACACAGACTTTTTTGCATGATGAGAAGATTTAATTTAAAGTATTTGATGTGATGAGGCTTATGTGTGTGAGCAGTGCCTGCAATGTGCAGGAGAGAACCTGATTCCCTGAGGTTGACTTGGACCCTCAAATAAGCAGGTCATAGGAAGAAACACCCAAATCTTCTCAGACCAAACCATCAACATACATAATAATAACATCTTGTCGAATTGTAAGAGCACTTCGCTTCCCTGGTCCATCCGTTAGATATTGGATGAGGCCAGGGCATGTTATTAATTACATATATTAAAGTTGCTGCTATTCTTCAAACTTGCTACATAAGAAAGTTTGTATCAAGGCTTATTCTTCCCAAGTATTTTTCCCAAGTCAATAATGATATCTATTATATTTCAGTCCTTATTCTGTGTCAAGCTAAGCAATTTGGGTGCATTATTTCGATTAAACCTTTAGAAAACCCAGTCCTTCTTATGATTACTTCAGAAATGAAGACAGAGGCTTAAAAAAATGAACCAACTTCCACAAGCTTATGCAGTTAATAAGAAAATGAGCTATTGTATCTACAGCTGTCTGACACTAAAGTATCACCTTTAATCAATTTTACCACTACGATATAAAAGGCAAAATCATATGGACACTATATAATCCTTTATAACAGATAAAATATAATACTACATTAGTAACCATCATTCGGTGCTAGTTTTCTGTTAGTTTTCATTATACTTTAGCTCATTTCTCACTTGAAATATTCAACCCAAGAATTATGGATAATGTATTATAATCCCCATTTGACAGATGAAAATATTTAAATGAGAGGTCATAATACACAACATGTATTCAATCATCCCCCCACTTCTACCATCTGGAAAGATAAATACAAAAAGGAAAGATGAGTCATGCATTTTAATAATATTCAAGCCTTGACCTTTTCTGTTTGTGAGATCTTACAATCTATAAGTGTCACATGGACCCAAGAAAATGTGAGCTGGATATAATAAATAGTACTTATTATTAGTGGTGATTTATATAAGCACAAGATGGAGTACATATATTCTAGTATCAAAATAAAGAATAGGAGGGGAACGTTGAACCATGACACAAAGGTGGAAGAACAAATGAATACAAGTACACAAAGCAAAGAGTGAGTCTTTGATGTGAATGCAGGATAATGCTTTTGCTGAAGACTCCATCAGCATTATCGGAGCAATAGGTTAGTGTGGAGGGAGAATTCAGGATGTCAGCAAATTCAGAACAGTCTTTCTCAAATGCCTATTGCTTACCTGGTTTCTTCAATCTATGGTAGAGAAAAATCAGTAACAGTTTTTAGAGTAATATCCCTCTGGTCAGTCTAAGGGTAGGTCTTGGTGAGAATAACAGAGTAGAACCAAATTTGTTAACTGCCATCAGGGATTTTACCAAAATAGATGTTGACAACACAAGCATACAAACCACGGTCACAAATAATAAAGTGCTAAATGTTGTGCTAGAAGTTGTGCTAGAAGTGCTAGGAGTTCTTCTATAGACTATAGAAGTTCCATGAAGAGTGAAGTTATAATTTACCAATTTCACAACAAATCACTTAGAATGGAATGATAACATGTGATACTCTGGTAGAGAAAAATCTGTCTGCAAAAATCCATCTGTTGAAATTAATTTACTCACATGCTAAATGACATTAAACTTACCTGTACATTTCATATTACGTAGTGTAGTTTCCTCTGGAATATCCTCCATGTAATTCAATCAGAAAAGCTATAGGGCCATTTCAGTACCAGGAATAAGTAAGGCAAAATGCCTGAGACCTATTCCTGTGTTTGCCCTTAATTAGTAACCTTGAACCTTCTTTGCAGTTCATTAACATTAATTTTTCCTGAGCTCTTGTTAGGTGTTTTCTGTCATCCATTTCAATGAGCATTTCTTGAAAATCATTACTCATCATAAGACATTTTTCCTCCACTTGGTTGCTGTTTACAGGCAGGAATGTACTCTGATGTCATTTAATCTCTTAAATTTTATAAGACAAAGGACATTTCTCCTTAGTTACACACATACAGAATTTAGAGTTGGAAGAGCTCTTATAGATTGTCTACTTGATAGTTTTCATGTTGTTTGCGGGGAAACTGAGGTACCTGAAGTGGTTAAATTGCAGGTTCACGTGGCACAGACCATCATTGGCATCAGTAGATATCCACTCTTTCCTTCCACTTCCTTTTTTCATCTCTCCAAGCTGTTTCACTCCCATAAGAATATTTATAACCTCCTGGCATTTGAAAGCAAGTTAGTAGAAAGATAATTACTCCCCAACATTTGCTGCTGAATGGAGAGAGTCATCCAGACCATGGAGACAGAAGGATGAGTTGACGCTGGTGCCTTTAATCTGCCATGTCCAAATGTTCCTCTTTTTTTTTCTGAGAACTCCTGCTTACTTTAGTAAAGATATGTGCTCTTTCGGTGTTAAAACATGAGAGAGGCCAGTGATGAGTTCACATAGCTTTGATGGGAAGAACTAAACATCTTGGTGAAAGGAGGGGCTGAGGATCCAGCCCAGAATGGATTAGCAATCTCTCTGTGACACAGAGGCAGCCAGCTGTTGTAGGGTGCTGCCTTCCATCTGGAAAGCATTTTCCTAGCTCAGTGAGAAGTGGGACTTTGATAAGGGTGAGGCAAAGAGCAGCCTGTGGGTGTCTTTTACCCCAGAGAAAAATATAACCTTCCAGATGGTAAATTTCAAGTACACACAGAATTCACAGTATCCTGCTCAATTTGTGGTTGCTTCCCCTACTGGAAGGAAATAATAAACACAAAATTTATGGAATTGTATGTGCTTTTTATCTTTTATCCTGATTCCCAAGATCTAAAGACCAGCGAGCAAACTGGTAGAAAGAGAAAGGACAGAGGAAGTAGCTCTGCTTTATCAGCATGGATATTTGAACTGGCTATTTGTTTTCGTTAGTGTCTTCATTTCAAAGCACTTTAATGGCTGATTTGTTCTTAAAATGCTACTGAATAAGAATTCTGTATTTTCCTTATAGCAATATGATTGCAACATTAGCTAATATGTTTGGGGGCCCCAATCCGTGGATCCGTGCTTTGCATCATGACCCGTTTCCTTTCCTCTTCATGCCCTGCAGTTGCCTGGGTTTCACAGACAAGGACACAGTCTTGATGAGATTAAGTGACCTAAATCACACAGCTAATAAGTGGAGGGACAATTTATTATGCCTTTCTGCCTCTATTTCTTGGGTCCCAGAGCGGGTATGAAAAGCAAATGCTTGGTCAGAGCCCATGTATGTTCTACCTGGACAACTCTGCTGACACCAAACTGTATTTGACTCCAGGGACAGAGAGGAGGGGAGATTAAAGTAATCACTGTTGCTAAAAAATGCGAAGACAACTGAGGATAGTCAAGGTTTGGAGTAGTCCATATATCCCTGGCTTATAGTTATTTCTAATTTTGATTCAATAAGAATTTAAATCATGCACCTGGTGAGGCTGATGGCTGTGAGTCAGTGAACAGGTTAACTGGGAGTGAGACAGCCAAAAAACAAGTACCTGCACTTATAATTTATCACAATCTGCTGCTTACAGCAGTGATCAGTAACTCTCCTAAAATGACCAACTTAGTTGCATGACAAAAAGTGGCTTAGAAACAAAGCTATGTACCCATGCTTATTACTGAATTATGGAGAAAACTAAGTGCTCTAAGAATGTGACAGTTATTGTTCATAAAAGCAAACAAAATAAAACTTTTATGGGTGACTTTCATTTGGCAGATTGTGAGGGCAGTGTAAAGGATAGCAATCATAGATTAGGCAACATTTTTTTTTTAATGCAATACCAAAGGCAGAAGTAACCAAAAGAAAAAAAATAAATAAATTTGGACTTTACCAAATTTAAAAACTTTTGTGCATCAAGCGACATTACCAAAAAAAGTAAAGAGGAAACCCACAGAATGGGAGGAATTATTTATGACTCATATGTCTAATAAGGGTCTTATATTCAGAAGATATTTAAAAAATTTACCACTCAACAATAAAAAGATAACACAACATGTTAATGTCATTAATCTAGAAAAATTCAAATAATAGAAATCAATGAGGATTAATACTGCATGAAAAATAGATAATAGCAAGAGTTGGCAAATATAGGGAGAAATTAACTCTCCTGTATTACTGCGCTGATGCAAGATGAGGTAGCCATGGTGGAAAACAATTCACTAGTTTCTCAAAAAGCTAAACACAGACTTGCCATATCACCCAGCAATTCTACTCTATAACACAGAATCTGAGTCTATTTTTTTGCTGTTTGTTGACACTGTTAAGCCTTATCCTCCCTTCTTCCCCTTGGATCTGCCCATCTTGGCAAACTGATCAGTGGACTGTACACTCCATCCTTTGTCACTGTAGGGAGATTCAGGCCACTAAAGACCCTTCTCCTGTGTGGGAATGATCATCATGGCCATACTCCCTAACCACAATGAAAACCTCAGGTTGTTCTTTATTTTTTCCTCTCATAAGTCATTCTTGGACCAGCTGGACAGGCCTTCCTTGCTCTCCCTAGAAAACCTCATTGTAATAAAGCTTTCCATATGCTCTTGTGTGTGTGTTATGAATAGTTTTGACATACAAATCAAATTTTGGGTTGGAGTCTATTCTGTTTCTACACAGTGCCCACAGCACACTTTCAGGTGTATGCCCCAAAGAATTGAAAACATATGTTTGCGTAAAACATATGCTCATACAAAAACATGTACATGAATGTCCATAGCTGTATTCATAATGGGGGAAACTAAATCTCTGTCAACTGATAAATGAATAAGCAAAATATGGGATAGCCATAAAAAGGAATGAAGCCCTGATACCTGCTACATCAAACATAAACACTGAAAACTTGAAGGTAAATGAAAGAAACCAGTAAAATGGCTGCATTTTATATGGTTTCATTCATAGGTTATGTTCAGAATAGAAAAATTCATGGAGATATAAAACAGATTAGCATTTTCAGGGGCTGGGAAGAGGAAGTAGTAGAGAATGACTTCTTAATGCATTGGGGTTTCTATTGCAGTGAACAAAATATCCTGGACTCAGCAGTGACGTCATACAATCTTGTGACTATACTAAAAACCATCACACTGTACATATAAAAGTGTTGTATTCTATGGTATATGAATTATATGTCGATAGAAAGTAATAGCATCAAATAAAAATTTTTTAAAAGATTACCCTGAGGCAAAGCTTTTTTTTTTTTTTTGCATTTTTTGGCCGAGGCTGTGTTTGAACCCACAACCTCTGGCGTATGGGGCCAGTGCCCTACTCCCTTGAGCCACAGATGCAGCCCTAGGCAAAGCTTTTATCACCTTATTCATTGCTCACCTTATTCACTGCAGATCACGCCTTACTAATCACAGAATTAAAATTGAATTCCTTGTGATTTTTGTTGAGTTTGTAAATAATTAAACTCAAACCTCATCTGCTTCGACTTTTCACTATTTGCCCTGAAGTTTCTTATGTCCCACAAAAGAAAAACTTAAACTTCCCCAGATTTCCCTCCTGTGTACTTTTTCACTGTGTCCTGTTGCTTGATACATACACACACATACGTGCACACATATACGCACTCATATGCATACACACATATACATATAAACACACACACACCATCCTTCTTTGTTTCTGAAGGTGAAATTATAAAGCTAATAATGCCCACTTCTCCTACAGAGATTTTTCTCCACTGTCTGATCTCCCAATTCATTTCATCAAAAGATCTCATACAGTACTTATTTCTAAACGTTGTACTCAGAATTAGATTTGTGCCTGCTGTAACTTTTCTACTTCAGGCAGCAGAATAAATATTTCTTTTGCCTTTTTTTTTGTGTGTGAGAGATGTAGGTACTATAAAACAAATATATTCAAGGTAGGTGAGTAGGTGAAGGTAGGTCAATGAGCAAGTGACTAACCTGCAATTTGAATAATCTAGCAAAGTGTGTTAAGAATGTTTAACGGGAGGCTGAGGCAAGAGAATTGCATAAGCCCAAGAGTTAGAGGTTGCTGTGAGCCGTGTGAGGCCGGCACTCTACCCGAGGGCGATACAGTGAAACTCTGTCTCTACAAAAAAAAAAAAAAAAGAATGTTTAAAAGAAGAACTATTTGGGACAGGGCTTTCAGTATAGTATTTATTCATTTATTTATCTATGTATTTTTCACCTGGATATAGGGTCTTTGAACATTTAGAGTAGTCCTTGTACAGTGGTTACTACATTACTTGAAGACATTTTGCATTTTTATTCATCTCAGAAAGCTCCATGGTATCATTTTTCTTGGAGACATTTTTACAGTAAGGATTTAAAATCCTGAACTTTTATTCCTTCATGCTATAGATATTAATCTAGTGCCTTCCTTGAGGAGGTTGCACATTGTAACATGTACCGTGGATGCTGCAGTGATGCCAATGGACAACTCTCCCGGGGGGAAATACCCAAGCCAGAGCAACATGTCCCAAGCCTAAAAACAAGACAGGGGCTTGTCTGCCATGTCCCAATTTAAAAAGCCACAGAGACTTGGGCATCATGTGCAACATGTAGGCTAATTTGTAATGAGTTTGAAAAGTTAGGCTGGTGCTAGATTATACAAGACTTGGCAGGCCACTGCGAGAAGTGTGAATGTACCTACTGAGTAAGAGCAATAGAAGGCCACTGAAGGGATCTGAGTAGTCATGAACCCAGGGAAAATATAAACTTTGAAGAGTTAATTCTGTTAACTCTGCACATTGCAGTGTTAGAAATGGATTGGGTAGAAGCAAAAGAGAAACCAGAGAGAATGGTTAGTTAGATGGCATTGCATTAAATCAGGTGAGAGGTAATGAAGTGAAACCAAGGATAAGTATCAACATTTAGGATGAATTTTTATTTAGAAGTAACAGAACTTCTGTGTAATCCCCTAAAGTGGGAAAATGTTCCCATCTTGCCATTGGAAGAATGTTTATGTGGCTTTGAGTATGAACTTAGAAACTATGACTGGAAATCCAATGATCTGGATGGTGGCTTTTAAGAAAAGAGTGGTTGTAAATGTATTATAGAAAGTTTTAAGAAGCATGGTTATTATCTTGCTGGTCTGTCCAATATCAAAAATGATGTCAACATAGTTGACACTCCATAAACATTAGTTTAAAGAATAAAACAATTTACCAATGGCTTATAAAAGCACACGAAGCCCATCAGATAGAAAATGGAGGGAAACGCCGTTGATTTGGGGTAAATGGAATTTCCAGGTTGATTGTTTATCCTCTCCTCCAATAATAACTGTAAATGTATTGATATGAGTAGTTATTGTGAGAGGCATCACAGTGCACAAGGAGAGAATGCAGTATTTAAAACCAGAACTAAATTTATTTATTTATTTATTTATTTATTTATGTATTTAGACAGTCTCAAGCTGTCACCCTGGGTAAGTACCATGGCGTCATCATAACTCACAGCAACCTCCAACATTTGGGCTCAAATGATCCCCTCACCTCACTCAGTTTTGCTATTTTCTATAAAGATGCAGTCTCACTTTTGCTCAGGCTGGTCTTGAACTCCTGAGCTCAAGTAGTCCACCTGCCTTGGCCTCCCAGAGTGCTAGGATTACAGAAATGAGCCACCATGCTCAGCAGAATTAATTTTAAATCATTATTCCATCACTAAATAGTCTGTGGCCATGAAAAATTTGCTTTAACCTCTCTCACTTTTGGTATAGTCATTTATAAATTGAGGGTGTTATAATTTTTCTTAAATAGTTGTAGGAAGGTCCAATTACATGCAAATATATGAAATATACCTAATTCCAAGTATAGTATAGGAACTCTCTAAATGATGGTTCTTTATTTAATTTAATTTAATTTATTCATTTCTGAGACAGAATCTCACTCTTTCACTCTGAGTAGAGTGATGTGGCATCATAGCTCACAGCAACCTTCATCTCCTGGGTTCCAACGATCATTTTCTCTCAGCCTCCTGAGTAGCTAGAACTATAGATGCCCACCACAACACCCAGCTAATTTTTTCTATTTTTAATTTTTTTTTAACAGAGACATAGTTTTACTCTAGCTCTGGTTGATTTTGAACTCCAGAGCTTAAGCACTCCACCTGCCTTGGCCTCCCAGAGTGCTAGGATTACAGGCCTGAACCATCGTGCCCAACCTAAATGATGATTCCTAAAATGATTTCTGTATTTCTTCTTTACTGAAAGGCCTGCAACAAAAACTACCTTAAGACTAATTTAAGGCTATATTTTCTAACAATCTCTCTCACACCTTTTGACTCATAGTAAATTTACCCTGGGAGCTTTTAATAAATATACATTTTAGGGCTTCTCCCAGCTCAATGAGTCACGATCCCAAAGACTCTTCTTTTCATAGAAAGATTTCTAACCTCCTGAATGATATTATGGATCCTACAGTTTAAGACTGTAATTTCACAAGTTCTTGAAAAAGTTTGTGCCGTTAATCCTAAAAGTCTTTTGCTGATCCATCACACAAAGATCTCTTGGAACAGCTTAACCTACAAATGTTGAAAAGCTTACTGATCTAGACCATCCTTCATTAATTAATTATACTTTTTTCCATATTTGAACTTCAAAGAAGTGACTAATAAATACCATATCAATTCTTCTATGCACATTTATTGGCCTTCCCAAATCTTATATCCACTCATGTAGGAACGAAGCAAAAGTACTTAAGCTTTTCATCGAACTTCTAAATTGCTGTACCAATGAACATGCTTTGTTCACCTTTTTCTATCTTGAAGAATTTAGCTTATCAAAAGACACATATGGATCTCAGCCTCTCCTAGGGTCTGAGAGCAAAAGAAAAGAATGATTATATTCAAAATATCTTTTCTGCTTTTTAAATTTAAATATATATATATATATATATATATATATTTGTTTGTTTTTTTTTAATGACCCCTGAAATACCTTCCTAAATCATGCTCTTCAATCTGAACCTACTTTCATGCTCTTCCTTTTCGGGTGACCAGCCTTGAGACACTCTCTCTGCTTTTCTTACAAGAGGGCTTTCTTGCTACGTTTTCTTACCTGTCAGAGCCTCTTTGTCAAACTTCATCATGTCCTTCTACTTCACTCTAGCCCAGTGGCCTCACTACCACTGAATCTTTCTCATCTCTCCTCATCTTAGGCCAACATCATGGAATGCTCTACCATCTAAGACAATACATTACCAGGAAACAGAGAGGCTCACTAGCCTTTAAAGTATTACTATATATTAATTTATGCCTCAATAAAGTTTCTTTTCTAAAAAAATAGCAAATTTCACAAAGACAGAGCACATTACAATGCCTAAACCACCCAAGGATCCTATTTCTAATACTTTTATCAGCATGCTGTAAGTTCTGCTCTGTTGTGGATAAAAGCACTAGGAATCCCATATACCTTGGACAAAACACAGTGCCTAAAACACTGTCCAATCTTTCTTGCTTGCATCCACCGCACCCCATAGGAGTCATGCAATGACTACAATTAGAAGGATAAGGAAGCTGTCTAAGGAAATAATACTCCCCTGCAAATATTAAACTCAATGTTCTCTCACCATTCGGGGAAAGGCAACAGAATCTTTCACAGAAGAGCTTCTGGGCTAAATTCTGATTAAGTTCAAGTCGAAAGAAAAAAAAACAAAACTCTTCTCAGTTGAATTCACACATTCTCTTATCCAAACTTATCATCTACATAAGGCAACTTGATGGCCAAAGACCTTACAGCCAAATCCAGTGCCCCAGTTTCTGTTCATTTCTTTCTGCACCTGGTATCTCCTACTCCATCTGCTTCTTTTACATGGTCTCTGTTCACTTTCGTATTTAAAAGTTTCACTTTGCTCCATATTTAATTAGTAAACATAGTTAATTTCTTCAGTAGTTAAACATGTTATATATGTCTTAAATTATTATAGGGAGAAAGGAAAAAAACCCTCTCGTTTCTCTGCTATGGTAGGTCTCAAATGCCAATCTGAGAAACGCCAAGCTGAGTGACTACCTTTTCACTGACCTGTAGTGAAAAGAGAAAAACACGAATACAGAATTTTTAAATAAAAATATATTCATTCACTAAGAAGAAATTATCTTTATTTTTGAAAGTCCTGTCTTTACCTTTTAGGGTGTGTTTAATTGTTCTGCATTTCATAAAATGATAAGTATATTAGCATTTTGGTTTTTTATTCATACATTTTTGGCAAAATAAAAGTTAGTGATCCTTTATCAGTTCCCCCAGTTTTTAAACCACCCCCCACTTTTTCATCACATTTTACTAATCCTTTCAAGGGTAGATGCATATGGCTAACACAGGAAACCACTAGAAACACATTTTGAATTGAAAAGTCACTTCCTTGAAAATCAAGCATTGGCTCTATTAGACGACAGCCATAACCAGGCAAGAGTCATTGGTTCTCCTTTCCTTGATAAATGTGGCACAAAACTGCAAGGTGGCTGGCAGTCATCCTTGTCTCCTGGTCCTGTTTTTGTGTCACTCCTTGCCTACGAGTGTAGTTTGGACTCTTGATTTGCTTCTAGTGAATCTATTATGGCAAAGGTGATGGGATGTCACTTCCACCATTACATTACATAAAATTAAACACCCCTGGTGGCTCATACCTGTAATTCTAGCACTCTGGGAGGCTGAAACAGGTGGATCACTTGAGTTCAAGAGTTTGAGATCACCTTTAGCAAGAGCAAGAACCCATCTCTAAAAATAGTTGGATGTTGTGGTGGGCACCTGTGGTCCCAGCTATTTAGGAGGCTGAGGAAAGAGGATCACTTGAGCACAAGATTTTTGTGAATTATGACACCATAGCACTCTACTAGGGGTGACAGAGTGAGACTCTGTTCAAAAAAAAAAAAAAATTAAACACCCTCTTGCTAGAAGACTCTCCATTATTAACACTGATGAAACATGTAGTCATATTGGAGAGCCCATGAGGCAAGAAATTAAGCCCAGCCTCTGGCTGACAGCAAGGAACTAAGATCCTTGGCTTTACAGGCTGTGAAGAACTGAATCTATCAATAAACATGTGAGCTTGGAAGAAGATCCCTCCCCAGTCAAAACCAGATAAAAAACAAAACTGTCTGACACCTTCACTGCATCCTTGTGAGACCCTGAAACAGAAAACTCAGCTCAACCATGCCTGGAGTCCTGACACAGAGAAACTGAGATGATAAATGTGTGTTGTTTAAACTGCTAAGGTTTTATTAATATTATTACACAGCAACAGATAAGTAATATAAATAGAAATTAAGTCAACTATACTTGATTGGAGAGCCCTGAAGCAATTCTAGACTGGAAAGTATTGTGTTACTCAACTCAATTAATTCCATGTTGAGTTTATTTTGAAATAATTTAAAAAGTCAATGTTGAGATCATTTTTAAAGGAGTTAGTATGCTTCTTTTTTCATGGTTTTCCTATTTAAAATGTGAAAGCCTTCCCAATCTTAATGATTTTAATGCAAAGGGAGAGTTTTCACTGAAATGATTTTAGCACAATAATTTTCATTTGTCTCCAGTGATGGAAAAAGCTTTTGTAATCCCAGTGTTAGGGAGTTATAGAACATAATTGTCGTGTTAAGTCATTTGCACTGTTCCTTGAGTCATCTATTAGCATGACTGAAACTATTCTTTAGTTAAGATTAGAACAGTCATCAGACAAAAATATGTGATGACAATTTTGCTAATGCAGTTTTGAATCATAGGTCTGAATCAAATTGTCACCTATATATTTTCTGATCCTCATCTGCTTTTGAACCCAATGCACACAGCTGATCATGCACCCCAGTTACTCATTTGCTTATATTGACTTTTAACTCAAATGGAAAGAAAATTTAATTATATTTTTATATTTTAAAGTAATTAATTGTTTGCAGTGAAAATATTCAAACTGATAAACATTCACTGGGCAACTTATACCTGTGTAGCAAAGAAAGTAGAGAACTGAAAGCATAAAACTTGTTCCCTGTCAGACAGAAAAGGACATTCAGATGAGAACATACTCAGGGAACATGATTTTTTCACTGTTCCTTGGCAAACAAGTCAAAGGTTTTAAAACTGCTGAGTATTCAGTGGTGGAGATTCAATGTAACTAGAGGTATTCAAATGTAACTATTTCCCCAAGTTCCACATTTGGAAAAAAAAGCCAAAGTTGTCCAAAAAATACAACACAGAGAACTGATGCCATTTCCAGTCCAAAGGCCTGAGTAACTTATGGTTTTAACTTACAACCAATCATCTACCATCAGATCATCAATTAAACTGAATCAATCAAATGCCTCTTTTTTCCTTACTTTCTAACAGACACTTCTGACCTTACTTTGTTTATTTTTTACTTTTATTTTAATCCCAGCCACTTTCTTTTTTTTGGTTTTTGGCCAGACTGGGTTTGAACTCGCCACCTCCGGCATATGGGACCGGCACCCTACTCCTTGAGCCACAGGTGCCGCCCAACCCAGCCACTTTCTAATCTATAAAAATCAAAGAGCTGGACGAAACAGCTCCCAGAGATATGAAGAACATGATTCAGGGTGACTTTCTTTACTCGCCTGCTTAGATTAGAAGAGCATGGCAACATAAAAAATACATCAAAGAAGACTGAAAAACTACAGAAAAACCCAATGTCACAATTAATCTCGGTGAGTTTGGTAATTGATATTTTTTATTGTAATTTGGAAGGCATCTTGTCTAACTGGTTAACTAATTGATTAGGGAGGAGAAGTTTTGGGGAGCAACAATAGGACTTAGTTTAGTTTAACTTAACTAAACAAATTAAGCATTTGCTACATGCCAGGCACTGTGCTAGGCACCAGGGATCCAGAAGTGGAAAGACAGACATGGCTCTTATCCTCCGGAGTACACAGTCCAGAAGGGAGGCAGATATTACAATATTATCACTAGTAGCATGGAGAGTATTGTTTAAAGAGAAACATGGCATAACATGAGAATATACCGGGGGGATATGACCTGTTCTCATGTGTGAGGGAAACACCTATGGGGAAATTTGAGAATATTGTTTCTTTACTAAACATTCTGTTAATATGTAAACATCCCAAAGAGAAGGCTTCCTGTCTATGTCCACCACAAGGCATTCTTTGTGTCTTTAACAACTAGTGTATTAGGCTAGGCCTATATTTGGGAGCCAAACCCAACCATTACCTCTTTAGCACAAACTCACCCTTCTTAATTGCTGTCACTGTCAGCCATGGGGGGCATGGGACTCTTTGTATTGTGGGTCTCCTTGTGTGAAAGGGCTATCGTAGATGGGGAAGAGCAGATATATAGCAAAGATGAAAGTTTAAGTTTGCCTACTTTAAAAAAGGAAATTTATTTAAGGATGTCTTTATTTGTCTCTGATGCCCTACTTTATTTCCTATTCTGACCTGTATCATTCCTGTTTTCCCCAAAAGTAACTGGTCTTCCTCCCTCCCACATTCTTATCTTACTTCTGTTCATTAGGCTAGTTAACTAGGCTGCAAAATATCTATTCTAAAAGGCTTTCTACTCTAATAGCATCCTTGGTTTCAGATAATTTAAATATATGTAATAAAATAGATTATCTATCAATTTATTTTGAATTTACCTAAAACCTGAATCTTTTTGATTTTAATACAATTTTTAATCTTTACGTACTCATTTCTTTCTTTACTTTTCAGTTTTCTTGTGTACTATCTTTTATTTTAACTTTCTTATTAATTCATAAAATACATACAGAAAACTACACCAGTAAGTGAACAGATCAGAAAATTATCACAAACTGAGCACTCCTGTGTGATTACCCCCAAGAACTAAGAAGTAGAAAACTGTCAGGACTCCAGAAGCCCTCTTCTTTCAACCTTCCCATTTCTATTGCCTCCCTTTTCCTTAGAGGTAATCATTATCTTGACTTCTAGTACCACAAACTCATTTTACTTTTTAAAAACATTACATAAATGAATCATTTTATATTCTTAGGCCTCTTTCTTTTGTGTGATTCATCCTTGTTTTTGCAGGTAGCTTTAGTCTCTTGCCAGTTCTCTACATTGTTCCATTCTTTAAACGCGACATAACTTATTTATTTATTCTCCTACTTAGGAACATTTGAACTATTTCCAGTACTGGATGCTGTGAAGAAGGCTGTTATACACTTAGAGATTAGTGTGTTTAAACTGAGTGGATTCTGCCAACTGGATAATCCAATTTGTACTCCTATTGGCAGTGCATGAGAGGTCCAGATGCCCCACGCTTTAACAAACTCATACCATTACCAGAATTGTCAAATTTTGTTTGTTTTTTTTTTATATTGGTAATGATATTGAATTTCTACTTTAACTTGTCTCTTAGATTCCTAATGAGATGGAGTTGTGCATCTACTATTCTTGCATCTGAACAATCAACTTTCTCATTGAAAATGTTATATTTATACTTACAAAATGATGTCCATGTATATGGGGGGAAAGATTTAAACAGAATATATATAGAATTGTGTAGGATGATATTCCCTATAAGAATAAGATATGCTATAATAATGAACAGAAAATCCAGCCATGGGAACTTAGGGAAATTACTTAAACTCTCTAATGATCACTTGACTCACTGTGAGACAGACATGTCACACTATAAAAACCTCTAAGCTATTGTCCAGTTCTTAGATTTCAATCAACCCTTACCTAAACAGAAAACTATAAGACTTGAAGTTTTTTTTTTCCCTTTGAGAACTATGTGTTTTTGAAAAACACTCCAGTTTAGCTTGGTCTGCCAAGGAGCTACCTTTGGTATTGAGATAGGTGAGTCACATGTAGACATGATCATGGGTCCGTGGCTATTTATGTAAAATTCTTAAGATATTAACCTAGAAATATAAACCACTCTTATACCCAAAATATGTGAAGTTAAATGATCATTTTGTAAAAATATGTGCTCCCTAGAGAAAAGACAATGCCCATTTTCTAAGCTCAGTGCCCAGATCATTAAGTCTTTCTCAACTATGATTCCATTCTTCACCATCCAATTCAAGATAACTGTGCTTATCTAGAGAACTTGATTAAAAACGGAAGTTTTGACGTACAAGTAAAGAAAAAGAAATTTAAGTGAATTTCTCATCTAACACAAGAGAAGATGAGAAAGACAGAGCAAATTGATAAAGAGATATTATAGCTACTTATAACCAGAAGAAGTTCTAGTAGTCCCAGAAGATTTCTGGATGAAAGAAAGAGATTGAGAGAACAGAAAACATGATTCTTGGAAAAACTGAAAATAAAATATGAATGGACGTGCTGGAGATCTAAAAAGCCTACGACAGAGACTTACTGCCTCACTTTTCTTCTTGGCACTTTGTGTCTTATTTGGAGGGTTTTTTATTGTTTGTCTTAATTTTGTCATAATAAGATGTTTTAATGTTTACCTCTTTATACTTCTCTTCACATTCTCCAGTGTCTTTACACATTCTCTGTATATAGGTTATGCTTACCCAGAATCCTGTGTTCACAAAAAGTCTAAAACTTTGCTCTGCTAGAGTGGTGTTTGGATGGGAAGCATTTGTCTTTACCCAAGAGCAAATGAGAAATGCAAAAATTTCATGTTCATCTCAATAGGGTTCTCAGTTTATTTATATGCACACCATGGTTTGAGAAGCATTGTACTGAAGTATCTAGAATGTTGCTCTGAGCTATGTTGATATTTTCTGGGTCTGTATCTATAATTTCCTTTTCTTTTCTGGATATTCGGATAGTTTGTATCCATGGAGACTTAACAACTGCTCAGTCTGTATCTCTAACATTAGCCTCTCCTGCAGGCTCTAAAAACAAGCTCCAAGTTTTTCTCCCTGGTATTATATAGACTCTCCAGATTAAAGATTTGAATCTACTCTTTTATTAGTCTGTTCTAGCTATAATAACAAAATTCCACAAATTGAGTAGCTTAGAAACTGAAATTCTAGCCTCCAAAAGTGTAAGAAAATGAAATGCCTTTAGATAAGACATGTATTTTCTTACACTTTGGGGGGCTAGAAATCCATGAACATAGTGTCAGCAGAATCATTTTTGGTGAGGACTCTCTTCCTGGCTTATCAATGGCCATCTTCTCACTGGGTCCTCATACGTCCTTTCTTTGGTGTGCATACATGGAGAAATAGAACTCACTGGTGTCATGTCTTGTCTTACAAGGACACTAATCATGTTGGAATAGGCCCCCAGCATATGACTTCAACTAATCTTAATGACTCCCAGGAGGTCCCATTTTCAAACGCAACCCAACTAGGGGTTAGGACTTCAAATTTTAATTTATTTGGGGAAACACAAATAATACTAAAAGCTAGATTGATTACTGTCTTTAAACTGTTCTTACTATTATTTATGTAATTTGAAATCAGTGCCTCTACCATTTCCCCACTTAGATCATTAAGGGAGATGAATTAGAGGTATCCTTGATTTCTCCTTCTTCATTCTTTCATCCATGTAATCATCCAATTTCATGGATTCTAGCTATTGTAGCTAGAATTCATCCTCTATATCTTTCTCAAGTTTGTTCTCTCTTCTTTGTCCCCAATACCATCTTTTTAAGTCTGTCTATCAGCATCTTTCTCCTGGAAGTCCTTCCTTTCATCCACTGCTCTCCCCACAACACACAAACTTGAACTAAGACATCTCATATTTCCTTTCAAATTAACTCAATAAATCCCTAATACCTCCTCCTCAATGCATCTGTACTTGATATCCTTGATACCATTCCTTCTTATAGGACTTGGGTGAGAGGGCAAAGAGAGAAGATACAAAAGGTGAGAGAAAAAATTTGGAAGGGGATTAGGGACACAGTCCTATTGTAACAGAGTTCTCAGTAGGATTTGGGTTTAGTTCAGAAGCAGGCTTTCCCAAAGTACATTTCATGAGAAAAGATGTTAATAGACTTCGCCAAGAATGAAAATGGAGAGGGAGAGAGAAAGAGAATTGTTTTCTGTGATAAAATATGCTTGACTTTAGATATACTAGGTCAGATAATTAATATGCTTAATTCACAGCAAGTCTTCCAAACTCTGAATGTGTGACCATGTGATCATTCACTGAGACTCTGGAGATGGAAATCAGACATTCTATTTATAGCGTTGGCTACACTAATAACCTATAACCACAAATAGCTTTTTAAATGGAGTTTTCTGTTGGTTTATTTTTTATTTGACTAGGTCCAAGGATGTTTTGGGAGAGCATGGCTCATGGAATTGTGAGATCTTGTAAGATTGAATATTAGGGGCAGCACCTAGGGAGTACTGTGAGGTGAGGCAGATCCACTTCTGTTCATGTGGAAGCTTCCACTGGAGTTGAAAAGTCTAAGTGACAAAGTCCTCTTGGTCTTTTTCACTGTTACGTCTCCTTTACTTAGAACATATCCTGACATACAGTGAGTGTTCAATGGAGATACTTTCCATGAAATAAGAAAACTTAAGTTTTGAATTATACAGTTTCCTATGGGAGGAAATATTCCTCCCATGGGACAAATTGCTCTGCAATGTGTAATTCTCAATATAACAAAATTTTTCATTCAATATTTTAATGCAGAGGTATTCCCCCCATGGATTGACTACCTAAACTTTTCCCAAAATAATAAATAAAAATCTATTGCATTAAATTCAGGAAATCACTCTGGGCAGTATGTGAGTATAAGAATGAAAATAAATGCATGGCCCCTGCACTCACGGGACTTATAATACTTTGGGAAACAACCTGTAGTTGACTGAATAGTGTCCCCCAAAACTCATATCCACCTGGAACCTCAGAATGTGAAACTATTTGGAAATATAACCTTTCAAGATGTAACTTATAGTTAAGATGAGGCTGTACCAGATTTGAGTGGGCTATCCTCCTAATAACAGTAAACAAAAATACACATAGGCATACAAAGAGGGGAGACAGCAGTGTGAAGACTGAGGCCAAGTTAGTCATGCTGCTACAAACTACGGAATTCCAAAGCTTTCTAGCAATCACCAGCAGCTTGAAGAAAGAGAGGAAAAATTACCCCTCTAAGATCTTCAAAGGAGAAAGAGAGAGTGTGGCCTGCTGACATCCTGATTCCAGATATCCAGCCTCCAGAAGTATGAAACAATACATTTCTGTTGTTTTGAGACATCCAAGTTTGTGATGATCACCCCAGGAAACAATTTAATTATTTTTTAACATATCACATTTCAATTTAAAGCAAATGTATTTCTAGATATAAGGGATCAATAAAGGGAATGATCCGTGGTGAACATCATCTACACTATGTGTGTCAGAGAATGCACCAGCACATAGTCCTCACGACAGTCCTACCAAGTAGGCATCTTTTATCCATGTTGTATGAGAGAAAACTATGCACTTATTATTCATTAGGAACATATTATCGCCAGACATAATTCTCTGTGCTGGGGATATAACAGTAAATAAAACAGATTACATCCTTGAATAATTGGTCTAAAAAGATAGTTTGGGGTATGGGAGACACATGGTTATTAAATACATTAAGAAAAAAAAGATACTTTCATTTAGGACTTAAGTGTTTGTTTGTCAGGCGATTTAATACAGAGTGATGGAGAATATATTATAGCTCAGAGAGAAGGCATGATAGAAAGAAAAGCCAAGGTGGTGACTTTGGAAAATTTCCTTAAAGGTTTAGGGGGACTTCAGGCTTTAAGAGCCGTGGAGAAGTGTTCCAATTAAAGATGGCACAGAGTAGAAATACCCTGAAAAAAAAAAGAAAAAAGCATAATCATGGCGAGTTTAAGGAACAGAAAAGTGGACAGGGCAGGTGTGGAAGAGTAAATGAAAGAAGAAACACATCAATAAAAACAGAGAATAAAGCAGGAAACAGCTTCAGAAGCCAAGGTAAAGATATTGATTGTTTTTGTTTAATCCTATTAATGACTATGGTGGACTTTGAGCAGAGTAAGGATATGATCAGAGCTACATTTCAAAAGATTGTTCTGGCTGTCATGTAGAGAAGGATCTATCATGCCATAGTAAATGGTGGCAGGTCTGCTCTTCTGGAGTAAGGCCTTGGTCATGGAGTAAGGCCTTGGGTTTAGATTGGAGGGAAAATGTTTAGGCCTTGGGATGGACTGGAGGTAGGAAGGAAATGGGCACTCAAAGATGACACTCAAGACCACACAGTTAGGAAGAACAAATCTCCAGTTTAGTTTATGCCCAGATGCATCTCATTTGAAATCTAAGGAATGCTCTGGGGGGTGAGGGGAGTGAGGAAGGGATTTCTAATTCTCTTTTTTTTTTTTTTTTTTTTTTGGCCGGGGCTGGGTTTGAACCCGCCACCTCCGGCATATGGGACCAGCGCCCTACTCCTTGAGCCACAGGCGCCGCCCGGTATTTCTAATTCTCAATTGCTGAAACCATCTAAAAGTGAATATTTCTTTACCAATTCACCCACATACGCACCAACTTTTCATAACATAGTTCTAATTATGCATATTGATAATGCCATAGCTTAGTATTGAATTATATCATTAGTCTTTGATCTATGAGATTAATCTTTTCTATTTATTTAAACTCCATTCTTCTGGCTTAGTTAAAAATTTTTCTTCCCTATTAAACCCTGTCTGAATTCCTATATTCCATCTGTTCTGGTACAATGTGTGTCTTTGAAATGTAAAGTAGCCCATTTGTGTTTGATAAACAGGAAATAACCCCAGTATGAGAAAAAAGTAGTGTTGGTTCATAGGTGATTTTCTCTGGCATGCTCATGTTTTACCCAGCTGACAATAGCAAGCCATGGAGGGATATAGTAGGGCTGAGGTGCCTGTTTATTCTTCATGTTTCCTCTTTGCTTAGTTTAACCACACGCTCTGGTTTGAAGGGATCATTGTGTGATTACCTCTGATCTTTGTGCATTTTTTCTTTATCTTCATAACTCCCCAGACTGAATTCTGCATATTGCATTCCATCAAACAATCTTCACCTTCCTAAACAACCAACATATATTTGGTTCTATATTTCCTATAGCATTTATTGAGTAAAAATAAAATACTTTAATTATTCTAGTAATTTTTAGTAGAATCACTATGGTTTTTGTGAAGTGCTATGGTTACAGAATTGTTTACAGCCATATCACCTTGAACATGCCTTACCTCATTTGATGACAGAATTGAATTAATCTGATGACAGAACACTCATAATACAACCATAATACGATCATCTGATGAGTGATCTGTCCAAATTCATCTTATCCTATAAACCCTGCTATATTTAGTACATGATCTTACAGAAATTAAAGTTTTCCAGGGACCCATTCATCATATTATAGCAGAAATACCTCCAATATCTAGTGTGTAGTCTTGTTCCATTTTGCATTGCTATAAAGGAATACCCAAGGCTGAGTAATTATTAAAAAAAAAAAAAAAGTTTATTTGGCTCATGATCTTGGTCATTGGAAGGTTCAAGATTGAGCATCTGATGAGGGCCCCAAGATGCTTTTACTCATGGCAGGAGGCCATGGGAAGCCAGTGTGTACCCAGATCAGGAAGGTGAGAGAGGAAGCAGCAGAGAGAGGGGAGCAGACACCAGTCTCCTTTGAACAACCAGGTCTCTTGGGAACTAATAGAACTCCCTCACCCCCTTAGAGAGGGTGCTAAACTATCCAGAAGCACCTGTGCCCATAACTCAAATATCTCCTCTTAGCCCCACCTCCTAATATGACCATACTAGGGATTACATCTCCCCATGAGATTTGTTATTGACAAAAAAAACATCTCCAAACCATAGCAATAGTTATAAGTCTGATATACGTTAGGGCTTCACAAGACAGAGGATTCATTCAGGGGCTAGTTAATTCAACTTCGTTACTAACATTTTGCTAAGCTAGTGAAACCCAACAAGCATGGCTCAATGATTATGTGCAGAATGAGTGAGTACAACCCTCTATTGCTTCTTAGCTCAATGATGAATACGGTTTAGGTGTCTACAAATTGTTATCTTCTCAATATTTAAATGAAAAATGGATTGCATCCTATTTAGTTTACACTTCTTGCCATTTCTTTTCCTTACTCCTTTGTCCTCACAGAGCCAACATACCATAATACTGAGCACGTCATAAGGAGCTTGAGAATAATGACTAAATGGATTAAATGGCCCTGTTTCCAATATACTCGTAATAAATGAGATCCATGGTATCTTGCATTGTTTGTGTAATTAATTTTCACGCGTCTCCTTGGTTTTTATATTGTTAAAGAAACGTTACTTCAGAAAAAACTTTGAAATAAATTAATGTTTAAAGTATTACTAAAATATTTCATATCACCTCTCATAATAATCATTGATAACAAATTATCAGGATTTTGCTTCAATCCAACTTCTTAAAATATGCATTATTTAGATTTTGAAAAGAACTTCGCAATATCAAGAATTCAAGAGTGCCAGTAAGTAAGACCTCACTTTTAAAAGCCAACATCCTTTTTAGCCTTAGAGACATAAAGGGTGATAGATTTGTACTTTTCATGTGATTCTTCTTAAATTTCTAAGAAAAGATACAAAGAGAGATCCATCCATTTCAAGGATGTTCCTTTTTCTAAAATAAAATAATCTGCCTTGATACTATGTATAGGTGAGGATTTCCTGTGCTGAATTTTGTTTTTTCATATTAAAGTAGAGACTCCCAATTATTGTTCATAAGCATTTATTCTGTTTTCCCTGAAGCAGAGCAAACCCTATTTCACATTCAATCCTTTTCTTAAATAAATAAGACATTCCACTTCCAGTGCTTACTCCCCTGACCACAGTCCAGGAGAGGCTGTAGATATTATAGTCAGGGCTTTGAGCTCAGAAGGCTTGACAAAATAATCAGCACTTAGAGCAAATTGCCAGAAAGAAGAGGGGAAATAGGCCATTTTAAGTCCTTTCTGACTTTATGAAATACCAGTTTGGAATTACATCTGGAGTTCATAGAAAGTCCTTGAAAACTCTGCCATTTAACAGCCAACTCTGCTTGTCCATCAGCAGTGACCTTCATTATTGAGTAGGGTGATTTTAAGCTCACTACCTGGCAGGTTAAAGCTTATTTCAGCCATGGTTGTCTACAAATTAAACCAACAAATAAAAAGACTTATAATGGAGACCAATTCCTGAAATGGGCTTCAGTGGTCCTGGATATCTAAATCCGGTCTTAGAGAAAAGAGTTGTGCTGAGTGCTCCAGTATATGAGCCTCCCCGCCATCCTTCTACCACCATCAGTTTTCAGGGAAGCCCTAAGGAAACCAGTTTGCAGGAAGTATTCAGGCTCAAGAGTCACTTTACCCCAGGCTGTTTTCTCCTCATTTCTTCCTTAAGAGAATCAGTATTAGCGGTGCAAGTAAAGGTGACAATTGTCAACGGCTCTTGTTAGTTTGTTAAACTAATTTTCCACAGCTTTAATTCCCAATAAGAAAACACTAGTATAGTAAGTTTACCAGAACGAGAATGAATAATATATGTGACCTTCTAGACCATAATAATGATCAGGATTTATGTTATTAAACCTCTCTGATTTTTTCTAAACAACATTGCCACAAGGTAAGCACTATTATTACCTATGCACTCAAGGACTTCTTTCCTGAAATGGCCCTATTTTATTACATCTCATTCTCTCTCCTCCACAGTTCCCATTAGCACATCAATATTCTACCTCTCCCCTTAATAAATTAACAACCAAAACATTTTTCTAAAGCCCCAAACCTGCCATGATTTCACATCTCCTCCTAGTCACCATCCATCCCATTCCTCCTTTATTTGTACCGTCTGCCCTTGGTTCCCCTAACACTTTCTCCTGTCTGCACTCCAATCAGATTTTCAGCTCTGCCAATGTACCAACACTGTTCTTGTCAAAGCCATAAGCTTGCCAACTCAATGTCTAAATCTTGGTCATCGTGTTACTGAACCTTTTAGCAGCCTCTGATTCAGTAAATCATTTTTATCTTCTTGAATCACTCTCTTGGCTTCAGGAACACCACTTGTCCAAACTCATGGCTTTAAATAGCATCTGTCGTCTTAGGATTGCCACATAGTCTCCAGGCTGAACCTGTCCCTTGAACTCCAACTTCCTGTATTCTACTTCCTATTCAACTTCTCTATCACAGTATTTAATTCACTTTTAATACTCGGTATGTCTTCAATTAAACTTTTGATCCACCCATTATTCCAACATACCTTCTCACCATAGTGCCTACCATAACTATTGGCAACACTATCCTTCTAGTAGTAGATAAAGCTAAAATGCTTCTTTTTGGTTCCCACATGCTGTATTCAGTCCATAAATAAATATTGTGGGCTGACACTTGGCATATTTCTAAAATCCAACCATTTCTTACAACCTCATCTGCTAATAACACAGTCATACAAATGTCCATTCTCTCCTGCCTGCCTAATTTCAATAGCCTCCTGATTTGTCCTCTCACTTCCACGATTTTTTTCCTCTCATAGTCAACTCTTCACTTGTTACCCAGGGTGATGCTTCCATACATATGTTAGGGCTCCTTTCTCATAGCTCTCTAATGGATTCCCATCTTGCTAGAAATAAAACCTAACATCTTAACCATATGTTTACCATTTTCTAAAAGGCCCATATGTTTGACCATAGATGATCTCTCTCAATTTGCTTCCTTTTTGTATATTCGGTTAGGCAGATTCAATTTTCTTATAGCTTAGCCTGCAGATAGCCTCTGAGGAGGGTCAGATTTCTTTGAATAATAGAGTCAGGGTGAGAGAAGTTGTTCTGGAGTTGCTGGGAGACTCTGTCATATTTCTCCTGGAGAAACAGCAGTATGTACCAGAAAGATAAGAAGGAGGGTGACCAAGAATGAATGAAGTCCAGAGTCTGGGAAAAGCTGTGGTGCAAAGATTTTAAGGAATAACCTTGTTTAATGTTTTATTTTAAATTATGTTGCTATGCTATTCAGCCCAAGTAGATTTTAAAAATTGTAGAAATATTTTCTGTACAAAAAAGAAATTTCCTTACGTGGAAGGCTTATGTGGGACCCCTGGGAAAAAAGATATGTTGCAAGATCTTGGTCTATATGTTCACGAAAACAGACACTATGTCCCTAGCAGTGAGACTGAACAAGGAGAGAGGAAGGGCTCAGGTCTATGTGACTAGAAAATTATAATCTCCCTCTCTAACAAAAGTTCTAGAGATACTTAGAAGGTCACACTGGTCCCACTGTCCACAGATTCAGTTGGGTTTGTGCTCATTTCCTTTCAAAGTACTGACCTGGTCATCATCACCACCACTTAATGGCTCCCATAACAGGAATCATGGTGACTTTTGGCATCTGGAGTTTATAACTACAACTTCCCTGTTTGTCCCACATACAAAAAATTTCCAAAAGTGAGTTTGAGGGGTGAGTTCATCTCTGTAAAAGCTACTGTGCAATATTTTTATAAACAGTCATTCCAAGGCATTTTAGAAACATATCCCAGCTATCCCTGCTCTTTTTCTGGGTAGAGAAACTGAGGAATGCCAACTAAGTGATTAATGCGAGGGTATACAATTGCTAAATGATAAGCCTGAGACCCAAACATCAGAGTCTTTCCTACTGACATACATTGCTCTCAAAATTTCTACATTATCAACATCTCTCATTAAGGCTAAAACAGAATCTACCTGATTTTCTGCTCTTATTTGAGCTTTGGTTTGGAGACATTATTTTGCATTTAGAAAGACACTTTTCTTTTTTCCTTTTTGTGCATGGCCAAATTATCCTAGAATTTATATTGTACTTGGCTGAAAGAAATTTTATACTTTCATAAACCCTATATTATTTCATCCTAACAATTCATTATTTACAATGTCTATGAGGCAATAAGTGAAAATTCTTCTCGTCACTTTTGTGAGGATTTCTGGCTCCTAACATGAAAATAATGGTCAAATAGTTGGACCCTGAGCATATTTCGAGAGTCATAGGAAAGACACATTATTGTATCTGAGTTTTTGTGCCCATCAGTCAAGTTTTCTTAATAGACAGTTGTAGATAAGTATCAAGTACATCATTAACTTAAATGTGTCACAAAAAGCAGGCAAGCAAGTGACCTTTGAATGAAAAAGCATGTGAAACAGACTTCACTTAAAACTGCATTAATTTATTGAAGACAAAGATTTTTTTTTTCTATTTTATGTAAACAAGAAGATACTGAATAAAAGGTCCCACAGAAATGCAACAGAGAAACAGAATCCTCAGGAGTCTCCAACTTACTAAGTACCCACGATTATTTGCTGGTTTCAAACGCTATTTATATGTGAGTAACCAGTCCTGTCTGCTAAGTTTCTGTCTGTGCCTTCCGGCAGGTCCCACAGGGTAAGAAGAACAGCCCTGGTTTCAGTTCACCTTGTTACCCACCTATTGCAGAGAGACCTTAGGTTAAAGTAACAATAGCCAAAGGACTTTGAACCACTGTGGTTCCCCATGTGAATTTAGAAATAGACTTGAATTTAATATTCCTATTCCTATTCCTTATTCCTAAGAATAAGACAGATCAAAAACAAAATTTGAGAGTTTTCTCTCTCTCTCTCTGACACACATGTGCTTATCATAGTGTATAGAGTAATAATTTTACATTCTTTTATTCTGAAGCTAAGGCAGACAAAATTAGCCTTAAAATGTGTCATTAGAATTCAACCGAGCTACTAGCTACCACTCAGTGTTAATTATGCACAAAAACCAAAATGTTATTTATGGCTGCCCTGGGACAGATTGTGTTTATACTGTATAGTCAGGGTCTCCCCATAGGCGGCTGCTTCATCAGTGTTCATTGAATTTAAAAGGCACTCTCCAGATTTATTTCAGGTGGGGGCCTCTGAACCCACGGGCCACCTTGATTGAACTGGTCTCAGTGATGGCATGTCTTATCCCCTGAGACGCTGCCGGCTTTGAGCCTGATTAGGCTCTGATTGATGTGTGCACCTTAAATCAGCTCCTGGGAGGCCTATGAAGAATGAAATGCCACAAAACTGCGTGAGCTCAGATAAATACAGAAAGTGAAATCAGCTCTGATAGAGACTCAGAAAAGATAGAGCATCCAGATGTGGACTGGTGGGTCAGACCATTCTCTTGTTTGACTTCTGAATATGCAGCTGTAAAAGCAGGAACACAAGATTAGAGACTGGTTCAGAGGTCAGCAGCATTTGGCGGAGCCAGCCTTGAATGGTATTAGAGACACAGTGTCTGCCGATCTATAACCCCATTTAGTTCTCATGCCCTGTCTTTCTGGAGATGCTGAACTCTGATTCAGCCTCCCTGCTTATTGAGCAGTGACTTTGTGACAGGCCCTGAGCTAAGTATTTTGCATGAAATGTCATTTAATTTCCACAATGACTTGGAAAACTAACAGGGATTATCACTGCCATTTTGTGATGGAAAATAATAGTACATAATTTGTCCAAGGTCACATAACTAGCAAGTGCTACAGCCAGCCATTCAGTGAGGGTTTGTTTACTCCCAAATTCATGCTGGTCCATACTCCTTTATGCTGAGGCTGCTCTCTTTCCTGTTGGGTTTTCACATTCTGATAGTGTTTCTTCTGTTTTTTTTTTTTTTTCCTTCTCCTTTCACCTGTTGCTGGTTGCCTTCATCCCTTCCTCCCATTAAGTCTTCTCCTTGAACCGGAGGTCTCAAAAAATTGTTGGGTTAGATGTTTATTATGGTGATAATATGTTTGAACAAAAGATAAAAATCCCTCTTCACCCATGAGTGCTTTGGCTGGTAAAGTATATGTGTGCATGTTAGAATGTGAAATATCCAGGGCGGCGCCTATGGCTCAAAGGACTAGGACCCTGGCCCCATATGCCAGAGGTGGTGGGATCAAACCCAGCCCCAACCAAAAACTGCAAAAAAAAAAGAATATGAAACTTCCACACCTCACATCTCAGAGCCTCACAAACAAAGCGCTAAGGAGAAGCCCTGCAGGCCTATTGACGTGAAGGCATTTCCCAGTACTTGAAAATCCCAAAGATTTGACGAAATATGACAATTTGAATTCTATCTAAATTTAGAAGTGGTATTTATCTGATTCCACTATTAGATTTATGTTCAGCCTGTCAGAAGGAGAAATATTTTCTAGAAAGTTATCAAATACTGTTTAGCCGTCTACTAGTAAATGCGGGGGAAATAGTTTGTTGGGGCTGTGATGACTCGTACCTTTAAAAAAATACTAAAAACTTAGTTTGTAGATGAAGTGTGATTAAGAACATAGTGCAGGACACAATGTTACATTGAGGTTCTTCATTCACTCACATCTCATCAGCCTGCCTGCAACAGCGCTTCACATTCACCCCCTGCCTCTGGGCATCTTGATGCATCCTTTGACTCACTTTGTATTTATGGATAGAAAGGAAGACTCATTCTTCCTAATGTCATTTTTTTTTTTGTAGATGTAAATTTTTTTTTTTTTTTTTGGTGGTTTTTTTGGCCGGGGCTGGGTTTGAACCCACCACCCCCGGCATATGGGATTGGCACCCTACTCCTTGAGCCACAGGTGCCGCCCAGTAGATGTCATTTTTTAATTATGCACAAACTACTAGGATGGCAAAATGTTATTTTTCAGTCAATCTATGACCTCCTTTACGAGAAATGATTATAGTGACCAAAGTGTTAAATAGGGTAAGCAACAAGGATATTCCATCGGAATACTGGTATTGGGACTGTCCATACTGAAGCAGAGATAACATACATATTATTTCTACTTGCCTGATGTGACAAGGTGGCAAACCAAAGATGGAACATCCGACTTTGGAACAGGATGATGCATGCCAGTGAAAAAACTTGAGAGAAGAAAATACGTACGTTCCAGTGAGTCTACAAAGAATAACTGAGTTCGTGAGAATCCTTCACATATGCTTTTGATGTTTGCCGAATTGTGAATTCCTGAATTACGTACCCATGTCCTCTGTGAGGAGACCTCTCAAGCATGCAATGCAATACTTCACATATTGATCGATATTTGTTAAATAACATTTTCTAAAGGAATACCCAAGGCTTAATGTGAGATAATGTCTGTTGGGACTTCATGGGTTGCCAAGGAAAGAACATCAACAACATATCCTCTCAAAGAAAGAAAGTGTAGAGCAAACAGCAGCAAAAGGAGACTCAATCACCACTTTTAAAATGTGAGGAAAAGCACACATCACCAGCGTATTGAATACGAAGAACAACTGTGCAGTCAGAAAGAGCTGGTTTCAAACTCTGGCTCTAATTTTACTCACTATGTGATCTTGGGCAAATGACTTAATCTCTTTAAGCCTGTGTATAATGGAGACATCTATAGTTTCTGTGTCTGAGGATTGCTGGGAGAATTAAAGAAAATACTATTTGTTGATATTAAAGACACTGTTTAACATATAAAACCTTAAATGATATTGTGTTTTTTTTCCGTTATTGATGTTATGTTATTACTTCCCTTCCTTCTTTTATCCATATGTTACACAATCCAAAATCAAGTTTCCTTCTAATTTGCTTCTAGCTTAAAAATCAAAACACACTATTCTTCTGTTTTACTCCTAAGTGCTTAAAAACTCAGTTCTCTAAATGGTTAGTTAGAATTGCATGTGAAAGTATGCTCAAGTAAGCATGCTTAGCACATTCTGAATTGCTGTTAAAAGATGAAATCCCAGTATGAGTTGAGGTTGATGCAGGCATTTAACTGACATGTATAACTCTCCTCAGACTTTAGCTCCCAAGTCTTTACTCACAATAAGACTTTTCCTTTCCTTGTTAAGCTAGTGAAGTTCAAGAATTGAGTAACATATGCACAGAAGTAAATCAAACTATCCAGATCAATAATGAAAATGACAAGGTCACTATGAATTTTCAACTTTTCTTTAACATTGAAGAATATTTGGAGCAGGAAAAAGTAAATGGCACATCACCTTCAACGTGGGCTCTCATGCTTGGTCACCCATTTGAATCACTTTGGAACTTTTCAAAAAATATAGCTACTCTTTGCCTTTTCATACAATTGTATCTTACGTGAAGTAATAGCAGACGGTGTTGGTATTAATCGTGTGAGCTAACGTGGATTCTTTACTGTGTGCCTTGAGCTCTTTTGAAAGTTTTATATATGTTTCTTCAAATAATTTTTACCACGATTCCATGAGATCATTTTATCACAACGAAGAAGGCAAATCCTACCAGTCACTACGGTTCAAGGTAATCTGGTTTTTGAAGTAGAAAAAAACAAAACAAACAAACAAAAACAACCGCGGGACATCATAACATGTCAAAGACCCAAAGTACGAGAAAAATGACACAGTGTTGCTATATTTTCTCTTTTATCTATTTTAAAATTGTCATTATTTTTTCATATATTGACATCTGTAAAATTAGTGAAAATTAGTGTAAAATTCATATATTGACATCTGTTAAATTAGTGAGCATCTTTCAATCAGTCTTAAAATTAAAATTGGCAGAATATGGATTTTTCTAGATGTATAAAATAGTGCATCTTGAATGGAATGTGTCTTACTTTAGATAAAACATAGTATTGATTTAGTAATATTTTGAATTAAAAAAATCATGTTGTACAAGCATTTAAGAAGTAACAACATAGTTATAAGCAAGACTGTTTAGTTTGTCTTTTTTTTTTTAAACAACACACATTTATTTATTTTGCAGTTTTTGGCTGGCGCCAGGTTTAAACCCATCACCTCTGGTATATGGGTCCAGCACCCTGCTCCTTGAGCCACAGGCACCACCCTGTTTAGTTTGTCTTAGTGGTATATGAAGCACAAACTTTTTTTTTTTTTTTTTTGTAGAGACAGAGTCTCACTTTATGGCCCTCGGTAGAGTGCCGTGGCGTCACACAGCTCACAGCAACCTCCAGCTCCTGGGCTTAAGCAATTCTCTTGCCTCAGCCTCCCGAGTAGCTGGGACTACAGGCGCCCGCCACAACGCCCGGCTATTTTCTGGTTGCAGTTCAGCCGGGGCCAGGTTTGAACCCGTCACCCTCGGTATATGGGGCCAGCGCCCTACAGACTGAGCCACAGGCACCGCCCTGAAGCACAAACTTTTAGTAGTACTGCATAGCTCCCAGGTTTCACAAAATGTTGACAACCATTTCTTTAGTAGGAGTTTCATCAGATGTTTTAGGGAATAGGATTCTATCCTGGAGTTGGCCAGTAATAGGCTACACGGGTCCTCAAATCATTACTTAACATCCTTGTGTTCATTTTATTTAGAAAATCTTTAAAAGCCATTTCACAAATCTATGAATCCATACTTTTTTTTTTTCTTTTCTTTAACTTTTCGTGAAATACAGTCACAGGTACATGGATGGAGTGAGGAGCAGTCATCTTTCAGAATGCCCAAGATTCATTAAAGGCAGTGCTTTCTCTAGCTAAATTATTGAATAAAATTTATACTGATAATTACTAATTAAAAAGTTCAATAGACTTGTAACTAATCCACTAAAAAATTGCAACCTGAGCAGAGACTGTAATCATAAATAGTACTAAGAAAGTAATATGTCTTTCTAAAGTGTATATTGAACATAGAATTAGAGGCAATTTCATCATAGTACTCTTAACCACAAATGAATGCAACACGGTTGTAATTGGTATTTTCTAACAAGCATTATGAATGGATTATTTTAAGGAAAGTGTCAGCTTCAGGGAAGTGCTACATAGAAACCAGTGAAGGAGCAATGCCCAGTCATCATTTCTCAACCACAGCTGAAGGGAATAAGTTCTTAATGGAATCTTTGAGAACAGGGCTGTACTATTCACATATTTTCAAATATAAAAAAGCACAAAACACATCCATGCTTACATTTAAATTCAAATGCTAACACATGCCTTTCCATCTCAAAGAGTGAACCCTAAAACATAATAAGAATATTGACATTTGTGAAGCTTCTATCAATAAAATTATTTTTTTTTAAGAAGCCCAAGTAAAATTTCAAGATCCCTAAATACTACCAAAGATTTAAATTGTCTTTCAACATAAAAACTTGCATGGTATTGCTGTGAATTTTGGAGGTATACACACCCATCCAGATAAGAAAGAGGAAGCTATAAAGTGGTATAATGTGTAAAAGGCATAACTTCAACTCTGACTGATCTAGATCCAAATTCTGGCTTTCTCTCTTACTAGCTTTACGTTTCTGGGAAAATTATTCCACATCACTAAACCATTTATAAGGTATTAATAACAATATCACATCACACGGCATTTTAAAAAGGATCAAATAAAGTAATGCCTAGTAAGCACTTATCTCTGTGCCTAAAGGCGTAAGTTATTAATAGTCATATGACTTATCACAGAGGGAGGAGCGAGTTATATGCCTACCCATGTGCTAACGCCGAATGCTGTCACTACTCACTGCCATTCCTGTTATGCTTCAGGAACTAGAGGTGGCTAAAGCTCTGAATGTCTGGAAATATTTCCAGGATACCAGGAGTCATCTTATGGAATCCAATAGTATTTGCAAAGCATGGATTTAAGAGATTGTCACCCTGGACCTGCTGCTTATTCTTAGTAACAGAGTAGTTACAGACATGAAAGTGGGCAGGCAAGCACTTAGGAAGGAACATGCAGACAATTCATAATCACAATACAAAGCCGCGGTTCCTATTTCATTACACTCAAATGACCTTGTAGGAAAAGGATACTTTCCCATCTAAGAGACTTCTAAGACACACCAAACAAAACTTAATTCCTCCACTCATGTTTCTTCACTTTTCAAATTAAAGTTTTCTCTACTTTTCTTTTTTCTTTCTTTCTTTTTTTTTTTTTTTTGGTCTAAAAACATCTTTATTTTACTTTTATTTTTTGGAGAATACATTTACTGAGTGTAGTATTTTATTTTATTTTATTTTATTTTATTTTTTATTAAGTCATATACAGGTAGATCATGAATACATTTATGCATATGTGGGGTACAATATGTTGATTTTTTATGTAATTAGACGTGCTTACATCAAACTAATTAATATAGCTTTCATCTCATTTACTTGATTATTGTGTTAAGACATTTAAGACACTTGATGTATTTGACTTGTACCCAGGCAATATGCTCCATAGGTGTGGTCCTGCTGTTTACCCTCCCTCTATCAAACCTCTCCCCTCCCCTCCCTTCCCACTCCATTTGTCTCCTTCATCCTGGGCTACAGTTGTGTTCTATCTTTCATAAGAAAGTGTGAGTAAATACAAGTTGGTTTCGTAGAAGTACTGAGTATGTTGGATACTTTTCCCTCCATTCCTGAGATACTTTACCCAGGAGAATATGTTCCAGGTCCCTCCATGTAAACGTAAAAGAGGAAAAGTCTCCATCTTTTTTAAGGCTGCATAGTATTCCATGGTATACTTATACTACAATTTATTAATCCATTCATGGGTTGATGGGCACTTGGGCTTCTTCCATGACTTGGCTGTTATGAATTAAGCTGCAATGAATAATCTGGTGCAAATATATTTTTTGTAAAGTGATTTTTGGGTTTTTCATAGGAAAAACCCTTTATTCTTCAAAGCAGCAGTATATGAATCTTCATATATCCTCAAATTCCCCGTTATAAAAGGAAAATAATATTTCAAATTTACTTTTCCATATGTCAGAATGAACCAGGTGCTCACACTAATGACTCCTGCCTTATTTTCAGCATTTCAAAGCACAACAGATCAGGAATGAGGCTATTTTCATTAAGTAAAATATCAAGGTTATTTGCTTGGGCTGAAATTATATCATTATAGTATGCTAATAAAGTAATTATGTGCATTGGCATTCTGTTCAGTACTTACGTATTGTCTGACAGCAAAAGAGTAAAATTAAGCTATCATTACCTAATAAAAGCAGTTTCTGCAATAAACAAACAATTTGAAGTGGTGGGATATATTCATGGGAAATATGTAAAACATTTCTATAAACTTTTCAAAAATTTAGTATTTAAATATTTTAAGACAATATAGGTAGCATACTATTTAAATTTAAATTATAAAAATATAAGCTCTTTTTTTAACTATATTCATTTTAATATCTATTCAGAGTTTAAAAGTTTCCCAACCAACACAAAAGATGTTTTTAGCTTTGAGACATTAAACTGTACAAATATATAAAACCTCTAGGATAAATACTCTTTAGATTTTAACATTTTTCAACATCTGAAATCTGAACAGCTGAATCTTCTATACATAAACACCATATCATTTTATAATCTGCCTTTGGATAATATTCACAAGAAGACACCAACTACATTAGCATTTGTTTCAAAGTCATAAAATACATGGAAATCTCAGTTGTTCATAACACTATTATTCTTTAAAAAGAATATATAGTGCTAATCTCCAGTCCATAAAGTAGCTGCTTTAAACAGAATAATCCTAAATTCAAAATATCTTTAAAATATCACTTTTGACATAAAACTCAGAAAAAAAATATTTATGTGCAACCACTGCTATAGCAGCTGAACACATTTGCTCTACAGCAAATGTGAAGGTCATGGCTGAGTCAGTGACCTGCAGCAGCACTAGTAGGTTTGGGAGGAACAGCTGGCACGTGTCATCTTTGTGCCCAGTAGAGTCCAATGAACAAACATCAGATGCAGAGTCCAATGAACAAACATCAGATGCATTTAAAGTCCAATGAACAAACATCAGATGCAGTTTTAAGGACTGACTTGAGGTGAAGACAAGACAACCTTGACTTGGTTATCATAGAAGCCATCAAGCCAATGCAGTTACCACAAATTCAACGCAGTTGTATTGGGCAAGAACAAAACAAATAGACTTTCCACTAAAATTAGGTAGCATAATTCGGATATTCTCTCTGTTAAAGATACGTTTATTTCTAAGATATCCAGCTCCAGATTAGAATTACCAGCATTCCCACAGCTTCACAGCAAAACACCAAATGATAATCACCCTCTTTCTCTCATTGCCAAAGTGGTAGGGCAGAGCCTTAGCCAAATAAGAACCACAACTGACGGCCCACTGAGGTCGGCCTAATTGCTATGGAAAAATAAAAAAAAAAAAGTCTCTCAGGTCAAGCACTGCAAAGTGATGAAAGGTTAAATTATTTAGGCAAATATGCAACAAATGAAAACTTAACATTTTAAGCACTTTCTCTCTGGAGACTTTTCTTTTGAAGTTTCTTTTGAACTTTCCATCTATTAACTTGTAGATCAAATACTTGATACTTTGGCAAATAGTTTATGCAATACTCTGTTAAGTCCTACTCATATATCAGCACTGTGGGCAACGATGCCAAGAAAATGCATTTCATTTCTCAGAAAGAAAGAAATAGGAGATGAGTTTTGCTTTTCAGAGTACTTACTATTGCATTTTTCTTCCAGAATTCAGCAGAAATATTTCGTTCTGAAATAGAATTCCAGAACACACCAGAGGCTCCTACCAATGGCCTCCATAGTTAGCCAACCAGTCTGTCCTCCCATGGACTGAGGGAACAGGCTGCGCATGGTTCGCAATATTTATGGTTTTTGCTGTAGAGTTGTAAGTAGGTCCTGAAAACTGTCCCTGAACAATTTTTGTGCTCCAAGTATATTCTGAAGCTGATGGACCGATAGGTGCTAAGTGGATCCTCTGGCCAGCTGACCCCACTTCTTTTTTGAGAACAGGGGGAATATATCCTGACTGATTGTAAGTAGCGTAACTTCCAAGATTCCCTGCATTATTTCTTTTGAAAGCAAGTTCTGTGCCCATGGGTCCCAATGACTTAGGAAACAACTGATTGTTCCACGCATGTGGGGTTATATCCTTTCCACTGGCTGTCAAGAACACGTTCTTGGGATTTACACCTGGACGGTATCTTGATTGTTTCAAGTAGTACTGTTTAGCTGTTGAAGCAGTTGATAAATCAGAATCAGATTTTAGAGAAATAGCTGCAGGTCAACTCTTGTTCTCCCCTGGGGAGTGGTAGGAGCCCAAGGGGACTGACTCTGGAAGCCGAAAATGGAGCATCTTTCTTCCTCTTTTCATTGAAAACACCCATGCGTGGCTTTTTGGAATGGGAGGCTCCAAAAATCATAGTCCTCAAACTCTTCCCAGCTATCTCCAGACTTGAAGACAGCTTGACCCCAACGCCTCCTAGCATTTTTATGACCCAATGTGCCGTTTGTCTTAGTTGGCATGTGTTTGATGATGCTTGGAAATAGGGTTTGTGGTGGTTTCTGCTGACTCTGTTGCTTTGGAGGTTGCTGGACACTCACGTTCTGTGGCGGCTGAATGGGCTGCGGTGGTTGGTGGATGGTCAGGTATTAGGCCCTTCCTTAAATCACCTGGAATCAAAACAGCCTTTAAACAAGCACCTGCAACAGTTAGAGCCAAAGCCACCTTTAAACAAGCACCTGCAGCCATTGGAACCAAAGCCATCATTAGCTGAACTGGAATCTAAGCCTCTGCAAGACTCAGTTGATCAGACGGTGGGACAGCCTCACCCCAAACCCAGCCATAAGCTCTATTTCAATGAACATTGTTAATGACATGAAATATTAGATTTGAATTATGATGGGAATAGATATATTTCTGAATTTGTAAGAGGTTTTGCATTTTTGTCCTTGTACTTTCTTACAGGCATTTTGGCTTTATCTGTGATTGAGAATTTGTCTATCTTTAAGGTAAGCAGAATGAAATTTGAAGCAGCTGGAAACTGCTATTGTGACTTTCGTTCTCCCTTGAGAAAGTAACTGTATAAGGTGTTGTTAAAAATTTGTTTAAATAATTACTGTTAAATATTGATCATTGATAATATATGGAATAAGACCAAACAAGATTGTTATGTATGCTCGTTTATTTATTTTCCTAACTTCCTGTACTTCTCCATCATCTTCAGTGTAATTGTAGTTCATACAGTGTATGTTAATGATGATTTGAATGAATGTCTTTTTTGTGCTGTAATTTTTAAGGTAGATGACCCAAAGTCAAAGCTATGTGTGCTATTTACAAGTTTAATAAACATGGGATCTACTTGACTTTTGTATAATTTAGTTTCCTCATCTATGAAACAATGACATAATAATTCCTATAACTAAATGATGTTACCTATTGCAGTGTTGAAAAATCTCTTAAATGCCTGATACATGGTAGGTCTCCAGTAAATGTTAGTATAAAAGGACATTTTATCTGTTCTTCACATCAAGAAACATACATGAGGTGTATTTATTAGACAGCTCTACTCAGTAGCAGAAGGCTTCCATTGCAAACAGCAGAATCCACCCTAGCTAATTTAAGCAGAAAGTGTTTACAAAGTTGCAAATGGCTTGCAAAATTATTGGAAAGGCAGACAACATAGGGCAGTCTATGCTTTCGAAAAGTACTGTTAAAGCCAGAAATCAGAACCTGGACTTCCAGGACATTTATGAATCTTTAATAATCAGAAATTGGGGTCTAAAAAAAATTACTTGCTCATCTAGCAGCTAAGTATCATGGCAATGAGTAGACCCAGGTGTGAGACGAAAGCTAAAATTAAATAATTCAGACCCTCATTGCTTCAGCTCAAAAGTGGTGAAATAATGCCTACCTACGAAGGTTTTATTTTTAGTGTTTGGGTTTGTTTTCCTGATAAATACTAAAGGAGATTGTATGTAAGATGCCTCATGTAATGCTTTGGCATATATTATGCCATCAGTAAAGAATGGTAACTTTCATAATTATAAACCTCATTGAAAGACCTGAGTCTTTTACATAATCATCAACTACACTATTATCCAAACCAATTTCCTAAAAAACAGTCACCTGGTGGCTGCTTTGAAGAGTGGAAATACTTTGCCGAATGTTGAGACAGTGGGGTCATTTTTCAATTTAATTATGTCTCAAGAACTGTCCTCTGCCACCAAGATAATTTGAGAAGGAAAGCAAAAGTTAAAAATTTTTAAACAGTGATTTTAAAGAGTACATGGCTAATTCATTCCTTATTTTCCCTAAAGTGTAAACCAGTAATCATTTGAATAGATCAGTGAGGAAACGAGATGTAAGAAAAATCTGAACTGGGGCTAACGTTAAATCCAGATAGAGACTATTCACAAAATGGTGACTATCCCTAATGCTGATGAGCATTTATTTAAGGACCTGAAATGTCCTTAAATAAGGACAAGCCCCATCCCTCAGAAGCAACAAAGTAGAATATATCATTCTATGTTTTTTTAATCCAGCAGAAGTAAGAGTCTAAATAAGAAAAAAAAAAACAAAAAAAAAACCTCTTTACCTCTTGGATTTTTAAGTAACCAAAATACAGGAAACTACTTTTAAAAGATGCATATTATTTATTCCCAAGCTATGCTTCAATCTTGCTATTTATTAAAAAAAAAAAAGCTAGCACACACAAACTTATTTGAAAATAGTTATCCAACCACCTTTGGTGTAATTATTTATATGCTAGAAATGAAATCCCGCATTTCTGTGAGAATTTAATACTAGTTCAGAAAACACGAGTGGAATCCACATGGACAGGGTATAATTATACCCTAGGTCCAGGCAATACAGATTTTATAGGTTCTTATTCACTTTCTATACAAGAACTTAAGCATGGGGGGTTGCATATTTACATTGTAATACATGGCATGGGGTAATTATGAATCCAAAAAGTAAGTAATTCTTCCCAGTGGCCACTTAATCAGTTTCCTAAAGCAAACTATCAAGAAAAATAATGCCAGCAGGATCGCTTTTATAGGTGCCCATTACTGTCATGGCAGCGATGATGCTTTCACAAAATCCATCATTACTCCAGTTAATGACTGGTGAGTAAGAACACAGATGACTTTTGGTCCAGAAAATTCAGGACATTAATCAGGGAAATGACCATTAATTCCAGGTAATGCAAAGGTCAGTTTTCAGGGGATCATTGCTCAGGCACTCTTCTATTCAACTTAAGTGAAGTTCAGATTGCTAAATCTATAATAATTTAGAAAATATTGGCGCATTTTTACAAATATCCCAACTTAGAGTCAGCTGGTTCAATGTTCCTTTTCTTAATACAGAGTTGAATATTCCCCAGTTTTACATCTGACATACAATTTACAATGTTTGGGTCATAGATTTTTAGCCATTTCTTACAAATTGCCAGTGATTTATCCATCTTCCATCTGTACTCACTGGAAATTGTGTTTAAACAATGACAGATGTTTGTCAAGGTCATCAGGGATAGTGAAAGAAAAGTATAGATTTGTAATTTTTAGAAATATGAATTCTCATCATCATCCAGGAAACGTGATCACTGGAAATTGAAATACTGTACTAAAAGATGTCAATATTCTCAGTTAATGATATTACTGGAAATAAAATTTAGTAATAAGAATGGTGTCCAAAGAAAAGCTTTCAAAGATAGGCTGGATATCCAAAAATAGGAATTTTTTTTGATACCTTCATTTAAAGGAAGGAAGAGATTTCTAGTTCTATTCCACTGTTGTTTGAGAAGATATAGAGTATGATTTCTATTTCGTTAATGTGTTAAGACCTGTTTTGTGGCCTAAGATCAGATTTGGAGAATGTCCCACGAAGCTGATGAGAAGAATTTATAGTTAGTGGTTTGGGGGTAAAACGTTCTGTAAATGTCTGTTAGGACCATTTGTTCTAGAATCCAGTTTAAGGTCAATGTTTACTTTCTGGATGAATGTTCTGTCCAGTTGAAGTCCCCAGCAATTAGGAAGCTGATGTTTATTTCTTTGCTTAGATTTAAACAATACGCTTTATGAATCTGGATGCTGAGTTAGGTACACAAATATTTAGGATTGTCTTTTTGTCACATGAATACTTTGTACACATATAATGTTTCAGTTGAGCTTTTAGTGAGCCCATCACCAGAATAGTGTTTGCTAAGTTTTTGCCCTCATCCCCACTCCTCTACCCCTTCTTGGATTCCAATAACTTTTATATCCCTTTGTGCTTGTGTGGGCCCATCCTTTAACTCCCCATTAATGGACAGTACATGTGGTATTTGTTCTTCCATTCCTGAGACAGTTCCCTTAGGATCATAGTCTCTAGTCCCAACCACAATGCTGCAGATGACATTACTTCATGCCTTTTTATGGCTAAGCAGTACCCCATGGTGTGTGTGCATGCACCACATTTCCTTAATCAATGTGAACAGATGAGCACTTAGGTTGATTCCACATCTTTACAATTGTGAACTGTACTATGAAAAACACTGGACTGCAGCTTGTTTTTGATAATCTGACTTCTCTTCCTTTGAGTGGATACCCAGTAGTGGGACTTCTGGATCAAATAGTAGGTCTACATTTATTACTTTCAGTGCATCCAGTAAGATCCTTTAAAATAACCCAACTACAGCACAAGAATATGGGGAAAGGGCCAAGGGAGGGGAGGGGGAGAGGCTGGGGTGGAGGAACGGTAATTAGTGGGGCCACACCTACGGTGCATCTTAGAATGGGTACAGGCGAAACTTACTAAATGCAGAATACAAATGTCTTCATACAATTACTAAGAAAATGCCATGAAGGCTAAACAGTTTGATGAAAATATTTCAGATTGTATATGAAATCAGTACATTGTACCCCTTGACTGCACTAATGTACACAGCTATGATTTAATAATAAAAAAAAATGTGTGATTATGTTACTCTTATGCACTAAAACATTAGTGGTTATCTACTATCTTCAAAAAAAAAAAAAAAATCCCCACAAAGTATCAGACTTCCTTATTCTCTTCTTTTGAATACAGAAGCACTTCCTCGAATGGATACCAAATCAGCCACGTTCCTTTTGCAAGATAGTTTCTGTCTTGGAACCTTTACATTTGCCCTTAGCAATGGCTAGAAATACAGGCCCCAAAGTTTGCCTTATTGCCGTCTTATTTCATTCTGGTGCCTGCTCAAATGTCTCCTGTTCAGAGATTTCTTCTCTAATGATCCCATGTGAATAGCTATCTACACTCTATCATTTCGTCATGTTTTATTCTATTTCTGTTTCTTCATTGCTTTCACTGCCCTTGTCACTACTTAGTTCATATTAGTATGTTTTGTTTTTGTCTTTATTTTCTGTGTTCCACATTAAAATATTAGTTCTATTTTTAAAAAGGCATTTATGTTTCCTTTTCAAAGGTCTTTCCCTCTTACCTAAAATGGTAATTAGCACATGGTAGACACTCATAAATATTTATTTAATAGATTTTTTTTTAACTAGGTGAAAAACAATCATAGGGCTTAGTAAAAATTACATCTATTGTTTTCATGTCTAAAAAGGTAGAACTCAAGGATAGGGCTTCATAGCTTTAAAATACATTTTAATTTTTCTTTGATATCCTCATCTAAGTCTGTAAGTCCAATAAGAAATTTCAGATTTCCTTTTCATGTCAATTTTTAACAAAAGGGGGGATACTTAACGCCTGCTTCCTGTGTTTTACAATGGACAAACAATTTCACAGAAGAAAAGCATAAGGTCTCTTTTACCAGAATGCTTCTTTAACCAGGGGAAGAAAAGTGACTTATCTGCTAATAAGGAGGGAAGATAGGTCCCGTCATCCAGTGCCCCTTGGTTTTATCTACTGGGACCCTATCTTTTTCTGAGTAGCTCCTTTAAGATTTTCCCTCCTAGTTTACATCTTCTGTATTAACCTAGATGGAGTTGAAACACATTCTTCTTAGTAAAGTCTCACAAGACTGGAAAAGCAAGTATCTAATGTACTCAATACTAATATGAAGCCAGCAGACAAACTAATACACACCCACACAAGAGAAAAACTCAATTCAAGTGGCGGGGAGAGGAGAGGAGGGAGGAGGACTGGTGTTTTCCCACGGAATGGCACAACGTAAGGGTATATGGCAACACCTCCTGGGTTCACGACACCACTACAACAGGGACTTCACCTAACAAATGCGAACATTGTAACCTAAAAGCTTGTATCTTCATATTAATCTGAAATTGAAAACACAAAGGATTTTCCCTCTTGAAGACGCAGAGGCTGTTTCTAGGCCTATAATTGAAGGAGGGGACTAGAAAGAGGAAGATGTAGTCATAAATGTAATAACAAAGTAATTATTATATATCTTTAATTCAGGAAGATTAGGGTTTACATTACAAAACCAGATTTGAGCTGCAGGTGAAGACATTCACCAAATCAGCTTTATTCATGATAGAGCTGGTATTTTGATTTTCACAAAGTTAACCTGATATTTGGTGAATTGTCAGGATATGGAGAAGATAGCAATTACTTTTTACCCCTAAACCCTAAACACACACATTAACTCCCTATATGCTATAGTGTCCCTCACTAGGAGCATAGTCAACATCAATGGGGATTTACTAATTTCAATATCCTTCACTAAATATTACGTCAAACAAGATAAATTAGGTATTGACCTCATGGAATTAATATTTCAGTGGTCATTCAAATCAACTCTAACTCTAATTGAGCTTATGATATATCTAGGGGCATACAAGCTAGAATAAATATGAAAAGCACAGAATTATGGGTTTCATAATTAGATGATTGATATTCTTTCCATTTTGCAATTCTCACCTTATTACCCCAGGCCACTCTGGTCAAGGGGATAATGTGACTCAACACCATTAAAGCTTTCCTTTCAAAAGAAAAAATATATATACAGGAAACAAATAAGCATGAAGTAATCCAAAAGCAGATATGAAGATGAGTTCAAAGCCATCAATCCCATCAGAGAAGTCAGGAGACCAGTCATCAGTCAGGCTTTAATCAGTAGCAATGGATGGGATGAAAAATGAGGGGCATTCTCAGGATAATTGTTGAGACTTTATGCTTTCTGTCGCGGTCATTTATTTCATCAGTGGCAATTGAGTAAATGCTTCACTGTGTTTATAATAAATATGTTCTAAAGATAAAAAAGAGACAAGGAGAAATAAGAGCTTCCAGGAAGACATGTCTGTCTAGTTAACATCACTGGAATGCAACGTGAATGCAATGGAAGGTCTAGGATTGGAAGAAGGGTGTTAGAAACAGGTTGCAGCATCCAGAGCAAGTAAGGCTTTGTTGGTGATAGCAAGGGATTGTTAACTCTATTCAAAGATTTAAAGATCTACAGGAGTGAGTATGTATCACTTTAGCTACAGCAAAAGATATACCTTTTATGGGACCATCATTATAATTTCCAGGATAGTTTTATTCTAACAGCTTATGTGATCCTTTGAGGAAAGGCATGAAAAGGGGATAGTTACAAAAAGGTGAGCAGATTGGGACCAAAGAAAGTCCCAGGATCCCTCCCAGGGAGGCATATTACTTTTTTTCCTAATGACAGTGAAGGTTCTTATGTGGCCAAGTTACTGCACAGGACTTCTGGGAGGCCTCCCCAAAGCACAGAAAGTTTGGAAGAATCATGATGTTCATGCATGTGTTCCAGGCTGTGGCTGCGTTGCTTCTATTACTTTTGTGTCCACTGAGGCGAGCTTTACATCACCCAACAATAGCACGCGCGAGGACAGGGAAGTGATCATGGCAATGAGGAAACTGAATTGAATGCAGTGAGGGAATTGTATTTTGTCCTTGAGAGAAAATCACTGTGACCATTCCGCATGTAACATTCCCTGCCTGTTTCTCAATTTTTTCCTTATTCAGGTATTTCACACGCCTCTAGTTACTTACTGTAGTCTGGATTTCTCTGATAGCCCTTCTTACAGATGAAAGAGTCATTAACAACAAAACAGCAGTCAGCATAGCTCAGGCGCTTGCTTTCTGGAAAATCATTAACTTGTACCAGATATTGAAATCTCTTCCTAAACATTCAGGACTCTAAACATTTTAGTGCTAAGAATTTATATCAAATAAACTTCCATGAGTCTAAAGAAAAAAAAAAACTCATTTTAAATCTTTTTTTGTACTATAGTTACCTTGGAAAGTAAATTTAATAAAATACCTTGAATTGGCATAAAACCCTTAGGGTAAAACCTACAAATTGAATTAAAGGTATTAAATTTTTCTTCATTGAAAACATAATTTTGGTACTGCCCTATACTGTCTTCCTTATAGAAAGAAGAAACTTATATAATGACCATTAATGCTGAATTCAAAGAAGTTTGAATATGAAATGTTCCACAGGTTACATTTCACAGTAACACAAATTGATTTATCATTATAACCTATGTTTCTAGTCAATTACATTGTCCAGTACTCCTGCCTAGCAGCTGAATTCCCACAGAAAAATAATTTTTTTGAAAGAAAAATCAAGTAGCTCCCACTGAGGTTTATTTTTCAAAATTCACTAGCAAGTCACACATTATGAATGAATTCTAATAATAGCAATATATTCTAATGAAAACCATAGGCCCTTCTGGCTAAAATATCACATTTATAGTAGAAAAAAAAAGTAATGTAAACCATGAGCCCACTTCATATTTTTGAGAATCAGTTACTTTGGTTGCTGTAATAGTAAATGATCTCTGAAATAAGCTACTATATTTGGGTTATTCATCTCATTTCGCTCTTCCTCTCACATTTTTAGACTGCATACATTTCTGACCGAAGGGCAGAGGAAGTGTGCTTACTGGATTTAAACAACTCTGTGCTCATTTCCAAAATCCTAAATATGGCATGTAAGATAATTGTTCTGCCACATAAGTTTAGGCATAGGAACAAAGAATGCTAATGTACCTATATCCCTATGCTTGCTGTATAATGTTGGAGAAGTAAAAAACTTCATATGTTAGATTAATATGCTGCTGATGTGCCTAGTAAAAGTGGAATTCCTCAAAATTATATTCAATACCTGAATATTGAATACAAAAGGAAACCATCTCGAAAGTAAGGCATACAAAAATGTACTGTTCTAACACAGTAACGTTTATGAAAAGTTAAAAATAAAGCATTGTTTTAGATACGTATATCCCATCACCTGACCTGAATTACAAGTTCCTTGACAACATGGGCTGTCCCTTACATTTCTTTTTATCTCTTTGTTTATTACAGTGCCTACTGAATAGCAATTGATCAGTAAAATATTGTTTTTCCTAACATTGGTAAAGATCTCTTAGATTCGGCGTTTATCTTAGAAAACAATTAGCACTCACCTCATCCTCATAGAGAGGAAACTGTACTGTTACTCAGAGTAGTTCATCAAGCTCTGCCAAAGTCAAACACTAGTTCATCATAGATCAGGGACCGACAGCAGGGCTTCCCTTCTTCATAATCCAGTGACCTTTCTAATGCAGTCTATCCAATCTCAACAGCATGTATTAATTTGTAATATATGAGATGGTCATGATGCCATTATTCATAATGAGAATATTATGTTATCTTTTCAGTCTGTATAATGTACTAACTACTATAAAGGAATGAACTAGAGAAGTTTTTCTCCTAAAGAGGCTTACCATCTGGTAGAGATAAGTACATAAATAATTCCTTTTCATTTCCTAAGGATAGAGAAATTTTTCCTAAGACAGAAAAGAACAGCCAAAATAATCTTAAACAGGAAGAACAAAGTTGGAGGACTCAAACTTCTGGGTTTTAAAACTTATCACAAAGCTACAATAATCAAGACAGTATGATACTTGCGTAAGGATAATAGTCCATGGGAAAGAATTAAGAGCCCAGAAATAAATTTCAATGTTTGTGATCAGATGATTTTTGAGGAAAGTGCCAAGGCAATGTAATTACCACACATGGTGCTAATATAATTGGATGTCCATATTCCAAAGGTAGATTTAAATCCTTACTTCAAACTGTATATAAACTTTAAGTCATAATTCATCATAGACATAAACCTTTAAGAAGAAAAGACAGAAGTAAATCTTTGTTTCTTTGGGTTAGGTAAGATTTCTTAGATACAACACCATGAGCGCAAGCAATATAAAAAAATTGATGAACAGGATGTTATCAAAATTCATAATTTTTGCTCCTCAGAAGATATCAGTAAGAAAGTATAAAGGCCATTGATTAAGAGAAAAAACATACAAATTCATATCCAATGAGAGATTTGTATCCAAAAAAGGTAAACAACTCTTAAATCCCAAAAAGAAGTCAAATTGGCAATTGAAAAATGATCAATGTGGGGGGCGGCGCCTGTGGTTCAAAGGAGTAGGGCGCCAGCCCCATATGCCAGAGGTGACCGGTTCAAACCCAACCCTGGCCAGAAATTGCAAAAAAAAAATGATCAATGTATTTGGGTATGTCACCAAAGAAGGTATAAAGTGGCCAAAAAGCAGATAAAAATTATCTGTAATATTACTGAATTATCAAGGACTGAAATTTAAAATTATAATGAGGTACAGCTTCATACTAAGAAGGCTATAATCAAAGAGAGAGGAAGTGAGGAGTTGTGGCTCAATCCTATAAGCCTGGCACTCTGTGAAGCCAAGGCAGGGGAACTGCTTCAGCTTAGGAGCTTGAGACCAGCCAGAGCAAGAGTGAGACTGTGTCTCTACTAAAAACAGAAAACTTAGTCAGGTGTGGTGGTAGGCACCTGTAGTCCCAGCTATTTGGGAGGCTGAGGCAGAAGGATTGCTTGCGCACAGGATTTGAGATTGCAGTGAGCTATGGTGACACCACTGCACTCTACTTGGCGTAACCAAGTAAGACTCTGTTTACAAATGAGAGAGAGAAAAAGAGAGAGAGGTAAAAACAAGTGCTGTCAAGAATATGACTAAATTGAAATGCTCATTTTTTACAGTGGAAATACAAAATGGTCTAATACCTTTCACAAACAATTCAGCAATTTCTTAAAATGCTAAATGTAGCATGACCATATGACCCAGCCATCTTGCTCCTAGGTATTTACTCAGAAAAAATGAGAACACATGTTCACACAAAGACTTGTGCATAAATGTTCATGGCAACTTTATTTATTATAGCTAAAAAGTGAAAACAATCCAAAATGTTTATCAATGAATAAATATATAAAAATATAACATTCATAAAATGGAATACTATTTGGTAGGAACAAAGCATTGATTCGTGTTATAATGTTAATCTTAAAAACAATATGCTAAGTAAAATAAAGCTCTCATATCACATAATTCCGTTTAAGCGAAATGTCCTGAAAAGGTGACTCTGTAAAGACAGGAAATAGACTAATAGTTGCCTAGAGCTGGGGATGGGATGAGACTACAAATGGCTACAAGGCTCCTATTCATGGTGATAAAAATGTCAAACAACTAAATTTTGGTGATGGTTCTATAACTGTAAATTTACTAAAAAAATCATTGAACCATATACTTAAAACTAGTGGATTTCAGCCTGCAAGACAAGACCAAGACGCTGTGTCTACAGAAAGTAGATAAAAATTAACCAAGCATGGTGGTGCATGCCTGTAGTCCCACCTCTAGAGGAGGTGAGGCCAGAGTATCACTTGAGCCCAGGAGTGTGAGGTTGCAGTGAGTTATGATGATGCCACTTTATTCTATCCCATACAAAAGAGTGACACACTGTCACTGTCATCACCCCAAAGAAAAAAACAAATGAAAATTAGTGAGTTTTATGGTATTCAATTATATGTTAATAAAAGTATTAAAAATAATAGGATTAAATATCCTAATTCTGATCCCCATTGCCCCTTAATTCTTCCCTTAAACAACTTCTACTCAGTATTCCGAACTCAGCTCAAGCACCACATTACTAAGAAAAATTTTACTGCACAACCAAGGCATAACCTCCCAGCAGCTACCATTACATCTTATATATACGTTGCTAATTCAGTTTGTTGTGTTAAATTATTTGTTTCTCTTATTGTCTACCTACTAGACTTTAAGTACTCCAAGAGCAAACAAACAGTGTCTCATTTGCACACACGGTAGACTTTTAATAAAACGTGTTGAATGAATATTTATGCAATGACATGTAGTGAATCCAAGAAAAGTGGTAAGAACTGGGTAAGATGAAGATACCAGAGACTCAACAATTTTACTTGGGATGATGAAGGAAAGATGAATTTTGGAGCATTTGGATTTTGAATTTTCAGATTTGTTAACCTTTATTAATAATGCTTAACCTTTATTAATGAACACCATACCATGCATTTACTTAATGGACAGCATATAATACAAACCCTTGAACAGCCTCGATACTGGCCTTTTTATTACAGAGCTGTACAAAAATATATTTGTATACATTTCTTTAGATAAAGGGGTTGATAAACAGTGAGCTATAGTAATGTACTTTGAAACATACATTTTAGCAGCAAGTGAAATATTTGTCAATTATGATTTTTAAGAAATATTTTTGTACTTCTAAAACAAAAATGAGAAATATAATAAATTAATAAACTATATCAAACCCATTAATGTGAAGGACATTTAAATGAGAAGATCTAATTATGTCACCAAGAAACTTGTTTCCTTTAGGGGACGAGAAAATAAAAAGTTACTCTCTAAGCCAATTAAGAGTGCAAACATAATTTCAGAGCAAATGTTCAACATAACACTTGAGAATAAAACATTTTCTGATAAGCAGTAATAGCCTGGTTACAAGTGATTCTTATCAAGCAGAACAAATACTGTATCACTATATTATGTCTGGATTCTCCATACCTTCTGCCCCCTACCCCCAGCTTTAGCCTTTAAACCATGTACCCATCAAACTGTACACGCAGAGGTCCACAGTCTCATTTTCACTTAGTCCTGTGGTATTTGTAGTACTTGTCCTATCTTAATTTGTCCAAATTCTAACATTCTTATACATTCTTCCATTTAGAGCTTTATCATAATTTGGGATTGAGGTAATATTAGCAACTCTTCTTAATTTACAAATTAGGCTTCCCTAGTTGATTATGATCCACATTCTGTCTTTATTATCCTATATAAATATAAAAAACTACTTCTTACTATTCATCCTTCACCAAAGAATCTGCATTTTGGTGGAACTTTAGCTGGACTCATATTTATTTTTTAAGAAAAGACCTAGATAACAAGTCTATTAGGATATCTACTTGTCCAATATATTATTTCCATTAATTTATATATTATATGCACTTGAAGGTAATAAAATAGCATCTTCTTTGTTTTGTTAATTCAGAGAGCTTCACCTTTTGTGTGAATTATTGACCCTTGGCAAATAATCCCCATTCTAAAAGATTCTGATTATTTCCACTAAAAACATATATTTTAGATATGAAATAAACCTTCCTTGCATTCTCTGATGACCCAAATTGTTATCTTTACTGACTTCCATAAAAATTAACAACCTACCAAGAATAATATCACCACATCCACATTCATTCAGCAATCTCAAATTCAGGAAACTCTGATGAGCATTAATACAAGACCTGAGTCTTAAAGTCCTTTCTTTTTCTTCTTTTCTTTTTTTTTTTTTTTTTTTTGAAGACAGAGTCTCACTATGTTGTCCTTGGTAGAGTACTGTAACATCACAGCTCACAGCAATATCCAACTCTTGGGCTCAAGCAATTCTCTTGCCTCAGCCTCCCAAGTAGCTGGGACTATAGGCATCTGCCACAATGCCTGGCTATTTTTGTTGCAGTTCTCATTGTTGTTTAGTAGGCCTGGGCTGGGATCAAACCTGCCACCTTCGGTGTATGTGGCCAGTACCATAACCACTGTGCTACAGGCACTGAGCCTTAAAGTCCTTTCTTGATAGTACTAATTTTGTGACATAAAATTTTCCCTTTGATATAGATAATATAGTAGTTTCTAGTAGTTGATATTACTTATTTATTTGTTATATTTCTTAGTGCTTTTTCCCACTTCTTCATCCGCTCCAAATCCTAGTGAAGGGAATAGCACTTCGAGTCCTATAGCTACCTTATACTTTTCTACTATGTAATTGAAAAAAATTGATTACAATGGAAAAGGTGAGGTTGGGATTCGGAATGGAAAATATTTACTGATGGCCTTCAACTGCTAAAATACAGGTCTCATGCTTCCACTCCCTATGCTCTTTTCAAGCACTCCATAAAATCACAAATCAAGCAATCGATATAATTATGAATCTGGAGAAATTGCCATAATAGAGATAGTTGATGTAGACTGTTATAAAAAGGTAACAGAGGCTCTCTTCAGAAGCAGAAAAAAAGGCCAGATAAAAAAATAGAAGAAAATTCATATCATTTTGGCCCAAGAACACTCAAGAGCTTTGTGCTATGATTCAATAGAGTGGCAACTCAAAATATTGGAAAGACATTTTATCATCATTAAATATCTTTTCTATTACATTGATCCTTTATGCTGATACTTTAAAAATATGAAAAGTATCTAACAAAACTAGAAGAGACCTTATCAGACATATAGTGTAACAGCTACCTTTTACAGATTGGAAAACTGGAACCAAACACAGAAGTTTGCCACATCATCATTTTCTTCTTCCCATTGAAGCTTTTCTTCTAGGCTTAATCCTAAGTAGCCCCCTTCATTTGTCTCTTTAAAAACATTAAAGATAAGGAAGGGAATACTTTCCCCAACTTTTTTTTTCCTCTCCAGTGTTGCTTACATCTTCAAGGTCAGCTCTAGAGATGATGATTAATTGTTCCTCTACCACGACAGGATGTATCGAACAGAAGGCTATACTCATCTTTATGGAGAAAGCCCTGGCCAGTACCTGACAGTTTAGCTTTCTGAGGTGTCTCCTCAACCCCATTATTTCCTTTAGTGCTCCAGGGGAAGTCAGAAATAATAACTCCCCCAGGGTTTTTTATTTGAATGGGTTGATTTGGTATTAGACCTTCCTACTTGAATCCTGGATCTGGAACATAATAGCTGAGTGACTTTTGGTTAATTCTTTAGTCTCTCTGATCTTCAGATTTCCCATCAGTAACATAAAGACAGTAATAATATCACTTACCATTGTGGTTATCAGTATGATGAAGTGACTTTTTTGTAGAGCACAAGTGTTTAAAGCAACATCAGCCATTTTCACTTGGCATGAATAACATCACTTGATTCTTACCACAAACTTAAGTATTCTTATTGTTCCCATCCTTAAAAATGAGTAAGACAAAGAAAGATGAAAACAACTTATCCAATATCACTTAAATAATATAAGTTGGAAATGAAACTCAACTCCTTAACTGTATTGCTAAAGGTTAAACTAAATGTTAGTGCTTTTAGTTATCACAGATATATATGAGGATGTTAAATTATTCCACATATAGACTTCTAAGTGCATAATGCTATACTTGACATTTTGATTATTACAATACTTTTTGCAAGTGTTATCAATCCATTTCATTTTTTTAATTTATTACATCATAACTGTATACATTACTGCATTTATGGGATACAATGTGCTGATTTTATATACAATTTGGAATGCTTACATCAAACTGGTTAACATAGCCTTCGCCTCACTTAATTATTATGTTAAGACATTTATACTCTACACTTAAGAGATTTGAAATGTACCCTTGCAACCCATTTCAAAAATATCTTTACGTGGTGTTGAGAGTCAATATCATCTCTTATCAACTCTTTCATCACTTGATATTAATCCAAGTGATGGATTAATATTGGGATAGGTTCAATGCTGAATACAGATAGAAGGATACACATATATATGGTGTTTCCTTGAAGCATGTTTTTAAATTTCGCTTCTTCTTTAGTACTTTCTGTGTTCTATTCTAAGTGGTTCTAAGGTGTTAGCAGACATCTGAATAACCCAGAGATATTATTTAAAAGCATATTAATAAGCTTTACCCCCAAAGTTTCTAATTCAATAGGTCTGAGTTAGGATCCAAGAATATGCATTTCTAAGAAATACTCAGAGATGCAGATATTCATGGACTGGGGCCACTGTGCTGGGCATTATATGAATAGATTTTTTTTTATTAAATCATAGCTGTGTACATTAATGCACTTTGGGAGTACAATGTGCTAGTTTTATATAAAATTTGGAATGTTTACATTATGTAATTTACTAATACACATATATAAGAAAGGCATCATTATTATTCACAGTTTATAAATGAAGAAATGGAGGGGTTGAGAATTTAAGTGACTTGTCCAAAGTTGGGTAAGAGTTGGGTAAGTCTAGTAAGTGTTGGGTGTCACAATTCGAGAAGGGAAGCTGTTCCCAGAGCCCTTAGCTACTCTTCACAGCATCGCGATTCTGCCTCCTTGAAGCTATAATAAGGTAACTAATCATTAGCTGTCTCATAAAGTAGTTGTGAAAGCCCAGTGAAATACAAAAGGTGGATGCAGGTAGCAGTGTACCTGGTTCAGGGAAAGACTTATTAATGTTTTCTGTCATCACCACTCTGCACTTCCACTTACTGTTGATAAAATATTAATTGTTAAATCTCTCCAGGTTTTACTCTATCCTATCAAATTCCAATTGTTTTGTGTTTTTGCTTTTTTTTTTTTTTTTCACATTTGGTAAAGAAGAGGAAAGAAGACGGTAAAATGCATGCATGTCTCAGTAGTTAAAATGTGGGTAAGCTGAACAAAGACCAGGGTCTCTATTTCTTCTTCTTAACATTTTGCAACATGAAATTACAGAAATGTTGCTCTACTGTATTTTTGGTTAGCTTGAAAATATGTTTTTGTTAATTTTTAATTAAATCATAAGTGTATGCATTATGGGGTACAATGTGATGATTTGATATACAGGGTGGAATGTTTAAATCAAACTGATTAACATAACCATGACCACACTTACTTATTTTTTGTGGTAAAACATTTAAAATTCATGCTTAGTTATTTAAAAATATACCCTTGCATTGTGCACATTAGGTGAGATCCCACCAAATACCCTCCTCCCACCAATAATCCTCCCTCTTATCCTCCCCCTCCCTCCTCACCCCTCTGCTATACTATATTAGTGTTTTATCATTCATATGAGTGTGTAAGTGTTTATATATTGGTTTCATAATAGTATTGAGTACATTGGATACTTTTTTTTTTTTCACATTCTTGAGATGCTTTACTAAGAAGAATGTGTAAAGCCTCCATCTTTTGTATGGATGAATAGTATGCCACGATATACATATACCACAATGTATTAATCCACTCATGGGTTGATGGGTGTTTGGGCTACTTCCATAACTTGGCAATGATAAGTTGGGCTGTAAAAAATTCTGTTCTCATAAATATGAAGATGTAGAGGAAATTGACCAATATCTGGAAGCATGCTATCTTCCTAAACTCAACCAGAAAGAATTAGAAATTTAGAATAGACCTATATCAAGCACTGAAATAGCATCAACTATATAAAATCTAAAAAAGAAAAGCCCAGGACCAGATGGTTTCACATCAGAGTTTTACCAAAACTTCAAAGAGGAACTAGTACCTACCTATATCATGTAATCTATTCTAAAATAGAGAAAAGGAAAGAATCCTCCAACACATTCCATGAAGCTCCACTGTGTTTGAAGCTAAGGCATTATCAGTGACTTCAGATCACCTGTGACATAGACACAGCTTCAATTTACAAGCACAAGTAAATCATCCTTTCCCTGTTTGGATTTTGCAGATCTGATGTTAGTACAAACCTAGGCCCATAAAGCCTATCATCATGATAACTTTGTAGAAAAAAAAAAAAAAAACACTCTCACATGAAGTCCTATCCCATCAGGGATCAAGTACAAGTTTTCGCACAGAAAGCTCTAGTAGAAGAGATTTGGTAATAAGCAAGTTAAGAGATGATAAATGACAAAAATGTGAAAAGTATTAGAAATGCTTGGCTTATCATCTCTATATCCAGTGACCCTTTAAAATGTAGCAGAAGTTCGTAAGACAAGGTTAATTTCCTGCATAACTATTTGGGAAGTAAATGAATCCTGGATGCCAACAGCCAGGAGCCATCACTGTCCTACCAACGCTTTGGCAAGCTAACCTATCAAGATGTCACCTCAGCATCTGATGAAGCAGTTCCTCACATCCTGTCACTGACTGCTTAATGACAAAAACAAGGTGAGATTTTCCGGCCAGTTTCTAATCTCAGTATCTCCTAGAGATCAGGCACTTTGGCAGAAATTGGCATCTCCTTGACAGCCTAGATGGGAAAGCTCAGAGCTGATGGGACTAGGAGAACGCATCCCTCTCTGACATGTGCACTGTCTGTCAGGTGGGCAGAGCAGCCTGGGGTTGTTTGCAGGGAGATTGCAGATCTTTAATCTCTTTCTATGTCAATCTAGCTGAATTTCATAATTAAATCAGGAGAACTGGAGTAATGTCTCTAAAGCAAACAAACAGGCAAACAGCAAGCCCTTTCCTTGTTTCTATGTTTTTTTGTTTAAACAAATATTCTTAATTTTATAGTTTCACTAATATACTCTCTTCCTTGATGTTCACACATCATCATCACATGTATATATTAGAGAAGTATTTTTATCAACAACTATACTCAAAAATAAATGCATACATAGGTGTGCATTTTTTAAAATCTCAATAAAAAGCTAGTTAAAATACATTTGATTTACCTGAGATTGTGATTTCTCATTGAATGCTCTGATTTTCACTAAGGTAGTACAGGCATGCTTGTGTGTGCACACATATATGTTAATGTGTGTGTATGCTTGTGCATGCATAAGTTAATGCGTGTCAGGATAAAGCACACAAGCACACAGAGAATTAAAAATTAAACAAGTAAACTTTTAAGGCTTTATTTGCCTTCAGTTATACACATAGTATTATATTTTTTTAATTTTACTAACAATATGGAATCACGCTAAAAAGTTCAGAATTAATGAATGTGCATATTCGGCGAGGCATAGGGAAGAAAGGGATATGAGAATGTTACAATTTTATAAAAGGCAGTACTTTCTGAAGGTCACGAATGGATTAATTCAAATTGATCCTCAGCTCATGAACCACGGACATAAGCAAAAATGTCAATTGCATGAGGGCACCAGGCCTACTGTAAGGCCCCCTAATAAATATGAATAAGATGATTTTACTTCTTTATTTTTCGCCTGCTGCTGCTGTTGGGGAAGATGACATCTTAATCACATCTGCCTGGGAACGAGCTGTGAGTTTACTCCCAGTGGCGTGTGTTCCGTCATGACTGCACAGCGTGGGGGATGATGGCTTTGTCTAAACTATACACCACAGTCAGGGCACTTCTGAAAGTCACTCAGCAATTCACAAAGAACAAGATTTTATGCATGTTTTAAAATTTGTTGGAGGTTTCAGTGGGAAACGATTAGTGGCCAGAGGATGAAGAAGGGAAAAAGCTTCTCACCCAGTATGCTGGGATACCTGGTTGTATTCTTCCTCTGTACCAAGCAACCCGAGCCTCTTTGGCAGGCCTGTGGCCCACTGGAATCACCACCAAGTTTTCTTGAGACTCCCCTGCCTTAACTCCTCCATCTCACACTGCACTCTGACTATACGCTGAGATTCATGCAACAATGAGTATATTAGGCCCAACAGCAGAGATCTTCCTTGCTCCCCATCTCCAAGTTCTCCTCTGAATGATCTGCCAAACCATATAATGCCCTAGTACTGTCCATGTCAGTGTCCCCACCACCTCTCATGACCTGAGCTATATCCCCGAATCACAGTCTCAGGACTGGAGCCTTGACTCTTTTTATTGAAGACAGCACTGATGCTATTTGCCTGCATCCCAGGCAAGGTTTTTGTTTCTTAGCCAGAAGTTTGGTCTGTTTCCCTTTGTGATCATCCAGTCCCCAGAGTGACTCTAGCTCCTCTCTGTCTCTCCTAGCCTTCCACTTTTCACCAGGAGGTGCTGAAACTTGCCCAGAAAAAATGTGACAATATTAGTCAACCTAAACTACCTCCTTGTATTTTTAAGCTACTCTTTATTTAGCACCTACTAAGTCATCAGTCACTGAATTAAATATAAATGGCTATGTATACAAATATGCACCATTAAGAGGGAAGACCAACACAGAGTGTTTAAAACTACAGGCTTTAGATACAAATAAGCATGATTCAAATCCCCTCTCAATAACGTGCATCCTCTGTGACTTTGGATAAGCTACCAAGCCTCAGGTTTTTCAAGTATAAAATTCAGATAATAAAATACTGAGGTCATAATATTCTAGAAGTAAGTTAATATATTAACATTTAACAAAATCCAAGCCCATGTTACATGGAAAATGAATAATGTCTATTTCTATATAAAAATACATTATTCTATTTTAAATGAATGAACCGCAATGATTGGCTGATCCTAGAGCAGAAAAAGTGCAACAGAGGGTGGCATAGCTGCTGACAGACTAAAGAAAATAGCAAAATACAATAATAGCGTAAATAATAACACTGTTGAACATTCACTAAGTTCCAAAAACCATATTGTGTACTACAGTCATTTCAATGAAACACTAGAGTGGGAAGGCATTGGAAGGGCAGGGATCCAAGAGAAAGTGGAAACGTTGCTGAAACTGAGGAAAACGATTCTTAAATCTCTGAATTAATCTGATGTTATCATAATGACATTTTTACCTCTTGTTTACTAATTTTACCCCCAGGAATTTATCCTGAAATTCTGGGGGCTGTGGAAGTTGTCAAAATAAATTGCCCTTGCCATGGAGGCAATTCTTGATATTGTTCACTAAAAACAAATAAAATTAGTTAATAAACAATTTATTGACACTGTTCACTAAAAACAAATAAAAGCTGTAAGTATAATATTATTCAATGCAATATTAATTGCAATAGAAATGTTTAATATTGCAAAGGTCTGTAAGTTTCTAGTCCTCCTTACAGCAAAGGCCTTTGCAATGTGACTCTGAATCAAGCTTCCACGTCACCAAATGGAATGCACCCCTCAACTCTTGAATCTGGGCTAGCATCAGGATTTACACTGGCCACTAGAATGCCATGAAATGAGACTATTCTGTCTCTAACCTTAGATCTTACCTCTAAGTGTTTGCAACACGGACAGCAACTACACAAACAAGCTTAGGTTGGCCTGCTGGAGCATGAAAAACATGCAGCCCAGGAACCTCCATTGCTCAATCTGAAACCAAGCCAGCTCCCAAGAGCAAAGCCATCGACCTGACCTCCAACTGAAGGAACCCAAGCAAGAACAGAAGAACTGCCAGGCTGAGCTCAGCTAACAGTATTGAGAACTAAATAAATGATTCTGTTTTTAGACACTTAGTTTTGGAGTGCTTTACTGATGCAAATGTTCAATAACAAAACATTAACCGTCAACATAAAAAAATGCTAGGCAAGCTTTAAAATAGCAAAGATAGTGGCTAAGTAAAGCATGGAAAGTTTATGACATAATGTTGAGTGAAAATAGAAAAATACAAATATTAATCTATATATCATCGTGGCAACTATGCAAAATTACGCATATAAAGTAAGTGGCATGTGAAAAGGGGCATTGTTTTATTCAAGTAATAAAGCATCATGTCATCACTATTTTGGTTTCCTTTATATTGTATTTTCTGATGGAAAATTGGATTAAGATAAAAAGTCTAAAACATTCTCACATTGTAGGATATATTGCTGTGATATTTTTAAATCAGTGAAAAATATGAACCAGATCTGTTTCCCTCTCCCCACAACATTATCATTGAAAAAAATGAATAAAATGTCCCAAAAGAAACATTTCAAAGTGAGAAGAAACCTCATCATTAATTAGGAATCAAAGAAAAATTTACGTTAGCTTATTTTACTTTCATTATCAGAGTGCTAGAATTTAAAATGAAAGTGACAGTGATAATTTAGATATTTCATGAACCATAAAACCTATCTAAGGATACTGATAAACAGTTAAACTTTCACACACGCTAAAGGTCAGCATTCAAATGCTAAAAGCGACTGACCTAAGATAAGGAAGATATAGTTTTAGGCAATAATTCTAAAAATTACTACCACTCAAATGGTTCATTCCTTTATGAATGTTGATGGGCACGTCATAAAAGAATTGTCTCAGGAAAAAGAAACTGACTTATTTGCAAAAACTAAAGAAATATAGAGAAATTCCAAAGGAAATTCACCTTTGACCAAGATGTCTCCTTCAATCCAGTGGGCTGCTGAAGCGCACAGTGGTGTTCTATGAGCTGAGTATGCACATTTACTGTGAGAGGAATGTGGAGCTTGGCTTCCCTCTTGCATTACGAGGGCAATTTATTTTGACAACTTCCACAGCCCCAAAGGTTGTCAGACATCCAACATGCTGCAGATTGAACTCTAAACACCCAAAAGCCCTATAGCCTGAAAGTAGAAAGCTGGGAGTGGGGACCAGCATCAAAGACAGCAATGCAATCTGGAATTTCCAAGCCAATCTGTTCTTTCTTTGGGTTTGGTCACTGGCCATTCCTTCCTCTACCAGCCACATTGAATGTGTCCCTATACCCTGTACATTTTCTGCTGTGGGGGTCAATTTATTCATCCCTCAATCTGTGTACTCGGCTTCAATTCTCCCTGTCTGATAGCCCTTCCATCATTCCTTGAGTAGCTTTTCTCTCCTCTGAGAAGGCAAATCAACCTCCCCGTGCCCAGGTTTTATTCCTCTTGCACATCTAGCACCTCGACTTGGCACAGCTGGAGGCCATCCTTTTAGGTGAAGCAAACTTCACTGTGATGCCATTGACCTAGTTTCAGTGTTTTAAAAAAATAAACAGTCCTGTGGAACTCATCACTCATTGTAAGAAAATCGTCAAGGGCATCATTCATTATTTCATACATCAAACAGTGTCCTATTTAAGGCTTCCAAAAGAAATCTCTGTCTCATCTTTAGTGGAAGAATAGTTGTGCTCCTACTGAGTATTTATGCATGTTTCTTTACATTTAAAGAACATTGCAAACTGTGTAACCAATACAACAGGTGACTAATTCAAAGAAAGTGTAAGGGTTATCATGCATGAACAATTCAGTATCACCCACTTCTTGACTGCTACTCAGGTTTTTCTGTATTGCTTCCCTGTACTTTCATGTTGTTTTTGTTTGCTGATCATACTCATGTATTTATTTACTAAGCACTCTTTGTATCTTCCACCCCTATTTTAAGTGCATCACATGAATTAAATCATTTCAACCTTCTTTTTCAATGTGTGAGATTGCTATTTTAATTATCTTTATATTTCAGAGAGGAAAAAAATGAGATGCAAAGAGATTGAGTAACTCCCTGAGGTCACACGGCTAGTGAGTGGAGGAGCCACTCTCAGATAAATTAAATTATTTCTGGAAGAAGACACAAAGGAGAATTTGCTATACTTGAGCAAGATGCAGAAGTGATTTATCTAACATGAAGGTAATCCTATTAGGTAAGTCAATTTGTCTCAACCCTTAGTTGGCAGAACATTTTTGCCTTTCTTTTATAACTGGTTGGAGGATCCCTCAAAGTTCATGACACAAATGCATCCTCCTAAAGTCTCAAAAGATTAAGCTATTCAGAATTACATTCAGAATTACAAGTTCAAGGTTAAGGGTCTTTGCAAATGAAAGTTAGAAGAGTAAGGTACTAACATCTTTTGTTTGCCACCAGGCAGTCTTTTCATGAATTTCTGGATTACAAACAATGTGTTTCTTAAGGCGGCTTTCATGTCTACCATATCTTGAAAAGGTGACCTTGTCTCATTCAAACTAGACACAATTATGCTTAAGAGATCCCAACTATTGAAATGAATAATAAATTGAGTAAGTGGACTGGGAAAATTAGTTTGATTTTATAATACTGAATTTTTCAGTTTTTGCTATTAAAAAATCAATTAGTGAAGGATTATATAGAAAATTTTACCTTCAAAAAGGCAGTAGCAGAATACTTTCTGGGAATTGGAAAGAGAAAAATAAATTTTGATCTTGTATCTCTGGGGTTTTTTTTGCACAAACATAAAAGGTTTCTTTTCGTTCCAGTGCAAACAATAGAAACAAATGCTGACTAACTTAAGCAGAAAAAAATAATCTATTGGAAGAATACGAAGGAGCAAAGTCAATGGGAGATTGAGAGAACTGAGCCTGGAAAATTAACAGAAAACAAGAGACACCGGAGCTGCTGCTGCAGCCTGAGAATGGAGCCTGCACAGCTGCCGACACACCCACCTTGGATGCTGCTCGAGTCTCCCACCCGATGTAAAGTTTCAGTCCACAACATTACATTGGCTGAGTTGCCTCATAGTAAACAGTTTCAAATATCTGGCCTTAATGCTTTCCTAGTGGAAGAAAGAGAGCTACAATAAACCATAACTCGACAACTACAAATTCTCTAAGCAAGGCGGTCCAGAAAGTGAGTGGCAAAATAAATAAATAAGACTGAATGTTTACTAAAATGAACAAATAAAAATAAATTTAAACTTTCTTTTCATTCATTCATCAAATCCAGCCATCCAACCAGCCAAACATTGGGAGTTGTGCTGAATCTTTTTTGTTTGCCCCTTTCAACCCACTCCCAGGGCTCTGCATCCCATACTGTACATCTGACTGCAGATTCATGGGTATGGTTTTATGTGGAATCTAATCACCCCCTACATTCTGGCTGTGTGTGGCTGATGAAGGCTCTGATCAGAGGTTGGGAGGAGTGAAAACCAGGTATGTGTTCCCCCTACACTACGGGACACTGGTTGGCAGTGGCTATATTACTTCATGAAGGCCAGAGCTTCCCAATAGGCTACTTGGTCTTTCCTGCAGTAGAGTTGTCCAGAGGTTCTTGTAAGCACTCACTGCTTTTGCCTTTTGCTAGCTCGAGGTACTATCTCTTAACCCAGATTTTTTCAAAAATATTTCCTTTCATAAACTTTCTGTAATTATCCTTGTTTGGAGCACCAACTATTTCTTGCAGGATTTTATAGGAACTTTACAGGATACATTGGTTATTAAGAAGCCAGTTCTTTACCTTATTATACTTATAGTTTAGCACAGCTGTGACTTTTATATATTCTAGACTCTTGATAAGCAGTACACGGATGTTTTATTTCTGAATTCTGAATATGGCTACTTTTGTATTCAAGCACTCTGATAAATTCCACACACACACACACACTACACACACACATATACGTGTGTACTTTATTCCTTAAAATACAGTAGAATCTCCATAGTTGACCACTTCCCTCCTCTGACTACCTTCTTATATTGTCTTAATATTCACAGACCAGACATGCCCCACATGTACATAGTATAGTAGGCCTGGTTCCTTCTAAGTTAACCAGTTTGTTATAATCCCGTGGGTGGTCAACTTACAAAGGCTCTGCTGTGTATCCCTACCTACCTATTCAATCCACTGTGTTAATGGATTTGTTTATCTTCTCATCTACTCACTAGATATAAGTACTAAAAGCAAAGAGATGTGTCTCATTTATCTTTTATGTTTCTCCTCATTTACTAGCACACATAGGAGGCTTTTAAATTCTTTTTAATGTCTTCTCTTTCCTACTGCCTTGTATCTTTTACTACATTATTAAATGCCTACTACATCACTAAATGTTAGATAATTCAACCCAGAATATCCTTCAGGAATCTGGATCATTTATTTTCAGAATTAGTCTATTTCTTGTGCCAATCATCAATCCTACAGGTTGGTATTAGAGATTATAAACAAACATAAATAGACAATGAGAGAAATATTGCATGCTCAAGTAATTTAAAGGAAAGTTCAGCCAAACACGGTTAGCAAGTGTCATTATTGTTAGAAGCAAGAGTTTCCGGTCTACTGATGTGTATTGGCATCCTCTAGATGAGTTATATCCAATGGGGTTTCTCAAGAGTATTTTAAAGGTAGACTATATTTTTAACAAAGCATCTCATGAAATCAGGATGCTATGGGTTTAAGAAAATAATGCTTTGGTATGCTAAATATTCTATAGCACTCTGTACATTGAATAATCAGGAGAGCTGGAAGTACTTCAATAAAAATTTCCAACACAATTGGAAATTCCCACCCTATGTAAGTCCGATGATAAAGGACATCATATAGCCTTTCCTCACATGCCTCCAAGGACAATAAATTATCTTCCCCATGAGTCATCATGTCTCAATAGTCTATAAATGTTTTCCCATTCTGACCTATAATCTGGGATTTTATAAATTCAATCATTGGTCCTAGTTTTGTCCTCAGAATGTGGAATAAATTTACTCCATCTTTCTCAGCTTCTCTGAGTTCACTCAAATTTTCTCCAGCTGATATGATTTCTCAGCCTCCTCACAAATATCATCACCCTAGAATCACTCAGCTTTCCCTGTAATCATTTAAAATTTTGTACTTAGAGCTGCACTGAATATTCTGTGTGTAGTTGGATCAATGCAGAGAAGAGTAACATTGCAACTTCATAGTTCATGCCAAGTTTTTTCTTCCAAATTATGGCAGAGACTTTTAGCCACATCATGCCATAGATTCAGACTAGATTGGAGATCAACTCAATGCCTCATAACATTTTTAAGTGAACTACTTCCTTAGCTTGTCTTTTCTCTCCTGTACTTATACAGTTGAGTTTGGAACTTACATGTCTATCACTGGTTTCTGCACAGTTGCAGATAGAAACAACCCATGGAATTTCTTTGGTGAACTAATACAATTTTATCCCTAGAAGAATTCAAGTTAATAATAAGGGTGGTGAAGCCAGGTGCAGTAGTTAATGCCTGTAATCCCAGCATTCTGGAAGGCCGAGTCGAGTGGATGAGAGAGATCAGCCTAAGCAAAAGCGAGGCCCCATCTCTAAAAATATCCCTTGTGGCAGGTGACTATAGTCTCAGCTACTCTGGAAACTGAGGCAAGAGTTTGAGGTTGCTGTGACCTATGATGCCACAGCATTCTACTGAAGGTGACCAAGTGACCCTCAATCTCAAAAAAATAAATAAAATACAATAAAAATAAGGGTGGTAGACATCATATGAAAAATGGCAAGTTACAATAGTATGTCTTCTTAGTTTAAAAAGTAATGCTTTAACATTTGCTATTTTACTTTATCCCCATCTTAGAATGGGTACAGGCGAAACTTACTAAATGCAGAATACAAATGTCTACATACAATAACTAAGAAAATGCCATGAAGGCTACGTTGAACAGTTTGATGAGATTATTTCAGATTGTATATGAAACCAGCACATTGTACCCCTTGATTGCACTAATGTACAATCAGGTTGTGAGAGTTTAGATGTTTTAGCTTCAACTTAGAGATGAAGAAACTGAGGCATTAGGAATATTAACCTTTGATATTCATATGTTTAACAAATGAAACATCATGCCTAGAGCCCTATCTTCTGTCCTTCTTTCAAACTTCTATCCTAAGTACCTGTCAGAAGAACATACCAACTAAATCCCATAAGGCCAAGAATTCTGTTATGCCTGTTCTATTGAAGAATGCCAGTGGGCTAGGGAACTATATTTTCTTCATTCTGCAGCATTTACTAATTCACTATGAACTTAGCCAAAACCCAGCACACAGGCCCAGAGTGGGAATTGCTACACAGCGAGTTCCTCTGTTCTCAGATTCTATGCTACTTCTCTTGAAATGTTTTTTCATTAATTAATATTCTATTTATAAACAGAGCCATTTAGTCTTAACAAAAATGTTATTCTATTTTAACAGTGATTATTTATGAGTAAAAATAGCATTTCTATGTTAACAATCCAAGAAAACATGTTCCGTCTATTTATCATCCTCTTCACTCAGTCAGACAGTTTTCAAGAATCTAGGAAATCAAAGTTGGGCAATTCTACACACCTGTATCAAGTCCATTCTTTAGGAGCCAGAGTGGGCTTTTTTCCTATAGATTATTTTTAAAGAAAAATATAAATAGATATAGGATGCCTTTAAAATAGTAATCAAACACCATGGAATATTATGCAGCCTTAAAGAAAGATGGAGACTTTACCTCTTTCATGTTTACATGGATGGAGCTGGAACATATTCTTCTTAGTAAAGTGTCTCAAGAATGGAAGAAAAAGTACCCAATGTACTCACCCTTATTATGAAACTAATGTAGGACCTTCACATAAAAGCTATAACCCAGTTACAACCTAAGAATAGGGAGAAAGGGGAAAGGGAGGGGAGGGAGGAGGAAGGAGGGGGATTAATGGGATTACAACCTGCGGTGCATCTTACAAGGGTATATGTGAATCCTAGTAAATGTGGAATGTAAAGGTCTTAGCAAAATAACTAAGAAAATGCTACAAAAGCTATGTTAACTAATGTGATGAAAATGTGTCAAACGATCTATGAACCAAGTGTATGGTGCCCCACGATCATACTAATATACACAGCTATGGTTTAATAAAAAGAAAAAGAAAAAAAAGAAAAAGAAAAAAAAATAGTAATCAAAGTAGGACCACAGAGGCTAGAGACTCAGAATTCCAGGGCTGAGTACCTGACTACATCAGGCCTATGAGAAAATAATATTCCTTTGGACACTATCTGTGGGTTTGAGAGTTAAAAATGTTTGAACCATCAGGATATTTGTGTAGGATTCTTAAAAACACAGGGAAAAGAACTATCACACAGTCCCACCTAGAATTGCTTGGAAGGATCAGAACTAACAAAGATATTCGAGGCCATCAGTTTCCAAACTTGGTTATTAGGAACTGAAGTAACAACCAGAGAGAGACAAGGTAATTTTTCTGAGGACAAGCTCTATAAAATTATTGATAAAAGTCCATGTCAAGTCATGGAATATAAACATTTAATATTTAAAAACATGGGGATGGCCAAGGGAGGGGAAGGGAGGGGGGAGGTTAAGGTGGAGGGAAAGTAATAGGTGGGGCCACACCTACGGTGCGTCTTAGAATGGGTAGAGGCGAAACTTACTAAATGCAGAATACAAATGTCTACATACAATAACTAAGAAAATGCCATGAAGGCTATGTTGAACAGTTTGATGAGATTATTTCAGGTTGTATATGAAACCACCACATTGTACCCCTTGATTGCACTAATGTACACAGCTATGATTTAACAATAAAAAAAAGAAATTAAAAAAAAAAGAAAGAAAGAAATATTAAAGACAACCAAAAAGGAAAAATAAATTATTAAAGGGTAATAGGCAACAACAACAACAAAGTAAATAAATAAATAAATAAAAACATGGGGATGTTTTGAAAAAATTCATGTTATCCAGAGAACTCCTTTATATATTAAAACTAGGAGATAATAAACTCTTGAACAAAGAGATTGTCCAACTTTATGTTTTGACATACAAGTATGTCTATTTGTTTAAAATACTAGTATTATTATTGTGTATCATGGAAAAATAAACTACACTTTTATGCTTTTAATAATAAAGGTGTTTAAAAATATTCATTTTATTATTATAATAACCATATAATTAAATTGTGGTAGAAAGAAAAACCCAGCCACTTTGTCTTCCAACTCTACTCATTAAGGGGGAGTGTACCGACTTACACTGGAATCTGGCATGGCCTCATGAATTCTTTGATTAGCAGAATGTGGCAGACATGATGCTGTATGAAGGTACAGTTCAACATACAGGAAGGACACTCTTGGTTAAAGTGGGAATTGAACTAAGGAAACTTCTATTAGGAGCTGAAGAAAAAGGGGGTGATTATAAAGCAACTGAAAAAAATTGTCACTTGCCCTTAGAATAATAGAACATGTACCAAAGGAATTTCTATGTATGGCTAAGGAGATTTTGAAGCAGAATAGTGAAAATGCCATTTCCCTTTTATGAACTATTCATCAACAGGTACGAAAACAAAAGTAGATTAAAGAGAAAATGGATTCATTTAAAACAGAATGTGGAGAAAACATAAAATAACCAAGCATTACTATGTGTTAAGTAACTTTAAAATGTACTTCCTATTATTTTAGTCTTCCCTCCAAAATTCTCAAATTAAGAAATTAATTAAGAATAGAAATTAAGTCGGCGGCGCCTGTGGCTCAAGGAGTAGGGCGCTGGTCCCATATGCCGGAGGTGGCGTGTTCAAACCCAGCCCCGGCCAAAAATCAGAAAAAAAAAAAAAAAAAAAGAACAGAAATTAAGTAAACAATGATGTTACAAAACTCTTGGTAAGATCTAAGTAAGATTTAAGGTAATATCTAATAAACCCTTTTTATAGTTCACAGGTGTCTTGATCGAAACAGGCTACACCAGAGAAATCTCACGACATTTGGACCTTGATAACCATTCACGGGGTAAATCCAAAGTGTTTTAAGTTTCATTTAATAAACTTTGAAATTTGACTTTAAACCATCAAGCAAATATAATATTTTAATTAAAAGACTTTTTTAGATAGTATTTTTCTGTATTTTTTTTAAGTGCTTGTACTACACTTTTCTAATAATTGTTACATTGATATTCAGGATTCTCCACTCTCTAAATAGATGGTCAGTTCAGCACAGTTTCACTTGAACAAATTCTGTTCTTGTGAAAGGATTTTAAAAAATTAATTTTTTAGTGTAGGAGGGTGAATGTTCATCTTCCTTTGAATTAAAATCTAATTCAAAGTTCTTCCTTCTCTTCCTCCTTTTCCTTTTTTTTTTAAATGTTCATATTATGAAGGAATTCATTTGCCCTACACAAATGGAGGAATATTTAGGTATTGTATTCTAATCCATAGTAAAAATTAAATATCAGGTAGATTTTCTTTTTTTTTCTTTATGAATTGAACATAACCAGACTGTGAAAAAAGTTAGGATTATTTATAGAATGAGAGATATCATTGTTCACCAAAATATATTGTTCTCCATTCCTGGGCAGTCAAAAAGAATATACCCCTACATGTCTATTACCTGTGACCTTAAGACTATTTCTACACCATGAAATTGAAGAGAGTTGCCCTATAATATTGTTGTGCTAGAGATTTCATTTGTTGTACTGATTCTCCAGTGCTCTATGTCCCCATGATGGCAAATGTTGCATAGGTTGAGATAGTATTATATTATTACTAAATAAAGGGCTTCATGAACTATATTTCAGAGTGAAGACAATATATAATAAGTCCAATAACAACGAGAGAGATGTGTAGTGTGGACAAGAAATAAACCATTATTTTGACCTACTGGGATTTTAAATTTATTTTAGATGAGAGTTTATATTACTATAATAATTGGAAAATTAATATAATTTGCTATGCATTACAGATAACTATATTAGTTAATTCAATTAAAACAGATTGTTAAATTCTCTCCAGATATCATGCCTGACAAAGGGGTGGTGGCCCATTCTCTTTTTATGTAAGAAGTTAACAAGTTAATGATATAGTAACTCCAACGGGGGATTTTTGTCCTTAATGTAATCAGAAATTAAATAGAAATAAAAATTGAATTTCTTTGTAATTATGTATCATACTATTATTTGTTATTTTATTTGTTTTCTGAGTACTAACTAGCATAACACGTGTCCCACAGTTTGGGAAGTGTTGTTTCCCCAGACCTGATGAAGTCTATGCTCTCTTTTCTTCAACTTACCTTCTCATATTATGCTTTCTCCTAAATATACATACACAGAGATTTATGTACAGATTTATACACAGATATTTATAGCGATACCCATCTCAATCTCTCTACATTATTTTAGAAAAGATGTTTTACTAGGGCACTACCTTTATTCTCATGGCACTAAACAAGTATGTCATAATATCAGTGTTAACGAATAATGTCTTTTATTGACATTCACTAATGAAATATTTTTCTGAAGTCACAATTCCGATGGATTATAGCTTAATATTTCTCAATATATCCTTTTTCTAAGATCTCTCTTCTATAAAAAAACCCTCTTTTGCAAATTATTATTCCATTTTTTCATAATTTCAAAGCAAATTTCTTAGAAGTCCCCATTCACTGACTCTATTTCGTGGTCACAGATTTTTTTCCCTTAGCTCCTTGAGGATTTCCACAATTATATTAAGCCTGTTCTCTAGGGTCACCAATAAAATCTAGTATAGATTATAAGGCTTTTCCTCTCTATCAAATATTTAACTAATTGTTTCTACTTGAACTCTCAATTGCCCTTACTTCTGTGAGGTTGAATCACTTGGCTCAAACTATATCTGATTGCATCTTTTCTCTTACGATTTCATTCATCTGTATCCTCTATGCAAATGAATCTCAACCACCAAGCTCCAGATTCCATCTAGTTACCTGCTGTCCATAGGAAACGAGACTCCCTTGACTGCAAGGTGGAAATAGGGTGTGTAACTCAAATGCTCTGTTCAACAGATCCCAAATCAAACTCAGTATTTAGTGCCTCCATAAGATTCCTTACTTACATATTCCTCTCTCTTCTTTGCTATTATTCTTGTTGCATTCATCCACCCAGTATTACAACCCTAAAATCTTGGTATCATTTCATTGACACCACATTTGAAGCAGCTGTTATTTCCTGTGTTCTGTTTAAAAACATCAATTTTTGTCCTCATCCTGACAACCAATAATCCAGGCCTTAGTTATACCTTACTTGTCCTATTTTGCCCAACTCCTTAGTATTCTCCCTTCTTCTAGTCTGAGTCTTCCAATTCACCTTGAGCAAGACTGTCAGATTGTTCTTCATGTAGAATGCCATTCTGGTTATACTACTTCTTTGCTATAAATCATTCAAAAGCTCCCAAATATCTCACCAATAAAGTTAAAACTCCTTTGTCAGGAATTAAAAATGTTACATGATCTAGGTAGGGCATTTATTTTACAAAACTTGAGCTATAAAATGCTTTTATTTTTCATCATTGATTAATAAAATGTAGGTTACTTTCAATGATACATGATGTTTAAACAATGTGACCCCAGGTAAAACCAAGATAAAAATGCATAAATACACATTCATTTGTCAATTGTTTCATATAAAGCCTGGGCCTTTTGTTTGTTTGTTTGTTTGTCCCAGCATAGATTCACCAATCACATTTATCACACTTTCTTGAATTTTCAGTTTACTTAAATTAGAATAAGTTCTTAGAGATATTTGCAAGGCAATCTATGAGCACAATCCTTTCATCTTTCAAAAATTTTCCCTTCAAACTTCTATAATTGACTCTCCCCCAACCACCAATTCTGCTGCAATTTTTTTTTTTGGCTCACATGTGTTGTGTGTTTTCAATGCTTTAAACTTATCATTTACAGAAAAAACATCTTAATTTTGGATTTATATTTCTTGCTTATATGCCATTGAATTACTGTATATTTACAATAACAAGACCCATTGGTATGCGTAGCTTTAGAAACAAAATGAACTTACTCCTGTTAAGTATACAATTGATTTGTGGAAGTAAAAATGCAAAAATGCAGGATAAAGGGGGATAACAGCCTGAGAGTTCAGTATGTCATAAATTGATGCCCAGCAGAAAGCAGGGGGGCATCAGTTATTCAGCAACTTGAAGGTGCTTGAAGGAAATATGCTGAACTTGGCATTTTCAATTTAAAAGCGATAGCTCTGACCTTTGCTTCCCACTATCTTCTCGCTACCCTTCCTACTCAAATTTACAATTATTTTAAGCAAAGCATTAATCATAAATTCTAACTCAAATTCCACCTTATCCATGTTCAGTTCCTTGATTCTCTAGATGAAATATTTTTCCTGTTTAAACTACAGTAACATTTGTATTTGTGTATTTTGTATGTTAACATTTTTTCCTTGAATTAGACTTATTACTGCATACATTATGCTATCATTAGTTGCAATGTCAGTGTTGTTTCTGATTCACCTTGATATCTTACACAGAATTCAGCATGAAGAAGGTAAAAGGAGTGCTGTTTTATATCTGCAGGCTAGTTCTTGGCGGATATTGAATCTTGAAAGAAAAAAGGGGAAAATGGTTTGGACTTGTGCAGAATATTATCAACAAAAGCAGGCATTTTGAGCATAGATGTTCATTTATCTAATAGATCAACCAGTCATTGAATATATTTAAAATGGATCCTTTTAAAATATATTCTTTTAAATTTTGTTTTAAGTTATAATATAGAAGTTGTTGGAGCACAAACATTTATATAAATGTCGTTATGTCCTAATGAAGGAATATTAGGCAGTCACTTGAGATGATGCCTGCAGATGCATTTTGTATAATAGGAACAACGAAATTGTACAATAATATGCAAAAAAGAAGCAAGATAGCAAATTAAAGCTACAGTTCAAGCACATTAACAAATTTTAATGGAAAAATAGCAGAAATTAAGATACAAAATGTTGAACAATTGTGGGTGGTTTTTTTCATTGTTTATTTCATTCAAATTTTCCACCAAGAGCATATTTTATGATCACAATAAAATAAGTGTATCTTGTTATTTTTAAAGAAAGTTTCTCAATTTCCATAAGTTGTATTAATCTCCTTTATTAAGCAAAAACTCTATTAATGGCTATTAACTGATAGCGATCATACTAATGTACACAGCTATGGTTTAATAAAAATAAATAAATAAATAAAAAAGAAGTTTATAAAGTAAAAAAAAATAAAAAAAAGTAAAAAAAAAAAAAAACAATGAAGGTAGAGTACGGTGCAAATCACTGCACTATTGTCACTTCCTAAAATACAATTGAGGATGTGGATGATTTATTTTCAAAGTAAAAGGTGCCTGACTTTCAACTTCTAATCCAAAAATAATATCAACAAAAGAAAAGCTAAATATGTGATCAAGATCACAATTTTTAATGACCTGCCTCAGAAGATAACAATGTCTGGTTCCCTTTGGGTAACAAGGGCATAAAATACTTTTTAGGTTTCTGCTATTTAACCTCACAGTGTCTGTTGGAGATATGAAAGGAACTAAACTCACATGAGAGCAAAGACCATGGCTTTTCATCTCTTGGATGTGACCTGGAACAAAGAATGTGAAGGTTTCTGGAGATTAAGGGCATCTCAATGACACTGGGCTAATATATTATCCCTTCTAGATTCCCTCATGCCTTGTAACACTAATCATAGGGGATGGTGGGGGAAGTGATTTCCAAATAGGATAGAGAATACTTAGGAAGGAAAGCAGATAGATTAAGAAACACTACGAATAGCACCTTTATTGTTGCTAAAAGTTTCTTGATTTCCTTGAGAAATGTTCACAGCTCTTGAATGTGTCCATTTTAGCAGTCATCCTAGGAGTTTCCTCATATGCCTATCAATAATTTTCCAAGTAATGTGTCATAAAAAGTAGTATATTTATTTCCTAGGCTGCTGTAACTAAGCCCATAGCTAATCATAGGGGTCGGTGGGGGAAGCGATTTCCAAATAAGGTAGAGAATAGGAAAGCAGATAGATTAAGAAACACTACGTAATTAATTGCAATAGGGTTTGAAACACCAGCAATTGATTGTCTCATAATACTGGAAGCCAGATCTTCAAAATCAAGGTGTCAGCAGCAATAATGTAGTCCCTGTGAAGGTTTTAGGGAAGGATCCTCTTTCTTATAAAGACACCAGCCATTGGATTAAGCACCCACCCTAATCCAGTTTAACTTCATTTTAACTTAACCAATTATATATATAAAGTCTGAATTCCAAAATAAGGGCACATTCTAAGGCATAAGGGATCAAAACTTCAACATATCTTTTGGGGGCTGGCACAATTCAAATAATAACAGATGGATGAAAAGATTTTCTATCCAAACAATAAAAATAAAGTCAACTAGCAATAGGAATATCACTGTCTTTTTTTTTAAGAAATACTATTAAACCCTGAGAAAAGAAATAGCAGAAGACATTAACAAATGGAGGAATATACCATGCTTATGGCTGAGTAGAAACAGCATTGTTAAATGTCCATACCACCCAAAGCAATCTATAGATTTAATGCAATCTCTACAAAGCACCATTGTCATACTTTGAAGAAATTGAAAAAACTAGTACTTTGTTTCATACGGAAGCAGAAAAAAACCCAAAGTAGTCAATAAAATTTTGAGCAGTAAGAACAAATCCGGACGTATCAGGTTACCAGACTTTAGGGTATACTACAAATCTATATTGATAGAAATGGCATGGTACTAGCACAAAAATAGAGACACAGATCCATGGACTGGAAGAGAGATCTAGAGATGAACTCAGCCACATATCACCCTGTGATAAACAAACAAAAGCATGCACTGGGGAAAAGAATTCCTATTTAATAAATGGTGCTGGGAGTGCTGGTGACAAGTGACCAGTTGTCACCCTCTCACCAGTGACAAAAATTGACCCTGGCTACATAAAAGATTTAAATGTAAAACACAAAATAAAAAATTCTACAAGAATGTATAGGGAAAACTCTTGAAAAAATTGACCTGGGAAAAGACATTGACCCCGTTGGCAATTACAGCAACACCAAAAATAAGTACATGTGACATGATAAAGCTGAAAAGCTTCTGTACAGCTAACCACAAACAAAGCAAACACACAACCTTCAGAATGGGAGAAGATATCTGCATGCTATGAATCTGATAAAGGCCTGATAACTGAATCTACAGAGAACTCAAAGTAACCAACAGGAAAAGGGCAAACAATGTCCTTTATAAGTGGGGCAAAAAACTGGAACAGAAAATTCTCTGAAAATTACAGACAAATGGCCAAAATATGAAAAAATGCTTATCATCCCTAATCATCAGAGAAATGCAAATCAAAACCACTATGAGATATCACATAACTTCAGTGAGATTAGCCCACATCACAAAGTCCCATGTCTTCAGATGTTAATGTGAATGTGGAGAAAGGGAACGTTTTTTTGCAGTCCTAGTGGGATAGCAAGCTAACACAACCTCTATGGAAAGAAGTATAAAGAATCCTGAAAGAACTAAAAATGGACCTTCCTTTGGATCCAGCAATCCCTCTACTAGGCATCTACCTACAAGAACAAAAGCCATTTACCACAAGGACACTAGACTGTTTATCGCAGCTCAATTTAGAATTGCCAATTGCTCATCAACCATGAATGCATTAACAAACTCTGGTATATGTATACCATGGAGTACTATTCAGCCATATGAAAATATGGAAGCTGTATATCTTTTGTGTTTAGCTGGATGGAACTGAAACACATTCTTTTAAGTAATTTATCACAAGAAAGGGGGGGGAAGTATCCAATATATTCAACACTAATATGGAAACAATATGTAAACAACTACAAGCCCACAGGAAAAAATCCAAAAACACAAGTATAGTCCAGTGAGGGTTAGGGGTGGAGAGGAGATAGAGGGGAGAAGAAGGGAGAGTGATTGATGAGATCTCACCTAATGTGCACAATGTGAGAGTGTTCAGCACACCCCCAGGTGAAGGGCTCAACTACAACTTGAACTTTACTTTAGAAATGACAATAATGTAACCCAAACATTTGTATCCTCATATCAATTTGAAATTTAAAAAGATTAATAATATAAAAGAAATACATGTATTATTTATTTGAGATTTGATGGTAAGAAAATAACACTATCTCATGAAAATTAGTAAATGAATGACTCATTGAGAGATACCACGGAATACAGTTTTGCCATCTTACACACACATGCTCACGCACATGTAACTTCGATTACACCATAAAGCTCTTTAACATAGACAGGTGACTAAAGGTTGCAAGCCTCACTTTCTTCATCTGCCTATGACAAAACAAATAACATTTCCCTTTTTCCAACTTGCTAAAATTCCTTCTAATTTTGCAAACATTTGCCTGTGTTCCAATTCTGCCTAGACAAGCAGTGACTTGTAGGGCTCAGTGCTCATGGATGAGAGAGGGACAAATAATAAGTAACAGAAGTACTAAACAAACAGATGGAAATTTAGGGGAGAAGGAGAGAAAGACAGAAGGTGGCTGGAAAAAGGAAGGCATTTGTAAAATGGAGAAAAAAAAGAGATAATATGAACAAGTATAGTTGTCAAGTATTCATTTAATAAGTTTGAAATATACAAATCAAAGACTTGAAGTATCTTTACGTCACTTGGGCTTTTTAGGATATAATATTAATCCCAGTAATGTGACTCTATTGATCCACATTGCAACACACATACATTAGCGTTACGCATAAAATTGTAATAATAATATTATGTTGGATGAAGGAAAGAAAGAAAGAAAGAAGATTATTCAGCGAGCCATTTAAGCAGTGCCTGGCACATAATAGATACTCAATGAAAGTGCTAACACATATGCTTTTTCTCTCCATTATTATCCTCTGAATGGTTTTAAGTGTGTAACAGAATGATACCAACAGAATTCTAATTGCCTGTAGACATTCAGAGCCTCTTAAAACTCCACAAATAGAACCATCTTTACATAAATGATCAAAAAACTTTCTGGTTGAAATATCAACCAGAAAGCCAGAAGAATTAGATCTAGTTTCATGAGTGCACACCCTTTCCACTCATTTTAAACTTTAACTGCCATCTAGACATTAAGCATTTATTAACTACACACTATCCACTCAACTCATTTGTCAATCTCTCCATCCATTTATCCATACACCAATCTAGCTACTCATCCATTCAATCACTTACTCAACAGTTAATTGTACGGTGCCTTCTTAGGTGCCAGTGGATGTGCAGAGAAAAAAGCACAGACCTTGTCTATGGTTTGAGGAAATCACATTCTAATGGAGGGACCCAGAGCAAATAGATAAAGAAATAACATGATCTGGGTGGCACCTGTGGCTCAAAGGAGTAGGGTGCAGACCCCATATGCTGGAGGTGGTGGGTTCAAACTTGGCGCTGGCCAAAAAGTGCAAAAAGAAAAAGAAAGAACATGATCTCTGGATTCCTGGCCTCCATGGCGAGTATTAGACATAGGTTCTAGACATGTGTGTGGCAGGAAGTGAGGGCAGGGTAAGCCGGCTAAAGGTGAACAAGTATTCTACAGTGGTTTGGGCAAAGTGAATTATGTGCAAAAACTTAGAGGTAAAAATTCATGGCACATTTCAGGAATGCAACTCAGTCTATATTATCTACATTGTATAAATGAATAAATGGGATGTGGTAAGCTAGAAATACAGCTAGAGGGTAACAAGTACAGAAGTTCTCAAGAATCTGTTAAAACTTATGGCAAGAGTTGGGACAGTATCCTCCCTAAGGCAAGGAGAGACAACTGAATGATGGTAAGTAGGGCATTTCAACACTGTGTTTTAATAGTATCTTTCTGATGGCAGTTATTCAAATTTAGAGTCTAAATTAACTAATCTGAGGAACTAGGCTTGGAGTCCTTTCCTCCTCTGGCTTCTGGCTTCTTCCCATGCCCTCCCATACCTTACTGGACTCGGGTTTCCTTTCTGCTTCCTGGTTTTGTGTACCTACCTCCTGCCCCGCTCCTCTCCATAACCCAACTATCTATATCAACTCAGCTCAGGTACTAGGTGCAAGAATTTGCCCTTACCTCTTGCCTGTAATGAGTAGGCAATACTAACTTCAATACTAACTTCTTCTGCCACCAGCCAATGCTTTAAGTTTAAGCGTTACTTTGGCTGGATTAATTTTTTGTGGTAGGAGATGAGTGAGCAAGGCTAGCTCTGGTATCAGGTGTTCTTTCTCTCCATCGCCTTGCTCATAACACCAGAGAGGTGATTGAATAAAGTGCGATAGATAATCAAATAAAGCTGTAACACTGGAGATCTGGCAAAGACTTATGTAATTTTCTTTCTTTTTTTTTTTATTGTTGGGGATTCATTGAGGGTACAATAAGCCAGGTTACACTGATTGCAATTGTTAGGTAAAGTCCCTCTGCCTATTTGTTTCATATTTTGTGTGCTGCACTACACAGATCATCTCCTCCTCCTCCTTCACCTCCTCTTCCTTCTTCCAAATAAAAATTCTAAAAAACCCTTTAGCCTCTTATAGCAACTGCTGTGAACAAAGACTTGTCTTCAGATGACAGGCAAGTTTCATTGTCTTGAGGTATTTGGATACAGGTGAGGCACTGGACTCTGGCACCCTAGGCTGTGGGATCAAAACCAAGGCTAGTAAGTGGGCAGCATGGTCACTGCAGGTTGGAATCACTGTGGTCTCCAGATGACTAGACAGGCAGCAGCAAGTGACAGGTGAGGTACTAATTCAATGATCCCATTAATACTCCTTGAGAAAGAAAACGTTGAGAGGAGGGTGAACTTACATACCATAAAGGAATGGGAAGAAGAGTTATATCATCTGGTATAAATACTTAAAGAGGTTAAATAGGACATGAAGGTGATATCCAAGGTTAATATTTATGATGCCCTGTAAACAACCTATGTTAAGTCAATCTTTAGAAGTCATTTCAAAAAGATCTCTGTAAAGCCTAAACTGAAAATATCTAATTGTACCAGATGTCAGCTCTTATGAGTGTATCCATCTTCTTCCCTAAACAGATATTCTGATAACCCACTGGGGACAGACACATTTCAATAAGTTCCACTGGGATACAAACACAAGCATTCTTTATCTGTAAAGTAATTACTACATGAGAAGAATTTTATCATTATAAAAATTCTATTCCCCAAGGGAGGACTCGAGCTTTTGTTTAATTAAACTTCCTATAAAAACAAAACAAAGGACATCTTTAGATAGAACTTGTAAATCTTAAGAACACTTTGCTTCCCCCTAAAAGCTATATACTACATATAACTGATCCTTCTTTTTGTGACTAAGTCTGGAAGGAATTTGGGACTAGTTTGTTCTGTTTTGTTTTAAAAAGGAAGCATAGGAAAAACTATATATGTCATTTAAAAAAGCAGATATGGTTCAAAGTCATATACATCTATAAAGTACTTCTTTCTTATCTGGTGGAATACTGAATACAGTATTTCTAAAATAAGAAAAAAGATAATTACATAAACAAGGTATTGTAGCTGGAATCAACTCCATCTCTTCAGTTATGAATAACAACTAATGAGAACAACAGTCACAGAGGTAGAACTAGCAAAGGTCTCCTACACACATGGTGATTTTATCAAAAATGCCCTCCCTTTCTTTATATGATATTATGATCAAAAAGTGACACTTGTTCCCTCAGAATTAATGTCCTAAAATCTTCTGACCCTGCTTGGAAAAGCCTATATCGTATAATTGGTTATAAGCAAAGTGGAGAGATCCAGCACATGGCAGTAACGTGGAGCAGACCATTCAAAATGGGCAGTAAGAGATTTGAGGAAAATGAGCAAATGAGAAAACATAACTGTAGGAGAAAACCGAAGCAGACTTAGAAAACTGAATTTTGATCAAGAGGTTATCCTGGGCAGTAAGAGATTTGAGGAAAATGAGCAAATGAGAAAGCATAACTGTAGGAGAAAACTGAAGCAGACTTAGAAAACTGAATTTTGATCAATAGTTTATCCAAGCACCAAAAAGTCCATTGAACTTTTAGAAACTAGAAATTTAGCTAACAAATTCCTCACATCAATACAGAAAATGTTCTGTTGACCTTTTGTCCCCTTGCCTCTCTGTCTCCTTCTCTTCTGAGGCTAGCCATGGAAACCAGAATCAGTTTTCCCCAAGCAGTTCATCAATACCAGAAACACTTTTTCCCAAAGCCAACCGTAAAAACTAAAAATATTACTCTCACTTTTCTTCTGCCTTTCTGTGTGAACCTTCCCATGATGAAATTATCTGATCTAGTCTGTCTGATTGTAGGTCATAGGACCCCTCCTGCAAAATCTGGAAATGGCAGTACCCAAAATGAAAAAAAAAAAAAATACATTCTCAGAGGTGCAAGAAGAATCTAGACAGTCTGGTCTTATTGGCTTCCCCCTCTCAGCCTGTTAGTATTAGATCATAGCCGTTTTGTCCAATCATATTTCTACACAGCTGCCCATACTTTGTTGAACCTAAACATAAAATGGACAAGTTCTCCAATATTTTTAGGTTTTTATTATGAGGAACCAAATTACATATGTTGCACGTGTTAAATACACTTGTGTGCTTTTCCTCCAATTAATCTGCCTTTTGTGAGTTAATTTTTTCAGCAGACCTTCAGAGAGCAAAGGGAACTTTCCCCTTGCCCCCTACAAAGAGTAATTCACATGATGCACATTAAAATTTAACCAAGGCCTGTAACCCTGGAAAGCAATGATGGATGAGAAATCCCCCCACCCCTCGATCATTTTGTGTTCCTAGCAATTCCATACTATACAGAACCGCCCTTCTCCATATGACTAAGAAAAGATTTAAGGATACCTCTTTGTTTTCTTACGACAAGGTCAGATACTGTCCTCTAAATTTCTTTTTTTTTCTTTCTTATTTTTGTTTCTACTGCTCAGGCTGAACCAAAAATCCTTGTTAGCCAAACTTTAGTTAAGATTCTTCTCCGTCTCTGAGATCCCTGAATTTGGGCCCACTATCAGCCTCAGCCAGCATATACTTTCCTAATAACCTCTCCCAAGAATAGAAAATAGGCCCATTTCAGGGCAGACGTTCTCTGATTCACAGTTCACTCAGGTCACCACTAACTATTCATCTCATTCATGCATGCACTTTCCCAGACTTGGTTCTTCCTAACCTTGTTTACTCATTCCTATGAAAGAAAGACTCCTTTCTGCCTAAATTTGAGATGGTTGCAGATTACGTGGTGAGAACCCTTCTCCTTACTGAATAGGCCTCCTAACTCTTACTTCATTAGTCACTTTCCTCCCTCTTGCAATTACCTCTTGAATGAAGAGGAATACAAATGACTTCTAAACTAAGTCAGAACTTCTTGCCTTTTTTTCTTTTTTCGTTTTGTTTTGATACAGATTATACTGTTAAGGAATTAAAAAGGCAGGAAAATGGCCAGGTGGTCCAATCTTTCATTAAGTGTCTGTGGGAGATAGAAAAATTCAGAAAAAAATAATACACATTTTTACCTCTGGAGAGTAAGAAGAGAGAATAGTTCTGGAATTCTATCTATGATATTTAGGTTTTTAGAAGTAGTGCTATGATTGGTGCAAATCAACAGTTATCAACCACAAGAGTTAAATGTGGTTTCAAAGGAAAAAGTTCCTTACACAATGTAAAGCATTATATAAATGTCAGTTGAAACTACACAGGCCAGAAGTGTTTTCCTAGAACAAGGTGTTTTAAATTATGCTTCTTTCAGCCCCAATGCCCTAAGTCCCCCAATTACCACCACACAAAGTCTTCAATACAGCCGAGGGGGAAAGCTGCCTGCAATCTCTCTGCCCTGCTGGAAGCAGAGCTGTTCTGCTTTAACCATTTGATGTATAGAGTTCTGTCTACAATTTCTCTACAATGAGAACCAGCTGCTCTTTAAAAATGTATGAAAATCATTAGCCAAAGAGGTCCATTGTTTATATCAATTAGCTAAATCATACCACATTTAATTCAACTTCACATGGTCAGATATGCTATTAAAAAGTAGGTTAACTCCCCAGCCATTAAGTGTCAGTGCACATATTAATATCAATAGGGATCATCCCATCAAAGGATACAATTCAAGACAACACTCACAAAAATGAAAGATATTTGACAAAAAAAAAAAAATGTTGAAGACTCCAAATTACTTTGGGGGTGTACATATGGAACAAATGAGTTAATTTTTATTACATCCACAAAAGCCCCACACTAGCTCATCCTTATTTCTGGCTGCCACATATCTTACAGATACCAGCAGGACTTTACCTGCTGTCAGTTAGATTTCCAGTAGATTAGTTCACTACTAATCCACTCTCTTCCTCTGATAGACATTAAGGATGTGAAAATTATGGGATAGACAGGATTTCCCTACCTTTATGCAGCTCACAGTCCAGAGCAATGCTCACACTTTACCACATAGTAGCATCGCTTGGAAGTTCCTCTAAAACCTAGATTTCTGGGACTAACTGACAAAATTTTGATTCCCTAGGTCTGGAATGGAGCTAAGAAGTCTTCATTTCTAGCAAGCTCCCAGAGTATGCTGACACTTCCGGTCAGGGGCCTCCACTTTAGGAACAACTTGTATAGAGGTTGCTAGGGGAGTGGTAGCTTGTGAACTTGCTGACTGACTGCTTTTTGTCAGAATGGGACACAGACCTTCCAGACTTACGAATGAGCTTCTAATACGCTATTAAATAAGCTTTGGGACTACTCATACAGACTAATTACAGAAAGATGGATGTTACTGATGGAATGCGTGTTAAACTCTAGATTACCTCTGATTTAAGAAAAGGCAAGTAAATTAAAATCAATCAAAGTGCTCTATGTTTTGATACAAAAGATAGAAATTAAAATTCAACTTTGAGAGTTGGAGTTATTTTTTGTGTTAATATCATGTGCTTGTCAAATTGCTGGGCTACCGTGGTAATGTCTTACAGTCTTATGCAAACATAGTTTGACAAAAACAAGTATTTCCCCATTTATAGAACAGAAAAATTGTGTTTGTGTTATTCTTTTTAGAAGCTGAGAACTGAGTTCTCATTATTTGTAGAATAATAAAAGAGTTCTTTTCACAAGGATAATTTATATCTTTGTGTTATAGCAAATTTAAGATATAGTCTTACTTATTCTTAGCCTTTTTGTTTTGGTGGTGGAGGAGAGAGGTAGGGAGAAGTCTCAGTAAAAGAAAGAAGGCTGTCCTTTAGTGGAGAATGCTACCCTAATTACTCCAAACACAATGCAGAAGGTAACAGGTTTCAGTGATGCTGACTCTACAACTTGACAAATATGATAAAATTGAAGCAAAATTTAAAAAAAATAAGAATGCATGTCATTTTTCGTCAACAGGAAGGCATGCTTTTTATTTTTTATTTATTTTTTGCATGCTTTTTAAATTATGTGCTTCCAGAACTAAGTGAGAATTTCAGTGAAAGGATCAGGAAAGCCACCTCCTTTTACTCATACAAGTGTCGGTGTGACCTTAGATTTTCTTGAGAATAAGGCATGTTCTCATAAATAAGTAAACACACACAAAAAAAAAAAAAGAAAGAAAGAAAGAAAAGAAGAAAAGCTGCTAATATCTTTCAAATACAAAGCTTTTTCCATCTTTCATTGAATCCCAATAAAATTGAGACAGGCCAAGAACAATGATAAAGGCAGTGCCTCCAGTGATGTTTCTGCTGCAGAAGATGAGAGGCCTCTTAGAAATCTGAGAAATGTTATATAAAATATCTCATCCAGAGGTCAGCCCCCAAATAAAAGAATCTGAACAGTAGTTCTCAATTCTACATACAATTATCTGGGAAATATTCAAATCATTCATTCCATCATTAATCTAAATACCACCCAGATAAATAAAAGCATACTTTCTGGGTATAGTGCTATCACAATTTTTTTTTTTTTGAGGCAGAGTCTCACTATGTCACCTTCAGTAGAGTGCCATAATGTCACAGCTCACAGCAACCTCAAACTCTTGGGCTTAAGCTATTCTCTACCCTCAGCCTCCCAGTAGCTGGGATACAGGTGCCCGCCACAATGCCGGGCTATCTTTAGGTTGTGGTTGTCATTGCTGTTTGGCAGGCCTGGGCTGGATTTGAACCCGCCAGCTCAGGTGTATGTGGCTGGCACCCTGGTTCTAAGCTACAGACACTGAGCCACTATCACAATTCTTTAAATGCTTTCCTGTTCAAGTCCCTTGCCCACAATGAAATGGGATTACTTGTTCTTTTTTTATTAATAACTTTGAGTTCTCTGTGGATTCTGGTTATCAAACTTTTGTCAGAGGCATAGCCTGCAAATATCCTCTCCCACTCTGAGGGCTGTCTGCTTGCTTTACTTACTATGTTCTTGTCTGTGCAGTAGCTTTTTAGTTTGATCAGATCCCAGTAATGTATCTTTGGTGTTGCTTCAATTGCCTGGGGGAAGATAGGCACATGGCCTAAAGAAACAAGAAAAAATGCTCATCACTGGGCAACGCCTGGGGCTCAAAGGAGTAGGGCACCAGCCACATATACCAGAGGTGGCAGGTTCAAACCTGGCCCTGGCCAAAAACTGCAAAAAAAAAAATGCTCTTCATCTTTAATCATAAGAGAAATGCAAATAAAAACCACTTTGAGATACCATCTAACTCCAGTAACATAACAACATCCCAAAACTATAGATGTTGGCGTGGATGTGAAGAAAAGGAAACACTTCTGCACTGCTGGTGGGAGTGCAAACTAATATGTCCCTTTTGGAAAGAAGTATGGAGAATACTCAGGGATCTAAAAGTAGATCTGCCATTTGATCCTGCAATTCCTCTACTAGGTGTATATCCAAAAGACCAAAAATCACTTTATAACAAAGATATTTGCACCAGATTGCTCATTGCTGCTCAATTCAATTGTGGGGGGATGGGGTCCTCCTCATAAAGTATTCTCCCAGGCCAATTTGTTTAAGTGTTTCTCCTGCACTCTCTCCAAGAATCTTTATAGTTTTATGACTTAAGTTTAAATCTTTTATCCAATGAGAGTCAATTTTTGTTAATGGTGAAAAGTGTGGGACCAGTTTCAGTCTTCTACAAGTCACCAGCCAATTCTCCCAGCACCCTTTGTTAAATAGGGAATCTTTCCCCCAATTTATATTTTTGATGAGCTTATAAAAGATCAAATGATGATAAGTGTCTGGATTCATCTCTTCATTCTCAATTCTGTTCCATAATCTACCTTTCTATTTTTGTGCCAATACCCTGCAATTTTGATCCCTATAGATTTATAGTATAGTTTGAAGAATGGCTCATATAACAAAATCCCAAAACTAAAGATGTTGGCGTGGATGTGCAGAAATCTTCTGTACTACTGGTGGGAGTGCAAGCTAATACGTCCCTTTTGGAAAGAAGTATGGAGAATACTCAGGGATGTAAAAGTAGACCTGCTGTTTGATCCTGCAATTCCTCTACTAGGTGTATATCCAAAAGACCAAAAATCACTTTATAACAAGATATTTGCACCAGATTGTTCATTGCAGCTCAATTCATAATAGCCAAGTCATGGAAGAAGCCCAAGTGCCCATCAACACTTGGTATACCAGTGTTGATTAATAAATTATGGTATATGTATACCAGAGAATAGTATACAGCCTTAAAAACGATGGAGTCTTTACCTCTTTCACATTTACATGGATGGAGCTGGAACATATCCTACTTAGTAAAGTATCTCAAGAATGGAAGAAAAAAATATCCAATGTACTCAGTACTATTATGAAGCCAATTTACAATCACTCACACTTTCATATGAAGAATAGATCATAACTATGGCCCAGAATGAAGGAAGGAGGAGGGGAGGCCAGGACAAGAGGGGGAAGGTCAGATGGAGGGAGGGTAAATGGTTCATTCACGCCTATGGTGCATAATGCAAAGGTACATGTCAGATCTATTAAGTATAGAGTATAAATGTCTTAACACAATAATTAAGTAGATGAGATGAGGTATCTATTAACCAGTGTGATGTAAATGCTCCTAATTCTATATGAAATCAGCACATTGTACCCCCCAATACATCAATGTATACATGACCTATGTGTTTATGATTTAATTAAAAAAAAAAAAAAAAAGGCTTTCCTAATGTTCCCAATGTGTGGACAAAACTGAAAGGCATTAATTGAAAGGCAAGACTATTCTTTGTAGCTGATTTGTAATGCATCCTTCTCTGTTTATTCTGTCATAATAGTCATTACAGTCAGCTTCTATTATTATTAGGATTTATATAAGGAATTATTAATTTGTTTGAATCCTGTTTTGAGTTTAATAAACATACTTTTTGGAGTCTGCAAGAATTAGAAAACTAGAAGGAAGGATGTCATGTGTTCAACATCATTTGGAATCATCACTATTTCCAAACTGAGGATGGCCAGGGACATTCTAGGTCTATCACATCACTCATTATCCATTGAAGCACAAGGATAGATGGAAATGACCTTGAACAAAAATGAATGAAACCATAAACCAGAGCTGCTCGGGACTAAGTGTAATGTTCAAATTCCTCTGCTATAGCTTTCAACTGGGAATAAAATGGCTGTAGGCAAGGATACAGAGTGATTGCTTTCCAAGGTAGACCTACAGCTGTTAAATGAGCATTGACATGTGATTCTGCCAAGGACAAAACACGTCAAACACCAGTTTAGAGTCCAAGAAAATAAAGCATGATGTACAGTGAGTAGATTCCTATTTTTTCCTTTAATGAAACTATTTTAAACTAAAAAAAATATATAGGCTTGTTTACTTAAATATATATAAAATATATGTTTTTAAAGTTATAGAGTGTACATAGAGTCAAATATGTAACCCCACACTTGCCAAAATAACAAATATTGTGAATACGTTACAAATCTCTCAAGGCTTTTCAATGTATATATTCATTCATATTACATATTAAATATATACAAATGGGTCGTATGATGCATATTAATACATAACCCTATTTTACTCAACCTATGTACAACCATCTTCTCAGGTCTATAGCCACAGTACTACCTTATCTTTTTCAAGTCTATATCATATTTGATCGTAAATATGGATGAATCATTCTTAGTCAATTACCCACTGCTGAACATTTGAGTTTCTAATTATTGCACTTGTCTTATTTATACCCACTTGTCATATTCCTTTTGGATAAATTTTTGGCAGCAGAATTGCTGTGATAAAAGGAATGCACATATTAAGTTTTTCTAAGATAAAGCTAGTAGATTACAGTTTTCTGAAGTCTAAGTCTAGATGCAGATTGCCTACTTTTAAAATGTGCCTCTGTCCCTTACAAAGTAAGCAAGTTACTTAGCAAGTTTGAGCCCTAATTTCATCTTTTGTAAAGTAAAGACAATAATATTGCCCACTAATAGTTGTTATAAAGCCTTAAGGGAAAATATGTGTAATATATTTAGCAAAGTATACAGACATAGCAGAAGTTCTATACATGTTATTTTTTAAAGTTCTATTATATCCTTTGATAGATGGTTCTCTAGAATTATTGCACAAATCTACACACTTGTGAATTTCTAGATTTGGTGTTCTTTTAAAACTTGGATCCATCTGAAGGGTTAAAATTAATATATGTACCATGATGTTTTCACTTGAAGTTCTTTATTAGTTACCTGGCCATCTTATTTATTATTTAACTACTCATAATTATTAAATGAGTTTACTCTTTTCTTGTATATATTGTGAAAGATTTCAAAGATTGTCAGACTACAGCCTATAATCTAATCATGCCTATTGCCAGTTTTTGTGAATAAAGTTTTATTGGCAACACAGCCATGCACATTTATTAACATAATGCAAGAGGGACTTTACCTAACAACTGCAATAAGTATAACCTGGCTTAGTGTACCCTCAATGAATCCCCAACAATAAAAAAAAAGAAAAAAAAACATATTGCCTATGTCTGCTTTCATGCTATAGAGGCACAGCTGAGTAGTTCCCACAGAGGCTGACTGGCCCACAAAGACTAAAATATTTACTTCCCAATATTATACAGAAAAAAATTTGGTGGCCCAGCTGTACAGTAGTCTCTTGTACATAACTGTCTCCCTGTTTCTAGACTATACATTTGATTATGAATACAGGAATGGTACCTTGATTATTGTTCACCCTTTACCTAGTACAGTCCTTAGCACAGAGTTGGTGTGAATGGTACATTTCAGTACAACATTTCTCTTTCACTAATGAACATAAAATTAAGAAAATTTCAGTAACTAAGAAATACCTGAAAGTTTTTGCCATGTTTTCATAGGCTTCTCTTCTTTTTTCTGTCAAAATTCTCATTATCCTTCAAGGTCAAGATAAAAATAATACATTATTTGTGAGTATTTTCTGAATCTATACCCTTTGCAAACAAACTAGCTACAACTCCTCCTTCTCTGTATAAGATTCTGGGAAAACCAACATTAGAGAATTACAATTTCTTATTATAATTAAGAGCTATAAACCTCTCTTCCTTAGAAGAGTGTGACATCTTTTAGATCAAGAATTATTCTGCATTTCTTTCTATATACTCGGCATCCATCAAATAGTAACCTTGCATTAAATATTCACTAAATGAATGAATGAAGAATATATTCATTGTTAATCTTAGCCTGGGTTATTGAACTTTCCTCTGTATTAACTTAACCATCAAACATAATATCTCCCCATCATCTCTCAAGGTTAAGAGCTTTGTCAGTCCAACCTGGAGTCAGGTGCTTAATTGACCGAACTGCTTATAGATGAAATAAGTTCATTCCTTCTCACTGCAGACAACATACCACTCTAAATACAAGTGAACATTTCCTTGCCTAGATTCAGAATTCCTTTCTAACAAGGTGTCTGCTGCTATGGACAAAAGCAGTGAATTGAGTCATCCTACAACTCTCAGACTGTTTGCATTTAAAAAACCTGATAACTATATTTTCTCAGCTCATTCACTTAACAAACATTTAAGTAGGACCCGATCTGGAACAAGTAATGTGCTAAGTCATGGGATACTGCCCTCCATAGAAAAATCTTTACTTCCGAAGTAGAGGAACCAGACATATAAACGGAAATTTATTCCTCCCCTGATACATTTGAAAGAGTGCTCTGTCCCAGGGAAAATCAATCAAATGAAAAAGGATTTATAGGCATTACCTACTGATTTCCATTATACATAACTAGTCCAAGGCTACATAGTAAGTTGGTTTCTCTGCGGATCATCGTATTTGTGGAATGAGACTCCATAAAACAACTTCACCAACAACTTCACTACGAAAATGCCCATGAAAATTTAAACACACCGACAAACTCTTGAGTTTATGGTTGAAATGGATTCATTAAACTGAAGATTATATTGCTCCATCCAAACACTTAAACACTTTATTCTGTTTTATAGAACAGATATATTTTAATTTTTTTAAAAAATCACCTAGGAATTGTCCAGTTGAAAATAAACTTCCATCTCGTTTTTGATTATATCTTTTTTTTTTTAAACCAAAATACATTTTCTTTTTGGTAATTCCCTAAATGGTGCCCTGTGAGTTGAACATTCACTATGACTAGGAGAATAGTCAGATTCCTCTCTGGAGCTCTTATTTGTAAAATACTCTCAGTAGTTTTGAAGCTGAGAATGAATGCCTTTTTGGAGCTGCAAGAAAGAAAGAAAGGAGGAAAGGAGGGCAGGAGGGAGGGAAGGGAGAGGGAGAGAGAGAAAAGAAAGAAAGAAGAAAAGAGAAAAGAAAAGAAATAAAAATCCAAAAAAAATCTCCAAATTTGAAAAGCTATTCAGCTGTATGTTCATATGTTCGTTGAGGCCAATGTTTGGTGAAATTATTTTAAAAAAATTACGTTTGGTATAGCATATCAACCCACCACATTTCACTGCTATTCTTCCAAGAGCTGGGAAAAAAATAGAGAAATAGAACCTTTAGATGCTGAGACCTATCTTTTTTATTAATAGTATTTTTATTGACAAATTATAATTAATTATATACATTTATGAGGTATGTGATGTGTTTTGATATATGAATGCAATACGAGAAACATATGTATAGTAGATATTTTGGTGCATAAGCCTACAAACATAATTGCTTAGAACTTTAGATGTAACAAACACTTGGATACTCAAAGAGAATTAATCAGACGCTTCACCAAAGAACATATACAGACTGAAAACAAGCATATTAAAAGATGCTAGTCTAGACCTCATTAAATAAATGCAGAGTCAATCAAATACCCAACTTGATTTTGAGGTGTGGAGGGTGAGCTATGGCATTGGTCCTTGGTAGCCAGTAATGTCTGGGACATTACTGTGCCATTACTGTGACATCGTTGAAGGAAACTGTAAGCAACGCTGAAGTCCGAAATTACCTTGATGATTGTAATTTATTTGTGAACTATATACTATCAGTAAGCTGCCTAAGGAATAACAAAAAAATACACCTGGGTAGCTCTCTGGCCTACAACTGGTACAGCAAACCCCTGATGAGCCCATCAAATCATGTTTAAATTCTGGTCACCTCGCTTACTAGTAGGTGACCTTAGCTGAGAATTACTTCATCTATAACATGGGGATAATGACATTTGCCTTAGAGAACTGCTGTAAGAGTAAATGAGGAATTCTATTTAAAACAGCCCAGTGCTTGATGTATCATGATAATTATGTCAGCTTTTATTGTTATCCATGAAGTTACAGCCTCACAGCAAGAACATCTCCCTCTCGTCATGGCTAGCTCAGGTCTGAACATATATCAAAACAACACGTGAGCCAGGTGTAGTGTCTCAGGCCCGTAATTCCAGCACTTTGGGAGGCCAAGGAAAGAGAATCACCTGAGGCCAGGAGTTAAAGACCAGTGTGGGTGATACGTACATAGTGTGATCCTGTCTCTACAAAAATTAAAAAGAAAAATGAGTTATGCATAGCACACACTTGCTACTCAGGGGCTAAGGCAGGAGGATCACCTGACCCCAGGAGTTGAAGGTTTCAATGCTCTAAAGTCACACCACTGCACTCCAGCTTGGGTAACAGAGGGAGACTCTGTCTCTGAAGAATATCATGGCCAATTATCTGAAGTGGTAAAGAAAGAAAACTATTACTGGATGCAGCAGAAGTGCTTCAGATGAAATGCTTTCTTTGTTTGCTAGTGAGTAGAATGTATTTTTTTCAGGGGAAAAAAGTTTAAAACCATTACTTCTTTTTCTAAAAACGAAATCTATATGGTATGGTTCTAGTGCCTTTAGTCAGAAAAAAATTAAAAAGGAGAAAATTGAAGGATAGAAAAGGGAAGTAAAGTAAATGGCAAAGAAAGGCTGTAAGTGGTTCTGTTTCAATGTAGCATTGGGAAAGGTACAACTGATGCCAATAAGAGCATCGGTAGTGCAGAGGGCCCAGCTCCCTCCTGGGCACAGGCGGGGTGGGCGGTGGAAGGAGAAAGGTGGGTTTTGCCAGGTTTCCCCTTTTCCTGGCATGGAGTTTTCTTAGAATTAAAGCTCTATCATGTTGGTGTTCGGTGCAGAAAGGGGTTAAGTACCAGAAGTGGAGAAAAAGTCAGCTAAAAGAAGTTAAGAGTACTTGAGAAAATACTTATTTAATTTAGCTAAAATAAGGTCATTTACAAGTTTCCATCAAAATCCTACAATTTGCTGTGTCTCTGTGTCTGCTTTTAAACAAAGATGATATTCATTGTCTTCTTTTTATAAAAGGCTTAATTTAAACAATTTGGTAAAGTACATGTATCTCTAAAGGTTTTAAAAGTCAGCAGTTATAAATTTCCTAGCAGAAGATACATTCCTTTAGCGCAGTGATTTTTCAACCGGTGTGCCATGAGAGGATCTTAGGCATGCCTGCTGTGAAAAATTTTAACCATCATTGATTAAATTATTATTATCATTACTATTTTGAGACAGTGTCTCACTCTCTAGCCTTGGGTACAGTGCTATGACATCATAGCTCACAGCAACCTCAAACTCTTGGGCTTTAGAGCTCCTCTTGCCTCAGCCTCCCAAGTAGTCTGGACTACAGGACCACAAAGCCCAGCTATTGATAGAAATGAGGTCTCGCTCTTGCTTGGGCTGGTCTCAAACTTCTGAGCTCAGGCCATCCACCCATTTCAGCCTACCAGAGTGCTAGGATTATACCCTGTTTCCCTGAAAATAAGACATCCTCTGAAAATAAGACCTACTTACAGGAAAGATAAGATGTCCCCTGAAAATAAGAACTAGCGCATCTTTGGGAGCACACCTTAAAATAAGACACTGTCTTATTTTCAGGGAAACAGGGTAGGCATCAACCACTGCGACTGGCCAAATTAAATTACGTTTTAAAGAAGTTGAAAGCATGGTAAGTATATTCTTTTTTACCTCTTTTTATTGGTCAACATAGTTTAAGTGTGTCACAGAAGTTTAAATGTAGGTCCAAGTGTGCTGTTAGATGAAAAGGGTTGAAAAACATTACCTAACGTGTCATTCCTTTAGGTGTAATCATGTCTTTACTTATGGCCTTTCCCCTACTCTCATGATCACAATCAGATTTGTACCTCTAGTCTTCCCGATCATGTCACTTTCCTATAACACACCCAAGAAAAATTAATCACTGTTGTCTCTTTCATCCGATTCCATTTAGCTCAGGAAACTGCTAGCGTATTTCAAATATTTGTCTACCAGCCTAGATATCTGCTTAATCTTTAGCTCAAATAATAAGCTAATAGTAAGTTCTTAAAAAAAAAAAGTCTTTATTACAAAAAGAGGTTATCCTATATTTTGGATTTGGCCCTTAAATATTTTCCAAAAAATTAAAGATTTTTTTTCTCCAGATTTAAATATCTCCTATTGTTCTTTGGACATGTATCCTTATTTACTTTTTCCCACCGACAATAACTTCAAAGTAAAATGATTTTATTGCTTTTTCCTGCATTAATAAAGTAAAAATTTTTTACAAAGAGGAAACATCCAAATGAAGGGGATAAAATATTGAAAATGTTCCCCAATCCAACTACTGAGAAATTAACACAGTTCATGTCTTGGTAGAGATCCTTTCAGAGTCCCTTTGCACCCCCCCCCCACACACACACAAACCAAATACAGCTCAGTTCATTTTTTTCTACCATCCATAAGCTTTATATACATACCTCCTAGCAATGTATTTCTTTGCAGTTTGGATCTCTGAGAGATGTCTGCTGCTTTAACAGGCTTGGCTACCCGTTAATGCCACAGGAGACAGACCCTCCTGTTAAGAAAGAGTCAAGCTGGTATCTCCTCCGCTCTGTTTATCACTAATGAAATTGTCAGCTAAATACTCACTACAGAATCCTTGTTACGGTTGATTATATTAAAAGGCAGATAAAGCAAAGAGGTGTATGCTTTTCAGGTGGAATGTGCTGCACTGAACACATTAGAGAAACGTTGTCTTGCCTAATAATTTGAGTCACAGTGAAGCGGCCAGGACAGGGCATTCACAAGAGGAAGAAAATTGACCCTTTCACGAGCACTCAGGGCTGCAGCGTGTGCGTGTGGGGGGGGCAGTGAGCAGGTTCTCACACAGCCCCAAAGCAAACTTGTGAGGGAGCACCGACCTGCATCCTGCCTTTAAAACTGAGAAATCTCACAGATGGAAGGGAATCAATTTGTAAAGGTCTCATGAACCTAAAGTGATGAAACTGCACATTCAAACCCAGGTCCCTCTGCTTCTACAGTCTATATTCTGTAAAAAGAATACAGAATATACAATATAGCAATACATTGCTACAAGAATGTCATTTACCAACAAAGACATCTAACCCTGTGAAAATAGGGAAATAAATAATTACATAATAGAGAAATACAAAGAAATGCTAACCATTACAAAGACTGAAATATTCTAATAGCAAAAATGTATTTAACAACATACTTAGAAAAGAGAAAGTACTCATATATTATTTTTATAATGGCTAACTTATATTAAGGCAAATGCAAAACGCTTTACCTAAATTATCTAAATAAATTCTGGTTAGATTTTTAGGAAGTGCTAGTACTACGTGGGGATCACTTTCCATTCACTAGACATGCCCACTATCCATCTATCCATCCTTCTCCATTCTTTTTTTTGAGACAGAGTCTCACTATGTCACCCTCGGGAGAATGCCGTGGTGTCACAGCTCACAGCAATCTCAAACTTTTGGGCTTAAGTGATTCTCTTGCCTCAGCCTCCTGGGTAGCTGGGACTATGGGCACTTGCCAGAACGCCTGGCTATTTTTTGTTGCAGTTGTCATAGTTGCTTTAACTGGCCTGGGCCAGATCTGAACCCACCAGACTTGGTGTATATGGCCAGTGCCGTAACCACTACGGGCACCGAGCTGTCATTCATCCCCATTCTTATCTGTGAACTTTGTGGACTATGTGCTCCCTGTTCTCTGTTAATTGTCCACACAGCAGGTTCATTTAACTATTGCATTCATTTATTCTCCAGGCCCACAAACAGTAAAAGCGTGCTGATGTCATCCATCCCAGGGCCTGCAGCACTGTGGATTGTCTGGATCCTGTTTGCACCTATGTGAAGGATACATTCTGCACTCTTATCCTCATTTTCACAGAAAGAACTGATTCTCAGAGAGATAAGCTGACTTCTCCAGTTACAGAGGTAGCAAATGCCAGAACTCAGATTTAAGCTCGGGTTCATATGAAATCACAGCCCATACCAGTCTGCTGTTTTGTACTTATCCTCCTTCTAGCCTATAAAATTTTAATTTCCACCCCTGTTTTCTCTGAAGTCCTTGAGAGCCTGATAGCCTTACAGAGCAATGAAAGAAATTCAACTTCTGGATCAGTGGGAGGCATTAGTAATATCTTCAGCCACTGCAGGAGAAAGTATAGTTGTATGAACTCAGGTCTAGTTAGCATGGAAAAAAAAGCTATAAAAGTCATCTGTAAAATGTACACATGGTAATTCACCTCTAAAATATGCCCATTTATGCCACTAAATATTTTTAAATATGTGAGAGGGTATTTCAAAAAATTTCCATAATTTACCATTCTAATGCAACCCTAATGAATGCCTAGGGTGCCATAATGGTTCATAAATATTAATACTATAGAGAATTAAAGGAGTGACTAAAGTCAAAGGATAACTCTAGAGAATAGATAGTCATTGGAGGTGACTTCATCTATAAAGCATTGTTCTCCTTTCTGGGGAAAGAAGGGAACTCCTAATATCAAAGAGCCCATAATACTAGCCAGCTAATTAAATGAAGTACCAAGGCAAGGTTTGGCTTATGTACAAGATTCATTCCTTCCCATGCAGAATAAGGTTAGTCATAGCCCTCTCCTGTCTACCTGCTTACCTTAGCCTCCTACTACCAACTCTGTCTCATACTCAATGTGAGATAAGCTATTTGCAGCTTCCCAGGCCCATCATGCTAAGCAAGTCTACATCTGACTGCTTGAGATTTTCTTCCCCTCCCTTCTGCCTTGTAAACTCCCTACTCCCTCAAAGATTCTGACAGAAACTGTCATTTCTATAGACCATTGTCATATTACACCAAACTTTGTGATACCATAGCACATTGTACATTCCTTAATCATTTGATATGCGTCAACCAACTGACTTGGACACTCTTTGAAGGCAAGCACTGTATTGTGTTGCTGTTTTCTCATCTTCGCATCCCTGGAATATGGTGCATGACTCACATTGTTGACTCTGTGAATATGTACTGAATACATTTATGAATGAATGATGGACTGAAAGCCTAAAACAGAAAGATCTCATCAGTTCATGGAATGAGAAACTAGGAGTAACTCAAATATTAAGTACAAAGTTGAATGTCTGTAGGGTTCGGAATACATGGACAATGTTAGATCTCTGTAGGTTTTGGAATACATGTAGAATGAATTTCTAGGAAGCAAAGATTGTGAGATCTCCCTGGGCTAGAAGAAGCTTTGTGTTTCACTAGCTCATCATCACCATCAGATTAATTTACTAACTATGGTGTTTTATGACAGCACGGTATTTCTTTTTTCTCACAAATATTATGCCTAGCACAATAATAGGCCCTTAAAACTGCACTCTTATAATTTGCTTCTTTTCCTATTGTAGGGGATTTAATGTTGGCTCCAAAGATACTACCCTGTTTGCCCGCAAATAAGACAGTGTCTTTTATTTTAAGGTGTGCTCCCAAAGATGTGCTAGGTCTTATTTTCAGGGGACGTCTTATCTTTCCTGTAAGTAGGTCTTATTTTCAGAGGATGTCTTATTTTCGGGGAAACAGGGTAGTTTCTAGTTCCTGAAACTTGTAAATATTACTTCATTTGGAAAAATGGCCTTTGTAGATGGGATAAAGTTAAGGATCTTAAGACATTCTTAGACAATTCAAGTAGGCCCTAAATACCATCAAAAGTGTCCTTTTGTGAGAGGGTGACTTGACACACAGAATAGGAGGAGGCAACATGATCGCAGAGATTGGGGTGATGTGGCCACAAGTCATGCTAATGCCAGGAATAGCCAGAAGGTGGAAGCGGCAAGGAATATATTGTCCCTACAGCTTCCTGAGGCAGAGCACCCCTGTCAACATCTTGATTTTGGCTCAGACTGATCTTGGACTTCTGGCCTCCAGAACTAGGGCAGAATAGATTTCTGTTGTGTCAAGCCACCAAGCTTGTGGTGATTTGCTACAGCAGCCACAGGAAAATAACTCATCCATAAAGCGAAACCTTACCTTGCCTTCCAAACTGACTCATAATTCTACAGTACCTATTGTATATTAGGAACCATTCTAACTGCTGTGGCTGAAGGAAAAAACAAACAAACATCTTTTCTGTAAGAATTTCCAATCCCTTCTTTCTTTACCAGGTACCACTGCTCACATCCTCTTCTGTACCCCTTCTGTTCTTATACTTAATTACGTTATGACATTTATCATTTCATATTACAATATTTTTTTAGGTCTATGATTTCTTAGGAAGAAGGAGCATATTTTTGCATGTTTCTATTTCCTTAACGCATTGCACAGAATCTGGCTGAGAGTGTGTGCTCAGAAAATATTTGGTGAATTAAATGAAATTGAATTATAAAAAAAAATCAATAAAGCCTTTCAAACAAATAAAAGTTTTTCATGTGACTCCACATAAGGAAAATTAGAAATGCATGCTTCCTTTTTTTTAGAAGATGGCAAGGTGAATGACATTCTAATAAACACTAAGGCATTTAAGACAGTATGCTTTACAAAATGAATTGATATTATTGGCAAGGAAGAAGCTGGCCTTTATCATCCTAAGATGTGTTGAGTCACCCGATTGCATGACATACTTTCGATTGTTCATTGGAACTACTTCGTCCATGTGATTAGGATGTTACAAAGCTCCAGAAAAAAAGAAAAGCAACACAATGTAAAGTATTGGGCATGAAGGGTTTTCTGGACACTTCAATTAGAACACATCCAAGAGGAGTGGCGTGATTAGTTAATGGCAGGGCTACTGAAAACCTCAGCCTGGGATCAGAGCAGGTGAGGTGTGCTTTTGTAGTTTAGAGAGAAATTAAGGAACTGGGGCTTTAAAAGGTGGCAACAATTACTTTACTGGTTTGCATTAGAAAGTCCAGGTGGTAATTTCCAATGTGGTGGACTCAAATCAAATAAGCTAGCTGTGTTGACTTTCTGAGCTTTAACTCTGGAGCAGTACAAGCCCTGGGCAATGCATCCCTACACCACAGCCTGCCACTCCTTGGGTGAATGCTTTGCTGGGATTTTACCAACATCTTTGTGGGATATACCTTGAAGTATACTTTACTAAAAGTCATAGCCCCAGAATTTCTATTCATTTTGACCCTAGGAGTGGTGTGGTTGCTGGACACAAGGCCAGGAGACTTCACTTGAAGTTCCTTTAGTGAGAACATATTTTATACAGACTGTGCGTTTACTGGAATCCATTTGTTCTGAAACTTTATTCCACAGTAAACACTGTTTTTAACCAAATTCAGTGGTGTGGCATTAAAAGAGGCTGATAAAGATTGAAGGGGTTGCTGCCTGACTCAATGATAGGAAATGCTTGTCTCCTTCCCTCCCTCCATGTCACTCCTCAGAATAGTTACTGTCTTTCTCTCCTTGAAGATGGATTCATCAATTTGGAGATTTTAAAGCAATGTGACATGGAACAGATCCAGTTCTTGTCTACAGGACTGATCTCTCTTTTCCTTAACTCTGCTCTCAAGTTGGCTGTAATTATAGATATATTTGGTTTTACAAAAGCTCACAAGACCTTTTAAGGTGTGCAGGAAATAAGTTTGTAATGTAGTTTAGGACAAGCATTCCTGAAGACCTTGTCTGACCAGAGTCCACGTTACTTAAAATACAAGGTGTCTGGCATCCAGTGAGTCAGCGCTAACATTTCAGAGATCCTGTCTTACCAATGCCCGAGACTCTGGCTTTCCAGGTACTTCAGATGACCTGATTAATATCTTGAGACTGAGAACAGAAGGCTTAGCAACTAAAGGTTACTATCACCTGAGCCCTGCCCGATGTAAGATAAAAATCACAGAGTTAGGAAAGTCAAACTTTACCCCGTCATTTGTAATGATCACATGATGTGTTTACTTGATTTCCCCTCTGTTGTTTTCCCTTCTCTTACTGGGAATGATTGCTTGGGGCACCTTACTTTGAATAACTAAAATTAACTTTATTTTTTATGTTGTCAACATGATTTATGGTTTCTGACTGAATAAAGAAACCTTTGTTTGAATGGATTGAGGGTACCCTTGCTAGCTACACCAGATGCTGCTAGCGGTAGTGTGCACCTCTCACAGGCTCCACTGGTTATTTCACCTGAGATAACTGAATCTGAGTCTCTTCTCATGTTGACTGCTCTCAGTACAGGTCCCAGCAAAGGTAGTGGGGATCCAGGCACCCACAAGGTGGAATCCCCAATATAAATCATTTCTGTCTATAACTAACATGTGTCTGTCTCTCTCTTTCTCTCTTTCGCTCTCTCTTTCATACTAAGCCACTTAAGCTTTTTATGGTTTTCCAAATTAAAACCTGATACTTTTAATCCAACAAATGCTTCCTTCTTGAATATATCCATTTCAGGAATAAAGCACCATAAATCTGGAATTAAACAAATAAAGCCATCTTCCACGTGACGACTCAAAGACTGAGAAAAGCAAGAATCTGAGTCAGAGGAAGGATTTTAGCATTTTGTGGACAGATTTTTCTGTTTTGTTGTTCAGCTTTGTGTAGGATTTAATGATCTGAATCCACTCTTTGTAAAACCCACGGACCCATCTACGCAAAGCAAAAATAAACAGACTTGTTAGGAAAGATCACAGCAATAGAAGGAAAGGGAGCACAGAAGTGTCTGCCCCAACATTGTGGCAACTGCATGACAGAAGATATCTTGATATCATTAAGCTGAAAGAGGATACAATTACTCAAGGTAGTACTTTCTGTGGCCAGCACTATCACCTTAATTATCTGGCCAATATGCTTAGACATTGAATATATAATTATAATTAATATTTTACTTATAAGCAAAGAAACAATGGCTAAAATGGCTTGATCTCTTTAATATTTCACTGTGAAGATAAGGTTAGCATCTTTCTCACATTTTGATTGTCATAGTCTACAAATAAGTTAAAAATAATTCCCACTTGGCATTAGTGAGTTTCTTATTCTGCTATATGATTGGCAAATCATTTTGAAAACATTATGAGCCAGGCACTGTTTTAGGCACTGGAAATATACCAAAGAACAAAACAGAGAAAGTGTCTTGCCTTTATGAAGCTTATGTTATAATAAACATGGTGAACAAATAAATTATCTTACATGTTAGATGGTGGTAAAGGTTATAAAAAAAATAAAAGAAAGAAAGAAAGAAAAGTATGACAAGGAAAAGGGAGAAAAAGGGTCAAGACAGCAGGTTGCAACATTCATGTAGGGCTTCAGTAGGAAGGTGAGATTTGAGCCAAGAGTTTGAAATGGTGAGCTAAGTTGCCAGACAGATATAAGGGGGTACTATGGTTTATTTTTTTTTTTTCATGCTGAAACTTAATTCCCATTGCAACAGTGTCAGGAGATAGGGATCTAATGAAAGGTGTTTAAGTCATGAGGATTCTTTTTCACAAGTGGATTGATGCTACTATAAAAAGTCCTGGAGGAGTGGGTTTGCACTTTCCACTCTGCTGCCATGTGAAGGACAGCATGGCTCCCCTCTGAATGAGGTAGCAATAAGGGGTCATCTTGGAAGAAGATACCAAGTCCTCACCAGACACCAAATCTACTGGCTCCTTGACCGTGAGCTTCTGAGCTTCCAGAACTAAGAAAGATAAATTTCTGTTCTCTATAAATTACCTAATCTCAGGTATTCTGTTAAAGCAAAACAAAACAGATTAAGATATGGGATTAATGTTCTAGGAAGAGCAGCAAAAACAGGCCTTTAAAAGGAAGAATGCAGAGTGCAGAGCCAAGATGGCTGACTAGAGACAGAGCTTGTTGAACTGTCATTTATAGAAGAACTGGTACCTGTACTGCAGGAATTGTTCCATGGATTGAAAAGGAAGGAATCCTCAGTAGCTCATTTTAGGAAGCCAGTATCACCTTGATACCCAAACAGGCAAGGACACAACAAAAAAAGAAAACTACAGAACAATATCCCTTCTGAAGGTAAGTGCAAAAATTCTCAATAAAATCCTAGAAACCAAATTCACCTGAATATCAAAAAAGTAATCCATTACAATCAAGGGGGATTCATCCCAAGATGCAAGGATGTTTCAATATATGCAAAGCCATAAATGTAATTTACTACAGAAATAGAAATAAAAGCAAAGACTGTATAATCCTTTTGATAGACAAGGAAAAAGCATTTGACAAAATGCAATACCCTTTTATGATAAGAATGTTTAACAAAATAGGAATAGATAGGACTTGCCTCAAAATTATAAAAACCATATGTGACAAGCCCATGACTAACATATTGATTGGGGAAAAAATAAAAGCATTCCTGCTTAGAACTGAAACCAGACAGGGTTGCTCACTATCACCACTTCTATTCAACATAGTGCTGAAATTCCCAGGCAGAGCAATTAGACAAGAGAAGGAAATCGAGGATATTCAAATTAGAATGAAGAAGTCAAATTATTTGTCTTTACTGATAATATGATATTATATCTGGAAAACCGCAAAATTTCTTCCAAGAGACTCCTAGAATTGATAAACAAATTTAGCAAGTTTTAAGTTACAAAATCAAGTACCCAAATAAGCAGTCATAGTCAAGCTGAGAATCAAATCAAAGATGCAATACCTTTCACAATAGCAACAAAGAAATAAAATACCCAGCAATACGTTTAACTAAGGAGGTTAGGGTTAGGGAGAAAGACCTCTACAGGGATAATTATGAAACACTGACAAAGCAAACTGAAGAGGATATAAAAAGATGGAAAAATACATTATACTCATGGATCAATAGAATGCATGTTGTTAAAATGTCTATACTAATCAAGTGATCTCCAGATTCAAAACAATACCCATTAAAATACCAACATAATTTTTCACAAATTTTGGAGAAATAGTTCAATGAAATATCATCTAACTCCAATGAGAAGGGCATGGATAAGAAGTAAAAGGAACACTTATATATTTCTGTTGGGATTACAAACTATTACCAGCTCTATGGAAAGCCGTATGAATATCCTGTAAAGAAGTAGAAATAGACCATCCATTTGATCCAGCAATCCCACTACTGGTATTTACTCAAAGGAAAAAAAAAAAAACGAAAGACACATGCACCAGAATATTTATTGCAGCATAATTCACAATCAAAAAGATGAGGAATCAACCCAAATGCCCATCAATACATGAGTTTATTTATAACACATGTTATACGTATACTATGGAGCACTACTCAGCCATAAAAAAAGAAAATGGTGACCTACCTGGAACTGGAGACCATTCTCTTAAGTACTATTGAAAGAATGGAAAAGTAAGTACCATATGTAGTTACTATTAAATTGGAAATAATCGAGCAATACCATGTGCATAAATGGTAGTAAAACTCAATGGCAACAATTCTAGGTTTGGCATTAATGCACACTTACTGGGTATTGTATGATGTATGCTATCTTGGTGATGGGCCCCTGAGAAATTTGAGTGAAATTACACAAAAACAAATCATGTAACCAAAATCATTATACTCCTATAATATTCTGAAAAATAAATAAATAAATAAATAAATAAATAAATGGGAGAATGCAATCATATTAGGTTCATAAATCTTCTAGGAGGCCAGTTTTATTAGACTGGAAGAAGAAAAGGTAATGTAGAATTAATGAATGTCATAGAAATAAGAGGGGCCAGACCACAAACGGGCTTTGACCACACAAAGGCTGTGTGGGCCATCTAAGGCCTTTATAAAAGAATTCATAGCAAATAACTCAATAAATGAAGGAAGAAAAAGAAAAACCATATCCAATTCATTATACACAAAAATTGGGATGTGGCATCTATACCTAACCATGCGTTTTTATTTTTATTTTTTAATTTATTTTTTTTTCTCAAGCAGGATGCACTCTGTTAAACCCTCTATTGGCAGAAGCAAACAAAATATATTTGGCTCCTAAAATATTGCTTGAATATGTCCACGTTTCTTGCAAAACTTTGTGTTTATGAGATCTGTAATCATCGAGTTGGCAAAATCATCATCTCAAAAGAAGAGAAAATAAGCACATTTCATTTTTTTTTTCAAATTGGGCTTTGAAATAAGTTTTTAAGCACGCACTCTCTGTTCTACGTGTAACAAATGAGAAACATTAGATTAAAAGAGAATTGTCTCAAGTGGCTAGAATGAGCCCAGACAACCAGGCCCAATTCTAAATATCTTCAAATGAAAGAAAAGTTTGCCTTCTTGACTGTGCTAGAATAACAATATGTAATCTTTTTTTTTTTTTTTGAGTGATTGCTATGTATTAGGTACTTTTTCTATGAGATAACTCATTTATTTCCACAATAAGTCTATGAGAAAGATCATTTTGCCCCATTTTGCAGAGGAAGAGGAGGAACTGAAAAAAAAATTACTACTTTGCTAAAGCTAACACAATTAGTATGCAGCAGATCCAGAATTCTATCCCTGTCAGCTAGATTCCAAACCATATGTCCTTAGTTATCACTCTATGCCACAGCATTTAAAAAAACTGAGTGATTTTGTCAGAACTATTTCTGAACAGTAATCATTAGATTGGATTCAATGAGGAGGAACCACTCTTTAGTTTAAGACAAATGCAAGGCAAGTAGAAAAGTTTTATATCCACTGTGATTAGACTTGATGGTTGGTAGTGAGGGCCCAAAGGGATTCACTGGTTACCTGATTGTTAACTCAGCTAAGCCACTCAACTGCCACTCCTTTTGCTTCTTGTAGGAAAAAGGACAACTAACGCTTTTGCCCATAAAACAGTAAGCATAGGCTTGGCGCCCATAGCTCTGAGTAGGGCGCCAGCCACATACACAGAAGCTGGTGGGTTCAAGGCCAGTCTGGGCCTGCTAAACAATAATGACTACTGTAATGAAAAAATAGCCTAGTTGGGCATTGTGTCGGGTGCCTGTAGTCTCAGCTACTTGGGAGGCTGAAGCAAGAGAATCACTTGAGCCCAAGAGTTTGAGAGTTTGAGGTTGCTGTGAGCTGTGACACTACAGCACTCTACCAAGAGCAAGACAAAGTGAGACTCTGCCTCAAAAAAAAAAAAAAAAATCAGTGAGCATAGGAAGACAAGGAGCTAGCAATAGAAAGCAAACTCTATACCCCAAACAAAAGATATCTACCGTGTTTTATACTAAGTTAAGCCTTTATATACTCTCAGAACAAATCAGTTCATCAGAGTCATAGTATAGTTATTATTAAAACTAAAAATGAGAAGAAAATATGAAATTATCAAACATTAAAAAAAAAACATCATGACAGTGATAAAAATCAATGCACAGGAAAAAAACTATAAGATGCAAGACCACAGAGCTAATAGAGCAAATATAAGATTTTAAAGGTCTACAATTATGTTCTCAGCTGTTTAAGGGGCTGATCATATCTATAAGGTGAGAACTGGATTTTAGGGAATTAAGACAAAAGAAAATATTGGAAATCAGAAGCATAATTTCTACAATTAAAAACTCAATACTCGGCTGGATAGCAGAATGAGTGACACTAATGACCAAATTAAGATGCCAAAGGGGGAAGAAAAATTATTGTTCCAAAGTGCAAAGGTCAGATAAAAAAAATGGATGTCATAGAGAATTGATTCAGAAGATCCAACATCTAAGAGGAATTTGAGAATCACCAAAAGGAAACAATAGGCAAACATCATATTTTAAAATATCATGAATAAGAATAACAACAGTTAACAGAGTAAAAGCCAACGTTTATGGAGCAACTACTCTATTCTCATCACACACGTTTTAAAAGCTTTGTGGGCATTACCTTACTGATGACTCAGCTGTCATGCAAGGCATTGTTCAAATATTATTTTATACAAGAGAAAACTTATTAATGTATTTGAACCTGGGAAAGAAAATAGCCACGATAGGAAGAAAGATAAGTGTTTTGTATTAAAAATGCCAAATAAGTTTATAAGATGATGAATGAAAAAAGTGTCAGCCGGCCATGATTAACCAAAGACTAAAGCAAGTATTATACCTACTGCTGCCTTATTAAGTGTGTTCAATGTAATGGGATATTATAAATCCATGACAAAGAATTATGTGCTTGTTTGGGGAAATAAATTCTAGTCACACATGGACGAACAGAGAAAATTCCAGAAAATAGGACTGAATATGATTGTAATTATATAAAACAAAAATGTATACACACATGCGCAAATTAAAAGTATAGAATAGTATCACTACCAAGGACTTATATCCAGTAGAAGAGGAGAAAGGAGACAGAGATGGGGAAGAGCAAAGAGATTTTCAAACTTCACTTTATTTCTTCCTCCATGAGACTTATAATAATAAATATTCATTAATATATAAATTTGAACTATAGAATACATGAAAGTAAAGATTTGTAGGTACATTTCTCAATATAGATTTACATTCAATTTAGTCAAAATTTTTAGCAATTTTTATTGAAAAATTCTTTTTTGAATGTGAGAACAGAATTGCTTATCCTGAGAACAACAGCCACACATCCAGAGAGTCATCAACCTGTCTTCCATTAGTCTCAAAGGCATAAAGATGTGAGTGGCATATGTCCCTTTATTCATTTATTTTTCTAACATTGTTGAGTATAGTATAGATGGCTGGCTGTAAAGAACAAATTAAAAAATAATAATGTATGGGATTTGACCTCTCAGAATTCACTCTCCAATAAAAGAGGGTATGGACATTCAAAAGACTATCATACAATTTGCTACAGAAGTGGGCACAAATTTCTATAAGAACCCAGAGAATGTACTTCTAGTAATGGTAGTGAGATGTTCAGGGCCTGAACCAAAGGAAAAAAAAGTAGTATATTTACAAAGAAAAGTTTATTTATCTATTTGAGGTAGAATCAATACAATATACAAATTAAGGTGAAGATATTCATTCTGGCTTTTGAGTAAAGGGTAGAATTAATGTTTTTTCACTTTAAACATAACTATTTTCATGTGCTATAGGTCACCCAAATAGTGCAGAAGTCCAGGAGCTCAATAATACACCATGTTTCACATTTTTTTAATTAAATCATAGCTGTGTACATTGATATGATCATGGGGCATCATTCACTAGCTTCACAGACCGTTTGACACACTTTCATCACACTGGTTAACACAGCCTTCCTGGCATTCTCTCAGTTACTGTGCCAAGACACTTACATTCCACATTCACCAAGTTTCACAGATACCCTTGTAAGATGCACCCCTGGTGTAATCCCACCTCATCTTCCCTCTACCCACCTCCCCCCCACCTCCCTTTCCCCCTTCCCCCTATTCTTAGGCTGTAACTGGGTTATAGCTTTCATGTGAAAACCCTATATTAGTTTCATAGTAGGGCTGAGTATATTGGGTACTTTTTCTTCCATTCTTGAGATACTTTACTATGAAGAATATGTTCCAGCTCCATCATGTAAACATGAAAGAGGTAAAGTCTCCATCTTTCCTTAAGGCTGCATAATATTCCATGGTGTACATATACCACAATTTATTAATCCATTCGTAGATTGATGGGCACTTGGGCTTTTTCCATGACTTAGCAATTATGAATAGGGCTGCAATAAACATTCTGGTACAAATATCTTTGTTATGATGTGATTTTTGGTCTTCTGGGTATATGCCCAGTAGAGGGATTATAGGATTGAATGGAAGATCTATTTTTAGATCTCTAAGTGTTCTCCATATCTCTTTCCAAAAGGAATGTATTAATTTGCATTCCCACCAGCAGTGCAAAAGTGTTCCCTTTTCTCCGTATCCACGCCAACATCTCTGGTCTTGGGATTTTGTGATGTAGGCTAGTCTCACTGGAGTTAGATGATATCTCAAAGTAGTTGTGATTTGCATTTCTCTGATGATTAAAGATGATGAGCATTTTTTCATATCTCTAAAGGCTGCACGCCTGTCTTCTTCAGTGAAGTTTCTCTTCAAATCCCTTGCCCAGCCTGCGATGGGATCCCTTGTTCTTTTCTTGCTAATGCGTTTGAGTTCTCTGTGGATTCTGGTTATTAAACCTTTGTCGGAGACATAACCTGCAAATATCTTCTCCCATTCTGAGGGCTGTTTGCTTGCTTTACTTACTGTGTTCCTGGCTGTGCAGAAGCTTTTTAGTTTGATCAAGTCCCAGTAGTATATTTTTGAAGCTGCTTCAATTGCCCGGGGGGTCCTCCTCATAAAATACTCGCCCAGACTAATTTCTTCAAGGGTTTCCCCTGCACTGTCCTCTAGTATTTTTATAGTTTCATGTCTTAAGTTTAAATCTTTAATTCAGTGAGAGTCTATCTTAGTTAATGGTGAAAGATGTGGGTCCAGTTTCATTCTTCTGCAGGTTGCCAGCCAGTTCACCCAGCACCATTTGTTAAATAGGGAATCTTTTTCCCACTGAATGTTTTTAATTGGCTTGTTAAAGATTAAATAACAGTAAGTAGCTGGATTCATCTCTTGGTTCTCTATTCTGTTCCAGACATCTACTTCTCTGTTTTTGTGCCAATACCATGCTGTTTTGATCACTATCGATTTGTAGTATACTCTGAGGTCTGGTAGCATAATTCCTCCTGCTTTGTTTTTATTTCTGAGTAATGTCTTGGCTATTCAAGGTTTTTTCTGATTCCATATAAAATGAAGTATTGTTTTTTCAAGATCTTTAAAGTATGACAGTGGAGCTTTAATAGGGATTGCGTTGAAATTATATATTGCTTTGGGTAGTATGGACATTTTAACAATGTTGATTCTTCCCAGCCATGAGCATGGTATGTTTTTCCATTTGTTAATATTTTCAGCTATTTCTTTTCTTAGAGTTTCATAGTTCTCTTTATAGAGATCTTTCATGTCCTTTGTTAGATAAATTCCCAAATATTTCATCTTCTTTGGCACTACTGTGAATGGATAGAGTCCTTAACTGTTTTTTCAACTTGACTATTATTGGTATATGTAAAGACTACCGATTTATGAATGTTGATTTTGTAACCTGAGACACTGCTGTATTCCTTGATCACTTCTAAGAGTTTTGCAGTAGAGTCCCTAGTGTTTTCCAGATATACAATCATATCATCTGCGAAGAGTGAAAGTTTGATCTCTTCTGACCCTAAATGGATACCTTTGATCGCCTGCCTTTTCTTCCCTAATTGCGGTGGCTAAAACATCCATTACAATGTTAAAAAGCAATGGAGACAATGGGCAGCCTTGTCTGGTTCCTGATCTGAGTGGAAATGATTCCAATTTAACTCCATTCAATATGATATTGACTGTGGGTTTGCTGTAGATGGTCTCTATCAGTTTAAGAAATGTCCCTTCTATACCGATTTTCTTAAGTGTTCTGATCATGAAGGGATGCTGGATATTATCAAAAGCTTTTTCTGCATCGATTGAGAGAATCATATGGTCTTTGTTTTTTAATTTGTTTATGTGCCAGGTTACATTTATAGATTTACGTATATTGAACCAGCCTTGAGACCCTGGGATAAAACCAACTTGGTCATGATGTATAATTTGTTTGATGTGTTGCTGGATTCTGTTTGTTAGGATCTTGTTGAATATTTTTGCATCTATATTCATTAGTGATATCGGTCTATAATTTTCTTTTCTTGTTGGGTCTTTTCCTACATTTTTTTTTAATATTAAAGACATAAAAAAACAAATGTCCATGAAAAATATAGTGAGAAATTTGTTTATTCCATATAAACTGGAGTGTTTTGTGGAGTAAGACTTTTTAAAAAGGCATTACTTAGATAATGTACAAATGCTATATCCTATAAACCCTGCTTACATATATTACAATGATTATCAACATAGTAAGGACTGTGAGAAAGATGATAGCAAAACAATTTTATATATATATACACACACACACATACATATAATCAGTATATATACATATATATATATATATGCTGATTTAATCAAAGAGTGTGCCTCCTGCTCAGTTTTGTTTTCCAGAATACTGTCTCATCCTGTAGAACATTAGCAGAGCTTTGAGAAATGCTGTGATATTCAGCCTCACACATATGCTAGGTACGATTCTCTTAAATGCATACTGTCAGATTCATATTCTTAACATCTGCTTATCTGTTCTTGAAAGTACACTATGTAAAGTACCTATCCCACCTTCCCAAGACTCCTACAGGGATTTCAAAGGAACTCAAAGATGTAAGATAACTTTTTTAATTAAAATACATGTCATGAACACTTGGGATCACCTATGAAAAATTTTAACTGAGAATGTTAACTCTATTGAAATTCTGTGTCAAAAACTGACTTTTGCACTCTGCCAAAGAGTCTTAATTTGCATCAAGTCTAATATGGTATGTCTTATGTGCATGTAAGATAAAATGACTAGTGTCTCTCCAGTTTTGTAGGGATAGTTGATCATTTAAATTAGAGCATGAAGTTGTCTAATTCATTCAACCCAACAGGACTGCCTGAGTTCCAGGGAAATAATGAGTCTGCATGGGATTAATCCAGAAAAAATAAAATAAATCAGAACTGTGATTTATAGAGAAGGTGAATGTTCTTTCCTCACTCCTAATATTTCTTTCTATAGGATGGAAAGTAGTTAAGGCAATATATTCTGTGGATTCTCTTGGCCCCATTTTATCCACTCTGTATGGCATGAGTTAGAAGACTCCTAATTGTTAAATTGGAGAGGAATGCAATGTTAGTCTCCATAGGCAGCATGTGTCCCCCCACTTGCTGTAAGTCTTCCCCATCAAACATTGCCTTTGAGTGGACATGATGTCTTCCAATGTGGGGTTCTATCATCATGCCCATTGGCGTTAGACTAAGCTATGCCATCCAATCTTGCCTTTGTCACCAATAAAGGCAGTATCTTATTATTGCCAATACCATATTATTTTTTCCTACGGCTGACTTATTTCTCAATTAGTTTAGCTCCTAGGCAGAGAAGAAGGATATTATTTACTGAACTTATTCGGTGACCTCCATAATTTTAGTATAATCCTGTATCACTTAATTCATCATTAAGCAACTTTGTCATTGGTAACGATCATAGATTGCATTCACACAAACCTAGATGGCATGGTCTTCTACACAACCTAGTCTATACAGCATAGCCAATTGCTTCTATGCTACAAACAAATACAGCATGTTACTGTACTAATACCATAACTGTATACCATATCATAACACAATGGCAAGTATTTGTATATCTAAACATAGAAAAATATAGTATAAAAGGTTTAAAAATTAGTATGCCTATATAGTGTGCATTTACTTTGAATAGAGTGTGTAGGAATGGAAGTTGCTCTGTGTGAGTCAGAGCCTGGGGAGTGAACGTGAAGGCCTAGGACATTACTGTGCATCACTGCAGACTTTAGAAGCACCATACACTTAAGTTACACCGAGTTTATTTTTAAAATTTCTATCTTCAGTAATGCATTAACTTTAGTTTACTATAGCTCTTTTACTTCATAAACATTTTAATCTTGTTTTTTAACTTTTAAGGACACATAATAGTTATACATATTTATGTGGGACATGTGATATTTTTATATGAGCCTACATGGTGTCAAGTAAGAGTAATTAAGTGACATATTCACCATCTCAAACATTTACCAATTTTCAAACTTGTTAACTCTTTTGTAATAACATTTACTTTAAAACAAAAATATTATTCAGCTCTGCAAAATTTCTTTATACCCCTATTCTATAAGGATATTTTAATTTTTTTTTTAACTTTTAAAATTATTTTTGTTTAAACCTATGACTGTTGGTGTTAATGCTGGATAGAGAGACAGCCTTGTAGCTTTCAGGAATAAGCTAGCTCCTGTAATGTTTTTTTTTTTGTAGAGACAGAGTCTCACTGTACCGCCCTTGGTAGAGTGCCGCGGCGTCACACGGCTCACAGCAACCTCTAAGTCTCCGGCTTACGCGATTCTCTTGCCTCAGCTTCCCGAGCAGCTGGGACTACAGGAGCCCGCCACAATGCCCGGCTATTTTTTGGTTGCAGTTTGGCCGGGGCTGGGTTTGAACCCGCCACCCTCGGTATATGGGGCTGGCACCCTACTCACTGAGCCACAGGCGCCACCCATAGCTCCTGTAATGTTAAGAAAAGGGGGCAAGAAACGGACTACATAGTATGGGGTGGCATGTAGCAAAGTTCTTTATTCGGGGGTCTGATTTTATACATTCCTAGTCATATACACACTTAATCTATCATCTGTTAGTTTCACCATTACCCCATTCTACCTAATCTGAAATTAATGCATAAGGAAATATCCTGTTACCACATCAACAAAATCACTTCTGCAGTAAACATTCTTTTCTAGACATTGACTCATCTCTTGGGCAGGTATCTAAATAAAGATCACAAAGAAGAAAACAGCCACAGGGAAACAGAGTTAATGGAAGAGTACCTTCAAATGTTCACTCAGTTTACCCAGCATGAAGTAACGACTGTGTTTCTCCACAGGGCAGAACACCTATAGACCTCTGACAATATGTTTTTAACATACGTCAACCCTCTGGCCCGTATCTCTAAGGAGGGGTGGCATGCCCTTTGACCTCAGGCTTGAAGGGGTACACAACTTCAGAGAATTGGCTTGTGGAATTTTAACTCCAGGCAAGCCAGCTCTGTGTGTGCCTCAGGGGGGCCCAGGTCCCTTAAGCCTCTGCAAGAATAGCAAGCCATTTTAAACTAACACTGAGTTCACTTTGTGTAGTTGATGTAGGATGTGTTTATTTCTAAATATTATCCTACATATGACTTAAATGCACACATTACTCTAGGCTTACATAAGGTTACGATCATCATTTTCCATCTCTTTTTCCCCCTCATCTTGTCTCACTGGAAGGTCTTTAGGAAGCAATAATATGCTGTTGTCTCCTACAACAGTGCCTTTTTCTGCAATACTTCCTGAAGGTCCTACATAAGGCTGTCTGACAGTTAAATTGTTTTCATAATATAAATAGAAGGTGTATATTTTATAATAATGATAAAAAGTACAGTGTGGTATATACATAAACTAATCCCATAGTCGTTTATTATCAAGATCGAGTATTATGTACTGTATATAACAGTATGTGTTATATTTGCATATGACCGCATGTAGTAGTTGGTCACAAACATATGACTAATGCTGAAATATTATTTTAGGATAGCTAGAATGACACTAGGCACCAGGAAGTTTTCAGCTCCATTATAATATTATGAATCACCATTAATATATGTCATTATGTGGTACACAACTATAATGATTTAGGTATATTCCTCTGTGACAGAGCTGAGTTTTCTCTCAGGAAACTAAAATTAGTTATATAGATATGGAAAGTGACATTGATTTGTGCCAAGTAATACTCTTAGTAGGTTACGAACCCTACCTTGGCTTATCCTACAAGAACTGGAAACAAACAGAGAGTTTTCTGTAGGTTGTTTTATCTTACAAAGTACAGATGCAGAAATGACTAATATGCTGTTTCAACAGAACCTGAGGCTCTGAGAGTCACAGTAGCCTACATCATGTCATTCAACTTCTGTATTCTCAGCTCCACTAAGCTCAGGCTCTTTTCCTTTCATTACCTGGAATTTTAAGGGAAACAAATTGATGTACCTTCCCTCCCTACAATGTTTATGAATCTACCACTATTCAGTTCAAACTTCTAGGAGACTGGATGTCTTATAATTTGGAGTAACTTAAAGAAGGTTCCTAAAACTCTCTAAGTTTGTTTCCAGTTCTAACTTTGTTCCTTTGGGCAAATGACAGATGAATTTAAATATCTACTTATTTATCTCAAAAAAAAAAAAAGCCTATAAAAGTTATCATTTTAATGAAATGAAATGAGATGTTGCATACCAAGTGTTCAGCACAAAGAAAATATTTAATACATCTGTTTGGTTATCAAAGCCTGATATTGTTTAACTATATTTTTCCTGGTCTCTAAAATAATCTGCATTGCTATCCTTCAATGCAAGTAATTGCCTGGATGAAATACTTAGTTTTCACACCAATGTTACCACTTAATCTAACATACATTCTTTGACCATAGAATCACCTGTAATCCTAGTACATTCCTTTTGGAAGGAAGTTTGAAGAACACTCAGAGACCTAAATGTAGACCTGCCAATTGACGCTACAATTCTTCTTCTAGGAGCATATCCAAAAGACCAAAAATCATTTGGCAAAAAAGATATTTGCACCAGATTGTTCCTTGCAGCTCAATTCATAATTTCCAAGTCATTGAAGAAGCCCAAGTGCCCATCAACCCATGAATGGATTAATAAATTATGGTATATGTATATTATAGAATACTATGCAGCATTAAAAAAGATAGGACTTTATCTCTTTTATGTTTACATGGATGGAGCTGGAAAATATTCTTTTCAGTAAAGTATCTCAGGAATGGGAAAAAAAATATCCAATGTACTCAGTACTACTATGAAACCAATTTATAATCACTCACACTTTCATATGAAAGATGAATCACAACTATAGCCTAGGATGAAGTAGGGAAGGGGAATTGGAGGGGAAGGGAAGAGAGTGGGTCAATAGAGGGAGGATTAATAGGGGGACCACACCTATGGAACATATTGCAAGTACAAGTTGGATCTATCAGGTGTAGAACACAAATGTCTTAACACTGTAATTGGGTAAATGAGGTGAAGGCTATGTTAATTAGTAGGATGTAAGCCCTCCAATATCTACAAATAATAAACACACTGAATCCCCTAATGGCATAAATGTATTAATGATCTATGTACAAATGACCTAATAAAAAAAAAAATTTGCACTGCAAGTTCCTGCCTAAGGCAGGTAGAATTGTAATTGGTGGGTGGATGTGCCTTAATAAAAAAAAAAAAAAAAAAAGTCAAGTTTTAATTTCGATAAATTCATTTACTCAAAAGCAAAACTGTATATATTATAGTTTGTGTCCTCTGTTAGAAATGTTCTCTTCCCTAAGTGCCACCCCTCTTTCTCCTGACTCCTTTACTCAGGCTTCCTATTCCACATTGAAAATAGTGAGTGGCTTATAAAATAGATATGGTTACCATCTTCTGGAGCTAAATAATTAATAAAATGATGCAAGGAGTTCTATGTGCCACTGTTTCTTCAGGAACAAACACAGCTCTGAGGTAGTAATCAGTATTTGTCAAATTGAATTGATTGAGTATAGCCCCCATCATGCCAGAGGAATGAGGGCAAACCACGAGGTGCAGCTTATCTTGTTATGGTACGCATCTGCCAGACACCACCTCAGTTCATCTTTTACAATTCCATGTGAGGGCAACTCCCCACTTCCCCATGAACTGATGCTCAGAATCGCTAAACACTATGACAAAAGTTTATCAATTTTGCTTATTAACAGAAAATCCTGGGACTTAGGACTAGATATATTTTATTTCAATGTCATGACTTGTATGTAGAATAACTACTTAACGGATGTAGCAAAAGCAGTGAAGTGTCATTTTTCTCAGATAGATAGATAGATAGACAGACAGACAGACAGACAGATAGAAGACAGAATTTTTTTTTCTGGAAGTAAATATATAACTAGAACACTTCAATAGAAATTTCACTGCTCGATCTTTTAAATAGCCAAGTGTAGAAGGTTGTTGGTATAAGTGGGTTGAAAACAGACCTCTTTCCCAGGACTGTAACCTGACACAGGAGGTTAATTCTTCTGCTAATTCATCTGAGCCCTGACTGCTGACTGTGCTTTCTCTTTTGGACAGGACTGTGATGATGCACCTGTACATTTCATTCATTTGCAGAGAGAACGCAGGCTGCCTCCAGCACCATCAGATCAGCACATTTTATTGTCAAATAATGTAGTAGGAAATGGAAAACATTTAGTCTATCTCCTAATTCATACCGCTCCTCCTGGGGTGTGTTGACTCAGATCCTTTGTCCAGTCTGGCTGAAACAAACCAAACTGTGGGGGACCTCTTCATCACCTAATCAACTCCACAACTGGAAACACTTTTCTGACACCCACATCTAATTAACAGTAATAATGAAACTAATGTGATGATACTGATGCTTTGGCCCAAATACAGAAAAGTATTCACCAAATTAAGCTCAACAGAAGCTTCCCAGTACCTGTCCATCTTTCGAGTCAATGACTGCCAATAAAAAAATCAAGCGCCACACACTCCCCAGTCATGATGCTTTCCTGCAATGAATTTGCATAATGAATAGCAAAATTGAAATAAACACTAATTATGTACTGAATGGGATATGGAGAGGTAATTCAAGGAATTTGACTGGCTAATCAACAGAAGATTATTTCTCATCTATGTCTGTATGTATCAAAATGTGGCTACCTGTTGAAATGCAAATCAAGTGATCCAATGCTTAGGACAGTGACCCCAACAGACACAGACATCAGGCCATAGTGGCTCTATGACTATTTGACAGTCTGGATAATACACTCACAATTTAATGCAGCTAGCATTTATTGCTTACCTATATCAGTGGTTCTCAACCTTCCTAATGTCACGACCGTTTAATACAGTTCCCCATGTTGTGGTGATACCCAACCATAAAATTATTTTTGTTGATACTTCACAGCTGTAATTTTGCTACTGTTATGAATTATAATGTAAATATCTGATATGCAGGATGTATTTTCATTGTCCCACAGGTTGAGAACTGTTGCCCTATATGTAAGACACTGCTTTCAGGTCTCTAACCACTATTCCAGATGTGTGTTTAGATCCTATCTTTTAAAATGAGATGCGGTGGCTGAGTCACAGAGAGTTTAATAGCTGTGACAAGCAGTGTAGTACCTGTGACAAGCAGTGTAGTACCTGTGATAAGCAGTGAACTACAGACTTGACCCATAATGTCTGATTCCAAAATCCAGGCTCAGCATCATTAAGCTAAATTACCTTTTCCCACCTTTAAGTGCTTATATCTGAATGTATGCAGTAGACACTCCCATTCTGTTACAAAAGAAAAGCCATCATCTAACAATTGTTTGCAATTTCTGATCTCAACTTGATGATGACTACAACTGTAAATTTTGAAATCAGTGTCAACCACAACTAATATAACAATATGTAACCTAACACTACATACAGGTGGATGTAATAGGGCCTTGTCATTGCCAGCCATTTGATCCAAAAATACACGAATCCACATTTCTAATGTTTGAGAATTTAAGGAAATGTTTAATTATGCACATAGCTGCTTGGTTTCAGAATTGAAGTGATTAAGAAAATCACTCAGATTCATTCTTAATTGACTTCTGTTCCACGGAACTAGTCCATAGTAAAATCATCATCAGGAATGCCTATAGCAGTTATCTAAACCAGGGCAAATGTCAGTTTAGACCCGAATGCCAACAGCTATAATGGAAGTTAAATCACTTTTTTCATCACTACAAACCCCACATAATCCTTGAAGCAGATCAGAGACAGAAAAAACTGTCTAGATAGCAATGCCCTACGCTAAGTGCTTTACATGCATAAGCACTATTATTCATAAGAACACTGAAGAATAGTATTATCATCCCAAAGTTACAAACAAGAAAACGAACTTTGCAATAGTAACTCACTTGCACAACATTACACATAGAATAGTTTTAAAGCCCTGAAATTCAAAACTATATTATTTTTTAAATTCTTACACTTTCCTCAGAAGGTTTTAAAGTTCTATTTATATTTATTCTCATAAAAATCCCCAGGTTTGAAAAAAGGGAAAATTTTTTACGATACACTCTTCATGCCATTTCTAGTTCATTCTTTTACATCTTTCCAGCGTTAAGACTAACAATTAAAAAGAAAATATAAAATTAAAATAGAGCCTTAAAAAGGGCTACTGAGTCTGCCTTTTCTTCAAAGAGCTATATTCCATAACGACAGCAGTGTAATTGAGTGCCTTCATGTCTGATTGCGCACCAATCCATAGGAGCCTAGTGGCATTCAGGAATACCAGGAACTGGTTTGACGCCCACAACCACTGCAGACATCATACCATGTTTCCCCGTCTGGCAATCTATAACATATACTGTGCAGGTTCATATAAATAAAAGTAAATATTAGAGGATTATAACATAAAGAATATGAGGTAGACCTTCCAATTATAATGCATGACTACATAGTATTTAACTTTCCATGATTTGATTTGGTTCATTGTAGATCATCATAAAAAAAATTCTTTGTCGTGATTTCTTTTAATTAAAAAATACTTCTTTCAATACTGATTATAATTAAATCATAGCAAAAAATAGGACAAGACTATTGCCTAAAGGAGATCCCAGTAGCAAATGAAAAGTATTAAGCTTTATGGTTTTTGTTTTGTGACAAAAGCAAGCAAAAACTATATTCCTTTATTCCATTTGAGAGTAAAATGAACATTAGAAAACCATGGTTAGGTATTTATTTATTCATTTATTATTTCAGATGAATACGGGGGTACAGATGATTAAGTTACATTGTATGCATTTGTTAGGTCAAGTTCAAATTATAGTGAACCTTCACCCAAGATTTTACTGTGTATCCCTCCAGCGTGCCCATTAGGTAAGCTCTTACCTCATGGTTAGGTTTTAAAGGAAAATAAGTCACTATATAGATTTCACAACTTTTTTTAGTTAACTGCTATAGTCAAATAGAAAATTTTCTCTTCATTGAATGCAAGGTTGCTCTATCCCATGGAAAATAGGTACATTTGCCTAAAAGAGCTGTCATTGCTGAAACAAAGGTGATGAAGATTACACTTCACCTGGGTGGTCTTAACCACTCTTGTATCTTCCAGTATCACACACATTATGACTCCTTCACTTGTATCAAGTTTCTGCATTTTGTTTTAATTTCCAAGCCCATCGATATGTGAGGTATTTTTATTTGCCTGATTTGCAAGTAGGTCAAATTCCGCACAGTAAAAATTCCAAATGAAATTGCAAGATAGTATTTCTTATTATGATTTAAGCTGGTGGGTTTGCTTTCCTAAAATCGGTATGTGACCCAACTGGATGCTCTTGATCCTGATTTGTCACAGGCAGACTGATCAGATATGTGGGTGCTACATCCCTGTTCACATTAAAAACCATCAAATGATTACCAGGTCAGCTGCTGAGAAAAACAGTTATGGCATCTCACTTTATGATGTCCAATTCTCATTAACACCCTATTGAGGTAATAAGCTGCTTTGTCACTGCCTAAAACCCTTCCACCCCACCACACAGAGGGTAAAAGTCAAATACTCAGCCTGCAATAACAGAGACAAGATAGGCTCCAGTGTAGTTATTCTGAAATAACTCAAATTAGCATGGTGTTAGCAGATGGGGAGGGGACCTGGTTCATAGCCTTACATGTGGTAAAAGTTAATGTGAAAAATAATCATAGCCTTACATGTGGTGAAACTTAATGTGAAACATAATCAATGTGCCAAGCTAAAAAAAAAAAAAAAATCGCATTCCTAATCAAGAAAGTCTGAATGCCATCAAATCAATTTTCATGATATGAAATAAAATCTCTGCCATATTTTAAATTATATAACTCAAAAATCCCATAAAATGTTGTCCTGTAATTTTCTTTCCTGACCTTTATATACCACAAGACCATATGCTTCTGAGGAAATTGCTGATTCCCCCAGAGTGACGGCAATCACAAAGCCATTCTGAGAAGGTTCTTGCCTACTTCTCCGTTCCAGAGGTTACATCTGCACAGAGTCCCTCCCTGACAAGGCACAGCACCGAGCATATTTTCTCCTAGGTTTCGATAAAGACAACATCACAGTCTTCTGGTATATGCTCACACAGTCCCTGCATTTTTCCACATTGTTTCTCAGCTCTCATCCCACAGAGTATTCTGTGTTTATTTCATTAAAACTTCTCTCCTCCAACAGGCTCTACTTCATACTTGTAGGGATTAACTCTAAAGTATTTTTTTTTAATCAACCCTTCCTTGCATCACCATAATAAATAGAAAATAACAAGTGTCAAAAAACATAGGCTAAATATGTGATTGATTCAATATGTTAGTATTATCTATATTACATGTCACAGCCCAAAGAAAATTAAGAATCCTTCGTTTAGTAAAGTTATAAAATTGTATGATACAGTCAGAAATGGAAGGAAGTTCGAAAATGTTTTATTTTCCCAACTTCTCCATTGCACAGATCAGTGATTTCCAACTGATGTGCTGTGGCACACGAGTATGCCATGAGAGGAACTTAGGTGTTGAAAGGGCGGTACTCGACTGGCAGAGATCTCACAGACCACCAAGGCTTGTACGAAAGGTCTTTATTGGCAAGGAACGCTGCAGAGCAGCACCAAGGAGGAGAGAAAAAGAGAGAGAGACCAAAAGAAAAGTGCACCTTTCTATAGGTTCAATTAGGGGAAGTCTCAGAATGGTGATGGAGTGGTAGAATAGCCAATAAGGAGTTACTGCTCTGGTGGGAAGAGCCGTTAGGGTCAGGCCATAAGTTTGAAATTTTCAGCGGGTAATTGGGACAGAGAGATGAGGTAAGTTTTGCTACTGGGAGATGAGGAGATGTCTAGTAGGCAAATCCCTGTTGTTCAGAGGGCAACTCCCTGTGCTCGGAAAGGAGCTGTAACTTTAAGAGTGAGACAAGCTAGTCTTGGTCTCTTGAAAGAAGGAAGGGGCTTTTCTGGGGCAATTACCTAACATTCCTCCCTTGTTGATATGTTAAAAATAGGGGGTTGGCCTTGGAATAGGGGACATCAAGTTCTTTCTTCTGTAGCTTCTTCTTGCTGAGGGGGGTGCACAGTTTCAATTGGCCAACTAGAGGATGATTATGATCATTTTCCACTGGGAGGATGTAAGTTTTTGCCTTCAGACTGCCCTTTTAGTGGTGGCTGTTTAGAAATGGTGCTCAGAAAAGTCTTATGGCCTGGAGTAGAGTGTAGCCCATTCATGAAGAACAGTTTCTTTCTGTTGTAGGTTGGGAGCTGTATCTGGGGTATAGGTTTGGAGTACCAACTGGAGTAGTTACCTGTTGAGACAACTTTGACAGTTGAGTTTGAATAAAACGTGTTATGCTTGGAGCCACAGCCACCAGCCCTGGGATGACAACTATAGGTGTGAGGAAAGGTAGAAGTGCAATCCACAGTGGGTTTAGAGTCAGAGGGAGTAGGCAAGAGGGATGTAGGATTTAGTGTGCGACATGTGTTAAAAGATAATGATGGGTCAGATAAGAGAGAGGTTTGAAGGTTAAGAATGTGGCATGGTGGTAGATTTTTTTTTTTTTTTTTGCAGTTTTTTGCCAGGGCCAGGTTTGAACCCGCCACCTCCAGTATATGGGGCTGGCACCTACTCCTTTCAGCCACAGGTGCTGCCCTGGGTTTGAAGATTTTTGTATGTCAAAAGATAAAAGATCAGATAGAGAATGAGGAGATAAGATAGTAGTAGGGAAACAAAAAGTGAGTTTCTTCGATTTTTGTATTAGAGTAATTGCAGCTGCCAATGCCTTGAGACAAGGGGCCCAACCTCGAACAGTGTGATCTAACTGTTTTGAGAGATAAGCAACTGGAGCAAAGGTGGGGCCTAGCTGATGTCCAAGCATGCTGAGAGCAAATCCACGGTTTTCTGTGACATATAGGAGGAAGTGGCAGGAAAGATCAGGAAGGTGGAGGGCTGGAGCTTCTAATAAAGCACACTGTAGAGATTTAAAGGAAGTGGAAATGGAGATTAGGAGAGGCTCATGAGGATCACCTCAAGTAGCATTATATAAAGGAGCAGCTAGTAGAGAAAAGTTGGGAATCCATGCTCTGAGGTATCCAGCTAATCCTAAAAAGGAGAGGAGTTCTTGTTTTGTGATGGGTAGAACCAAGGTTGAAGGAGAGGGATCATAGGATCGGATGTCTCGGGATAATGTCTGGCCAAATAAGTGGGGGCTGTCATGAAATCCCTGGGGGAGTACAGTCCAAGTAAGTTGGGAAGAAGTCTGAGAAGTAGGGTCAGTCCATGTGAAGGCAAATAGGTCTTGGCAATTAGGGTGTAAGGGAATGGAGAAGAAGGCATCTTTGAGGTCTAGCACAAAGAAAAAAGTGGTCCGAGGTGGTATGGTTGATAGGAGGGTGTATGGATTAGGGACTACTGGGTGTATAGGAATGACAGCAGAGTTGATGAGTCTTAGATCTTGTACTAAGCGATAGGTGTAATTAGGTATTTTAATTGCTAGTATGGGAGTATTATATGGTGAGTGGGCAGGTCACAAAAATCCGTTTTCTAGGAGATCCTGTATAATAGGTTGAAGTCCTAGAAGACTAGATTGGGGAAATGTATATTGACGTTGAGAAGGAAGGAAAAACAGAGGGGTCTTTTAGCTTAACAAGAACTGGAGAGCAGGAGGCAATTGAGGGGGTTTTAGTATCCCAAACCTTAGGATTTATGTGCTCTGGTGAAATGGGCCAGGGTGACAAGTCTTTGATGGCTTAGGAAAGGATGAGGCAGAGTGAGGCAGAAGGAGATGGGTCAGCATCTATTAATTTAAAATCAAAAGTGAGGGCGGTACCTAATTTGGAAAGTATGTCATATCCCAGAAGGGGAACCGGACAAGAAGGCAACACCAAAAAGAAATGTATAAATGAGAATTGCCAATCATGCAGTGTAAAAAAGGAGTTTGACATGGACGGTGGGAAAAATCCTCTACCCTGACAATAGAGGTAGGCGACAGGGAGGTAGGACCATTGAACTCTTTAAGAACAGAGAAGCTAACTCTTGTGTCTAATAGGAAGGTGATCATTCTACCTGCCACCATCAGGGTTACCCTTGGTTCTGCAGAGGTGATCTTCATCGGGTGAGAGAAGCCAGGGTCTCGTCAGTCTTCAGAAGAGGCAAGCCCCAACAAGTCTGCTGTAGATGCTGTAGGTTGGCTGGCCCCATGTCCTCTCTGGGCCAAGGGACAGTCAGCCTTCCAATGGCTCTTTATTTTGCAGAGATGGCATGGCCCTGGCAGGGGGCCTGAGATTGGGACAACATTGTACCCAGTGGCCTTCTTCACTGCATTTGTAGCACAGTCCAGGTGGTTGAATCATGAAGCGGCCTTTGGCCCCTGATGACTTAGGCAGGTTAGGAATGATGGCCTTAGTGACACTATTTGTAATGTTTTGAGCTAGCATTTTATAATCTTGGGTTTCAGATTTTTTATTTTCTCTTCAGAAAACATCATCTCACCCCGTGTAAACCTTAAAGGTTGTGTCTAAGATCATGGACTGGGATGTCAGGGGTTCGTGCTCCAAGCGCTTTAGCTTAAGTTTGATATTGGGGTAACTCTGGTTAAAGAAAGAAGTCATGAGAATGTTTTTCCCATCTATTGTTTCAGGATTTAAGTCAGGATACTTAACAAAAGCTTCGGTAAGGCCTTGGAAGAAAGCTGAAGAATTCTCAGACTTATCTTGTATGATTTCCAGTAATTTATCATAATTGATAGCCTTTGTGGCAGAAGCTCTAAGTCTGCAAAGAATACAGGTAATAAAAATGTCTCTACTTCCCCCCCCCCAAGCATTATCATTATAATTCTAATCTGGTGGGAGTTAGGGACTGCGGTGTCGCCTGTAGGATGCTCATTGTTTGACATATGAAATTGATCTGCTGCCTTTGTCGCCCACTCCCATGCTCATTTGCGCTTGTCAGACGTTAGGGTATTAGCTAAAATAACAAAAACATCTTGCCAGGTAAGTTGATAGGACATAGTAATAAATTGAAACTCTTGAATAAAATGAGAAGGATTAGCAGTAAAGGAACCTAGTCTAACCTTAAGGTGTGTGAGTTCAGTCATGGGGAAAGGAACATAAACAAAAACTACACCATTGACTTCAGCTACCTCGCAGAGCAGGGCCAGGAAGTGAGAGGGCGCTGAAGGTCCCTCTAATTCTGGAGACCAAGGGGAATGGGATTGGGTGAGGGGACCGGAGGGAAGTGAAGGATGAGTAGTGGACGCAGTAGAATTAGTTTGCAATTTGTCTACATTGCTATGGTGGCACTGTAGGACCATTATATGGAGGAGCTGGAGGAAGAAAGAGGTAAAGAGGTCCAGAAGTATTTTTTGGAGCAGCCAGTGGTGGACTGAGAGATGACATGGAGGAACTCTGAGGGCTAGTTGAAGGGGAGGGGTTAGGAGACAGCTCAGATTGGTTGATGGGTAAGTAGGAGGGACAGACGGTGGAGGCAACTGTGTGGTTGAGGGAGGAGCTGAATATGGAGGAGCGGGAACAGGAACTACTCCAGTTCCACAACCCGTGGCCCTTTGCCTGCATGATGGAGGTTCATCTGCTGGGTCTAATAGGTCTGGTTCATGGGGATAGAGAGCAGAAGAAACTTTTGTCACAAGAATTTTGGAATCACTCAAACATAAATTAGGCTTGGTTCTAAGATATGAGAAGCCCTAAACACTGGGGACCTCGCTCTATTTGCTAAGGCGCTCACAATATTTATATAAGTCTTGAATTAAAGAAAAATCAAATGAACCATAACTTGGCCAGATACTTTGGTTGTCTAGTTTGTAAAGTGGCCAAACCTGGGTACAGAGTTTAATTAATTTTTTGGCTGTAAGTCTAATCCTAATTCTACCAGGTGGGACAATAAGCACCCCAAGGGGGAGTCAGGTAGGACAGAATGGCCTGCACCCATGGAAATTCGTTGCAGGAATAAAGCGTGAGCAGAATCACACGAGGACCAGGACAAAGGGCGGATACCTCCACTGCTTTGTTGCTGGCCATGAAGATGAGAACACAGTCTAAGACAGTCATCACTGTAACCCAGATCAGTGTCAGACCCTTGGGGCCGAGGAGAGCTTGAGACTTGGTGCCAGAAATTTTCATGTGAGGCATGGAAGCCCTGGGCTAGGCCACGCAAGGTCAATGGGAATAGAGAACTCCAATGAGTCATACTCTATCACATCCTGGATGTCTTGTACATACCATGGCTTCTACCTCAAATGATTGAGTCTCTTTGTTTGTTCTGGTAACTTATATTTATCCTTCAAAATCAAAGTTCAACATCCCTTTAGAGCAAACAGAACTAGTGTCTTCCTCCATTGACACCATAACCTACACTCCTTCTCTCTTCCAGACTTCCATGGTAATCTTGTCACTCATCTGCCTCTCTACCTCCCTGGGGATAGCTAGAAAGCAAGGATTTTGTCCTTTTTAATATAACTTCACTGCATGGGTTACCTTTAAATGTTCATATTTTTATTGAAAAATTATGTCATCTGAAATGAGTCAAATGAATATACAAAGAATATAAGATAAAAATTTATTCTCAAAAAATATCTAAACTTATAAAATTAAGTTTTGCCATAAGTATTTCTCAAAGATCATAAGTTTCTGCAATGCCAAATGCATATAAATTGTGTGTCATGGTAAGTGACCATTAATTTGTCGACAACAGGATACCTGATCATCACATCAATATAATTTATTCTACAACAGATGACAAACTAAATCAAATTGCCTATTTTGCTATGCTCATGGTAGGCACAGAAAAAAATGGTTCTGAGTGAACAGGCAAATAAATTTGTCATAACAGCAACATCATAATTGAACTCGTTTGTGGAGTGAGCTTATCAAGTTATTTACATATGCACTATGCAATATGGATAAGCTTATCACTTAAAGACCCTATAAAATAATTAAATGGGAAGAATAGTTTATCTCCAGTTAAATTTCTCAACTTTATTTCTGATTACTGATTCAAATGGCAGAATCAAATAAAGATGCAAATGCCTCGCCTTGTAGAGGCCACAGAGCTAAAAAATAATGGATTATTTAGTTTTCTATTCCTGGAGAATGAATATATAATTTCTATTATAAATGTTCCAGTCCCTGGTGTAAGGAGATAATAAATAAAAAAAGTAGGTAATATTCTGGACTCCACAATACAGTGTTGGTTGCCTGGAATCAAATCTATTTGGGATAATTTTGTATTTCCTTTGTTTTCTGGGGTTATAGGGTATTACAGTTTTTTGTCATCATACATTTCCTTACCAATTAGACAGGAATATCCTGTGATATGCTCAATTTCATTCTGAACACACACTTTCAGGGTGATCTCACCTACAACTGCGGCTGACATTATCTGTATCCTAATGCTTCATTCCTTTGGCTCAGAATTCTCTGTTTAGCCCTAAGTAACTAAGTAACTAACTAACTAACTAAATAAATAAATGTCTATACCTAGACTTGGATTTTGGACAGCCACCTCAAACATTTCTAATACGGAATTAATTATAGTCTTAGAGGTGATATTCTGCCTTTTAAATTCTATACCCTGCTGAGTATGTACAAATAAGTTGGAAACTGGATAATCTTAGGAATACCTTTGTTCCTTTTTTACATCCTTATATCCTATGAGTTGCCAAGTTATGTTGGCTCTACTGCTCAATACATTTTGAATCTGTCAGTTTTGTTGTTTTTCCTAGTATGAATGCTTATAGTCCTGTGCCCAGCCATCATTCTCCTCCCCAATATTTGTAAAAATATCTTTGATTCCTGCAACTTCTATTACTTGGGTTAGTTACTATGACAGCATCAAAACTTGTCTCTGGGCCTCTGGCCTTTCTCATCCCAACCCACTTTTCTCACTACAGCCAAAGTAATCTATCAAAAACACTTTTTATTGTATCATACACCTGTTAAGGGTTCTTTTATCATTCCAGAGAACCTACCTTACTCTGTAGAAGAAACAGTTCCCAAGAGTCAGTGGCTTAAACAAATGAGTGTTTCACATGCACACTACATGTATGATGTGGTTTGCAGGGGCTCTGCTCATCATTGGCATTCAGGATCCAGCCTGGTTGAGCTTCAGTGTTCAAACCACTGGCTCCCAGTGGTGGTGTAAAGAGACATAGTGACTTGTAAGTAAGGGGTCTGCTTGGATGTAAAACATGACACTCCTTCTTCCACTTAACTGACCAGAGTAACTCAATGGCCCACCTTCACTTCAAAGGGAGTGGAGGAATTTAACCTTTCTACATGCTGAAGAAAAAATAAGCCAACTACTTGTGAATGGTATTAATAACTACTACAGCTGTGTAGTGCTGTTTGCATAAAATGATTATGTCAACACAATTGTAAATGCCCAACCTCCTTCAGCAGCTGTCTTCCTGCCCCTGGGTCTTCTTCCCTGAAGTTCTCAAGATACTATTCTTCTCTTGGTCCTTTGAATACAGAACACTCATCATCCCACATATTCTCCTTTTACCTGGATCCCCTGTTCTCTTCTCAGCCTGGCAGCTTTTACTCCACATCGCAGTTTCAGTATAGGAAGTATTTCTCCTAGGTGGACTTTTGTCATTCCCTTTTATAGTGAGGGACTCCTTCTATCCACTCCCAAGCTACTGTGGAATTTTCCCATTTTATCACTTCTTTAACTGTCCATCTTACGCAACTAAAATTTAAAGTCACTACAGCAGGGAGTATATGTGTATAACTGGATTCTATAGCATTCTCATCACTTCCCAAAAAAAAACTGACCTGAAGTAAACATTTATTAAATAGTTCTGGAATAAATACTTGCATATAATATTTTCTCACTAGTTACTTAAAAAAAAAAATCTAAGTTATCTTAGTAGAATTGTAGAAGAGCCGATTGATAATGTGAGGCCATTTGGAGTATCTGGACCCCAAAAGAACATTTTCTAGGTCTTTGCAGGAAGATAAGAAAGAAAACCATCTAAAGATAAGTATCTTTAAATTAAAATTTAAACTGAAGATCGATTAAGCAGATTCTTTCATTCCTTTCTCCCATCTTTCATAATAAGTCCGTGTCAAACATTTCACATAGAATGTGGTTTCTATATTGATCCATCACTCCATTTATTCAGCAAAATTATTGCGAAACTACCAAGTATCAGGTGTGGGTCTAGATATAGAATGCAGGGCAGTGAATCAAAGCAGGCTAAAAGCTTGCTCTTATGCTTTAAAGTAATTGACAATAATTAAATAAATAATGTTTACTATTTCTAATGATGATAAATGCTATCAAGACCAAATGAATGAAGAATGGGGCTGGGAGATACTACAGTGTGAGGCAGGAATGCAGTTAAGTAGAATAGTCAGGGAGAGAACACATTGGCCACTGACTGTGGACCTGAAGGAGGAGCTAGATAGAGCCGCTGAATCAGGGAAGAGACTGCAGCCAAAGAGTATAGCAACGCAAAGCAAAAAGGATGGTTCAGCTAGAAAATGAAGTGAAGAGTAAACTAGTAAAAAGAGAGTTTATGTTCACTGAAGAAGGATTTCCTGGAAGAAAAATATCAATGGCAGTTGTAAGGAAGTGTTTTTCTTGACTAACCTAAGATAAGCCCCTTTGGAAAAGGGCTGGAGATGGTGCCACTATTTTTGAGCCCTGGGTACCAGATCAGTATTCATTTCAGCATCTCTAGGGAAGACATAAATATGACTCCAGCTGACCTGCTGAGATGTTTGTATGATCACAGCTGGTATCACCAGTCTACATAATGGAATTCAGCTTTCTATTTTCTCATTTGTCGGCCTGTGTGTTCCTCCCTCCCTTCCTTCACCACTGGTTGGATATCCTGACACTTAAGTGAATAATGTTCTGAATCAGGGCCTTAATTCGGATGAGTCAGTTCACTAAATGATATGAAATGTTGATTCCCCTTGCAATCAGAAGTAGGTTACATCCCAAGCTCTCAAACTCAAACTAGAAAATTCCAGTTTAAACACAACGATAATGACTTCCATTTATATAGTCACATTTCTCCGGAAGTATTTCCAAGTGCCTTAACAATTATACACAGGCAATCACATCGCCCATCAGTAAAACACAGTCATGTCTATGGGGAAAATGTAGTAACTGTTTAATAACAAACAGTAATATAAGAAGAAATAAAGAAAAACACTTTAACAAATGCCACAGCCAAATGTGAGGGGTGGAGAAGAGGGAGAATTAAGAAACCAGAGGTATCTCCACTTGGAAATAAGCTGAGACACTCTGGTAAAGGCCTACATTTCTGTAAAATGTGTCACTTCATATTCTGTCTGAGAGAGGGCTGAGTATTAACTTACCCAGTGTCACCCAGGCACACTGCATCACTCAAACATAAAGGTAGAAACCGGTTACCTTAAGTTGGCCTACTGAATGAGAACATTTTGCACATATAATGCAACACATTTTTACCACCGACCCCAACTTTCCCTTATGAATGAGTAAAACTGATTAAATACTCTTTGATGATGTAGCGCAACCAAAGAATAAAACTAGTGTTTCTTAAATGCTGACCCATAAAATGGTAGCCTTAGATTCACCCGAAAAGCTTAATAAAAGTCCACATCCATCAAACTTAGTCAGATCTCCAAAGTCAGATTATTCAAGGTTGAGGCCCCAGAATCACTTTTTTTAACAAACTTCCTAATTCGTCTGCATGTATAGTTATTGCTAGTTTTGGATAGCACTGGTGTAACTGGATTAGGAAGTGACTTAATAAGCTGTGAGAATGGATAATAAAAAAGGGGAGAGATCATGAAAATGTGGACCTTTAGGGGAAAAAAAAAAAAGTAATACTCAAGCCTCCATTTTAGATAGCTGTGGGTTAAGGCCTTGAAATCTAGTTCTCTGTGAGCTGCATTCAGAACATAAATCCAGAGTTTGAGATGACTCTCTGGTGATTTCAGAGAATGTGTACTCTTAACACTCAGTTTACCAAATGAGAGACTGAGGACTGGGAGCTCCTGCAACTTGGCTAATGCTGTGGCAGGAGCTTTGAGTACTTTTCATCCATGTAGTGCTTTTCTGGCCTAAGGGGCTGATCCAGAAGCAGGAATTTTCTAACTTTCTTTCCATTAACCATCTAGGTAACCCCTAAAAACAGTTTTCTACAAATTCACTTTCCTAGAATTTGATTCCCTTCTCTTCTGCCCCTTTCTTCCTAGTCACTGAAGACGGATACATTTGGTCCCTCCTTCATTTAACATGCTTTCAGGAACAACTGCAAACTGTTTTTGATTCCTCACCAAGGTAGGAAGTCATTTCTAGATGACAGGTGCACAACTGTGCCCTCCAACATAAAGCATGATTTCTGTAATCCAGACAAGTACTCTCTTGTCACGATTCTTACATCATTTGGTTTTTTGGCATAGACACCATCCATTTGTTTGGTCAATAATTACTTGTTGAGCATCGACTGTGTGCTTTGGCATTGCTGGATATTGGTGCCAGCACGGCCATGCTTTCTTCCTTCTGGGACATCAGAGTCAATTAAAAAATAGCCATTGAACATTTTTTTTAATTAATAACTCTGGTAAGAGCCACATAGGAAATGTAAGGGCTGCTGTGAGATAGGTTTATCTATGTAGGGCAGGGATACCAGTTGGGGTGGTAAGACAAGCTTCTTCAAGAAAGTGACATGAAAGGGAAGATCTAAGAGTTGAACTGAAATTATTCAGGCAAAGGGAGAGCAGAGAAAATGAATCTAGATAGATCTAATAGCGTGGGCACATTTTCTGAGGTGGGAAAGAAGCTGGAAGGCCCATGTGACTAGAACAAGGAGAGAGAGAGAGCAAAAACAAAGCAGAAAATTATCCCAGAAAAGAAGGAAGCAGCCAGATGATGACCCTGCAGATACTGCTGAAAAGATGGAGATCAGTGAGATAATTCTTCCCCCCTCCACATAAAAAGACGTTTATTTAGATGTCAAAATTACCTAGTGACTGAACAGGATTGGTTATTAACCAACACAGCGTTTCAGGAATGATTGAGAAGCAGCCGCTGTTAAGCTCTCACCGCTTCTACAGGCAACAGAGGACACCTGGCCAGTTTGCTAGTTTGCCCCATGCTTGGGAACATTTTTCCAGCTTAAAGCAGCAGTGGTCACGATTGCAGATTTCAGAAGACAGACTCTGGCCTCTAGGGACTCGGGTTCGTGGGGGAGAGAGTCCAATCCTTTGTACACAAAGTGTGGTTCTAGGAGTTTCCCAGTGAATGCATTCAGGTATTTTAGTGATTCTCAGGAACAGTGACTGCTATCTTCCTCAGGCTTGAACTACAGGTATAACTGGATATTTTTTCACCAGCAATCTACCAAAAAGCATCAGTCTCAGAGTCTCTTGAGGCTGTGATGGTAAGGACCAAACATGTGCTGATCTAAGACTTGCGGTGGACTATGGAAAACTGCAGTTAGGAATACTCTGCAAACGTGAACAGCAATATTTTCCAAAAACTTTTTTCAAAGCACTTTAAGTACCTTACAAAAAGCTACAAAAATCACATTTACCAGGATGCATCTGTTAAATACGAACGATGTCTCGGTGAGTGCACACACACACACACACACACACACACACACACACACACGAACAGGGCTATGTGGAACAGACTCCTGTTTTCAGGGCTATTTGGAACAGACTCCTATTTTCTCTTCCTTTCCTCACAAGTATCACCTAAACACATGCCCAGATCCAAGCACACATCTACCGCTTTCCACAAATGCAAAGAATACCAGAACATGAACTCAATAATTTGAGGGTTTTGCCCTTCACTATGAAGCAGCCACCACCATCTCCCAAGGAGGTGTCACTGGAGTCACTGGCTTCACTGCCCGGGGATGCCTCATCCTGGTTGTTCCTGCCGATGACCCTTTCTGGAAATCTCAGTTCTAAAATGTTTTCCTCTGAGCCTAAGTTCCTCCTGCCATGCAAACTGAGCTTCGCCTGGACCTTGCTGAGTGGCCAGGGCCCACAGTCCTTCCTCACAAGCAGGTGTGGGCTTCCAACCAGGAGCTGAGTGCACCCTGGCCATTCCTGGGGGCTGAGAAGACAGGCCCCACAGAGGCAGCCTGGGTGTGGGCCCAAGAAGCTAGACTCCCAGCCCCTCTCAGGAGACACTTTCCCAAGTGGAAGACTTGGGTGGACAGCAGCAGGTGGAGGGAGGGGAGAAGCCCACCAATGGCTGGCTGGACAGCCCCTGGCCAGGCCCTGGGGCCCCTAGTCTCTGCTGCTCCCCAGGGCCCTTTCCGCACACTGTCTTCACCTTACATCCATGGGCTGGGCAACATACTGTGGTGGGCAATGTCTCTCCAAGGGAAGATGAGGTCGGCCTGGGTTCAAGTGTCCCACTTGTCTCCCAGCTGGGAGTTAGGAAGCTCTGGCTCCCCTAACTCACATGAAGGGTCTCTCTCCCCTTCCCCCTCTCCCCGACAGGTACCTTCTCCCAGAGTGCCTCTTTGGCACAGCTGGGCAGGTAACTAAAAGCTCAGTAAGGTAATTCTTAAGAGAAGGTAAGATATCTAATTTTGACAGCTATGCAAACAAAAACCATTACAAAAAAAAATTCAGTAGATTTCATGAATAAACTTGCTGTTTTCTCACTTCCTTTAAAGAAAAACACTTTAAACCAGATGTCTCGGGTTCGGGGGGATGAGAAATGAAACAAAACCAAACAATACCGAAGTTCCATTATTGTAGAGAACTTTCACTATCAGATAATCTCTGCTGCAAAATATAAAAAACAGTGATACAAAATGACACAATAAATGATTTCTTGTTTGATAAACTAATGGGCAGTGACATAAATAATGGTTAGCCCTCAGTCACTTGCACAAGTTGGTAATTCTCGGTGAGACATGTTCTCCTGTGCCAGTCCTTGTACAGGAAGACAAGGAGGAAAACAAACAAAACAAATTAAACATGTTGCCTATTAATAAACCACAAATTACTAGTAGCCACAGAATGAACTGCTTTCTTCCTAAGTGAGTGGAATACTTTTCCTTTGCATTTGAAATGCTTTCTTCTATGGTTAAACCATTTACACTTGATCATAGCCAAAAGGCCGAGAAGTGATGATGGTTAAACTATTAAAAAAAAAAAAAGAAGAAGAAAAAGAAAGGCATTATATCTTCTTATTGTTCACTGCTGTGATTCTTCAAATTTCTACCCTCACCTCTTTGCCTTCCCACCATATACACAGGACCTTACCAAATAGATATGAAATTTTTCTTCAGGGACTCTTTTTATAAACATTGAATTTGGAGGAAGGAGAATCTGATGCATGTTGAAAGACTGATCTCTGAAAGAAAGAGATTTCCAGAAAATAAAAGCCAAAGGCAGGAAACACTGTATTCTCCCAATGTTCCTGTTTTCTGGAGCCACTGCTGGTCTCATTAAATAGCCCTCAGAGAATAAATTCTCCTACATGCAAGAGCCAGCTGCTGAGTGGTGTTAGAAAAGTATTCACTGTTATTACCCTAATGAGTTAGAAGGGAGACATCTAGCTTATCAATTAAATGCTGAGGACCAATTTCTGCCTTAAAGGGATACCCTCTGAGTATTACAGTAAATTAATAGTAGAACAAAGGAGATTTGACCACTAACACCCACAGCCACTCAGCTTGAGCCTTGATTCATGAATAAGATACCACAATTCCATCCTCCTTCCTAATCATCCAACACCATCTTCCACTAATGAGGTAATATGTAATACAACCAATTACTATCACTTTGCTACTTTTCTAATGTTTAAAAGCAAGTTTGGTTCTGTAATTTTTATCTAGCCAAGACTAGCTCACTTAGCATATGCGAAAGAATTTCTTTAAAAAAGAAAAAAAATTTTTTTTCTTATTTTTATTTTTATTGTTAAATCATAGCTGTGTACATTAGTGCAATCTCCTGTACACATTCTAAGATGCACCATAGATGTGGCCCCACCCATTACCCTCCCTCCACCAAAACCTCCCCCCTCCCTTCCCCTTCCTTGGCCCTTTCCCCATAGTCTTGTGCTATAGTTGGGTTATAGTCTTCATGTGAAAGCTATAATTTAGCTTCATAGTAGGGCTGAGTACATTGGATACTTTTTCTTCCATTCCTGAGATACTTTACTAAGAAGAATATGTTCCAGCTCCATCCATGTAAACATGAAAGAGGTAAAGTGTCCATCTTTCTTTAAGGCTGCATAATATTCCCCCATGGTATACATGTACCACAATTTGCTAGTCCATTCATGGGTCAATGGGCACTTGGGCTTCTTCCATGACTTAGCAATTATGAATTGGGCTGCAATAAACATTCTGGTACAGATGTCTTTAACAAAAAAATTCTTTACTTAAATATATTTTCTCTTAGAGATATCACCTGAAAAATCATTCTAGCAGCCGTAAGAACTTGTCAAGGGAGTTTCTAGTGGTTATTTCAGTATAGGTATCACCAATTCTTGCATCATAATTCACAGTTTCAATTGCTTAACTCTTACACTCCTGATATATTCTTTGTTGAATATTTTAGGATGTTATAACCACTTAATGAATCATGCTGGAAATCCTTTTTTAAAGAAAAAATGCTCACTTGTAGACCAGGCAGGGAGATGGAAATAGCATCTGATAGAGAATAAGGAACCAAAGGATATCATTCATAACCTCTAGCTGACTCTATAATAATTACTTTGTAAAAGCAACTATTAAAGAAATCTCAGGTTGCATTTACTCATCCAATTGTACATTATGGTTAAAAAAAAAAAAAAAAGAAAACAACCTGAAACCGTATGTAGGAAAATTAACCAAATCATATATTGTATTGATATTTATTATCTTTATATTTACATATCAGGGCAGCACCCATAGCTCAGTGGGTAGGGCACCAGCCACATACATTCAGGCTGGTGGGTTCAAACCCAGCCCGGGCCAGCTAAACAACAATGAAAACTGCAACCAAAAAATAGCTGGGTGTTGTCGTGGGCGCCTGTAGTCCCAGCTACTTGGGAAGCTGAGGCAAGAGAATTGCTTAAGCCCAAGAGTTTGAGGTTGCTGTGAGCTGTGAAGCCACGGCACTCTACCCAGGGCAATATAGCAAGACTCTGTTTCAAAAAAGTAAATAAATAAATACATATCAGCACATAAAGAAATATTTTATTTTATCATAAGGACATTTGCACTAGACTGTTTATCACAGCTCAATTTGTAATCGCCAAAATGTGGAAACAACCCATCAACCCAGGAATGGATTAACCAGCTGTGGTATATGTATACATGGCTATTCAGCCATTAAAAAAGATGGAGACTTTACATCTTTTTTATTAAACTGGACAGAAGTGGAACACATTATTCTTAGTAAAACATCACAAGAATAGAGAAGCAAGAATCCAATGTACTCAATTCTAATATGAAGGCAGTAGATGATCTAATAAGTACCTTCATAAGAGAAAAGCTCAAATCAATTCAAGGTGGGGGGTGGGGGAATGAGGGAGCAGAGTGAGGAGAGAAGGGAGGGGATGGAGGGTCATGGTGTATGGCACACCTCTTGGGGGCAGGACACAGTTATAAGAGGGACTCTACTAACAAATGCAATCAAAGTAATCTAATTCTTTGTACCCTCAGTGAATTCTAAACAATAAAATACAGAAATATTTTATAAAATTTTATAATTTTATAATGTACCTTTATGTAAAGGTACATGTAGCTAAAATCTAACATTTTCCTTATGTATCTATATGCATGGTAACCTTTGGAACACCCTGTATATAGCACCATATATAACCACATCCTATATCAGATCTGGCAAAAAGTTTTAATTTCATATTGTAAAGCAGGTCAATTGACAGTGGTTATGTTGGGGGACAGAATTTAACAGAGAAAAGTTTGAGACTTGATGAGAAGTCCCACCATTGAGGTTCGGGAATGTTGGGTGGTGCCGGTGGCTCAGTGGCTGGCCCCATATTCTGAGGGTAGCAGGTTCAAACCCAGCTCCACTGCAAACAAACAAACAAAAAAAAAGCTGGGCATGTGGCGGGCACCTGTAGTCCCAGCTACTGGGGAAGCTGAGGCAAGAGAATCACCTAAGTCCAGGATTTGGAGGTTACTGTGAGCTGTGATCCCATGGCACTCTACCGAGGGAGATAAAGTGAGACTCTGTCTATAAAAAAAAAAAAAAGGTTCAGGAATGTCTGTCATTGAGAGGGAAAAGTTACTTACAAAATTGATATTTTTCATTCATACATATTTTTATAATTTTCTAACATGAATGAATATAGTAAACAAAGGAGTATTCATAGAAAGGATGACTTTTTAGTTTTTAATGATAAGTAAAAAATCTCAAATGAAAATATCAGCAGATTTGAACACACAAGAGAATGCCATTGTAGCTATTTGAAAACAAAAATTAAAGAGCAAAATATAATAGAAAGTGTATATCAAATTACAAAGTGTTAACACTGACATGGAAATAATCCATTCATACATATAAAACTAATCAAGAATCCAGTATGCATATTAGCAAAATATATAAAGCATAATTTATACAAAAAAGAGATAAATACAGCAAATAATAGAAAAATGTTCAGCCTTGTTAATAATCAAAGACAGATAAATCCTATGAATATAACATTTTACACTTATTAAGCAGCAGAATCTTAAAAGAATCTTTTAGCATTTGTCTTATGAAGACCAGAAAAGGAAAAATGAAAACAATAATTTAATAAAATGTATAAATGCTCAAAATGTCAATGTAACTTCAATACAATAGGGAAAAGTAAAAAGCTAACTCTACATATATACCCCAATACAGAAGTGATTAAATACAGTGAAGGTAACAACCCAATAAAATGTTATAAGGGCACTAAACATAGCCATTGTGAAAACTATGTCACAGAGAAAATTTTTATTACAATTTAAAGTTAAAAAGTGGAATATAATGTCTGAGGAGTTAATATAAATATATTCAAAAAACTTGAAAGTGAAAGGCACTTTCAAAAATTAAATTAAGAGTTGGCTGGTAGGTTAAGAGCCAGGTTTGTTTAAACTTTGTATCTTTAACATATTATGATTTCACTGTCACAAAGAAGCACATATTTCAGCAGGATTTTCTTGAAGACCAGGTTGGAGGTGTGGAATGAAGGAACTCAGGGAATTTCACCCCCAAATATGACTTCTTGGTGTAAAGAATATTTTGAATTAAAGGCATTAAAGGATCAAAATCATAAGAAGGGGCTTTCCCTCTGCCTGCATAAACCAGACCGCCCTGATCCAAAGACCAAAGGGGCGACTGACTTCCCTTCTTCTTCTTGTTATCTCAGTAAATCACAGGAAAGAAGATGAAGGATGCAACCAGACTTGGCCTAAATTATTTGAAACAAAATACAAGTCTCGCAGATGAATTTACAAGTAAATCTGTTTCCCCATTTATTCCTCCTCCCTAGCAACTGTCTGTTGCCCCTAAACAGAATTAGTTCTACTCCTCATTTTCCCTCCTCCCTTCTAAAAGGTGTGTATAAAGACATTTGAACTTCACTGGAATATTGAAAAAAATCTCACAGTCATTCTCCCCATGTGCACAGTAAACAAACCATTCTCTTATTAATCTGCCTTAATTGTGTGTGAGTTTATCTTTCTGAGAACTTTCAAGGGGAAAGGGCAAGTTTTCCCTCACCCTGCTGGAGGTTAGTAGTGTATTTTTAAATACACTACTTAGTAATCTTCATTATCAAATAAATGCTCACATATTATGTAGGAAAAATCAGGAAATACTATAAATGGAACAAGAACATGATTTCAACCAAAAGCTAAATTATGCCTCAAGTGGCAATGGTGGGTTTCTTTCAGGTCATTTCAATGGTGTTTGTGTGTTCACATGTGCTTTGTCTCCTAAAAATAGTCTAAGGTTTTAGCTTATTTGTCATAACGTTAGAACAGCAAACTCTTTCCCAATCTCTTTTAATATACAAAAAGAGTGTTTTTTCTTTAAGTTAGAAAGTATATAAAGCTGATAAGTCAGAAAAATGATTTTGGCAAGAGCTCTGATTTTTTAATTACATAGACCTGGACCTGAACATGTACCTAAAATGGATGAGCTGAATGGCCTTGGATGTGTTAATTAAGCTCTCTGATTATAATTTTGTTTTCCATCTGTGAAATGGTGGTAATAGTATCTGCCTCTTAGCATTGCTATTAATGAGATAATATCTGAACAGTTTAGATGTGTAACAAGAGCTACTGAGTGTTAATTATTTTCCTTTTTCTCTTCCCTTGTTATGAATAGAACAGGAGGACACTCCAAGTGACTGTCCACCAGACTTTGCATCACCTAGTTGGGAATTACAAATGTTCTGTTGGAACCTAGGATGCCCTTGAACCTTGGGTTGAAGGTCTGGGACATGCCATCAAACCCAGACAAAATTTTTCTCCAGGAGATGTGCTGTGCTATTGAATAGAAAAATCAACCAATTGGAAAGCATAAAAATTCCCCTCATTATCCTTTGTTTGCAGTTATGTCAAAATTCTTATTTTTCAGTCTCCTCTCTCTCTCTCGTATGGATGGGCAAATAAGAAAATATGACAGAGACATGAAGATAAATGGATAGACAGAGATATAATTATGAAATTAGAATTTGTGAGATGAGATGAGATGAAAGAGGTGAGTGGTGGGAAGACAAAGGTGACATGAGAAATTAGGAAATAAAGTCCTAAGACAATGCTTTGACTCAAGTGACAATCCATTTCAGTTCTACCTAGCTAGTTCACATTGTACTACTCAGCAGTCACTAAGCACCTTCTTTTTTTTTATTTTTTATTTTTTTATTAAATCATAGCTGTGTACATCAATATGATCATGGGGCACCATACACTTGTTTCATAGAATATTTGACACATTTTCATCTCATTTGTTGCACCTTCTTGTCTCCACATCCACGTGTCCCTTCTCAGCATGGCAGCAGGATTCACTGTGTTGGATCTCCCCGTGAAAATCTGCCTAGCAGTATAATTAACCATGTTGTGCCTGATGTCCTCTAATTAGATTACAGACAACAGAAAAGCAGAGAGACGTCTAACAGTCATATATAAACGTGCGTTACATATACTTGTAAAAGTTGGCATTTATAAGCATCTGGGTGATATGATGTAATGCTACTGACACTTTTGCAAGGGCACTAGCTTTTTTCATTTTTCTGTAGAAGCAGAGAGGTCTGTTTATCCCCATTGCCCTGCCCGCTTGCCCTACCACCTGAGACTGAAGCCAAATGGAAGACAAGAGGCATGAAGGGCCAAAGAGGTGAAATTTAAACATACTTGTGAAATGTAAACAGCTTCATCTTTTAATAGCCTTGAAAGCCTTGTAATTAAGGCAAACTGGCAGAGCAAACAGACAATTAGCCTTTCCTTTTGGGGTGTAAACAATGGGGAGAATCCAAATACTTTGGGGAAGAACTCAGTGGATAGGGAAAGCCTTCTGGGAAGGGTTTTATTCATCTTGTTTACTGTTGTAACAGCACAGTGCCAGGTGCTCAACGTAATCCATAATCCGGTTGCAGGAATGAATGAAGCAAGGAATGAATGTTCTCCTCCACGGCATTTATCATGGCCAGAGAATTGTGCACATAGATGACTCAGTCTACACCAATGCAGATGCATTGGTTGTACAGCTTTAAAATGAGGTATGTCAGCCGAGTACATTTGTGTTCGTCTACACTTGCACACACAAAAATATATCAGCAAAGCAGAGGCTCGATGTTTAAAATCTGAAATGATGCGACACTAGTTTGCCCATAGTCTATTTTCAAACATGCTGCATCTGCAGAATGCTGGGTAATGATGATGAAAGCCCTTTCAGAATAATCACGGTCCAATCATTTAGCGCCAAGCCACTTCTGAAGCTCACTGTCACTTGCTCAGCTTCTTAGAAATTAACGTCTTTTGCCACAGTGGAGAAAGTATTGCTGCAGTAACTTACTGTTGTATGTCCAAATAATGAGAATTTGAATGATGAAGTGTGATAGCATCAGTTGGCCTTGGCTCATCCATATTAATAATGGATTATCGCTATTCATCTTAACCCCTCCCTGGCTTCTTTTTACCCCTGGCTATTTTCTCCTTCAAGGCAAGTGTTTTTATTCTGCAATTTGTAGAAATTCATCTTAATAGTGGGTTATTCCATTCAAGATTATTGGTTTGCACTTGGTCCCACACATTATTTTTATATCAAATTAAGATAGACATAACTAAGCCACCATGTCTTACACTCACAGCTTGCCTAGAATGTTCTATAAATTACAATGAATATAAAATAAACCATGTTGAGTGCCAAGAGCCTTCTGTGGACTCCCTACTTTATTTATGCCATAAATTTTTTTTCTCATTATTATGGAATAATTTTTTTTGCCTTATTAAAGACAGTCTTTTCTATCCCACTAGCAATTTAACTAAATGTATATAGTTTTCATCCTTTTGGTTATCTATGAATGGGAGAAAAAAAAGCAAAAGTGAACACCAGCTTTCACTTGGTGTGTGTCACACTTTATGGGGGCAAGACATGATTGCAAGAGGGACTTTGCCTAACAATTGCAATCAGTGTAACCTGGCTTATTGTACCCTCAATGAACCCCCAACAATAAAATTAAAGAAAAAAAAAAGAAAGAAAGAACCCATTGCAAAGATCAAGTCATGCTAACCAAAGGTTTGTCTAACACAGTGGTTTTAAACTGTGATCTACAGTTTCAACCTTAAAAGGCTGTTGGATTGGCAGTAGGGAGTTTTGGAATGAGTAGTAGGTAAGATGAACCCTGGGCATCTCTTTCTTATCTTTTGCATCAAGCAGAGCAGTTCTGTTTTTGTCCATTTTATTTATCAATAAATAAAATATATTTGTAAAAGGACTCCACAGCTTAAAAATATTAACTACTTGTATAGGGTGCAGACCCTAATTTTGGAATCAGATGCAAATATTCTAAGCTGCTGTGACACCTCCTTGCTACCTGACTTTGGAAATTATATCTAACTTTAGTGTCAAAGACATTAATTCTGAACAGCATTCTCAAGTCTAAAGAGATTGGTACAAGTTGCTTGCTCTATATCCATGACTTAGGTCCTTTTCAGTTACTATTCGCCTCAATTGCAGATGACTACACAGGACTTTGGTAACTTAATTCAGATTTCTGCTTCCTCATCAACTTCTTGGAGAGGTCTTTCATGGCTATCAATCGAAAATAGCGGGCGGTGCCTGTGGCTAAAGGAGTAGGGCGCTGGTCCCATATGCCAGAGGTGGCAGGTTCGAGCCTAGCCCCGGCCAAAAAAAAAAAAATAGAAAATAGCATATACCCCATTGTTCTTCAGTGATTGCACTCAATGTATTTTTTTTCCATAGGATCTGACTTGGTGCACATAATTTTTATTATTGGTTCAATGTTTGTCTACTAATGTCTGCATGTAACCTCCCGGAGAGCAGAAATTTGTTCTTTTTCAGTGTTTTATTGCCAGAAATGGAATATAGCAAACATCATATATATTAAATATACAATGAATTAAGGAATTGCATGAATGAATTCATTAGCATGTTTTCTTCCAAATTATTATTATATGGTTATTAACAAATAAATAAGAAAAATGCTCTTGAAATACCTTGAGAAGTTTCTAATTCTAGTCCTATTGCTATTGTGACCTTACTGGATGATAGTTGGAAAATCATTTCACCTCTGTGGACCTCAGTGTGGACATACTTATATAAAGGAGTTGAGGTTTTGAGATTACGGTTGACCTTTGAGCAATGTGAGTTTTAATTGTGCATGTCTACTTATGCATAGATATATATTTTTTAAATATGTTGGATATTTTTCTGAGATTTGGAACACCTTGAAAAAACTTCTAGACAATTGATAAAGCCTATAAATATCAAAAACATTAAGAAAAAGTAAAGTATATCAAGAACGCATAAAATATATGTAGATACTAGCCTCTTGTGTTATTTACTGTCATGAAATTCACACAGATTTATTTAAAAGTTTAAAATTTATCAAAACATATGCACACTAACACAGATCATATGTGATACCATTTGCAATTGAGATAAGTATAAGCAAATAGTATCAAATCATAACTGCATACAATTAATTACAGTTCACACGTGCTACTGCAATAATTTTGTAACCACCTGTTGCTATTGCAGTGAGCTCAAATGTTTGGGGTATTTGATTAAAACACCTTGTGATGCTAACCATCTCCATGTGAGCAGTTTGTTTCTTCAGGAGATTGGGTGTATCAGTGCTGGTAATCCAGCTTCTTGGGAGACTGAGACAGGAGGATAGCTTAAGTAGACTATGATGGTGCTGCTGCAATCCAGAACAGAACAAGACCCTGTCTCTTAAATAAAAATTAAAAAAAAAAAAGTAAACTGCGGTAAAAAGTGATCTCTCCCATATTTTTATCATGATTAGTGTAATGGAATAAATAACACCATGAATTAGTGTAATGGCATAAATAATACTCATATGAAGCTGAGGTCTGAAGCTGCAGTTGCCCATTATTTCAAGATAAACAAGTCTAGTGTAAGGACCACTGTAAACAAAGAAAAGAAAATTTAAGAAGGCATCACTGCAATTATACCAATAAGTACAAAAATTCTTGCGTTTTTTGTGAAATACCTTTTTTTTTTTTTTTTGTAGAGACAGAGTTTCACTTTACTGCCCTTGGTAGAGTGCTGTGGCGTCACACGGCTCACAGCAACCTCCAGCTCTTGGGCTTATGTGATTCTCTTGCCTCAGCCTCCCGAGCAGCTGGGACTACAGGCACCTGCCACAACGCCCGGCTATTTTTTGGTTGCAGTTTGGCCGGGGCTGGGTTTGAACCCACTACCCTCGGTATATGGGGCCGGCGCCCTACTCACTGAGCCACAGGCGCCGCCCAGTGAAATACCTTTTTATCTTATCTTGAAAGTCTACCTTATATGTGAGTGTAGGATTGCTATAAGAAATGCATATTTAGAAAGCACAAGAAGATTCAAGAAAAATTGAACTCGTTATATGACAACTTACAGCAAAGGAAGATGAAGGAGCTAATACTGGAGAGTTTAGCCGGGCATGATGGCTCACACCCATAACCTAGCACTCTGGGAGGCTGAGACAGGAGGATTGCTTGAGATCAGGAGTTTATGATAAGCCTGAATCAAAGCAAGACTTCTTCTCTACTAAATATAGAAAATTTAGCCAGGTATCGTGATGGATCATGTAGTCCCAGATATTCAGGAGGGTGAGGCAAGAGCCTCTCTTGAACCCAAGACTTTGAGGTTGCTGTGAGCTGGGCTGATATAATGGCACTCACTCTAGACTGGGCAACAGAGTGAGACTGTATCTCAAAAAAGTTAAAAATAAATAAATAAATAAGCAAGCAAGCATGCCGGAGCATTTAGGCTAGCAAAGGATGGTTTGATAATTTTAGAAAGAGATCAGACTTAAAAATATTGAGATAACAGGAGAAGAATCTCCTGACAACCAAGAGACAGCAGACTAGTTCCCAGATACCACTGAGAAAAGCATTGAAGGGAAATGATGCATGTATAACTAAATGTTTTAAGATAAAAGTACACTAATTGGGGAGAAAAATGCCACAAAGAGCATTATTAATAAGGAAGAGAAGTATTCATCCAAATTTCAGCCAGGAAAGTCTAGCTTAACTTGACTCTTCTAGCAAATGTAGTCAGGTTTATTACCAGGACCACCCTCATCTGCTAACCTTAAGCCTTGAAGGGAAATGATAAACACCAGCTACCAATCATTTGATTGTACAAAAAAAAAAGCATGGGGAATTAAAACCCTTTTTCTCCATTGGTTCCACTAATACTTTTTCCCCTGAAGTCAGGGACCTTGACCATAAGGTACCTGTCTTTTAAAGGTTTGGGATTTTTTGTTTTTTTGTTTGTTACTAATATTGGACTGTGCCCCTGGCCAACTAGTACCCTGTGAGTTTGATAATGAAGGCATCAAAGTGGTCTACTTGCTCACAAACATAACATCTATGATCACTTTCTAGATTAAAGGACCTATAAGGGTCATTATACACAGTCCCATACAGAAAGAATTGTCCACACCATGGAAGAGAAGCCAGTTGGAGTGAATATCATGAAAGTCTGGAAGGATTACACTATTGAAAATTCCATCTTTGTTATACAAAAATTCATGAAAGCCATCAAGCCTGAAATAATGCATTTCTGCTAGAGAAAGTATGTCCAGAGGTTGCAAATGATTTATGACAGAGACAATCAAAGAAACCATGCCTGAGACTGTACATATGTCAAAAAAGGTAGGGAGTGAAAGTTTTCAAGATATGGATCTGGAGAAAACTAAGAGCTAATGGACAACACACCAGAGGAATTAACTGAAGATGACTTGATGAAGAGCTTCTGAACCAATGGCAGAAGATGAAGAAAAAGACTCAGAAGAAGCAGTGTTATAAAACAATGGACATTAGACGTTCTGGTAGAAAGGTTCTGATTATCCAAGACTGCTTTTGCCCCCCCCCACCTCCTTTTTAATGACATTGTACCTTCTATGATATGGGTACTGTAACTAAAGCAAACGGTAGAAGTAGGATTAGTACTCTGTAGAAACATTTAAAGAAAGGGCTAAGCAAAAAAGAAAAAAACTCAGAAATTACTATGTATTTCCATAAACTTGGAGTGTGCCTGCCTATAGGAGTGTGCCTCCTGCCTCCCCTTCCACCTCTATCATCTCTTCCACCTCTCCCACCCCCGAGACAAGACCTACCCCACCCTTCCTGCAGTCTGCTCAATGTGAAGCCAGTGAGGATGAACACCTCTACGATGACTGACTTCCACTTAATAAATTGTTACCATATTTTCTATTCTTTACAATTATCTTAATGGAATTTCCTTTTCTTTAGCTTCTTTTATTACGAGAATACAGTATTAATGCATATAATATACAAAATATGCGATAATCAAGTGTTTGTTATTTGCGAAGCTTTTGGTCAACAGTAGGTTATTAGCATTTAAATTTGGGGGGAGACAAAGTTATATACAGATTTTTGATGGTGGGGTGGTCCGTGCCTTTAACCCCACATCCTATGTCAACTGTACATGGTTATATGATTGTAGAGATGTAAATCCCACCATCTTTGTCTCTAGGTATTCATGTTTTGCGTAATCCCTCAAGTATATGTAAAACCAATGACTTGATTCTAACTCATGGATATAGTAAACTAACAAGATGTACTTAATTCTGACACGTGAAATTTTAATGTCCATTTTGTTAGAAGACTTTCTTCTTTGCTGGTATTGAGGAAGTAAGTAGCCATGTTGAGAAGGCCCTTGTTATGAGTAACTGAAGGCAGCCTTAGGACTCCTAGCCAGCAAGGAACTGAGGCACCCAAGGAACTCATGCAAATGATGCAAAACAAAAAAAAAAACAAGGGAGCTTAGAAGTGGATCCTTCCCCCAAGCAACCTCAGCAAAGACTGATTGAAGCCTTGTAAGATTCTGAAGCAGAGGACTCCTAATCTGTAGAATCTGTGATTCATAAATGTGTTGTGTTAACTCCCTACATTTATAGTAATATTATACATAATAACAGATAACTAATACAGATAGATATGAAATGTGTCTTGTGCTACAATGGCAGGTTTTTCAAAGGTACTGACCCTGATATCTATTGAAGAGAAAAAATTAACCATGCCTCCAAAGTCGAGATTTCTAATTTTGCAGAACTCACCAAGGGGATAAACCACACTAAGATACAAACAATAACTGATGCTTCACTTGACTACATATTTTACTCATACTATTGTGAAGTGGGAAAAAAATGTGTTTCAGAGTTTATCTTCTGCTATTTCTTTTTTTTTCTCACAGTTCCTCTCTGTTTCTCCTCTCCTATTCTCATTTCCCCAGATACCAATCGTCTGTCAATTTTTTCTCTTTAGGTTAACAAAACAAATCACATTGTGTGCACATGCCCTTTGCAAATTGCTCACCAAAGAAAACACTATTTAAATTAGTCTGTCAGAGCTTAGCCTGGTTCTTTCAGAAATTCTGGCTTTACAAAATTCAAACCAATAGGTGATCACAATTCAGTCCTTGAAAAAAAGGCACCATTAATTAGTTCACATAGATAAAGCTGTTTTTCAAAAGAATTCCAGAACTAATAACACTGTACAAAATGTCAATTCTAGTAATGGTTGCAAACAAGGAATGCTTTGGAAAATGACAGTCCATTGGGAAAAGGTCCACCAAGAAGATATCCAGATATCTTTCTGCTTTTGGCTGAAGTAAAATTTTAGGATGAAGGTATTTGTTTCCCCAAAACCTATCAAGCACATAAAACATGCCAATAACAAGGTCATATAGCTAGGTGCTGGCTTTAAGATTGCATCACTATTTTATATTCCTGTGAAAGTGGATGCAGAATAATTGATAAGCATGAAAAGAGAAGTGTATGTTATGTGGGACAGAAGGTGGCTTTGACAGGCTATGAAGTGAGCTAGTGCATAAAAGTGTAAAAGGTGTTAAGTTTATTTAAAAAATCAATAAATCTCTTTAAGCTTGCTTTATTGTGTCTTCCTTTTAAGTATGCATATACAAAGAATTGAAGTCAATAATGTCTCATATGTAGATACAAAGGTGGTCTTCAGTTTTAAATACAATTTAGCCAGCAGGGTGCTATTACCTTCCAGATGGAAGAGTCTCACCTACTTTCTACCCAAGGACTCCTTCTAGATAAAATAACCATTGTTATTGTTCTTTGTCCCTTCTTTCATAGTTCGACATAATTTCTTTTACATTTTCTCCTAGTTTGTTGAGTTTTTTTTCTTATTTGAGCACTTTAGAATGGGCAATTCTAGTAGTTCTAAATTCTAATCCTGGTTTTGTCAACAGGTTACAATTTATTTAAACTTGGTAACATTCCCAAGATTTAGAATCCTTTTTCACAAGTCTTAAGTTAGTTAAGATAATACTTGCAGCTATAACAGAAAATACCACTGAGAATTTTAGTTGCTCAAGAAAATAATAAGTTTATTTCTTGTTCACCTAATAGTTTACTAGTGCATTTGGTGAATAATTTTACCCAGGGCTTAGTTTCTTTTCTTTCTTTCTTTTTTTTTTTTTTGTAGAGGAGAAAAGATAATCTAGAAGCCTTCACCCTTCTTCACTATATCAATCAACGTGTGACACTCATCACTTCTGCTCAAATCATATCAGTGTGAATGTATCACATAGTCCATAAGACTCAAAGGGAGCTTAAAAATAATTCTTAGCTGAGTAGGCATTTCTGGAAGCCAGCCTACACTATGGAAAGGAAAAAATAATCATTGGTGGACCACTAGGCATCTCTTCCAGTGGGATGATCTCTGATACTTCACTCATCTCTGCTCAAATGTGCTTTTATTATTGGACTCTTCTGTCCTAAGGTAAAGTATAAAAAATATAAATGGAGAAGTGAAGAAACGTAGGAAAGGAGGAAAATTTTATAAAATAGTTCTAAATTATTGCCTTTAAATGTAGATACAAAATATCTACTGTACTTCAAGTGGCCCATTGAAAGAAAATTGAATAATGAATCAATGAAGATGCAAAAATATACGTTATAGAATACATGGTAATACTTTTTATCATAATTAATAATACTTTGTGGAGGCTATAATTTTGCCAACACTCTAACCAGAAACTAATCAATTTCTCCTAATTATCTTCTATGTGAAAAGTACTGTCATGGGTATAGTGGTAGAAATAAGATGAATGTAAACACTTTATTAGGCGGGTAAAATATCTCATCAATGCAAAATAACACCAATTAAAAAACTATAAAACATAATAGTTGAATACCAAATACAAATATGTCCTTTAATAGGAGTGGCCCTAGAATAATTTTTAATTTTGATGGAAGTAAAAATTTCAGCTGGGCCTTAGAATATACATAAAGTTTTAGGTCATAAAGATGACCTCTTTTCTCAAGCTCAGCCCACCAATCCCTTAATATATTACTTATCCACAAAATAAAACAAAGTAATAAGAAATTCATTTCCATGGATATTAGAAAATTGTGTATCTGCATTTTTTTTTTTTTTGCAGATTTGCTCACTTTCTTTTTATTTGAGTACCCCTAGCTGCCGTGATTTGTTAATTTAAATGGACTCTTTATTCAGAGTTCAAAGTTAACATCTGTTGCATTTGCTTCATACTTAAGGAATATTAACATTGTGACATCGCTAACTGCCAATTTGAGGATTTTCAAAATGTACTATACTTAGTTTTGAAGCTCTTCATCCTGAAGTTTACGTGAGGTTTAATGACATATCTCCCTCAAGTGAGTTCCACTTAGTGATCTGGAGCATTCTATTTGAAAAGAGAAACAGAATTAAGCTAGCTGCTAACTTTTGAGCAAAGAAAAGACACAATAGCTTTCAAAATAAAATCTGTAGCCATGTGTAGTGTCTCATACCTGTAATCGTAGTACTCTGGCAGGCCAAGGCAGGTGGATTGTTTGAGTGCAAGAATTCAAGATCAGCCTGAGAAAGCAAGACCCCGTCTCTGACAAAAATAAAAAAGCTAGCCAGCACTGTGGCACTGCATGTAGTCCTAGCTATTTGAGAGGCTGAGACAACAGGATTGCTTGAGCCCAAGATTTTGAGGCTTCTGTAAGCCATGGTGCCATGGCATTCAACCCCAGGGCAATTGAGTGAATCTCTGTCTCAAAAAAATAAAACAAAAAATAAAAATAAAATCTGTTGTTAGAAATTAACTAGACTAGCTCCTACATTTTCTATCTGAGAAATAAAACAGTTAAATATCTTATCCAAAGACACTCATCAATGATCAGAACACATATTGTGTTATAAACTCACAGGGTGACGATTTGCAATTTTCTAAGTGGAGACCATCTAACTCAATTCTTAAGCAATTGGAGAAATTGAAAGGGCAAGAAAACATTATTAAACAGAAGGGAAATCAATGTTTGAGTACTAATGATTACCCAGCACTCATCATAAATTTCGATTTAGTTCTATAATGAATAAATGAATGTTAGAATGAATAGATGGATAAATGGATGGATGAATGGGAGGATGGGTTGACACCCATCCTGTACATGTGGGATGGACCTGCTTATGTGATCTCCGTAATTCCTAAAGTTTCTCATTCCAATGACAACTCAGCATCACCTGGGATTGAAAATTCATGTAATCCCAGGATCTACATAGTCATTAGATGATAACTTTTAATGGCTCATGTTCCCAAATTTCTGCATGTAGAAAATGAAATGTCTGGTAAAAGATCTTCATTCTCTGTATCAGGCACAATGGACTGAAAGGAAAAAAGATGTTAAAGTATTAAGATGGATTTTTATTCTTCAGCTTGAAATTCACTCTGGGATTTACACAGCCCAAACCGAAGGAATAAGAAATAGAGGTACTGACTGGACTCCAGGAAATTCTGTTCACGGAAGTGCCATTTTGCTTAGAAGACAGCAAACAAGATTTAGCTCTACTTTCTTCTTCAAGTGACATAACTGAAATAAAGTAAGGACTTTTTATTGTTGTTATTGTTTAGCAGTGGGCTCATCCACAGATCTGTATACACACCAGCATTCATCACGGATCCAACATAAGGCAACACTATTTTAGAGAATAAGCCCTTTAGCTGATAAGGCCCAGATTCAGATCTTTCTATTTCAAAGAGATGCTTGTGATGGTGGCTTCTGATGCCTATCCTGACATTTGCGAAAATAGGCTTTTCATGTTATTGGGCTCTGCAAAGTGGCTGCTAAAAAAATAACTGCTGGAAAATAACAAGAAAGGAAAATCTGTTTGCTTGTCCTACACATCTTTGTGTTCTGTTCTCTAGAGGATCTGCAGGTGTGAAATTAACTCCTCAGAAATATTCAAAACTAAGGAATGGCACCTGTTCTAAGGAAAACCGGTACAACTCCCCCAACTCTTTACTAGAAAAACATAGAGGCAGAGATTATTTTTTTTATTACAAATATAGATGGAATTTCTTTTCATTGACAGAAGAGACATTCTTCTGAAACATTTTCCCCCTTCTGGCCCCTTCCAAGTTACTTCTCTCAAGATTTATCCTCCTCAAACTCCTTAAAATAAGGAACTCAGTCATTTTCGGTCTTAGTTTGCATGAGTAAGATGGGAATAACAATGCCTACATAATGGAAAAATAGTAATATATTGCAAGGAAATAGTTCGTCACAACACCTAGTATTTCACAAGTGGTCAGTCAATAAAAGCTGATGCCTAGGATTTTATCTGGTTCTGTATTTTTCTTATCACATTAATTTTATGTTTAGACTGAGACTTACTCTCCTCCCGAAAACAGGTAGCTTCACTGGCACATTTCCTTTTTTTTCATTTTCCCTTTTTTCAAGTAAAATTAACCCACTTACTCCTGCAAAAACCAAAAACAAAACATAACAGCCCCTCCCCAAACACCTTCTGTTTATAGCTATTTATTTATTTATTTATTGTTAAATCATAGCTGTGTACATTTGTGCAATCAAGGTGTACAATGTGCTGGTTTCATACACAATCTGAAATATTCCCATCAAACTGTTCAACATCGCTTTCATGGCATTTTTTTAGTTATTGTATGTAGACATTTGTATTCTGCATTTAGTAGGTTTCGCCTGCACCCATTCTAAGATGCACCTATAAATATAGAATTATATTTATAATCCTATTATATGTCAGTGCCTAGAAACAGAGTTTGCTTTACCTCTGAAAAAACAGGTAGCCATGTGAAAGTATTTCCAGAACAGAGAGGACTCACCATTCCCTGGGCTTCAAACCATCCTATTTTCTCTACCCTCATGTAGTTTGTCTGTGCTGTAATAATCTGTCATCTAAGCATTGTCCTCTTTTAAAACAGTATTTCTGGAAAAGTATTGAATGATTACCTCTCCAATTTGGACCATTTTATTTGTCAATGTATTTGCTAAGTTAACGAAACAGAACCAGTGAGGAGAGGAACGTCAGAGATTTCTGCTGGGGAAATGTCCACTGCAGGCAGGTAGGACGTGGTGGGAGGATGAGGATAGATGACTAGTGAGAGGTCTGAAATTTTCATATGTAGAACTTATGTAGTGTAGCAATGTGTTCTATCCATGCTGAAGTTTATATAGTAGATGCAAAATTATTTCTCACTCTGCATACTAATTTCAAGTGTCCCAGGATGGAGGAACTAAGAAAAATTATGGAGCTACAACTTCTCCCTACAACTTAACCCCATTGTCACACCTCCCTTATTGCAGAACTTACCTCCCACTATGCCTGAGTAGGGAGTTGAAAAGTTTAAATGGTTGTAAATATCTGTACAATAAAGGAGAAGGCTCCAAAGAAGATTTGACATGTACCGAGTAAGAGTCTTTAAAGACACTAAACAGTAGCTGAAATTAACCTAGGAGGTGCCTCCGGTTATTTGGAGACAGTTAAGGGAACTCAAGTTCCCAAAACCAATCCCAATGTGACACCTAGTGGTGGCTTTAGCATTAACCCTTCAGATTCTGACATAAATACCCTGTCCAAAAGGTTTTCAAAACCCTGGCTCCTGGCTGCAGTTTAACTACTGTGAGAGGAAAACTCATTTATTTTATGGGGAAAAGTCAATTATTAGATTAGAGCAAACTCTTTACAGGAAATTTCTAAAACATAATTTAGAAGATGGTACTCAAACTATTTTTTTTTTTTTTATTGTTGGGGATTCATTGAGGGTACAATAAGCCAAGTTACGCTGATTGCAATTGTTAGGTAAAGTCCCTCTTGCAATCATGGCTTGCCCCCATAAAGTGTGACACACACCAAGGCCCCACCCCCCTCCCTCCGTCCCTCTTTCTGCTTCCCCCCCCCAACCTTAATTGTCATTAACCTGACAAGTGAATTGTCTCTTCTCTGAGAATCTATGAAGAATCTTCCCGACCCCCACCAAACATCTGTCTACTTACAAATTCAATAACATGAGGTTCTTTCTTTGGTATTCTAAGTAATAAGTTTGACATTTTAATAAGTGATAAACAGATTGTATACTTTTTTTAAATTTTAGCATCAAATTTTGTAAAAGGTATTCCAAAGTGTTGATACAAAATGAGTCACATTGGTTTGGCTTGCTTTTGTGTATTTGGGGGGGAGGGTTGTAAATTGGGTTTATACAAGCACCCAAGATAATTTTGGCCACTCCACTCACATATGCACACACACACACACACACATTCCAAAACCAAATTCATTCAAATACATGTTAGAATTCAGGCCAACATGGGAAATAAAGTTTAGTTTTGATATTCTGGAGCCTTCCTGTCCCATTGTCTGTGTCCCATTATTTTTCCTCTTTCTCCCCACAGACCTTGGTGTCCCCTTTGTGATGTCAGTTCCTCCCTGAATGGGCAGTTTCCAACTCTTTATTTTCTCTCTGCCTTTTCTGTAATCAACTAAGTCATCATTATGGGCCGATGGAAAGGCCCAGTATACTAAGTTTAGAGAAGACATGGGCTTTTCCAAATAGGTTTCTGTTGATGCACAGCAGAAGATTGAAGGAGATAATTTGAAATTCTTACTGTCTCTGTATTATCCATCCATATAGATTTATTACTTGTTGATCATTAAGAAAGAAAGTTAATTCAGCTGTTCCTCTCTCGAGGTTAACCACGAGCTTGAAAATAAGGATTTTTGCATTATCTATATAATTATTCCCTTTGATTATTTATCATTTACTAAGCAATCCCTATGTATCCAGTATGGCACTAAATCACTTTACATGCATTATTTTACGAATCCTGAAATGAACCCTAAAACAGTGTTCTTTTATTCCCATTTTAGATAAAAGACAGCTGAGGTTCAGTGCCTTGCTGACTGTCCTTCAGCTGATAAGTGGCAGAGGTGTGAATGGAACATTTCTGGCTCCAATGATTTATTCATGAGTTTCTCTCTAAGTCTTTAGAGGCTTGAAGTGAAAACTCCATGGTATAAAGCCAATTTTTCCCATAAATAATTATTAAATAGTACATTGAGTCTTTTTTGCCCTCCCTCCCTCCCTTCTTTCTTTATTTCTTTCTCTCTTTACTTTCATCTCACTCTTTTGCCCTGGGTAGAGTGCTATGGCATCAGAGCTCACAGCAACCTCAAACTCTTGGGCTCAAGTGATCCTCTTGCCTCAGCCTCTGAAGTAAGCTGTAACTATAGGTGTCCTCCACGGCCCTGCTAGTTTTTCTATTTTAGGTACACATAGGGTCTCACTCTTGCTCAGGCTGGTCTTGTACTCCTGAACTCAAGCAGTCCACCTGCCTCCGCCTCCCATAGTGCTAGGAATACAGATGTGAGCCACTGCACCCGGCTACTAAACTGAGTCTTTCAGATGCTCATACTATGTACACACACACGCACACATAGCTTGATCATGTTTCAAGGGACCATGTTGCTATACTTTTACCCTAAAGATAAGAAACTCTTGCTTTTCAAATCGATCCCTTTTGTCAGCTTCTTGAGCTGTATTCATCACAGAAGGCCTTATTCTTTCAGTTTACCTCACTGCCCCTGATTTCTTGAAAATGGGATTGTAGGGTCAAAGTTAGTGGGGTTTTCTTATTCACAATGCCACTGGGAGTCACTATTCTTTTCCTTGACAACTGTAACTGTACACGGTGATGTCATGCTTGGCTCCCTGCCTCTATTGTTCCCCTTGGGTATAAAAATGTACAGGGCCATCCCCTGGTGTGGGCTGCAGATTGCAGACCTCCTGGGTGTTCAGTGCTCCCCAGACACCAGGAGCTGAAGGAAGCATGTTGCACCTGACTTCAGTGCCCCAGCGACTCGCAGTCTATCTGAATCAGATACTTATATTTCAGGGATATAGACATTTGACAGATAAAATGGGTGGTTCATTCTGATTATCTTTTATTTATTTATTTATTCTTTTTGAGACAGAGGCTCACTCTGTGCCCTGGGTAGCATGCCATGGCATCATACCTCACAGCAACCTCAAACTATCAGGCTCAGGGGATCCTCTTGTCTCAGCCTCCTGAGTAGCTGGGACTACAAGTGCCCACCATAACGCCTAGCTAATGTTTCCACTTTCAGTAGAGATAGAGTCTCACTCTTACAGGCTGGTCTCAAATACCTGAGCTTATGTGATCCTCCTGCCTTGCCTCCCAGAATGGTAGGATTACATGTCACATGAGCCACTGTACCCAGAGTATTTATCTTTTGTTTTGAGGATAATATACTCATATATTCAAGGGCCCCACAACAAAAGTCTAGAATACACTGAAATATAAATATTTTTGTTTTTATACTCTTGTCTAAGATGCTAAGTTACTTTGGTAACATGGATTCAAATATTGGACAACTTTGAATGTAGAATTATAATTATAAGCTTGAAGTTTTGCTTGGAAGTAAACAGGAAGCAATTTTTCTTGAGCTATTCATTTTAGATGATTGACTTTAAAAAAAGTTTCAAACTTCATTTTGATACATGTAAGAACCCCTGTATCCCACAGTCCCAGACTCAGAGACCCACATACCTCATAGATACAGCCACTGAGGCAGATCGTAGTAGCTAAGAGCACAGAATCTGAAGCCAGATTGGTTACAATTTTAGCTCTAAATCATCACAGGTCACTTCAAACACCTCCACTGACCTCTCTGTGCCTCTGTCCTTTCATCTACTGAACTCAAGCATTAAATGAACTAATACATGGACAGCCTTTCGAAGTAGTGCCTGGAATGAGTTTTGCAATCAAAGTTGAATGTCACTGTCAGTATTGCTAAGAATATATCTGTACACACAAGACTCACAGCCCCAAATGCCTACCCTTCCAGACAGCCTGTGGGAGGGCATCTTTTGATAAAGTCACTGACAGGTGACAATTATGAAAAATAAAAGGAATTTCAGCAGACATTTCTTTTTTTTTTCCATTCTTTTTCTTTTTCTCCGTGAAACAGCCACATGCAATTGTTAGATCAGAATAGGACTTTATTTTTTTTTCCTCTAGATGATAGATGGAAAAACTAAAATAGGTCCTCTTGAGATAATGTTTTTGAGTGTCCAACTGGTGAAGGCAGGAAAAGCAATTTCAGTATGACAAGAGTCTTCAAAAACAGACTTGGAGAGAAGGTATCATCCTGGCCTTCTAGAAATAGAAGTGCCATGATGCATACTGCAAGGAATTAAGATTCTCCACACGGGCATTTTATCATTCAGTAGAAGAGGAGATGACGAAATGTATAAGGGAGAGGTGGCCCTGCATAATCCCAATTTGGCCAACTAGCCTAACGAAACCACCATAGGCCTAATTGGACCCCATATCTTGCTTTGAAACTTGACCTTTGGAGTACAGCATGATCTTGGCAGAAGCAACTTGCTGCCAAAATTCTTACACAACAAACAGCCTCCAGCCAGCCCACCACTTACCTAATGAGAGAGATCAGAGACTTTCAGTCAAGCAACATGTCTTAAAAAGAGAGACTGCTTTCTTCTTATTGAAAAGAGACAGTTCTCAGATCCCTAGCTTTAAAGGGTCAACTTCCTTTTTTCCCCCAAGATGTTCAGAACATGCTGGATAACCATGCTCTGGTTGTTGGTAAAACATTTTCATTCAGTGCTTAATCTGTCTCTATAATTTTTTCTTTAATAGCACTAAAGTACTTTTTACATCATAATATTTTTTCTTCCTTCCTTTTGTGTTGATATTCCTTTAACACTTACTGTGCGCCAGGCATATGAGATATAAGGATGAACAATTAAGAAAAGTTCCTCCCGTCCACGTGTCAGGGAAGAAAGACAACGCACACAGGAACGTGGAAACAAAAACGGAATTGTAAAGTATGACAACAAGTCCTGAAGAGGTGAAATATAGTGCAGATGACCCTGGAAGATCACCCACTTTAGATAAGAGGGTAAGAAATGGCCTTTCTGAGGAGATGACTTTGAGTAGACACAGAGTTTGTAGATTCCAGGTAATTTTTTTTTTTTCTAAATGTGAAAATGTGCACAAGCCCTGAACATATTCAAAGGCCCTAAGGTGGGAAAACTTGTTATATTTCAGAAACATAAAGGGAGCAAGTGTGACTGGAACGTAGTAAAGGGAGTAGTGATTTGAGATAAGTTTGGAGACTTGAACGGTGATAGATTCTATGGGGCCATGGTTGTAACGCTAACTTTCATTCGAAAAATGATAGAAAATTCATAAACATATTAAACAGGGAAGTAGCATGATTCAATTTATGATTTGTTTGTTTGTGACAGAGTCTCACTCTGTTGCCCTCGGTAGAATGCCGTGGAATCATCATAGCTCACAGCAACCTCCAACTCTTGGGCTCAAGTGATCCTCTTGCCTCAGCCTCCTGAGTAGCTGGGCCTACAGGTGCCCACCACAATGCCTGGCTAGTTTTTCTATTTTTAGTAAAGACAAGGTCTTGCTTTTGCTCAGGCTGGTCTCAAACTCCTGAGGTCAGGTAATACACCTGCCCAGAGTGCTAGGACTGCAGGCATGAGCTACCATGCCTGGCCTCAGTTTATGTTTTATTTTAACCATTGTATGAAGAATTTGTTGTTAAATGGGTACAAATGGAAGCTGCCAGACCAGTTGGAAGGCTAATGCAATCTTGAAGACAGGAGATGATGGTGGTTTCTGGAAGGTCATATTATTTAACCATTACATCAAATAATCAAAGAAGACATTGTATTTTCCCCATTTGAGAGATAAAGAAACAAAGGCTACTGGTGACTGCTGTCTAAAATTATAGAACTTCTAAGTTATAGAGTCAAGAATCAAACCTGCACCAATGTGCTGTGGCTCAGAGACAAGATGACTTTTGGTTCATCTGTTTGTAGTTTTTCTAGTAGACTCAGACTGGTGTGCCTTTCATAAGTTTGACAAAGGAATTTTGAAATAAGCATCAGGAATCCCTCACACTTAGTGATGTGTGCTGTGAACTTGGAATGCTGCAAGAATTTCCTGTGCATTAGCAAACTTAATTTTCACGACAATTCTACAAAGTAGTTGCTATTATTATCTCACTTTACAGATGAGTAATCTGCATCTTAAAGAAATTAAACTAGTAAAATGTCAAAGGCAGAATTTTAAACCAAGCAAGTTAGCTGTGAAGCCCTGCACTTTTACCACTAAACTATTTAAGAGTAAATAAGCCTCCTAAGCTGGAGTTTTGACATTGAAATAGTATGCTGCAGACATGCCAAAGAGAACAGGCATCAAGCCTCTTCAAACTTACAGTCATGATAAGGATTTATACAAAACATAGAAAAGCTTTTTACAGTAATTTTATCATAATGCTGAAAATTAGACAGGCAGGACTTCCCACACACTTCAGATGAGAAAAAGAGAACACCTCTAAAAGAAAATGAACAGAAGATTTATCTTTTAACCGTTCTCAAGTTTCAGAATCAACATTTCCACCAGGTTGGCTTTTTCTGATACAAATGTAAGAGGAGACAGATCGACACGCCAAACCCAACTGCACAGTGTTTTAAAAAAAGCCATTTCTCACGGGAAGCCTCACTCAAAACACATTGGATAGCTTCCGAAAAATTGCAACAAGTTGAGTGTGTGGAGTCCTAAAATTAATCACTAAAAGTCTAATGTTCCAACAGAACAAAAATGACCTACAAAGGGCCTCCTTCATCTTCTGCTAGGGCTCTAGCAAAATGCTTTCAAAGCTCAAAAATCACCTTTAAGGGCTGTAACTTTGCTCACAGCTTTCCCCGGTATCTGCTGTGACCTAAACCACTTGCTTTACAATTACTCTGCTATTTTCAAATGCCCTTTGAGTCCTCCAAGCCCTACCACTTTGATATGTAAAATTTAGCTAATTTAGGCTTTGCAAGGACACAGTTGAGAATCCTTTCCTCCAAACCTTGAGAATCTTAGTGTGTAAGAGAAAAGAGAAATAGGCACCTTAGAGTTTTTTCATCATCTTTCTTTAACTATCACTGGTAATAATACTGGTAGACTATGTGGGGTTTTATAAGTATAATCTCACTTAATTCTCATGTCAAAGAAGAATAGTATGCATTATGGTTTGGGTGAGTAGACCTAAAGGATTTAAGTGTATGATTTTCAATTCTGGATGCAAATTTACAATTACATTGGTAGCTTTTAAGAAGTCCTTGTGGCCTGTCCTAGCCTGGGAGATTCAGATTTGCTTTGGTAAGCATCAGTCTTTTTTGTTCAAGTTCCTCTCCCTTTTTCCCCCTAGTAATTATAAAGAGCCAGGGGGGAGTAGAAAGCAATTGCTCTAAGATAATTAGCATAATCCCATCTGTTAAGGACTGAATTGCATCCCCTCCACAAATGTGTATGTTGAAGCTCTAACCCCCAAAGTGTTGTTGATCTAAGCATTCCAAATTGTATATAAAATCAGCACATTGTACCCCATAAGTGCATTAATGTATACATGATCTATGTGTATATGATTTAATAAATAAATAGAAGGCAAATAAGATTAAATGAGTTCAAAGGTAGGATCCTAATCTCATGAGATGGACTTCTTAATAAGAAGACGAAGTGACAAAAGAGATTCTATCTCTCTTTTTTTGAAACAGAGTCTCATTCTATCACCTGGGTAGAGTGTCACGGCATCATAGCTCACAGCAACCTCAAAAGTCTTGGGCTTAAGCAATCCTCTTGCCTCAGCCTCCCGAGTAGGCCTACAGGTGCCTGCCACAACACACAGCTGACTTTCCTATTTTTGATAGAGATAGGGTCTCACTCTTGCAGGCTGGTCTCACAATTCTTCAGATCAAGCAATCCACCTGCCTTGGCCTCCAAGAGTGGTAGGATTATAGCCCTGAGCCACCATGTCTGGCCTCTTTTCTTTTTTTCTTCCTTTCTTCCCTTCCTTCCTTCCTCCTTCCCTCCCTCTTTCCCTTCTTCCTTTCCTTCTTCCTTTCGTCTCTCCCTCTCTTTATTTTTTTCTTTCTTTCTCTCTCTTTCTCTTTTTCCCTCCATCCCTCCTTACCCTCCTTTTTTCCTTATTTCTTTCTCCCTTTCTTTCTCGTTCTTTCTATCTCCCTCCCCATGCCCCCATCTCTGTGCGTGCACAAAGAAAAGGCCACATGAAACACAGCTAGAAGACATCCATGCGCACACCAAGAAGAGATGCTTCACCTGAAACTAATGGAAACTGACCCTCCTATTACCTTGATCTTGGACCTCTGGCCTGTAAAGCTGGAATAAAATGAATTTCTGATGTTTAAGGCTCCCAGTCTGTAGTACTTGGACTTGACAGCCCCAGCAGGCTAATACCTATTTTGTTACTGTGAAGTGGGAGCTGCTATAACAAATATCTGAAAATGTGGACGTGGCTTTGGACCTGGTGCTGGGTAGAGACTGGAAGAAAAAAACCTTGATTGCCTTGAAGGAACTGTTAGTAGAAATATAGATATTTAAAGTGATTTGGGACAAAAAAAGTGATTTTGGTGAGTGCTCAAGCAAGAAATTAGGACAGCTGGAAATAAGTGTCTATCATCCTAGACAATGCATTTATCATCATGAGCAGAGTGATGGGAGGAACGTGAACATTAACATGTTTCTGATTGACTCGGTGCCTGTGGCTCAAGTGGCTAAGGCGTTAGCCACATACACCTCAGCTGGCGGGTTCGAATCCACCCTGGACCCATCAAACAACAATGATGGTTACAACCAAAAAATAGCTGGGTGTTGTGGAGGGCACCTGTAGTCCCAGCTACTTGGGAGGTGGAGGCAGGAGAATCACTTGAGCCCAGGAGTTGGAGGTTGCTGTGAGCTGTAATGGCACAGCACTCTACCCAGGGTGACAGCTTGAGGCTCTGTCTAAAAAAAAAAAAAAAAAAAAAATGATTCTGATGATATCTCAGAAGTGAGGAATATACTCTAAGAAACTAGAATGAAGGCAGTCCTTATAAAGTGGCAAAGAATTTAGCTGAATTGTGTTCTAGATTTTTGTGGAAGGTAGAGCTTGCGAGTGATGAAACTGGATATGCAGTTGAAGAGATTTCATACAAAATGTTAAAGGTGTGGCCTGGCTTCCTCTTATTCCTTAGAGTATAATATGACAGAAGAGAGATACATTGAAGAAATTATTAAGCAAAAAGGAATAAGGACTTGAAAATCTGGATAATTCTCTGCTTATCCATATTGAAAGAGAGAGAAAATGAGTGAACACTCGAGGTTGAACACTAAAAATGTAGCTGAACAATCCATAAACTCCCTCGTAATGAGATTACCCATAGAATTGAATCCCCCCCTTAACTGAAGCCAGGAACAGCAACAGGATGACACCAGCAAAAACACTTCCTGCTGAGACTAAAGAGGGTAGAAAGGATGCTACGGAATGAGAGAAGGCCCTGGGGTGCTCAGATTCTGCAGGATGGGACAGCAGTGCTGCCTGATGGGAATATGTGTTGTCCTTCAGGAAGAGGGAAGAAAGACCCCAAAGGCAATTCAGAGATCAGGGCTGCTGCTCCCCACTGCAGCCCCAGCAGACAGGCCTATTTTTCCTCAGCTTCAGTGGATGGGGCCACCTGCTTATCTTCAGTGGACCAGGATGCTACCTCCCTGTGTCTCAGGGACAAAGCCACTGCTCAGGGTCCCGCCGTCCCTGGGTCTGTGGGTGACGCCGCCTGCACTTTTGACTTGTTTGGGACCTGTCTCCCTTTCTTGTTTTTGATTTCTCCTTTTTGAACTGTGATTATCTACATTATGAATGTTCCCCCCATTGCATTTTGGAAGCAGACAACCTGTCTAGTTTCACAGACTCACGGCTGGAGAGGAATTCTGCCTTAGTATGAATCATACCTGAAGTCACATTTATAATTTGATTTAGGTGATGCTTTTAGCTTGGAATTGATGCTAGAATGGGTTAAGACTTTGGGGGCTATTGGGATGTGGCAAATGAGCATTCAAGAGGGTAGGGGAGAAAGTAAACTGCTTTGTTCTGAATTATGTGCTTCAACAATTTCTGTGTTAAAGTCTTAGCCCCCAATGTGACTGTATTTGGAGTCAGTACCTTTATAAGGTAATTAGGGTTAAAACAGACCATAAGGAGGAAAGGGTTTAATCCAATAAAGACCAGTGTCCTTATAGGAAGTGCAAGAAATGGCAGGAGTTATACCTTCTTTCTCTACCTCCTTCCCTCCCTCCCTCTCTCTCCACAGAGAGCAAATACAAGGGAGAACTCAGTGAGAAGGCAGCAGCCTGAAGCCAGAAAGTGAGGCTTTACCTGCAACTAACCCTGCTGATGCCTTGATCTTGGAGTTCCAGCTTCCAGAATTGTGATACTATAAAAGAATACTGTAGTTAAAGCCACCCCATCGATGGTGTTTGTTAACAGAAGCCCAAGAAGACTCATCTACCATCTTCTAATCATGATGATTATTGTGAGGGACAGTTTTTTAAGATGTCTTGTATCTGAAGTGAATAGAAAGCTCTAAATCCAGGAGTTTGGGGCATTTATTTCTCCTTCCTTCAGGAAGCCACCCCAAAAACGGGGCCAAAAGGGAAGGGAAAGAGCTTCAAAACTATGGAAAGAAACTGAACCTCACAGTTTGTCATTTACACACTATTAAATGATAGGAAAAAGCTCTATTTAGAAAAGACTGGGATGGTATTCCAATAATAGGACTTATACAATGTTGATGAATTATTTCTTTGCAAATAAGGACTGGACTGCAATCTTACCTCTCTACCATCTCTAGTGAATGCTACGAAGTCCATAAAATCTCTGCAGTCACTATGGGACCTCCAAATCTTTATCTCTTTTTTTGTTTTTTTGGTTACTTCATGTGCGGTGTGACTAACGTGTATGTCTGGCGTGGGGAAGAGGTTATAACTGGCCCTGACTCAGAAACAATATTGGAAACTTAAAGAATGTGTAGTCTTCCTTTCCACAACAACTTTTCCTAATCAATGTTACTTTTGATCTTGGGCTTTCCAAATATACATGGATAAAATCAAAGTTCAGGACGACTGAGAAATTAACCAAGCCCTGAACCATAGTGAAGAGTTACTTTCATAATAAAATGCAAAGCTGGGTATCTCTCCAGTATCCTGATTGTGATCAAATGCAAATACATTTAAACATATGCCTAAAGTAAAAATGTAGGCTTTAAAAAATTAAAAATAAATGAATTTTTGCACTGAATTCAAAGTCTTTGATAAGAACTAAGCTTATAACCTTGGACTTTAAGTTCCCTCTTTGTGTAATGGAAATAATAAGGTCTACCTCTTATGATTTGGGAAGGATTTAATGTGTTAACTTCAGAAGCTTCTGGAATAATGCTAGAATTGGGCTTCATAAATGTCATTTGAATCTCTTACTTCCTTTCCAAATTCTTATCTCTATACTTTGGTTACAGGAAAGACAAAATTTCTCTGAACCTCGCTTTCCATATATTATAAACTATATACATTTATAACTATATAAACATTCCCAATAGGATTGTTATGTGATATGTGTTAACTGTTCCATGAAGTGATTTGTCACCTATCAAGTCCTATAATAATGTTATTTATATTATGTAAAGTTATGCCTGGAAAAGGGCATTAAAGATTCCCACTACTTTGGAACCTTTTCTCATACAAACATCGTTCCTTTCTAAGTAGCTGTGAGGCTGAAAAGATGAAGAGTGACAGAGAAAGTGTTAGCACACTCAGTTTAGTTTAAACAATTATCGTTCACCAATACAACTATCATCTAAGCCTACTCCTTGAATCTTCTCTACTACATGGTAGATGTGTCACACACCACAAGAGACTTAATGCTACATCTGAAATGACTCCATTACTTTCTTTGAGCAGCCAAGTTCTACAAGGTTAAATCATAACAGACATCATAAGTTATAAAATTAATAGATCTGGGCATATTATAACAATAAAGTGCAAGATAAATACGTACTTTCATAACACACTCAGCATCCTTCACATTTTTCTACACTTTGAATTACTCAAGTGCTATCTCAACATCCTTAATGGAAGCAGACATAGACGGAATTACATTCTTTTAAAACTGGAAAAATCACGCATCAACTTTTTTTTTTTGTAGAGACAGAATCTCGCTTTATGGCCCTCGGTAGAGTGCCGTGGCCTCACACAGCTCACAGCAACCTCCAACTCCTGGGCTTCAGCGATTCTCTTGCCTCAGCCTCCCGAGTAGCTGGGACTACAGGCGCCCACCACAACGCCCGGCTATTTTTCTTCTTTTTTTTTTTTGGTTGCAGTTTGGCCGGGGCCGGGTTTGAACCCACCACCCTCGGTATATGGGGCCGGTGCCCCACCGACTGAGCCACAGGCGCCGCCCACGCATCAACTTTCATAAAGCTCTTTCCTTACAGATCTGACTGGTGCACTATATAATTCTGAAAGCCCAGTTTGACCTCCATTTTTTTATTGTCATTTATTCATTCTTTTATAAATTTGATTTGGTCTCATTATGATATCCTTAAATGTACTAAATCTCTCACTAGTAAAAGAGTACATGAAGCCTTTGGATGAACCTGTTTTCCTATTCTGTATTCTGGGTGTCAGAATTTGTAGTCTACTTGTCTGTGAATTACCTGGCTTGCCATCTTTTCAATGAGAAAAAAAAAATATCCACAGTTTCCCCCAAATAGGATGTTAATGAGCAACATCTTCAATCACTGGTGGAGGTTGACTTCCACAAAGTGCTACAATGACAGCAGTGACCCAAGGGAGAAGACAACTATCTCTACAGTTACCAGGATCCAGTGGCTAGTGACGTTGAGGTCTTAAAAACTGACCAGATGTGTGTCAATGACCTCCCTGATTCTCATACAATAAAAAAATTATAGTAATGAATAGTTGGCAACCACCTATGATTGAAAAGAGAAATCAATACTTAATTTTTGTGGTTCACTTAGGTAAAAAAAAAAAAACAACTCTAAAATCTCTAGAAATAGAAACGTTTATAAAGAATATTTCACATGAAGAGCTTATGATGATAAGTTGTTTACTCATAACTTTTCCCATTCTTTCCTCTGTTTATTCCAAATTTTTATTTTATATTCATGAATATATGACTTTTTGTGTAAGAGCTTTATTGAGATATAATTTATTTACCCAAAATCATCACCTTTTCAAAATGTACATTTCAATGGTTTTTAATATCTTTATAGAATTGTGCAATGATAGCAATATCTAATTTTAGAAAATTTCATTTTTTCAATAAGAAATCCTCTCCCTGTTGGCAATGCTTCCTGTGTTTCCCCACACTAGACTCCCTGGAAACCACTCAACTACTTATTTTTTCTGTGAATTTACCTATTTTTGACATGTCATCAAATGGATCATATCATTGGTGGCCTTTGGTGCCTGGTTTCTCTCCCCGAGTGTCATGTTTCTGCACTTGGTCCGTGTGACAGTGTGCAATCACTACTTCATTCCTTTTAAATGTGCAGATAATTTCCTACTATACAGATGTACCGTATTTTATTTATATACTCATCAGTTGATGGACATTTGGGTGGTTTTTACTTTTGGGAGATTGTAAATAATACTCATATGAGCAAGTACAAGTTTGCAAGTGGATCTATGTTTTCATTTGGGAGGAGCATGTATTTAGGAGTAGACTGTCTGGATCATATGTTAACACTGTGTCTAAAATTCTAAGGAATGGCTAAACTGCTTTCCAAACTGCTTTAATTTCACAACCCTGCCTTGTACTCAATTGAGAATAGAAAAGAAAAATAAAAGCCAAAACCTTATTTACCAAAAGTATGTTAGAATATATCTCATTCTGGCACACTGTAACTATCAAGGCTGCAGATTTTTGCTTTTATAAGAGCTATATAGCTTCGCCCTTTTATTGCAACAAGGGTTAGCCCTACAACTTTTCACTTTAAAAAGGATTCATTTACCCATCACCACTATAAATTTAAATAAAATTGGAGACCGGAGAAAGATCTGAAACAGTATGGGGAATTTAGGACACAGAAAAAAATGTAGTAATAAAGGTAAAGAAGTGAAATAGCCACTAAGCAATCAACATTAACTTTGTATTGAGAAAAAATAATATTGAGATAAACAACTTTGAAATAAGTAAATGTTCCAAATTAGGAGTTTAAAAATAGACTTTGGGACAAAAATGACATATTCTTTGTCTCTTTAAATACATTCTTCAAGTAAGAAGAGGTAGGTAGAAACCGAAAATAGATTTCACTCAGTGCCAATCTTTCTAACAGCGCAGTGTGTGAAGATCCAGCTGTTCTTTTCTGCTTTGTACATTAGCAGCAATAATGGTAAAGACGATGCCTTCCTTATTTGCTGGCAGTTGTGTTGATGATGCAGGAGGCAAAATAGCGTTTCTCTTCTGGGCAATGTTAATTACGGAGTGCTGACAGGAGTTCAAAAATAAATTCAGATTCTTCAAGTTAATGCCCCACATCAATGTAGCATGAAAAATATAATATACTGACAAGCACAAAGAAAATGTATATCTTGCACAATATATTTTCTTTCTCAAAAAGGGAAGAGATTTACAGTGAATTTATAAATCAAAAAAAAAATCAGGATAACAATTTAGATACCTATCTATCTTTTTAATGTACATGACTCATTCGATTCCTTGAAGCAGAAATAATATATACCCTTATCATCCTTTTTTGAGCTGAGATAACTGTGGCTCTGAGAGAGTGAGTGAAATAGTTAAGAAGTGGAAGAATAAGAATTATATCCCCTGTTTTTATCTCTTCACATCCAATACTGCCACTTTCCTATTTTTCAAGCAAAATTTCTGAACATAGTCCAGTAATTTTGAAGTCATTTATATGCAAAACGAGTTAGGATTTTCAAAATGTGGGCCATATGATGAATGAACCGCAATACCACCATCGAGTTCTTTAGGCAGCCCACATTTTCCGTTAGGAAATAATTAATGACACTAACTTAAAATATTTAGAACACACATTTTCTTGCCAGTGTTTGGCAGCTGTCTGGTACCTATAGTCAAAAATGCATAGAAGCTTCCATAAGTATTAATTAATCTCTGCTATAACTTTTAAAGCAGCACTTGAAGGGGTGTGTTACTGTCCTCACACTTTATAAAGGAAGAAACCAAGAGTAATGAAAGGTAAGCAACGTACACAAGGTCAGACAACAGCAAAATGTTTATATTTTTCACCCAGGCTTCTCTGAACACAAACCTTTACTCTTTAATAATGCTATCTGGAGAAAATGTATTTACACTTTAAAAATATAGTGGTCCCTTGAGCTAGTCATTTTATTTCTATAACAGTATTCTAAGAACAGAAACAAGGACATGTGCTACAATTCAGCTATTACGATCTTGAATACAACATATGAATGTTGCTTACAGTAGACCAAAGCTGGAACCAGCCTAGCAACCAAAATAATGGCTTGATTAAATTAATATGTGTTGTATTAACATGGTAGAATAGTATGTAGCTATTAAAAAAGTTGTAGTGGAAACTGATCTATTCAAAAATAATACTGCATTCAACTCATAATTGCCCTAGTGATCTACACTTAACCTCTGAAGTTTAGTTAACACTAACGTGTTTGTGATATGTGTCTTCCCCCTTTTTCTCATTCCAAATAAAATTAGGCCTACTTTTGCACATGACTCCACAGGTCTACACAGATGGCATATGGCATCACACTTATTTTAGTATTTTTCTTTTCTTTACAGGCTATGACTTCCTCAAGGTTGGAGAAGAACTTAATTCATCTTTATTATCCCACCTGTCCCTCCCTCAGAGGTACAGTTTATAATTAATAGGAGATATTCAATAAACAGCCATTGAATGAAGGAAAGAATAAATAAATGAACAATTCCTTAGCAGCGTGTTCAGTTTGGTTCATTTAATGGTCACATTTAAGAATCACATAGAAATTCTAAGATTTCTATGGCTTACTGGGGAAAACTGTCATGTTTTTTCAAAACGAGAGAAGACAGACCCCAGGATTCCTGCTGACTTTGACCCAACCTTTATGCCCTAAAGACAAGAAGGAGTTAGGATCTCCCCGTACCTATCGGCTACATTGTCCATTACAGTCTTGTGGTGCAACCATCTATCAATGTCCTGAGCTAATACAGGGGTTTTAATGTGAGACCTATACATTTCTATAGGATACATCAATAGCCTTCCTAAAACATATCTCTTGAACTTGTTTTCAAAATTTTTTATAGATGTCTACTTTATGTTTATTTTGTAAAAATAGAATCCCTTAGCTTTATATTCAGAAATTCATCAAGTTTAAATGTTTAAACTACAATGATAGATTCTATGTTGTTTTCACTATATCATTATGACTCTAAATATTCTGCACCTTTACATTTATAGTTCACTGATTAAGTCAAGAATTTTTATTTTTGTTTTCATTTTAAGACTGTGGTGAGCTGACTTTTACCAAAGCCCATCAAAACATAGTTACTGAGACTATTTGTTCATTATTCTTCCCTGTAGACATTATGGTACAGACATGAGCACTTCCAGCAAGATTACAAAAGTTCCACTGGGAATGAAAAAAGAGAGCTGCTACGTGCAGTTCAGTGGGGATGCAGATCCTTTTCACCCTTGGCATCCGCACAGGCAATATTTTCAAATTCTCTAAAGAAAGTCAGAGAGTAGGTCATTGGGAAGAAAGTCAAATGGATAACATCCAAGAAAAAGAAAAAGAGCAACTGAACTAGTTTACAGAGGCAAAGTCAGGAGGCTGCCTTCAACCAACACTCAAGAAATGTTCATGTTTTCTGGAGGTTCAGTCAGATTTTTATGTAAGTTTTTATAAAAAAGTGTCACTGTATAGAGGACTGCTACATTTTCTACAGCCTAAAGATTCCCTACTTATTTGTTATGGTACTGTTTGCCCCATCAGAAACATCATGCACTGTGGATTAACCTGGTGTCAACAATATTAGAATGGAGATTTTATAGGGGAAGACATCAGGTGTTTACCTAATTCTGCTTCTTGCAGACTCTGCTGAATTGGACTTTAGAGGTTGGTCCAGGTTATGTTTATGAGTAGCAACTGGAGATGTTCCCCCATCTACTGCCTATGTAGGCATGGGCTAATCCCAGTTTCAAAAGCACTGTAAGGAAGCCAAGGCATTCTCAGAATTTGTGGATAGATAAAGGAGGAAACCTGGTTTTAATAAGACAGAACAGGCATCACAGGGACATACACACACACACACACACACACACACACACATGTGATTTAACTTATATTTTCATTAAGAGACAAATAGGGGCCTTAAGGAAGAGATTGTGAATCACTAAATATCAAAGACAAAATCAGGGTTTATATTATTCCCTACGTGAATGTGTTACCTGAAATAACAGTAATGATAGTGTTTATTGAGGGTTTATTTGGCACCAGACATGCTTTATATTGACTAACTTTTTGATTTTTATAATAAATTTATGATGTCAGTACTAGTATTATTTATTTTCTGTAAATGAGGAAAACAGGGCACAAGAAGATGATAAAATACTTGTTCAAGGACATACATCTAGTAAGTAAGGGCTCAAACTCTTAAACAAGGTGAAGTGCCTCCTTACGACATTCTCTTTTTGGGAGATGTGAGGGAAAAGGTCTAAATCAGAAAATGCACATAGTACATTTTTCAAATCATTATCCTCCTCTCTCCACATATGAAAACACATAATTCTACATATCTGAGATTACTTTTAAGTTACAAGATTTTTAAAATTTCACTTTGTAAATGCATGTATTATCTCCTTTTATGACAGTCAAATGATTTGGATCCAGAACAAAAGCGAAAAAAAAGATGATCAATTTTCACATCTTACTTTACTTATCTAATTTTATAAATAAATATAACTAAGAGCAAGAATCTTGATAACCTAATCTAATTTAAATTCTTTAAAATAACAAATACCGATTGAGTAAGTACTTTGTTTTAGCCAGTGTTTATCCACTGAGCATATTCAGTAGTCAACAAAATAGATCACTTCTCTGACTCTGTGAACCTTATTACTGATTATTTAGTAGAGATATTGCTTCTGTTCAATTACAGATGATTTCTTTTGGTTCAAGATATTTCATATTTATAAAGTATATAAATGTATAAATTTTAGCTGAGAAGTACTGAAAAGAATAAATACATATAAAATGTTAGACAACAAACAAACCTACAACCATATACCTCAACTGGCACAGAGATAAGTTCTTAATATTATTACCTCTGGTTTAAAATCTCCTAAAAATTCCCTTTGAGAGGACAAAAGCCACAAACCCTGAATTTATCAGTTCTTTGAGAGTACACATGTACTGCCTCTTAAGACTTCACCTTCTCTGCAACACACATCCCAGTGGATACGCTTATGTATCTCACCATCCATAGCGTGTCTTTGGTGAACAGCTCACAACCAAATTAAAAATCATATTCTAATAGAGCATAGCATACTAGAGCAGTGAGTTAAAGGCTAAACATTGCCAACTGATACATAAATATTTCAAATGGTCAATTAGGAATTTAAGACAAAGATAAACAACAGGAAAAGCATGTACTATACTGTGGACTATGATTCTACTTGAAATGTACACACCGATGGTTATATCTGCTCTTGTTGAAAATTACTTAAGACTGGGGACTCTGGTATCAGACCAAGGCTCTTCAACATAGGTTCTATCTCTTGATGGCTAGATGATAGGCAAGAGTTACTCTGCCTGAGCTGAATACCCAGGAAGCCAGCCTTCCAGAGAGATGGCTGACACTGCCCCTTCACCAAAAAGCAGGATCATCTGAGAGCCAAAACCAAGACAACATGGACACTGGCTATAAGTAAGTACTAAAGTCAGCCATTCAGAAAGAATGCTGATGAGACAGAGCAGGGCGGAGGGCCATGAATCCCCAGCACCACACCACTGTACACATATGACTTGGGCCCTGGGTGCTACTCACACCAAAGGAAGTGCTAATGAGTTTTTGATTATAAATGCTGTGGTTGAATACCAGGGGTGGAAGCCACAATTCTTCTACATCACAGAACTGTAACAGGAAATTTGGACCTCAGTTCCAAACTCCCAAGGGAAAGGCTTGGCGCTTCTCTAACCGTCAGCTTATGAGCCCCACAGCTCAAGACCGGGCCCCTCGCCATCCAATGTCTGCCCTACCAGTTCTTTGGCAGTAAGCATGAAGAAAACCACTTACCCACTGCTACTCTGTCTCTGTGGGGTTTCCCTTCAAAAAATCGCTGGTCCAGGCTGGTGTGTGTATTTTCATGTCATTCACTCTTGATTACTTGACATTAGATGATCGTGGACAAATTATTAATTCTCCGTAAGCCTCAGCATCCTCTTCATCAAATACAGATAATGACAGTAAACACTTCATTTGGTTTCTGTGAAGATTAAATGAGATAATCTACGTCAAATGTTTATCACAGCACCCACATACAGTGACTGCTAAAACATGCTAGCTATTATTAAAATTTATGATTTAATTCCAGGAGTTTTTTGGGTACAAACAAGAGAGATTTTTTTCATATCTCAAAAATAACTAAAAAAATAAACAGGAAAGTTTTCATTAAGAGACATAAACAGCCATTATTCTACAGACCGTAACCCCGCTTGTTTACTTGTTGACTCTACACATATGAATCAGAGTATCAGATCAGGGAAGAGAAAATTAACCTATGAAAGAAAGTTCAATTTCTACTGAAAAGCAGACTTCAGGCATCTGTTTGTATCTTCCCCAAAAGGACTGGAATGGAGGAGTGGTGTGAGGAAAAGACAGCCTTGATGGTCACACTTTACAGAATTATTTATTCATTCATTCATCCATCCACACATTATCTCCACTGTTCAATAGTTACATATTGTGAGGCACTATGCTAAGTACCACAGTGGGATAAGAAGACTTGTCAGGCCAACACTGAGAAGTAAAAATTGGCTTTTTCAAAATTTATTCCCTACATGCTGTGCTCCTAAAGAAGGAACTGGCAGCTTGCAGATAGCATTGAAGACAGCTACAGTAAAATGCTTAAGGCAATCCACTCTGATAAAAACTAAAATGGCAGATTAAGCCATTTTCAAGTACATAAAAGAGCTGGAACTCTGAGGCTTAGACAATGGCCCACTCACCCTGCCAATGAAGGGGGTTGTGTTCCTCCCAGCTATGGATGTCCAATTGGCAGAACAAGATTTGGAGCCAAAACTATACCATACACATATAGCTTTTCTAAGTAGTTTCTTAAAGTCTCCTGGAATCTAATGCTTGCTTTGGTAAATCTCTGCATGCCTCACCAAAGTACAATAAAAAATGTAATCTGCTCCTATCACAGTGAAGTCCCCCAATATATTGCTCTCTCATCAGTCCTAGGTGTGAGCTGCCTGGGATTTTGTCCTGGATTGACCAGCACACTTGGGACTCTTAAAAAGTCCTTAATAGGTGCAGGAACCCATGATAGGCACCCTCCCGGACCTCCAGAAGAGCTGTGCCCTCCTGGACCGCAGTGAGAGCTGCGCAGGGACCCACTACCCTGCTCACCAGGCCTCCCCACACCCTGACTGGGAACTCCGGGAGCCCCATAACCCTGCATCCTCCCTCCTGTACCCTCCCTGCCTCCACACTGACTGCCTGTCTGGCCAGGGAGTCTGGTAGCCACGTGCCTTCTGGAGCCCTCCCTGACTCTGTGCAGAGCCCTTCTCCTGGCCAGAGACTGCTGGAGCCTTGGGCCCTCAGTGCCAAAGTCACAGGATGCCAGGCACTCCCAGAACCGTGTGAACCACCCCCCCCCCCCCGCCCTGTTGCTGAATCCAGGAGTGTCACACTCTGGAGCTGCTCCCACAACCAGAACCCCTGGCTGAGGCAGCCCCAGAAGAGCTATACAGGGTCACTCCCAACAAAGATCAAGCAACAATAGAGTGATTCCCCCTGGGTCTGATCTCAGAGAGACACTACCCCAACTCTGAGGATGGCCAGAGGCAATGGTAAAACAATCATGAGATGAAATCAATGGAAATATGAATAATCAGAGTAGATCAACTCCCCAAGGATCAATGGGGGCAAAAACAGCACAAGATCCCATGCACAAACAAATAGCCAAGATGTCAGAAATCAAATTCAGAATCTAGATAGCAAATAAGATCAAATTAGAATTCCAAGCAGTAATCCAAAAGATGTCTCAAGAATTCAAAGAATTCAAAGACCAAATGACCAAAGATTTTCACACATTGAGACAAGAAGATGCAGCACTCAAAGATCTGAGAAACACAGCAGAATCCTTCAATAACAGAATGGAACAAGCAGAAGAAAGGATTTCTGACATTGAAGACAAAGCTTTCGAACACTCCCAAACTCTCAAAGAGGTAGAGAAATGGAGGGCAAAAACAGATCACTCTCTCAGAGAGCTCTGAGATAATTCAAAGAAAACCAATATTTGTCTTATAGGGATCCCCAAAAGTGATGAAGTGGCTTCACAAGGCACAGAGCTTCTTCTCCATGAGATTATGAATGAGAACTTTCCAGACATGCCAAGAGATTCTGAAATTCAGATAGCAGACAGTTTTGAAATTCAGCACGACTAAACCCGAATAAGACATCTCCCAGACACATCATAATCAATTTCACCAAATTTAATATGAAGGAGAAAATTCTGAAAGCAGCCAGATGAAAGAAAACCATCACCTACAAGGAGAAGAATATTAGAATAACTGCAGATCTCTCTGCTGAAACCTTTCAAGCTAGAAGACGATAGTCATCGACTTTTAATCTCCTAAAACAAAATAACTTTCAACCCAGGATCCTGTACCCAGCTAAACTGAGTTTCATTTATGATGGAAAAAATTAAATAATTTAACGACATTCACATGTTGAAGAAATTTGCCACAACTAAACCAGCTGTCCAGAATATTCTCAGACCTATCCTCCATAAAGACCAGCATAATCCTCCACCACAAAAGTAAACCCACCCAGAAAATTTTGATCAAACTTCAACTTCCACAGTCACAAAAAGATTAAAAATGTCCACCAGAATCTCAAAAGTCTTATCAATATTCTCAATTAATGTGAATGGTTTAAATTGTCCTCTAAAGAGTCACAGGTTGGCTGACTGGATAAAAAAACTCAAGCCGGATATATGCTGCATAAAAGAATCTCATCTTACATTAAAAGACAAATATAGACTCAAGGTGAAGGGATGGTCACCTATACTCCAGGCAAATGGAAAACAGAAAAAAGGAGGCATTGCAATCCTATTCTCAGATGCAATAGGCTTTAAAATAACCAAAATAAAGAAGGATAAGGATGGACACTTCATATTTGTTAAAGGTAATACTCAATACAATGAGATTTCAATTATTAATATTTATGCACACAACCAGAACACACCTCAATTTATAAGAGAAACTCTATGAGACATGAGCAACTTGATTTCCTTCACTTTCATAGTAGTTGGAGATTTTAACACCTTTTTAGTAGTGCTGGATAAATCCTCCAAAAAGAAGCTAAGCAAAGAAATCTTAGATTTAAACTTAACCATTCAACATCTGGACTTAACAGACATCTACAGAACATTTCATCACAACAAAACTGAATACACATTCTTCTTATCAGCCCACGGAACATACTCCAAAATTGACCACATCCTGGGCCACAAATTTAAACTCAGCAAATTTAAAAAAATAGAAATTATTCCCTGCATCTTCTCAGACCATCATGGAATAAAAGTTGAACTCAAAAACAACAGGAATCTGCGTACCCATACAAGAACCTGGAAACATGGAAACATCACCAAATGTTTTGGAACAAAACAACAATAAAGGCATGAATTATCAGAACTTCTGGAATACTGTAAAGGCAGTCCTAAAAGGGAAATTTATAGAACTGCAAGCCTTCCTCAAGAAAACGGAAAAAGAGGAAGTTAATAACTTAATGGGACATCTCAAGCAACTGGAGAAGGAAGAACATTCCAACCCCAAACCCAACAGAAGAAAAGAAATAACCAAAATTGGAGCAGAATTAAATGAAATTGAAAACAAAATAATTATATAACAGAGCAAGAAAACCAAAAGTTGGTTTTCTGAAAAGGTCAATAAAATAGATAAACCTTTGGCCAACCTAACCAGAAAAAAAAGAGTAAAATCTCTAATTTCATCAATCAGAAATGGTAAAGATGAAATAACAACAGACCCCTCACAAATTCAAAGAATCCTTAATGAATATTACAAAAAACTTTACTCTCAGAAATATGAAAATCTGAAAGAAATCGACCAATATTTGGAAGTACGCCACCTACCAAGACTTAGCCAGAACAAAGTGGAAATGTTGAACAGGCCTATATCAAGTTCTGAAATAGCATCAATTATACAAAATCTCCCTAAAAAGAAAAGTCCAGGACCAAATGGCTTCACGTCAGAATTCTACCAATCCTTTAAATAAGAACTAGTGCCTATATTACTAAACCTCTTCGAAAATAAAGAAAAAGAAGGAATATTTACCCAGCACATTCTATGAAGCAAACATCACCTTGATCCCCAAACCAGGGAAAGACCCAACAAGAAAAGAAAATTATAGACCAATATCACAAAGAATATTGACGCAAAAATACTCAATAAGATCCTAACAAACAGAATCCAACAACACATCAAAAAAATTATACACCATGGCCAAGTGGGATTTATCCCAGGGTTTCAAGGCTGGAAATATGTAAATCTATATATGTAAATCTATAAATGTAATTCAGCACATAAACAAACTAAAAAATAAAGATCATATGATTCTCTCAATTGATACAGAAAAAGCTTTTGATAATATCCAGCATCCCTTCATGATCAGAACACTTAAGAAAATTGGTAAAGAAGGGGCATTTCTTACACTGAAAGAGGCCATCTACAGCAAACCCCCAGCCAATATCGTATTGAATGGAGTTAAATTGAAATCATTTCCACGTAGATCAGGAACCAAGCAAGGTTGCCCATTGTCTCCATTGCTCTTTAACATTGTAATGGAAGTTTTAGCCACCGAAATTAGGGAAGAAAAGGCGATCAAGGGTATCCATATAGGGTCAGAAAAGATCAAACTTTCACTCTTCACAGATGACATCATTGTATATCTGGGAAAAGACTAGAGATTCTACTACAAAACTTTTAGAAGTGATCAAGGAATACAGCAATGTCTCAGGCTACAAAATCAACACCCATAAATCTGTAGCCTTTATATATACCAACAATAACCAAGCCAAAAAAAACAGTCAAGGACTCTATTCCTTTCACAGCAGTGCCAAAGAAGATAAAATATTTGGGAGTTTATCTAACAAAGGACGTGAAAGATCTCTATAAAGAGAACTATGAAACTTTAAGAAAAGAAATAGCTGAAGATGCTAACAAATGGAAAAACATACCATGCTCATGGCTGGGAAGAATCAACATCGTTAAAATGTCTATACCACCCAAAGCAATATATAATTTTAATGCAATTCCTATCAAAGCTCCATTGTCATATTTTAAAGATCTTGAACAAATAATACTTCACTTTATATGGAATCAGAAAAAAACCTCGAATAGCCAAAACATTACTCAGAAATAAAAACAAAGCAGGAGGAATCACGCTACCAGACTTGAGACTGTACTATAAATCGACAGTGATCAAAACAGCATGGTACTGGCACAAAAACAGAGAAGTAGATGTCTGGAACAGAATAGAGAACCAAGAAATGAATCCAGCTACTTACCGTTATTTGATCTTTGACAAGATAATTAAAAACATTCAGTGGGGAAAAGATTCCCCATTTAACAAATGGTGCTGGGTGAACTGGCTGGCGATCTGTAAAAGACTGAAACTGGACCCACACCTTTCACCATTAACTAAGATAGACTATCACTAGATAAAAGATTTAAACTTAAGACATGAAACTATAAAAATACTTGAAGAAAGTGCAGGAAAAACTCTTGAAGGAATTGGCCTGGGTGATTATTTTATGAGGAGGACTCCCCAGGCAATTAAAGCAGTATCAAAAATATATTACCAGGACCTGATCAAACTAAAAAGCTTCTGCACAGCCCAGAACATAGTTAAGTAAAGCAAGCAGATAGCCCTCAGAATGGGAGAAAATATTTGCAGGTTATACCTCTGATAAAGGTTTAATAACCCGAATCCACAGAGAACTCAAACATATAAGCAAGAAAAGAACAAGTGATCCCATCTCAGGATGGGCAAAGGACTTGAAGAGAAACCTCTCTAAAGAAGACAGATGCACAATCTACAGATACATGAAAAAAAGCTCTCATCCTTAATCATCAGAGAAATGCGAATCAAAATTACTTTGAGATATCACCTAACCCCAGTAAGAGTAGCCCACATAATAAAATCCCAAAACCAGAGATGTTGGCATGGATGCGGAGAAAAGGGCACACTTCTACACTGCTGGTGGGAATGCACACTAATACGTTCCTTCTGGAAGGATGTTTGGAGAATACTTAGAGATCTAAAAATAGATCTAAGATCAATCCTATAATTCCTTTACTAGCTATAGACCCAGAAGACCAAAAATCACAATATAAGAAAGACATCCATACCAGAATGTTTATTGCAGCCCAATTCATAATTGCTAAGTCATGGAAGAAGCCCAAGTGCCCATCGACCCACAAATGGACTAGCAAATTGTGGTACATGTATACCATGGAATATTATGTAGCCTTAAAGAAAGATGGAGACTTTACCTCTTTCATGCTTACATGGATGGAGCTGGAATATATTCTTCTTAGCAAAGTATCTCAAGAATGGAAGAAAAAGTATCCAATGTACTCCGCTCTACCATGAAGCTAATTTATAGCTTTCATATGAAGGCTATAACCCAACCATAGCACAAGAATATGAGGAAAGGGCCAAGGGAGGGAAAGGGAGGGGGGAAGTCAGGGTTGAGGGAGGATAATGGGTGAGGCCACACCTATGGTGCATTTAGAATGGGAACAGGCGAAACATACTAAATGCAGAATACAAATGTCTACATAAAATAACTAAGAAAATACCATGAAGGCTACGTTGAACAGTTTGATGAGAATATTTCAGACTGTATATGAAACCAGCACATTGTACCCCTTGATTGCACAAATGTACCCAGCTATGATTTAACAATAAAAAAGTCCATAATATAATAGAGAAGATGTAACCCTTAATTGGATTAATCTAATAAAACTGAGAGAATGGCCTATCATGAAAAAAAGAACATGCCACAATTAGTTGGAATCATCTATTTTTTCCTCCTGATAAACCTCTAGCTCCCTTGAAAGTATTTGATGGAAATCAATTCCTGTACCACTCACCATTTCTCTTCCTACAAGAAGAGGAGTGACTATTTGAAAGGACTTATGGAAAATGAGAGGTAGGCTTCGTTCCTCCAGGCAATTTACTAGCTCTGTAACTATAATTCTCAGCCTAGAGGCCAGTTTTAGAGTGATGGCATTGGACTAATGCACAGTGTGTTGGGACTTATGTACAAAATTGTTTATCAATACAGGTTTTTCTAATAATAAAATTGATATTTGAACACCTAAGGAAATCAAAACTTACTTGTCCATTTCTTAATAGGTTCAGAACTTAGAAGAACATTTGATTCCACGTCTCCTTTAGTTTCAGTTGTTTAATTCATGCATGAGTTTGAATCCTAATTGGTCTCCAGAACTTTGTGATCAATCTTGAAATGTCAGTGTACTTATTTGCCTATGGCCATATATATCATTGGATTCTATGAAGATTAACTGAGATAATATACCTGACCTTTCAAAGGTAGTCAAAACTCAGCTTGTGTGGTGTATGTGGATGTGAAGTGTAAACTAGACAAAGAATATTGAGAGAGGGAGAGTATGTCTCTATATTAAGAATCAATGTTTTTTCAGTTTTCATAAATATAGAGGATATTTTAAAAATTTTAACAGATCACCAATAAATTAGAAACCTTTTTATGTCCTATGCTCATGACACCATGGCCAGTTTAATACCACTATTCTGAGCTAAAAGCAGCATCACTGAAGAACATTTAACAAATTACTATAGGAGTGAAACCTCAGTCAGTCCCACTCCCCTCCAGAGGACATGGCTCACCATGTGTCATCTAAAATGCAATTCCCTTTGAATGGGCAGAGGGCAGCTCTATTACCCAACATGATTGCTTTTACTACTAGCAGTGGTTTAATGATTTTATGTCATTGCAATAATAGAAGCATGACATTCACCTGTGACTACTGCTTGTAGGAGTCTATTTTTGGAAAGCTGATTTTGTAGAGGACATGGAAATGTAGAGTCTTGGTTCCTGTTTATTTCCCAAAAGCCTTGGCTAGTGACTCTTACACATCTGTCCCCTCTATGGACCTTCCACAATTTTCTGAAATTGAGTGTGGTGATTGGATGTCCCAAACAATGATTGTTCACATACAAATACTTTTCTTTAGAAACAGGAAGTTGGGACTGAATCTGATTCTTCCTTCAGAAGAAACACCCCTCATGGAGTAGTCCAATGCCCGAGTCCTCACTCTTGACACAGAAGAAGCAAACAACTGCCACCAAACAAAGAAACAAAAAAGGCAGACAGGATGTTACCTTTCCCTTCCACAGACAGTCTGAAGCTAAGAGGCATAAATTCCCTTCATGTCCTACTTCTCACATAGACACTTAGCACTATCAGGACTCAGAGTTCAACTTCTTTCTAATCTCAGAACAAGTGCTTTTACTCTGCTTAAAGCATCACTAACAACTTTAGTTGAATGCAATCACAGTTATACAATGGGAGGGTAAACAAGGAGCAAGGGTTTGGAAAGTAATAGAATGTAACAGAAAAGGAGTCAAAACAACAGAATGGAATCAGGCCTGTTTTGCCCCCCACTGACTCTCAGGAACAGGAATTATAACAAAGTGGAGTTAGGCTTGCTTCTCTTTCACCTTAACACTTACAGTCTCCTGAAAGAGACTTTTTATGTTGCTGCTTCTTTCTTTCTCCCAGGTACCATATATTGAATATATATTTCCTCCAAGTAATATGTCATGCGTTTCACATTTTAAAACAACCCTGGAAGATAAGGAGTATTATAATATTGTACACATTTAAAAATTAAGCAGGTAAAACTTTAAAAAATGAACTTTACCTAATTATATATTAGTAAAAGGTATAGATAAGAATTCATATTTTTCTCATATTGATACCCCTTTTAAACATGTTAATATATTACATATTCCAAACAGACAGAAATACACCAAAAGTAATAGTTTCAACCAACAAAACTCATCTACCCAAATATTTATCAAGTATATACATTTTGTTTTTGAACTTAGATGTTTTTCTTCCCAGAACTGATACTACAAAGAATTCAGTCACACTTTGTACTCCTTCCCAACTTTTCTATCTTCTCTCTCAGGAGATAGCCATTATCTTCTGTTTATCTGTGGCCATGACTTTTATTTATTTAAATTCTTAAATAACATTTGTTTTAATGTCTCCTCTAAATAATTCTCTTATCTCTAGTTTTGAGGGTGTGAATTCTTCTATTTGTTGCATTTTCTGACTTTCTCTTATGATGAATTTCCATAAGTGAACTTGAAGACTTCATTTTTATGTCATCTTCATGAGGGTAGTTAAGGATGAAAAAAATTCATATGTTGAAGCTCTAACCACCAATGTGAGTGTATTTATAGATAGGGTCTTTAAAAAAATTATGAAGCATAAATAAAATCATAAGGATGGGGTCTTACTCCAATAGGACTGGTGTACTTACAAGATGAGAGAGAGACACGCACCAGCAGTGTGCCTGTATAGAGAGGGGTCATGTGGGGACACACTGACAGTGGCCATCTCTGTGAGCCAAGAAGAGAGTGCTTACCAAAACCAACCTGCTGGTACCTTCATTTTAGATGTCTAGTTTCCAGAACTATGAGAAAAGAAATTTCTGATGTTTAATCCACTCATTCGCAGATTAACACAGGAATAATTCAGGAGCTGCAGTCTGAAGCCACAACCACGGTGTCATCTCACATTTATGTCTTCACTGATGTCATCGGTTTTACTGAGTTTGCATTAGGATTTTTCTTAAAACTTCTCAATTTGCCATTTGACACTACATAACTTATGCAAGCTCAAGACTTAAAAGTTTGCTTAGAGCCATCTCACATGGCCAATTTCTCAAAAATGATTCATTTTTAGTCATACACAGCTAGTGGTCAGAATTTTTGTACTTCTATTTTCGAAGAAAAAAAAGAATAACTCCCTGTTTCAAATGTTTTGCAGGTAGTACAGACCTATTCCCTCATATGGACCCCGTGACCCGGGCTCCCTCTGAGGGTATTACAATGTCAGACCCAGCATTTAATGTCTATTTCCCCAGGTCTGACAACTCTGAGATTATATACCTCTGGTTATTAATCTTCCTTTGGATTTCTTTTTCACTCTGAAATCTCAGTATTTTCTTTCTTAATTTTTATTCTAAGTATTTCTAGAATGCTTCTTTCATAATTTAATTGATTTGAAGAAGTGGAATTTTTCTATATGAGCTAAATTTCAAATACGGACCAGACGCCCCTTCTACTCTATTTCATTATGCCATTTGTCTTGTTCCCGTCATCTCTCTGACTGTATATTCTGCCATGTGAAATATATTTTTGTCTCTACTTGACAGTGCCATCCTGGTATTTTCAGAGGATTGAGTCTACTCTTGTGATGTTCTCCTTGAACAAACTAATGAACTTCCAATGTTTCAAGTAATTCATTTAAAAAAAAAATAATCCTGCTTGACATATCCCATGTAAACTGCTTTCCCAAGTTATAAAATTACATGCCCATTGTTAATTTAAATTCAGGATGTGTAGAACAGAACTTATTATATTTCCAAATAATCTTTCAGAAATGTCTGTCTTGGAAACTATTTATCTTTTTGGATAACCAAAGCAGAAAACTAGAAACCATTGACAATGCATTCTTTCCTCAAACCCCACATTCAGTGGAGAGGAAAATTCCAAGGACTCAACCTGTTTACATCATTATTATTCAGCAGCTACCCTTAGAAGATTTTTAACAGTTACTATTTAATTTTCAGCCAAACTGACATCCTTGCCTTAAATCAGTTTTCTTCTGTTCTAGTTTTCTTTTGGCTGCCAGTGGCATTTTTTTAAAAGACTAATATTCTTTACATATTTTTTAATCCCATGAACCCTTCAAATGGATTCTCTTTGCCTATGGGATAAAGTTCAAACTTCAGCGTGAAAGACTGTATCTTGATAACTGAATCTTTGACTACTAATCTAGACCTATCCTTCACAGGGTTCTGTACCACCGCTCCGCACTCCAGCTCAGTGAAGCCATTTGTACTGTCATGCTTCCATGACTTTTCTCAAGGTATTGCCTCTCCCTGAAATGATTTCCACTGGCCCCATAAACTCAGTATTACCTTTTCAAATCTTTCGTTCTTTTCTTGGGGGAAGTTAAAGCCATCTTCTTTGAATCTCTACCAGAAATACTTATCCTTGTTACACATTACAATTTTAATTCCATTGATATAAATAACATGCCTACCTCCCCCTCTGAGACTGTGAGATGCTTTCAGATAGGGTTTCCCAGCTTCAGTGACATTGAGGTGCTGGAGCAGGTCATTCTCTGTTGTTTGAGCTGTTCTGTACATTATTAGATATTTCACAGCATCCCTGACTTCTAATTCCTTCAGACATTGTCAAATGTCCCCGGGATTAAGGTGAAGAGGGGTATAAATGTTCCACATCGCAAACCATTGCTTTAGATTAGCAATGATATTTCAGAAATCCTGAGTTAAAGGCTATAACCTGTATTCCAGAAACATTAGTTGTCCGAATGAGTGCATAATGAACAACATGATTCTAGTTATCCACAAACATTGTGTGTATGTACCTGTCCTCATTTATCTTTAAATAACTAAAATACAAACTATTTGACTTCTGAAAAAACATACTTTTGAGTAGTTCAGAAAGAAAAATCCTAAACAATATTAGAAGCGCACAAGATTGAATAAACACATGCATGTGTGTGTGCATATGTGTGTGTTTGCATGGCAGAGTGACAGACTACATGCCAAATAAGATACACAGTCAAGTAAGAACAATTAGCAATTCTGTGAATTGGCTGACTGTTCAAATTTATTTTGCCAAGGCTAATGTTTCATTAAGTCAACACTTCTGCCAATTATAAGAACCTTCATTGAATGAGCTTATGTTTGAATTTTAGCAACTCTGAATTTAGTCTGAAACAAATATAATCTCCTGGGCAATTGTCAAAACAAGTGACTATGTTGACAATGTGTCTTGGAAATAAAAGCTAAAGAAAAGTCATTACATTTTTTAACTGCTCTTTCTTTAGACGTTTATTTAATAAATGTTTAGAGAATACTTAGAATGTGGTAAAAAATTCAAGGAAATAAAAAGATCTGCTAAAGGTATTTTTACTTTTACTAGGAAAGATAATTTATGTGTGCAAATAATATAAAGAAATGAAGTTCAAAATGTCAAGAACATTCAAATTGCATATCCATCTCATTGAATTTATTAAAAATTAAGAAAGGAATCATAGAAAAATAGCATAGAATTTTGGAATTATGGAGAAAAAGAATTTTAATACCAGAATTATTTATATTATAAAATGTCTAAAAATCTTAACATTCAACATTATCCGAATAACTACATTCATTTGACAATTTTAATTCTGAAAACTCTGATATGATATGAAAAACACATAGCCTACATTTAAACTAAAATCAGGAAACACTTTTGCATTAAATTCAAGTTTGAACAGACTGCTATAAAATGTGTTTTGTAAAGAACACCTAGAAGAAAATACACAATAATGCTGATAGTTATTTCTAGATTGTTCGGCTAACTTGGCCAATATGACTTCTTCTTTAGATATATCATTATTTTAAATTTATCTTCACCAGCTGTGTATTATTTTATTTATTCAAATACATTAAGTTAAGCACAAATTTGTTTAAGTTCTACTTAAATTTGAGAATAAAGGAAAAGAGGCTTTTTTATTTACCACATAATTCTATTATTTTTACAGTAGTTTCAGACATCACAAGGGGAAAAAAGTTTGTGAAATTGTATTTCTTTACTTTCCTACTATGAACAAATTATTGACTAGTTCAGAGATTAGTCCTTAGTCCATAGATTAAGAGGTAGAGGGGTCACCACTAACTCAAAAAGCATGGCTATAAACCATTTGACAGGATCATGACCCTCTCTGAGGGTTTTTCTCTTTAGGATTCAGATACAGCAGGGAAGCCAGGAAGGCAGGTGCATCCTAGATACAAGAAACACTTCATCCTTGTCCCCAGATGCCTCTCATATATTAGGCCATTAATGTAGCTCAAAGATCACATCTCCTTGCCCCAAACATGAAAAACTAAAGCCTACTCCTTCATATCTGAACCACATCAAATCCATTTTCAAGCCTGTCCAATGCCTAATAATATTCTAATTAAAAATAGTTTAACTACTTATTTGATTTTGAAATTACATAACTCCATAAATCTATCATGTGAAATATGTTGTTTTGAGATACATATGCATTGTGGATTTGGTTAAAATGAACTAATCATTATATGAATTACCTCACCTACTTATAATTTTTGTTGTAAGAACTCTTAAATAAAATCAACTCTGGGCCATTTTCTAGAATACAATACATTATTTTTAACTATGATCACCATGTTGTGTAATATTAACTTATTCCTCCTCACTGAAATTTTGTATTCTTAGGCCATCATCAAGAATTTCCTATGCTAGATAGAATATTTAGGTGGGTTTGAAATCAAATAAAGGACAAGAAACAGTTGGAATAAATATTCAGGCTTGATTTGGTGAATCTCTCATGGAAAGGTGAGAGGGCCTAAAACCCTGGGACTTAAAGTCATAATCTGAGTGAGTGGAGTCTTTGTCCTATGTGGCAACAGGGGGAATCTCAAGAATATGAGCACTGGGTGATAATTATGTCTACAGCACCCTTAGGGAAGGAGGGACTATGATTTGCTGCATTTTCTAAATGAGGGAATTAATATGATGAGAAGAGAGTAATTTGTTCAGAGTTACACAATTTCTAAGGGGTAAAGGCAGATTATGAATCTCAGCCACCTGACACTTGAGCCATGGTCTTCAACACTGTGGCATAATATCTCCTGTACAAAGTCCATAGGACTGCAAAGGCTCTCATTCTGGAGACCTTGCAAATCTGTCAGGAGGAGTATGATACCTTCACTGTCTAAAGGATCAGGATGTAGGAAGATATGAAATGGAAGGGTTTTGCAAGAATGGGAGTAAAATTATAGACTTTTCTTGGAAAGGAACAGTCCAAGGCAAGGTCTAAAACCTATTTTGAAATTCTCATTACTCATTTTTTGCTACCCCCCAAACAGTGAGTAGAGTGAGTCAATTCCGTTTCAAAGCACTTAAAATAGAGACAAATTAACACATGTAAAAAATAGCAAAACAGAATTATTTTGACCATGAGAAAACAATGGAGCAACTGGAAATTGTTGATTTATTTACTCTTTTGGCCCACTTATTTACTCAATTTTATCACTTCCATTTGCATTGTTGCATTGATCTATATTGTATTCAGGCCACTTCTACGATAACACAATTCACCTGGATGAGGTAGTGTTCTTTGTTTTGTTTTTAACTCTACTGCCCTGGGCATGATGATGTAAATAGTTATAGATGATGATTTAGGAAACAAGCAAAATTAAGATGTTATAAATTTCAAATTTACCACATTAGAATTGCTGTGTCCTCTTTTCTCTTGTGCCTTTAAATTCAGTCATTAAACAGCACTCACTCATCTATATAACAACCAGTGGATCTGGAAAATTGATTACAAATTTAGTTGGAAGATTTTTTTACAGGTAGGAAAGTAGACTACATATACACAAGCTTCAATTTCTCCTCTTCCAGGAGGACCCTGGTATCAGTGGAGTCTCTATGGATACCATCCTTATTTGGATGGTTCACATCACCTCTCTTACATAGTAGCTACTTGTACACTTGTATATTTGTACATGTCCTGTCTTCCAGTGGTGGTCCATATAGACCCAGGTGGCATCTTTTACTGGCATCTTTGAGAGCTGACTGCATGTTTAGATATTATCTATATCCTTTTTTTTTTTTTTTTGTAGAAACAGAGTCTCACTTTATGGCCCTCAGTAGAGTGCCGTAGTATCACAGCTCACAGCAACCTCCAACTCCTGAGCCTAGGCGATTTTCCTGTCTCAGCCTCCCGAGTAACTGGGACTACAGGTGCCTGCCACAACACCCAGCCATGTTTTTGTTGCAGTTTGGCCGGGTTGGGTTTGAACCTGCCACCCTTGGTATATGGGGCCGGTGCCCGACCCACTGAGCCACAGGTGTCACCCAGACATGCAATAATTAATCAATGTGTAAATAGCCAGTACCCGAAAAACTGCAGGTAGTTATTAAATGTTTGAAGGAATGTACAAAGAAAACAAGTTAGAGAAATAACAATTTAATAAAAGGCAGTAAAATAAATTTTGTGGTCTCATTATGATATGTTACAACTAGATCAGTATATAACCAAACTGAGTTTAATTTTTCCTTATGAATTAGGATCTTTCCAGAAAATACCCTCTAGTGGCTTTTGATTATACATATATACATATATATGTGTGTGTGTGTGTGTGTGTATACATATAATATATATAGATAGATAGATTAATTGGACTCCAAACTTTCCAAACACACATTATGCTGAACATGCCCCCACCTTGAGACCTATGTAATTGGTGATCTCTGTGCATGGACAGTATTCCTCTGATGATCATATACCTTGCCCTTATATTTACTAAGCACTCTGCTCAAAGGTCTTTTTTCTAGACAGGTATATTCTGGCTACGCTGGTTTTGTTGTTTGTTTGTTTGTTTTGTTTTGTTTTAAAACTAGTTCATGAATCCTTACACCTTGCTTTTTAAAAATAAAAACAAATACCTAATAATATATAGTTCTATTTATTCTCCATAAGGAGAACATTGCAAAGTGTATCTCTAGCTTTCAAATAGTGTCTGCATTAAAGCAGGTACTCGATGTCTATTGAATGAATACAAAAATGATTTCATATCATGTTGAACTCCTGGTCATAGATTTTGATGAATCTATGGTAACCTTCATCTTGATTTTCTGTTTAGCTTCAAATTTTTGATAAGATTTTTCAGTTTGTTTCATATTTACCTCATATATATGTATGTACTTTTCTTTTTTGATTGTCTAGGCTATCCATAACAACAAAACAATCTTTATGTTTTGCGTCTTATGATACAATAAATCATTTTTGAAAAACCATCCCAAATAATCTTCATAACTTTCATGATATCATAAAATTTTAATGTCTCGCTTATTATTTCATGACCTTGAGCAATAATGTTCCTGAACTTATCTGTAAAAGAAAGAAGAAAATACTTAACCTTGCAGACTTGTTGAAAGGATTTATTAAGATAATGATTTGAGGTAAAGCACTTAAAATGTTGATTCTCACCTATTATGCCAAAATCAGGGAACTTTTGCTGTTCATTGCCAAAAATGATAGTTCAAGTGAGAAAGGCAATCATTTCCTGAGGACATGACACCAGTTTCTTTCCATTTGATCCAGAGCTTTTGCATTATTTACATTATTTTTGTTACAAGATTTGGAGTCTTTGTGAAGCCTCAGATTAGAAATAATAAACTCACATGTAGATTTCTTCCTTATACATTGAGATTTCAATAGGTTCTTGACAACAACCTCTCTCTTTGCTGTTCCTGAAACACCTACCATATTCTTCCCAGAGACCTTCACTTTTACCCTCCCTTTTAATAGTATTCTCAGATGTCCATGTGGCTTACTCCTTCACATCCTCATGGTTTCTCATCATGTCACCTTAATAGTGAGGGAAATTAGCCACATCTCTATTCTCCATTCTCCATTCTGGCACTTCCTCTATCTTCCCTATTTTTCTCCTTATCATCATAATCATCTGAAATATTACACATCTATCTATTTTGTTAGTTTAACTCTCACCCATCCATAACCATTTTTATTAAGGATAGGGACTTGGTTCAGTGCTCGGACATCATCTTCTGGGATTTATCAAATGAAGGAAGGGATGAAATAAATGCGGGATGTATGCCTAGAACTGCAAGCAAAGCAAAATACAAACACACACCCTCAGAGAGAGTTTCCCACATGATAGGAAGTTCTATATGGAACAATAATTACAAGAGATGGGTTTATAAGCATTAGTGCAACTATGCTAAGTAGCACCATATGTCCAGCTCAGGCTATGTTACCCAGATATCCAGGACTTTAAATTTTCACATGAAATAAAGACATTGGTGGAGAAAAGTATGAGAAAAGTAAAAGAAACATTACAAAGCTTTTATCTGAAAAGGAAAGAGTTTTCATCATTCTAAGCCAAAGTCGGAGAAAAAGACAAAACTCAAAAATTTCCTTCCCTACTTTAAAACGTAAGCGAATGTAAGCCAACTCACTGATACGGACGATGGGAAAAGAAACAAACTAATGAGCAGATGAACCTGTCAGTAAGGAAAGGTCAGAGTTAGAATCCTTTATTTCTCATGTATTAGCTGGCCGGCCTCAGCAAGGTATGGTATGCATAAACTCTCTAATTCATCAATGTATACATTAGTAAAATAAAAGGGTACCATCTACATCATGCTTCTGAATTACAAAATTAGAATATTCAGGTAATATATTTTGCATGGTTCTTAAACACGTAGGAGCTATTATGCTTATTTAATTATTTAATTATTATTATGCTTAGCTACCATGTTAATTATTACTTTTAGGTATCACCTACTTTGAAAACAGACTTGAAGAAAATAAACAGAAAGGAAAAATTTCTAACTAGAATTTGTAAAATCGGGATGAAAAACAAGAGTCAAGGAATAAAGGGTGATGAGGTAAATGTTACAGCCTCCTGTCCTGTAAACACACCCTCCTTGTTCCTTTCTAATAGAATATGGAATTGGTGTGGCAATGCACCTACTATGCTGCCAAGGCTCTCCTCCACGTAGGAGTGGCCATGTGTTAATAGTTAAGTACCAGCCTGTGAAATGGAAGTGGGCTTCTCTTGGTGAAACTTCTGGGAAGGCACTTTTGAAAATGGGGACCGCCTTAGCTTGCATGTGACTTTTATCAACTGCTCACTTTCTTCCTAAAACATAGGCGGGCCAGTTAGAGCTTTACTATCCGTCCAGACACTACAGGGTGACCTCCAGAATGGAAGCACTGAAGTAAGAATGTCAGAGCAGAGAGTCACCAGGTCGCTATCAGACAAACCTGCACTGCCACCTGATCTGTCTTTAACAGGGGTTTGGTCATTTTTGTTTAGTCGCTCCTGAGTCTCTGTTTCTCACAGGCAAAGAGAATTTTAACTGATAGAGGTGATAATTACACCAATAGAGTGATTTAAAAAAGTCTAATTTGATCTATTATACTTGCATTTCACTAGTGAACTTCCAATACCCATGTAATAAAGGATCTGTGAAAGCTTAGAAAGCTTTAATGATCAAATTTCAAGAGTTCATATCTATATATGGCTAAATTTATTCCATTCATTAAAATCAAAAAGAACTATTTCCTAGCTTTTTATGTGGAAAGAGCACAAGTGATATCTTGATTGTTGTATTCGATAGTTTTTTAAAGATATAAATTGTTCTTTATATGTTTATTTCTTATCATGGCCTTTGCAAAAAGAAAATTGTTAAATTTTCCAGGACTGTGAAACATTTCTGTAGGAAAGGCAAACACGCATTATTTTCTAAATATATTATCTGATTCAGAAATAAAAATTTAAGAATACAGAAGAAAGAAAAGTTGACGCGAGTTTTGTACACTTGAATCACTCCAGTCCAGCTGCACGCTGAAGCTAAATATCGAGAAATCTGAAATTAAAATTTTTGTGAAGTACCTGAAATAAAGGCACAGTTTGGGTCAATAAAAGCTTCCCACATGCTTTCTATTTGGGGAATGAAGTGGCAATTGTGGCTGTGTATTTATAAAAATTGAAGCGCTGTCTCAGAAAGAAGGCTAGCTATGTGTAACCCAAGGTGAGCTCAAAATGTTTCTCAAGGTGGAGATAAGATATTTATTAACTTGCAGTTTGGAGTTTACCCAAGTTCTTTGATAAATACTTAAACAGAAGCCATAGAGCCCAGCATTATAAAGCAGAGAGAAAATGACTTTGATTTAGATAATTCTGAGAGTAGGAACGACCATATTCTCACCTTGACCACCAACAAGAATTATTTGGCTTACGGATGCAGACTTAATCATATATCATCATCAGCTCAGAGAAGTATCAGGGAATTAATGTCCTGGTATAAAATCTTAAAATAAAAAACAGGGGAATGTCAACTATGAATTCAAATGAGGCACTGCACTGATAGTTAAGAACTAGAGATTTTTGCAAGGGGGAAAAAAGTTCTCTCTTAAATATGGAAAGCCAGGGAATTCAGAATAGAAAAGCTGACAGAGACAGGGCAGCCTTAATTTACATGTCAGCAATAATATCTGCCTTACAAGACTATTTACTTGGTAACTTGATGACATTCCTTAAATTGGTTGGTTACCGTAGCAACTACCACATGACACATGTGGCTCCAAGATACAGAACATCTTCCTGCAAGAAACACAAAGACTGTCAGTGTCTCCCAGGAACATTACCATTTTGGGTAATGCTGAGAGCGGGAAGGAAAGGTGCCAGTCCTGATTCGAAGTGACTTTTGTCTTGAATGTCTACATTCTACTGGAGTGTCAACAGTGCTTTTAATATTCTTCTCACTCCTATTTATCACTTCTCTACCTTTTTCGAACGTTAATTACCTAAATACCAGCTTTCTGTTAAAGCTGCTAAAAAGCTTTCGACAAATCAAACCCAACCTACCTTTTCCAAAAAGAAAAAAAAAATCTTTTAAGATTTATTTTCTTCCGCTTCTTGGCTAATGCATTTCCTCACCTTGAATACCCCTCCTTCATACCAGGTGCATAAATATCTTCAGGAACTCAGGGCTTAGCTCAACTTTCCCTGGGGGAAAAAAAAAATTCCATTTGCCACCAATAAATGATAAACTCCAACGCTTGTCTAATTTTTCTAATTTCTACTTCATTTGAAACTGTGTATTGAAGAAATAAGTATACTATTAGGAATCCATTTCCATCCCACATTGAATTCTGTGTAGCTCTTCATTACAATTTAGCTGGTGCATTATCCTACTGAGCTTATGCCATCTAATTACCACTTTAGGTTCCCCTGAGAATGGAAACAACATCTATTAATATCTGTGACCACGTGCCAGAAACATATAGGCGTCAACAAACGTTTTGTGTATTTAATTGGCTTTTATCTAATAGTAATTTAAATAGAATGCCAAAATTGAGCACTCCTTCCAACTTCATCATCCAACAAGAATGATGAAGTACTTACTATTAACACCTATATTTTGCAGATGAAGAGACTGAGCTTAGGAAAGTTCAAGCCACTTCCCCTATATACACAAGTAATGAGTAGTACAGATTGGGATATAAGAATTGTGCTGCAATAGAACCCAAGGTTTAGCCACTAGGCATAGTGTCTTCTTTGCTTAGGAGATAATAAATTAAGAATCTTTGACTCTCTGTTTTGGACATGGGTTAGAATATTAACATGAGAAAGGTATGTCATGCCACAAAGGTTCAGTTGTAACAAATGAAATCAACACTCCGAACTTTCTTTTTCTCCATGCCTCTTTATAATCCTTATATAAACGGCCAGTGTTAGGTAGTAAAAACAAATAGGCAAAAAATAACATTCAACTCTCTAATTTTGAGCAAAGCTTCTCTCTTCTCCAAGTCATTTCCTTACCTGTAACATAAGAGATTTGGATTGTATAATGTCAGAGACTACCTCCTGGATCCAATTCTAAGGTTCAGCGTGTCTCTTTCCTATCTTAGATACTTTTAGGCTTAGAAAGGTCATGTCTTCCCAACATGACAGATGGTTCTAAGAAAGGATTCCTTGTCAAAGGTCCTCCAAATTTTTTCCCTATTTTAGTCAAAGTAACTGTTAAAATACTTTCAATGATCTAAAAGGATTTGTCCCTACTTCTTTCTCTCTCACCTCATTTTATACTCAATACTCACTGCAACCACCGTGGCCTTGTTACTATGTATTCAACTCAGGGCCTTTGAACGAGTTATTTCCTCTACCTGGAATTTATCTCAAGCAGATCCAGGTCTCTCTCACCTCTCCTGAATATCAGTCTTACTGAGGATTGTCCTGGTCATCACTTCCCTTGAATGTCACGCTTCTACTAAGGATCATGGTGGCTCTCATATAGATACTCCATTCTGTTCACTGTTTTATCTTTTTCTCATATTATTTTAACATAATCATTTTATTACACTTTTTTCTGTTTTTTCTTTTTTATCTCACTAGAATGTGAGCTATGAGGTCAGGAATTTTTGTATTGTATACCACAATATATTCCCAGTGCCTTGTACATAAAGAGTGCCCATGATTACATTAATGTACATGGCTATGACTTAATAATAAAAAAAAGAGTGTCCAATTTTTGATAATCATTTGGGTGAGTGAAATACGATCTATCTATTTTTATTCATTCATCCAGATTACTCTATTTATTGGTAACTGCTAGGCATAGTTCCAGTTGTTGGAATCCTCTTCATGATTTTTGAAATCTTAGAACCTCACACAATTTCACCCATTCTGGTCATTAAAAAAATGTGTCAATTATGAACAATGGGTACTCTTTTAAATTAATAAAGGGCAGGTCCCTTTTTTACAAAAATCAAATTTCAGAGCTTGGACTTTGAATATTTACTCAAGCTTCAAGTGTTCTCATGAAATTAGCCTTGTGTTGGTACAAACAATAAAGAAAAATAGATAACGTTAGCTTTTTTTGTATATCATGAGGTTTGCCGGCTATGAGGCTAAATTAGCTCCGGTTGCCTGAATGATACAGGTAACTGCAGCTATCCCCAAGCATTACCACATCTAATTTTTGATGTCATGCTTCAAGAAAATATAAAGCAATCAGAGAGAAATTCCAGAAAGCTCTATCAGAATGATAAAATGCAGGAGTGGACCTCACTGTGAGAAAGATCAATTGAATTAGAAAGATACAGCCTGGGTGGCGCCTGTAGCTCAGTCGGTAAGGCGCCAGCCCCATATACTGAGGGTGGTGGGTTCAAACACGGCTCTGGCCGAACTGCAACAAAAAAAAAGATACAGCCTGAAAAACCACAGATTACTGTTGAAGTTTTTTTCTTTGTAAATATTAAAGAAAGAGGCTATTTTTTTTTATTTTTTTTATTTTTTGGCCAGGGTCGGGTTTGAACCTGCCACCTCTGGCATATGGGACCAGCGTTCTACTCCTTGAGCCATAGGCGCCGCTGGAAAGAGGCTATTATTCTAAAAGAGAAAGAGAGTATTATCCTAACTATGTGAAGGAATACTCTTTTTTTTTTAAGCACTCTGTGTTTATATACGTGAACATCTGCATTAAACAAAAGTTATCTCTTCACTTCTAGAGAACAGTAGTATTAGAAGGGAAAATGTATTTCCCCACCCCACGTTCTGTGTAAGTGGATCCCTAATTGATTCTAGCAGAGGTCATGAAGAACCTGCATGGGGATGACCTTTCTCCTGAGACACTGGGATATGTAGGTAGCATTGGGCTTTCATTGAAGGGATCATCAGAAATTAACACAACACGCACAGGTGGGATTGCCTCAGCGGAGCACTTCATTAAACTGAGAGGGAAACAAGAACTGCTCAAATCTTTGAGACACTCCAGAAAAAAGAAAGCAGCTTTCTTTTATTTAGACTGGAAACATAGTCCACATAAATGTCTGCCCTGAGAGCCGCTGTATTTTTTCTGTAATGACTAGTAGGGGAACTTAAAGGAGTTCCTATATTTCCATGAAAAGATGTCGACTACATGTCAGAAGATCTGGGTCTTCCTCTATGTCCTATTATTAACTTGCTTTTGAAGCCATGGTAAATCACTAATTTCTGTATAACACATGTTTTTAAGCTATGAAAGGGGGTTAGTGGTGAGGCTAATTACCTTATCATGTTGAACAATATCTTCCTTTAAAATGAGAAAGCAGGCTCACCGCCCGTAACATAGTAGTTAGGGCACTGGCCACATGCACTGAGGTTGGCAGGTTCGAACCCAGCCCGGGCCAGCTAAACTACAACAACTGCAACAAAAAACTAGCCGGGCATTTTGGCGGGCACCTGTAGTCCTAGCTACTTGGGAGGCTGAAGCAAGAAAATTGCTTAAGCCCAAGAGTTTGAGGTTATTGTGGCCCGTGACACCATGGCACTCTACTGAGGGTGGTTTACTAAGAGTCTATCTCAGAAAATAAATAAATACAAATAAAAAAATAATAAAAATAAAATAAAATGAAAAAACATGTGCGAGAATCCATTTTTTTCCCCAAAGTAAAGCATTATTCAAATGTGTATTTAATTATAATAGATTTCTGCACCTACCCAGGAAGGGTAAGGGCTTTTGGGTGGACCCATCATATCCTGCTGTTCAAATTTTCTAAGAGGTTTGCTCTAGAATGACCAATGAAGTCTTATAAGCAGTGATGCTTTCCAACAGGATTGTTCTTAACTGTGATAACACGACATTCTGAGTGTGGGAAATGAGGATAAAGACAGATGGAGTCCAAGGGCATGGTCAGGTCCAAGTAGGTATATGTGAGAATGTTGAAAGAGGTCAAGACAGGTGAAATATACCGGGATTACCAACCAACAAGTCAGTGGGAAATCGGGAATTTGAAGGCAAAAAAAAAAAAAAATTACAGGATCAGATGGTATGAGAACAGGAATAACAGCTCTAGGTAGTTCAGGCAAATTTCACCAGTATTGGCTTATTATCCCAAAAGATAATGAAAATGGTAGTGACAGTTGGTGAGACTTACCAAGACAGCTTTCTATATGTCCCTTATTTTTGACAGAACTCAGGAAAGAATGATCACAATTTTGTTCCTCTTCCCTTTCATCTGATCTGTGGGGACTAGTCTATCTTTCCGAAGGAGGAAGTGGCTTCTGTTCTCTGTGATGTATTCAGTGTGACCACTGGCAGTGAAGGAAAGACTGGGTCTCTTCACTGGAAACAGGAGCTTCCAAATATTCCATATGATCACTCACATCAGACTTTGGTTTGACTCTACTGCATCAATACCCACATTGGCTAACAAGGAAAGAATTCTTTAAATGTACCTCAATATCTTCACTCTCTCTGGCTAACCTTCTCATGAATTGTTTAGTCCAAAGCATAATCATTTCTCCTTATGGAAGCAGTCTAAAGAAGTCATTATGATTTAATTGTATTGCGGTATGTTGCTTTTTATGCACTTAAGATTATAGAATGCTCAGATTGTTACAGTACAAGAGTGAAAATAAGGACACACCACATGGATTTTCCAGTTTGAGGGTTTTTTTTTTTTTTTTTCCTTAACCATACCTATAACCTTAGATGTTGAACTATTATCTCCAGGATACTCCAGGATACATGCACTATTTTTTAGGCCAAGTCTACATTTTTCATAAACTTTCTAACATACTCTCATTTTCTCTATATGCGTTGTCCTCTCTTCTTTGCAATTTTTCATGAGGCAATCACAACCTTTTATCCTACAGGCACGCAGTGGATCAGCTGAACTATTCATGGAGGAAAGTTAGAGGATTATGAGAAATATGTGGCACCCAGAAAATGCAGAAATGTCTGAAGGGTTAGCGATCTTTTCTGTTAAAAAGTCTGATGCCCTATATACTTATTGGTCAAGTTTAGATAGAATGATCAATAGAAATTATTAATCATTAAGCATCTATAATTCATATAAATAATATCATGTATTAATCAGACATGATGTACTAGTGTACATTATCTCTATTTATCTATTGCTTTACTTACAAATCTGTGTTTTTGTTACTTCATTCCTGACCTTAAAATCACCTTAGCAGGTAGCAATATATTATTAGTCCATTTTAGAAATGAAGTATTGAGACACAGCTCTGTTATATAGTCTACGAGCTACAATACTGGGAGTCATTGTACTTGGTATATGTCACTCTGTATCTCTTAGTGGCTATTTATAAGATATGAATGCATTATATTATTTTAATGCAATTTTTCATCATATAAACAGCGAATTATCTTGGTTTTTCTTATATAAAATACTGAGTAAGTTCAATGATCAGGCTTGTAAAAGTAAAAAATAGATTTATCCATGTTTTCAGAAAATAAAATCATATTCTGTCAAAAATTATGATCCTCTGCTATCCTCAAAAGTGCCTGCTTTCAGCAATCAAAGTTTATGTCAAATCCCCGTTATATTCTGTTTAGCTTTGTTTCCTAACCATCTCTGACCCTCTAGCTCATGATTCAGTAATTCTTTAATATTCTGATACCCAGGCACTTAAAAAACTACTCACTGTAAAAGAAGGAAACAAAAACCTCTCTCTTTACAATTATTTGGCCATTTTATGCCTTTTTAACAGTTTCTACATCCATTATCTTGTTTAAGCTAAAATATAAAGCATTGGAATGTAAACACACATTTTGGTACACACTTTCTTATGTCTATTTTCAGTACAAGTCAAAGGATAGAATTAAAGGTATAATTGCTATCTGTGGCAGACTCTCTAGCTGACTATTAATAACTAATCTCTCCTTATTAAGAGAGATTAAGAAACCTACATTTAAGCTAGGTTCTTGGCTTCCCAAATAAATGATGTCCTCCACTTCTCCTTACAGCCATATATAGTCATATAACTAAATAACCAGATGTATCTATGAAATTGCCTTAAAAGTCATCCTGCCACCTGGAAGGTGAATGGGATGGCTGGAGTTCTAGCAACCCTCTTGGGTCACATGGATTAAAAGCTTAGCTTAGTGATGATGAAGCAATCAGCTAAAATGAGATGGGGATTCTGAAAAAATTTGGAGACCTGCTTTGCCAGGTCTAGACTACTGACCTTTGGACTCTAAATTTTGGTGACTTACACATACAATGTGCCAGCCTTACAATAATACTGTCAAATAGGCACTTTTATTTCTGATTTACAAAAGAGGACATAAAGTTTCAGGGATTTTAAGTGACTGACTTATTTGAGACCCCAGTAGAATCCATGGTTTAGAATTACAGTTCCTAATACAGTTCTAGCAAACAATAGAGACTATAAATTTGCCTATTTACTAAGCTAAAATAGGCCTTATTTAATTAGAAACATTCAGTTTATAGTCAGATCATGAGAAGCAAATGGATAATTTCACTACCAAGGCCAAATTGGGTGATTTTAGTACTTTAGTGGCTCTTGACACCATCTAAGTTTCAAGAAACTTTCCCATTATCATTTCTTTAGAGACAAAGGCAGGCAGGCAGGCAGGCAGGAAGAATAGAAGAAAAGGAAAAAGAACATTTTTAAACGCCAAGTTTCAGTTGATGCCCTGAACTACTCAGAAACTTATGAACCTAAATATAAACAAAGAGAGAAAGATGCAATTTTTTTTTTTGCCAGAAATAACAAATTTTATTGGTAGGGAGGGGCAGCTTTTTGGAAGTTCAGCTGGGGACAGCAACGTGAGGTCAAGTCAAAGAAAATGTAGCAAAGAGCAGATTGGAGGCAGCTAAGAGACTGACATGGCTACTGATCCTCAAATAACAGTGGAGGTTTTAAATACTGTTTGTGAAGTCAAAGGACAGAGATAAAGAATGAAAACAGTGATTTTATCAAGGGCCGGAAAACAGTAGAGGAGGCAGTCCGACACTTGTTTGAATTACAAACCTTTCTTTCTGATTTTGACATGTTTAACTGAAATTCCTAGATAATTGCCTTGGGTTTCTTCATTTTGCATCTGAGGTTTCAACAGTTCCATTTCTTACTGTAGTTATCTGCCAAATGTTGATTAAAGATAAAAGCTAATGAAACCCCTGAACAATAAACTTCACCAACAGCGTGAGGCTGGATCTCTGGGGGCTGGTGTGTGGTACCACAGAGAGTCAAGCAGAGAAACACTGGTAACTGGCTCGGGCTTTTTCTCCATCGCTAATAACATTTAGCCTTTACCAAATACCTATGACATGCCAGGAAGTTTGCCTGTATCATTTGGTTCTCAATCTCCCTCTTCCTAAATGGAAACATAACTAGTCTTGCTATCTGCTTAAAAACTTAATCTGTGCGACATCCTCATTCGGAGACCTTGGCCAGGTTATCCATCTTTCCTCTCCCTCTGTTTTCTTAATCTATGAAATGGGAACAAAATTAATGTCTGCTTAAATTGTTGAGAATTGTTAGCTAAAATATACAAAGTATTTAGAACAGTGCTGCCTATAGCCTTACATGTGTTCATCATCATTGCTTTTGTTCTTGTCGTGACCCTTTCCCCCCTTTCACTGAGAGGAGAAGGAGGCTCCTAAGGTTTACCCAGTTAGTAAGTAGCAAAGCCATGATGATTCTAAATCACAGGACTGCAACCTCTGAAGTTAGTCATCCCTTGCGATATCTTTCATGTCTCACTCCAGTGAAGGGATGTTGAATTTTCAGAAGCACCTTTTAAAATATTCATTCCCCCCCCAAAAAAAATATCTCCTCCCTCAGAATGCTACTCATTGAAAGCAGGAGTATTTTTCTATCCTGGAGGGTAAAGGTAGACCTCCCATCGTCACCTTCCCATGGCAGCCTTTATTACAGCTCAAGTGCAGGGCCCAGTCTGCTTGCAGCAGGCTAACAGCATTATAAAAGGGCTATCTGATGTGAATTTGAGTTACTAGTGGCTTCGTGACAACCACAAAATGAATACAATTAGTTTTTCTGTGTTTGAGAAGCAAGCTCTTAGTTGGTTGGGATTAGAGGCCTGTCTTTGCCTCGGCTTCCCTGTCCTCCGCCTTCCTGAACAAGCCTCCCAGGCTGTCCACAAGCCTTTCTGTCCCAGTCAAAACAGCATTTTCAAGTCTCCACCAAAGGGTTTTCAAAATTAGAGTAATCTGAAGTGAATTTTAACAAACTTCTCTCCTTTCTTCTTGCTTTTCAATGTCTACTTAAGAACAAATGCGAAGTCAACTTCAATGTTCTTTATATTTCAAGCCCAATAAAAAGACATTAAAATTTCAACAAGCAATAATGTCTTTTTACTGCATTTTAGTACTAAAAAATAAGTGGTTCTAAGACCGCTGTGGCTGTTAGTACTTAAATGGCCAAATTATTTTAATTGTCTCAGAAGTGGTACTAAAGTTTGAAAAAAAAAAAAAACAAAACGACAGTACGTGTGCGAGGAGAGAAAAGTGCCATCATTATGCTCACATTTAAGAAGGGAACATTTGTCTGCATTTCAGTCAACAGCAAACCACTTTCCAGTAAATCAAAACTCAAAGAGGCGCGGGTGGCAAAGTCCATGGCATTTGCTACCTGTGGCTGAGTTGTAGTAAATTTAACTTTGTTGTGCAGAAAGCTGCTGCGCAGAATTATGAGTCCATTTGATTCCAATTTAATCAACTTGAAGTTCCAAGCTGGCCCATTTTGAGGCTGAGAGATATTGCATTACAGTGCATGAGACATATTTTTCTGCTTGGCAGAAAGCCCTTCGGACTTCTGTTGCCCAGCTCGGTGTCAAAAGATGTCTGAGAGTCCTGGGGGTGTGGGAAGCTAGGATACTGCTCAAGCTGCGTACATCCCACAGAGAAGAACCACCTACCCAAAGGCAAAAGGAACAGGGGTTGTGGCACACGTGATAAAGCGGAGAACAGAGCAGATTCTTTTCAAGTGTTTCCTAAACAAAACAGACTTCGCCTGAATAATAAATTATCTTTTTATACTCAATTTTAACAAACAAACAAAACCTCTCTTCCCCCATGTTTCCTCACCACTTACTGTGAACTCTGGGAAAAAATTGTCCTAAAACATTCCGGACATCCCCATAATAGGGCTCTGTTTTCTATTGATACACAGAGGATGCTTGACAATCACCCCTGGGTCTGTCCCCTTGCTCCAAGCTGTATTTAACAGGGTGTCTCAGGGTCCAAACCCAAATCTCTATTTTTCTTTTCCGATACTGACTTCCTAGGTATTCATTCAACAGCATGACTTTAATTTCCATTCATATGCTGATCACACAATTTACATCCCCAGTATCATTCTCTTCTCGGAACTACAATTATTTTCAACAACTGCAATTAAAAGTCTAATAGGCATCTTAAAATTAAAGCCTCCCAATGACACACTTAATACCTACCTTCTTTGAATCCAAAATGCAGTCTTCTCCAACTCATTAACTGCCAGCTTTATCCCACCAGACCAAAACCTGGCTTTAGCCTTTGATTTCCTTTCTCATATCTTACTTCTAATCTGTCAGCAAAGACTAATAGTTTTAGATTCAAAATATATCCTGAATTTTCCCACTTCTCACTACTGGCACGGCCACCTACCTGTCCTTGATACTGTCTTATCATCTTTGGATCCTGGCAAGAGAATTTTAGCCATTATTCTTGCTTTCACCAAAGTTTTACTTGATATATAAACATCATAGTAATTCTTTTAAAACCTAAGTCAGATCAAATCATTCGATTCAAAACCTACCTATGCTCTCCTAACGTATTTAAGTGGAATGCAGATAATTTACCATGACTCATAGCATCGTACAACCTCTTTAAATGCCTTTGCCTCTAATGCCATTCTGGTTCACACACTAGAGCCACACCTGTCTGTTCCCTAAACAGCCCTCGTGTGTTCTCACCTCTGGGCTTTTGCACTTGATGCTCTGACAACATAGAATGTTCTGTCCTCAGAACACTCTCTCATGTGCTTCCATTAGACCTCCCTTAAATGTCTCTTCATCAGAAAGCTTTATATGACCCACATAAAATAACATCCTCAGCTCCCTCACTACTGGCCCCTTCATTCTGCTTTATTTTCCCCGGTGACACTTATCACCACCTGTAATATTTTGTGTTTATTTGTCACTAGCTATCATCTCTGACTAAATCTGAACATCCGTGGATTTTCTTTTGTTCATACATATCTTAAAGTGCTTCAAATAATGCCTGGCACACAGGAGATTTGTAATAATTTACAGAGTTACCTGAATAGTTACTTACTTCACAATGGTGAGGGGAATCAACAAAGTACTACCTTTCTTTACCTGACTTAAAGGGACACTCAAAAAAGTATTAGGAAAGACAAAGTTTAGAAGACTCTTGAATTTCAAAATATATAAATTGTGTGAGGCAATCTCAGCAAAGGGGACAGGGTCAGACCAATCTACCTTCTGACACTACTTTCTGTCACTTTGCAAAGGTCACACATATTTGATATAAAATTTTTCTTGACATAATAGAAAGTGAGTCTTGGTAAAATAATTAGGAAATATTGATTTAGAAAAATCCGATGGTTCAGGCTTTCTGTAATATAGGGACAAGAGCCAAGAATCACCGGATTGTGATGACTTGGCTTTTTTTATTTTTTGCTTGCTTGCTTGAATCCATCTTTATCTTGCATGAATCCATAGCCACTTGATCAGTATGTCTGGCCGAGTGTTCTGGTCCCAGTAATGTTTCTCCATAACTGTTAACATAAAACCACCTCAAATTAATGTCTCTGCTAAATTAAACTTGACGTAGTTCAAAATCCACGCCAATCTGTTTTTAGTTCAGCAATCACTCATCACTCTTGTTTTATTAATTCTACAGATAAAAGCTGGAAATGTATTAACTTTGTTAAACAAAATCTGATTTTATGACTCAAGTATCAATCTTCACTATACAGTGATGAAAAAATATATAGCCTTTTATATATTATTTCTATAGACATATAGAGAGAATTTTCTTTGATTTTACCTTACAGGATATAGCTAAGATAATTGCTAATTTGTATTTCCCTCTAATATACATATCAATCTTCATGTTATATTAGACTCAACTAAAGAAACCAAACAACAAAAATACCCCAAACTTCAAAATTACATAGTGTTTATTTTACAAAAACATTTTGCTTATTCTTTGAAAATAATTACCACGTTGGCATTTCAAATGTCTCAGCGGGGTAGTTCAGGTCCATCATTAAGAAGGAAGTTTCACTTGATGAGATGCAATAGATAAGGACTCAAGCAAAATACATTACAGCACAAACTTTTCTAAATCTCATCACCAGCATCTAATTCTTTTTTGGCTGGATCCCTGTCTGTGTCTCCTACCCGAGACTCTGAATATTCTCTATTTCTATCCCCTACAAGTTACCATTTTTTGTCTTCCTATTTTGTTGTCCTAATATGTCTCTGTATAAAAAGCCTGTACCCATTATCATTGAAATATGTGTCCTGTTTCCCCTTTCTTATCAATTATTCCTCCTTTTGTATTATTCCAAACCATTTAGCACTCACAGCTTAATACGTGTATTTTTGGAAACAATATTCTCAATAATATATGGCCAAATGTGCACGATCACATTTTGTAAGGGAGCAATTAAGGATTGTGAAACAGCCTGGACTAATTTGGAGCCAACTTACCAGAATTGACTGACAAAAATGAGTATTAATTATCATGCCCTGCCTCTTTACTACAGCTGAGTTTAATTTTCATGGCCTTAGTATTACCGAAATAACACAAAAACAAATACACTCTTGTGACCTTACCATATGATGATAAAAGCTGAGCACTGGAACAAACATTGTAATTGTATGTTGTTATGCTGTTTAGTTAACATTTGTCTCATGTAGGAAAAAATAACACAAGACAAGAATTATATCATATTAATGGGGTATCGTGTGGTAATCATGACCTTTATATAGCAACATCGAAAAATGCTTAGCACAAATAAAAAAGATGTAGACATACTGTGAGAAAATACACCCCATGTGTTCATGTGGAAGTAAGATCGAACAAGATTATGAAGAAATAAAAGCAATATTTCTGTTTGGTTTATAACGTCAAAGAAAAGATGTTAAAGAACAATTGCACCAGATGGTGGTTAAACAGACAAGGAAGACAATTCAAGACTTACTGCAATGGGGGAGAAGGATTGAACTCCATTCTGCTGAAACAAAAAGAGAAAGTTTTAAAGTACTAGAGGATGTTGGAGAGAGGTTGGTCAATGCGACTATACCACATATATTTGTGAATTGGTGCTACACTCCTTTACAGAACCTGGGAGGGAGGTGCCCTATCGTAATGATTACATTTCAAGGAGATAGCTCCCAGGTGCTTAGAAATACATTCCTGGCAAGGGCCTGGGAGAATATTTACACCTAAAGAGACAGAGAAAGAATTTATAATCACAAGTTGTCCAGATCACATGCTCTAATAAAAGGAAATCAGGACCCAGAGTCAGAAGGAAAACTTTAAAGTTATTCATCCTAAAAGAACATTAAGGCTTTTTTGGTATGAATTATTGGTAATGTTTTTCTTGCCTTTATTTTTTATATATACATATATTTTATAACTTAAATCTAAAAAGCAACAAAAACTGCCCCATTTAGTAAGTTTTGAACTCACCAAAATGTTCTTTTGAGCAAAATAGTCAAAATTATCACTCATATGGCGATTTCTTAAAAGAACCTCATATGGTTGGTGTTATAGCTCCTACTATAGTTCATCTTTGAAGACACCAAGAAAACAAATCTGAGGTTTTTCATTATCCCTACTTGTGGTTTTCTAATTTCTCAAGAAAATGTCAGATTGCTGGATGGGTCTGAGATACATTGGAATCACAAAAATGAGTAAAAAGGACCACAGAAATCTCTTAGCTAATTTTTTTCAATTTCTTTTTTTTTTTTCAATTTCTTTGTTTGTACTTCCCAATAAAATTTTCTGTTTCATTGAGCAAAGATGCTCTAAGTAGCTCCTGTCACTCCTAGCTAAATGTCAATATTTAAACTTCTGAACAACATCTTATATGAGTTTAAGTTTACTGACATTTTGAATCCGACAATGTTGTAGAATTATCCCACTTTTGCTCAGAAGCTTTTAGAGAAAACTGCATTTAATCTTACAAGAACTAATATGATATTAGGCTAAAAATCTTGACCAGGAACAAAGAGAATGTGTTTTTTCCCAGTCCACCATGAAATATATATATATATATATATATATATATATATATATATGTGTGTTATGTATAACACTGACCAAATCTTATCATGTTTTTGGCCAAACATTACAGTTCCAAATCTGTACAATGAAAGGGCAAATGGAAGAATATACCATGCTCATAGCTAAGAAGAATCAACATTGTTAAAATGTCTATACTTCCCAAAGCAACCTACAGATTTAATGCCATTGCTATTAAAATACCAACAATATACTTTCAAGACTTGGAAAAAAATAATTCTTCATTTGGTATGGAACCAAAAAAAACCTCATATAGCTAAGGCAGTTCCTAGTAATAAAAACCAAGTTGGGGGCATCAGCATACCAGACTTTAGGCTATAGTGGTCAAAACAGCATGGTACTGGCACAAAAATAGAAACATAGACATTTGGAATGGATTAGAAACCAGGAAATGAAACTAACATGTTACAGCCACCTAATCTTCGATAAACCAAACAAGAACATACACTTTGGGAAAGAATCCATATTCAATAAATGGTGCTGAGAGAACTGGATATTAACATGTAAAAGACTGAAACTGGACCTGCACCTTTCTCCACTCACAAAAAATGATTCAAGATGAATAAAAGTTCTAAATTTAATTCATGAAATGAAAAAATTCTTCAAAGAAAGCATAGGAAAAACACTTGAAGATATTGGCCTGGTGAAAGACTTTATGAAGAAGACTTCCATGGCAATTGCAACCACAACAAAAATAAACAAATGGGACTTAATTAAACTGAAAAGCTTCTGTACAGCTAAGGAGACAACAACCAAAGCAAATAGACAACCTACACAATGGGAAAGGACATTTTTATATTTTGAATCAGACAGAAGATTGATTACTAGGATCTATAAAGAACTCAAATTAATCCACATGAAAAAACCCAATAATCCCATATATCAATGGGCAAGAGAGATGAGTAGAACCTTCTCTAAAGAAGACAGACGAATGGCTAGCAACCATGAAAAAAATGCTCAACGTCCCTAATTATTAGAGAAATACAAATCAAAACACTCTGAGATATCATCTAACAACAGCGAGAATGGCCTATATCACAAAAATTCAAAATTGTAAATGCTGGCATGGATGTGGAGAGAAAGGAACACTTTTACACTGCTGGTGGGACTACAAACTAGTGCAACCTTTTTGGAAGGAAATATGGAGAACCCTCAAAGAACTCAAGCTAGACCTCCCATATTGATCCTGCAATCCCATTACTGGGCATCTACCCAGAAGGAAAAAAATCCTTTTATCATAAGGACACTTGCACTAGACTGTTTATTGTAGCTTGATTTACAATCACCAAAATGTGGAAACAGCCAAAATGCCCACCAACCCAGGAATGGATTAACAAGCTAAGGTATATGTATACCATGGAATACTATTCAGCCATAGAAAAGATTGGAGACTTGACATCTTTTGTTTAACCTGGATGGAAGTGGAACACATTATTCTTAGTAAAGCATCACAAGAATGGAGAAGCATGAATCCTATCTACTCAATTTTGATATGAGGACAATTAAAGATCTAATATATGGTGGGGGTTTGGGGAAAGGAAGAGCAGAGAGAGGGAAGGAGGGAGGGGGTGGGGGTCTCAGTGTGTGACAGACCTTTTGGGGGCAAGACACAATTATTAGAGGGACTTTACCTAACAAATACAATCAGTGTAACCTGTTTTCTTGTACCCTCAATGAATCCCCAACAATAAAAAAAAAAAAAAGAAAGAAAGGGTAAGCACCAAAATTGTTAAGATCTCTTTCAGCTCAAATATTTTATGATTCTAAGATTCTACTACTACCTCATGAGATCTCTGTGAGGCAAAAGTTAGTTTACATTTGTTTAAGTTTTAGAGGAAGTACAGAAGTGCACCGCAAAAGAGGCAAAAGACCTGGTAGGTAGTTTTAGAATAAAGTTCGACCATTCCAGATAATTCTCCCTAATGAAACAGTCTCAAGGAAATGTTTTCATGAACCCATTCTATGGAGAGCTTTAGAAATGGTGAGGTTGCCAAGCTTTAGTTCTTACTTATAGCTGAGTTGAGTGTCAATTTACGGTGTTTCTAGCAAGACCACAGTTTCCACTGTATTAAAAAAATTAAATACGTAAGAGTTTCACAAGTTACCATTAACTATAAAACTATATAAAGAAAGAAGTTACTATGGATTTATTAATGCTTTGTATTATGTTATGGATTTGACATGCATAGACTTGAAAAAAAAATAAAAATGCACAGAAGGTACATTATTTATTTAGGAGGAATGTATACCTGGTTTGTACATAAAATCAAGAACCTCTTTCCAAAAAAATACATGATCACCTTCCACCCTCCTTTTCCAAATTTGGGAATCACTGTTCAACGTATATTGACAAGTTCTGAGTTTGATTTAATGCTCACTTTCTGAGGAACAATGTTTGCAAAGTCCGGAAATACTATTCAGCTTAGGTCACATGTAAAATCTGGGAAAATAAAAATGCAAAAGTCAAACCTGAATAAAACAGATCATTCATCTAAAAAGAAGTACATCCTTTGTGACATACCCAACAGTCAGAATTTCTCAGATGACAGAAATCACATTTCATGAGTTGTGCTCTTAGCTGGTTACCCAAAGGGACCATAATAATTCCCTTCAGAAATTTGTGTAGCTGACTCTCTTTCCTTCAAGACCAACTACTCCCTAGAAACAATGCCTCTGAATTCTGGATATGAGGTGGTTTAAGACATCCACTGCTGACACTTATGTTAGAAAGCACTAAAAATTCTACCATAGAATTTTCCTCCAAATGAACATTATTTGAGACTGTCAAGCCTTCTTCTTTAGTGAAGTGTTAGTTACTGATGAAGATTTGGTCATTGTAGATTGCCAAATGGAATATGCCTAGCAATTGATTCTATCATAACCTTAATCCCCAAAGTTAAAAACCAAGGTTGTGTAGCATCTGAGTGTGGGAACATTTCAGAATGTTAAAGCAGTTGGAGTAAAGCCAATTTGAGTTCACTATGCACAGAAATCTACTTATTTTCTTGAGATGAATTCCAGGGTAGAATTAATACACTAATAAATAAGTACGTAATATAAGTTAAAATGCTGTAACTACTCGCTGGCTGCTCAACAAAGCTTGGCTTTTTCTCTCCACCCATGTTCCAGTGCATGGCTATCTGGGTACCTGCTCCACGCACAGTGCACATGGATTACCTTTTTATTATTTTCTGAATTATATTCCTCAAGTTGTTTATGTTTAACCTTCAGAAAGCCTTGTGCCCTTATTAGCTAAAATCATCTGACTTGGTGGTATTTAGAACTAATTTTAAATAACTGTCAACTGATATAAAGATACATAATTGTGACTAAGGCTCAAAGACAGGGCATTAAAGGGAATGATCCCAGGGGAAAGTTAACAAATCTTGGTTTATTTTTCTCAGGCAATGAACCTTGACCTAGAAAAATTGAAGCATATTGAGATTTGGTTGCTTAATGGATATTTCATTGACCCTTTCATCTCCTTGGATCTTTTTCTGTATTCCCTTTTACATGGCTGGTAAAACTGTTATTCTAGACTAGTGGTTCTCAACCTTTCTAATACTGCGACCCTTTAATACAGTTCCTTATGCTGTGGTGACCTCCAACCATAAAATTATTTTTGTTGCTACTTTATAACTGTAATTTTGCTACTGTTAATAATCATAATGTAAATATCTAATATGCAGGATGTATTTAGGCAACCCCTGTGAAAGGGTTGCTCGACCCCCCCAAAGGAGTTGTGATCCACAGGTTGAGAAACACTGTTCTAGACCAAGGTGAGGTTGTAGAGGACATCTGAGGCACTGAGGCTATTTTCCTCACATTTGTATTTCTTGATGGTGGGGAGGGGTGCTTCACAGCATATCATGTGAAAAATCACCTCTTTCTTACCATAAGTCTTAAGCTAAAATACAGATTCAAGACCTCTGATAAGGCAGAACATGCTGCTAATTATATGTCTGGATCTGGTGGAAATGTCTTGATTATCCAGGTGGAGCTATTCCAAGCAGTCAGACCATGCTAGCAATTTGATATTAACAACCAACACAAGTTCTTTTCTCCAGTACATGAAGCAGAGTAGCTTGGTAATACCAAAGATTCCCAACTGAAGGCTGATCTTAGGAAAAACAAAAGAGCAGTTTCTTTGTAGATCTTATAACAAAAATGGAACATTTTTAAGTCTAAAGCCCTAACTATGATAACTATGTGTCTTATAAAAATAAATCCCAACTGGTAGTTTAGTAGAAAACAGCTTGATTTATAAATGATTGGCTCTGCTTGTTTGTTGCTTTATCCAAAGTTATTATCACCTTCCACAGGAACACAGTATCCTCGCCAACACTCTTGCATGGCTCAGACACCCAGGGTGATAACATAACCAAGTATCATGTACAAAGCAGTCAATCAATCAATCTGGAAAAATGAGCAAGTCTCACCCAGCAGGGTCCCTCCCTGGGAGAAATAACAAACTATTATCTTTACTATCTCAAACCCTATCCAAACCAATAAGCCAATCAGCTGCTCAATTTTACTACCAATGTGGGTAGAAAAAATGATAATTGCATTGTTTAGTGAACCATTCCAACCATCCAGTGTTGTCGAGACCCACCATGTTGTACAACGAACCATCTGTGTAGTTTTATTGAGTTAAAAGTCTAAGAAAAGGAAAATAGATCCAATAAACCCAGAGGTCAGTTAAAAAAAAAAAAAAAAAAGATACACTTACTTAATGAAAGTAATCGGAGACCATTCTTCTAAGTGAAATATTGCCAAGAAGGTAAAAACAAACATCACACATATTCAACACTAAATAGGAACTGGTTGAGCAACAGCTATATGCTCACAGGGAAGCAAAGCTCAATGGAGTTCCACTTGGGAGGAGGGGGAGAAATGGATGATTAAATTCACTCCCAATGGTTACACAGCATACGTATATAACCTTACTTTCCAGGTGAACGACACACCTGTAACTCTGACTTTAACTTTACAAAAGCAAACTATTAAACCAAAACATATGTATACCAATAATAATCTGAAATTAAGAAAAAAAAAGTAGGGTGGCGCCTGTGGCTCAAAAGGGTAGGGTGCCAGCCCCATATGCCAGAGGTGGTGGGTTCAAACCCAGCCCCGGCCAAAAACTCAAAAAAAGAAAAAAAGTAAAACAAAATTGGCCTACTGCCAAATACATGCAGGATAAAAAAATTTCCTAAGAACTGACCTCTCAAAAATAGGCTGGAGGATTTAGGCCATACACTGTAACCTATTCTCTTGTAATTTAATCCACAGTAATGAAAGTTCACATTTTATCTTAATAAATTTAAGCTGATACTTAAATTTTCTGTGATTGTCATTCTGAAAATAATATTCTCAACTTAAGTCACAGACACCATGTTCAGGAAAATAAAAATGTCAGTATCAAACGTCCATGCAAGTGATGATAATTAAATAGAACTAAAATACAATGATCAAGTGTTAAACATAAACCATGTGTGTGAGTGGCAGTGACCAGAATACATCTTTGTTTTTATTGCTGGAGGTATTATCTGCTTAATCGTGACAATATTTATCTTACTAAAAATGAAAAAGGAAGTCTCTGTATCTATATATGAAGACTAACCATGTATAGGAATGTGGCTTGTCCAGTTTTTAACAACAGACCATTTCATTAACATTAAAATAACTACTTCTCATGTGGGGTATACTGTTATACAGTGATGAAAGTCTTTTCAGATCGCCATGAAATCCACCATAATTTAAACCCATAAATCACAGAATCATATGGAATAGAAAACTTCTTTCTGCAATTAATCAAGAAGTTGAAGTTCAAAAGTGACTTCTAATAGTCATGTAGCTAGCTAGTGGAAAAGTATGTATTATACAGAAAGCCCTAGAGTCTTCCGATCTAATTGTTGTTCATTATGCCAAAAATCAAGATTATATCATGAGTTATTAGTATTTTAAGCTTTAATTAAAAAGCTGAATATAGCAATAGAGAATCCACCAATTGAGATAGAGGTAGGGACTAATCTAAAAAGAAGAGTCATCATTATACATCAAACAGCCAAACCACCATGAGTACCCATGAGTGTTCAGAACTTACTCTTGTGTTGCTGTTGTGGTCAATAAACCAGTACTAATGCAGGTTGAGTTTCCAACTCAGCTCACCCAACCAGCCAACCCAGAAAATTTAGAGAACAAAACAGTATCTTGCCTAGTTCAATTATGTAGTATGAGAAATAAGTAGGAAGGCAATTAGAAATGAGAAAAATTTGAAAGAAGATAAATATAGTATTGCAAAGTTAGAGTGATGATTAGAAATAAAAGAGTAAGATTCAAATTGCAAAGTCAACATCAGGCTGAGACTCAATCACATTCCCCATGGGAAATAGATGGCACATTAATTTGGGGACAGTTTAACAAAGGGACTAGTTATAAAAGGTAGCCAGCTGTAGAGAAGCCACAAGGTATGATTAAGTACGGAGGCTAGTAACAGAAGAACACTAGTTATTCTCACCATGTCTGGAGGGATTTGCAGAATGCAAAGATAGAGAATTCTGAGATTTAGTGATCACTGGTTTGTGATTTATTTCCGCCTTCCTCTCCTTTCCTACCATTTTCATGGGTTTCCAAATTGGAAAATCCAACAGGACGCCAGAGGTCGAGAGAGCTGGAAGGTGGAGAATGGATCTTGGAAGATAAGCAGAAGATCTAGAGTATATGCACTAAAAACTATTTCTAAATGTCTCTTTCTTCTATTGCATACTTGACTTTGCTCATGCTGAGTAAGGAAGTCTTATGTCAGCCACGCCCTGAATCCATCCCGCATTTCACTTTTTCTTGCAGTCATAATATCTAACCTGCTAAAGTATATCAGCATTGAGAACAAGAATCTGTTTATATATTATAGAAAGAAGAATCTCAGTAAAATTTGGCTGAATTGAATTAAATGAAAATGTTGACACAAAAATCAACTAATTTCCCTGGATTTTAAAAAAGACGAGTTTTAACTAACAACATTAGAATTTACCTGTCAGCATAATGGAATATATTGTATATTCAATTTGAAACTACAATGTCCTAATATTAGACTCTGTCTGCCTTTGGCTCACAAAATTGAGTTATACTGGAGGGGCTTGTATGAAAAACACCCCTATTATATCCAGTTCAAATAATCTAGAAATCAGCATACCTCCCCTTTTTTGCTAGAGGCTGGGGATGAAGTAATGTGGCTCAGAAGTTGCAACTCATCATTTGCAGAGAAAGAGGTGATGTTGAAGTGATTTGGTTGTTAGGAAGCACCCATAGCAGCAGGGGATAGCCCCCCTAATTTCTCTAGTAAATACTATATTAGATTGATCAGTGATAGGTACTTATGTTGAGGGCAGTGAGAGTTCATAGAAAAGGAACCTTAAAAGTCTAAAAAGTCCAAGCCCATCCTGTTCTAAGTTATCAAGATATCACATCATTTAAAGATATCTCAGAAACACTTTATCAATCACAAATTCATCTTGTCTTTCTTATATCAAAACCACTTTCTAATCTCTCTTCTTATAATTGATGTTATTTTCTTCATAAGAAATATCAGCATGTGTGAAGTAACTTTTTTTATTTCCTAGTGGACATAGTTGTGTTTTTTATCTAGTGATTAAATTACTCTCACTGAATTTATAATCCCGACAGATTTTAGAAATATGTGCATGGTCAGATTAATTTAATTACTTTCTCTAGGTGTCTTTTGTTAAATGATTCTATCTGGAAACTTGACCTTAAGGAACATCTGTATTGATTTTCTTTTTCCTTCTAAGCTCTGTATATTAGGTCTGACATCGAGGATGTAGAAAAAGAAAGCATTGTTTAATCATGTATGCTCAAATGCAGTTTAGACCTTTAAGGTGAAGCACCCTATTTTGTGGCACATGTGACCTCATTGTGTCTGATTTATGAGGTTCATCCTGCTGTGAGGTTATCAGCATATTCTCAGGACACACAAATAACCTGGGGTACACACTTGTTTCTAAATCTTACCTGTAACTATTTACTTATCTGTCTTTGAACTTCACTTTCCTCTTTGAACTTCAATTTCTATCTTGTATAGTGTAATAATAATAATTCCCCTGCCTTAGCCAGGCACGGTGTCTCACGCCTATAATCCCAGCACTGTGGGAGGCTGAGGAGGAAGGATTGCTTGAGCTCAGGAGTTCGAGGCTTGTCTGAGCGAGAGTGAGACCCTGAGTCATGGAAAAAAATGGAAAAACCCAGCCGGGCACTGCGGTGAGTGCCTGTAATCTCAGTGGCTTCGGAGGCTGAGGCAGCAGGATGCCCACAGCCCAAGTCTGAGGTTGCAGTGAGCTACGATGCCATTGCACTCTGCTCATGGCACAGGGTAGAACTCTGTCTCGACAAAAAAAAAAAAATAATAATAATAATTCCCCTGCCTAACACTTACAGTATTTTTGAGAAAATTAATTTTTTTTTTTTTTGTAGAGACAGAGTCTCACTGTACCGCCCTTGGTAGAGTGCCGTGGCGTCACACGGCTCACAGCAACCTCTAACTCTTGGGCTTACGTGATTCTTCTGCCTCAGCCTCCCGAGTAGCTGGGACTACAGGCGCCCGCCACAATGCCCGGCTATTTTTTTTGTTGCAGTTTGGCCGGGACTGGGTTTGAACCCGCCACCCTCGGCATATGGGGCTGGCACCCTACTCACTGAGCCACAGGCGCTGCCCCATAAATTCAAATGACATAAAGAAAATATATGCTTTTGAAATGGTTGTCATTCAATTTCAAGCCTACAGGCCTTTGTGAGTCTAATTTTCTTCATTCTATTTATGTGCAGTTCATAAAGTAGTAAATTCTGGAGTACAGTGAAAAGATTGGACTTGGTTCAATCTTTTACAGTCCAGGTTTGCCACTCCATAGTCATGTGGATAACTTGGAGCAAACTTCTTAGGTCCTCTGGAGATCAGTTTTATAACTTTTTAAGTGGGGAAAATTGAACCTTTTCATGGGGATACAAATGCCTTTCATGTAATAGTTATTTAGCTATCGCTAACTACTTCTCTACACCTTTCTTAAATTGTATTTCTTTGTCAAAATGCATAAGGCAAATGCCTTGTTTGTTTCTAGAGCCTACAACTTAGAAACTAAGGAAAATTCACAAAAGTTCACAAGAGAGTTAAAAAGAGAGCTAATGGCTTGGAAAATAGGATGTGTAAAGGAAGCTTAAAGGCACTGGATCATTTGGTACTGAGCAGAAAACCAAAGGGGAATTGAAAATGTCTTTTCAGAAATTAAGATAAGGAGATGGAATGAAGATCATCTCCTTCCATTCATGAAGATGAGAGAGAAGAGGTCCGATACTGTGATAGTGTGATTTTCCAGTTAAGGATGCTGGGTAGAGCATAAACATTTATTATCTGCTTCTAAAACCCACTGTAACACTGTATGGACAGTACAGAAATATTTATATATATTGTATATGGGAATATGTGTGTGTGCATATACATATGTATGTGTGTATGTGTGTTCATATATATACACTTGAAGGTAATAACCCACAAAGAGAAAGGGAATAAGGGATAACAAAAACAAAATTTAGGAAGCTAGAAAGCACATAGGCAGGTGTTAACTGATTGAGTGGACTGAGAAAGTTGAACCCTATAAGCTGGCAGTAAAGAACACGGATAAACAACCTCCTTTATACCAAAGAACTCATTGTTGTACCAGGTACCTCAAAGTTTTGATGCAGGAACTAAAACAAGAAAAACTGACTGAAAGTCTGGATAAGAAGCTATAAGATCCTCCACTAGTCCTCACGTCCTAGAAATTGTGGTTTTTCTTCACAGGTGGAATACTGGGCACATTATTTTGCCAGCAAAAGCAGAGGATCTGCTAAGTTTAAATGTTTGTGTCTCTTTAAAGTTAGTGCTGAAACTCAACCCCTAGTGCAACAGTATAATGAGAGATAGGTGGTGATTAGGTCATGAGGAATTCTGTTTCCCTCCATTGTGGTCCTTCCACCCTTCCGTGATACGAAGACACTACATTTGTCTTTTCCACTCTGTGAGGACACAACAAGGTACCATCTTGGAAGCAGAAGAACAAGCTCTCAACAGATACCAATTTGCCGGCATCTTGATCTTAGACTTTCAAGCCTCAAGAACTCTTGAGAAATACATTTTTATTATTTATAAATTATGTATTCTAAGGTAATTTGTTATAGCAGCAAGAATAGATTAAGGCAGAGTCTCTGCACTGGGAAACATCAGACACAGTTGAAAGTGCAGTACCAATGTGGAAAGAGACAGAGTAAGTAGAAGTTTGACATACAGAACATTGAAATCTCTTCACCCTCTTCCCCTATTTGACTTCTAGACACAATAACCATAGAATTTACCATTCAAATGGGAGCACTTTTGAGAATAAGATGAAGTATTATTAGTAATTATTTATTTTGGAACATGGTCTATGTACACAACCCCCATGCAGATTGGGACTTGTGAGTTTCTGGGCCCATTTTTAGAATTCCAGTAGCCAGCCACATAGTCTCCAGAGAAGAGATTAGATGAGTCTTCTCTGACCAACTCTGAAAAACACAAGAGAAAAGACCTGAAGAGGCGAACACCAAGGATTCCCAAAGGTAAAAGTACAGCCAGCCAGTTCTGTAGTGAAGACCACGTTCAAAGTGTATTAGCTCTGGACAGCATTTACAAACCAAAATAATATAAAACTTAGATAATGACCTTACGCAAATTATAATAAAAACAGTTGGGAGAAATAAAAGTGTGTATGTCAGGAATGGGACTAGGGAAGTTCCTAAATAGGGATGAATTGTCATCTTCTATAAGAAGAAGATAATAACTAATGCCTGAAATTTAAAGATAAAAGCTCAGAATATATGCATGCTCTTTAAAAATATAGAGATAAATTTTTGTTAAAAAAATATGCTAAAATAAGTGAAAGACTTTGAAGAGAGGGAAGTTTTAGGTCTGATGACTTTTTTTTTTCTTTTTTTGGTATCTGGTGCACTATTTACCTTTTATCCCAAAAGTTGGCATATTGTGGTCTCTAGGTTAAGTCTATCTAGTGGCCATATTTTTTCTAAAACAAAAAGTTTTGCGGGAACATAGCCATGTCCATTTATTTACATATTTCTATGGCTTAATACACAGGACAACTACAAAGGTGAATAGTTGCAACAGAGACAATATAGGCCATAGTCTAAAATATTTATTATTTAACTCTACAGAGAAGAAAAAAAAAAAGTAAAGATATTTGTATTGAATACATCCTAACAATGGATGTTTTAGCCTTGGAATGATAAGTTGAGCAAAACTGAGGGCTTCTCATTCTTGGAGTCCTGCACTGGCACTTTCATTTTCTAATTTATTATGAGTTATCTTATTTAAAGCCAGGATGATTAAATGATTTCAGTGTCCAAGATGGCAGCCACCCTGCTTTAAATTAAGCAAAGTAAATCCCTATTATTATTATTATATACTTATTTACTTTATATTTTTAGCATTTTGTGCTCAGTTGTCTATTTTGTTCTAAATATACACTGTAGGTTTTCTTGAACTTATTTTTTAAGTAATAGCATTTGTGCACCCAGCTACAAGGTTAATTAGCAAGAATGAAATCGGAGGTAAATATCCTTCTGGAAATCTGGCTCTCAGAGGAGTTCAATGACACAGCTCAACACTCACTTCTGAGAATGAGAATTTAAGTGCTTTCCTTAGGGAAAATCCTGAATGATATCTTATAGCATCTTTCTTGTTCAACCGCTTTCATATCACATTAACTTAACATATTACACGATCTCTTAGTGTCATGTTTCTTAACATGCTTCCTGATAAACTGCCTCATTAAAGTAACAACAAAAAACAAAATCTTCCACTTTTTGGTCACACAGGAAGTAACACCTTAAGAGGTCAGTAGATCTCCATTACTCACCTCCACTTAAGGTCTCAACACTAGTCCTGCTAGAAGGGGAATTCGCTAATCAAAATTGTCAGTTTGAAAATAATTCTTTCAGAGCAAGTGAAATCTGTACTCATGGGAGTACACAAGTCCTTTCATGTCAACATTTATCACTGGTCCTTTGGCTTAAAAATAACTTGAAAAAGAATTAACATCTTCATTTTCATCATTATAAAAATCATACAGAATACTTTAAGAATTATAAATGATCAAGTATTAGACTATACTAATAATGACAGTCTAAAAATGCAATTTTCATTTTCTGAGATCCAAGTCTGGCATTTAGGCATACAATTTTTACTCAGTACCATAGATCATTGTAGAGAAAACGTGTCAACAACGTGACAACCACTCTCGCTTTAGATCTTAGCGTGAAGAAGCAGGGGTGAAGGAATTAATATAAGACTGTCCTTCAGGTAACAGTCAACTATTTACTCACAGGACACTTAACAGTACTTACTGATTGGGATTAAACACAGTGTCTTATACATAAAGACTAAAAAAAATACTGGATATATAAATAAGTGAACAATTATATCTATCAGTGTATGAAAGGATGAACAGATAGATGAAGAAATGTAACAAAGTAGGAAGTTTAGACTTAAGGTTGGGGGGAAGGTAGCAGGTATGCAATGAAATGACAGGATAAAAGATGTGAATCCCATGGTCATCATATAGTTTTCCTTGTTACCCAGAATAAACCTATTTGATAATTCTATTTTATCATAAAGTATAATACAAATATTGCAAATGGTTACTTTTATATTTTTCATATACATATGAATTTTCTTTTAAAGAAAAACTGCCATTTTCATAAGCAGGAGGAGCCTAAGAAAGCAATCAATGGTGCAAACTATTGATATATGGAAGGGATATAGAGTAGAACCTTTAAAGTTGACCACCTCCCTATATTACCACCTCCATAAGTTGACCACACTAGACATGTCCTCAATATATAACAGGACTAGTTCCTCATGTTGACCACATCTGTACCTCTGTATGTTGACCAGTTTGTTACAGTCTCTTGGGTGGTCAACTTACAGAGGTTCTATTAAATATGGCAAGAAATACTGCTTTCAGATAGAACAAAAGCAAAGGCATACATATGCACATGAACATACAGGCCCACATCCCTTGGCCCACCTCTTATTGTAGCAACAAATGAATGAAAAATCTTGAAATGATATCACTATCCTTCAAAGTATGATATATGAATTAAATGTGAAGATGAGAAACAAGCAAGAACTATTTGTTCTGCATCAGGTCTTGGGCTAGACATCCAGGTGAGGACATTCTGAGGCTTGGTCTCTACCCTTAAACAAGCTTAAAATTGAGCCTGAAATAGAAGATACATTTTTAGAACTAGTGATAGATTCAAATCAGAGTACACGCATATGTTGCCATGTATAGTGCATAAAAGTAGAAACATTAGTTATAAAAGAGAACATTGTGATGGCATAGTCTGACATGTAAGTTTCTAGGTGTAGAAAGTTCGAGATTGTAGAGATGAATCAGAACTGAGACTAGGATGTAAGCGTTTCCTGTGTTGTCTGTTTTCCTAATTCCACTAAGGAAAATGACAAATAAGTATTGTGAGTGTAAAAACTTTGCTATTCATTTATGATTCTCCCTACGTAGTGACTGGCATATTGTAGAAGCTCCACAATTTTAACAAATAAATGGGCAGAATATTCAAACTATGATTAAACACCTTACAAGTAGGAACAAACATAACTTCATGTTAATGACTAATATTTGCTACTTTGGAGTACTCAGATATCCCTTTTTAAATCTCATCCAGTCCCCATAAGAACACTCTTATCTCAAGGATGCTATTCTGTTTACATTGTAGGTGAGAAAACTAATGTTCAAAAAATTAAAGACATGTCAAAGTAAACCAGTCAGCCAGAACTTAACGCCAACTTTCTAACAGAGGGGACTGGGCTAGTTAAAGTGGCAGCTGATTGGGTGAGAAGACTAAAATTAAGAATAGGGAACCTTCAGATCAAGTAAAACATTATCCCTCAAAGCAGAAGAAAACACGTAAGCCTTATGCAAATTAATGAAATAGTTAATAAAGCCAGAATTTTACAAATCATGGCAATTCAATTTAAATATGATTAGCTTAACTAAGAGAAGTAACAAAAGGAAAAGGAGGAGGAGAAACACCTAGGTGCCAAAAAATAAATAGCAACTTTTTTTTTTCAATTAGCATGATAAAATTACGTAGGGCATTCAGACTTTTAAGCAATTGTGGTAACACTTATACTCAAACATCTTCAACTGTTTTACATTTACACCTAGAGAGGACTCTAGAAAGTTTGTTATGAGCTTCTGACATGACCTAACTTCCTGAAAATACCACGTCATTATTGTTTCTGGAAGCAGAGATGTAGCAGGCTTAGGTATTTTCTTTGGTTTTGAATTAATTATTATGTTCTTCAATAGTTGGTTGTCCTTCGATGTAACTCCCAAGGTTTGGTGTATGACATACAACACTTGAGAAGATCAGTCACTTTGTTATTGCTTCGCTTAGTTATATCATACAGGGAGAAGGAGTTAAAGAAAATGCTAATGAACGTTGTTGTTTTTGAACTATAACATAGAAAACAGTACTATATGTTGCAACAGACTTTGTTCAGTTTCTCTTAAACTAATCTCCTCAATGTTATCATGCATTTACCGGCAACACCAACAGTGAGAAATTAAATTAATTAATATATATTAAAAAACTCAACCTATAGGGAAACTATCATGGGACACTTATTATATTTTTTAAATTTTAATTATTTACTTTTTATAAAATTTGTTTTTTATTTCAACATATTTAGGGGGTACAAGTTTGTTACATGGATGAATTATGTCATGCTGAAGTCAGTACTCTCAGAGTATCCATTACTACAACCGTGTACGTTGTACTTTATAGGTGATGTTTATTACTCACACCCCTCCTTCTCTCCCCCTTTCTTAGCTCTCCATGTCCATAATACCATTTTATGGCCATATATGCCCATCATTTAGCTACTATTTATATGTGAGAATATGTAGTGTTTTATTTTTCCATTCCCAAGATACTTCACTAAGGATAATAGTCTCCAGTTCTACCCAAGTTGCTGAAAATGATGTTATTTCATTCCTTTTTGTGGCTGAGTAGTACTGAATGATAAATATACCACATTTTCTTTATCTGCTCATAAATTGATGGGTACTTAGGTTGCTTCCATTATCTTTGCAAATGTGAACTGTACTATGATAAACATTCGGGTGCAGGTATTTTTTTGATACCATGATGTCTTTCTTTTCCTTTGGGTAGGTCCCCAGTAGTGGGATTGCTGGATTGAATGGTAGGTCTTCTTTTAGTTCTTTGAGGAACCTCCATACTGTTTTCCATAGAGATTGTACTAATTTATATCCCCACCAAAAGAATATAAGTGCTCCCTTTTCATGTTTAGCTATATTCATAAAACTCAGACAATGAAGCCTCTTTTGAGGATACTTTTTATTAATTATCCAAGGACCAAGAGTCTCTGACACAGGGTTTTGATGCCTGATACTTTGCAGCTCCACAGAGATATGGTATGATCCAGGCCTCATTACAAACCCTGTCAATATCTACTATCTTTGAGGACAAGCAACAACTTTTTTGTCCTTTCAATTTGATGGAAGTTTATGAATGTAGCTAAATGTAAACCTAACAAAATTTATAAACCAACTTCCCCATTCTTATCCTTAGGGGGAAAAACTCATGTTTTTGAAGGAATAAAAGGAATATAAAATTTTGAAATTTTTATTTCTTATAATAACTCACAAAGAATAAAAGAGACAGAACAATCAAAGCGAGAGGAAAGGAGACAAAATTAAATAGAAATGAAACGTAATTAGGTGCTCTCTTAATACTCTACTGGTTCTCTCATAATTCATTGCTGGAGACAGAGATGCATAAGGAAAAGCTTTATCTTGATTTTAAAATCCTCTTAATGTAATTTGAAGCTCTTGCATTAAGCCCCACACAGCAAAATGCAAATGATTGACTTCATTTGGTGCCAAAATCAGTCTCCCTCTCAGTGGCTTATAGGAACGAGTCTCCCTTCGCTTCTTTTCTCTGTGCTTAATAATGATCTAATTTAGGCAAGTGCACGGCCAAATGAAAAATGATTGATATGAAATATATGCATGCTGTTGTGTTGGTTCAAGGAGAATTTCACCTCTTGGGAAGAAAAGTGAATTACTATTTCTATTCAACAGTGTAAGTGCTATACAAAGTAATATATTGCCCGGTAAACAACTCACAAAGGTTAATCCACTCAGCGTGGACTGGGCTGGACCTAAAATTCCATTTGTTCTTGGCTTTCATTCTGTTTTTCCTTCAGCACTCAAAATCGTAGTATCTACCTGTTAGAAGATAGCACTTTTACACTGAGAAGTATACGAGAGAAGAGAATGCCTTGTGCAAAAATAGCTGTGACTTATCAGCCCATATTCATAACCTCTTTCAAAAGGAATTAATCCCTGTAATGCATGTGGATCCAGAAAGGCACCTGCTACTTGAAGCTACCATGCCCACAAGTTTGCTGAGATTCCTTTTTCATTTCCTGCTACTAATTAGAAAGAGCAGCCCTGTATAGTAAAAAGAATTGTATAATTTTGAAATCAGACAAATGCAGCTCCAAATATACTCTGCGAACATGGAGAAGGAACATTCTCTCAAACTTCACTTTGTTCATCTGACAAAGGGGAATCCCATCCACATCTTTACTGCAGGATTGTTACAATCAATACAGATAAAGGTGCTAGCGCAATGCTTGGTAATCAGTAATTGGTTGACTGTATGACTGTTATGACTGTTTTCTAAGACCTATTGCTACCAACAGCTTGACTTTTGAAGTTAGCCAAAAAGGATTTGTTTAAACTATTCCAATACCTATTTTGTTTTCTAGTCTAGCACAGCTGCAGATTTGAAATACATATTTTTAAAAGGCTTAGAATCACAGATCTCCCCTTGCTTACTGTGTGATATTGAGTAAGTTATATAACCACCTAAATCTCAGTTGCTTTAGAAAGAAGTATAGTAATAGCCCCATCATGGGGTCTTATACAGAAAAAATAAAATTATAATTAAATGCCCCAAATAATGCGTTGAATAATTTTTGTTATTTTGGTTAGTATGAGGAGGAGGAGTAATATAAATGATATATGAGTAGTTCTTGCCATAAGTTGTGTTCTTAAAGAATTTTGTTGCCATCCTTCTAAGGCTGCTTCAGAGCTGGCTTTTCACTGTGACTATGCAGACAAGTATTTATTTCTTAAACTTGCACTATACTAATGCTGTATACCAATGCATATATATGAAATGCTGTGTACTAATGTAGACTAAGGCCTGGCTAGAGTATAGGACATCACATTTCTTAGGTCTCTGTTGTGATTTCATGAAAATCAAGGTTAAGACAATTCTGTTAAAGAGCTCCATGCTTACTAAGGGCTTGCCATGCTCTGTGGTCTTAGTTTCAGCCTTTCCCGTAATATGCATTAGTATTGGTCACTGTTTGAAAGTAGATTATTCTCCAATTGAACTTCAGGGGAGACCTCAGCTCTAGTCTACACCTTGATTCCAACCTTGTGAAAGGCCTTGAGTAAAAGACCTGGTTAAACTGTACCTGCTTTGCTGACCCTCAGAAATTGTGAGGTAATAAATGTGTGTTGTTTCAAGTGACTACCTCGGTGAGGTAGCATTGTTTCGAAGCATTGAAGCATTTGATAACTAATAAAATGTAGAATGAACATATTAGATAATGCATTTCTATTTACTTGGAACAATCAGCCTCTAAGCCTAGAAAACTATTTCTTCTACTTAAAAAATTCCACATCATTTTATATATAGTAGAATCTCCATAATTGGCCACCCCCCTGCACTGACTACCTCCTTAAGTTGACCTAATTTTCATAGACCAGACATGTACCACATGTGCATATCAGTACATTAAGTTTAGTTCCCTATGTTGACCAACTCTCTATGCTAACCAGTTTATTACTGTTCCTTGGATGGTCAATTTATACCCAGTAGTACTTTTTTTAGCAAGAGGGCTGAAAAACTGGTCTTTGACTCACACAATCCCTTTAACTACATAGCTACTAATAATAAATCAATTTGCTATATAAATATAACTTCTAATGAATACAAACAAAGCGTATCTGGCTACTTATAACTAGTTCAAAGTGTGGACTATTGATGTTATAGATTATATGCAAATGAAACTTGGGAATACAAAATTTTTCAGTTATTGATAACATCAGTAAAAAGATCCATCTGTACTTTGAAAAAATATTGTATTCCTTTCTGAGATTTGTTTTAATATAATCATAGATATGTAAAGAAAAAAAGAAATAAAAATAAGACAAAATACTAGCCATGAATGCACAAAATCTATAGTCTTACACAGGAAATAATTACTTTTTCTCAACTAAGTGTGGTCTAGACAGGGTTAATAGTAGCCAAGGTTTGGATCATACATTTTGTCTTTTAATCTGAAGGGAATATACTCTGGGGCCAAATTAGTAAGGTAAGCCAATAGTACTGGGCAGCTGATAGAGGTTGAAACCTGATGATATCTTGGAGACAAAAGATAAAGCAATATTTAAGTGATTCACCCTGAAGTATTTTCAAATTAATTGAGCCTTGAGACCACACTAGTGGTTTTTTCATGGGCAAATTACTACGTGTAAGATCCAAAATGTTCGGTGAGAAACAAGTGGGCAGTATCCTAGAAGCAGACTGGGCTCTTTTTCTTTATTTCTATATTCATTTATTTCCTCCTAAGTAGTGTGTTCATTACTCCAGGTACTTCAGCCCTTTTTAGTCTTCATCTAAATTGCCTTGCCCATAGGCTGAACACACTCAGGAAGAGAGTTCAAGCCGCAGAGAAGAAAAGGGGATGACCCTGTCTGGGACTTCAAGAAAAAGAGAGAGAGAAAAGGAAGGGGCTAGTTTATTAAAACTTGAACTAGAAGGAGAGCCAAGCGCCAATCTAATTAGTGTTTAATGACTGGGCTAAAGTCGGAATATCAGCCGGGACCCACCGGGGAGGAGGCAGTCTGGCTGGGAGAGGGAGAGCACAGGAGGAGGGGAGATGACACTGTCTCGGTCTGCCTCTCTTATGCCAGTTGTGGGAACAACTGGAGCATGCTGATTTTCCTGAGTAAACCAAGGAAGAATGAAGACAGTGACTTTTCCTCCGCATCTCTGCCTTCCTGCTCTGTAATAGCGGTGGGTGGCCTAAATGACGGTGGGCTTCTCAATGTCATCAGCATCCATCTCTATAACTAACTACATCCTTTAGTGCCCAAATATAAAACAATTAACCCTGGATCCATCAAGAAGGACTGTAGCTGAATCATTTTGACATTGTCGTGATCATCCATAGGCATACATTAGCTTTGATTTAGACCAGTGGTTCTCAATCTGTGGGTTGCGACCCACAGGAACTGTATTAAAAAGCCTCGACATTAGAAAGGTTGAGAACCACTGGCTTAGACAGAGCTGAGTTTAGTTCTAGCTTTACCAGTTATTAACTGGACGGCTGAATATATAACCCTGTGTTTATGTAATAATAAACATTTAGTGGGTGGTTGGCTGAGTCCTTCTTAGCATCAGTTCTTTCTTCTTTAAAAAGTAATTTTTAATATTTGTCTTCAGAGAATATTGCAAGAATAAGAATTAACGGATATAAAAGCTATAGCATAGGACCTTAGCACATATTAGAAACTCAGTAAATGATCTCTCTGTTGTCCCCTGGGAAATTAATTGTCCCACCCATAATCCTTTACTCTGCTTTAGTACAGAACATCACTCTGCACACAGCCCATTGGTAATTACTTCCTGTCTGCAGCACTTTTGCAGGTTATGATAAGTTATTTATATTGAATAAAGGTTCCCTGTTTTAGGATGGTCATTATCAACTACCGCTAGTTATTATAATACAAACAAAATATAAAATAGTGTTAGAAATAACCAAGCCACCCTAATTGAGGAATTGGCTTCGGTGTCCAGTCAGCCCCCAGAGAGCACAAAGACGTTTCTTTGGTGATAGACGTGGGCTCACAGAAGCATCAGAGTCTGTTCTGGGGCCTGCTCCTCAGGTGTCCCTTCATGCTCCGAAAATACCCAGAAGCTATTTTCAAAGTCTGAGAAACCAATATCTCTGCCAAATAAAAGTACATCATTCCAGTATGGCTCATGGCTTATAGAAGCCTAGTTCTCTCTCTCTCTCTTTTTTTTTTTTTTCTTTTTTTCTCTTTTCAGTCTTCATTTCTACCCCTCTGTGGACATCAACTGGGCATGTTTTGTCTTTCTTTCCTACAAATTATCTCTTGGGTGTTGGATTAATTTCCCTCAAAAACATCAAAAAAAAACATTCTTTCAAATTCTAAATTCCAGACATCCCAAATCAAAGGGTGGGAAAACGTGGTCCCCTGTGTGGCTGCTTGCTTCTTCCCTCTCTCTTAGGATTAGGGGCAGCTGGTAATCCTCCATGTTCCCGACGTACAGACCCGTCACTCCAGTCCCTGCCTCTGTGCGTCTCTGTGTCTTAAATCTCCCTCTCCTGTCTCTGATGAATTCAGTCAATGGGTTTAGTGTCCATTTCAAATCTAGGACATTCTTTTTTGTTTTTGTTTTTGTTTTTTGGTGTTTTTTTTTTTTTTGAGGCAGAGTCTCAAGCTGTTGCCCTGGGTAGAGTGCTATGGCGTCACAGCTCACAGAAACCTCAAACTCTTGGGCTTAAGCAATTCTCTTGCCTCAGCTTCCCAAGTAGCTGGGACTACAGGCACCTACCACAATGCCTGGCTACTTTTTGGGGGGCGGGCGTTGTAGTTGTCATTGTTTGGCAGGCCTGGGCTGGATTCAGACCTGCCAGCTCCAGTGTATGTGACTGGCACCCTAGCTGCTGAGCTACAGGCACCAAGCCCAAATCTAGGATATTCTTTTTTTTGTTAAGTCATAGCTGTATACATTAGTGTAATCAAGGGGTACAATGTGCAGGTTTCATATGCAATCTGAAATATTCTCATCAAACTGTTCAACATAACCTTCATGGCATTTTCTTAGTTACTGTATGTAGGCATTTGTATTCTGCATTTAGTAAGTTTTGCCTGTACCCATTCTAAGATACACCGTAGATGTGGCCCCACCTATTACCCTCCCTCCAACCAAACATCCCCCCTCCCTCCCCCTTCCTTGGCCCTTTCCCCATAGTCTTGTGCTATAGTTGGGTTATAGCCTTCATGTGAAAGCTTCACATAATTTAGCTTCATGGTAGAGCTGAGTACATTGGATACTTTTTCTTCCACTCCTGAGATACTTTGCTAAGAAGAATATGTTCCAGCTCCATCTAATATGTTCCTTCTGGAAGGATGTTTGGAAAATACTTAGAGACCTAAAAATAAACCTGCCATTCGATCCTATAATTCCTTTACTAGGTTTATACCCAGAAACTCACAATATAACAAAGACATCTGTACCAGAATGTTTATTGCAGCCCAATTCATAATCGCTAAGTCATGGAAGAAGCCCAAGTGTCCATCGCCCCACAAATGGACTAGCAAATTGTAGTACATGTATACCATGGAATATTATACAGCCTTAAAGAAAGATGGAGACTTTACCTCTTTCATGTTTACATGAATCTAGGATATTCTTAAGTTAATTATATCTCCAAAGACCTTGCTTCCCATTAATGTCACATTAAGAGGTACCAGGGATTTAGGACACGTCATTTTGTGGGTACTATTCAATCTGTTACATTATATGTGTAGTTGCCTCATGTACTAACAGTAAGAGTCACACTAAGTAGTCTGAGCTCTTGTCCTTCCACAATCCATTCTCCTCATTCCTAACCTGTGTTTATAAATGTGATTTATATTCTATCACCCTCTTGCTCAAACTACCACAAAGGCTTTTCACCATAGATCCAATAAAGCCAAAAGCCCTGTCCTACAGGAGAGAGTCTATAGGAAAACCCTAATGTCTACATTTTCCTCTCAAACTTCTTTCACAACTGTCTTCTCTTCCTCTCTCACATTCCGTTTGTTCTATAAAGGCATCAAAAGGTTTTTACGTTTTCTGTTTCGATTTCTCTTCCCCAAGATTGTCCATAGCTGGTTCTTATTCATTGCAGGTCTATCTCTCATTCTTCAAGTTTTTGTTCAAATGTCACCGCTACAAGAAGTCATGTAGATCTTGACTAGCTGAACAAGGTCCCACTACCTACGGCCACTCTCTGTCCCAGAATCTACATTATATCTTTCAAGGATGTATACAATATAAAAATACCATATTTATCAGTTTGCTCATTGTTCTTTCCCCACAAGAATATAAATGCTATGAGAGGAGGGATTGTTTCTTCGGAGTTTTTTAAACACCATTTCTCTACTATACCACCAGTGGTTGAAACACAGTAGGCTCAAAAAGCATGTCTTTTTAATGAATGAAAAGAATAACATCATCATACCTCAAAGAAAACAGCGACAGAGAGAAAGAAACGAATCATTGTTAAGCCACCACCACCTTCCTAATTATCTTCTTTACTTATAGTAGCTCATTTAATTTTCATGCTGTTCCCATGAGGTAAGTTCTGTTATTTCTCTTATTTGTGACACGGACAGGCCCAATGACTTTCCTAACATCACATAAGCAGGAATATGAAGCTTTATTGTGATCCAGATCTACATGACTTCAGGGCTCAAATATTTTAACTAACTCCATCCCATAGAGGAAAAACACAAAGCAAAGAAGTTTCAAGGCAGCATCAAAACTTGCTTTAGAAAGTAGGCTAGTGATAAAAATGCCCTAGTTTTTTTTTAGTAGGTAACACTCTCAAGTGTTTCCAAATGGAAAAATGGTTTACACTGGCCTTATGGTATAATGCTATGGACTCCGATGGGTTGGGGGTGGGGAAGCGTTGGGATGTAGAAACATCCAACCTGTTTCTGCAAGTTAGTTCAAAATAACTAGGGTGGGTGTTTGCTTTTCACATGGGTAAATTTAATTAGCATTGTGGGTGGCTAAGAACTGATGCAGACCTCCTGTGGCTGCTGTACAAAATTATCCAGGGCTACGTTTTGCATTTCTCAGAACTTGCCTCTGATCTCCATCAATGTTGCAAGGACATAGGGTCTCAGGTGCCTCAGTCAAGAGAATTTTGAACACTAAAGAGAAGAAAATTAAATTTTAAGATAAATTGAGTAAGTTATTTCCTCAATTCTGTAATCTGTATTTAGAAAAGTCTCATTTCCTGGCACGTGGGATTATAATACACTCGAAAAGCCTTTTTAAGCCATGCTAACTGCTCTGGTTTGTTGATGAAACACACACATACTTCATAGCACTTATAAAAAGGAAACAGACACTGAAATAGTTTTTTAAATGAAACCAGTGTCTTGAGAAAATAGATACCTTCTCCAGTTCCCATCTTTCAAAAAAGAAGATATTCTTGCTACTGGTTTCCCTCTCTTACCTTTCCTGGTTTTTGCAAATTTATGCTATCCTTAATCAGAAATTTTAACAATTCTCAGCACATTTTTCTCCCTATTATTTAAAAATCAGATGCATGACTTTGTTTATTCAATTCCAAAGTGTATCTTGTGACCAGCTGCATAAAGTTAAAGGTCATAACCTGGCAGGCTCTAAATATGACCCTAACTCTTTGTTCATACACACATGCACATGTACATTTAACAAATATTTAATATGGCCTTCTGCAAATCATGCACTGATCAAACTATATAAGCACAGTATTTGAATTCCTATAACTCGCATTTAATTAAGGAAACAAAAAATAAGCACACGTACAAATAGCTAGAAAATACCATACTAGGTAGTCATTAGTACTGTTATGAAAAAGTAAACACAACAAATGTTGGTGAGAATGTGGAGAAATTGAAACCCTTACAAACTATTGGTGGGAATGTAGCATGGTGCAGATACAATGAAAAACAGTACAGAGGTTTCTCAAAAACTTAAAAATAGTTGTGCCTATACCACAATTTATTAATCCATTCATGGGTCTATGTGTGCACCATGGAATATTATGCAGCCTTAGAGAAAGATGGAGACTTTACCTCTTTCATGTTTACATGGATGGAGCTGGAACACATTCTTCTTAGCAAAGTATCTCAAGAATGGAAGAAAAAGCATCCAATGTACTCAGCCCTACTATGAAACAATTTATAGCTTTCATTTGAAAGCTATAACCCAATTATAACCTAAGAATATGGGGAAAGGGGAAAGGGAGGGGAGGGGAGGAGGAGGATGGGTGGAGGGAGTGTAATTGGTGGGATCATACCTACGGTGCATCTTACAAGGGTACATGTGAAACTTACTAAATGTAGAATATAAATGTCTTAACACAATGACTAAGAAAATGACATCAAGGCTATGTTAACCAGTGTGATGAAAACATGTCAAATGGTATATAAAACCAGCACATGGTACCCCATGACTGCATCAATGTACACAGCTATGATTTAATAAAAAACAAAAATAGAAGTGCCTGGGGATCCAAAAGTATTGGATATATCTATATCCCTGTGTTGGTTGAGGGACACTAATCACAATGGTCAAGATATGTGAGCAACCTAAACGTTGATCAAAGGATTAATTGATAAAATGTAATACACACACACACACACACACACACAAGCAATGATACATATTCAGCCTTAAAAAAGAAGGATCTCACTATTTGTAATGTGGATAAACCTAGAGGGTATTATGCTACGTGAAATAAACCAGTCAGGAGAGGACAGATTCTGCATGATTCCACTTCCATGACATACTTCAAATAGTCAAATTCACAGAGGCAAAGACAAGAACGGTGATTGTCAGGGGCTCAAGGGAGGATAAAACAGGAATTACTGCTCAATGTGTGTCAAGCTTCAGTTAAGAAAGGTGACTTCAAGAAGATCTGCTATAAAACACAATCCCCGTGATTAACAATATAGTATTGTGCACTTTAAAACATGCTAAGAGGAGAGATCGCCTATCAAGTGTTCCTACCATAAAATGGAAGGCAAGGACATTTCTGGAGGTGATGGATATGTTTAGTACCTTCATGGTGGTGATGGAATCACAGATAAGAGTCTAGGTCCAAACTCATTAAAATATATGCATGAAATATGGACATCATGTCTTGTATTTCGATTATACTTCCTTTAAAAAAGGAAGAAAAAGTGAAGCAATTCTGGAGATATAGAGTGACGACAACATGACAACAGACATTTGAACAGAGATCTGGAAAGGTGAGGAAGCAAAGTTCACAGGTCATTGAGGGGCGGGGGCAGAAGGAGATGAGAATGGGAATAGAAAATACATATCCCTGGACAAGGTAGCATGATCAGCAGGTCAGGAAACAGCAGGGAAGTGGCTGGAGAGGACTGAGGGTGAAAGAAGTGAGCGGAGGTCTTGGAGAGGGCAACAGGCTTGGAAGATGAAAGGCTCGGGGGAGCACGACAAGCATCTCAGCTTTGTTTTACATTGGAAGGAAATCCAATTGGTAGTTTGGAATAGTGGCGTGACATGATCGGACTAACCTTTTTAAAGCATATCTGTAGCTTCTGTGCTGAGACTAAATTGAACAGGATCAAGGTCCAAAGGTGAGGATCAGAAAGGTCATTGTCACGGGCCAGCGGTGGTGTCTTAGACCACGGTGGGTGAGCAGTGATCTTGATGAGAAGAAGTCAGTTTGGACAGAGTTTGCCAAGGGACTGGATGTCCAGAATGAGAGAAAGAGAGAAAGCAAAGGTGATTTGTGTCTGCGTGACTGAACGAAAAGCAGTACCATTTACCTCAATGCAGGTATTTGCCATAATGTTGCTCTGTTAAAACATAAAAGAAAGAAAACAAAGAATATTCAGTGAATAATAACTTCCTCCCCGCCAGGTTTTGTTTTCTCATATATGGAAGCAGAACAGTGGGAAATATTTCATTTTTTTATTGTTGTTTAAATTAATTACCCTGTCTTGCTCAGAATTGTTTTAAGGCAGCTCACTGGGAATATAAAATATGTCAAGATAGCATAAATTACAAATGGAACAAAAATGGCCTTTGGCCCTACAGTTAGAAATTTATCCCAAGGGGAGAGATAATGTATTGTGTGAGAATAATACAAGAATGCTCAGTGCTACATTGTTTGTTAAAGTAGAAAATTGGAAATGACATAGTTAAATTAGTCATCGTGCATTATTAAAATCACTACTATAAAATCAGAAATACTAACAGTACACTGAATTTATATAGAAAGATGTTCACCATATATGATGAAGAAGAGAACTTCAGCTTACCAAAGAGCGTGGAAAGCATAATTTTCCTCTAAATATATACATGCACAGAAAAAATAATCTATAAATCTACACACAAAATCATTAGAGATACTTACCCCTGGCTTGGGAAAAGATGGCATAACTTTTATGAAAATGTTTGTATGGATTTATCAGAAAAAATGTATCAGTCCTATGACTAAATGTTATTTTTAAAGTGGGGAGGTGAAAGAATAGAAAAAAAAAGAAGTGTGTGCAAAGGAAAGCTGTGAGTAAGACTAAAAATATGAACCCACATAGTTTTCTACCCCCCTGCTACAAGTGGTACTCAAATTTAGCTCTAGCTAAGATAGCAGCTAAGACTAAGAGACAGATCACATTAATTATAAAATTCAGCATGTCCAAAAATAAAGATTAATCTTATTAGTAGAAGTATGAGTCTTAACATATCTAGGCCCTTTGTAGCCTATCTGCTCCTTCCCTCTACATATTTCCTGGGGTACTTTTCCCCTACTTACCATCCATACAAGATAGCCAACCTGTGTTTTAGCTCCTCGAACCTGTGTTTTCATCTTTGGTTGTTGGCACAGAACCTTGTATCCAATACTCTTTCTCATGCTAGTTCAAATTTCACTTTATCAAAAGAGAACTGCTTGAGACCCAATAATAAATGATTGACCTTACAATTCCTCTTTTGGCACTCACTGAAATGTGCAATTATATAGTTATTTAAATGATGGTTTTTAAAATCACTCTCTTCTCCCTTGCATAGTACAATAGGTATATTATAGGCAAAATAACATCCTGTCCCCATAAAATATATTATAACCAAATCCCCAGAAGCTGTATATATATATATATATATTTTTTTTTTATGGTAAAAGTGGTTTTTGTAGAGGTGATTAAGCATACTGAGTTGGAAGATTATCCTGATTTGTCTAGGTGGACCCAATGTAATTACTAGAATCCTTATAAAGGAAAGAAGACCAGGAAATGCTGCTGTAAGCCATCCGGGCCGGAGTCTCAGAGACAAGACCAGCAGTCAGAATTGTGGTGAAGCAGAGGTCTGCAGCTCACTCAGGCAGACAGCCCTTAATTTTATATCTTGCAAGCTTACATACTCTTAACAACACTAAGTTCTGCACGTACATACACATACACGTTCTAATAATAAAACCAGTTGGCAGCAAATGCTATAGGATGAGAGTACAAAGAAACCACACAGAGCAACCACAAAAACGTATTCAGCCATTCGTCTGTGAAAAACAGGTGCAATGCACATTAACTTATCTTGTTTTCCACTTCCAAGGTCCCTTCCAGAACATTCCAGAGAAAGCCAGACTCTGCCTTCAGGGCTGCCTCCTATATGATTAGCTCTCTAATAACTTTGGAGGGTCTTAAAGAAACATCCCTTCATATGGACTCTGAGAAAGCTTCCTCAAACATAAGTCAGTGGCACTTGAAGTCACCTTGAGGTTACAGGGAAATGAGGGAGGAAAGGGGATGAGGAAGACAGAAGCAGATCTCAGTGGGATGGAAGACCACAAGACAAGAATTCCAATCTCTAAAATAGCAGTTCTCAACCTGTGGGTCGCGACCCACAGGAACTCTATTAAAGGGTTGAGGCATTAGGAAGGTTGAGAACCATTGTTCTAAAACAGTAATAACGTTTTGGTATTTTAAGCCACAAAATTTATAGTAGTTTCTTATAGAAGTGACAAGAAACTAACATAAATGTTAAGGATCCTGAGAGCAGCAAATGTATTCATTTTGTTCACCATTGCCTCTATAGCATCTCACAAAAAGTCATGCATGTGGGTTATAGGAAGTATAAATATGAACGTCTGGATGAATTAAGCAGTACTTATTCCCAAAACGATGCCCCTAGATTTAGAAAATGAGACAAATGATAAAGTGGCAAATAACAAAGCCTTACAAGAAAACACAATCCTCTCTACAGTCCTCAACTCACACATGTGAAATTTTCCATATGTTACTTCTGTATAAGTTGAATATTATTTGCAGTTGCATTCAATTTTTTAACTCCACAATTCTTAGACAAAAGAAATATCTGGTTACATTATTTCCTTTAATGATTTTCCATAATTACCAGGAACAAATAAAATATTGAAAAAGAAACATGGGTGGTGCCTGTGGCTCAAGGGGTAGGGCGCCAGTCCCATATGCCGGAGGTGGTGGGTTCAAACCTAGCTCTGGCCAAAAACCACAAAAAAAAAAAAAAAAAAAAAAAAAAGAAAAAGAAACATATTTCCACACTATATGTCAAAAGTCACTTATGCCTGGACTTTACACTCCCATCCTGTGCCAATGATCTTTGTTATTGCCCTGACCTACTTTGGTAAGTAGTCAGTTCACCGACAGCACACAGTAAAATAAGGTCTATGGAGCAAGCCCAGATGCTGAAAACTGAGCTGGATTTCAGCGGAAAATCAAATACCTATAAGTGAAAATCCAATACCTGAAAATTCATTTGTAATGTTTCAAATTCCTCCAGACACTATATGAATCATTTTTAGACATGCAGAAATTTGGCTAATATCACTTCCTTGTGTGTGTATTTGTATGTGTGTGTGTGTTTTTTCTTCATGTTCAATGCATAACTTAAACTTTCTACCAGCTACTTTAAAAACTACTTGCAGCTGAATGGCTCTCAAGCATGAGCATACATCAGACTCCCCTGGCATTTTGAGTAAACTGGAGGACATAATATTAAGCCAGGCACAGTACAATGAAGCCCTCATGTTCTCACTCATATATAGAATCTAGAAAAGTTAATATCATAGAAATCGAGAGTAGAACGATGGTTACCAGAGTCTGGGATGATTAGGGAAGAGAGGGGGTTTGGAAATGAAAGATGCCTCCTATCCAAAGGAGATATCAAAGTTTACCTGCACTTGTATGTTCACGGCAACACGGCCTGACAAGTGGTTAAAGAAAACCTGCCCCGCCAGAATACCACTCAGAAATAAAAGAGAAGGAACCAATGTCTTTGCAGCAATGTGGATGGACCTGGAAGCCATTATCCTATGCAAAGTATGTTAGGAACGGCAAACCAAATACCACATATTCTCACTTATAAGTGGGAGTTAGCATGGACGTACAGTGTAGTAAAATGGAGCTGGAGAGTCAGAAGTAAGGAAAGAGGGGAGGCGAGGGATGAAAAATCACCTCTTGGGTACCACGTACCGTGTTTTGGTGATGAGTATAGTAAAAGCCCAGGCTTCACCTCTAGACAATGCATCTATGCCACAAAACACCACTTGTACCTCCTAAATTTATTGGAATTAAAGAAAGGATTTATAATCTCACTTAGATAAGTTCAAAAGATCTATTATGCTGCATGATGATTATAGTTAATGACAATTGTATTACTGAAAAATGCTAAGACATAAAAACAATGTAAGTTAATGTTTTTGTTAATTAGCTAGATTTAACTATTACACAATGTATGTATTTAAGTTGTCACTTAATATCATCTGTTGCAGGCAGGATATGGAAATCTAGGTTTCTATCAGAGACCTGGGTGATGCTGCCACTGGTCTAGGAGAATCACTGTTAAGGTGGAGGTGCTGGTGTCCCACCAAGATTCTTTTACCCACTATTGTGAGTGGTGGCTGATGGCAATTCTTCATAGCTTTTTCTTTTCTTTTTTTTTTAAGGATTCCCTGACAAAAGGAGCCCTCCTCCCTAGAGGAACAACACCCACTCCTTACTCCAATGCACCACACACATACTACGTGGCAACAGCTGCCTGAGATGGCCACAAGAGGGCAGCTTCTTTGCCTCCAACGTTTGGGTGCAATTAAAATGCCAGGGATTCCCACGGGTTATACTGAGGCTAGACTAGACTCTTGCTGAGCTCACTCTCTGGCTCAGATCCTTTTCCCCTGCCACACCCTGCTTCCCTCACTGCCCTCCCCCACTGCACACATGTCTGAGCCCCTTGGGACCATGTCCTTAATACATTACTTGAACCACAATGCTTATTTCTGCCTCTGCTTCTAGGGAGGCAACGTAGCTCATGGTATTGATGATCATCTGGCTCCTTGAACACCAGAACTGGAAAAATGATAAATCTTTATTTACTAACATAAAATGGGCACAGCATTCCTGTGAAACACAGGGACTCTTGATCTGTAAATTGTGGCTGGCCACATAATTTTTCAACCCCATCCACGATTCTGATCAAAAGCCCCTTCTTACATTACTTCACATCTGAACCCAAACATTTCCCCGGAGAAGACTAATTCTTTTTCTGACCTCCGAGTTTAAGGCTGGCTCCTCTGTTTCATGCTGTCCTAATTCCTGATTCCTGAGTAGCACAGCACTTGTTATGGCTTTCAGAGAATATTTTATAGTTGTGCTTTATTTTAATTTAATAATTTCTTTCTCCTTATTAGACTATAAGCTCCAAACAAAGCAAGAAATAACTCGATGCCTAGTACAGTGCTTACTAAAAATCATGGACATGATATTTATTTGTTAAGTGGGTAACAGTTCCTGGAAGTACTAACAAAAGAACTAAAGAAATAACAGTTTCTGGAAAAGAGAGAAACTTCGAAATTCTCAACACAAAAGTCAGACACTGTTATCTGGTGCCTGTGACCAAGAGCCACAACACGGACAAATGTGAAGCGTGCCCTCAGACTACACGGAAGAATTTCCTAGAACTAGTTACATAGTCAAAAGTGAGGCGGGAAAGAGGAAGTTTGCAATCTGCCCACCAAGAACTCTCACAGGTGACCATGTGTTCATGATACTTATTTATGTTTCGAAGTGAAAGCCTCAAATTAATAACACAAAGTCTGACTTTATCCCACAGGTCATGCTCAACTCACTCTGTCCTTGAGCCTAACGAAATCACATGGCATTCATCATTGTGTTTATGATATAGGCACGTGGACATCATTATGGGCAAATTTTCCTCATTTTATGCTATACTATGCAATATTAAATGGTTCTACATTTGCCAGACAATCAAAGCCTAAGATAAAAGAATGCATATTACTGTTCTCTCTGCGCCCTTCCAGGATAGACATGTCAAATCGCAACATTACCACAATAAATCTTGACACTTGTCTCTTACAAAATCTATTTTAAACTTGAGCATGAGAAAAATGAAAAGGCAGGCAAATCTAATGAATAATTGTTGGAAAGCTAACTAAGTGAAGAAAATGCAAACCAAAGACATTAAAAATCAATTTAGAAACAAATAGCATTTTGTCAGACTTAAGAATTATTCATTAGGGGTCGAAGGTACGTTTCTATCACCAAGACAACAAAGAAAATGAGGCTTACAGAAAATAATTAACAGTTAGCCTGGTAATTTATTTTTTCATTTTATTTTAAAATAATCTCACTTAAATACACACTTTCTCATACACACACACACACACACACACACACACACATATCTAGGCATACAAATACATACACATTCTTCCCAGGGAATAAATCAAGTCACCCGGCAGTGCTAAAATTCAAAGTGCCATGCTGGAGAGCATTAAGGAATTTACTGAAATGGATGTGGACTGCCTCCTTCTCTGAGTCATCAGGTTTTAAATAGAAATGAGATAGTAAATTTCTGGCCGCATCACACTGTGTGTCTTCTCTGATTCACTATTCTCATTCATCTTGCTGCTCTCTAATTTGTAAAGATGCAGGCAACGTATAAATATTCATGGCAGCTCTGGAAATAGACTACACAGCACTCAGTCTTCCGTTAGAAATGGGCAGAACGTCAAACAGGGCTGGAGATGAGTCTCAGAAAAGGAAACACTTGGCTCGTCGCTGGATGAGGAAAAGAATGGCATGATTATGTCAGAGAATTTCAAAGCTGGATCTGTGAGGCTTAGGCCAGTGGTTCTCAAACCTCCTCCACATCAGAATCACATGGAAGAGAACGGAAAATGACCAGTACGAAGGTTCCACGCTCCAAGATTCTGATTTCATTCATTTTGAACACAACATGGGTATTGGTAGTTTAAAAGATTTTTCAGGGGATGCTCATATGCAGCCTAGGTCAAGGGCCACTTGTTCAATTATTGGCAAGGAACTTTAAGCCATGTTAACAAGTTTTAGTTCATAGGGATTCGTGGAGTTTAGTTTGTGGGCATCATACTCAAGCTAAAATTTCTCCCAAAAATAGAATAAATGTCCAGAGTACAGTAAAACACAAAAATGGGACCTGGTGACTAGTTCATTTTTCTCAAAAAAAAAAGGTGGGGGAGACAGTTCTTAAAAGATTTCTAAGAGGCCTTTATGAATGTGTGGAGGTGTGTGGAGCAGATGGATGGGAGGTAGAATGGCCGTGTGAAAGAGAACTTCCAGCCAAGGGTACATCCTGTTCAAAAAGACATGTGGGCGTGAAAAGGCATCTGTGAAGTGCAACTGGGCTGACAAGGCTGAAGCACAGGGGAATGCTCTTCTTTTTCCCAAGGCAATTTTGTAAGACACACAATTTAGCCACTGAACTGAAAATTTACACACACTATGCACAGTGGAAAATCAGAGTTATTTTGAGGTACATGTGAGATTAATTTTCCATCTAGAATCACATGGTTATAAAGAGTGAAGGCAGTCAATTTGGAGGACATTACATCTGAAATTCACCACTGAGGAATGAGAGAAGGTAGAAGGAAAACCTTGCCGAGCTTGGAATAACCACCCACCTTTCATATATTAGGGCTTCAGTTTTGATATGAAGTCTGTTGTCACTTCGTTATGGTGCCTACCCCACCAGTTCCATTGGGAGCCCTACAAAACAGCATGGGCCTCATTACTTCAAGAATCTGATCCTTTGTGTGAAGAGGATACTCCTAATAGGCAGACGCAAGCTAACTTTGGGATGTCTGCCCAGGGGTGGGGACCAGTTTGCATAGAACATTCGGTATTTGATTTTTGGCTTTCCCTTGCATTTAGTAACAGTGCCAGGCAGCTAAGGGAACACACTGGGGACACGGGCTCTATATGTGGCCTCTAAAAGTGGGTAAGCTGCAAATAATGGCTTTTGAATCCTCAGCCTGCATAGGAACCAATTAAACAGAAATATCTCTACCCACCACTGTCCAACTGGGCAGCACTCCCTCTTTCCTTTCTTTTTAACTTTATTGTAAAGGCGATCCGAAAAGAAACTGACATCCTTCCATCAAACGAGTTTTGTAAGAAAAATCAAACTAGAACTAATAGGGAGCAGAATGGGGGACAGGGGGGCAAATGTTTGATATATATAAAATTAAACACTTTATCAGGGTTATTGTTTACAATGGTTTTTCATCTTCAGATGCAATACTGATACAGCACTCTGAGAGGATGTTTAGAAGTTTTAGACATTTTCTCAAATGAATTTTCATTAGTTCAGTATGTACTTAATCACAGCAACAACAAAATATCAGCCTATCACTGATACCCAGTGGTCTTACTATACAATTTGTTTGTTTGTTTATTTATTTATTTTTGGAGACAGAGTCTCACTTTGTTGCTCTCAGTAGAGTGCTGTGGAGCGTCATAGCTCACAGCAACCTCTAACTCTTGAGCTCAAGCCATCCTCTTGTCTCAGCCACCCAAGTAGCTGGGACTACAGGTGCTGGTCACAATGCCTGGCTATTTTTTAGAGAGAGGGTCTTGCTCTTGCTCAAGCTGGTCTCGAACCTGTGACCACAGGTAACCCACTGCCTCAGGCTCCCAAAGTGCTGGGATTACAGGTGTGAGCCACCATGCTCAGTTTTACAATTTAAATGTAATAGAGCTAGTATTTTGAACAAATAACATCTGGAAATATTATAATATTGTAAAAAAAAATCCTAAAAGCTCAATGTATGAAGACACTCATCATGGAACTACTTATCTTAATACATTTTTAGTTTGAAACAACCAAAATGTTTGACCACTGGAGCTGCCATGAGGTGTTAAATATTCCATGGATTAGTCTAATAAGGAAACCACCCACCATTTTCTGTAGCCTGTGTTGGTAAGGTCCCCTTGTAGTTAAGAATAGCATTTACATTTTTAAATAATTGAAAAAAAAAAAAACAGATTAAAAGAATGCTATTCTATTCTGACCTATGAATGTAATATCAAATACAAATTTCAAAATAAAATTTTATTGGAACATAAAATTGCTTACTTTGGTATTTATTGTATTTGCTTACTGCTGGTCTGTAGGTACTGTGATGCTATGATGGAGTGGAATAGTTGTGAGAAAGACCATAAGAACCCCAAAGCCTCCAATATTTACTATCTAGCCTTTTAAAGAAAAAGTTTGCTGACCCCCTGTTCTAACATCAGGGAAGGAGCACATGCATTCTGTAACTAGACTGTGATACCTATACACATGTGAGACTAGAAAAGCGATTTATCCAATCTGTGCCTCAATTTCTTCACTGTTAAAATGATAATAGAACCTATCTCTTAGGGTTGTTGTAATCATTGCAACATCACTTGCAACGTGCTTGAAATACTGCTCTGTACAGAATGAAGAGAATAAAAGTTACCTGTGGTTAATAATTGTACTAACATGAAAACTGCCTAAGTGTTAGATGAAATACCAGATAAAATTGTACATATACTCTGATTAAAACTGTTAATAACAAAGCAGTACACGTAGCTCAGTGAGCAGGACGCCGACCACATACACCCAGGCTGGCCGGTTTGAACCTGGCCTAGGCCAGCTAAACAACAATGACAACTACAACCACAAAATAGCCGGGCATTGTGGCAGGTGTCTGTAGTCTCCGCTACTTGGGAGATTGAGGCTAGAGAATCACTTAAGCCCAAGAGTTTGAGGTTGCTGTGAGCTATGATGCCACGGCACTCTATTGAGGGTTATGTAGTCAGACTTCGTCTCAAAAAAAAAAAAGAAAAACTGTTAATAATAAAGCGGTCACATAAAAACCATCTGGCAGCAAATATGCCAAAATATTATATTAATAACAATTCTCGTTAAGTGAAAAAATTTTTTTTCCTTTGCCATTGTTTCCAAGTTTTCTCTAAGTACCTGAGTTCCCTGTGTAACAAGGATGATAGTGAAACAATCATAAACATAAAGAAACAGTTTGCTGTAAGTAGGGAAACAGTTCCGGGAGACTGCATCATACATAGAAGATGGGCACACAAGTGTAGGCAATGAATGTCCTTGTTTCAAAGCCTTTCCTCCTCTGCTCCTTCAGAAGCTCTCACCAATTTTTTTTTTTAATTATATATTTTTTCCTCCCAAAGGATGAGAGTGACATTTATACCCTTCCCCTTTCACCTGTGCTGCTGGTCTCTTGGAAGTGTGAGAAGGCAAGCTTAGCCACGCTCATCCCATTATACTCATTGCTAATTACCACTGACTTGCACTGACGGCACAGTCCATTAACCACATTGAAAACTCATTCCCCAGCCTCACGGCTGCGGGCACTTGTTTCCAGCTGCCCTCCCAAAGACAGCTGCATTTTCACTCCGTGTTAAATTCTCCTCATTCTTACAATCAATCAGCCAATAAAACAGAGAACTTTCAGGTCAGCTCAGGGTGTGTGACTGGATTCCCGGGGAAAGGAGTTTGGACACGTGTAAGTTGAAAACCAATCTTTAGTCACAATTTATTAAAACCATTGATTTCCTTCAATGCTATCTTGTTGGAAAGAGCAATTCACATATTTCATTCTTTATTTTCTACTATACCTGAAAATAGCACTAGAACACAAGGTTGTGGGTCTCTGGGCAAGTAAATTCCACTACAATGAAGCCATGGCCGAGGTGATATTTGGGCACTAGCAAAACATTCAGTTTCATCTAATTGGCTAGGTGATTTTTTGTTCCCCAAATGACAGATTGTATTTAAAAGGCTTAAGTAGAATGGATGCAAAAGTTCTAGGAAAAAGCAATTGTTCGGTACAAATTAAATATCCAGCACAGGACAGGCATGATAGCTCATGCCTGTAACCCCAGCACTCTGAAAGGCAGAGGTAGGAAGACTGCTTGAGCCCAGGAGTTCACGACCAGCCTGGGCAACATACCGAGACCCCATTCCTAAAAAAAGCAAATGTGGTTGGGCATTTTGATGCAGGTTTGCAGTCCTAGCTAGTCAGGAGGCTGAGGCAGGGAGATCATTTAAGCCCAGGAGTTTGAGGCCTTTGTGAGGTATGACTGTACCACTGCTTTCCAGCTTGGATGAGAGAGTGAGATCCCATCTCTACAAACAAAAAGCAAACAAACAAAAATACCTAGCACTTCGTCTGCTATGTAGACAGTACACAACAAACTTTGGTGATGACTCAATCTATCTTTACAGCCATTCAATTCATCTATCCTATTTATCACTGATTTGCACATCTTCACATATAAAAAAGGATGAAAACTGTTTAAATTCCCCACCTATCGGAAACAAAGCCACAGCATCACCTATCAATGAGTCTTATTTTTAAATATTGACTGTTGAGACAGATGTTATGCAAAATATTATATGATAAAAATGTAATTAATGAGGGCGGCGCCTGTGGCTCAGTGAGTAGGGCGCCGGCCCCATATGCCCGAGGGTGGCGGGTTCAAACCCAGCCCCGGCCAAACTGCAACAAAAAAATAGCCGGGCGTTGTGGCGGGCGCCTGTAGTCCCAGCTACTCGGGAGGCTGAGGCAGGAGAATCGCCTAAGCCCAGGAGTTGGAGGTTGCTGTGAGCTGTGTGATGCCACGGCACTCTACCGAGGGCCATAAAGTGAGACTCTGTCTCTACAAAAAAAAAATGTAATTAATGAGACGAAATCCTAGCCCTTCATAAGCTAAGAGTCCAATAAGGGACACTGAGGAGTAGAAACATATTTAACACACTTTAGTAACAGCAAAAATAATAATATGTGCAAGGTCCACACACTAAAGTGACATATTCTGTGGGGAGGAAGCCAGATAAGGACGTCCTGCACGAGACAGTCCTACGCGGTACCCAGGTAAATGCTCTGCAGGGAGTTCCATGTCACTAGTGCCCAGTTTTGCTAAGTTTTTGTGCATATTTATAGTTTGTTACCAGAAAAGGTGTAAATCATACAACTGGTCCTATTCTGTACAGTCATCACAGAGCCAGTCCCCTTCTAAGAAGAAGAGGCATACAATGAACTTAGAAAAAAAATCTTACAACAAACTTATAAATAACTCAAGAATCAAAGTGGATTCTCCTCGCGTGACTGGATTCATATTTAGCTTCTTGCTCAACTCACTCTTTCTCTCTTTTTTTTTTTTTTTTTTGTAGAGACAGAGTCTCACTTTATACCCCTCGGTGAGTGCCGTGGCCTCACACAGCTCACAGCAACCTCCAACTCCTGGGCTTAAGCGATTCTCTTGCCTCAGCCTCCCGAGTAGCTGAGGAGGCTAACTCTTTCTCTTTTCTAAAAAGAAAAAAAATTTTCTTCTTTAAAAAAGTATAAATCCTCAAACACAAAATAAAGACGCATTCCTTAACATAAGACATCACTGTTTCTGATTCAACGGCTAAAGGTGATATTGAGTCAAATCACCAGGAGGTAACAAAAGATACTTTTAAAAGTGTATCGTACAGAAATGTATTTATTTTTATACTTGAAAGTAAGACAATTGGGCACTAGAAATAGTAATGTAGCACAAAGATCCAAGTAGAAGAATGAACAGGAATGAGGCTTCTCAGGACATCCCTGGGTTACATTTTTCATCTTTCAGCAAGAGCTGTAATAGAATGGATGCAAATAAGGATGGGTGATGCCATAATTTTAAGACAAGATGACTGCCTTTTAGGGCTTGTGGGTTAATCTTACTTTGCTTTTGGAATCGTCATTGATTCTTTTCTAATAGTAACAAGCTAATAGCTATCTACATGAAGAAGAAGGGGGAAGAAATGGAGGAAGAGAAAGACCAGGTATAAAATGTCATGACCTTAGAAATTAGGAAAGGGTCTGTTCTTCACAATGAATAAAAATGAACACATCAGTTAGAATTTCATACTCCAGACTTACTAGTAATAGCAATTAGTACAAGGTGAAGTGAAGCTTCTGCAGTTTATTTTCTAGACACTAAAAATGTTACCAGGGATCCTACCAATAGTGCTAACTGATATTTGGAAAATGTGAATTTTTTAAATTAATGACGGAGAAAAAAACTTAGTTTTGTTTTGTTTTTGAGACAGAGTCCAGGCCAGAGTGCCACGGTGTCAGCCTAGCTCACAGCAACCTCAGACTCCTAGGTGCAAGCCTCCTTAGTAGCTGGGACTATAGGTAACTGCCCAACACCTGGCTAAAGGGTCTCACTCCTGCTCACAGTGGTCACAAACTCCTGAGCTCAAGCCATCTGCCTACCTCTGCCTCCTAGAGTGCTAAGATTATAGGCATGAGCCGCCATCCCCAGCAGAATAAAACCTTCTAACAATTTTTATTAATATAAAGTATTATCTGTTTCAGTTAGTGTAACGCAAGCCTATTGATCCTGTTAAATATCACTAAATAAGTTGGTTACGGTCTGATTATTACATATACACTCCTATAACAAGGAAAATAAAATTGATATATAGTGTGTAATAGTTGTGTTTTTTTAGAAAGGATGGAAGCTTCAAGTCAGACAAGAACATAGGACAATGGCAATTTAGGGAGAGGAGGAAATACCTTATTCCAAGGATAAAAACCAGAGTCTAGAAATTGACTCAGCTATCAAAATTATAGGGAACTGCTAGGTTCTTCCTTCCCCAATAGAACATGATCTAGTTTCATAAATATATGACTAGGATGTGAGGTCTCCACAACTACCTGGAAATTATTTTCAACAATCATTTTTCACAAAATGTATATAAATATAAAAGTTGACAAAATAGAGTTTTTATGCATTGTAAACCATTTGTAAAACAGCTTATAAAATCAAGTTTCTGCTCTAGATATTTCTTTCATCTTATACCTTGGCCTAATATATTAAGCCCAACTATGAAGCTTTCCCTGATTTCTTAAGCCGATTTGAGTAAATTTTCCCTGACTCTAGCATGCATTCTCTATGTATTATTAATTCATTTTTGAATAATTCTTATTAATGACTTCCCAGTCACTTCCACTAAATTATAATGAACATTTCAAGCTTCAGGCTATGATTTACACTTCTGAAAACTTTTGATTGCAGGACGCACCCAAGATGGGAGGTCCAGGACACACCCTAGCTCATTAAATACCAAGCTAGTTATTTAAGAAATATTTATTAGATTACTCCATGTCAGGTTCTCTGCTATATTACAGTTATTGGACACAATCCTTGTTCTTATGGACATTACAAGCTATGAGGAGGTGAAATAAAGTAAGTAGGCTAATACAGAACTGCAATTTGTCATAGTTCTCAAAGAGACACTTTCCATTCAAAAATGTAAAATAGTAACTCAGGCTTGACAATGACTACTTTCTTTCTTCTTTTTTTTTTCTTTCTTTCTTTTTTTTTTTTGGTGGGGGGGACAAGTCTCATTTTATCACAGCTCACAGCAACCTCCAACTGTTGGGCTCTGGCAATCCTCTTGCCTCAGCCTCCCAAGTAGCTGGGTCCATGGGCACCTGCCACAATGCCCAGCTATTTTTTGTTGCAGTTTGGTTGGGGCCAGGTTCGAACCCACCACCCTCGGTATATGGGGCCGGCGCCCTACTCACTGAGCCACAGGCACCTCCCCGACAATGACTACTTTCTGCACGAACCTTTATTCTACACAAACTAGTTTATATGGTTGTAATTTAGAAAGTCTCATGCACTAGGGAAAGATAAATAGTGTCCTGGTAGAGCCTCTCTCTACAACAGTGGTTAGGAATGAGATGCTCAAACTGCCTGTCTGGGCAAGAATTGCTTCAGAAACTGAGGACAGAGAAAGTAGGAGGCTTTTCAAGAGGGAGAATTCAGAACCTCATCAGAGAGGGTCAGCAGCTGAATAAAGAGTGGGCAAAGTGAGATGGGGGAGAGAACTACCTGTAGTATTATTATGAAGTGTCCTTTACTCCAGAAAGTATCACAAGTATCACCAGTTTGTAAATAAATAGTTGCTTATTTTAACTTAATAGGTGGTTGAACTCCCATAAAGTCAGCATTATCTTCAATCTAGTGGTTATGCAATACCCACTTATTAAATCACAAATCTGTATGTCACAAGTCTGGGCAAAACTTGAATAGCTTCTCTCCCTGGAGTTTTTACAAAGCTGAAATCAAGGTGTGGGCTACAGCTGGGGTCTTATTTGAGACTTGGAGTCTTCTAAGTTTTCATCATTGTTAGCAAATTTCATTTATTTCCAGCTATAGAACTCATGGCTGTTTGCTTCTTGAAGGCCAGCAAGAGAGTATTTCTCCTTCTTTGAATCTCTTTTTTCAAGAAGGATATGACTCCTCTTTAAAAAAAAAAAAAAAAAAAAAGCTCACGTTGATTAGGTCAGCCCCATCCAGGATAAATTCTTTTTTGATTAACTCAAAGTCAATTGACCAGAAACCTTAATTGCATCTGCAAACTCACTTCCCCTTTGCCATGCAAGGTAACCTAATTACAAGGATGAAATCCCATCAGAGTCAAAGTTCTCACCTACACATGAGATTATACATGACATGTATACAAGGAGGTAGGAATATAGGCAAGCTTAAAAAATTTCAGTGTAACATATGTGCAGATAGCCTAAATTTTCTCGTAGCATTAAAGCACAGTAGTGCAGTTCAATTGCAGCTTCCTCTATTTTAATGTTCATCACAGTTCTCTGAATTCGTGACTCTATCTTGAAGATGGAAGATAAACGTCAATTACCATCTATGATGGCCCTTAAACCATTGCTGTTTGCATTTAATTACCCATTCATTCATTTGTATATACATATGACCAACATCATTTATTTTTGTTAATTTACTGACCACAGCATCCACAGCACGCATTTGAATTTACATCTCTAAGCTACATACAATTAAAATATTGTAGTGAAAATATTGTCTCTGTGCTATGACATCTCACATCTGCTTTGTGGTCTAAGTGTTGGGCCTTTCCTTCACTAATCTTCCTTTGTACTTAACTGTGGCAAAAGAACTTTTGCTAATTTATTTATATGTACTTTTATTCTTAATAGTAGTTAAAAATATATGCAGGTAGAGAAATAATACATCTCAAACCTTAATTATTTCTATTGAAAAATAAAATATTATTTGGTCATTAATAATGTTAAACCTTCTCCATTTGATAACACTACCACTAGGGACTGATCTAGAACACTAAAGTTCATACAGTAGTTTCACATCTTTTGATTTCACTAATTTCTCAAAAAAATTGTAGATAAGTTTTTCCTACAATTATCCTCTAATTGCAGAGAAAATTTACATAAAATCCTTTAAGTAGATTTTTAAGTTCAATGTGCCAGTAGACACAGCAATACTAAATACATACACACCAAACAACAGAGCTCTGAAATGAGTAAAGCAAAACTAACAGAACAGATAGAAGAAATAGCCAAAAAGAAAAATCATAGTTAGAGATTTCAAAGTTCATTTTTCAAAAATTGGCTGAATAGTTAGAAATAAAATAAGCAAAGATATACATGAATTCAAAAATTCAATCAACATTTATAGTATATACTTTACCCAATAATAGCAGAACACGTATTTTTTTTTTTAAATTCACATGGAGCATTTCACAACATGAAACATAATCCTGGACCATAAAACAAACTTCAGCAATTTTTTTAAAAGTATAATATAATAAACTATAATTAGATAAGTTACAGATTTGAAAACATTTCCAAATGCTTCAAAATTGTACAAAAACAAATCATTCAAGAGTCATAGAAATCTTAAAGGAAATTAAAAACGCATTTAACTGAATTGTAATAAAAATACAAAATGTCAAGAATTGTGAAACCTAGATAAAGCAGATAAACACAGATACAATTTATAGATGTAAATACTAAAATTAGAAAAAAGAAAAATAACAGATCAATAACTTAAATGTTCTTAATAAAAGAGGAAAAAATGAAACAAAAAGAAACTGAAGGTAGGACATAATAAAAATAAGGATAGAAATCAATAAATTTATAAACAGAAAAATAGAGAAACTCAATGAAACAGAAAATTGGTTATTTTAAAAGACATAAAATTAACATACCTCTAGCAAAGCTGAAACAAAAGGAAATAGAAACAAATGATTAACAACATCAGTGAAACAAGGGATTTCACTACAGATATTATAATCATTGTGAGAATATTAGAGGAATATTATGAACAAGTCCATACTTTTGACAATTTAGATGAAACAGATCAATTTCTTGAGAAGTATAATTCACTATAAACCACCAAATATAAAATAATTTGAATAGCCCTATAACTGTTAATTACACTGAATTCAAAATCATAAAAATCCTAAAAAAGAAATCTAGGACCAGATAATTTCAAATAATTTTAACATAATTTTAAAGAAAAATTACCTATTTTTCCAATATCTTCTTGAATGATAGACATTAGAACACATCTTCAGTCATTTTATTAGGCCAGATATACCCACTACCAAAACCTTGCAAAGACAGTTAAAATAAAGAAAACTATAGATAAATGTTCCTCATGAATGTAGATATAAAAAACTATTTTAAAACATTAGTCAATATAATTCAGCAATATATAAAAACAATTACATATCATGATCAAGTGGGCTACAGATATTTCAGGGCTTTAAAATTGGTTTAATATTCAGGAAAAATTCATATAATATGCCATAATAACAGGTCAAACTTACATGATTAAATTCAGAAATATATATTTTACAAAATTCAGTACTTATTTATGACAGAAACTCTCAGAAAGCAAGAAATAGAGAATCACTTTTTCTACTTAATAATCTACAAAGGCCTATAGCTAATAGAAAAATAATGGTGAAAGACTGTAGTTTATTCCTAAGAACGTAAAAAGGTAAGGATGTCCACTTTTACTACTCCTATTTTACACGGTATGTGGAATCCTAGATAGCTCAGTAAGGCAGAAAAAATAAACAAAGGTATACAATTCAGAAAGATAGAAACAAAAGTGTCCCTATCTGTAGAAGTTACAGACACCCCTCTTGTATGCTATGAAATACAAAACGTGACATTAGACACCAGAATATTAGGGATGATTGAGCAGAAGAAAAACAGGAGCCTAGGTCCTTGATGACTTGATTAGTTATCACATCAATAAATAGATTTATTATTATTGGACTTTTTATTAAATGAGAAAATAAATTTGTTATTTTATTAAGTCACTATACATATAAGTTCTTACAGATGAAAAATAATCTTAAGTGATAGTTTTTGTATTAATCTATTTTCCTATCTCTAAAATAAGCATATTATGCTTACCTCTTACAGAAGTTTAAGAAGTTGTGTTGTGATCTGTAAAGAATGGTTCTATGAACTGAATTTTGTATCCTCAAAATTCATATGTTGAAGCACTAACACCCAAGGTGATTATATTTGGAGACAGTGCCCCCAGGGCAGTAATCAAAGCCAGAAATTGGATTATATCAGAAAAGGAAAAGATATAAGAGTTCTTTCCTTCCACAGATGAACAGAGAAGAGACCTTAGGAGACACAGCACATAGCAAGGAGGAGGACATCTACAAGAGAGGCAAAGAGGCCTCCCCGGAAACCAAACCTGAGGGCACTTTGATTTTGGAATCATAGGTTCTTAAGCCACTCAGTATGTAGTATTTTGTTGTGGCAACCTTAGTGTGGTAAAACAAATGGCATCACAGAAAACAAAATAAGTACTTTTTTTTTTTTTTTTAAGTACTGATTAATATGAAAGTACAAATGTTTACTTTACATTGTTTTCATTTCTAAGGTAAAATTCAAGTTGTAGTTGAGCCCCTCACTCAGGGGGCATGCTGAACACTCTCGCATTGTGGCATTAGATTAAGATACCCCCCAATTGCCCTCCCATATGCCCCTCTTTCCTCTCACCAGTCCCTTGCTAAATTGCACTTGTGTTTTTTCTTTCGTGTGGGTGTGTAGTTGTTTATATATTGGATATTGTATACTGGATATGTTTCTTTCTTTACTAAGAAGAATGTGTTTCAAGTCCATCCATGTAAATACAAAAGATGTATTCTCTCTCTTTTCTTATAGCCTAATAGTACTCCATGGTATACGTGTAATACAGTTTGTTAATCCATTCAAGGGTTGATGGGCAAGGAAGTATTTATTTTCAAGCAGGAAAGCATAGATAATAGAATTAAATTCAGAAAGAAAGTTGATGTAAGCAAATTATCCCTTGGTAATTTAGCAGCTAGAAATCAGATGTATTGAGAATAAAACAAGAAGGTAACTGTGAGAATGAAATATTGCATTCATATATTTAGATATTTAGATTTCATACGTGGAGAAATTTCCCATATTTCATCATGGTTCATGAGAACGAGTCATTAGAATGTACTGGCAATTCCTTTATCCTAGTCGTGGGTATTTAATAATATGCAGTTAGGGTAACGTATGTGTTTTGTACACACATTCTACGGATTTATTCAGAGGGGACAAGGCGTTCAGATGTAGGGGAGACAATGAACCATACAGGAAAAATATCAGTAAATAAAAGTGACAGATTCCATAAAAGAGAGAAATAAATAAGTTTAACGATGTGGTATGTGAGGTTTGAAAGAGTTTTCTTTTTAATGCAATGATGAACTCAGCAACAGAAATGGAGGAAAGCATGAGCACCCCAAGATCTTCTGTATGAAGTTGTGGTGCTGGCAGATGCGAGAGTAAGGAATTAGAAGAGCCACAAAGGAATAAGCAATACCTTGATCACTTCTAAGAGTTTTGTGGTGGAATCCCTGGGGTTTTCCAGGTATAAAATCATTATCATTTGCAAAGAGTGAAAGTTTAATCTCCTCTGACCCTATTTGTATACCCTTGAATGCCTTCTCTTGCCTGATTGAGATGGCTAAAACTTCCATTACAATGTTAAAAAGCAGCAGAGACAAGGGGCAACCTTGCCTGGTTCCTGATCTGAATGGAAATATTTTCAATTTTACTCCATTTCATATGATATTGGCTGTAGGTTTGCTGTAGATGGCCTCTATCAGTTTAAGAAAAGTCCCTTCTATACCTATTTTCTTAAGTGTTCTGATAATGAAAGGATGCTGGATATTGTCAAAAGCTTTTTCTGCATCTATTGAGAGAATCATATGGTCTGTGTTTTTTAGTTTGTTTACGTGATGTATTATATTTATAGATTTACGTATGTTGAACCAACCTTGAGACCCTGGGATAAAACCCACTTGGCCATGGTGTATAATTCATTTGATGTGTTGCTGGATTCTGCTTGCCAGGATCTTATTGATTATTTTTGCATTTATATTCATTAAAAATATTGGTCTATAGTTTTCTTTTCTTGTTGGATCTTTTCCTGGTTTGGGAATCAGGGTGATATTTACTTCATAGAATGTGTTGGGAAGTATTCCTTCTTTTTTGATGTTTTTGAAAAGGTTAAGTAATATAGGTACTAGTTCCTCTTTAAAGGTTTGGTAGAATTCTGATATGAAGCCATCTGGTCCAAGACTCCTCTTTCTTGGGAGATTTCATATAGTTGATTCTATTTCAATACTTGATATAGGTCTGTTCAGCATTTCTAATTCTTTCTGATTAAATCTAGGAAGTTGGCATGCTGCCAAGTATTGATCAATTTCTTTCAGATTTTCATATTTCTGAGAATAAAGTTTTTTGTAGTATTCATTAAGGATTTTTTGAATTTCTGAAGTGTCTGTTGTCATTTCTGATTGATGATACTACGGACTTTAATTTTCTATTTTTGGTTAGGTTGGTCAAAGGTTAATCGATTTTGTTGAATTTTTCAAAAAAACAATTTTTTGATTTGTTGATCTTTTGGATAATTCTTTTGTTTTTCATTTCATTTAATTCTGCTCTAATTTTAGTTATTTCTTTTCTTCTGCTGGGTTTGGGGTTGAAATGTTTTTCCTTTTCCAGTAGCTTAAGATGTCCCATTAAGTTACTGATTTCCTTTCTTTCCGTTCTCTTGAGGAAAGCTTGCAATGCTATAAATTTCCCTCTTAGGACTGTCTTTGCAGTATCCCACAGGTTCTGATAATTCGTGTCTTCATTATTGTTTTGTTCTAAAAATTTGGCAATTTCCAGCATCACAAGATACAAAATCAATACTCACAAATCAGTAGCTTTTATATATACCGATTATAGGTAAGCCGAAAAAACAGTCAAAGACACTATTCTCTTTACAGTTGTGCCAAATAAGTATTTGGGAATTTATCTAACGAAAGGCATGAAAGATCTCTGTAAAGAGAATTATGAAACTCTGAGAAAAGAAATAGCTGAAGATGGTAACAAATGGAAAAACATACCATGCTCATGGCTAGGAAGAATCAACATTGTTAAATTGTCCATATTACCCAAAGCAATGTACAAATTTAATAGCAATCCCTATAAAAGAACCACCATCATACTTTAAAGATTTGGAAAAAATAGTACTTCATTTTATATGGAACCAGGAAAAACTTCTAATAGCCAAGACATTACTCAAAAATAAAAACAAATCAGGAGGAATCATGCTACCAGATTTCAAACTATACTATAAATCTATAGTGATCAAAACAGCATGGTACTGGCACTAAAATAGAGAGGTAGACGTATGGAACAGAATTGAGAATGAAGAGATGAACCCAGACACTTATCATCATTTGATCTTTGATGAGCCTATCAAAAATATAAATTGGGGGAAAGATCCCCTATTTAACAAATGGTGCTGGGAGAATTGGCTGGTGACTTGTAGAAGACTGAAACTGGACCCACACCTTTCATCATTAACAAAAATTGACTCTCACTGGATAAAAGATTTAAACTTAAGACATGAAACTATAAAGATTCTTGGAGAGAATGCAGGAGAAACACTTGAAGAAATTGGTCTGGGAGAATACTTTGTGAGGAGGACCTCCTGGGCAATTGAAGCAACACCAAAAATACATTACTGGGATCTGATCAAACTAAAAAGCTTCTGCACAGCCAATAACACAGGAAGTAAGTAAAGCAAGCAGACAGTCCACAGAATGGGACAGGATATTTGCAAGTTATGCTTCTGACACAGGTTTGATGACCAGGATCCATGGAGAACTCAAACTTATTAATAAGAAAAGAAGAAGTAATCCCATTTCATTGTGGGCAAGGGATTTGAACAGAAGCTTCTCTGAAGATGATACATGCATGGCCTACAGACACATGAAAAAATGCTCATCATTTTAATCATCAGAGAAATGCAAATCAAAACCACTCTGAGATGTCATCTAACTCCTGTAAGAGTGGCTCACATAACAAAATTCCAAAACTACAGATGTTGGCATGGATGTGGAGAAAAGAGAACACTTCTGCACTGCTGGTGGGAGTGCAAGCTAATATATCCATTTTGGAAAGAAGTATGGAGAATACTTAGGAATATAAAAGTAGACCTGCTGCTTGATCCTGCAATTCTTCTACTAGGTGTATATCCAAAAGACCAAAAATCACTTTATAACAAAGATATTTGTACCAGATTGTTCATTGCAGCTCAATTCATAATAGCCAAGTCATGGAAGAAGCCCAAGTGCCCATCGACCTATGAATGGATTAATAAATTGTGGTATATGTGTACCATGGAATATTATGTAGCCTTAAAAAAGATGGAGACTTTACCTCTTTTATGTTTACATGGATGGAGCTAGGACATATCCTACTTAGTAAAGTATATCAAGAATGGAAGAAAAAATATCCAATGTACCCAGTAGTATTATGAAGCCAATTTATAGTCACTCACACTTTCATATGAAGAATAGATCACAACTATGGCCCAAGATGAAAGAGGGAGGAGGGGTGTATGGAAGGGGTGGGGGAGGTCAGATTGAGGGAGGGTGAATGATGAGATCACACCTATGGTGCATAATGCAAGGTACATGTCAGATCTATTAGTATAGAGTATAAATGTCTTCAAACAATAATTAAGTAAATGAGATGAGGTATACATTAACCAGTGTGATGAAAGCATTGCTAATTCTATATGAAATCAGCACATTGTACCCCATAAATGCATTAAGGTATACATGATTTAATAAAAAAAAAAAAAGAAAAGAAACAAACAAAAATAATATATACACCTTACAGATGTAAAATTTTCATAAAATTTTTTTTCTGGTATCTGGTGGAGGGGTTACCAAGTGAGGGCATATGGTCTAAATTCAGCATGTCATCTGTTTTAGTAAATAAACTTATAGTATAACACAGAAAAAGAGAAAAAAAGGAATAAGCAATAAGTTAAGCAAATCTCTCCGAGTGAGCAGTGACTGGACTAGGTGATCTGATAAGGACCTCCATTCTAGAAAAATGCAAAGTATACCATAGGTAATCAACATGATTTCTCCCACGTAGGCTAAGTCTTGAACATGTGTTCCAAGTTCATTCATAGTTCTAGGCTAGAAAGCTTGAAAATATTTGGGATACATTCTGACACCCCTACACCAGGAATGAAGTGTAGCATGACTACCTACATTAGTCTACAGTATAAGCTCAATGAGACACTTTAAAAGAAGATATTTTTTATCTCATTTGATTCCTTCCGTGGAGGGAATTATATTACTGTAGGTATATTCAGCCTTCGATGTTTATGGAGAGAGCTTAAACTATACAGAAGACTTAGTATAAGCCTATGAAAAAAATATTGTCATTTCCCTCAGACCTACCTGATGGAGAAACTCTGCCCCTGAAGTTCATGGACTTTAGTTTTCCCCGATCCCTAGGCAAGAATATGGGTTACCAATGCCAAGAAACAAATGATCTCTGCTATTTTGAGTGATGAGTGATTTGGAAAATTCCAGAACATCAACTTTTCAAAAGTTCAAGCAAGCAGAGAAGAGGAAGTAAGCTATAAAGCTATTCTCTCTTATCTAAGTGTGAATTAAATCTAAAATTAGAACAAAATTAAAATAAATTTACCTCTATCAAAACATGTCCATGTGCAAGAGAAAAGAAATTATCCAGATAACAAAAGCAGGATATGATCACCTTCAAACATGATGTAAAATCCTTACAAGATTTTTCAATACTCAAACCCTGCAGTAGGAGTCAAGAGATTAGATTCACCCCTTAGGAAGGAGACAGAATCAGGATGTGAGGTACAACTGACTTCAGGTATTGGAATTAGATAGATTGCTATCCAATTGCTAGAATTGGATAGAACACACAGAGGTGATAAATAACAATGGAAAATCAGCAACCACATCATAAATATATATGACCTTAGAGAGCATACTCTGGTCCTCATGTCACCCAGCCATTTACCTCCTAAAATATGCCAGAAATCTCATGTTTCCATCTATTTAATAGCAGTTACATACAAGGTCTTCACATGACACAAAATGTTGAAATGGCAAAATTCAGTAAGATGCTTTTATTTGAAGATGCTCCTGACAATGAAAGAGGAAATATCCACAGAAATGGATTAGTAGAGAGAAATGATTTTATAATGCACATACTGAATGTTTTTAATATGCAATTGCAGAGACCTATAAAAAAGTTCTTCTTATTCTTCCCCAAATGGGAAAAAGCACTTCTAGACACAAAGGAAGTGGAGACTTTGAAAACCTTAGATTTGAGCAGTTATCCTACAAATTTTTCTTGCACTGTGAAAGTAGCAATGAAAAACTAAAAGGAAAGCATCCTTATAATTTGTAATATCTCCATGGGAAAGGCAAAGGTTTTTGTACAGTAAATACTGAATACTGCAGAGATTTCTTTATGTGAAATTATTTATTTTGTGTATTAACTCTAGAGCAGAGGCATTTAAGGACTTGGAACAAATTGAGGCATTGCAATATAATACTGGATTATGTCAAAGACTTTTCCAAATTAGAAACCCCTTCCAGAACCAGGATGTGGTAGATTTTATTCTGGTCTAAAATATTTGTGGCTGCTCCCTGGGAGAAAATTGAACTTCCCTGTTGTGTTGATAGCAGGTTTGACCATATAGCCGGAATTGCCTTTTCATAGTGGGACAATTATATATCTCCACCCCACTGATGTGAGGAACAGCTAATGGACTCACTTGCTAATGAGTTGTAAAGAAGTAATGTGCGTCTTTTCTGAGAAGTTCAAGCCTAATTACAGTTCCATTGGGGTTCTTTTCCCTCTGCCACCAGACCAGTTATTTTCTAGATAAGGACTGTTTTGCAGCCTGAATTTCAGAGTGAACAAATATGAAGTAAAGCAAACAGCAGAATAAAGAAAAATATAGTATAAGTCTTTGTTTTTGAAGCTATTGAAGTTTTAGAATTGTTTTTTATAACAACATACCTTAATCTATTCTAATATTACACAGAATGATGACAGAAAGGTGGTAAAAATGCATCAAAATCCTATTTTATACTAAGTATTATATTTTACATACAATATAATATTTTAAATATATTATATGCTTAATATTCTTATATTAGAGGCTTACTGAATTTTTTTCGACAAGTAACTGGTTAACTGGAGTTACATCAATCATTTGTAACAATCTAACTTTACGTTGATGGTTCAGTATTATACACTTAATATTCCTATATTAGAAGCTCGCCTAATATTTTTTTGGCAAATAACTTGTAGTTAATCAGAGTTGGGTCAGTTAATCATTTGTAACTATCTAACCTCAAGTGGATGGTTAAGTAATATTGAAGTTCATCCTATGATTTATGTATCTTCTCAAATAATTCTCTGGATGGTAACAAAGTTCAATAGTAATCTCTTCATAAGCAGGTAACTCTTGTGAATTCTTTGTTGGAAGAATCAATTAAAAATTTTTCAAGCGTGATATGTAGTCTTATCTATTTTACAAATTTCAAATATTTCAAGTCAGCAATTTCAACTTTAAAAATTCTGTAATCAGCGTTACTTAAAATCTTAAAAAATAGTGAAAACAATCTAAATATTCAAAGGTAGAAGATAAGCTAAATGAATGTTGGTTTAGTTTTAAAATAAGAGACCAGTATATATCATGTAATCAAAGAACATTTAAAGTCGTGAGAAATGTTTCAAATATATTAAGAGATAAAAAAATATTTAACATAATATATGCTATGTGATCCAAATCTTATTTAAAAATACAAAGAAATAAAGTCCTGGATATGTAAAACAGGTGATTTTAAAAAATTTCGTACTTAATAGTTTCAAAATTATGACTTTTTACTAATATTATGAGATAAAAATATTATTATGTATATATTATCAAATGAAAAAAGCAATCAATTGTATTATAACATTTATAGAAAATTAGAATGCGCGTAATAAATGTTTAGAAAAAGGTACGTAGAACTATTAACGTTATCTTTTAGAATGGTGACAGACTTGTGAGAAGATAACTTTAATCTGTTGCTATATGCAGTTTAAATCCCACACTTTTTACAACGAATGTTAATTTGTAATTTTAAAAGTCACCCAAGCTATTATTAAACACACACATACATAAACTTTTGCATACAAATGCACATATGTGCACATATACACATTTTGAGCCTTGTAAATGACAGACAATTGAGCTTGATGGCTTTTTTATTGTATCCTGACACTCTCACTGAATAGGACAGACACAGCTACACAGTCTTAGAAACCTTAATGGTAGGGTCAAAGGTTAAACTCCAGACCAATCTCTATAGACAATTTAGAGTTGTCCTTAGCTGTGGGATCATTCTCAAGTGTCTACTTACTTATTTCTGCCCACATTTCCTAGGCTTTGGTCCAATATTTAAGACTAAAAAACAAAAATCACTTGAGGGGGGAAAAAAAATAAAAAAAAGGATTCTATCTCAAGAATCCTTGTTCCACAGGGGGTGAAAGAATGACTTCACCCAGAGAATGAGGTGACAATGGGGGATCTCATTTGCTCGCTCTGGTGTAATTTTCAATAGGCCAATTTTGACCATCAGTTTTGTTCATCTCTGTACCAAGTATACTTTCCCACCTCCTTTAGAATAGCAGAAATTATTGTAGGTATATGTGAGTAACTGAATAATTAAATGATTTATCCTAAAGATGTACTTCCATTTGATCATTATAGCATAAAATAAAGAATAATGTACAAAATTTGCAATGGGAAGAATTACTGTATCATATTATCTCCTTTCTTTAAAGTTAGAATGTACATAAAGTTTCATTTTTCATTTGATTTTATATTCCATTGGAACTCACTCTTTTCAGAATGCAATGTGATCCCTGGCTATTTATAGTTTTACAAGTTTCATAATGTATCCCAATAAAACCATTATAGCAGGAAAGGGGAATTAACAAAGATAAGAGTAACTGAGTCATAATGCATAACATTTGTGGAGTTAAAGATGTTTTTAATCACAAATGTAGTGAAGACTTAAAGACATATAATTCTTAAAAGTTCTTAGTAGGTCTGTATAACTCTTACGATACAATTTCCCCGATAATATTGACAATATTGATAAAATTGATGATTGCAAAAAATAAATGCATTAAAACACTGAACTGCTGGTAGCAGAGCTACACAAGTTGTCAACATTATAAATTGGCAGCGTCATATGTATTCAAAGCCATGAAATGTCTATACTACTTCATTCTGTAATCTGTTCTGGGGAACTAATTCAAAGAGGGAAATAAAGCATTGTTGGATTGTCCTAAAATAGTGGAAAACTGAAACCAAGATAAATATCAAAAAAAAAATAGGAGCATTATTAAAAAATATGTTGTAATTATCACACTTTATATGTAGATTGTGACCATTAGAAATATAGTTATAAGTAGTAATAACAACGAAAAGCACATACAATCCATCCTTATGTTTCAGTGTCTATCACAGTTTACCACCTGACCCAAGAGGACAGACAATATGAGATGAAAAAGAGCAGAATACAAAATAAAACCTCTGTTGCCCTTCCTGGTACAGAACACCTATGCATGTAGTTAAAGGTGGGAAAGAAAGAGGACTGACTGAGATAATAGTTGTGTGTGTTAGTGGGATTCTAGATGGCACACATTTTCTTTCAGAAATTGCTTAGTGTTTTATTTTTGTAATTATGAAAAACTACAAGGAAAGGAATAGAGAGAATCGTTTTCAAGTTTATATGTTCAAAGCAATAGATACGTTTTTTTTTTCAAACTTTTTTATTTATTTATTTTTTAAATCATAGCTATGTGCATTTGTGCAGTCGAGGGGTACAATGTGCTGGTTTCATATACAATCTGAAATATTCCCATCAAACTGTTCAACGTAGCCTTCATGGCATTTTCTTATTGTATGTAGACATTTGTATTCTGCATTTAGTAAGTTTCTCCTGTACCCATTCTAAGATGCACCGTAGGTGTGGCCCCACCCATTAACCTGCCTCCACCATAACCTCCCCCCTCCCTTCCCCTCCCTTGGCCCTTTCCCCATATTCTTGAGCTAAAGTTGGGTTATAGCCTTCATATGAAAGCTATAAGTCAGCTTCATAGTAGGGCTGAGTACGTTGGATACTTTTAATACATCAGCTTCAAAGTCACAAAAAATGAAATTCCCAGAGTTGAAATTACATACTAAACATTGAATTCTTTTTCAAAACACATCTATTCCAGAACGGAAGAATAGATATGTTTTGAAAAAAAAAAAAAATTCAATGTTTAGTATGTAATTTCAACTCTGGGAATTTCATTCTTCGTGACTTTGAAGCTGATGTATTCTGTACAGTGATGCAGTATCACTGATCATATTACCATTTCTAAATTGTTTCTCTATCATAGCCATTTACCTAATTTAATGGGTTACCTATTTAACCCATTTTCTCTAACTGAAGTCAGGTGATTCTATAGAGCTTGTGATGGACTGAAATGAGTCACTTCACCTAGACAAGCCATTTCAAGTTTGAACTTTATATTAGCTAAACCCTGTTCAAGTAGGTTGCAGATAGGTGACACATGATAAGAGATGTCAAATCCAGAGTTAGTTGTATCTCCCAGACTTTTCCACAGTGTTTGCTAGATATTTCCCACAACAAAATGGTTATGTGATACTCCCTAGTCCTATAAACTTATGGATCACTCTGTTTCAGAACCTGGTGTGGACAGGAAGCTAAGAGAATGTAAAAATCAAGTGATAATAAATTCTCTACCTTATGTGTTCATATGGAAGGGAAAAGAATTTTTTAAAAGTGTGTGAGGGACACAAACTCAGTGCCTAGACTCTAATAGACCAATACTGCATTGTACAACCGTGTATTTCAGGGGAGATCTTCTCTGCTTGCAGAAGACACCCTATTTTGTGTTCCTGTTTCTCACAATACATGTGTTATCTCTGGTGACACATTAGGCTGTGCTTTTTTTTTTTTCTTTATAATGTTTCCAGATAAAAACTGGGATCAAATCCAAAACAACTTCTTTCCCTTTTGGATATCAGCCGAGAAAATTAAAAAAAAAAAAAAAAATTCTGTAACACTTATTTTCTTTCTTATTTCTTAAGCCTTCACAAAAATATAACTACCTCCTCAATCTATAAGCCACCTCTAAGAGAGAAATTACCAAAAACATTAAGACAATAAAGCTATATCAATTTTTCTTTTTACTATTTCAGCTATACTAGGTAAGAGATAGTATGATGGAATGTGTCCATGAGGCTTTAATAAAATTCTTAATACTGAATGCAAGTGGCAAGTGTGGCCATGCTTGCCTTGTACAGGCTCTTCGTGGAAAAGCTTTCAGTTTTTCTACATTCATTATAACGCTAGCTGTGGATTTTTTAAAAAATGGCCTTTACTATGTTAAGAAATTATCCTTCCATACTTGAACTGTTGAGAGTTTTTATCACGAAGGAATTCTGGGCTTTTTCAATTTTTTTCCATGTTAATTGAGATATTTTGTTAATATGATGGATCACATTGATTGATTTTTGTATGTTAAACCAGCCTTGCACACCACGAATAAGTCCCAATGGTTACAGTGTATAATCTTTTTGATGCGTTGTTGGATTTAGGTTGCTAATATTTTACTGAGAATTTTTGCATCAATATTGATTAGAGAAATGGCCTGTAGTTTTCTTCTCTTGTCGTCTTTCTCTGGGTTATGCATCAAGGTGTTGTTGGCCTCGTAAAGGAAGTATTCCCCCTACTTCTATTTTTCAGAAGAGCTTAAGAAGTATTGGTATTTGACAAGCATAGAGAAATATGTTTGATGAGAAGGAGTATAAATAAAAGTGAAACCCAGCTTGTTAATACATAAAAACTTAGGAGCTTTGGAGGTATCAAGTGAAAACAAACATTTTTGATGAAATATGAAATGGTGTACTCATCCTGGCTGAACTATGTGTGCAAAGTACTTGTATCAACCAAATTTCTACGAGATGATAAATGGAAAATGTTCTCTGCATGTTTACTCTCCATTTCACAAAATTAATAGGAAAATATGTTCTATTTTTTTGTCATATGAAACATGGTACGATTTTAAAAGCGGACCATTTAAAAACATGTTAAGTATACAATTATTTTTATATACTGGTAGAAAATGCAAGAACATCTCCCATTGCCTCTTGACAGAGAGGAGAGAGAAAGAGGTTAATAAACGTACTAATCATCAGAATCTGATAAGAATCCCCTAGCTTTCCTATTTTACCATTATCTTTTCACATTACTCCTAATTTTTAATGATCTATGTCTTTAATAGCCCAGACAGGTCTTTGAGAAAATCTTACCTCTACATCAGTTAAGAATGTATTGACTTGTAAATATGAGAAAATTCCACTAAGAACAATGCCAACAGGTGAGAAATACATTTGTGTGCTGCACAGCATCTTGTCATAGACATTACTGAGAGGGTTCAGTAACGTTGTCAGGAACCCAGAGACTTTGCATTTTTCTGCCCAGCCATTTTTAGTATCCAATTCTTAATCTATATTCTTGTATCCTCCTCTGCTTGTCAACAAAACGATGGCTGAAGCTCCAGGGTTCAAGTACAAGATATCGACTGGAGGAAGACATGAAGAAAGAGAAAGAAGGCTTTTGTCCTAGCAAAGTTTTGACTTTTTTGTGCCAGAAGTTATACTCTCCAGGAACTTCTGAATCATATTGGCCACATGGGCCACAATGTGCCACATGGGCCATCCCTAGGTGTGATGCATGAAGCATGGAAAATTATACTTTTCTTTGGTTAAAGCTGGATAATCAGCACCAGTGACCTAAACCCAATCATAATTGTATTGATAATGAAGAAACAAGAACGGATATTATATAGACAGGAGGCAGTGTCTGCCACACTCTGTAGCAAGCCAAGTGATTTAGTTTCTTAGTTGAATATACAGCCTAGGAATAACCAGGCCAAAATAAAACAACGAAATAAAATGAACACAGAGTAAGTAGATTTTTTTCTCTTGATTGGTGATTTTTGTACTTTCTCAGAACCACTTAAAAAGCAGCGAAATATTTAAAACAGATTAAAAAGATTAAAAGGTAAAAACAGGAATATTAACCTTTCTTACAATGCTAAACAAGCTCAGAGTATTTTTTTTTATTAAAGTTACATTGTGTCAAATCTTCCATAATTTTTTTTTTTTTTTTTTTGTAGAGACAGTTTCACTTTATGGCCCTCGGTAGAGTGCCGTGGCCTCACATAGCTCACAGCAACCTCCAACTCCTGGGCTTAAGCGATTCTCTTGCCTCAGCCTCCCAAGTAGCTGGGACTACAGGCACCCGCCACAACGCCGGGCTATTTTTTGGTTGCAGTTCAGCCGGGGCGGGGTATGAACCCGCCACCCTCGGTATATGGGGCCGGCGCTTTACCGACTGAACCACAGGCGCCGCCCTAAATCTTCCATAAATTTTATTCACCCATTTTTCAACAACTGTAGGTGAAATCTGCTGAATTATTTTTAATTTCCACTCCTACCTGAACTGCCTCAAAATGTCATAACATCTTATAAATTTTCTTGCAGCTACCCTATTCAGTTATCAATTTATGCCCTGCCATCAAAAAGGTCACCATTTTGAAAAAAAAAAGGTCACCATTTTGGGGTGATCTATTATAAGACAGTAGAACCACCATGGGTGACCAACTCTCTGCATTGCCCACTTAGTTAAGATGACCTAATTTTCATAGACTGGACATCTATCACATATCGTATCAGTACTGTAGGCCTAGTTCTTTATGTTGATGACCTTTGTTTATTAACCAGTTTTTACAGTCCCTTGGGGGGTCAACTTCCAGAGGGTCTGTGTATAAATGGGGAAATAGGATCACCAAATACAGAGAGAGAGAGCATTTTGTAAAATAAAAGTACATTTTTGGTTCATCATGAATTTAGAAATGTAACATCACTCTAAATCAAAGTCAAACTGGATGGAAAATAAATCTTTCTTCCTAACAACACATATTTAATTTTTCAAATAACCTTGTGGCACTTGTAAAAGAAGTGAAGTTTTCCAGAAGAAATGAGCTTATTTTTTCCTTTCAAAGACAAGAATTTGTTTATTGGGTTTTGATAACTCTTCACGTATTTGAAAGGCTACCATAAAGAAGGGAAATAAACTTGTTGTGTTGGATCAAGAGAAATGAACTAATGGTTGATAAATATGGGAAAACTCCTTTTAATTCAATTTGGTAAGAACTGTGTTTTGATTGGGATTGTCTGAAAATAGAATAAGTTTTCTAAGGACATAATAGGTATGCAGTCATTTAAGCAGCTTATACTTAAAGGTGGAATCAAAAATAACTTTGCTGACATGGTGGGGCCATGGACAGAACTATGAGATCAGTGACCTTACAGCGGGAGTAGGGTGAACATTATGAATTTGAATTCAACATTGGGAATTTGAAGTCTTCGGAGAAACCATTTGCTATCAATTTGCAGTTTTAATTGTAGGTTAAGATTTGTGAAGTACTTTGCTGGAACAACACTCAGCAAAACATTTAATGATTCAGTTTACGCAAGTCTTAACACATTGGAATTTTCTCCGAAATATTATCTGATTTCACTTTATGCCTATATTAATTTATTTGATTTCCTTCCATGAGTCCAGTCTGTTTTTTTCTCACCTGGGTCCTTGGGAAACTAAGCCCACTTTTCCCCTATGCATCACTGGTTCCTCTCAGAACCAAGAAATCATCACATTTCCCACGGCTTTCTGACACAGATTCTACCAGTGGTCACTGAACTCTGTCACAGAATCCCTTGTCCAATGACAATGAAATTGCATATCCATCTTGATAAACAATCCTTGGGCTCTCTCTATTCCTATTTCCTTTCTTTTCTGAGTCTACAAGAGTTCAAGAGTGGAGTGGGGAGGAAAATTCCTTTTTCTTCATGGCATTCCTCCACCCCTTCCCTGATACCATCCTCCACCTCAGTATCACCAGCCACTGAAAGCTAAGCAGAATTTCTTAAATATCTATCTCTATTAGTGCAAAGGATCTGCTACCATGTATATCTAATAGCAAATTTTGTTTATACCATTCCCTAGCATACCTTACCATATTACTGTCTCACACATTTAATATTCATATAGGATACCTTAATATATCATTGTGCCTCTCATCTTTTAATATTCATATAAAATGATACTACTTGTACACCTGTAGCAAAATTTAATTTCTCGATCTTTAATTTTTTTTTTTTTTTTTTTGGATGGGGAGGGTAGAGAAGGGCCATGGAAGGGATGGGATCAGAGCTTTGATAACAATGAACCATCATGGAAGAGCAACAATTTAAATTTAAACAGTTTGATTTTTTCAATTTTTGCTTGGATATTTAAACAAAATTAGAATGTGAAAAAAACCCTTTTTAATGTCCTTGACTTAATGCAAGTTCTAGATCAGCTGGTACTTTCAATTCCTATACAACACGCTGTGCATTCTCACAGCTCACTGTATTGGCAGCTGTGTTCCAGAAAGCACAGGAACCCTGCTCCTATGTGTTAGAGACAGGCTTGCCAAGGACTGGTTGTATTGTTTTCCAAGGCCATTTACTTGTTATTGTAATCATTATATTTAATTAAATATTATATAAACAGATAAAATGAGTGTGAAAAAAATTCCCATTTTTATGAAAACCGAGTTGAATGCTTTGTTAAGTCTTGATATTAGCAAGCTGCTAAAAGCTTTGTTGTCAAACTGATGTGGGTGGGAAAACCTTGAAAAGCAGAGAGAGAAATATAATGAAAAAAATGAGTTTGCATTTAAATTATTTTGCAAGTTTTTTTCCTTTTAATGTTACCTCTTCTTTAGAAAAATTGATAAAGTAGTTAAATATTATAGCAGTAGTTTTGTGTGAGCGTAATGACTCAGAACTTCTCAGTGGCAAAAGGAAACTAAACTACCAGAAAGGCACGGCCCTAAAACCTTAGATTAGCGAAGAAATGTCATTTACTTTAGGCACTAAACAATTTTTTTATAATTTCATCTTTTTACCAATTTTGTGACTTAACTAACCAAAAATCGCTCCCAATTTTATCAAACAAATAAATTTATAAAGACATATAAATCTTTTTTAATAGCTTAGTTCTCCTCCGCCTTGGGTATCTGCAAACGTAGAGAAAATTTGCAAGAAAAATATCCCCCTCTTATACCTTACAACTAGATTTAATTGTTGCTGTCTTTATACTTTGAGTTTCCCAATTTTTCACTCTAAAGTATTTACTTCTACTCTTTTGTCATTGATAAAATTATCTTTATTTATTGACATTTGTTTTGGTAAACTATATGAGAGTACATTGCAAACATCATGCTCTTGCTCCTAACAATTTCTGAAAACCTAACCTTGACCCTTTACTGTAATGTAATATATGTTTCACTGAAGAAAACTGTTAAATGTAAACAAAATGTATTTAAATTGGGTACAGCAGTGCAGGTGACTGAAAACTTGGCAATTAGGAAACAAAGTCTGTCTTCTCAGAGTTAAACTTTGAAATAAACACATAACAGATCATAGCAAAAATAGAGAATCAAATGAAATAGATAAATATCTAAGAGGAAAAGGAGAGTGGAGTATAACCTTCTTGAAACAATTATTATATCCTAAAGAATAAACACATCACTCAGAAATGAGAGATGAGAAGGTAATCAGTCACAGGAGAGATAAAACTGAAAGATACAGAAAAAACTTTCAGGATTTCTGTTTAAGCATTTTCTAATCAGGCAGTGTTCTCTCAGAGAGGATATAACTTCTCTAGCATTTTCATTCTTATTTTATAGTAGAACAGATGAAACAAAATCAAGAAATGTTTGGTTTAAATAAGAAACTTTCTTTCTTTAATTTAATGTCTATCTAAAGACACCAATTAATGTAATCTTTTCATAAATTGCCTGTTTAAAAAAAAAGAAAAAAAATTACAGAAGAGATTTCTATTCTCTCATCAGATTAAACTTCCTACTGGACTTTTAAAAATGTATTTATTTTTATTATTTTAATATAACATTACTTTCTCTGCTCAAAACTCTTTAATAGCTCCCTATTGTTTATAGAACAATGGCCAATTTTGGGCCAAAAATTCTACGTTGTTCACACTTTAATCTTACTCTACATTTCTGACCTAAATCTTTGACTTGTGACCTAAAATATTACTGTTGTCTACTAAGTGTTCTTTTGTTTGGTCAACTCAAGCCACTCCTGGCTCCCAAACATCTTTTCTTTCCCTCTTCATTGCTGGTGATAAACCCTCCTAAATCTCTGCTTGCAAAACATTCTTCTCCTTAACATTAGCTACTGAGGCCGTGTCAAGTCATAATAGAGCCTCAGGCAAGAGGGAAAATCAGTTTACTGACTCTGTCTTTCCTTAAAATTGTCATATTTTGTTCATCATGAGTTTTTTGGTAATAACATGGAAAAATAATAATATTTTAAAAATATTACAAATAATAACATGGAAAAATAATAATATTTTTAAAATATTACATTAAAATATTGTTTATTTTGATTACACAATTTTTTGGTGCCTCCTTAAATTTCGTACCCAAGACTAGAGAGCCTCACTTGTTTCGCCATCAAAACTCTTCCATTAAGATTTCCTGAGTCCCATAGCTCAAAGTAAATTTTCCCTTTTCTGCATTCCCAGAGGGCTTTGTTTCTTTACCTTTATAGCACTCAACAATCCCACTTTTTCTATTGCCAGGACGGACTAGTTTCTAAACTCACTGAAATCAGAAAGTTGGTGTCCTTCTAAACATTCTGTTATGCAGATTTAATATTGGACTACAAAAGTAAGAAGAGAAATATTTTCATGGTAAAATGAGACCTCACCATGTTTCTACTTCTCTTAGGAAAATGTTTATAAGAGGCTCTTTGAAAGTATGAGGAGTGGCAGACTGTGAATTAGTCATTCATTCATTCAAGAAATACTCACTGGGCAAATACCACCTGCCATGTGCTATTCCGAGTGGAGAATTATAGCAGTGAATACGTCAGACACAGTACCAAAACTCATGGAGAAATCATTATAAAGGGAAAAAATTTAAGAATTCAAAAGGTAGGCCTGATAAATAATATAATATGAAACAGCAAATATAGGTTACTAAGGAGGTCCACAGGGGAAATCCCTTAACCTTGGGTGGATGAATCTAAACAGAGTCACTCACAAAAGATAATGTTTGGAACCAGACTCAGAAACCAGCCTGTTTTGCCCCACTGTGAATTCCTCACATATACTTGTTAGGATATGTTGAAGTAGTTGCTTATCCAGTACTGAATGGCTTTCTTCTACACATGAATAAGTCACATAAAAAGAGAATCAAATACACAAAAAGATGATTTTCCCCATGCTCCATATACCTCAAGTAAAATTTAAGCCACTTCTCAAATCATAGGATATGGATAATTGTCCTTTGATTTTATTAACAAAATTAACTACAAATATAATTGTCAAACAATGTAGTATTTAAACAAATTAAAGAAGAATCAATCAAGCAACTTAATAACCCTGGGGGTGGTGGGAGGCTGTTGTAGCCTAAGGAGAAAAAGTCAAAATGAAGAGATAGAGAACAACTCAACTTTTTTTTTTTTAAAGATGAAAACACCACTGATAATGGGAGATAATATATTTTGTGACCTTGATAAAGTTTTTATTTAAAAAAAGAGATGGTTTCTCCCTCAAATTCAATCTTTTACTATAATCTGTTGTTTAATAATCACGGCACGTCAGCAGCTTTATAAAAAATGCTTTCTTGTTTTTCATAGTGGAAGAAGTCAAGCCCCAAGGATCCTCCCCCTGGCATCCCTGGTGAATGGGGCAAGTCATTGAAGAGGAATTTGAATGGAGGAGCTTTTCATGAGATGTTCTGTCAAGACTTCTAAATAGACAGCCAATGAATGGGCCTTTACTTACAAACACAGCCTTGTTGCATGTGGGCTGAGCAAACAGACACCATTGTGAGGACAGGTGGAAAAGAAATATGAATGGACAGTGCAGTTTGCTGCTGCGCAGAATCTCAGTTCCAGCTGATTTTGTGCACGGCCTCTCTGTCTAGGAGAGGAGCCGCTCTGTCACAAACCCTGGCCTTTTCTCATGGGCATCCTACAGATCAGCAACAATAGGAGATACGATGTGAAATTCTTCAGAGTGAAAATGTCTTTTCCACTCTCTCTTCTCTTTATTTAAAACACAATTCCATTTTAGGACTTCAGTCATTATACCCTTCTCATGGGAATGAAAAAATTGAATTATGTCCCTCTCCACCTCTTCAGGGGGGACATAATTGTAAGAGGGACTTTACCTGACAAATGCAAACATTATAACCTAATTCTTTGTACCCTCAACTAACCTGAAAGAATTAAAAAATGCAAATCAAAGATGAATTGAAAGAGTGAAGATTTCCCCTTGGGGTGAGGACTTTGGGGAAGGTGTCAGTTGTCTTACAGGGTCTTGGTGATAATGAGCATGCTTAAGAGAGACAGAGAGCACTGTGTCTCCATGACATATACCAAGACACTTGTGTTTCTACCAGAATCCGTAGGATCTGTAGGTAACCAACCTGAATATTCATGCATCACTCCCAGGAGATCAGCAATAGGCAAGTAGGGACTTCCTGAAAGCACTGACTTTGAATAAATAATATTGCTACAGACCAGGTCTAAAAGAGAGAAGTAAAGCTGTCGTCTTTCCCGCCTTCCACCAGTGGTAGCTGAGGACTTCACATGAATAACCTCCAAACAACAGAAATGACTTTAAAAGACTAAAACTCTGGAAAGTAGTGTTTTGATTATTTTTTTCCTCCCTTCTCTGGAGAAAAACATATATTTGTGGGGCTTATGAATACTTGGTGATAATTTTTGGCAACAACATGACTAATAGAACAACAAAGAACTGACCACTCATTTCTGTCATATCTCTTCCTGAACGCCACATGACATCATCCTGTAGCAAGAATCCCTGGCTGAGTAGATGCTGTGTCAGCTGCTAAAGGAGTTTTGACCTGTCCACCTAACGGTTAGGGGCAGGGGGAGCATCAGAAGTTTATTCACATTCAATTAAAAAAAACACATTCTAAAGGAAGCAGAATCAAGTGCAACAAGTGAGAGCCAATATGAAAACCACAGGTGTTCAAAGGAGAACAGACATTCTGAGTTTAATTGCTTACCTGGGTTACTTCCCTATGGATGCCTCAGTTTTCTAAGGAGCAGAGAACTATTAAAACAGTGAGACGAATGCGAGCAGTGCAGGAAACCCTCAGAAGTCTGAGATAACAACATTCCTAGTTTCACAGCACAGACCTGGGCTCACAGACTCTGCAGCTGCAGGACTCAGCTGGGCCGATGTGACACAGCTGTACCTGGGGGACAAGATAGCACCATCAAAGTGCCTGTGGCTGAAGTACAATGGGGGATTAAGGCAGCCTGCAGTGACAGTGGTGGGGAAGGATGGGGAATGGTTCTTGAAGCTACATAGCAGTCTTGTAAACTGGAATGGGGAACTGTGTCCACTGAGGGACAGGACTCAGTCACCAGGAATCCTGTAAACAGTGAAGGAGACAGGAAAGGCTCTCTTATCTCTCACTCAATTTCCTTTGTGAGCCAACAGAAGACATTCCCTGGATACTTTCAGAAATATCTAGATGGTTGGACGAAGATCGGAGAAACAGGGGTTACACGTAGAATATTTCTACTTTGCATCTATCAACCCTGAGATTAATTAAAACTCATGCACACTGCGCCCTGTCTCCCAAATGCCTACTGTCAAATCTGAATTGAGGTGTCGTACAAGATGACAGGGTTTCTGTGGCAACTTCATTGAAATACACAGAAATTATAAATAAAGATCAGAATATTAACTCATTATAATTTTCTGCAGCAATTGTTAAAAATATAAAAAAAAATCACTGTACACTTCGAAGCTTCAATTCCACTTTGAGCTCCTTCACTTACAGCAGATGGATGCATCTGGGGAAAGACGCCCGGTGAGCTCAGTATTTTTACTGAGTGATGGTCTGTTTGACTGTCATAGCATACACTCTCCGCCACCTCACTAGCTCTTCCATCAACTGTCCTTGGATCTGGTGATTTCCTACCTGGCCTTAAACTGTCCTGGCTGTTTGGTCTCTACGGAATCGCTCATTCATCCTTCTCAAAGAGTTTACTTTCTCATTTCCTCCAAATGGGAAGATTTGAGGATTTAAATGTCCATGATCTTAATTTGTGACACTAGTATCAGCAAAATAGCTACAGCACATTTGAGCTGCATTAGTAGAGACCATTCGTCTCGACTCTGCATTTGCCAGAGTGCACATCTCATCTTAAAAATTGCTTTTGGAACACGTCACATGTTAAAGAGATCACAAGCAAATAAAGAAATTCTCTGAGAAGAAGAATTGGGACGATTATGTCACCTTCATCTGGCTCAATGGGTCACATAAGACTTAATAAATGTCTCAGACTGAACTTTTCAACAGAAGGTATTTAAGGTGAGGAGCTAGGTTTAGGGAAGCAGACATCCTGGGTTCAAAACTCACCTCTGCCATGGACTTACTGTAGCATCTTGATCAAGTTTCTCAAGTTCCAGATAGGCTCTTTGGCTGATTTTCCTCAATTGTCAAACAAGCAAATTATAGCACATGCCTTTCAGGGTTGATATGAAGATTAAATAAGCTAATTCATGTAAGTGCTAAAAAGAACACTTGGCTCTTAACAAGTAATCAATAAATGTTGGTCATTAAAGAATACATATCTGGCCTTAGGATAAAAATCAGAACTTATTTACTAAAGCACTCATAGCAAGGAGTCCAGAAAATTAGAATAAGCAGAGGAAGAAAGCCACAAACACACCAACCAACAAACAGAACCCCAAACAATTTGGTGTTTATGCCTTTAGGTATTGACATAGACCTAAAATATCTTCTACTTTGAGACACAAAGAAAATCTGTAATGCAATTTTGTATACTACCTTAGCAATTTTACATCTGCCTTGTAAAACTTTTAGTATGAGGGTTCTAACATATTCTGTCTTCGTAGAATGTTTGTAGATAAATTTAAAAGGCAAGGTAACGATTTAACAAAGCACATTCTCCAGGAGGACTATTTCTAACAGTAGCCCAGGGACTAGGCACTTGATCTGCATCCACACTCACTCAGAAAGCACGTGAAAGAGCTCAATTCCGGACCTACTTTGAAAACAAGTCAGGCACAAGCAGCTTTTTCCACTTCAACTTGTGGAGCTGCTTATGGCATCAGGCAGCAAAGCTATGCCATGGGTGAGAAATGCATTTTTTATATTCACTTTGGACAGTGATTCTAGAGGCTCCGAGAAGCATGCTAAATTAAGGAGCTGGTTCTCAGTTCTCAGTGCTGACGGGTCCTGCTCATTTTGAATTTTACACTTATTTTTCATATGCCACACTCTTTGCAGAAACCAAACAAGAAAGTGCCTTTCAAACTTCCCCACCATTTTATTGAAACAAATGAAAGCAGATTAAAAAGAGAAAGAAAAATGTCAAACACCGTTTTTGTATATTTAGGCTGTTCATGTAAATGTTTTAGTTAGAGCACATGATCATCTTATAAAAATAAATCTACTTTCCTTTACTACTGAAGTTTTCAATTAGGGGACAAAATATATGTCCATGTACTTTAAAGTATTAATAGTAGTAATTCATGTGTAAAGTCAGCCTTTTTGTGTGACTTCATCAGGGAATATGTTTTGGCATTTAAGAGTTAAAGCACCTGTCTAAACTCCAAGAAATTCTTTGTAAACACAGTGATTTCCTATACTCTCATTATTTCGCCAACTAGAATAAATCATTTTCTAAAGGATATTAAATTTTATCAACAAATTTACAGCAGCACATGTGGCTATACGAGTTATCTCAGACAGGTGTTCCAGCTTTCTAATTCTTCCTCCTGTGTCACAGACCTCACGTTACCCAGCCTTGACATTTGCCTGAATTATGATAATCGATGGAAGTATGAGTCTTTATTTCTTAATTACAGCACAAACCTGTGCATATCATTTCACATCATCATTAACATCTCAGGAGGATCCTGGAATGAGAAGGCAGGTATGTACTGAGATTGCAGGATCTCAAAGACAGACAGGCTTCATAAATAAAGTGAAGCTGTCAGTTGAAAAATAAATGCCCGTGACTGTCAATACAGAGGTCCTATATTTCCTTTTTTTCTAAAGAAGTGGATGGAAAAGAATACATAAATAAAATAAATAACCTGGAATTATCCAAAGTTTGCTTACATTTCTTTCTTGGGTTTTCTATTTTTCTCATTCCTTTGCCTACCTAAGTTTCTACATTCTACATACATATACAACGCCTTATATCTATAACCCCTTCAAAATGCCACTATTTATCCTTTTTGAGAACTACCTTTCACATCTCCCAAGACTGTCAGACATTTCTTTCCATGAAACATTTTGAGAATAAAAGGAATTCACCGAATGTACGGGTTCTGCCAATACAGCCGCTTTCTCTCAGTGTAGTGGGCAGTGCTATTGAGTGTATTCCAGTACAGGGTGACCATAAGCAGTTCAGTTTATGAAGCAACTTACCTTCAAATCCCACATGTGCTGCTTACTCACTGTGTGATCTTGAGAAATTTGCTTAACATCTCTGTGCCCATTTCTCTCTGTAAGGATTTCTGAGTTACATGCATAAGAACCTAGCAAACAGCAACTTTTGTTCAGTAAATGTCAGCTATTTCTATTATAACCAGATGGATTTTTTTGCATTTTATTACAATATAAGTCCCTCTGGGTCACAAGGAAACAGAAGCAGCAGACACTAATGGAAACATGAACCAGAATGGGAAGTTTTTTTTTCATGACCTTAATAGTCACCTAGGGCCCCAGTTCTCCCAAATTTGGGAGATGTCTTCTGTGTCACTTACTCTAAAATTGAATCACGTCACTGGCAACAGAATTAAACCACCTTATTTGGTTTACCCTTGTGGTTCACAATTCTAAGCCTGTTTTGTCTACCACTATTGAGTGTGAATTCACATTGGGTCCCTCAGCGCTACAGAAAATATTTAGGATACACTCAACTACAAACAATTGTTACAAAAGCTATATGCGGTCCTATTAATATTATTATTTGTTTTATATATATGTCTATATATTTTAAGGTAGAGTCTCACTCTGTTGCCCAGGTTACAGTACCATGGCCTCAGCTTACCTCACAAAAATATCAAACTCCTGGATGGGTCAAGCGATCCTCCTGCCTCAACTGCCTAAGTAGCTAGAACTAGTACAGGCACCAACTACGACACCTGGCTGATTTTTGTATTTTTAATGGAGACGGTGTCTCGCTCTTTCTCAGGCTGGTCTCAACTACTGAGCTCAACGGATCCTTCCACTTCAGCCTCCCAGAGTGCTAGGACTACAGCCATGAGCCACCATGCCTGGCCTGTATTACTATTACTAACAGATGGGCTTTAATGCTCCATTACAGTTAAAGAACATAAACAGGGGCAGCGCCTGTGGCTCAAAGGAGTAGGGCCCGGGCCCTATATACCAGAGGCGGTGGGTTCAAACCCAGCTCCAGCCAAAAACTGCAAAAAAAAAAAAAAAAAAAAAAAAAAAAGTATATAAACAGTTTAGGAAATGGTATATTTGTGATTCAAACATGTTGCCATATTCTTAAAAATGTGATTAACAATCCAGTGGTCCAAAAATACAAGGAAGATTCTACAGTGTCTCAGTAAAGGCTATGACTTCTTTTCTTACAATCCCATCATATCCAAAAATTGTTACAGTGTACTACTGCATTGAAGTTTATCACTGAATTTGTCCTTATCACTATGGAAAAAAACCACAAGGCTGATTCCAAGAGAACCGACAAGAAACAGTACTTAGTATACAGAATCAGAAATCACTGAATCCCATTGTATGACCTTATGGGAAGTTGGTACTCCCAAACACTGGAACTCATTAACTTAAGAACTGAAATCCTGCAAAGGAGCCAATAGATCTCTTTTCTTTATGCATAAATCTAGATCTCAGAAGTCAGCTCACTGCCCTCCTAATAGCCTAGCACAGAGGAATAAGCATAGGTTTCTGTATCAGATTCCCAGATCCACAGCAAATTTGTCTAGATCAGGCCAAACTGGGTTCACTTCCAGTTTCCTTGCTGCACAGCTATTTAGCATATGAGAAGTCATTTAATCTTGCTAAGTCACAGCTTTTTCATCTTCAAAATAGGGAAGAATAACACCCATTTCAAATGGTTAGTGGAAATCAAAATGAGATTATACATGTCGACTTTTAGTATCATGTTTTCCATGCAATGAAATGGGAGTTTCTTTCCCTTCTTTTCCATAGCCATAACATTTTCCCCAAGGTTAACTTTTTAATTTAACTTATGAAAAAAATGCAACCAATAGAAATGGTTTAGGAATAAATTTTAAATATCACATTACTTCCATTACCTCTCATTCCTCTCCTTATAATCATATTCCATACCCAAAATAACCTTCATCAAAACTTCTGTGATGTTTTCCTACAGTTAAGACAATAGATTTTTTTATATTCTATTTTTATTATTATTGCCATCATTTAAAACTATTTGACCCATAAATTGTCAAGAATAAGAGATATAAATGAGGAATAAGACTAAGCAACATAAGAATTAATGGGCTATTCTACTGATACAGTATATAAAAACATGAAGAACAGAAATTTATATGTCAAATATTTAAGTACCCAAGACTATCATAATTGTAAATATATATAGCCTCCCAGAAGACAATTTAAGCTCACCTAGTGAAAGCTTTAAACTAAATGTTAGCATTTTGGACAGGTAAGTCCAGTCATAGAAATTCATCTAAAATAAGCACAGTAAAATCTCCATAGTTGACTACCTTAGTACATTGGCTACCTTCTTAATCTTTAATTGACCCAATTTTCTTTTTTATTTTTTTTTCTTTCTTTTAATCTTTAAGTTGGCTTAATTTTCATAGAGTAGACATGCAGAACATGGTGCAGTAGACCTAGTTCCTTATGTTGACCAACTTCTGTAAGTCCTACTGCAATTAAATATATATGAAAAGATTTGGGTAAAAAGACAAATAGCATAGAATTGACAATAGAATCACAAGAAAATAAGAAAAAAAGATCAATTTCTTTTGTTTCTTTTTTTTTCTTTCTTTTAATCTTTAAGTTGGCTTAATTTTCTTTTTCTTTTTTTTTTTTTTTTGTAGAGACAGAGTCTCACTTTATGGCCCTCGGTAGAGTGCCGTGGCCTCACACAGCTCACAGCAACCTCCAACTCCTGGGCTTAAGCGATTCTCTTGCCTCAGCCTCCCGAGTAGCTGGGACTACAGGCGCCCGCCACAACGCCCGGCTATTTTTTTGGTTGCAGTTTGGCCGGGGCTGGGTTTGAACCCGCCACCCTCGGTATATGGGGCCGGCGCCCTACCGACTGAGCCACAGGTGCCGCCCTAAGTTGGCTTAATTTTCATAGAGTAGACATGCAGAACATGTGCATAACAGTGCAGATCTAGTTCCTTATGTTGACAAACTTCTGTAAGTTGATGGTCAACTTACAGAAGTCCTACTGCAATTAACTATATATGAAAAGATTTGGGTAAAAAGACAAATAGCATAGAATTGACAATAGAATCACAAGAAAATAGGAAAAAAATGATCAATACCTAATAATAGGAGATCAGTTCAGTGAAGAGAAGAAGATACAGTTAACAGAATACAAACTCACAGAATACAATACAAATATGAAAGTAATGCTGTAAAATTAATGTTTAGCAATAACAAGAGAGGCTCAGTATGTGTTATTGTAAAAAAACAAGTTATGAAATAATGAGTATATAAAGCATCCCATCTTGAATATGTACCAATGAAAAACGTCCACTGATAAAAGGTATTTAATAACAAAGATTATACATTAATGTATTAACCGTAGATACTGTTAGCTGTCTCACATTTGTCTCAAATATAGAAAAGTATGGAATTTTCTTTTTTAATTGTTGGGGTTCATTGAGGATACAAAGAACCAGGTTACATTGCATTTGTACGTTAAAGTCCCTCAAAAGTATGGAATTTTGAGTATAACACCTAATATGCCTTTCTGTTTATCACATTTACTCCAGGCATTAAGATTGCAAATAGAATTTAATTAATTAATTTATTTATTTATCTAGTCCAGTTATTTTTGGCTTAGCTCTAAAAAATGGTCAACTGTGTAACTTTAAATAGTACTTTTGTTTTAAATAAAAGATACTTCATGTGAAAGAGATGTTTCAGAGAAAAGAAGTCTTTCATATAAAAGCTTGCTCAAACTTTAGATTCACAACTAACCGTAATTATGATTTAGACTAGAACACAGTAATCCACATTTGAAAGATATCGAAAAAAGAAGCTTCAATGAGGGAACAAATCTCATGAAAAATGGCTCAGCAGCTCATAGTCAAAAGGTCAAGGTCTTCTCAGATGGTGAATAACTCTTGATTTTGTGAAAATTTTTTCAATAGAATGGTGATTTCCATTTCTGTCTAATTATACATCTATAGTTCATTACATTGGTCCTTTTCATCAGCTCTACATATACACATTTGCCAAAATAAGTGGTCCATCTAACTTTTGTTGTATGAAAAATGCTGCTTTTCCAAAATCAGTTCAACTTCCGTATTCTTTTTTAGTAACTGCACTAGCTTTCTATTGCTGCATAACAAATTAAGACAAGCTTCGTTGCTTAAAACAACAGCTATTTATTTGTCCCCATGTTCCTTGAGTGTATGGCTATGTATTTATGTGTGTCAGAAGAATGAGATGTGTGAGATGGCTGTCTTTACAGGTGAGGATCTAGGGAAAAATTCACTTCCAAACACATTTAGGTGTTGGTAGAATTCAGTTCTCCCTAACTGTAGGAATAAAGTCCTCTTTTCCTCACTGTTAAGTAACTCTCAGCTCCTAGAGGCTGTTCACAGTACTCTGCCCTGGAACTTTTCACAGACCCTTTTATAATATTGCATCCATCACGTAGAGTTGTTTTTACACTTTAATCTATCTGCCTTCCTCTTGGGCTATGAGTTGGAAAAAAGTCTATGATTTTAAAAAGTTCCTGTAGTTAAGCTTGGCCCACTCTGATAATTTTCCTATCTTAAGGTCAATTAGTAACCTTAATTACAGCTGCAAAATGATTTTTGCCAGGCAATATAAAAATAAAACTCACGGAGTAACAACAGGGGGCAGAGTTGATATTCATATATTTTAGGGCTAGTTTGAGAAATCCTGGGGGTTCATTTTAATATTCTACCTAACACACTATTTGAAGGCCTACTGAATTCTATTTTATTGAAAATCATCCTTCCAGGGAAGTGGATTAAAAAATATGGCAAAATAGAACCTTCCAGTGATCATTTCTCTGCAGAAATATCAAATTCAATAAGTATGTAACAAAGCACCTCGAAAAGAACCAAAAATTAGTAAAGCAATCACAGTACCTGTGATCTGCTTTCTGTTTATATAGATTAGTTTCATTTTATAGAATTTTAAATAAATAGAAGTATATAGTTAAAAAAAAGAAAGGAAGGAAGGAAGGAAGGAAGGAAGGAAGGTAGGTTAGGTTATCTTCAGGTGTTCACAGACACAGTCCCAGATACGGTGGCCATGAGAGAATGCCTACAGTGCTCTTCTTCCAACTCCAATAGCCCAGAAAGGATAGTGAAGAACAAAATGAGAGGCTTTGCCTGGAAATCTAGGGAACTCTCCAATATCTCACCCAAGTTCACCAAGGCAATACCACAGGGAGTCTGAAAGAGTCACATCTTTATTGGCTTAGGACACTCCCACTTCTGATATATATATAGTGACCAAACATTTAGAACACAACACTCAATTTCCTTTGAATTGAAAACCTTCAAAAGAAGGGTGGCTTCAATTTAGTCCACTGTGAAAATTAGAATAAACACCAAACTCCCAATGCTCAGACATTGACAAAGATCTGCAAGCATCAAGAATATTCAAGAGAACATGACCTCCCCGAATGACAAAAATTAGAACCAGTCCCATAGTGATGAAGATATGTACTCTTTCAGACAAAAATTTGAAATAGCTGTTCAAAATAATCTCAGTGAACTTAAAGAGAAGGTGTTCAGTAATGTATCAGAGAAATTTAACAAAGAAATTAAAATACTACATTAAAAAGCAAGCAGAAATTCTGGAGCTGAAAAATTCAACTCACAAACTACAAAATACCTCAAGTCTCTCAACAGCATAAGTGAATTTTCCTATCTTAAGGTCAATTAGTAACCTTAATTACAGCTGCAAGGGAAAATCTTAGAGTACTGGCCTTAAAGATAAGGTAGAAGGGGAAAGAGATTGGATTGGAAAATTTATTCAAAGAAATATTAATGGAGAACTTCCTAACATAAAAAGAGATATTAATTTTCAAGTACAATAAGGTCATAAAACATCAAGCAGATTTAATTTAATAGTAAAAAAAAAAAAAGCCTACCTGAAGTCTTCACAGGTATAGATAAAGTCCTAAGAAAAGCAAGGAAAAAAAAAAAATCTAATAGCATATGCTGGAATTCCAACACATCGGGCAGCAGACTTCTTGTGGAAACCTTAAAGGCTGGAACAGTGAAATGATATATGCAAAGTGATGAAGGAAAAAAACTTCACCCTGAAATAATGTATCTTGCAAAAATATCCTTTAAACATGAATTTTAAAAAGGCCTTTCCCAGACAAACAAAAGCTGAGGATTTTCATTAACACTAGACCCAGTCTACAATAAATGCTAAGAGGAATTATTCTACATGAAAGAAGGGATATTAATGAAATCATAAGAAATCATCTGAAGACATAAAACTCACTGATAACATTAAGTTGACAAATACAGAATACTCTATTGCTGTAATTGTAGTGTAATGTAAAATATCACTTATATCCTGAGTACAAAGAGAAAGAAAAACAGATCAAAAATAATAACTACAACACATTTTTAAAGGAAAGATAGTATAAAAAGGTATGAAGGGAAACAATAAAAAGTCAAAAAGCAGGGGCAGGTTGGAGGACGGAGTTAAAGTGCAGAACTCCTTTATGAGATGATTGGAAATCAAATAACATAACAGTAGAAAGTCATTACCTATCAATAATAACATTGAATGTATATAATGAACTAAACTCTCTAATCAACTCTTCACATCAAGTGACTGAATGAATAAAAAACTAGACTCAACTATATGTTATCTATAAGAAATCCAATTCATGTATAAAGGCACATATGGACCGAAAATAAAGGAATAAAAGAACATATGCAAATGTAAACCATAACAGAGCAAGTATAGCTATACTTCTTTCAAACTGAAGAGATTCAGAGACAAAAAAAAGTTATTTTTATAACAAAAAGGGGCCAATTCAGTAAGATAATAAAGCAAATCTAAATACATATGTACTGAACACTGGAGCACCCAGATACATAAAGAAAATATTATTGTAGGTAACGAGAGAGATAGTCTCCAACACTGTAATAGTGGGAGACTTAAATGCCCCCACTTTCAGTATTGGAAAGATCAACCAGAAAGAAAATCAACAAAGAAATTTTTAACATTTCTCTACTATCGACCAAATTACCTTAATAGACATTTACAGAACATTTCATTCAACAGCTATAGTATGCAACTCAAGAATCATTCTCAAGGAAAGACCATATGTTAGGCCACAAAACAAATCTGAAAATATTCCAAAAAATTGAAAACATATTATTTTCTCTGATCACAATGCAATAAAATTAGAGAGGAACATTGACTATGATGCAAACACCTGGAAATTAAATAATATGCTCCTGAATGACTAGTAGGTTGATGAAGAGATTAAGGAGAAAATTTTAAAATTTCTGAAAACAAATGAAAATGAAAACACGACATATTCAAACCTATGGAATTATGAAACTATTGAAAGACAATATCAGGAGAAAACTCCAGGACATTGATTGGGGCAATTATTTCTTGAGTAATACCCCAAAAGCACATGTAAGTGATCAAAATTAAACAAATGGGATCACATCAGGCTAAAAAGCTTCTATAAGAAAAGGAAACAATCAACAAAGGAATGAGACAACCCAAAGAATAAAAATCATTGCCAACTACCCATCTGACAAGGCATTACTAAGTAAAATATATAAGGACCTAAAACGTCTCAATAGAAACAAAAATCAAATAATTCAATTAAAATTAGGCAATATGTCCGAATATTATTTAAAAAATGATATACAACCAGACAGTAGGTATGTGAAAAAATGCCCAATATCATTAGTCATCAGAGAAATGAAAATCAAACGTATAACGAGCTATCATCTCATCCCAGTTAAAAATGGCTTTTATCAAAAAGATCAACAGTTACAAAAACTGGGCAAGATGTAGAGATAGGAGAACCCTCAAATATTGTTTGTTGGAATGTAAATTAATATAACCACTATTGAGAACAGTCTGGATATTCTTCAGAAAACTAAATATAGACTTCCATATGACACATCAGTCCCACTGCTTAGGATAGAGCCAAAAGTAAGGACATCTATCGGTATATCAAAAAGCTATCAACATTCCCATGTTTATTGCAGTACTATTCACAATAGCCAAGATCTGGAGTCAACCAAAGTGTCCATTAGTGCATGGATGGATGAAGAAAATTGCATATACACAATGCAATATTCTTCAGCCACAAAAACAAATGAAATTCTATCTTTTGCAACAACATAGATAGAACTGGAGGACATTAAGTGAAATGAGCCAAGCACAGAAAGACAAGACTTGCTTATTTTTATTCACACATGAAAACTAAATATTAAATATTAAAATAATTGATCTCATTGAGACAGAGATTAGAATACAGGTTACCAGAGGCTGGGAAAGGTAACCAGGGAGGGCAGGATAAATTGAGCATGGTTAATGGATACGAAAATATAATTACATAGTTAGAATGAACCACCTGACTGTATAACAAAGTGATTGTAGTCAACAGTAAATAAACAGTGGTATATTTGAAAATAACTAAATGAGTGGAATTTGAATATTCCTAACACAAATAAATGATAAATGCTTGAGATAACAGGCACCCCAATTATCTTGATTTGATTACTACATATTGCATTGCTTTATCAAAACATTATATGTATCCTATATATAGTTACTACATACCCGTAATAATTAAAATGTATATTTTTTAAAATCCTAGTTCTACACAATTCTTAGACAACTTTTTTTTTTTTTTTTAGAGTGATTAGCCAACATGAACTAAAGGAAAATTTAATTTCTAGGCCTACTGTGTGATATGCTTTTTTGGATTCAAAACAACTGTAGAATTCATCTAATTCTATCTCTTCACTAATCTGTAATCTATCAATTCTCTTGGAAATATTTTAATAATAATAGCTCAGAACTCTTAATGATTTATCTTGTGCTAAGCACAGTTCTCAGTGTTTCACTTGATTTTACTCATGTAATCCCCACAAAGAGAATAAGGTAGTTACCCCTATTATTATCATTAACATCATTTTATATATGAAGGATGTTAGGCACAGAGAAGTTAAATAATTTGTTCAAGATCCTCTACCTGGTGAAAGATGTAGCCTGCTGCAGTGTCCAGGAATTCCCAAGCCCACATGCCTAATCTTTATGTTTAACTGTTTATATGAGTCAAAAATCATGTCGTATTCCCCCCTAACTCCACCGCCAATGAAAAGAAGTTCAAGATATCACAAGATAACTTATTGTGATTTTTTTAGCATCTGTAATTATTTGTCCTTCCTTCAAATTCATATTTTTATAAACACAGTAAATTTATCTAAGTCTACCCTCTGCAATAATAGGTAATAAATGTAAATGACTATCATTTTTATTCCTCAACCCAGTTGTCCTTCAAGATTTTAAATCATCTATCAACAGTTCCTTAAGCTTTTTTTTCCAGGCTAAATTGTTATAGCTACGTCAGTAGCTTCCCTTGCAGAGCAGCCTTCAAAACTTTTTGTAATCTGAATGTTATACATTTAACCCATAAAATATAATACCTACCTGTCCTCAAATGTATTCTGACCAATGAAATCCATATTGATAATTCTTATAAAAATTATGAAGTACATATGGGCATCAACTATCCTAAATCTGGTTATGCTGTAGTGTAACAACCTTTGGCCAAATTTCAGTCACTTAATAAATTTAAATGTATGTTTGTGTGTGTTCTCTATGCAGCATGAGTTGGAAAGGGGTTCTGATCATCATAGTCACTCATATAAAAGGTTAGAGAGGCTTCATCAGAAGATCTGCTTCCACAAACAATGGGATACGTAGGAAAAAGTGCAGCATAATGTTTCTCTAGTAATTCAAACATCCTCCTAGGACTGCAGTTCTTAACCTGTGGGTCGCAACCCCTTTTTAACAATGAAAATACACTGTGGCATTAGGAAGGTTGAGAATCACTCCTAGGATATGATACACATGTACATTCATACATACACATACATATAATTTGCTCAAATGCATTAGCTAAACCAAGTCACAGGGCTCTGCCTAACTTCAAAAAGGGTCTGTCCATAATACCTGAAAGGAAGAAGGGCAATGGAATAATGATTATGAAGAAAATACAAGTATCATCAGGATATTTTAGGTTTACTACAATATGAATAGACTTTAATGATATCCAAGGAGTGTAAAATGTCCTATTTTTTAAAAATGTGATTATCTCATTAGATTTCCATTGGTCTATTGACTTCAGGGATTTGAACATCCTTCTGTACTTATCACTAAAAGTTATGTCAGTACTGATGACAGCCATGGCACTATACTCCTCTTAGCAAACCGAGAAATCTACAAACTATGATGGCTCTTTACATTGCTGTTCTCCAGTCTTTTCCAAGAGGAATCATGCAAAAGACTTAAAATCAAGATGAAATAAATCTGTACAAGTTTTCTAATCTAAAGAATATGTTAAAGTTATAGGTGGGTAAAAGGAAATGAGACTACAAATTATCATGTGCTACCATCTTGCACATGCCAGTTTGTATTGCAATAAACACGCAATGAAGAGTAAAGCAAACTTTTTCTGAGAATGCCAGTTTCTCTTTTCCAGGCTTGAAATATGTTACAAAATCCACTTTGAGGAAAGTAGGATTTCATAAATGTTACTCATCCATTCCCTGTGAAGTCTATCAGCACTATACCTAACTAAAATTGCAAAGAATCACAGACCTTTCCTCATGACGCTGTTCACATTGCCATGACTAAAGCTCATCTTACATCTCAGGCAAGACTGTGACTAGAACCTGGTGAATGACTCAAAAGAAAAGTAAAAATTAAATAGGAGTCTGGTTTTCTGATGAAAGGATGAAAATGTAAAACTAGGAGACTGCTTTATATTTGAAAGGCAAATGTTAAAGCAAGTATTCTATTTAAAAATTATATTTTATGTAATGGGACATTTTTATTTTAATAAAAGTTCCATACCAGTAACAGTACAAAAAAGAAATACAATACAGATTTCATTTTCATGGCAAATGTACTTAAGAGATATCTATAAACACTACAATAGTGTTTCTTGAACTGTGATCTCTTTACCTTTACTAGAATCATGTGGAGAGTTTGTTTAAAGTGCAGATTCTGAAAAGTTGAAAGCATCCCGCCTAAGAAATAGAACAAGGAAATGGTGCCCACAGTCCCTACCTCTATTTAACACAATATAGGAAGTCTTAGCCAGAGCAATTAGGTGAGAGAAAGAAATACAGGGTATCCAAATTGAGAAAGTTAAACTGTCCCTCTTTGCTGACAACATGATCTCATACCTAGCAAACCCAAAGATCTCCAACAAAAGATTATCTCGATAAATAAATTCAGCAAAATCTGGGGTAAAAAAAATATATACAAAAATCAGTAGCATGTCCATATACTAATAACAGTCCAGCTGAGTGTCAAATAAAATGAAATATCTGAGAATATATTAACCAAGGATGTGAGAGATCTCTACAAGGAGAACTATATAACACTTATTGAAGATTAATTGATGATGCAAATGAATGGAAAAACATCCCATACTCATGGAATGATGGGTATTATCAACATTATTAAAATGCCCAGACTGCCCAAAGTGATTTACAGATTCAATGAAATCCCAATAAAAATACCAGAATCATATTTCTCAGATTGAGGAAAAATAATTATATGCTTTGTTTGGAACGCCCCCCACCCCCACCCCCCAAAAAAAGAGTCTGAACAGCTAAAGCAATCTTAAGCAAAAAGAACAAATCTGGAGGCATCACTACTACCTGATTCTAGTTATAACTACAACGCTATAGGTAACCAAAAGAGCTTGGTGCTAGGAGTAGAGACATAGACCAAAAGAATAAAATAGAGAACCCAGAAATAAAACACCTACCTACAACAAATTGACTTTTGACAAACCAGATAATAACATGAACTTGGTAGGGGTGGGGAAGCCCCATTCAATAAATAGTTGGGAAAACTGGATAGGCACATGCAGAGGAATATAACAGGATTTCTCTCTCTCACTATAACAAAAATGAATTCGAGAAGGATAAAAGACCTAAACGTAAGGCATAAAACCATAAAAATTCTAGAAGCAAGAAAACTCTTCTAGGCATAGGCTTGGGCAAAGAATTGAGGACTAAGACGAAAACGGCAAAAACAGCAACAAGGCACAGAAATAAATGGGACTTAATGAATTAAAAAGCATCTGCATAGCAAAGGAGAAAATAAACAGAGTTAATAAGACAATCTACAAAATGAAAGGAAATGTTTGCAAGCTGTATGCCTGATAAAGGGCTAATATCTAGAATCTATAATGAACTACAATTACCAAGAAAAAGACAGACACCGTCATTATAAAGTGGGCAAAAGATGTAAAAAGAAATTTTTCAAAAGAAGATAGACAAAAGGCTCACAGGTACATGAAAAAATGCTCAACATTACTAATCCTTCAGGAAACATATATTAAAACTACATGAGATACCACTTTACTCCTGTCAGAATGGCTGATATTAATAAGTTAAAAAATAATAGATCATTGTGTGGATACAAGGAGAAAGGAACGCTTATTCACTGTTTATGGGGCTGCAAATTACTATAGACTTTGTGGAAAACAGTATGGCTATTCCTCAAAGAACTAGAAGTAGATTCACCATTCAATCAGCAATCCTGCTACTGGGTATCTACAAAAAAGAAAAGACGACTTTAAAAAAAAAAAAATACTTCACCTACACTTGAATGTTTATCACAGCACAGTCCATAATTAAAAAGATATGGATCGACTTAAGTGCCCATAAGTTCACAAGTGAGTAAGAAACTGGTATATACAGAGTGTGCCAAAATATATACATACATGTTAAGAAAGAAAGAAAAAAACACATATTAAGATTATAATGCTCAATATATACCAATAACAAAAGATGGATACAAGTCACCTCTTGTCATTGCAGAAATTAAACAGACTTGAATATGACAAATTTATCTTTCTTAAAGTGTATATACATTATGGCACCCTCTGAACATACCATGAAGTGCCATTCAGCTAAATAAAGGAATAAGCCTTTTGTAGCGATTTAGATAAAACTGGAGAGGCTTCTCCTAAGTGAAAGATCTCAGGAATGGAAAAACAAACACCACACGTACTCTCTAATAACTGAGAACTAAACAGTGGAACACACACAGGCACAAAGAAAAGAAAAGGTCATTGGAAACCAAGAAGGAGGAAGGCTGGGGAGGATGAGGAGCACAAACTTCCCTTTCAGGTACAATGAACTCTTTTCTGCTAAAATTCAAACATAAGCATCATTCAAGGTATCCATGTAATGAAAACGTGTGTACCCCTTAATATTTCGAAATTAAAAATAGAAAAAAATACAAATATTAACCTTAAAAAGGAGTGAAATTTCAACGCATGATAGAGCATCATTGAACCTTAAAGACCTTGTGCTAAGTAAAATAAGCCAGCTACAAAAGACCAAATACTGCTGGGTGGCACCTGTGGCTCAAAGGAGTAGGGCGCTGGCCCCATATGCCAGAGGTGGTGGGTTCAAAACCCAGCCCCAGTCAAAAACTGCAAATAAATAAATATTGCACGAGGATACTTAACTGAAGTAGCTGGAATAGTCAAATTCACCCAGACTGAAAGTAGAAGAGGGTTTGGTATGGTCACTGAGAAGGAAAGAATAGGGAGTTATTGTTTAATGCGTGCACAGTTTCAGTTTAAGACGATTTAAATGAGTGCGGAGTTTCAGTTTAAAAGGTTCTGAAGGATGATGGTGATGGTTACATGATGACGTGAATATACGTAATGCTCCTGATTTGTACACTTAAAAACCGTTAAAATGGCTTTTTGACACATTTTACCACATTATATATGTATGTATGTGTGTGTATAAAAACACATTCACATATAAAACAAATACAAATTAAAAAAATAATAAAGCGCAGACCCCAATTACAACATCGCCAGTGAAGATATCTTCATGCTAATGTCAGAAATACTATTTTAGAAGGAGGGTGAGTTGAAACTTCAGTAAAACGTTTAGATATGTGGACATCAGTGGGATAATAATACTTTACAGAATTTCTGTAAGCATTGAATGATACGCTATCTCCAAAACACAACTGCCCCATACAAACTCAATAAATGTTAGGGCTTTCTAAAATGTTCTCCAGACAGTAAAAGCTGGTGGTGTGTTACAAGCCCCAAAGTTATCATAAAGCCAAATGTTGATGAGGTGAAAAGACCCAGGGAGCAGTATTTCATAAATACAGTCAGGGATGTGGGGAACATTAAAAATGACATTTCAAGAATTCATTCAGAAGCTTAGATGGAATGTTATCCATCTTACTTTTTCCTGAATCTTCCCTTCAAGTTATTGAGTGTTTTTTCCTTAGGTATCTTATTAATATTTTGGGACTTTATGCTTGATTAAATATAGATTATTATTTTCTCAATTTAAAAGCACATACATAATGCATAATTTGAAAGATCATTTTTGTAGCTCAGGTGGAATGTTATTAATGGTGCTATCTGAAGTTCATACTGAGTAAAAATTGAAATGTAAAAATAAAATCCTAATCACCCCCAAACTGACTGAACAGATACATCTTGGCCAAGGAGACCCCAGAAAAACCTTATTGCTGACTTGCCGGCCATGAGAAAGGGAGGCTGGACACGTCCCCTCCTTCCCCTTCCCTTTTGGAGTTCAAACTAACTGTAAACAGGACCTAAGGCAAAGCGTAAGTCACGCCTTAGAGATGCTAAACTCTCTTCAAACAGGTTTTTTATGAACCTAGTAGAGTGTGGCTGACTTTCTAACCTGACTTTGGTAAATATCACACGACAAATAGCAGACCCCTTATCTTAACTCAAGACTCCACGTCTTTAGACAGAGCTCTACTTCATTAACCAAATACAAATCAAAGAATCTCTGAAATCACCTGTAACCTGTAAATTCTCACATTGAGATGTTCCAACTTTTAAGGTCAAACCATTGTATATCTTCCATGTACTGATTTATAATTTTACCTGTAACTCTTATTTTCATGAAATGCAAGAGTACATGTCAGATCTATTAGTATAGAGTATAAATGTCTTAACACAATAAGTAAATGAGATGAGGCATATGTAACCAATGTGATGTAAGCATTCTTAATTCTATATGAAATCAGCACATTGTACCCCATAAATGCATTAATGTATACAGGATCTATGTGTTTATGATTTAATAAAAAAAAATAGATAACCTAATTATAGACCAAGAAGAAGGGGAAAGGGGAGGGGGAGGGGAGGGAAGGAGGGAGGATGGGTGGAGGGAGAGTAATTGGTGGGACCACACCTACAGTGCATTTTACAAGGGTACATGTGAAATTTACTAGGTGTAGAATTTACTAGGTGTAGAACTATTGTGTACCCTCAACACAATAACTAAGAAAATGCCATGAAGGCTATGTTAACCAGTTTGATGAAAATATTTCAAATTGTATATAAAACCAGCAGATTGTACCCTATGATGGCATTAATGTACACAGCTATGATTTAATTTAAAAAAAAAAAAAGAAAGAAATGTATAAAACTGTAACTCAGCTGCCTCAACACATTTTCTTAGGACCTCTTGAGACTACAATCCTTAGACCATGATCACTAATAGTGGCTCAACGTAAACCTCTTTAAATCATTTTATGGAGATTCTTTTCATTAGTAGAATCATATAAATACCGTAACACAATATGTTACACAATGAAAATAGGGATTATGTCATGACTGGTTGTACAATTTAAAAAACATTATGTATACTATGTGCAAAAACTTCTCAAAAGAAATCACTTTTGCCTATAAGTGATTTCCTTACCCATTTCCTTTAAGAAAATGGGTAAAAGGCAGGGGGGTAATGGAGAAATGCAATAACACTGTGCTTCATGCAAAATATGTGTTTGTTAAGTTTATGGATGCATTCTCTGCAAAATAAACACTCTACCCCTGTAATTGAAAACCCATCTTTATCAGAATCCAATTTTTGCCATGCCCAGCTTCACTATAAATTATTAAGGAATTATCATTTCTGTGTCTAAAATAAATAAATTCAATATTTAATTTGATTTACAGTATTATTTTTATTGTTTCATGTTCTAGGCACTATTTCATCCTTAATTTACTCTTCTATAAAATGAGGATAATAACAAACTATTGGGACACCCCCAGAACTACATCTTATGTATGGGAACAAATTCTTGCCCTTAAAATAGGTATATATGTGTGGGGGGTGGGTGTTAAAGAGATATTTCATTATTTCCCGTACCCTTTCATGCCTTTTTAGATCAGAATTTCAAAAATGAAAGAATTTGTTTTAGAGGTATTCCAGGACTCCAGACACTAAATGCAATTGTACGCAACATTCTGAGTACTCGCATTTTCTCAGAAGCACTTCCATAGTTTCACTTAAATTTTAAGAAGTTGTGGTGACTCATAAAAGTTAAGAATGAGTGATATAGATCAGATCAGGCAGAGTTGTTTTAATTGCTTTTCTGCCATGATTCACAGTAAGATCCAGATATTGAAGGTATACACACGTGCACACACATGCACAAAACAGGAGTTACAGGAAACAATCATACCGTGTTGCCGTACACACTGAACTTTATTCTAAATGTTAACAAAGAGGATAACTTCATCCTGCACAGTTTTGCATCTTGACACCTGCAATTTCCAGAACCCTATCACAATTAGGAGAAGTCTACTAAGCAGTATAGAAATCTCATGGATGTCATGGCACTCCTGATGCCACATTTTTGTAAATTGCACTGTCAATCATAATATGCTTCTTGGGCAAGAAAGCCATATCTGACATTGGCCTTGTCACTGTACAGATGCCAGGAACTTGTTATGTATGAGCCTCCAAACCCAAGTGCAAGCTGAATTACAGCAGAGGAAGGATTTAATTAGGTCAAATGTAGTATACCTTATTAAATCCCATTCTCTGTCTTTATATTTTAACATATTCTGGGGAGAAACTGACCTCCCTTCTTCATGGTCTGGGTATCATACTTATCCTTTTAATTAAGAAAAGTTAGGGCTAATATTCCTTGATTTTTCAATTACAATGTGGTTGGTGCGTTGCTGTTTATCAGCGTGTAGCCTGAGCCTTGGAGGAACTGCCACAGCCCCAAGAACAAATGGTGAAAATACTACTTTCCATTTCTCTTTGATATATTAGTGTCACAATATGTGGGGGTTTTTTTGTTTTATCCCTTACCATTTGTTATTCTTTTCATCAGTGAATTCCATTTGGCAAAAATCCAAATATACAAATAAACCTTCCCAATACAAGAAAAGTGAATGTTTAATAACACATCTGCTTTTACTACTCTACATTATTTACTATATATCAAGGCCTGAGCTAAGTGCTTTGCATTTGTAAAAATGCAGGAAGATTGTCAGTATTCATAAGATCTTATTTTTTATATTTCACCCTTGTGGGTCCCACGTCCTGGCCTCTTGACAGGTCATTCTTTGTGAGCATCCCCGGGAGTCCCCAGGGATGCCTCCTGTGTGCCCAGAAGCGAGTTGATTTCTGTAGGTCCCCCAGCTGATCTATACAGTGCCATGACCTCTCCCACGGGCTGTCTTTCCATTCCTTTCTTCCAGCCCCTCCAGGTATCATAAGTTCTGCAGGCAGGTATGGAGACAGCCCCCTCTCTGCAAAGGGAGCAGAAGTCACTGCAGTCCCGCCTGCAGGAATTCTCCCCTTCCCACGACTTTCTCTGAGATGTGTCCTCTGAGTCTCACTGTTTAAAAATTAGCCAAATGGCTCTGTTGAGTTTCATGCAGCGCCCTATCTCCCCTAGGTGATGTATGGGTGTGTGTGCCTACTTAGAGTTGGATAAGGACTTGAGTCAAAGCCACCACACTGCACCCAGACCAATATTGCATTTTACTCATTTTTGTTCACCTGTTCCATCCTTTTTCGCCAGATGGCTTGGGTTAGTTGTGTTCTTCTTCTTGATCCCTGGGCTGCTGAATGTAGCCCTCTCCAGAACTGCCCATAAAATGTGTGAGATCACAGAGTTTTTCCTAATCACCACCGAGCCTCCCTCTTTGAAGTTTTTCTTTTTCTTTCTTTCTTTTTTTTTTTTTATTAAATCATAGCTGCGTACATTTAATGTGATCATGGGGCACCATACACGGTTTCATAGACCATTTGACACATTTTCATCACACTGGTTAACATAGCCTTCCTGGCATTTTCTTAGTTATTTCTCCAGGAGCTCCTCAGCTGTGATGTAAACACGTCTCCCTCACATCAGTCCTCTTCCCCAAGTTGTCGGATGTCTCTGAGTGCCTCTCATACTCAAGCCAGGCTCTCATTTCACGGCTGTTTTCTCATGTAATCTCCTCAACCATCTTGTGATTTGGACACTTTATCTTCATTTTCAGGTTCGGAAAACTGAGTCCCATAAGTTTCAAGTGATTTAGCCAAGTTGAAATCAGGCATAAATGTTAAGATGTGAGCTGAGATTTGCCTCCAAGCCCAACTGTGCTTTGAATACAACGCCCCATTTAATAAGACTGAAGAAATAGGATGTGTTTGGCACAGGAGGTAAGCAAATGTGCACTGTATTTCTTTATTGTTTAAATGTCATTGGTCTATTTAACTCCTGGATGCTTGGGGAAATATTTTCTGCAAGAGTTCATTGGTAACTCATGATAGAAAGAATATACCAACTTTCTGAATTATATTAGCTATTCTCCCTAACTGGCTTGTGTCTCTGCCCTTTCCCTTAGCAGCTGTATTTCCTGTCACTCTATTCATACTTTGAAGAGTTTCGAATCTATATCCTCAGCTAAGATGTCCCTCTTGAGCTCCAGACAAAAACTTCTAGCTACCTAATTGGCACAGCCATGTGGAGACACAGATAAACATCAGATTAATATGTGGAGGGCTGTGCTTATTATCTTTTCTTTTTGCAATATGTTGCCTCCCATAGTACCAGCCTTGATTAATGCCAGTGAGTTACTCACTTCCTTTTCTTTATATTTGTTATCACTGTCCTGGTTCCAGTCATTATGATTCCTTACTCCTTAAAATCTCTTTTTCCAATTTGTCACTGATTTTAATAATAAAGCACATTTAGTTATGCCCATTTCCTCATGATGTCCACTTCAAAGTCCACAGAGTACAATCTCACCCATTAGTGAAGTGTGGGGAATGGTGCTTTTCTGTCACAGTGATCAGAGATACCGCTGGCATTTAATAGGCAGTGCTGATAAAAGGCCTGCAGTGATGGACAGTTCCCCATGGCAAGAAAGTGGGCTGACGCTTCAGGACTTCAGAAAAGCTCCACTGAACACTCAATAGGTGAAAAACACGCTCAACATTACCTAACCTGGATCATATTTCTATTTGACATAAAAAAATCAAATTATACATTGTACATTGAAATTTTCAAAAATGTTCATATCTGAAAAAAAAAAAAAGATAAAATTAAACTTTGTTTTAAAAAGTTGCTAAGAACATTTTGCCTCTTTGGAAATAGCATGGATACGGCCAGCCGTGCAGGCCGTGTGGTGGACTCACTATCGCAACATAGTTACACCAACCTGCATTTATAATGGCAGTGTGGTGGACTCAGTACGCAACACAGCTACACCAGCCTGCATTTATAACAGGCCCTGTGGTGGACTCACTACTCCAATACAGTTATACCAGCCTGCATTTATAACGGGCCGTGTGGTGGACTCACTACTCCAACACAGTTACACCAGCCTGCATTTATAACAGGCCGTGTGGTGGACTCACAACTCCAACACAGTTACACCAGCCTGCATTTACAACTGTCACATTCACAAGTGTGGGTACAGGACAGCACCTGACTAATTATTCAGTGATTGTACCTGAGAATTTATACAATGAAATATATATTTTTGTCATAAATTACTGTCCTTCAATTGTTTACTACCATTGGGAGTACTATTATGATTTTTTAAAATTATCTGTGTGGATAGATTATGTTGTATATAAATTTAACTATAGGTTGCTAAAGAAGTGTTACATTTTTTTTTTTTTTTAATTTGAGTTGTTAAGTCTGGTAGAGTTGAAAACTATTTACCCAAAGTGGAATCTAATGTAGCATGGTATTAGAGGCCATCAACATTAAATCTTCACTCACCTCCTTCATTCCTACTATCCCATATAAACACATTGAGTGTTCTGTTCAATTACAGATTTTTGTGCAGGCTATTCTTTCTTCCTTGAATGGAATCAAGGAATACATAGGTGCCAAAAAAATGCTCACACATTTTAAGAAAGGAGAAAATTCATTAAACTTGTGTTATTCCAGTCATATTTGACTTCTGCAATTGTAAGAGGTGCTCAACATGACTTATATTCATCTTTTGTTACCAGTATACATTGATTATTATAATTTTAATAGTCTTTTCCTTTCTTAAAATGTGTATATACTTTTCTGACACCTTATGTATATATTTTTATTGTCACCGAATTTATCAAAAGCCTCTTCTTGAAATAAATTAAATTTATATGTCATATATATACATGTATGTATGTATGTATATATATATATATTATATATATATAGTATTTAGAATTCTGTTTGGCATATTGTGATGCATATGTCTGGTATTTCTCTGCCCAATATCCATTTTTTCCTAATGACAGTATGATTCCTCTTAGAAAAAATCTGTTGGGATTATAATCAGAAGCCTGGCCCTTCTCCAGCTAAAGGAGTAAACAGATCTACTAAAAATCACTATTTGGGATTTCTGAGATGAAGGAAAAACAAACACACACAAAAATCTGAAATCTGTTGGAGTTCATCCATTCCCAACTGAGGCCCTGAACAAGGCATAATACATCTGTTATGAGGCCATTCCTTCTTTTCTTCCTTCCTAGTCCTCCGACATTATCTTGGTTCTTACTCCTCTTCAGCCTAGTTCTTCAACCTCCTATTGATTCTGTGAGCAACTAATATCCTTCCTAAATTTCCCTTAGATTGGTAATCAACAGTATTTGATTAAGGAAGATGAACTTGGTTCCCCCCACTGGCAAAGAAATACAACCAGTATGTACAGATTTCTTAATTTTTTTCAATGAATACATGAAAGAATGAATAGAAATTCAGTGTAGTATTGCTCTTTTCAGTGTAAGCATCTTAAAGCTCAATGAGATTTAATAACCTGCCTCTGCACTTTCTCTACCACAGGTGCAGTAGACATCTTGGTATTTTTAAATATACCACTTTTATTTCCAAAGCAGGACACTTGCTCCAGGTGTTTTTCTCTGCGTGAAAATCTTTTCTCCTAGATCGTCTCTTACTTCTCTTCTTTATTTCCAGGGTTGTCACGTATAGTTTTGGAGTTTGGGTACTGTGCAATTGGCATATAAGTTCAATGCAAGGTAAAAATCTAGCCCAAACTTGGGCACTGCAAATGCGCCCCAGAGCAGGTCTATGTCACACAAAAGAAAAGACATTCGGTATTTACTTATGTGCCTAAAGATACCATACGTGTTGGTAGAATTACTCACTTTCTTTCATTGTCTGCTCAAAACACTTCCAAAGAGAGATTTTTCTCTGACCACCACCCTCTAAAATTGCCTATACTCTCTTGACAATGCCTGCTTTATTGTTTCTCAAATCATATGTACTTCTTAAACTTACATGCATTTGTCTGCTGTTTACTATGATCCATGGAAAAATTCACGCAATTAGAGACTACCCATGTCTTCTTAAAACAGTATCGTGGACACAATTGGAGCTTGATCAATATTGCTAATTCGAATGAGTAAAGTAGAATGAGGCACTTGAGATTGGAATCCACCTTACTGGATACTCAGTAAACATAAGTACCTCTTCAAACATGATGAATAGTAATTTTAGCAGTAATTAACAAATGAAGATTTTATAATAACCACAAACTAGAGTTTGAAACTGTATTTGTACCAACAAAGCAGGAGTTCCTGTTGTAAAAGTTCCTGAATTTGAGAGAAAAAAGAAGATAAACTTACCTTTTCTTAACAAAACAATGTAGATGCCAAATTCTATATCTGAGGGGGAAATTATCTTTGAAAAACCAAAACGGTTACCATGAATTACAAATAATATACATTACATAGGAAAAGCTCAAGCTGAGCCAGTGAGAATGTTTCTTTCTTTTGAAAGAAAATTATTTTCTCTAAACACTTTTCAATTGAAGACTCTTGGCATAACTTCTATTACTTCTGAAAGCATTGGCCAAGGTAAATTTCAGAATAAAAAACTTAGCTAAGCGGTCTAGATCTTTCTTATCCCTTAGTCATATTGCATACTCATTTTACAATGCTTTGTTCTAGGATGAATTATACCATCAGTGAAATCAGTAAAAGATCAATAATAAAGCTTCAAAAATGATATGGGCACACTGTTTTATATTTTTGCACATCTTAAGAATTATTGGTCAAGTAAATTCCATCTGGCTTAAATTTCAAGACCACTTTTTTATAAAATGTATGCAGGGATACGTGACCAGCAATAATAGATATTCTAACTAAAACTCACAAGTATGGAATTGTTCAAATGGTCTCCTTCTCTTTAAGCTTTACATCCTAGCTGAGTGTTCTTAACAGCTTTACCTTTCTGTTAGTACCATTAAAGCAAGTAGCTAAAAAGCCTTTTAATAGATGATGCTTTTGCAGATGAATTAAAGCTACTCTTCACAGCATGAGAAATAAAAGATGACTATTTACATATTGTATTCTGCAGCTTAATTTGTTTTTACAGATCAACACTAATCTGCTTTTCTTTGGTTGGTATAGCACAGTTGGTTGCAAATGCTAATTAGGAATGTTGGTCTTAAGTGTCAATCTATGACAATAAACAAGCATGCAAACATTTCTTTAAAAAGTTCATTATTGCTATTTGGACACTCCACCCCACTTCTGTATTTCAACTATAATTATCCCAGAGGGTTGTTTTCCTGAACATTTTACATTGACCACCCCTCATCTTATGTTAATAAATATTCCCCCTCAGGTTTATTTATCCTTTACTCCATCATTTAAGGAGTAAAGACACAGGGCCCAGAGATGTGATTCGAAGGTTACACCAAGAGGGGGTGGAATAAAAATTAGAAAGAAGCCTATGGGAATCTTGATCACTTCAAACCCTGAGTGCTTTGCCCCTTTCATTAGTACAGCATGCATGTCTCCACTGGGTTTGCAGAGAGGTCTGACAACCTTTAAGCTCCTCAGTTCAGGAACCATTGATGATAACATCCACTTTCGCAGTCTCCTACCTCTGGTTCCCACCCCAGTTAATGTTTTGCCATTCTACCAGTTTTGTCATTGAAATCTGAAGCTATTTTAGATTTTTTCTTCTCTTTTATTCTTCATTTTCAAATGCTTGGAAAATCCTATAAAACTGATGACTGACTGATGGACTCAGCATGTGATTTTTTTTGCAGAGAACAATATAAGATGCTCTGGAACTTGTTAAATTCAGTTATAATTCTAAGAGTTTCTTTCTTCAATAATCTTAGTCGAGGGCAGGCCATCAGTCTTCTCTCTGGCCCCATCTTGCTTATCAATGCTCACCCACCTAGTATCACCTTTAACCACCTACCATTTGGTCACGCCAACTTATTATAAATCTCCAGATATACCCACAACCCAGTATCTACGTTCATTTTTACCTTATCACTTCTTGAGGAAATGAGGCACAGCAGCACAAACATTTATTAGAACCTAAAACATATAGTTCTTGGGACATAAAGATAAATTAGATACGGTCTCTGCCCTGATGAACTCTCTTTCACTGGTGAAAGCAGACCAGTAAACTAAACATCCCAAACTAGTAGAATTATAGAAGGTCTATATAAAACACTTAGAGAAAGAAAACCAACCTTCACTTCTACCTGCTAAAATTCTATCCAACTTCCAAATCCAGGTAGAAATATTAACACTAAATGTTAAGAATGAAGCTTCCCTAGATGCATTACGATATTTCTAAAATACAACTCCCTATCTCTATTCTCTAAATACATACTCAGCTTTACTTTTTCATAACACTTACATACGTCTGAAATTGCTTAATGTATTTACTATGTTTTATTTGTGCTTCCTTTATAGATATAAGATTCATAAGAGCAGAGATTATATATTTATACATTCAGCAAGTACTTATTGGGTGCCTATCATGTATCTCCAGCACCGGTGCCTGCAATAGTTCTAGACTCATAATAGTTCTTCAATAGTTCTTTGATTTCATTTGAGAAATCAAAGAATATATAAAAGCTTCCCTAGATTCATGACAATCTCTCTCCATTATCCCATTGATCCTGTTTCTGTTTCCCAAACTTTTCTTTGGTATTGTATTTTATTTAATATTACACAAGCATGTCACACCCACTAAATCATGAGGCCTGAGGAAAAGGGAGCATGGCATTCACATTTGTATTCTACACAGGGTCACAGGGTACAGCTCGTTGTAGAAACTCTATGGCCAACCAGCTGTAAAAGAAATGTAGACTCATTCATTTATGGAGTGAGCTTAGTCTATTTTTTATACCTGAATATCCACATTTTCCTATCTGGCATCCTGTGGTCTTTGCCACTGAGCCCTTTGAACCTCGGGCACACATGACTCTACAAATTAGTTTAGATGTATTCTTTCCTGGAGCAAGCCCAATCCATAAAGCTTAGGACTCATTGAAGAGAAGAAAGTTAATCAGCTTTTAAAAGATTTACTCTAAAAGACAATTGACTATGAGTTGTAGACATTCCTCATTTAAATAAAGTTATTTTCTAGTATAATCAAAGTATCAATTTACAAAAATAACGTTATAATTTTTTGCACAGATTTTACGGACCTGTAAATTGTTTCAAGTAAGTGTGAATGCAAATTCACTTCCTCCAATCTTAGCCTACACAAGGAGCTTTTATGGAGAAAAAAACCATCAGGTGCTAGAAACTAACTACAGAAGCCAAATATAATAGAAAGAAGCAAGTTAATCTTCCCAATTAACTAACAAGCAAGTGTAGTCGCGTGGCCTTGTTTGAGAATTTCCTCATTGAACCTTCAGTTTTTATTAACCTTTCTTAATGTACAGATTGCAGACGATTGAACGAGGAGACTTTAAATAGTGAAAGGAATGTGAAGATTCTTTTTTTGTAAGGGATATGGGAATTACTTTAAGCATCCAGCCTCATGTTTCCTCTCCTTTTGGGCTTTCCGTGATCTAGTCCAGATCTTCAGAAAGATGGAGATAGAAATTCCTAGCCCCAACTAAAAGAGAGCAATAACTGACCACAGCGATCTTGTTTAATCCTACAACTAATCCAGTGCAATAGACACACCATACACAAAGGAAATCGTGAACCAAGGAAACCAAAACACACACACCAAAAAAAGAGAGCGAGAGAGAAAGAAATTGAGTACATGTAGGGTGACAAAAGGAATGTTGGCTATCACAAATAAATTTCATACAAAATTAAAATTAAATCTTAAAGGCAAATAGAACTTAACTGAGTACCACATAAGCCACCTAAGTGCTTGGCATTGTAGCAAGCACTTGGAATACAAAATTTAAAAAGCAAACAAGCAAAGTTTGTGTAGTAAGAAGGATCAGGATTTGATTTCCACCTCTCCTAAACGCTAGCTAATGGCTTCAAGCAAATTGCATAACTTCAGATTGTTTAGACTTACGTGCTTCTTATGTAATACTAAAATGGCAATGCCCTCTCTATAGCTTGTTACCAGAATAAATAAAATAGCATGCAAATAAAACAACTAAAAGAGTAACACATAGAAAATGCTGAATAAATTAGGGCTATTATCAAAATTCTGGTAGACTAATATATTTGAAATAGGCATGATATTTTAAAATGGCAAAGCTATCTACTTCATATAAATATTAGATTCACATGGCTATCAAAGGCAAAGAAACAAAATTACTTCATTTATCTCTACTTCACTGATCTTGTTCAGTCCTAGACAGATAAAATACTAGAGGCAGAAAAGAGATTCTATGTGGTAACCTAAAATTTTGTAAGTCTTTACTTTTGCCAGGATTCCACACAGGGAAATAGCCATGTTCTTGAATAACTTATGAGATTAGAATAATTTACAAGAAAGCAAAATGATTTAATAAAATTCCTCCTATTGGGATAGAAACTATATTATACATGTATCAACTACACTCCTGATGGGATGTAATTTTTAATAAACATTATCTATAACTATCACAGCAAAGAATTCAAATGAAAAGAAAATATTGTTTTTTAATTTCTGGCATCAGTATACCAGAATATTTTTGCAGCTAGAAACTGAAAAGTAAAACACAGTTTTTCTACCTAGTGATTTTTTTTTTTTTTACCTCCATCTCTAGTTTAAAATCAATGAGGCTTATGGTTGAGGTTTTGAAATAATGCTATGACCCAAACTTCTTTCAAAAGCACTTTTGCCCCATCTTTCCACTGTAGAAAACAAAAATCACATGCTCATTTTTTAAACAACATATGCACCTAACAGTTTGAGCTACACAAATGTATTTTGCACCTGGAGTGATGGCCACATAAGAGCTTTTAACAGAGTATTTTCAGCCCTCTTTCCTACAGAAATCTTGATTATCAAGTGCACATCTTTGAATCTCATAGACAACATCAGAGAATGCCCATCATTGAAGAGCATTTCTTATTCATCAAGTAATATTCCAACAAGGCAACCTGCTAGTCGTCCACCTTGGTGAAGGTCAAACAAACAAGGTTTAACTAAGTAAAAGGCTGAAATTCTAAGGGAAGACTAAATATATGTGAAAGAATCCTGAACTTATAAAACATCCCCTAACATCTTTTAAATAGGGAAAACTTAGAAAGAAGGTAATTAATGTCATCAATGCCTTTTATGGGTTACATTATTCTTTGAAATTCTCATATTAGTCCTATGAAGTATGTTTCTGCTCATCTTTCTTACAGAATGGGAGACTACAGGACCAAGGAATTAAATACCTTGCCTGTCCTTACACAGATAAAATGTTAGACACAAACAGAGATGCTATTTTTATACATCTTTCCTTTTGCAAAGACTCTACATAAAAAACTAGAACTGTTCTTTCTTAAATTTTGATATTAGAAAAATTCACAAACTAAAGCCTATACATTTCAATTATCCCTTTGTGATATATTTGTAGTGTAAATTTTTCATCACTGTGTTTACAGGGCACTCTGAACATGTAAGACTTTAGCCTCAAAGAAGAAAATCTCAATTGGAAGGTAGTTCAATGTAATTTTTTTTTTTTTTTTTTTTTTTTGCGATTTTTGTCCGGGGCTGGGTTTGAACCCGTCACCTCTGGCATATGGGGTCGGCATCCTACCCCTTTGAGCCACAGGTGCCGCCCTTCAATGTAATCTTTGTTAGGGTACCTTATATTTAGACTTCTCAGTTGAACTAAAATACTTGCTAAAGAGAGGGACAATTTAGGTAAGAAAGCAGTGAGCTGCAACAGTTATGTTTCCAAAGCCTTTATCCAAACAAACTTTGTGACCCAGAACTATATCTTCCATTTCCCCCTGCTAGTTATAAGTAATGAAGCCTATGAAAAATTATTTCAAGTCTGTAAGTCTCAGGTTCTCTTTTAGAAAATAAAGATGACAATAAACATGTAGTTTATAGCATTGTTGTAGAGATTAAATGACAAAATTTATTGAAGTTTTTAAGGAGAGTACTTCATATATAATGTGCATTCAATAATGCTAGCTAAGATTAGATGGATTTCATTCTGCAGCCCACTTCAATTCTGGGTTTTTTCCCAGTGTAAACTGTGTGCCCTTATTCATTATGGTCAGAAGAAATTAAGGCAGTCCAGTAACTCTGAAGCTGTGGTTGCATCTGTCTCACCATTAATCATTCTGCTTTCTGTGTGTATGTTAGAATGAGTGTTTGCAGGAAGAAGAAATAAATGGGATGGTAGAGAGAGAGAAAATTAGGGAACAAGGTAAAAGAAGCAGCTTCACCTGTATGTGAAGCTGATGGTACTTGCAAGAAAGATCAAAGGCAATCTAAGTATGAAAGTGAGTAATATGTTAGGCAAGGATGTTACTAAAGAATTAGCAGAAATCCCAGAAAATAAGACTGACAGCCTTTTTTAGTGAACTCAGAGTGACCCAGCTTTGGAGGAGATAATTTAAAATACACTTTAAGTATTTTCGAATTTGAAAGTATAGCTAAAAATAATCAGAAGCTTAAGCATAATAAAAGGACATCTTTCATTATATGCATTTTCTGAGGAAAATTCTGCGAGTTGCCTATCTCCTCAGTACCTGGGATTTCCCTTCCAAAACACTTCCTCCAATTGTAGTTATTTCATGATTACTTTTTTTTTTCCTTCAGAACATTGTAAATTCCTTGAGTGCAAGGACCAGGCCTCCTTTTGTCTCCATAAGCCTGAATCAATAGAGGTTTTTATTTATTATCCACCTTTCCTAAAAGTTTTTCACGTAAAAAATATCATCAATTCTCAGTTATCTATCTTATGAAGAGGTACCACGTGCACAAAATGAACAAAGGCCCATATAAAGAAAGTTTTTTTCTCACCTTTCCAAGCTCAAGGCTAAGAATGCTGGGCCAATATAATACTGTTTCAGAGAAAAAAAATAAAATTTACTTTACTGCATAGATCCAGGTAAGCAATGCAGCAAAGAAGATTTTGGCCATCATCTCTATCCTCTTACCATAGATGGTTCCCTACTCATAGATAAATAAATCTCCATTATCTTTACCTTTGACCAGGTAATTCAAGTTCTGATTTGAATCTTCATCGAATAAAAGACACCATGGTAATCAGGTTATTATAATAGAACTTAAGAATTAACTATATGTTATTTTTATATTGTTTTGATTTGGAGAGTCATTTTGATTTACCATTATCATGAACATCAATGCCTGATTTCCTAAAAAGAGTTATATCTCAGAGAAATTTTTGAATAGGAGAGGCATTGAAGCCTCGTACCTTCTTATACTTACAAAATTAATAGTAGCATGGTTATACTGACCCTGGACACTATGAAAGACAACAGTTCCTAAAACATTAATAGTTTTTATTATACATCTATATACTCTGCTACATTTTTCTTTTTTTTACTATTTTTTTGGCCAGGGCTGGGTTTGAACCCACCACCTCAGGCACATGGGGCTGGCGCCCTACTCCTTTGAGCCACAGGTGCCACTCTGCTACATTTTTCAAATAATATTTTAGTTCAGGTGAGGTCTATTATGCTGTTAATGTATGCTATTTTGCTATATCATTAAACCATGCGGAGGCCTCATGTACACAGAATTTAAATTTTGAAAAGTGGTCTCTGCAGCAATATTTTAGTTTTGGTCCTCTATTCCCTAAATAAGCTTTCTAATATCTTCCTGGTACTAATACAAATGACTACTAATTAAAGGTTGACATTTATAGCTTAAAGGTTGACATAAATAAGACATCTCTTCACATTTACATTAGTTTCCTAGGGATGCTATAGTAAATTATCATAGCCTTGGTGTTTAAAACAACAGAAATGTATTTGTTTGTGGTCATGGAGGCCAGAAGTTCAAATCCAAGTGTCAGCAGGGTTTCACTAGCTCTGAAGGTTCTAGGAGAAGATATCTCCTTGCCTCTGGTCCCTCCAAGCTTTCACTGACTTGGGTTAGCATAACTCCAGTCTCTGCCTGTCTTCACAAGGCCTTCTTCTCTGTGTATTTTTACTCTCCTTTAAAGACACCAGTCATTGGATTTAGGGTCCACTCAGTTAATTGAGGTTGATCTCATCACAAGATCCTTCATTTAATTATAACTTCTAAGAGTCTTTTTCTAATAAGGTCATATTCATAGATAACTTGGGGTTAGAACTTGCACGAATCTTTTTAGGGACCACAATTCAGCACCATTGATGATCCAAATAAATGCATATGCATGTGTGAGTGTTTGTCTAACATCTGCAAATATGTCTGCACCAAGTCACCTGATAACTGAAAAGTGACTTGTGCTTCAGTTAATGCTTACTAGAATGAAAGAGCAAGGGATCATTAAAAAACAAAGAACAAAAATAGCCATTGAAAAATCTCTCAGCAAAATTTACTATTCCAATATTTTCTGATCCATGCAATGTACCATGAAATGATAAATGTTTCAAGAAAAATAAAATTATTTCAGGATATAATTAAAATGTATATAAAATAATAAGTAACATCATCTCTTCTTAGGGATAGGTTAACCAGGAAATGAAGATTCTTCAAATAGTATTATTATGATAAATGTTTGCTAGACCAAATCAGTAAAGAAAACAAGCAAATATTTACAACGAAGCTTGAACACTATTTTCCTATTAATACATATTAATAAAATCACATATTTATTTTTCATGTCTTGTGATGGATTTTGGTGTTCATATGATATGAAATGATGTCCTGGGAAAGAAGTCCCTATTTATAACAATCTACCTAAGAAAAATAAGTCATTTCTTCAAAACCAAGTAGATAACAGATTTTGAGGTATTTAGACTCCATTCATATTAAAGAATCATATTCACTTTGAATCTTATTGAAACAAAATATAAAACTTTCCACCTATAAGAGCATATAGATGGCATTTTAATTTTCAGCACATAAAATTGGCATTCCTGTGTGTGAAGCCAACAAAACAAAAACAATCATGTTGGTCACATGTTACGTTTAAGAGTTAAGAGTGCAGTATAAATATGGATGCAAATATTCTTGTCAGGATTTTATGTTTATCTTCTTAGTTGGATTAAATGTTCCTGGGAGGCTAGAAGCAGATCTTAAATTTCTATTTCTGTGCTGAACAGTAATGAATAAAAATTAATCAATAAATGCTGGTTGTTTAATCCAAAATGGATAAGTGGTTAATTGAACATGTTCAATTGTAAATTAAAATATATATTTGTAAGCCAAGTACAAATCAGTAAGGAGGGATATTTTAAACATAATTAACTGCTGTTTCTGATAACTATTGTCTTAGAAGCTGTGCAGAAACATAAACTAAAAATCACTATTAACAGTTAACTCCAGGGCGGCGCCTGTGGCTCAGTCGGTAGGGCGCCGGCCCCATATGCCGAGGGTGGCGGGTTCAAACCCGGCCCCGGCCAAACTGCAAAACCAAAAAATAGCCGGGCGTTGTGGCGGGCGCCTATAGTCCCAGCTACTCGGGAGGCTGAGGCAAGAGAATCGCTTAAGCCCACGAGTTGGAGGTTGCTGTGAGCTGTGTGAGGCCACGGCACTCTACCGAGGGCCATAAAGTGAGACTCTGTCTCTACAAAAAAAAAAACAAAAAAAAAAAAAACAGTTAACTCCAGATGCTATATATTTTCCTCTTGACCCAGAAAGAAGATTTCTTCAACAAAACAGTGACCTTTTGGCAACAGTTATGAGGAATATTCTGGTGAAAAGAGCTATGTTTTTCATAAAAAGAGGGCTGAACTGAGAGTTGTACTATATCCTCCCTTCTTCTTTTTTTTTTTTTTTTTTAATAACGTTAGGGAAGCAAAGTAAGAATTTAGCTGTTGCATTAATTAGTATATCCCTAGACCTAGAAACAATATACTGCATACAATAAGCTCTGACAAAGGAAGGTAAAATTGGAATAAAATACGTAGTGGGGGGGGCAAATTATCTTCATTTATATTTATCTTTCACTACATCTTAAAAAGAAATTAAAAATAAATTTATTCTGCTCAGATCTTTATAATATTTTAAATGTCAAATATTCAAAGAATAATAAAACATAACTCATGTCATTATACTGCATACAGTTAGATAGAATATAGTCTAAACTGTCATCCTTTATTAGGTTAAGTCACTACAATGGCCTCAAAACTTGTCTCCTGGCTCCTCTTCAGCACCCCCATAGACCATTGTCCATAGAGAAAATAGAAACATTCTTTAAGAATCAAATTAGAAAAAATAAAACAAACAAAAAAAACAAAAAGAAATTATGGTCTATGTGTACATGGAATACTATTCAGCTATAAATAAAAGAATCGAATTGGACACAACAGTTGCACCCTTTAAAAGAACTAATGCTCTTGCTGTTGTAACTATTATCCTAAAGTCTGTTTCTAAGAGAAGGAGTTCCCACATGATCTAGCCCCTACACATTTCTCTGATCTCATTCAGAGTCTCTGCATTAGAAACTATAGAATCAGAGTCAGAGAGCAGTGTAAAAATATAAAAAGAGTTGCTTGGAGGATGTGGAGGAAGGGAATGCTTATACACCATTGATGGGAATGTACATTAATAGGACTTTTATGGAAAAAAGCTCAAAGAACTAAAGATGGATCTATCATTTGATCTAGCAGTCTCACAACTGTGTGTCTACTCAAAAGAAAAAGAATCATTACCTCAACATCCATATGTTTATTGCAACACTATTCACAATAGCGAAGAAATAGAATCAAGTAAGTGTCCATTATTGAATACCGGATAACGAAGATGTGGTATAGACACACAATGAAATACTATTGACCCTTTAAAAAAGAATGAAATTGTGGCTTTGGTAGCAGCATGGATGGAATCATAGACCATTATCTTCAGTAAAACAAGTCAAACACAGAGCGACAAATACTGCACATTATCACTTATAAGTGGGAACTAAATAACATGCACACATGCACACATGTAAAGTGGGAATGAAGTGGGAACTAAATAACATGCACACATGTAAAGTGTGGAATGAAGGACAACAGAGACTTGGAAGGTCGGGGACCAGAGGGGTGTGATGATGAGTAAGTACTTCATGGGTATAATGTACATTGTTCAGGTAATGAACACACAGAAAGACCTGACTTCACCACTACACCATCTACTTATGTGACAAAATTATATAGGTACTTGTTCTTCATCAATTTATACATATTTTAGAAAAGCTGCCTGATAGATTCTAGAATAGTTAAGTATTTCTGAAAGACACTTGCAAAATAAATCATGTACAATACACATTAAATATTCAGTAAGAAAATGAAGGAAGAGTTCAAGTCAATCTGATGGTCATAGCCCATACAGACTTCCTCAGAGAAATGGTCGGGGTGACAACTAGGTGTTCTGAAAAACACAGGGATAGAAGGAAGATTCTGGGTGAGTCCCTGAATATTCATTATACCTTGTAACTTATTACCATGTTTGCCATCAAAATTGCCGAGCAAATTATATTCTATATCTGGCCCCCAGGGGGTTTTCATCTTCTGGCTTGGCCAGGCACCAAAACAAAGCGCATTAAAGAGAAGAATTGCAGTGGTGGTCATTCGTATTTAACATGATGTAGATATTGGTGCTCCTTAAAATGCAGACGGCTCGTCTCCCATGAAAATTTAAGGCCATTCTACTCCTGGGCCCTTGTAATCAGAAACTCTGCACAGAGAGTCCCTCCTCCCCGAAAGAAGCAATGATTAAGCCAATACAGAAAGAGTTTTCTCACTGTGAAATCTCCCTAGGATGATTCCTTCTTCTCATTCCTCCAACAGAAAAATAACAAAATAGACTTCCGCTTGGTTACATTTTCTGTTTTCATCTCAGTAAAATTAGATTAGGATAACTGTAAAAAATGGCAATATCCTAAAATGAATCTTCTTTGAAAAATTATTAGACCAATAATATTGACATTAGGTTTGTCAGGGTACTAATTGCATAAGACATCCCAGGTGAAAAGCAGAATTCCATGCAAAAATGTTGCAAATACTGCAATTTCACTTCTCTTTCACAAGATACCTTACTTTTAAAAAGGCTCTGAAAAAGTTTTGTGTTAAAGAATCCTGTTTGATTCTGTTTAACCTGTCATTCCAAATTTGGCTGAACATGGTGCTTTGTTGATTCATCTTATACTGATTGGCGACTGAAGTATAGACTGGGCAACCCAATCAAAGAATTTGAGAAGCAGCAGCATGGGATAAAAGTGCACAGTAAATTGTTAATCATATGGCCTCATGTTTTTGTTTTTTTTTGGCCAGGGCTGGGTTTGAACCCGCCACCTCCGGCATATGGGACCGGCGCCCCAGTCCTTGAGCCACAGGCACCGCCCTGGCCTCATGTTTAAAGTACTGAGTTTACAGTACGTGCTAGATGCTAACGTCATTGTGCATGTAAACATCCAAAATAAAGATGATTCTGTTTTTGCTTTCAGGATTATATCATTGATAGACCGCAAGAAGACTAAAAATGATTTGATATTGATTACTCTGAAAAGTTTACATGCCCCTAATTAAAAGGAAGATGCTGTATGTACACACAAGGAAAGATCACATAACCTTCGCCGCCTACATGTTATGTTACCTGGCATTGTAGAGTCCACTGGAAAAGACTCTGGCAGAGTTCTAGAGGTACGACAGCGGATCGTCTATGTGCAGCTGTTCATAATGAACAGATTTTTATAATTACAGTCTCTCGACCTTAATACCCTACCTCCAGTTTACTTACTGAACTATAGAACCCATCTGCTTAATGAAAAGAGAGATTTAAGGAAAAGCTTAATGCTTTTTGTTTCAAAATCTTTGGTGGACAGTAAATGGCTGTTACACTCAGAGCACACACATGGTGGGAATAAGGCATTCCTTAGGCCCTAAGGGACAAATCCAATCTGAGCATGTGCCTCAAAAATAAGGAAGGCTGCAAAGATTAAATTTTCGTCTGTCAAGGATGTATTGCTTTTTGTAAAATACAGAAGTACTCAGACATTTTTATAGATATTTCTTCATGGATCGAATCAATCCAGATGAGTGGCTTACTATAAAGGTAATAAACATAGGAAGTAAAGAGTACCTGATTTTTACAAATAAGCTGAAAAGACTGTGAAAATATAAGGGGATATTTTTAAAATGCAGGTTAAAAGTGATCTTTAGAATGTTCTGTGTCAAGTTATTTCAAGCAGACAGTATCTTTGAATAGGGAACAGGAGTGGTGAGTAGTGAGAGTTGAGGTGTCCAATCCCTTTTTCAGAGTTTCCTTTACCTTGTTAATGTTTGGTACATCATAAAATCATATAAAATGTCATGAGGAATTTTTAAAAGTCTTTGATTATTAGCACACTAAAAAGCCTTGAAAATGCTTAAGTTCTCCACCTGTGCTTTGAGATATACTAAAATGTTTTTGAGTTACTGGTTCCAGTTGTTTATAGATGAAGCCAGGAGAAATAAAAAGTTTTGCCAAAAACATGATAGTAGCTTAACATATTGTAGCGTGATTTGGTCATGGCGTTTATCATCCACTGATCATTGGCTATCTTTATCATTCCGTACATGTCTCTCTAGCAGGGGTCCTCAAACTGTGGCCCGCGGGCCACATGAAGCGGTATGATTGTATTTGTTCCCGTTTTGTTTTTTTACTTCAAAATAAGATATGTGCAGTGTGCATAGGAATTTGTTCTTAGTTTTGTTTTTTTTTTTTTAAACTATAGTCCGGCCTCCAATAGTCTGAGGGATAGTGAACTGGCCCCCTGTTTAAAAAGTTTGAGGACCCCTGCAAGAAACCCAAGACTCCTTATCTTTCTTGAATTCCAAGCCTGTAAGTTGTTTTCTACTATTTCCTACCTAAGCTATTGAGAGATTTCTCAGTGGTGACATAGAAAATCTATAAAGTATTGGAGAAGACACCCCCTTTACTCTCACTGGTTCTAGCTGAAGTCCTTTCTTCTCTCATCACAATGCACTTTTAAAATAACTCCAGTTTATGAAACATAGAACTCAATTCAGTGTGGTCAGAAGTCTCAAATACTGAAATAGAAAGTGGTTCTCTCTTCCTGGAATTCAGACACAGCTGTGTGACTCTACATAAAAAAACAAACAACCAGGAAATGAACCAAAAAACCAGCTGCTCTGTCTACCAGATATTTAATACACTCCTGTTCTTCCAACTTATTCTATCTCAGAAAAGCACAGAATTTAGAAAATTGAGACGATAAGAGCTGAATATAAAGTAAAAAGACAAGGAGTGTTGCTCTCGGAACAACAGTAAATTTATCTCTTCTGAATCCTTACAGTTCTCCAAGCTTGACCTTCTTTTCCCTGTTGACTTCCATTCATTTTAATATAACTTCTCCTCTGGTTAGACACAGCTGGAAGGAGATGTAAAGGCCTGTGGTTTCACTTGCTAATATCCCCTCATAGTGGAGAAAAGGAAAGGTGCTCACTTCCAGAAAACTCCTGGGCAAAAGATGAAGGCAGATGCTTATGCAAAGCATTACTATTTGCTCTGTGTTGATGAACTCATTCAAGAAAAAGGAATAATGCCAGGAGAGAGATAGAACAAGGGGAGCGTGAGAGACAGAATGAATTTGAGGATGAGAATTAGATTGTTTGTCTTCACTGTATAATTATTTCTCTTTCTGACTAACAAAAATCAGAAAGAATAAGAAGGAAAGGTCAGAAAATAAATACACCTTTCCTTCACAGAGCAATTATGTGCAAAAAGCGTGGCTCTAAATTACATCCTAGAAAACATACTTTGTAAAGTAAATCTGACAAATGGGGTGAATATGTAAAGAGTTGTGTTGCTTTGCAAGATAAAAAGTTCAGATGTTTCCATCTGTATAATTTAAATATATTTACCCTAAAAATGTTCACAGTATATGTTAACAGTGAATTAAGATACTATTCATTCCCTGATGGGGTATATATCAACAGGCTATTCTCAAATATGCTAAGATGTTGTATGGATCATTTATATTTATGATATATTTTCCACTATCCAAAGTAATGTGGTTGTTGACCTTTTTTGGTGGAAAATAATAATTGAAATAAACTAAATATCACAAATGGTCCTTCTAAATTTTTGTATTACATTAAGCTTTTATTAGACTAAAGTTCCCCTAAAGTTTTTTTAGGGGAAAAATGGTTAAATAGTGGCAATTTTATTTGGTTCAATGCATAGGTAAAACATGTTTTCAACAAAAGAAGCATGATACAACACATTTATAAAACTCTTAACGTAATAAACTCTTACCATGCACCACTGTAATGAGGACTTGAAAATGTATAAGAATTAATATGTCAAATAAAATTTGAGGATCTACATTATCTATATCCAAGTATTTACATAGCTAAAAATAGTATCAAAACTAAGCTAGACCACCTATAGAAGAGATGATGCAAAAATAAAGCTTTATTCCTACACAAAAAAATTAATAACTCCCGAAAATATGTGAAATATTCAGTTGGTGCTAAATGTTATTGTATACCACTCCTCTTCTAGTAATTAAGCTAGGCTTGCTCATTCCTAAACCAGGTGTCATAAAGTGCATTTATGAATGATGTTATAGACACCAGCTGTGGTCTCAACTATTTGCCTTCTTGATTCTATGCCTGCTAGTAGTTCATATTATGCTTTTGTAAAAATTACAAAAAGGGATTTCTTTGGAGGTAGATGACTTACAAAAAGCCAGAGTCCAGACTGTCAGTAGTCCAAGGCTTGGACTTTGGATTGAGCAACTTAACTGCTACCTTAGCAAAGTGCCATTATCCAGGCCCCAAGCTTCACAGCTGTTTATCTGTTGGGTGGTCCTGATGAGCTGCTCTAAAATCTTAGGCTCACAGTATAAAGTCTTCTTTTGCATTTTGTATCATGGACCTTGATTGTTGTTTTTATTAACACTTTAATTCTTCATGTCTAGCCTTGACTTTCTACAGGTAGTTTCAGGAAGGGGGATGCTGGACATTTTGAATTAAGATAGCTCACACTCCTGGACTATGTGATGTCAAAGCTATCCTGGTTTTGTCTGTATGCTGCATATCATAACAGCCTGTCTGTTCCTGCTGGGTTTTCAACCATTTAGCCAAGCATATGCCAAGGCCTATATTGTTGAAGTGTAGAGAAGGAGTTAGAAAGTGGATCATAAAAAGACCAGAGAGAATGTATGTACAATTCATGTGGAAAGTTTTGTAGGCTTTTTTGGTTAATTTTGTTGTTTTTCTACAAATCTGTTGTTTGTATATAAATCTTATTTATACTAATTTATACTAATAATTCTCTAATAAGATAAATGTAAATAATCAATTACTCCTATCCTCCACAGAGATTACCTTAATTCTAGACACTGTGGCAGTAATGGGTTGACATTAAGAATCAAAAATATCACGCAATATAAGTAGTTTGAGTCTAAATAAAAAATCTGTGTTAAAATTATGAACAGTTGAATTACTAGGCAGTTTCTCAGGAAATACAGGTCCAACTTAAAACAAGAAGACAGCATTGACAGTTATCACATACATCAGATGTGAGTGGGTATTACATTTCATTAATATAATGGTGTCACTAAAACTGAGGGTTTCCTCAGGTCACTGAATCATATTTGGAGAAGAGACATCTTGGTTTTACTTTGACTACTATTTCCATTTTTATTAATGTTACAATAGAAAAATATGCCAAATCCAAACCATGACTTATTCCACAATATCACCTTCTGGTCAGAGTTATGCAGAATATTTATTTTTGGTGTCCACTTTGCTGTACGTGCATAAACTTCTGTAGTTAGTGTTGATTTCAGCTGCATTATCGGACGCAATGGAAAATATGGATGATCACATGATTTCCCCATGTATGTCAGTGTCTTAAATTTGAGCATTTTGAATGGAATACTTCCTTCCAATTATTCCATTTATCCAGATACTTTTATTTATTAATTCTTTATAATAGAAAGCCTGATTCTGCAGTGATCCACTTATTTTTTATGTGTGGACTACAAAAAAAAAAGATTCATTTCAGGTAGACTGATGATTTCATAGGCAAAAATAGTACGTGAATTTCAATGTGTAGCTATAAAATATGGTTAATATGATTTAAATTCTATCTCTGATTTCTACTTTGAATTCTTAAGTCTGTAACTAAAGTTACTGATTAAACATATCTTATGTCATTAAGAAAAATGGTATAGCTCTAATGATTCTTGAATGTGGTTCCAAGGGCATAAATTTGTTTTTTAGTTTTTTTGTTTTTTAATTTCAGAGAATTTGGTGGTATGTTTTGGTTAAATAAATTGTTTTTGTATGGTTTAAGGCAAAGTTGTAAGTGTGTCACCCAGATAATGTGCATTACACCAATTGGGTATACATTTACCCACCCCTTCCTCTATGATTCCACCTAGTTTATTTCCAATGAACATTATTTCCATACATGCACATAAGTGTTGATCAATTAGTTCCAACTTAATACTGAGTACATGTGGTGTTTGTTTTTCCATTCCTGTGATACTTCGTTTAGAAAAATGGCCTCCAGTTCCATTCAGATTCCTACAAGAAGTATTAGTTCACCATTTTTTATGACTAAGTAGTACCCCTTAGTATATCTCTAACACATTTTATTTTTTTAATGCCAAATTTTTATTATATAATCCCTGTGTTCTGGTCTATAGCCAATCTGAATTCCTGAAGGGAAGACTAAAATTGTAACCAAAAAATAAATTTTACATGAAACATGTTTCATTGAAAATTCATTCAAACAAATAAATAATAAATTGTATTCATGATATATTAAATACATAGGCATATATGCATACACAAATTTTCATTTATACTTCTATTATTATCTGCTCCTTAAGAAAAACTAAAAAATTTAGTTTAATCTAAAATAAAGCTTAACTTTTAAAATATTGATTGACAGATGAACTAAGGGATTTGTCAGTAATCTCACAAGGCAAATCTCAAAGGGAAGGGTCAGGGAGACATTCCACTTCTTGCAAGCTCAACATCTCACAACTCTTTCATTACTGGTCCTTCACACATTTGAATTTGCTTACTTAGAAGAACCACATTTCTTAGAAGTAGAAGCATGTTCACAAGGTTTGTGCTGCATACAAAGCTAAAGAAACATTTTCTTAGCTTGTGGAGGCAAAAGAAAGAAAAGAAAGAAAGAAAGAAGGGAGGGAGAAAAAAGGACCAAATACTAAGCATATGAATAGCTTTAGCACAAATTGATTTTGAGGGAGAACAGGATTACCTAAAAGTCACTCAAAGTCTCTATTTGATGCTACCTGAGGAAGATCTCTGCCCACCAGTGCTCAGGGCTAGTCAGTGTCGGGGAATCACTCTGAATCACTAAGCTGGGAGGGACCTTCTATTTAATCTTCTTCATTGGTGATACATTAGTTTTCTGTTGCCTCTATAACAAATCACAGCAAACCAGCATCTTAAAACACAAATTTATTCTCTTACAGCTCTGGATGTCAGACATCTGAAATCATTTTCACTGGGCTACAGTCGAGGCCTGGGCAGGCCAGACTTTCAAGGAAGGCTGGGGGGAGAATTGATGTCCTTGTTTTCTCCAGCTTTTGGAGCTGAATTTTGTAAATTTTTTGGATCATAGCCCCTTCCTCCATCCTCACAGCCAGCAATGTAGCATCTTTTCTGTCTGACTCTGCTTCCATCTGCTTCTGTCACGTGGCCTTCTTCTCTTCTACAGTATAATCATTCCATCTCAAGATCACACCCCTTTCACTATGGAAAGTAACATTTACAAATTTCAGGGGTAGGACGCAGACATCACTGGGGCCAATACGCATCTTGCCACAGGTGAGAAAGTGGATGTTCCCCTCAGACATCACTGAGTCCTAGTCATCATGATTTAACATCTCTGCCTGGTAGCAAACTTGATAATAACAAGTATACAGAAAGACTCCCCTTCATTTCTAGAGCCGTCCCATGCCATTTCTCCTTTCTCTAGGCTAATACTGGCATTTTGTCCCTCTCATTACCTCAAGAGGAGCCAAGTTTAAACGGATCTTTCCCCTCTACCTTAGTCTTGAGGTATCCTCATCAGGAACAGATTAAGTTTGCAAACTTATCTCAGAAAAAGTGCTACATTTCTCTTTGCTGAATATCACTACAGTCACCAGATGACCAATGGGGATTACTTTGAAGGTAAGTGTAGTGATATTCAACAATGACGTATGTAGGATGAGTTTGGGAATTAAATTGTTCCACCTCCTGGTTAAGCTACTCTTCAGAATATTTACTGAGTTCTTAAAAGCAAAATATCCATTCTGAAAGCTTCAGGTACATACACAACCTCATTTTAACATGTCTTGTTTTATTTTATTCATTCATTTGTTCATTCATTTTACCATGTCTTAAAGGAACTCAGTGCCAGATGTCTTCTGAATCTCCATGTAGCTAATCCTCAATTCCACCCTAAGTTTCCTTTTTCTTAATACTACCTTTCAGGATTCAAGATAGTAGGTCCTTCGCTCTTATCTGGGAGCATAAATTGAATCAAGTAGACAATTTACTATTGCGGGAATTTGTCTTAAAATTCCTAACAAACCATGTTTCTCTCCAAAAACAGCCTCCATTCACTAGATGGATCATGAATAAAGAAAAAGAAAATAAATTAAGACTTTGTGTGTGTGTGTTTCTCCACTGGTGTTTCTTGAAAAGTAATGTTCAATGGCATGGTTTAGTTTATGACCTGCTTTCCATGGCCACCCATCCCCGACAGCAAAGATATTTTATTTTTGCTGTACAGGTGCTATCTGTTATCAAATGGATTGCCTGGCTTCTGACTGAGGGAAGTTTTAGTTAACAAGTTGTGACCATTTAAACATTTGCTTTGGTAGTGAAAGAAAACAAACAAGCACATCAACTATTTAAAAAGAGGTCACACCCAAAACCCCAAAGGGGGTTAAATAAAACACAGGCAGGCACTTCCACCTCGAAAGTAAAAGCCCCATCCCAGTAGATACTGTTTTAGAAAGTGATCACTGCCATAAACCATGAGCCTCTAAAATTCTGCCAGCTTGAACAGAGGTACATTCCTCTGTAGACAAGGCCATGTGTAGAGAGCTACCCTCCTCCTTCTTAACTAGTGCACAGTAAGCACTCAATACATTTAACTTTTAGTTTAAGAATCTTAAGCAAGATCAAAAAAAAAAAAAAGATGAATTAGTACCTCATAAAAGCACCCCCCAAACTGTGTGTATAACGGACAGATGAGAACATACTGGAGACTATGATTGACTGTCAAATGCAGTAAGAAAATTCAGGTGAAATAAAACTTTATGATATAAATCGGCTACCAGAGGGAGAAGATCGCAGAACAGTATTTATTGCTTGTTTTCACTTCAAATTGCTCAAAACAATAAATTAAATTGTTTTTAAGAAGACCTTCTGAATAATGTGTCTGAGTCAAAATTAACTTGTTTTCTTCACCTTAGTTTTTCTATATCTAGACAGGAAGGGAAATCAGTAGGTGAAATAAAATTCTCAAATAAAAATTCACTAAGAGTTTGAACTCCAAGCCTTGGACATGACTAGTATTTAAGCTGAATGTGTAACCTACTGTGTCCCCTCAAATTTTTCAATTTTAATTTTATCATATAAAGCTGAAATTCCTTGGGGTGTTGTATGTGTGTGTGTGCGCGCGTGCACATGGGGTGGTATTTGTATTCAACTATATGCTATTTTCCTGTTCTGAAGAACAGACAAATGTGAAATAGCATTTTGTAAGTCCTCTATATGATCTTGCTCAGAATTGCAAGGATGGAGATTTGACTTTCCATCAGGTGCCCTGTCCTCTGAAATTGATTTACAGAATCTAACTGAAGAAAATCTGCTAACACACATTTCATTGTTGTAGACACTGGGCAGCCAGCCTTCTCACAGAGGCAAATTTGCAATAGAACAATGAATGATTTAATATATAATACAGCTTCAAGATGGGACACCTGATAAAAGATGATGTCTTTAGTCAATAAAACTGATCCTCAGGAATCAGGTAAAACTAAATTTGAATGCAAGTCCTACCACTTACTAATCATGTGACCTAGGGAGATATTTAATTTATCAGACTGACCTTCTTTTAAAACTTCAGAATGGCGACATTAATAGTACCTTCTTCACACGTTTTGGAGTACAAGGTCTCACAATTAAGTTCATGAACTTGTCCTAGAAAATGTGTTAAATACCTCATTGCTGAATATCACTATGGTTACCTTCAAAATACTCCTTTTAGCTGGAAGGGGCTAAGTGATTGTAGTGATATTCAGCACCGAGGTCTGTAGCACTTTTTCTAGGATGAGTTCACTAAATTAATTGTCCAGAATTGTAGAATTCAATGAAATAATTTAATTATGTTAAATGCTGGGATAATAATACCTGACATAAAATGAGCATTCAGTAAAGCTATTTTCTCTGGCTCTTAAACATTTGTGCTTTTAAAGTTCCTGGTAGAAATGCTTAGCCATTTATAAGCTTGGTAAATTATATAAGTATGTGCGTGTGCTCACACACACACATACATACACATACATGAATTACATATGTGTGTGCATCCTAATATAGGCTACCACTTTAGATTAATTATTTCCACTGGTCCACCTAACCAGCAGATATTTATTTACCAGCTAATATTAATTATAGATGAAAGAAAAAAGTAGAAAAATAATCTGTTTATGTTAAATAATTAATAATTTATTCAAACCAAAGACAACATTGTATTTACATTTGTGTTCTACTAGTGTGGGTAATTTGAGATATACTTAATACATAAAAATAATCCAGCAGGGAATTTTTTTACATGAAATTTAATTTCTACATAATGCATTTTAGCTACAAGCCATATTATTGTGTGATATTTAATTCATTCTTTCAAATACCAAAAACTTCTTCAAGTAAGTTGAATATGTATGTTACATGCTGAATTATGTCTCTCTCCCTCAAATTCCTATGTTGTAGTCCTGATGTATACCCCATATCTTAAACAATGTGACTATATTTAGAGTTTTTAAAGACTAATTATGTGAAAATGAAGCCATTCGTGTGAACCTTAGTCCGATATGACCCCTCTAATTGTAAGACAAGAGGGCACAGATACACTTCCCAGATCAGGGGAAGAGAAGGAGGAAGATTGTCAACCAAAAGCCAAGGAGAGAGGCCTGATCTCTGACTTCTCATCCCTAGAAGTGTGAGAGAATAAATTCTAATTGTTTAAGCCACCCAGACTGTGCTACTCTGTTATAGCAGCCGTAGAAAACTAATAAAATGAATTACGCCCATTTCAGGGACGATGCTAATAGAGACTAAGAGACTTGTATGAGTTCCTTTATTTACTAATTTGCAAGAGCCAGAGTGAGAATTTGAATCCAGTGTTTCTAATAATGGCTTGTGTTCTTTCTACCTCACTGCAGTGCTTCTTAACTAATCCGCAGACATAACCAACATCCCTTCGTAAGGATGAAACATTGTATGTGGCAAGGCATTTGCTGGCTGGAAAGAAGTCTTTATATAGCTCAGCACACAGTCCAGGTATGTTAATAGAATAATGACCTTACATGTCCCGTTCTTATAACGTGGATATGCTTCCTGGGATACACTTTTAAAATACTAATAATCCCAGAGCCATCATCTAAGACCTCCTGTACTAGAGAATCTCAGACAAGGCAGATGACTGTGTTGAATAAGCTCTATTTACAATTAAGTTTCCCAGATGATTCTGATACAGACCAGCAAATAAAATTAGCAATTACCAGCTATACATAATAAAAAGATTATGAGTTTTGAACCAGACACCTATAAATTCAAACTTCAGCTGTTATCATTATTTTCCTAATGATTTGAACTTTAGATACTTCATGTAAATTACAGGACGACAGCTACTATAGACAATTGCATATGTACATGTATGTTTGTGTGTATAGATCTATATTGCATGTATATATCCCTCTTTTATACCATCTTCTTTTAGACCTGGAGTGTGAGCTCTCTGGAAATCTGATTGAAACATATGCCCTGAGCAACTTGGCTTATCTAAGGTCCCTGAACCTTGGCATACTAGCCACCAAGAACATCCAAAAGCTTCCCTGCCATATGGATTCTCAGTTACCCTGGCCATCAGGTTCACATTTGCCTCAATGATTCATAATCCTCCTTTCAAAAGGTTATCAGCCCAGAAAAAAAATATCCATTGAAATCCCAGTAGGACATTCAGATTCTTACTCAAGGCATATTTCTGGTCCAATAGCATTTTTTTCCTTAGTTTGCAGCCAAAATGTAACCAAGTCATTTTACAAAGTGCTTGGGAAATTACTTTCAATGTGATGAGCCAAAATCTCATATTGAGTTAGCATTTCATCTATTTCTAGTAGAAATTTCTCAGGGTACTGAGATATCAAAGCACCAATCACGGCAACTTTGTTCTTTGTTTCAGACAATTGAAAACCACAATCAGATTGACAACCTTAGACTCCGATAAATTGCCAACAAAATGGAATGAGAGTCACTCATTATTCTTTCTGTCACTGTATCCTGAACAATCCAAGCCCAGTCTGTTTGCCTTTAGCTCGTTCTAAAACTCTCCTCTCCCTCAGCTCTCCTTTGTGCCATGTTTCTTATCCCCACAAGAGTTAAGTAGAACACTTTTTGGTGAAAATCCCATTAGCTCAGACATCCAGCATATCCTCCTAACAAATCCTTACCACGGGACAAGAGATCAATAAACAGGATAACTGAGTCCTTTTTAACCAAACTGAATTAGGTAGCGGTGCTTTCTCTAACCTAAATGAACACAACTTTGTAAATAACACCTTGGGAATGATATTTTAAGCTAAAGCTTTGAGTGCTTTATATTGAAATAAATCATTATCCAATGTTGGTCTGTCAACCATCATACAAAGATCTGCCAGCAAAACTTACAGAAAAACTCTCTACCTAAAGGGACAGAGATAGTTCATCCAATTCTTTTTTTATACAGGACTAAAACGAAGAAAGAAAGAAGAGGACTGTTAGTAACTATTCTACACGTTGCCATTGGGTCGTAACTTTTAAAGTTTGGAAGTCGATTCTTGTCTATTACTTATTGCTAGAGGCATTTCCATTTTGCATGCTTAATATCGCTTGCAAAAAAAATAATAAAACAAACATATGTAGGCAGATATGCTAAGCTGGAGCTTTCACTTGTAGATGGCAGAGAAAATTGACTACTTCTTAAAAAGAAGTCTTCCTCCTTGCTACTCCCTATTATTCTCTATTCCCACATGCCTTTTTCTCCAGATGAGTCATTTAAATGTAAAACATACCTTCATAAAGTATTTCAGGTCATTTTTATTGAAAAAATATTAGTTGAACAACAATCATATATTAAGCAAAAAAAATCCGAGTGCTGGAAAAAAAATATGTTCTTTTTCCAATAGAATTTGCATTATACTGATCTAAATTCACACACAAAAGAGATAATTTTAGAATAGTGTAGAAGTTTTCAAATTTTACACAGGATGTTACAGATGTTTAAAAGAATGTTATGCCCAACTTAGTGATGAGAATAAGTAGATATGGAAATGTATCAGAAAAGGCAAAAAAGCGAGCTCAGAGTTGATTTAGAAGGATTAAAAAGAATTGTGTAGGGAAAGCAGATGGACGCATGGGCTAAAGGCAAAACCACTGGTGCAGGATTTATGCTTTATCTCTAAGAATGTAAGTCTTGAGTCTTTGCTGTTCTAAGAGAATGGTAGATGATAAGATTAAAGAGAAGGGCAAAGACCGTGTCACAGAGAAGTGGAAGAATGCCAGCCTGAGGAGTATAGATTTCATGCTAGATATGAGGAGCACCACAGAAAAGTTCAAAACAGGAGAGTGACATATTCCATTCACTCTCCGGATGGTCCACTCTGCAAATAATGTGAAGAATGTTTCTGCAAGGTGACTAGGACCAGGTGCATGGAGACTAATTAGGAGGCTCTTGTAACACTTTAGGTGAGAGATAATGAGGACTTAACTCTCACTAGAGATGCAAATATATAGAAATTACATTTTGAATTATTCATTGAATAACTTGATTTATTTTTGGCCAATTAAATCATTCCTGAATGTAAGTAACTAAAATGGAGAAGCCTTTCCAGGGATATATTGTGTGCATTAACTTGAACATGGCATACTTCTTAAAAATCATACGTAAAAATATCATCTGGTATAATTTTTAAGTATGATTACCTGTATAAATCTACATTATTTAAATTATAACAAATAAGAATAAATTTTATGTGGACAATATCTCTGCTTCCCTATTTTCCTCTGTTAGCTTCTATTAGATAGGAAGAAGAATGACAGTTTTAATACTCATTTACTAAAATGTTGGTGCTTATTCTTGGCTGCGTTGGACCTTCCCTTGTTGAGATAGATGAATTTTTCATGTTGGCTAAAAATTAAATACAATTAAAATTAAAAATAAAACCTATATCTTCTAAAATATATGTTCCTTAAAAGGTTCTCAGACTCTTTTTAACACATTAAATTTATCTTACTTGCTACTATCATCTTATTTCTAGTCCTGGATTCTGAGTAAGGATCATGTCATATTAACAGTCACTCTTGGGAGCTATTACTGATAAAATGTCCAATTTATTACATTTGATTTAGCAGCTGTGCTATTTTTGAAACTCCTCTTAGACCCACAGGAGGATAGAGTAAGGCACAAATAAAATGTTCCAAAATCTGTAAGTCTCAGAATTATGATTTCACTTACATTAGGAACCCATGTTTCAATATCTAAACACACAGAAACTCGAGTTTTTTGTTTTAGCCACAGTTGGAGGAAGTTTAACTGGTTTTAATTCTTCTGAAAATATTGTTAAAAAAAAAAAGACCAGGTTTAAATCTTAAAGGTTAAGTCCATGCTGTTTGATATGTAGAAACCCAAACTTCATCTTAGTTGTGGGATACTCTCCTTGAGGTAACTTGGAAGATCACCCAATCAAAACATAATACAACATATCTGCTCCATTCTCTGTCTTCACAAATCATCCAGATTATGAAATTGGGATAGGTTGTGCTATTGTGAATTACTGAAATGGAGTTCTCTTCAAAATGTTTTTTTGTCTAAATTAATGAAGAAGAGTGATAATTATTTGAGGAAGAGTGAGGACAAACCTCTACTGAGAGCTTGTATAGCCAAGCCATTTCAAAGACCTGGGCGAGTCAGAGATCCTTATACCACACTAACATACTTAACTCCCACCACACTGATACCCTCCAAGCAGATACAGAAATTGACAAGAGTCTGCACGCCTGGCTGGGACAGGCTGGATGTGCTGTATTTGGTTTGTATAAAAAGAGAGGCACCCAGGAGACAGTGAATAAAAGGAAGGATAATATTTATCTATCTCTTGCAGTGAATACTGTGTTATTGATCCTCCCTACAACATTCTGAGATCACTATTATTTAGGTATAATTATGAACTTTTACAAATGAGAAAACTGAAGGGTAGAAAGATTTCATAGCATACTCCAGGGCATCTATTATTGGTATAGCATTTTGGATGAGTTTTCTTAAGTCAGCCAACTACTTTAGGAACAGGAATCTTTGGTATGTCCGATCTAACAGGACTAATTTTTATAAGCAGACCTTTTAATATTATCTAAATTATAAACTTCTAAATAAATTTCAAGTTAAAAAATACTATGAATTTGGAGAAATACCTGTTCTTAACCAATTATAAACTTCTAAATAAATTTCAAGTTAGAAAATACTATGAATTTGGAGAAATAGCTGTTCTTAACTCCATCGCTGATACCTATTGTACTGCTAACATGCAGCCCCGGGGTAAATCTGGGCTAGTGTAGGATTTGGAAATAGGATAAGTAGTCAGATAGACTGGAGTATGAACTATGTATGGTTTGTTTACAAGAGGGCACAAGAAAAAACAAAAAGCGTCGTCGTGGAATCATACATTAACAAATCTAATCTATTCCAGAAAGGACCATGAATCATTCTGAGTAAACTTTTCATTCTCTCAAAAATTAACTGTAACTAATGATCTATATCTCAAATTACTTTCAACACTAAACAGATTTTGCTACTTAGTAGTGAAAATTATTCTGTTTCTTATTTAAAAATATAGAGAAAAAATGTCTTTCCATTTTAGTAAAATTAGGATTCCATTAACTCATTTTCTATACAATATATATTCTTTTCCTGGGCTACTAAAAAGGAGATGGATGATAATATATTAGACATTGGGAGAGATTAGAGTCTAATTGGGTCATAATATAATCTTTTGGATTTAAATCCAGAGTGAAAAGTAAATCCCCAGCTTAGTATTATCATTTTTAGCATTTTAGTAGCATAGATATACCATATTCGATATTTTAAAATTATTTGGTCCGATACTCTAAAAAAGGAAGTACCCTTAGTTGTGTGTATTATACACGTATGTCTACATACAAACGTATATGCACATATATATATCTTAAAATATATATGTATATACATACAGGGTGGGCATTGCACATGAACTTTATGTCATTCTGTGTGTATTTTAAAAATATCAGTTAAAAAATTAAACTACAAAGATATCTTTAATTTAGGTCAGGCAGGGTGGCTCACGCCTGCAATCCTAGCATTCCAGGAGGCTAAGGCAGGTAGACAGCCTGAGCTTAAGAGTCTGAGACCAGCCCAAGCAAAGTGAGACCCAGTCTCTACCAAAAATAGAAGGAAAAAACTAGCCGGGTGGTATGGTGAGGGCCTGTAGTCCCAGCTACTTGGGAGACAGAGACGAAAAGATCACTTCAGCCCAGGAGTTTGAAGTTGCAGTGACCTATGATGCCACAGTACTCTTCCCCAGGGTGACAGAGTGAGACTGTCTGAAAGAAAAAAAGAAAGGAAGGAAGGAAAAAAGATATCTTTAATTTTAAAAATTAAAGTCTCTCATAATTTGAGTGTGGATTAAGCATATCTTTGTTGTTTACATTGTTATAAAAACATTTTGTATTTTGACAGAACTGCTTCCACATAGCCATGTCAAAACAATGTTGTCAGGATAGTTCTTCTTATGTGATAATCCCGGGCTTGAATCCAGAGATCCTACTGTCTATGATCTTTCCACTGTGTGAAGTTCCAGAGTTTAAAGATATATACTGACAGTCTAAATTTTCATATAATTCAAGCTATAAACCATAAGTTCGGTAAAAATTTACAAGCTGTATTTATAAGGATTATGAATTAGGGTCTATGTCCAAATAGTTAAATAGATATTTAATACAAGCATAGACATGTGTCTATTTGATGTTTGACATTCAATAACATTGTTTTTGAGTGTTGAATAATGTTAAAACAAATATATATCTCCAATTTGTTTAAAAAATAAAAGGTTGTATATACTTATATCAATATATTGCCCCCTGTGTGAGTAAAAGGCAGTATTCAATTTCATAATATTAACCTCTGTTTGCCTATATTAATCATATAATCCAAGTAATCAAGAGAGAATTAAAATGTTTTATTATCTGAGCCCCTTGTTTACCTATTTCTTAATGACTTCCCTCAACTTCTGAGACTTTGCACTTGAACTGCCTTGAACCATCTATATGTCCCTCCTTAATTAATAGGATTCCTTGGAGCCTTAAGTACCTAAGCTTGAATTATTTTTAGTCTTATGTTCTTCTATTGCCTTATCCTTTACCTGAAAAATGTGTAGTATTGTCAAAGGCCCTGAAAAAAATCACACAATAAGATATTATGAATTCATGCATACAATTTAAGATCAGATATAAGGATACATGCATTCTATACATATTACTCAGGAGAGAAAAATAACATAAGTTTTTCTTAACAGGGTTAACAAAAGTCTTCACCCACATGTTTAAATTGAATCTAATCAGGCAATAGCTCTAAGATAGATGCAGGATATTATGAATATAGAGGAGCAAGTTAAATATCACCAAAAAATTTTAAATAAATTTGGAAGAGGAGAGACAACTAACATGATCTCTTTTGAGCCAGTGTCATTAATAAAATTATAAAAGGAAACCTTTTTAGATTAATAAAATCAGGACATAACTAAAGGCAATGTGTTGACATATATTGGATCACAGTTCAATTCAGCCAAATAGCTTAAGAAATAGCTTAAGAAATAATAAAGGGGAGATGAACATTGTCAGGCAGTTAGGTGACATTGAGAAATTACTGTTAATTTCTGTTAAGCATGATAATATTATAATTATATAGTAAAATGTCTATTTTTAAGAGATATTAAATATTTAATATGGAAATATTTAGAGGTAATATAGTTTGATACATGTGTTTGTGTATCATTGTATATACACACTTACATACACAAGCATCTGACAATTAATTTCCAGAACTCATCTTAGAAAAAAATGATACATGGATATCACTACAGTCACCTTCAAAGTACTCCCCTTGGGAAGTTAATCACCAATGCCAGCACCTAGTCTATCCTTCCAAGCAATTTTGGAACTCTTTTTTCTGGAATGGCCACATGAGCTGTCATTGTACAGGTCATTAATTTCATGAACTTGTCACCATGTGCTTACACATTGGAAGCACTATACAAACAACTTAGTAAGGTTTCATGACCTTGATATATCTGTGTCTCACAGCTGTGTTCATGTTGACATGTGGCGGTGACTTGCTGAGTGGCATTCATTATTGTTATTTCATGTTTTTGTGTGCCATATGATGACAGCTCTGATGGCCACTCCAGAAAAAATTCCAAAAGTGCATTGAAGGGTGGACTAGGCACTGTCATAAGTGTATAACTTCACAAGGTGAGTACTTAGAAGGTGACCATAATGATATTCAGCAATGAAGTCTGTAGCAGTTTTTCTAAGATGAATCCATGTACTAAATTCTCAGATATCATATATACCTAGTATACAGAAGGAGTTTACCTTAAAATACACAGGAAAATAATTAGTGAAGGATCAAAAAATGATGAATTAGATGATAAGGGTAAATATTTATATCTATTATCATTCTATATATTTAAACACTTTCATAATTAAATAAAAGAAAACAAAAATTTTAATTCCGGTTACTAACAAGACATCAAGAATTATGACATACATACTAATTTCCAATGATGCCTAAGGTGGAGAGTGAAGGAAATATATCATAATTTGATAAATAACTTCACATCTAGACTGAACTGTTGTAACTATATAAGGAATAGGATACTTGGAAAGGTAAGCAAATGGTATTTATGGGTAGAGTAGGTTAAGGCACACATAGCATAAGAAAAATTATTTGCTATGATGGATCATTCTGACCAGTGTGCAATGTGGGTATCCGTTATTATTTATTCATTCAACAAACATTTGAGGCCATACCTTATGTAAATCTGTTATGATATAAATATTAATCAGATATAGAAAAGGGGTAAAACTGGTACATAAAAATACTACAAAATTATTATAGTTGAAGTATACGTGAATTGTTATGATGGCAGAGAGATAGCAACTAGTTTGCCTAGTTGTCTGGAGTGTTTTGAAGAATGAGCATAAATTTATTATTTGAAGAAGAAGAAGAAAAATATCCTAGAAAGAGGAAATAATATATAAAAGTATCTAAAGGTGAGCAAGAAAATTTCAAGCATATTAAGAAATTTAGTGTGGGGTTTGCATGAACATTTAAGGGATGATGATGAACAGGAAAGTTTGGATCAAACTGTGAAGATTCTATATGTCAGATTGAGGAATTCATGTACAATTTGATAATCTGTTTTAATTTCAGCACACAAAACTACATAGTATAACATGGAAATCTAAAAAGTAAGATGCCTAGCATTAATTTTATTTGTGTAAAATTTTCTCCTCCAGAAAAAATTTACAATGTAGAAAAAGCAAATAAAATTTTTTTTAACTCTAAAAATGGACTGAGTTCCCAGGAGAATTACAATATAAACACATATTGCACTCTTTTTCGTTTCTTTCTCTTTGCCTGGCCACAGGGGAATGGACTGAATAAGAATATGCTACTTTTCTAGCTTTGCTTCCCTGCACAAATTGGGACTTGCTGGCAGAAGAAAGAAATGACAAGTCTGAGATATGTGGCAGCCTTCCAGATTGTCCAAATGTCTACAAATAGGGCTGAAAGGTTAACCCAAGCAGATGACAAAAATTTCAGCTCTACAGAAGTTGATCCTCTCTAACTAATGACCAGTCTTGAAATGCTTGGACTCCAGGCAATAGTTATCTTACCTCCAACAGAAATAATGACCTATAATTTTGATAACAGTTAAACATTGGGAATACTTTAAATGCCCAACAATAAAATAATGGTAAAATAAATTATTATGCATCCCTCAAGAGACATGTTACCCATACTTTTAACACATTTGTTATTATTAGTGATATAAAAAAATCTTCATGACATAAATTAAAAATACACATTTGTATACATAATATACAAAATACACTTACATGTACACAGAAAATATATATGTGTATATTTTAAATAAATTAATAAAAATGTGTGTCAGTTCTGAGTAATGGCATTTTGAATGGTTTAAATGTTTTTTCATATTATTTTCAAGTTAAACCTAGATATAGAAATATTTTTCTTATGCTATTCTTTAATAGACAAAGATGACAGATACACAGATACATATATAGATAAAAATAATCATTGTCTTGAAATTATAACAAAGATAAAAAGAAGACCTCGAGGAATTAATTTTCAATAGAAGAAAAATTATGGAAAGGAAGGGGGCCTTACTTAGTAATAGTGAAATCAGTTAAATCATTAACATTCCAATTTTCTAAAGTTTGAATGTAAGTTATATCCAAAATTTGTGACAGTCCAGTTTTCTGAAGTGTGACATCGTGATTACACACAAATCTTAGGAGTTGTAAGTCCATGAGATGTTCAAGTAGTATATGCAGTTATCCAAGGGGTCAAGTTTGTGCACAGCCCCATTCATTGAATTGTGTGCCCTAATGGTTTCAGGAGAAGTACAGAAGGAATTACTTTTATGTTCAATTAACCTCCAATTAAGTCATCCTTCTTTTTTTCATTCTTGAAAAAGATATTTATGAATAATTATTGTGTGTCAGGCACTAGGCTAAACCCCATACATCAACTTATAACAAGAGATAGGAAGTCCCTTTCCCCTCACAAAGACTCTAATGCCTTCAACCACTACTATGAGGTTGTTCTTGCCAAGACCAACAGAGCATGTATTTCAGAGACCTCCCAAGCAATCTGTGCTGCAGAGAAGCCACAATGCTTCTGTGTTTAGTTCAGCAGTACCACTGACAGTACTGAAACTGCCCTTACAGACTGATGAAGGGGTGTAAGGCAAGACTCAAAACTCTGTGAGCAGACTCAGCCAAAATAATGATAGTAATCAGCCACTGTCCCCTCATTTGCTTGATAATAGTCACTGTCCCTTGTTTGCTTCTCTATAATTACTACTATGGAGGGCACAGCTGGTAGTTATAAAGATTCTTAACTTTTTTTAATATATATAACATCATCTGTTTAGAACCCAGGGGTAGTTTTTGAGATTTCTTCCAGGTCCTGCATTCCAGTGGATTGACTAATCCTTCCAGACCAAATAACTGACTCAACTGGTTTAGTACCCCCCACTCAAGGAACTACATATCAGTTGATAGGCTGACCCACCTACACAGTGGCCCATACAAAATGACTGGTAATGTTCTGTCGTGAAACCAGCCAATTAGCAGATCCTGATTGCCTAACCCTCTGCCCACCAAACTGCCTTTGGAAACCTTGTCTCCTCCACTCTTGGGGAGGCAGATTTGAGAATTTCCTCCCATCCATTTCTGCACTTAGCATTATGCTGCTATCTCTGAATATTGGTTTCATCTTGGGCCGGAGGCAGTTAAACCTGGCTGGCTAGCAATAGTATCAGCAGTATCAGTTATATTTCTCAAGGGAGACAGAAAAAGGCGGGGGGTGAGGGGATAAGCAGAATAGATAAGCTGGTCGCTAAATACTTTTGATCCCATTTCTTTTCCCTGGCATGCTACACAATCATTTAAGAGCCCAGGCTGGAATGAATCTCAGGAAAAAGTTAAGTTACACAGAATTTCTCCACTTATAGCGGAAGTGTTAGGTGATTTCCTCAAATATGCAATACCGAAGCTATAGTAATTGTCAGGTGAAAGCCTTGTCTTTGGACCCATTATGAATAACGTTTGCCTTGGTGTGGACGGCTGGGAACCAATCACCTATTATAGCCAAGCACAATTATCTCTGATGCCGCTCGGTCACTTTACTGTAATAGGAGCTTTCCAGTTTTTTTTTCTCATTTGTGACCACTCTACCAATAGTCAAGGCAAAGCTGGATGCACCAAGAGGCAATTGCCCTGTTGAACTGTGATATAATCCCTTCCCAGTAAGTTTAAACCAGGTTAATAGTGAGGCTCTCTGTAAATGTGTAATCACACTTCTTCAGAAGTGGGGATGGGGGACATCAAGAGAGGGAAACAATCGTTTGACATGAGTCTTTCTTGGATCTCCAGAAATGTACTAATGAGGCAATTTTATGTTAAACTGAGAATGGGAACGCAATAAACAACAGTGAGCAAGGACGTAGGTCAGGGGCAAACGTCCAGGAAGACTTTAACCAAAGAGAGGCAGGTGTAACATTCTACTAAGCAATAAAGAAAATGGGAATGAAGAAAAGGCAATCATAGGCATAACATGCCAAGGGAAATGAGAAGTGCTACGAGGCAAATTGTTTTCTTTCCATTTCACGTTTCTTTCCTTTGCCTCTGAAGACTAAAAGGACAGTGATATTGTAAATACCTCCATTCCACAATGGATTGCATTAATTTTTTTCTTTCTGAAGGCTTCTTTTTTAGAAAACATGCTTTAAAGAAGAATTTATTTTTACAGGTGAAAAGCAGAATTTACATTTATTCATTTCTTCAGACAATGCAACCAGTGGAGCCAGCCCAAGGAAAAGTTCATGTGGTAAGCTCAAGCAAGATTTATAGTAGTCGAAGATTTGCCCCTTGAACAACCCAGACCAAAAAGAATAAAAATTTTGGATATAATGATTTCAAACATTTTAAAAATTATTTTCTTAGGGAAATGTAGTCTAACCTTTTAAATGATTATTGTAAAACAAATGCTTCCATTTTATTGTAAACATAACCTGTCTAAGAGCTATTTCCGATAACCCGAGGCACTTATTTTCAGCTTAAAATTAAAATAAAAATCTGCATTTTTCTACATTCAAGTTGAAAAATTAGTGGTCTGCCTAAAATTCAACATCCCTGCAATTGAGATTTAGAAATAGAGATAATATAAGAAAGTAGGAAGTTTGTTTTTTTTAATATTGCCTTGGCTTTCTCTTTTTTCATTATATTTTCAATGTATCCATTTCTGTACCTTTTTTCCCTATATATTCCCCTCTCTTGCAAACACAAACACACAAACATGAAAACTCACACACGCGTAAACTCTCTATCTCTCTCATACACACACACGTTACCACATTCACTTGTACTTTACTCTCCAAAATGTAGGGCTCCGTATATAAGCAGCTTCTCCCAGGACAATGGGGAAAAGAAAGAATTATTATCTGACTGGAGCTCACCTCCTTTGGATTAGTAACTCCCAAGTAACTTGTCATTTACACGGTGGTTAAATTTAGCCTGCATATGGTTCAAAACATCTGTGATTTTACATTCATGCATAAATTATTTCGTACAGTGGAGTTATTGCAGAAAGCACCCTCCCATTGCCATGGTTACCAGTTCTTCCTGTAAAGCTCTCTATTCAGGTTTACTGCTAGTACAATCACAGTAAGTGGTAGGTGAGTGGTAGGAAAGATAAAAAAAAAATCAAAGATACAATTTCACCAGCCAACAGGACGATGTTTGGTAGAACTGACAGTCAGCAGTGAAGAGGACTGATTGCCTTTACTTTCTTGAGGGAAAACTTTAACTTTGGGCACAAGATAAATATTTTGTAGGAAAAAAATGAATGCAAACTTAGAGTGAATAAAATAGCCCATCATCAGAAAATGGTTAAAGTTGTCCACTAGACTTAAATCTAACCGAGGCCTTTATTCTCAGCTTTCTCATCTATTTCTGTACTTGGTCAGACACGTGGTCATTTTCCTTTGGGTTTGCTTCCTGATGTTTCTGCCTCAGTATCCCTGGGCTCAGTACTTAACAGTGATGATGTTAAAAAAAATATGGGGGCAGAATAGATGCTGTGCAGAAGAATGAATACTGCATTGAACTCACTAAATAAGATGTATGTCCTTCTAATTATTCTCAGTATGAAATTTAGTTCTCTCCTTTAGTCTTGCTGTCTAAAACCAGCTGGGCTTCCTTCTTTCCAACAGTGAAATGCAAGGTAAAACCAGTCATTCCACGGTGCTCTATACTTCATTATCAGAGATGTACACACACATGTGTGCATACACAACTGTTCTTGAGTGATACTCATCTTGAAAGGTAAAATAAGTCCAATATGCAATGGAAAATGTTAAGGTGTTAAACAGAGGAGCAAGGTTAACAAGAAGTAGCAGTTCAAGGCTGAAGAAGAATAGCTTAGACCAAATAATTTAATTAAAAATCAGAGCCCTGGGAATAGAGCAGGCATTTTCAATTGTGTCCCCTCTCCCCCCTCCCCCTTTTTTATGAGACACAGTGTTACTATGTCACCCTCAGTAGAGAGCTATGGTGTCACAGCTCACAGCAACCTCAAACTCTTGGGCTTAAGCGATTCTCTTGCCTCAGCCTCCTGAGTAGCTGGGACTACAGGTGCCCACCACAGCGACTGGCTATTTTTTGGTTGCAGTTGTCACTGTTGTTTAGCAGGTTCAGGCCGGGAACCAACCTGCCAGCCTTGGTGTATGTGGCCAGCATCCTACTCACTGAGCTCTGGGCACCGAGCCTCAATTGTGTCCCCTTTAATAGAGAAGATGACATATTTTGCTTCATAATTGATAGCAATATCTTAGGAATTAAGAGAGCGGAGAGAATTGCACTGTGCATAGGTTAGCTCCCTAAGACAGATAAGATTTTTTTTCTACAGTAAATGTTTTTTAATGTTCATTTATTGATTAATTCCAGGAAAAATTTCACCCATTTCTATGTACTTCTTCCTGTACATGTGAGAACATGATATGTATCTACAAACTACTCCTCTGGCAGAGCTGTGACCACACACAGAATAGACTCAATAGACTGGAAAAATAGAGTGACACTTAGATTTGCAAGTGAACTGGGAATGTTTGAGCAAAACAAATTTTACTTGAGAAAAAGTATCTTAAAACTTTAAAGGATAATTTATATTATGCAACAATTCATATTTATACAATTAGATAAAGTATAAGAAATACCTACTAATAGGCATGGATAAGCTGGCAAAATGGTAAATAGGCTAAGTAAAAGATTTTAAAAAATGAAACACTGAAGTCATAGTTCACGTGGGAGGAATTTGTCGTGTCCATTTTAACTCAAGCATCAGATTCACCATCTCAAGCGGAGTGACAAGTGACAGAATGTTGGTCTACCTTTGTAAAAAGTTCAAGACCTCTCTCTCTCTTTCCAGACCTACATCTATAATCTCTAAATATTCCAGTCTAAAGAAATGTGTCAATATGAAAAACGGTTAGAAATGGAGAAGAATGTCTTTCCTTAGACTCTATGTCATAAACACATTTTTTGACACAATTGCATTGTAAAACCATACTACTAGCATGGTTTGAACAATCTCAGGCCACAAACGTAATTTAAAATGCTTCTGCACAACAGTCTTCCTAGGCATCTAGAGAAGTGAGCACATATGCTTTGTGTAGAAACAAACTCAACCTTAACCTTGAAAAATTCTCACAAAGTTAAAGAAATAAGATCTCACTCTTATGCTCACAAAACACTCATGAAAATAAATCATAAATGGAAACCATCATAAAATAAATAGACAAATTAGATACTTGAAGACTGCAACTATTATGATAATCAGGATCCAAATATTAAGTAGGTTTAATATGGTTAAAGAAAAAAAAGTACTGGAACAAAGTTAAAACAATGATTCTAAAATGAATAAGTACATTTTTTTAAGTTTTAAGCAAAAGTTTTAGAAATAAATGAGAAAAACTGGAACTTTAAGGAAATCAATGCATATTATACACATATATACAAGTGTGTGGCATAAGAAATGGATATACATATTGGAAAAGGTATCAAGTAGAGCTTTAATACTTAAAATCGATGTCTCTCTCTGGCTCATTTGCCAATTCAGAAGGTATATAAGTTTGTGTACATACACACACACACACACAGATATATATATAATATCTTACTCTCTATATATACACACACTTATTTGACAGCATAAATGAGAGAAATAGCAAAAATAAAATATGTAAAGATATATTCTGTAGTGCAGTCCATAATGGAGAAACTGTTAAATATGAAAGACAGAAAATTTGAAATAAATGAATGATAATTTTTCACAATTAATGGAGATCAATCCAAGAATGCCTAATAAGTTCCAAGCATGTAATTTACATACAAGCACATTACAATAAAACTTAAGATGACCAAAGGCAATCAGAAGATGTTAAAACTTGTAGAGATTAGAGATGTATTATCTTAGAAAAAATTATATTGAGAGCTAGCTTTCCAAAATGTTCAAAAAATAAAAATAAAATTATACATTAATATGCTGACAGGAAATAAATGTGAAGTTAGAATTGTAAACACATTAAAAGCAGCTTTTGAAAATACAAGTGAGAAAAGTAAATCACTTTTGGACAAACAACATCTGCTTTGGTACAAACAGATAATCACTGAAGAAAATTCTAAAAGATTGACAGTTATTTTTTTTTTCATTTGTTGTTTATGGCTGGATTCATAATAGCTAAAATACTGCTTGGAAAATAATAGGTTCTCAATATATATTTTTAATTCATTCATTCATTAAGGAATCATGAACTTCAGGTAGAAAGAAAATGATTTTCTATGGAAGGTCTGAGATTTCAGTAAGGAAATTAAGACAAAATAAACTTATATATGTATATGTAAATAAAATTAAAAAGACATGACAATATAAAACTAAAATATTAGTGTGCTGTGGACTCATAAAAATAATAATAAAACTAAAATACTTTGCCATAATTATACATATCATAATGGATGTAGCCAGAAATAAAATATTATAGTGTTTTTTATTGTTTAGATTTATAGTAATAATATTGAAATAGATAACATAAAACTGACATTTATAGATGCAAAGGCAGGAAACAATAATTGAAAATCAATCAAAAAGTAAATAAGATATTTGAAGGTAATAATGTAAGAAGGAGAAAAATAAAGACACATATAAAAATCCACACGAGACAAACGAAGGCACAGAATTTATAGTAGAAATAAATACAAACATTTAAGACATTGCAAAAAAAAAAAGAAAAGAAATTGCAATAACTATAAATTAACTCAATGATCCTGTTAAAAGACCAATAGACTAGACAACATGGGAAAATAGAAATGTAACAAGAAAAAAGATGAAGAGATACCAGGCAAAACATTAACCAACTCAAACCTTGTGAAGTGATTGACGGGAAATAAAAGTAGGTCAGGATTTTGTGCTCACTGACCTGTACTCTCCCCTAGGCCTTAGGTTTTATGTTCACATTATAGCCTTTTGTTGTTTTTGCTGATGCTTTTTACATACATTATTGAAAATGAAAGATCTATAAAATTTTATTTTAAAATGTATAGCTATAGTATGGACACCAGAGAACCATGATCTACTTTGTGATAGATTTATAAAAGTGACGATGATATATGCTTAAAATCCTGCTGACGTACACTCAGCTTTTCTATAAGTATTTCATTGGAAGGTGGTAAACATTTTCAGAATAAATAATAACACTTTATGCATAATATAAGCTATGCTAGTCTCTCTGATTGAGATATATTTTTATCATACCTGTTTCATTCATTCCAATGGTATAGTGAAAAACAGGTAGTATACTGATGCTCTCATGTGATTCATTTAGTATCTCAGACAATAGCAGAATATATAGCCATAAACACATTATGGAAAAATTGGGGAAGTTGACAAGATGATGTCAGGAGAAAAATACTAAATCTTATCTTGTCAGAAATGTTATATTTAAAACATGTCAATGGGTTGTCTTTTCTCAGCATGTTGTACTAGGCAGAGGACACATTTCATCAAGAAAATCTCCTGTGAGTAAAATTAACATGGCTTCTAAATTTAATAGTAATTTTTAAGCAGTAGTTTCTTAAGAAATAATAAAATATGTATTTTCTACATGTATACTAAGTGTTCAGATGGTAATGTTTGTTGAAAAATTTCACTGTTAGTTGATTAAAATTCCTAGTCTTTTATATGTAAAATGCTGACATTTATTAATTTATACTTTAATTAAACTGATACATATGCATTTTAATAGCCAAAAAATTGTATCATTATAATAGGATTAAGCAAAATAGATTTTAAGAAAAAAAGCAGTATTTGAGCTAAAGAGAGTCAATATACATTTGTCCCAGAAGGTATAATTTAAAACTTATATTCATCTAATTAATACATGTAATCTATATATTTTACACAACATCCCAAAAACTACAAAGAGAAACAATTTTTTTGTGTGAATTGGGTTATTCTCTCAACCCTTTTCTCAGTAATTGAAAAATCAGATAAAAAACACCTGTGGCTCAAGGAGTAGGGCGCCAGTCCCATATGCTGGAGGTGGCGGGTTCAAACCCAGCCCTGGCCAAAAACCACAAAAAAAAAAAATTATGTAATAATATGGCAAATAAAAAACTGTTGAAATGAATATATATAGAATGCTTCACCCAGTGACTACAGATGCATATTGTTTTCCAAGAACATAAGTACACTGATGATATTTGGTAACGTAGGCTACAAAACAAGTCTCAACAAATTTCAAATGCTTTGTATGATACAAACTACAAAGACTGTTATCCACAACACCATTATCCTAATAAGTTAAAAATAATTAATAAGAAAATATTGGAAATGTAAGAAATATGTGCATATGTATCTTACTGGTCAAAGAAGAAATTTAAAAAGAATAATAGTTAGATTATTTAAGACTTGATGATCCCCAAAATGTACCTAGTCATATTTGTGAGATGCAGATAAATGCCACTTAGAAGAACATTTATGGTCTGGTATGCATTAGAAACAAGTTTTTAAAAATACAATAAAAATTGAGAGGTTATGAAATGAACAAAAGAATAACATGACAGAAAGTTAAAGAAGAAACATAAAAGGAAAAGAAATAAATTGAAACTAATATCCCATAGGGAAAATGGTTGCCCTGAAGGCCAATATACCTTTGTCAGAGATCGGAATTAGTTCTTAACTTAGGAACCAATAGACATGTCCCCATTATAAAATCCAGGTCACCTGATTGAAAATTTTGTGTTCCAATATGCTGCACACTCTTAATTTTCTTTATAGCACACATTTAACTCCCAAGTAACTCATTATATATCTTCACTTGAGAATTTTTTAAATATTTGTTCAAGCATGTTTATATATACACATAATACTGAACATGATGGTCAGTTATTTTGTGATTAGTTAAGTGCTTGAAGGGAAAAATTAAGAAATGAATGGGACAGTACACTCAAGGCCAAAACATACCTGCATCCTCAAGGTTGTACTCAGAGATTAGAGGAAGAAGGGGTGATACCATGGGTGCTTTCTCAAGACTATTTGCTTTTTTATTTTTTATTTTAAAATAATTTTAGCATTACAGAGGAGTTGCAAAAATTGTATAGCGAGTTCCCACAGGTCACTCACCCAGCTTCCTCTAATGTTAAGAACTGGCGTAAGCAAGTGATCATCAAAACTAAGAATAGAAATTAATATTAGTACAATTCTATTATCCTAACTGCAGACTTTTATTCATATTTCCACTGGTGTTCTTTTTCTGTTCCTGATTTAGTTTTTATGATTTAAGAAATAAAATTGTTCAACCAGCTGTAGAGGTACCTCTGTGATTTGATTATCGATGTCATTCCTTTAGTCAAGTATGCATTTATTGTGCCTATCATGTGCAAAAAGTATTGCTCTAGTCTTAAGTTTTCCACCATTTCTATAGCTTAATATTTTATTATTTGGACTTGCCATATGCTTCCTCTTCCAAAAAGCAGGCTGTTTCCCATAGACTAAATAAAATCTCTATCTCCTTTATCAGGGCGTGAACACTTAATATACAGAACACTGATCTCCCATGGTCCTGACAATCACCCTAGTAGGCTCGGCACCCATAGCTCAGTGACTAGGGAGCCAGCCACATACACCAAGCCTGGCAGGTTTGAGCCCAGCTCGGGCCTGCTAAACAACAATGACAATTGCAACCAAAAAATAGCTGGGCACTGTGGTGGGCACCTATAGTCTCAACTACTTGGAAGGCTGAGGCAAAAGAATCATTTAAGCCCAAGAGTTTGAGGTTGCTGTGAGCTATGTCATTACAGCACTCTACAGAGGGTGACAAAGTGAGACTCTGTCTCAATAAAAAAAGAAGGAAGGGAGGAAGGGAGGGAGGGAGAAAGGAAGGAAGGAAGGAAAAGAAAGAAATCACCCTAGTATACAAACCTTGATTCTTTATTTCTTTGTCTTTATTCCTTTGGTGGAGCAGGAAATGACCACTACAATGGAGCTTCAGAAACTAATACTTGCTTTAAAATAGCAACTAATATTAAGTTTAGAGAATTGCTTTATTTTCTATAAAGTCTCAGTTGGTCCATGTGTCCACCCTGTACTACTTTACAGCAGCATTAGGCTAATCTTGTTGTTTTTCCTCAAGCATATGAAGATTTTATGACGATATGCAAAGCAAGCTCCAGGGGTTAATGTCTTTTTCGACTGATAGAAGCATTCTTTTCCCTGTAGAAAACTAGGCAATATCTTTTAGGAAATAGGAAGATAACAATTTTTTTTTTAAGATGGGTATTTAATATAATTATCATGTCACTTTAGGGAGTTACTTCTGAAAATAAGTAGAGACAGGAAACAATGAGGAGAGATTAGAGGCAGAGGATTCAGTTTGGAGCACCTGACTTAAATCACTGCCAGTGGAATCGGAAAGTAATGGTTGAAACAAAGGGATTTTCCTGAAGGTCAACAAAATTTGGTGTCTGTTTAAAAGATTGTGAGATAAGTACAGAAAAGTTGAGGGGAAAAAATGAGACTTCAATTGTGGAAGAGTAATGGTTGTTTACATCATCCAAACAGATTTAAAAAATACAGATTGGGGCAGCGCCTGTGGCTCAGTCAGTAGGGTGCTGGCTCCATATACCGAGGGTGGCAGGTTCAAACCCAGCCCCGGCCAAACTGCAACAAAAAATAGCCGGGCATTGTGGCAGGCGCCTGTAGTCCCAGCTACTCAAGAGGCTGAGGCAAGAGAATCGCCTAAGCCCAGGAATGGAGGTTGCTGTGAGCTGTGATGCCACAGCACTCTACCGAAGGTGACAAAGTGAAACTCTGCCTCTATCAAAAAAAAAAGTATATATAGATTATTTTTTGAGGAGAGATGGAAATTATTTTCTGCTTTGTACTGACTGTAGGTGCTTGTTAAAAATCAGCATGGAAATTGTCCAATAAATGGTTGATTATAGCCATATAACACTGTAATTAGTCTAGACAAAATATCATGGGTGATCCTGATTAAAAATCCTTTACAGGCAGCACCTGTAGCTTAATGGGTAGGGCATTGGCCACACACACCAAGGCTGGCAGGTTCAAACCCAGCCCAGGCCAGATAAACAACAATGACAACCGCAACAAAAAATATCCAGGTGTTGTGATGGGCACCTGTAGTCCCAGCTACTTGGGAGGCCGAGGCGAGAAAATCGCTTAAGCCCAAGAGTTTGAGGTTGCTATGAGCTGTGATGCCACGGCACACTCTACCAAGGGTGACATAGTGAGACTTTGTCTCAAAAAAAAAAGAAAATAAAGAACCTTTACAGTTTGTTAGACTATTTCATAGACATCACCCTACTGCCATAGTTACAAGTGGTAGCTTCAACAGCTGAATATCTGAAAGTTCTTTGATGGCTAAGTGTATCTCATCAAGTTACCAACCTGCGATGAAGCTTGCCAGGTTGATCTCAGTAGATTGCTTTTCCAATTACAGTGCAAGATTTGAAACATATGTTACATTTTCACAATTCCTTTCTCCTTGATATCTTGCTTTTAAAATGTTCTTGTTGTAGGGCAGCGCCTGTGGCTCAGTGGGTAGGGCGCCGGCCCCATATGCCGAGGGTGGCGGGTTCAAACCTAGCCCCAGCCAAACTGCAACAACAACAAAAAAAATAGCCAGGCATTGTGACGGGCACCTGTAGTCCCAGCTGCTTGGGAGGCTGAGGCAAGAGAATCGCATAAGCCCAAGAGTTAAAGAGGATGCTGTGAGCCGTGTGATGCCACGGCACTCTACCCGAGGGCGGTACAGTGAGACTCTGTCTCTACCAAAAAAAAAAAAAAAACAAAGTTCTTGTTGTATAATCCAACAGAGAAATACATCACATTTGCTCTTAAAGGAATCAAATGATAGCAGTCTAAGGGAGTAGAGAGTAAATTGATATAGATGTATTTATACAGAATTGTATAATACATAGTCTATGTACCACTTTAAGAATTTTTGTCTGGTATCTAAGAAAAAAATTATGCATACACATCCATTCAGTAACCATTTGTTAATTCCTTCCTATATTTCAGGATTTTTACTAAGCATTTGGAGTGTAGAAATGAATAATATATAGAAAAATAGGAGGCAGATCATTTTTGATTGGGTTGTGTGGTAATGAATTCAGTAAAGACATATCCCACTTAAAAACCATTTAAAAAACTGGTCTTTAAGTTATCCACAATGCAGTGAAGCGGACATACCTCAACCTTACTGTCTATCCAAGGTTATATATTCAGTGACTAATTTAAAAAGGTAACTTTGATGTACAGCCAGGTTTGGAAAGTTTAGTTCTAAATGTAAGCAAGATCTTGCCTCTCCTTTCACAGGTAAGTTGGACCATGATACTTCTCCATAGCCAATAGTAAGCCAGGCTTAGTATTTCTAAAAGTGGGGAAAAAATACATTAAAAAAAAAAAAACTTACTTAAATGCTAGCAATTAGTTGAGACGATTGAATTCTCTTTAATTTAGGAGCAGACTGGTTTAATCTACACCCACGTACACTCACTTAGTAAAACTATAAAATGTCTAAACAGAACTTTGTAGCTTACAAAACAGAAAGTATTTACATGTAGGTCGTACAAAATGCTGTGAGGTGGGTATCCTCATCACCGCAATTCACAAAAGAGTCTAAGAGTTAAAGGCCTGTGCCTAAATGTGCACCCAGAACCTCAGATGCTGGCACCAAGATGCCGTAATTATGGAGTCCATGAAGCAGGGAACCATGGCCATCTTGAGAGGAAAGAACAGGAACCTGGAACAAATAGACTCAGGCAACTACGCTTCCATGCGGGGTAGGGCACAGGTGATACTGTGCTTGGAAAGGGTATGCAAGAGATAGCCCGAGAGCACTTGGTACTTGAGTAGAAACCAAGGTCAAGAAGAATTTCTAAAGAAACAATGAAAAATGCACCAGAATGAAAATTTCCTGACTTCGCAGCATTGGCTGCAGCCAGCCTAACCTGGAATAAGAATGAGTGAGTGGCAAAACAAACACACAAAAAAAATCACAAAAGAAAATACTTAAATAGAGGTTGCTCCATCTTATCTATAAATGCCTGAGATGAAGTAATGTCTAGGCCAGACATGTGCCTGGGCAAGCAGTTAACAGGGACTCTGCTAATTTGAAGTCTGCTCCCCCACGCTTGCTTTCACAATTAGCAATGAATGATGTTGTGAACATCTTTAATTGTGCTAACCCTGGACATGAATATTTTATTCAATTGGACCATAACTGAAAATTTACATACTTAAGAAACTATAACACACAGTATTATGTTAGTGAGAAATATCACTCCCAGGAAGAATGGCACTGTGAATACACAGTACATACTATTTACCAAGCTAATGAGGAATCTTTGTTTCCTGTTTTTATCCTGTCCTGAGTATGTCCATTTAGAAATTGCATTTAAAAAAATTAATACATAAATACAACTGCATGAGAATACTGTCAAAATTAATTGTTCTTTGCAGAGCATTTGCAGAATATAAAACAATATAGAACAAATGTCCTGGTGGTTTGCGATAACCTGATCTGCGCTAATCTCCTCCACATGCAAAGTTACTGATCCCTTTAAAACAAAACAAAGCAAAACAAAACAACACAAAATGGGGCAATAAAGGGATGAATCATTGTGGAGAGATAATTAGACTTCTGTTTTCAAATGGTTCTGGTGACGTGTCCAGTGCACAAAGCTGAAAAAAAAACAGTCTTTGTCTTAAGTCCTTCCTATCTAGAGACTACGAACTCATGGACAATATGGAACCTACCTGCCTGTCGCCACCCTCACTTAATAATGATCTCTTTCTAGATTTCTTTGCCTCAGCCACATGGTTTTCTGAAGTTCCTTGAACATATGTAAGTCCTTTTTGTTTTAGGACCTTTGTATTTGTAATCCTCTACCCAGAACACATGCTTTTCCTTTCTTCTATACCTCTTGCACTTTCCCCCAGTATTCAGTTAATTGTCATGTCCTCAAAAAAGCTTTCCCTAATCATTTCATTTATTTATTTACTTATTTATTTATCTCACTCTATCACCCTGGGTAGAGTGCGGTGGAGTCATAGCTCACAGCAACTTTAAATTCTTGGGCTCAAGCAATCCTCTTATCTCAGCCTCCTGAGTAGCTGGGACTACAAGCACCCCTACAATGCCCTGCCAGTTCTTCTATTTTTAGTAGCGATGGGGTCTAGCTCTTGCTCAGGCTGGTCTTCAATTTCTGATCTCAAGCAATCCACGGACCTCAGACTCCCAGAGTGCTAGGATTATAGGGGTGAGCCACTGCTCCCTGCCATATCTCCACTTTAAATTAAGTCACCTGTCTACAATACTTATGCTTACACACTTTCCCTTCATAGCACTTAATACAGTCAAAATAAATAGCTATATTGGTAAATATTTATTTGGGGAATATGCTGTTCCCCTACACTATACCATAGCTCCATGTGAACTAGAACCAAGTTTGTCTTCATCACCACTGTGTTCCAAGCAAAGTACCTGGCATACAGTAGCATCTTAATAATGATAGATATAATGATTAAGTGAATAAATATACCTTTTATTAACCTAAAATAGTATGAAGGATTGAGGTTTGTTAAAATGCCTGTGGCTCAGTGAGCAGGGCGCCGGCCCCATATGCCGAGGGTGGCAGGTTCAAACTCAGCCCCGGCTAAACTGCAACAACAAAAAACATAGCTGGGCGTTGTGGCAGGCGCCTGTAGTCCCAGCTACACGGGAGGCTGAGGCAGGAGAATCGCCTAAGCCCAGGAGTTGGAGGTTGCTGTGAGCTGTGTGATGCCACGGCACTCTACTGAGGGCCATAAAGTGAAACTCTGTCTCTACAAAAAAAAAAAAAAAAAAAAAAAAAGGTACTTTGAATCATTAACAATAGCAACAATTCTGGGAAAGAAAGATAAGAATCCATCAATTGAGATTTTGTGATGTGGGCCATTCTCACTGGGGTTAGATGATATCTCAGGGTTGTTCTGATTTGCATTTCTCTAATATATAGAGATGATGAACATTTTTCATGTGTTTGTTAGCCATTCGACTATCGTCTTTAGAGAAAGTTCTATTCATGTCTCTTGCCCATTGATATAAGGGATTGTTGCCTTTTTTCATGTGGATTAATTTGAGTTCTCTATAGATCCTAGTTATCAACCTTTTGTCTGATTGAAAATATCCTTCGTATTAACCTGGATGGACGTGGAAGACATTATTCTTAGTAAAGCATCACAAGAATGGAGAATCATGAATCCTATGTACTCAATTTTGATATGAGGACAATTAATGACAATTATGGTTATGGGGGGGGAAACAGAAAGAGGGAAGGAGGGAGGTGGGTGGGGCCTTAGTGTGTGTCACACTTTATGGGGGCAAGACATGATTGCAAGAGGGACTTTACCTAACAATTGCAATCAGTGTAACCTGGCTTATTGTACCCTCAATGAATAACCAATAATAAAAAAAAAAAAAGAAAAAGAAAAAAAAATAATAAAGTCTATTGTATCTGTGAAAAAAAAAAAAAAAAGAATCCATCAATTGTCCTGTAAATTTGTTTAAGGGACGAGGAAAATGCATTAAATCAATGACTTAAACTTTTAGGTTCAAGAGTACAACTTATAAAATTTGTTTATAGTAACATTCCTCTCTGTTCCAACCCCTTCCTTGGCATTCCAGATTCAATAAGTCTGAGGTGAATGCTGGAAATCTGCAATAAAGAAATATCTCAAGAAAAAAGAGCTGAAAAACAGAGAAAGAAAATAAATCAGCGGTTACCTTGTGTAGGGGGAGGATAGAGGGATATAAATCAAATGATACAAAATAATAGCTGGATAAGATAAACAGAGCGGCGCCTGTGGCTCAGTGAGTAGGGCGCCGGCCCCATATGCCGAGGGTGGCGGGTTCAAACCCGGCCCTGGCCAAACTGCAACAAAAAAATAGCCGGGCGTTGTGGCGGGCGCCTGTAGTCCCAGCTGCTCGGGAGGCTGAGGCAAGAGAATCGCGTAAGCCCAAGAGTTAGAGGTTGCTGTGAGCCGTGTGACGCCATGGCACTCTACCGAGGGTGGTACAGTGAGACTCTGTCTCTACAAAAAAAAAAAAAAAAGATAAACACATTTAGAGATCTAACGTACAATGGGAGGACTCCAGTCCATAAAATGGTACAGTATTAGGGGAATAAAAAATAAATTTTAATAATCCTACAAATATGCACCAGGCACAGTGTAAGGTAGTGAAGGTGTGGGTAATGCCCGAGTTAGAATCAGTGCAATACGCGAGGACCAGGTGATGTGCTTGGTCACCTCCAGGGCCTAATTGTCATTTATTTGTACATTCAGTAGCATTTATTGGCAACCCTAAAATCAAAAGCACAAAATGAGTCTTACAAGTGATAGAAATTCTCTTTCCCTCAAGTTCCTGTAATGCCTCCAAAAAGAAGACAGCAAACACATATTCTGATATTTATTGGCTGTCTGAGAAACCTGAAACACTGATAAACATCTTCACTTGTTCTCAACTATGCTGATGAACAGTCACTCAGGTCTCTAAAAAACCAATGTAATATTATTTTAGTGCTTTTGATTTTTTAAGCATTGTGATGTGTTTTATTTGATTATTTCATTTAATTATCACAGGAATATTATAAAGCAAGCATCATCATTATTTGAAAGCTACTTGCTCAAGGTCACCTGGTTAGTAGTAAAATAAAAGAGAAAAATAAATGTATAAAAATAGCTTCAAAGGGGGAAGGCAGTGTTAAATACTCAATGGAACTACAGAAAAAACAGAAGCAGGAAAAAACCATTTGAGAGAGAAAAATATAAAAGCAAGTGTGGGAACGTCAACCCATTTGTTATAGAATTTATGATGAAGTGGTTGCTTCTATGACCCTACTATTCTTAGTAGAAGGACTTGCGAGGAGACGTTAGTCACTTAAACCTGTTTCCAAAATATGACATAAGCCAGGTAGTCAATTTTCTTGTCAAACAATTTTCTTGTTTTCCTCTTTTCTGCATTTCAGGTGCCAATCTAGATCACATGTTCTTGTGCAAATGTTCAAGCCGGATGTATTCTCACAGCTTCTCAATAAGGCCAGTTTTCCACTGGGCTCTCAGTAGTTTGATATGGTAGCGGCTTTCCTTTGCAGGAAAATTATGTTGCAAGAGCAGCATTGGGAGAGAAGCCAAATAGTGATGTGCATGCCTTATTTGAGACTTAATGAATTGAGCATTTGTATTGGGTTGAGTAGTGTTCCCTTAAAATTCATTGTCACTTAGTACTTGAGAATGTGAGTTCATGTGGATATAATATCTTTGCAAACTTAATTGCTAAGAGAAGGTCATACTAGACTAGGGTGATCCCAAAAACCAATGACTAATGCCTTTATAAGAAGATCATATTTAAATACACACACAGGGAAGAAGGCTATGTAAAGAGGGTTTCAGAGACTGCAGTGATGCAGCTACAAGCCAAGGGATGCCAATTATTACTGGGAGCCACCAGGGTCCAGGGAGAGGCAGGAAGGACACTTCCCTGAAATTTTCAGAGTAAGCAAGATACGCTGATTGCAAACTTCTAGCTTCTAAAACTGTAAGAGAATACATTTCTATTGTGCTGACCCACCCAGTTTGATATAATTTAAGGCAGCCCTAGGAAATTAATAGTTTTTTTTTTTTAATATGAAAAGTCCTCTGACATGGGTTATTAAGGCAAGGTACCTATATTATTGCTATACTTCCCCAATTGTCAATAGAAAAGATTTTCTGGTATGATTTTAAACAACAGAGACACAATGACTGTAGGGTAACTTAAATGATTCCTAGAGGAAATAGTAACTTAACTTTTGATATTTAGAAATTTATAGAGAGGAACTGTAAAAAGCTCCAAATGTTTTTCAGATGTAATTCCCTATCAGACAAACTTCTCGGGTGTGTCAAAATCACTGCCATTCATTCTGTGTATGGGAGCTATTCCTAAAAGATGTGAAACGGTTCCACAGTCATCTCCAGAGATGCCGAGATCACTCGATGGATTCAGAAGAGAGCAGCCCTCTTCCTTTTAGGTTAGGGATAAAAGTGTGCACTGAATATTGCTGCGAATGAGCTTTGCAAAAAAGTACCTTTAGGGAAGCTTCCCCAAACTGGGTGACTTTGAAAGAAATGATCCACTTACAATGTCTCAATGAAGGAAAAAATAAGCATAACGGGGAGGGAAGGGGATGAAGGGAGGACAGGAGAGCAGCGACCTCTCTCTTTCGAATCTCCTTTCTTTCCAGGAACCGATCGCCGCTGGTTTCTGGGCCATCACAAATTTTGCAACCTGGAACAATGCTAAATTTAAAAACACAGAGGCACTTAAAAAGAGTTTCAGTACAGTTTCCATATACCTTATGGTTTATTACACTTTGCAGTTAGAGGCAATGAACTTGAAAGGAAATATTGAGGACTTGCCAAAAATGCATGCAAATGAGTCTGCCACATTTATCCTGTACGCTACCAAGAGTCTCCTACCACATTTTGTATTCAGGAAATATTGCCTCACACATTTGTAACAGCAACAGGGCATGTTTTCAATAGTATTAGTGTTTCTAGCATATGCAAGGGAATTGCAAAACATCCTTTTCCTTGAATATATTTATTCCTCACCAACTAGTCTGTATGCTTATTGATTAGGCTGTGTTTAACCCAGTGGTAATTTAAAAAAATAATAATTCTCATAATTTTGGTAGCATCAGCCAAAATGCTTTCATTCACCACAATCTTTGTCAAATATTGAAAAAGGTGTTATAGGAAATATTAAAAGCATAGATGCTGGGGTCAGGACAACCCAGGTTTAAAGTCCCCAACTTTCATTTTTACCTATGTGACCTTGGAAGTCTGTTTCCCTTTCAACATCTTTGTTTCCTTACCTGTAAAACGGAGCCCATAGCTCATAATAGTGGCCACTGTAAGGTAGATAAGGGGTACAGATGTCATCTGCCTCATCTTTTCATGATGGAAAAGAAATTTGCAGTTCATTTCCAGGAAGGAACTCCACGGAAGGTATTCTTCCAACCTTTCTTCACACCATTATTCACTCCACTATTGGAAAGTAGAGGACTTTATGAAATTGGTGAGTTAAAAAGGAATAGAATATTTCCAGCCAATTCTTTTTCTCTTACGTTTCAGATCTGCTTCCCTGCAAATGGGCTTGAGGGAACCTGGGCTCTGATTATCTCATTAGGGAAGGCCCGAAGCCACGTCCCTATGCCAAATGGTGGGTGACATGTCCTTGTAGGTCAAATGACTTCCAGTGGAGCCAGGCTGGCTACTGAGTCAAGCTGTATTTTCTAATTAGCTCATTAGAAATAAAAGAGAAAAGAGGATTACTTGATTCAGAGATGACTTGCAAGGCCTGAATGAATTAATGAATGCAGAGTCCTTAGCAGAGTCCTGGCTCCATCGCCAGCCATTGACTACTGGCTATTATTATAATGATTGCTTTTCTTACTGACATTACTGCCACTGACATTGCTGATTCCAGCACTGCTTGCTGCCCTCTGGCTTCACTAAATGTTTGCATCTTTCAGTGCCCAGAAGACAGAATCCTGGTGGAGTAGCACTCCCTGGATGAAGCAGAGGCCTAACACTAGTTACACTTGCAGATTCACAGAGTCAGAAGAATACAAGTCAATGTCTTTGGTCCAGCACAAAGGAGCAGAGAAGATATAAGCACTTATTTTTAAGGACTTGTGAACACCCCTGTGGACACCAAGAAAAGCTTCTTAGGTTGAAGCAGGTACTTTATCAGAAACTGAGTTTCGTCCCAGCAGATTTGAACAATAAGCCCTTAAGATGTGGGCATAAATGCTGTGTGGTCTCATTCATACCAAGAGAATAATAAGGTCTGCAGATATCTGGGTTACATAAGAATTAACATCCCAGCCAGGAAATTAAATAGCAGCTGTGGCAACAAAGATTACGATTGGGCTATCACTATAATTTTGTCTTATTTGTTCCCCATAATTGAATAATTAAATAATAATACATAAGAAACCATTAGTGCTTTAAATGACAGAATCATACCAATAGTACTTCACTTACTTGAAAAAATGTCTCTTAAAAAATTGTGGCCATCATTAACAGTCATTTTATAAGGAACAAAATATTAAGATCAAGGGATTACAACTAAGTTCCCAATTTCGTATAAGAAGTTGAAGCAAGAATAAGGCTAAGTTCCTTTGACCATGATTAGTCTTCTGGTCAAAAAAAAAAAAATCAAATGCTTCTATCCTTTTCCAGTCTGTGCCCCCCAAAATAGTCCTTTCTCTGTCTTTCATACCTGGCGCCCTCCAGCACTCATCAGCTGCTAATCTTCTAACCTAAAAGTACTGCATCTTTTTTTTTTTTTTTTTTTTTAGTTTCATGGAATAAAGAGTATTTTTTTCATTGTCTCTTCCCTTTCAGAAATAGCTGTGATCTTTTACGATTAAAATAAGATCGTAAGGGAGAGTAAAGAAGAGAATAGGTATTAGTGGCCAGGAAAGGGAAAAAGAAAATGAGAGGCGTGAAAGGCCAAAAGCAGTCCGAGCAGGAAGTTGTGCTGCTGCTGCTGCTTTCAGAAATAGGGGTGGCCCAGGTTCTACGTTCAATTGTAGCAAAATAAACTAAAGGTGGACATTAGAATAAATGGTTGACTACAGCCCAATTTTCAAGACTGAATTAAAACATGGATTTCAAGAGGGATGGAGGGAGGGGGGTGGGGCCTTGGTGTGTGTCACACTTTACGGGGGCAAGACATGATTGCAAGAGGGACTTTGTCTAACATTTGCAATCAGTGTAACCGGGCTTATTGTACCCTCAATGAATCTCCAACAATAAAAAAAAAAAAAAAAACAAGAAAAAAAAAAACATGGATTTCAAACCATAATTTGGAGATGAGATGGTATCTCAATTCTTGACCTGTCTTCCAGGTCTTCTTTCATTTACTCTTAGAGTTATTGCCTTCACATTATGTTCTTTGCAATATAATCTGGCAAGTATTCCTTAAATTCCATTATTACTTTGCCTCACGTAGAATAATCATTATTAATAACAATGGATAACATGTACTGAGTGTGGAACTTTATGCTAGGGTTAGTTGTAAGCATTTCGTGTGCACTAATGCATTTGATTCTCTCACTAATCCTGTTAAGACATATATATTTTTAAAAACACACAAGGAGAGTAAATCAGTTGTTAGGATCACAGCAACAAATAGTGAAGTCAAATGCAAATCCATACTGTGTATGCTCCAAAACAGCTCAGCTTAATGGTTGATGTTGACAGAGTTGATCCTTGAACAACACAGGTTTCCACTGCATGGGCCCAGGTATACACGGATATTTTTCAATAAAAATTAGACTGAGTGCACCCACCTCCTCTGCTGCCCTTTCCACTTCCTCCCTGCTTCTGTCTCTCCCACCCCGTGACAGCGAGAATAACCTCTCCTCTTCCTCCTCCTCCGGTCCTTGTATGAGAGACCTTTATAACGATCCACTTCCACTTAATAGTAAATATACTTTTATGTTCTATACACTACTTTCTAGCACATTCTCTCTTCCATCTTAGTTTTCAGTTATTTATATGGCTTAGGAAAAGATCCTGATCTGAGTGAGCCCTATGCATCTGTTCCATCAGCCTAATGATCTGATACATCTTCTACTCATTCCCCATGACCATATTGTTAATGGAATGCACTTCTGAAATTTGGGGCCAATACTTCTTCAATCCATGAAACTGTCTCATGAGATTCAGGACCTTTGGAATTACTGGCTGAAGATACCAAAATGCCAAATGATGACCACAAATGTCCCCCTCTCCCTCTTTCCCAAATGACCCAAGGGTTGCAGTCTACTTAGTTAAGAGTCAATGGCCCAGACTGTCAAAACCAAACAAATGGAATTTTGCACATTTTTCATTTTTATTTTCTCATATTACTCTGACTGGGAATATGTGGACATAGTCCTATCTCTAAGTATATGAGTAAGGTGGAAATCTCATAACATTCTCTATCAGGTCTGTGTGATTTCTGAGCTCCTTCTTTTATTCCTATACCTTTGTTCTAATTAACTTATTTAACAGATTATTTTTTAGGATAACAATCCCAAAAGGCACTCCAATGTGTCATCACTGTCCTACTACAGCAGTGGTTCTCAATCTTCCTAATGCCACGGCCTCTTAATACAGTTCCTGTGAGTCGCGATCCACAGGTTGAGAACCACTGCACTATCGAATCTATTCATTCCTACCAATGCAAAACATTCACGGTTTCCATTTGGGGGGAGAGGAGAAAGAGGGCTCACTGCATGCTGAACGTGCACCAAACACTTTATGTAAGTGAGCTTCTTAATTCAATCTTCACTTCAGATCTCTATGGTTGCTATTATGCCCCTTCAGAAGATGAGAAAGTTGAGACTTAAAGATACTAAATTACTAAATAACTTGCCAATGGCAACACCAGCAAACATAATTAGATTTATAGTAAGAATAATAGCAACAATGCACAGGTGTAATTCCACTATGGTAAACATGAATTTTTCAAACCTTAAGTGACTTCATTTCTAAGGGTAATGTTCAAGATATCATAACATCTCTATAGGGAGGGTGTACAAGAGGGCTTTGTCCAAAAAGAATCCACTGCCTCTTACTCTTTGCTACTTATGTGTAAGGCTTGAGGACTACAACCAAACTTACTGCTATCTGGGCAAAAGCAGATGTTGATAATCTCTGGATTAAAGCCACTCTCCTAGAAAATAAAGGTACACAATAGACAGTGTAGAACATTTTGGAAAGACCTGACCAAAGAAGCTAAAATTTGCAAATTGCTACATGTGCTTCTTTGTAAAGTTGGACTACAGTCTCCTTATAAATTGGACCTTTCGATCAGTGTTAACAAGATCGGTGAGTGTTAATATTCATATCAGAAGTTGAGTTTAAAGTTTAATGTCACGTAAGAAAGTTTCTCACTCAAATATTGCCTCAGTTTTATCCCTATTCCCTTAAAATGCTCCTGAACACAGTGGGTGGGGGTATGATAACTTTCTTAAAAGAGTGTTCAGGTTGGGTCCACTGGCTGATGAGAAGGGATGGTTTGCAAGGCTATGGGCTGGAAGAAGAACACATTCCATGTGGGAGGGTAAATTGCAGTAAATGCATGAAATTACAGCAAAAGGATCCAAGAGAAAAATTGCCTTTAGAGTGACAGCCTCTCCTTCAAAGAGAAGAAAAACCAAATAATTTATGCCTCAGAGGTACTGCAGGGCTCATATTTTAGCCTGCAGAATTCCTCAGGATTGCTATAACTGAGCCTCTTGCAGGGAAAAGCTATTAATCCTTTGCATGCTTTGTCATTAATATTGTTTATTGGGCCACAAGAAGAGGACATAAACCTTTAATGTCAGTTTTTCACATTAAGGAATTTTTTCCCTTAAAAATCCAGTGGTATCTGCCAATTTAATATGACACTTTAAGGAGATTAGAGAAGCAGATGGCTGATTCTTAATGACTAATTTTTTGCATCAATCAAAGACTTGTTATTTGATGCAAACTGTGAAGAATAACAATGTTCCTTTTTAATGAAGTTGGGCTGTGCTAGTGAAAGGAAAATAGAAAAGTTTATACTGGCAAGTAAAGAAGATTGGATTCAGGAGAGTCTGGGCAGATAACAGAGCACTAGGGCACACAAGCTAACACAAGAGTAATGTTCTGGAGGAAGGGGAGCCGGTGGAGAAGAACCCAGTTCCTACAATATACTACTAATCTGGAGGACAGTCTCATGCAAGAATTACAAAAAGCCTAGGGGTTAAGAGAGGAGGTAGTCAGGCCTTATTTCAAATCTTAAGACAGCCATTTACATTCTAAACCACTTGAGACTCTTAGCTGGATATTAGTTTCAGTGAGAGGAAAACATGGGTAGGAATAACTCCTGTGAGAAACTGCTATAAATGCTAAATTAAAAGGTGCATACGTTGAGATCAAGGATGCCTGGAGTTTCACAAACACTCATTTGTTAACTGTCTGATATAAGTCAGATGATAAAATAAGCACTTATTCTTCTCCTTAGCCATTGCTTTCCTCCTATTCCCAGATAAATCTACATAGTTTGCTCTCCGTCCACTGTTTTCTGTCTAATCCATAAAGCAGTTTTGAGAATAATTCTTTGTGGTCATCTTCCTGTGACCCTACTCCTCATTGTATGTGTGAAAATGTTGGGAATCCTATGACTATCATCAGGAGGGAAAAAAAGAACTTCAAAGAACATTAAGTGAAGGAGAAGGAATAGAAGGCAATTATTTAAAAACTAAAAAGAATTTCTTCTAGTGAGGCTGATATTGGTCTAACCAGAACTCCAAGAAAATGCTTTAGAGTATGAGACAACTGGGCATCATGTTGGAAGATACCCAAGAAATAAGCTAAATATCATGACACGTTAAAGGCAGTAATATTTCTAGAGGAAAGAGAGCAAGTTTTATTGCCCATTGATGATGCATTAATAGAAACAAACATGAAGGTTTCAGAGTAGTTTTTTGAAGACAGTTTGGAGCAGCAAAAACAGGTAACAGTGTATAAGGCTGTGCTACTTAGTAAGGTAGCTACTAGCTACATGTGGCTTTTATATTTGAATTAAAATTAAACAACATTCAAAATTCAGTTCCTTATTCACACTATCCACATTTCATTTCTTTTTTTTTTTTTTTATTGGTTCAGGTTCACTGAAGGTATAAAAATTAGATTACACTAATTGCACTTGTTAGGTAAAGTTCTTCTAATAATTGTGTCCCACCCCCAAGAGGTGTGCCATCCACTATAAACCCTCATCACCCTCCCTCCAACCCTCTCCCCACTTCGTCATTTCTCCATCCCCCTACCTTGAACTGATTTGAGTTTTTCTCTTCGTGTGTGTGTATTTGATCATCTACTGGCTTCATATTAGAATAAAGCACATTGGATTCTTGCTTCTCCATTCTTGGGTTAGTAAGCTGTGGTATATGCACAACATGGGATACTATTCAGACCTTTAAAAAGGTGGACAATATATATCTTTTGTATTAATCTGGATAAAGCTGGAACACATTCTTTTTAGTAAAGTGTCACTAGCCACATTTCAAATGGTAAATAGTCATAGGTGGCTAATGACTACTATTATATTAACCACTGTTACAGAAAGTTCTGGTGGACAGTTCTTAGACAAAAAAAAAAAAAAAAGAAATTTTCTGTTTGTTTACCATCAATCCAGTGACTGTCCAGTGCCACTTAATCTTCTGAATGCTCAGTTTATCAGTATGACCAAAACTAGCTGCTGGCTCTCATGGAGTTTCCAGTATCATTGGGAAATTGAGCAAAAATAAGCAAATAATAGCAATGTAATATAGGCTGATCACTGGGGACACAAGACATACAAAATCTATTGAAACAGTTAGAAAGGAGCAGTAAATAATGTTCAACTGGAGAGGGACCTGATTTTAAAACATTGTTGGGCCACTAACTAGCTATGGAATTTTGGACAGGTTATTTTCAATTACAGTTCATTTATTATCTTGTTCATTACTATTTTACTTCCTAAATTCCTTGGTTTTTCAACAAATATTTCTTGAGTGTCTATCACATGAGTTATTCAGGGTTGAAAATATTTAGTCATTGTAGGTCTGGTTAAAATATAACTCATGTAATCCATCTTATTTTTCTTTAAATATATGCATTGCTTTTTGTAATCCTTTCTGTGCTGATTACCTTCTAAGAGACTTTCCCCTTGCCATCAGAACTGCCTCAGTTATTCATTCAACCAATCATTTAGCAGATATAATTGAACATGTGCTAGATAATAGGTATCACATTAAAGATATATAAATAAAAACTCCTTGGCCTTTGTCCTGGAAAATCTGGTGGGACAGACGAGACAAAAATATTACAATATAAAGTAAGGTAGGTGTGGGTAACAGAGGATATAGTATAAAATAGGAAGGGATCCAACAAACATTCAAAGAGAATAATCCATCCTATTATTCATCCATGGAATAATGAACTTAATTGATTTGCTGTCTTCAAACAATGATGAAATTCTTGAACACTATATAAAGTCATGCTTAATTATAATCCATCCAATGGCAATCAATCCCTCACCAACAAATGGAAAGCCTTTAGGGAGAAAAAGATGAGCCACATGTTGTGTGATTGATCAAAATCCACCTAAAATACTTTATCTGAAAGCCATTGTTTATGTCTGTTGACAAAAGTATTCCTTTCAGCATATACTGAATGGCTACAGATTGCCAGCAATATGTTAAGGACTGTGAGGTATACAGAAATGTATATGGACATGCGATTTGCCTTCAGTTGACTTTTAATCTAAGTCTATACATTTACATCTAACGTAATAGTTGTCAACATGTGTTAAGACATCAAAGGAAAGGAATCAGTATACTTCCTAGAGCAGGTGGAACTTCTATTGGGATGTGATGGTAAGATTTAGAAAAGAAAATTAAGAAAGAATGACTGTAGACAGAGGAAGTACCAAAAGCAAAAGCCCAAAAGGGAACTACGGAAATTTGACTGGTGTTTCATTGGCCAGGTACCATGAGCCTGATACTGAACTATGTGTCTTAACCATGATTCTTTATTTCATTTTTATAATAACACCATGGCATAAGCATTATTATGGGATGCTAAGTATAAATAATCTGGATCTCAAAGAATTTTAAAGAGGTAACTTACCTGATGTCACAAAATTAATACATGTTCAAGTCATAATTTAAATTCAAAACACTATAAAATTAAAGTATTTTGACCCTCGTACCCAAAAGTAAAGAGCAGTATTTCTTTCTTTCTTTTTTTTTTTTTTAGAGACAGAGTCTCACTTTATCATCCTCTGTAGAGCCTCACACAGCTCACAGCAACCTCCAACTCCTGGGCGATTCTCTTGTCTTAGCCTCCTGAGTAGCTGGGATTACAGGTGCCCGCCACAACACCTGGCTACTTTTTTGCTATAGTTGGCTGGGGCCGGGTTTATATCCACCCTCAGTATATGGAGCTGGCACCCTACCCACTGAGCCACAGGTGCCGCCCAAAGAACAGTATTTCTATAAGGAATATAGACAGCATTGTTGCTCATCTGAAGGGGAATACTAAAAACTATGATTAGAAGATCTACTTAAGCCAAGATAATGGAGGGTTTTGAAGGGTTGATCAAACAACTTGATCAACATAAATATTCCTCACCAAAAAAATTATTCCAAAAAATTGACCACATGGAAAATTGTTTAATCCCTCTCATTTTTCTCTAAAGTCATGTTTCACAAGATCAGGACATTTAGCATGTTAAAACCTCAGGGCTGGATGCAGTGGCTCACACAGGAATTCCTAGCACTTTGGGAGGTCGAGAAAGGTGGATCACCTAATCTCAGGAGTTGAAGACCAACCTGAACAAGAGGGAGACCTGTCTCTACTAAAAATAGAAAAACTAGCCAGATGTTGCACTGGGCACTTGTAGTCCCAGCTACAGAGGAGACTGCAGCAAGAGGATCTCTTAAACCCAAGAGTTTGAGGGTGCTGGGAGTTATGATGCCATGGCATTCTACCCAGGGTGACAGAGTGAATCTCTGTCTAAAAACAAAAAAAGAAAAAAGAAAGAAAACACTATACCTCAGCTAATACTTCTCAATTGCCTAATTTTGTAGAAAACAACTAAGAATAAAAGGTAAAGACAGAGATAGAAAGAGCAGTTATGGAGTTCAAATACGTACAGGTCTGTGTAAATTTATATATGATGATTTTTAACCTACATTCTATAATTACATTAAACTCAAATGCTTAAAGCACAGGACAAAGACTATCCCTTTAGGAAATTCAGGTATCTTGTTATGGCAGCAAGTGAATCCCCAACAAAAGGAAATAAATGTATACTACTAAGCAAGCTGTCATGCCAGGCAGTGACAAACAACTGATTAAGACCAAATTGGCCGGCTCAGGATGCGGACCAAAACTTGGCTCTTCCCTGAGGGTGCTGTTGCCAGGACATATTTTTGTATTCCTACAACGTGGAAATTAACACATAGCAGGAGGGTTGATTTTTGTCTTCTACTCTGCTCCCCTTTCTTAGAGAACTGTGTCACTCACTATTGATTGCATTTTTACCTTTTTCATCATCTGCTCAGTTCACATTAAGTTGAGACATCCCAGAGCAAAATTAGAAGCATTCATGCTTTCACCAAGAAGAAGAACCACATACGCTCATGTGTGGAAAGATCCACGCCATAGTCATGTACACACATCAGCTTATAACTCTGCAGCAGGAATGAGAGATTCCCGATACAGACTGAAAATGATAAATGAAATACGGTTAAGAGGCAAATTGCTAGAAGTATCAGAAGATGTGTTTTGGTGATGACAATGGTGGCACAGTCATTCATAATCTTTCAGCATCTGGCAACCAGAAAGTTCAAAGGAACCCATCCCTGTCATTCATTTAGGCTGCTGGTTGATTGATGCCAATCTTTTTCTCCTTCTCTGGCATCCTATCATCTTCCATCCCTTTCTGACAAGATTCCCAAATTTCCCTAAGCAAAGAGCTCAAGCCTAAGGCAGGAGATGCTTATTGATTGTACTGCATGGAGCAGAGATCTATCAAGGTCATGTGTGATTTCTGACGAGCTGTTGCCCAAACTAAATAGCTTTCCGAAATGACAAATTATCAAATCAGAGATGGCCCAAGTCTCTCCAGAGTTGGTCCAGGTAGTATGGGCAACAGCAATATTTCTGATAGCCTAAGGAATATGTTAAAAAAGAAAAAACTCATAGGAATATTCTGCTACAATCCCTGTACACATCCAGCAAAGGTATTTCCTCTTCCCATGATGCATTTGAAACTAATCAGGGCCCATCTCACCACATCCATCACAAGGGTAGGTAGGGTTTGGACCAGTAGTGAAGACAGCTATTTTCTCAGTCCAAACACCAACTGGAGAACATGGTAGGGAGAAAAATACATGTCCTTTTCACATTTAAGTTAGTCATCAGTTCTTAGAATGTTTCAGACCACTAATTAGGAACAAAAAGCATACCAAAAAGGTGACATGTAAAGCAAACACAAAACTGGAAGTTTTGTTATTTTCTAAAATATTAGTAGGATGTTACTATTACCACTGGTAAACATCCTCTCAGATAACACAGTAACAAGTAATTCATATATTTCTTCAGAATGGGCTTACAACATGCCACAATTTTCATAGGTTATATTTAAATAGCCAATGTCTCAATAACTTCAATGATATTTTTTTACTATTACCTTACTAAGAAATATATGAGAAAAAATATGACTAAAAATTTTTGGAGATATTTACGATGTTTTTCAACAAAATAAACTCATAATTGAATAAACATATAGTAACTTCTTTTAGTTCACCAAACTCAGGAAGGTATCATTTAAAATATTTTATCATTGCTCTTGGAAGTCATGATGAAAATTTCAGAATATGTATTTCATAAACATCAGATGTTTATAAAATAATGATAAAATGTTCAAATAACTAAAGTTAATATTTCCATGTAATATTTTTATTTAAATGCTTTCCATAAAGTTTCTTCTCTATTTCATAGCAGGGTAAAACCAAACAATATAAAATAAAAGGTACAAATGTATAAATAGATTATTGCTATTCAATTTTTCCAGCTTATTAAATCAATTTTACAGGCTCTGCTAGGCTACTAGAAAAGTAAAAGTAAGTAAGAATCATATGAAAACCAAGTTCCTAAATTATTTAAATAGTTGATAGGAAAGGAAAGAAATGGATAGAAGTAAAATAAAAGTTTACCTTCTCCTGTTTGAAAAAGTTACCCTAGAGGGGTGTTTTATGTCTTCATGGCATGCCGTCACTTTGACGTGTTTTAAATCATAGTTAAGGATAGGACCAAAGGAAAAAAGAAATCTATCATTTGAAGCCCAATAAAATTCATTTTAGGGGCAGGATAAGAGAAAGACAGATATACTTTATATTGATGTTTATTTATTTAATATTTATTTAACATCTACTATGTTTCAACCTATGGAAGGAGCTATGAATATAAAATGAATTTTGGTCCTGTCCTCAATGAGCTTACAATCTAGTGAAAGATGGAGAAATATAAAAGGAAAACTGAAGATACATGCTGTAAATAAATGCTGCTTTAAAGATACAAAGATACTGCATCTCATTCTCAGGACAGTTGTCCTCCAACTGGGGAAACCTAAGCTTCATTGTGGCTGCTTTTACACTAACTTGCTGTAGGGACCCCAGTAATGGCTGAGAAATAACAAAAATAATGAAGGAGGCAGAGAAACAGGCTTACGAGGTAATTTTAAAGAAGTTACACAGGTATTTCTTAGTTACAGAAGAAGAGCTTAATAGTCTATAAATATCCTGAGGATGCAATATCCTGACTTCATATACAATTAAGAACGCTTGCATGGCACTGGTTAATATATACCTCATCTCGTTTACTTAATTATTGTGTTAAGACATTTACACTCTATATTTAATAGATCCGACATGTACCCTTGCCAATATGCACCATAGGTGTGACCCCATATATGATTTAATGTATACTTGATCTATATGCTTATGATTTAATAAAAGTCTTAAAAAAATATATCTTGAGGATGTAAATACCAATGGGTTAATATAGAAGTGAATAATAGAATTAGGAAAGGTATAATTTTTATTATGTATAAGGAAGAAAAATATAATGACAGGTATAATTTATAAAAGGAAGAAATGGTTTCTTTTCAGAGAAAAGTAGAATTCCATCTTCTGAGTTATTTGATTCAAGTTTTTTTTCTTTTCTTCTCAGCTTGCTAACTCTAGGAGATATGGACAAAGTTTATTTTCCTTTCAGAAGTGCAATCATTGCTTTAGTATCTCCTTGGTGGTAGGTTTTAAGACAACCTTCAAAGAGGAATAATATAGAGGTCCCTGTACTTAGGGAATTTACGATCTGAAGAATTCCATGTTCTTTTCTTCACGCAACATCTGATCTACTTTCTACGAATGTTTCCCTAAGGCTAGAAGAGTCCCGCCATCTCAGATTACTCAGAGTGGCTGGGACCAAGTCAAGGTTACCTTTTATAAACTACTAAACTATCCTTCTTCCCTCTCCACCCATCACCTCTGTGCCAGTGTGTACACACACAGAGATACTTTTACACTTACTTAAAGAAATAACTCAGGGATTTACTACAGCAGTATCTGGATTGAAAGGTATTTCATGCAAAATCTTTGATCTTTACTGCATAAATTTGATCTTTACTGCACAAATCTGAGAAAAACTATTTCAATAATCCATATTCGGTTTTGAGGGATTGCTAACTTCTAATGTTAAATTTCGTGGCATGTAAAAAAAAAAAAAAAGAACAATTTTGAGAAGGAAAGATTGCTCATACAAGGGCAAAGAAAAATCCTGTAATCGCAGTGTGGTAACGCTATTTTTCGATATCAGTGTTTCCCTTTGCTAACATCCATAAGTCAATCAATCATCAATTACTAAGATGTGTGTGTATGTATAGTACGTACGTGTGTGTGCAGATGTGTGAACGGGCCTAGTAAAATAATGTACTAGTACCTGTCTCATAAAATAATGATAAAATGCTACAATAACTAAAATTACTATTTCCATGTAATATTCTTATTTAAGTGATAAGAATATGTCCTAGTACTAGGTCCTAGTAAGATCCTTATTTTAATTACATATTCTGTGCACTTGGCTGAGCAGGTGTCTCAAATTTAGATGTCAGAAAGATAGCATCACCACATTCGGGTACAGTGATGATGCATGACAATGAGCTAAACCTTTTAAGTATTTTTTTTCTTTTTTTTTTTTTTTTTGCTGTTTTTGGCCAGGGCTGGGTTTGAACCCGCCATCTCTGGCATATGGGGCCGACACCCTACTCCTTTGAGCCACAGGCACTACCCCCTTTTAAGTATTTTTAAAGTCCAGTTTCAGGAATCCAAACACATTCCTTCTGGTGTCAAGGTGAACAAGGCAGCTGTGGCAGGCTTCTCAGAGCCAGCTGCACTGGCAGTGCCTATGAAGATCATGTGGACTGGAAAAGAGAAACAAACACATATCCTGTGCTTCTGTAAGGCAGACGCTATGGCAAGCCCTAAACTTGGAATTTAATACTCAACCAATATTATTTCTGACCTTTTTATTCGCAGGTTACAGATGAGAAAGTGGAAGGTCAGAGAGGTTATAAAATGTGCACAGGACCACACAGGTAGTAGTAGAAAGGAAAGCTGGAATTTGAACCCGGTTCTATTTATTTGTTAGTGTGTAGTGCTTCTATTTTCCCATATGATTTTAGTTACACTAATTTGTAGGACTGTGCTTAATTGACTTTTAGTCTTGTAAAAACAGGCAGGAAAATTACACTGCGTTGAAAAGGATTCAAATTGTTGGATATAGTTGTATATCCTCTTAAAAATTCAGGCATGTTGGGTGGTGCCTATGGTTCAAGGAGTAGGACGCCGGCCCCATATACCAGGGGTGGCGGGTTCAAGCCCGGCCCTGGCCAAAACTGCAAAAAAAATCTAGGAACCACTGTGTCCCTTGTTGAAGTATGTTGGACTTCATCCATCCACTTGTCCTTACTCTATTGCATTCCCCACCATCCCCTTTTGGAACACTGGCAAATGAATTAAAAGGATGGCACATTTGAGTCAAGTGACTGGTTGTCGCTACTTCCTCAACCTATACCTTAGGCTCTGATTAGAGCTCAGAATTCTCCTCACTAAACACCAACAAAACATCTGACAGTTAATCTACCAGGTTATCTAACCCTCCCCCTCATACAACACAGACAACTTGTGACTTTAAAAATATTTAATGAAAGCAATTAGGCTTGCATTAATTCTATGTCTATGAGCCAAAGCCTTCACTAGATATTTTACATCATTTAGTTCTCATAATATTCTATGGGAAAAGGTATTTTTATCAAATAAAGTCTCACAAAGATAATGACTGAGTTTATTACACAGTTAGGAAGTGAGAGACAGGATTCATCCACAGGGCTGTCTATCTGCCGAGAGCTTTACTATTCTCCACTGTGCTGCTTTCTTCCGTACCCCAAATGCCTTATGATCACAGGTGGTGGGTTCAGTATCACTCCAGGCGATGCAGCACACTGTTGGCAGCCCACAAAACAGCTGGGCACACACCTGAGTCAGGTGTCAGGGTCCACACAGTGGGAACTGCACACGAGGCAAGGGATGCCCTCTTGCCCTCTCTTTGGGCCAGTGATCACTGCTCCATTTTCTGCACTTGCTCACTTTAGAGGAGACCTTCAAGGAACCTCTCCACACTGAGAAACTCAAACTGCTTTTGCAATTAACACAACTGCTGGGTCATTACATTTTTTTCTTTAAAGGTGGCAAAACATCTCTAATATCAATTAAAGTGTGGTTTATACTTGTCAGATAACTGCAAAAAATAAACCTGACCAAGTAAGAAAATTATTCAACTCTTACAAACATTCTTTCACTAACTGAAGGAAGAATGCTTTGAAATAAATGATAAATAAAAACAGGAAATATGTGCTGAGTGCTCACTTTGTGATAGGCAAAATGCCAAGGGTGTGCATGCAGTATTTCATTTAATCCTTATGAAATGATCACTTTCAAGTCAGAAAATAACATTATGAGAGATTTACTATTGAGATCTCCATTGTATCATTGATGAAACCAAGATGTAGAGATGTTAAAATAATTTCCCAATGTCAAAAAGCTAAGTGGACTGGGCATGGTAGCTCATGTCTGCAATCCCCACACTTCGGTAGGCCAGGGGTATGGTTTAAGTGCAGGAGTTGAACACCAGCCGGGGTAAAACAGTGATACTCCATATCTACCAGGTTGTGGGGGAGTGGCGGGAATCTAATAGTGGCAGGACTCCTTTAAATTCAGAGTTTGTGTTTTTAACCACTGAGTTATAATGAGGGTGAGAAATGAATTCTAAAAATAAGGAAATCCATACCAAAAAAGAAATTCATTCCCTAACAATATCAAGAAAAAATGGAGAGCAATTCAAGATGATGCCAGTCTTCTTATGGTCTGTGTAATATCAATCAATGTTAATGAAAGGTTATTTTGGTAGATATAATAAATAATATTTCTGTACCTGGTAGATTTCTGTAGATGCTGTACCAGGCCATATAGCTACTTTCGTATGGTATTTTAGCCATGAGTCTTCATATTTTCTTTTTTCCATCACTCTAATGAGAGAGGTATGCACATTTTCACTAAGAAAATTACCAACAATCTACTTAGAAGATGTACTCAATGGTGCATATCTTTGCCTAGTGTAGTGTTCTAAAGCTTGAAAATTGAAATACTTTCACAAGAACCCTCTTTTGGCCACTGGCCCCATCACACTCACTGTGTTGCCCAGACCTGTTCATATTCTGTGCCTGCTGGGCCCCTGTAGGTCAGGGACTGGACATGCCAGATCTAGTCCAGGGCCAGCCTCTTGTTGTGCACTGGTGTAGTAGGGTCTTGGTTCAGATCATAGAACATAGGTACATGTCTGCATGGTCTGGAGCAAATCATCTTATTTCCACTGCAATCATTTTAGCACTAGGTTTTCCTAATTGGTAAAATGAATAGAAGTATATGTCTGTTAGTCCCTTTTAAGACTCTTTAAAAATGCCATTTCTCAGTAGGAAAGTTCTTCTTTATAGACTAATACCAGCTAATCAATACTGAATGATAGACAGAATTAGAAAATCATTATTTTTTTCAATCTCTGTAGAAATAAGTCATCTAGACAATGATCCTTTATTTACACAATGATCACCTAAAATACAATAGGTGAGTGGCTGATGGAAACTTTTTGAGGAGGAGCAGCCTGAGAGCCATCTGAACTCAATCAATCTTAATATCCCCAAAGACATCCTGTACCTCCTAGCAGGGGTCCTCAAACTGCAGCCCACGGGCCACATGAGGCGGTGTGATTGTATTTGTTCCTGTTTTGTTTTTTACTTCAAAATAAGGTATGTGCAGTGTGCATAAGAATTTGTTCATAGTTTTTTTTTTTTTTTAAACTATAGTCCGTCCCTCCAACGGTCTGAGAAACAGTGAATTGGCCCCCTGTTTAAAAAGTTTGAGGACCCCTGTGACCTACAGGAACTACTAATCACCAATTTGGATTGATGATCAGTGATCTTCAACTAGTTTCTCCATTGAAGATTTATCCACTTGCTCATACATGAGAAATACTCAATCAACATTCCATTGGATAAAACAGATTGAGACCAAAAATAATGAATATCAACTTGAAATAAAGAACATCCAATGTTCTTTAGAAATACAAAAAGAGAGAGAAAAATAGATTTAAAATTAAATACACGTGAAAAGAAGATTCCATTTTTAAACCTGTTTTGCAAAAACTTCTCCATAAAATATAGCAGTTCCTCAATGTCATTTTGTTTAGTGTCCTTTCCTTATAAAGATGAGAGGGGAAAACAATATTGATTACAAGCCAGGGACATTGTGTGGAGTTTGCACTTTCTCCCCACGTCTGTGTGGATCTTCTCCCAGCACTCTGGATTCCTCCCACATCCTGAAGATGTGCATGTTAGGGGAACTGACATGTCTAAACTGCAGTCTGAGCGAGCCTGGGTGTGCATGTGACAGCACCCTACACTGAAAGGCCAACCTAGCCAGGCTGGGTTTCCACTTGGTGCCGTGAGCAGCAAGGATAGATTAGGACTACCCATGACTCTGAAATGGAATAAGCAATTTGGAAAATGAAGGAATGAATAAATATTACTGTAAATTAAACTTGGTAGATGATAATCATACAGGGGCATGACAATAAAGGATGTGGTACAAGAATGCTCAAGGAGCCTGACAAATTTGTGATTGTTTTTGAACTGCTTCATAGTAGAAAGCAGTTAATTACTTGATTTAACCCATGAGCACTAAGGCTATTGTCACTCACCAACTTATTAAAAACTGGTTAAATAATTACTTTATCTGTTTTATATTAATATCTCTTCAATGTATGTATAGCTCACATTCATTTCAATGTTTAATAAAAGAAGTGTTTAGATCTTTTTTTTTTGAGACAGTCTCACTATGTTGCCCTTGGTAGAGTGCCGTGGAGTCACAACTCACAGCAACTTCACGCTCTTGGACTTAAGCAATTCTCTTGCCTCAGCCTCCCAAGTCTCTGGGGCTACAGATGCCCGCCACAACACCTGACTATTTTTGTTGTTGTTGTTGTAATTGTCATTGTTGTTTAGCAGGCCTGGCCCAGGTTTGAACCTGCCAGCTCCAGTGTATGTGGCCGGCACCCTAACCACTGAGCTGAGGGCCAAGCCATGTTTAGTTCTTTATTTACAACTTTGGTAATGTGTTTTGTGACCAGAAATATGTCCTAAGAACTTACTCCCATTTATATAAGTTGGTTCATAATAAAATTGATTGTATTATATGTCCTTTCACTTGAAGTTGCAATTTTTTCTTTTTTTTTTTTTTAGTTGTAACTTTTTATTGAAAGCAGACGTTTTGATTATGACAAGGCTATTCTCGTCAAAAATTTTTTATTATTGTTAAATAATAGCTGTGTACATTAGTGCAATCAAGGGGTACCATGTGCTGGTTTCATATACAATCTGAAATATTCTCATCAAACTGTTCAACTAAGAAAATGCCTTGAAGGCTACGTTGAAGTTGTAATTTTCAAAAGCCTACTGACAATGTTCAGTAAGGACCGACTCTACTGTGTACTAGCACGCCATTTTTAGTACACTATTTTATCAGAAATATCTGCCACTCTAAAATGGAGGTGAATAATTAAGAAAAATTAAATAAAATAAAAGCATCAGAATCTTTCCTCTTTTTGTTAATCTGTTAAATGTTTTTTGCAACTTACTCATAAATCAACAAAGGGCAAAGCAGTCACTTATTCTGTATCTCAAACAGGGCCTGGGACAGGAAAACATTGAGCTGTTAGGCTTTTAAAACTCAGTCTGTGTACTAGGAGCATTTAACCTCCAGGATGAAACAAGCATGAGAGATTTAGACAGAAAGTGACTGGAAATGGGTAGGTGGTTCAGGCAACTAATTCTCAAAAAAGAATTAACTCTCAAAGAGACATGAGATTCTGCACAAATTTGCACATTGGCTTCCAACAGCCTCTCCCTGTTGGTCCTCCAGCCCTTCTCTCCCTTGTTAATTTTATCCTTCAAATTTTGTAGTTGTTTTTTCTATACTAATTTTCTTTTTTTTTGTAATGTATCTATTTATTTAAACTGATATACATTGTTTTGGTACTTCCATTGGTGTTCTGTTTTCCCCAGTTGATTAGCGTGGAAAGGGTGCAGGAAGTAGAGAATAAGGATTTTTGATTTACTACAGAGCCACAAATTTTAAAATACAACTGTTAGTACACAATCCATTTTATGTTTATACTAAAGTTTCCCTTCACTCACTGAAACCACATCTGTTTTTAAGTTTCTGAAAAGTAGGGTTAATGATGATGCTAACTGCAGGAATCGTTCTTAATTTATGAAAAGCGGATAATACATGATAAGCACTTGTTTAGCTGTCGATTATGGTTGCAGTTATTATTACTGCAGAAGATATTCCCAAGAAAGCAGTATGACCATACATAACCCTCTGACGTAGACCTCAGAAAATCCTGAGTTTAAAAAGTTTGGCAAGTCAATCAATACGCCAGCGAACCTGCCCACCCACGTTTTAGGCTCTCGGTCCTTCTTGGACAGCTTGATATCTTGGCCAGCTGGCAGTGGAAACCCTGGACTTTCTGTAACTAACAATAGTCTAAAAATAAACACAACCACCATGGCATAAAAGTAGACACAAGATTGTCCCTTGATATTTATGATATAGTTTTAATCAATAAAACCGTGACACTGGGGATAAGATCAGGGTGTTGCCACTTAATATAGATGCGTGACTTGAAAAATGTTGTTTGATATCTCTGAGCTTGTTGCCTAGAACAATATTTGTAAGAAACTTACAAAGATCACAATGGAGCTAGGTTAATAATTAAATGAGCTACACCTCCTAGCAAGGCTTGCAATGTGTCCAGGGCTGATTTTCAAAGAAGCTCGCTTGCAGGGGTCCTCAAACTGCAGCCCGCAGGCCACATGAGGCAGTGTAATTGTATTTGTTCCCGTTTTGTTTTTTTACTTCAAAATAAGATATGTGCAGTGTGCATAGGAATTTGTTCATAGTTTGTTTTTTTTGTGGTTTTTTTTTTAACTATAGTCCGGCCCTCCAATGGTCTGAGGGACAGTGAATTGGCCCCCTGTTTAAAAAGTTTGAGGACCCTTACTAGGCTTTGCAGCCAGATACATCCGGTTCTGATTCTGGCTCTTTCACTTCCTTCCTGTGTGATTAAGACAAGTGCCCACTTTCTCTGACTTGCTACAGTCTCACCTGCAAAAACAGCCTGAGTTTGTTGTGAAAACGGGAAGAAATATATGAACAATGCTGAGCACATTACTAAGAATGTGGAAAACGCTGGACACATGACAGTTCTGGATAAGCATGTTACTTCCTAAGTTCCTGAATTTGAACTGATCGTATTGTATCTAGAAAAATAAAGAAACAAAACTCCTCCCTCTACTCCATCAAACAACCTATTCTCATGTCTCGTTTGGAAATCAAGAATGTGTGCTGTAAAATCAAATGATTTCTCCACTATATTGCAAATGAAAGAAAGCAAGCACTATTTTACAGGGGGAGGAAAAAAGGCTGGTGTCACAATAGAGGAAATACCCTCCAAGGATTTTTTCTTCACAAACAGAATCAACAAGTTCCTATGTTTTCCTGCAGCTACTTTTCTCTTCCCATTGCAAGGATGGGGCTGATAGGTGATCTCATTTTCTTTCTAGTCTTCAGTAAGGGTTTCTGAGTTTGTTAAAGCGCCCTTAGAAGTCCTGGCCTTTAGAGAAGTTCACAGCAGAACATTTTACTGGCAGAAAGTAGCCTCTGGAAAAGCCAGCCTTCAACACTTAGATAGAATCTGTGAGAGAGGTGAAGAGTAAAAGTTCAATTCTTCCTCAATTCTAGAACAATACCAGAATAGCCACAGTAGCTTTGCTTAGGTTTGAATAACAGTACTCTAAAGAAACATAAAAGACAACGAAAAAAATAAAGAAAAAACCCTTCCCCAGCAATTTGATTATTAGGTCGCTTCCAGAGAGGCAATTTAAGAAACCAGCAAATCCACTGGGGGAACTAAAATAATAACAAGCAACACTAATATAGCACCTTTCCTCTTCAAAGCACTTTACAAACATGAAGTAATTAGGCCAATTAAAACTTGAAAAAGTAGACTATTTAGACACAATCTTCTTTCCACATACAGTGCATCTGCTGAAAATGACTCTCTGGCCTTGTTCTCAATGCAAAAGATGTTCGTAGGAAAACAAAACAGCTATTAATAACTGGCAGGACTTAAAGACACTGGGCCTAGAGGTATTTAAGGCATTTTAATCAAAAGTAATTTTTCCACACTCTGATTCTTCTGTGATCATAAACTCCATGTAGGTGAATACTGCCTGTCACTGCCAGGTATTACGGTTACGAATGGATGATGTCAACAGAAAACAAACATCTCCAGGGAATGAATGGGCAAAACATCTCAGGTTTGCCTCTTCTTAGTAAAATAATTTCCAGAGAGGAGTCCCAGAGTGACTGGACAAAGGGGCATAACGTGATGAAGGAGAAAGTGCTCTGAATTCAGGGTAAGCAGATGTACGTCCTCGATCAAGTTCAACCACAAATACACCCTGTGACTTGGGAAAATGACTTAATCTATTTATGGTTTCGGTGTCTAAAATGTGAAATGAGCTGTTTGAATCAGATCCACAGTTCTCAATGTGTGTTATGAGGGTACTATGTGTCCCAAAAGGGGACAGGTAAAGAGCTCTGAGTCTCTTCTCTGGTTCAGGAGAGCGAGAACAGCAACATTTTCATTCATTTTAGATACTGGGTTTTTATGAGGTGTTGTAAATAGTCCCATGTCTAATAGAGTAAGGAAACCACTGAAATGGATACTTCCTAAATTCTCTTGCAATCCTGATATTTTGTGATTTTTATGAATGTTTCCAAACCTCATGATGTATAGAGCATGTTTCTCATTCTATTAAGTTCACTTGTAGGAGAGAAAGAATAAAGGCAGATTTCTTGAGCTCTCTCTGTGCACCGTACATCAGAGGTGAGGAGGGTCATTTCCCTCTGAGGTGGCCTGCCCTAGGGGCCACAGGTGTCAGCAGAGACTTCTGCCAGGTCTCTGCTCTCTCTGCTTCACCTTTTCTTCTTGATTTGGGGTGGCCAATTTTGATTATTGGGACCTCTGGGTCTACATTTGGGGAAGGAGACAGGTAGCTCTACTATACTCCCAAGTCTTACCATTTTTTCTGAAAGTCTTACATAAACTGTTTTCTCACCCCAATTTGTGAGTATGAATTCTGTGTGGTCCATAGTCCTGGAAAGAGAAAAGGAATAAATGGAAGGACCAAGACCAGAAATTTCCAGCCACTCCTCCTAACCCTGTCCTCCTCCTTACTCGGAAGCCAGGCTGCTTTCAGGAGCTCTCCCTGACAGTGAATTCCACCTCATTTATCGCTCACTACTGCAAACTATATTATTAATCATAATTGTACAGCAAAGAAACTGAGGCTAAACGGTAAATTCACCAAGTCCTAAAACTTCATTGGCAAAGCCATAAAAGGAACATTGGGCTCTCTGACTTCAGCTCCTCTGCTTTTCTGACATTGAACTGCTTCCCTAGTTATGTAGCATAGCCCAAGAACCCCCCGGACAAAGGCAAATCTTGTTTCCTCTTCTGATGTTACAAATTCTTTACTAAGCTTTCCCTGCAGAATCTCATTGTTAGGGGACAGATGTGTCCAAGGGAAGGAGTACAGGTTCTGGGCACCTGGCTCTGAAATTAGCATGCCAAATGACTTCACTAAAGTCACAGGCATAATCATGATGTGTCTATCTGGTTTTACTTTAAAGAGTGTAAATATAAATATCCGCATAACTGCTTCATGCTGCTGAGTTTTTTTTATATACTGTGTGCCAAAAAATGCATCAAAATTACCCTAAACTTCTTTACATACCTCTAGTGTCATTTAAAATGTTTTAGTTTCTGATGTTTTTCATTTCTTGCAAGATGGCAACTGAGTAATGAGCCAAACTAAAGAGTTTCCCAGGAGCACAGATTTCCCCAACAGAAATAAAGGATTCCTAATTCCAGATGGAAAGCATTTTGGCATTTCGCTAGAGAATACCAATAGTGAGTAAAAATAGAAATAGATGCTCCTTACAGAGTAAGAGTCTAGAAACTCATTTATAGGCCAATCCACTATATCCAGGAAATTGTGAGGAAATGCCTCACAATACTATCAATACTATCGATTGTTTGCAATGTTGACAATCACAGGAAGACTTGCTGACAACCCAAGATACCCATAAACAGAACATCAAAGTCAAACAGTAAATTCTGGCTGCAGGGCACTAAGAGAAAGTTCCAGCAATGACTAGAAAAAAATGACCTAAGAATCACTCATGGGATCCTGACTGTAAACTAAAGACACGAGTTTAAAATAGTTGACCTAGGCAAAAATTAACTGTTATTGTAGAGAAAAAGGTCCTTTCTTTTATAAGCTTAGACCTAAAAGCAGAGAGGTGCTTGAATCCTGCCTATGACAGTGTATCTCATGATGCAGATTACATGTAGAGACTCTTGAAGAAGCAGGTTGCTGACTAAAAACCACTATGTAAGAGTTTGGCACAGCTGCAAACTTACTTTCTCAGTCATGACTAGCAATCATGCAAATCAACAGATCAGCAAATTAGCACAGACCTTCTGGACCAGGATGGCAGATTAATAAACCCAGCCCTAAATTCACCTCTTTGATCAACTGGAGTACACTGTTTGGGTTTTAAACTGGAGTACACCGTTTGGGTTTTACCAAAATCCAGCTGCCTTAATCTCCAGTTATCACAAAGTTATCATACAAGGCACACCAGGACTAGATATAAAGTTTTATTTGCCTAAAAAAAAAAGTGCTCCAAATGCCCATTGTCTATACACCGTACACCCTGCTATTCCCTGATCTCTGTCTTTCCCTACCCATTGCTGTGGCTATTAACTCTAACATTCCCTTTCCCAGTAAGGGCCATGAGTCTGTACAGGACCACAGCTCTCATATCCTATTAGAAAATTGCCTAGCTAGTTTATGCTTAATCTGAATATGTAATGCTGTCATATTAAGCAACATACATTTCCCAAGAATTGTCAGATTGACACAGGCATATTTGAAATGTTATCTGTGCACCAGTGAGACAACCATATTAACTTTTTCAAAAATTGGGAGAAACATGCCATCCTTCAGGTCGATGCTCCTCATGCAATAAGCCATGTGGGGAAGAGTGCTCCCTAATTTAAAGCAAGGCAGCAGGTAGTAGACGTGCTATCAAAGTATTTTCTCCAGTATGATTTCAGGAAAATGGAATTTTGTGTATGCATGCATACATTCCCCACACAATTAATAGAGTCTCTCACAACCTTCCCCAGGTTCTAATGAAGGACAGTGAGCTGGTTGACAGTACCAGTAAGGAAACTGGTAACTACCTGAACATGGTAACCAGAAAAAATTGGTTAATTACTTTGGCATCAACATTTAGAGAGGCATCTACAGATGGGTTACTGCGTTCTACATATATGTAACTTTGCAATACAGTAGAAGACACAGTCTGTAAATTACCCATGATAAAAAGATGAAAAAGTTACATATATGTAACTCTGTAATAAGAAGGCACAGCCTGTATATTTACCCATGATAAAAAGATGAAAAGATAGATGACATGATGCATGATAGAATAAATATGCAGAGAGAACTTGACAGCTATAGGTGTTGTTCACAAATCAACATAAACTATCACATACATAATAATATAGGGTGAAAAACATGAGCTCTAAAATAGGGGTCCTCAAACTTTTTAAACAGGGGGCCAGTTCACGTCCCTCAGACCGTTGGAGGGCCACACTACAGTTTAAAAAAAAAAAAAAAACTATGAACAAATTCCTATGCATACTACACATACCTTATTTTGAAGTAAAAAAACAAAATGGGAACAAATACAATATTTAAAATGAAGAACAAGTAAAGTTAAATCAACAAACTTACCAGTATTTCAATGGGAACTATGGGCTTGCTTTCGGCTAATGAGATGGTCAATGTCCGGTTCCATATATGTCACTGCTAGTCGTAACACGTGATGCAAGTGTGCATCAGTTAGTCTAGATCTGGTTGGAGATTTCAGATGTTTCATTCTGGAAAAAGTCTGTTCACAGACATAAATGCTTCCAAAGATGGTTGCCATTTTGAGTGCATGGTTCCTGAGATTAGACTATGTCTCAGAGGGGAGAAATGCAAGAAATTAGGAAGGCTGCTTGACTTGAATGCATCTTTCAGAGAGTCACAATTCTGCAGTTCAGCCAGTTCCATTTGGTAAATTGTATCCACATTTTCAATGTCAATAGAAAATGGGTTACAGAAAAGCTATATGTCCTGTTCATGGAAATGAAGCTCTTTAAATCTAAATTGGAACTCCTTTTGCAACTTTTCCAGTGAATCCACACATGTTTTATCTGGGAATGCAACCAATGGATTTTCTGCTAACAGATTTTGAGTTGTGGGGAGATGGCAGAAATTTTCCTCCTTTGCTTGTTTGATGAGGAGGCCTAATTTTACTTCAAATGCTTTCACATGTGATTGCATATCACAGATGAGCTTCCCCTTTCCTTGAAGTTGCACATCGAAATTGTTGAGTAGCTCTGTTACATCCATCAGAAAGGCAAGGTGCCATTTCCATTCTGCATCATTGAGCTCTGGTACTTGTTTTTTGAAAGCAGAAAAGCTGAAATCTGTGGAAGTAGGTCATAGAAATGTTTCAAAATTCTCCCTCGACTCAGCCAATGGACTTCTGTGTGGTACAGAACATCTTCACAGGCAACATTTAGCTCAGACAGAAATTCCTGAAATTTTCTGTGGTTTAGTGTATTACCTCTAATGGAGTTAACACAAGATACCACAGTTTTCATAACAGAGTCCCACTTCAGTGATTTATTACACAGCACTTGTTGGTGGATGAGGCAGTGTATGGCTATTGGATGAGAATGGTTATGTTTGTCCATCTCTTGGTTAATGCGAGCAATTACTCCTTTCTTAGACCCCATAATGCTAAAAGCACCATCAGTTTTCACACTGGCTACTTTTGCCCAGTCCAGCTCCAAACTATTCACTGTTTGGCAAACCTTTTCATTAATATCCTCTCCTGTAGTTGTTCCTTTGATGCTTTGCAGTGCAGCAAGCTCTTCTGTGACTTCGAAGTAGTCATTCGTACCACGAATAAAAATTAGAAGTTGTGCACTCATGAACATCATTACTTTCATCAAGTGCCAAGGAAAAATAGGAAAGATTTTTTGCGGAGTTTTGCAAATGCTGATGCAAATTGTCTCCCATTTCTTCAATCCTTTGTGTAATTGAGGGTCCTGAAAGACTCACTGTACTAAATAAATTGGCCTTCTCTGGACACATCTCTTTGGCAACAGAAAGAAGGCATTCTTTAACAAATTCTCCCTTCACAAATGGTCTGCCAGTGCATGCTATAATCTCGGCAACTTGAAAACTTGCTCACAGTGATGAAGTATTTAGCTGTTTCTGCTTCACAAAAGTATTTTGCTGAGTTGTCAACATATCTTTCAGTTTTAATATTTTATCTTTTCTCACTTCTCCAAACTATCATATTTATCTTTATGTTGAATTTGATAATGTCGATGCAAATTGTATTCTTTGAACACAAATGCTATATTCTGGCATATCAAACACACAGCTCTTTCCTTGTACTGCATGAAAAAGTAATCATAAGTCCACTGTTCTTTGAATATCCTACACTCCAAGTCAATTTTTCTCTTTCTTGATATCATTGTTTCCTGGGGATTCCAAATTGCTACTAGTAAAATACATATATATATGTGTGTGTGTGTGTGTGTGTGTGTGTGTGTGTGTGTGTGATATATATATCACTCCAAAAACAATATACCAGCAATATATATATATATATGTGATATACATATCACTCCAAAAACAATATACCAGCTATATATATATATGTGTGTGATATATATATCACTCCAAAAACAATATACCAGTAATAACTTTGCCCACACAGCGACATATAGACTGCACTGCCCATCAATGCAGTCTGATCAGTGTCCATCAATGCAGCCTTGTCAGTCCACATCATTTCAGCCTTGCCAGTGCCCATATGGTGGAACTCTGCTTTTATCTCAGGCTCACACTTGTGTGGTCCAGGAACAGGCACGATTACAGAGCCGGTTCCTCCACCACCTTTCCAGTTCACACTACCCTGTGAGAACCGCACTGTTATCTGAGAACTCGCACAGGAATCTGATCCACTGCAGGAAAAAAGAAGGCACATATGCCTTTTTCTTCTGAATCTAATACAAGCATATGGCTGAACTCGCACTGCTCAGAGATCGCAACAGTGTGAACTGGGGCTTACACAGCACACAATATACAACATCATACACAACTGAATAGCAATCAGAATATAAATGCACTTACTGGCAATTAAATTGGGTTTCCTACTCCTTGGCTGTCTGCAGAGCCGGATTTAGTTCCCATGGGGCCCTAGGTAGATTACCAGTTTGGGGCCCCCATGCGATAACACTGAGCACTGACCATTTGCATTAACACTGAGCACTGACCATTTGCATTAACACTGACCACTGACCATTTGCAATAACACTGACTGCTAACAATTTGCATTAATACTGAGCACTAACAATTTGCATTAACACTGAGCACTTATCTTTCTTTCTTATCATAACCACTGAGCACTGACTATTTGCGTTATCGCTGTGATGCAACCCCCCTAGAAACTACCCCAACCAACTAACCAACTTAAAAAAAAAAGCTTTCCTAACTTCAAAAAAAAGGCTCTTCTAACTCAAAAAAAGGTGCCCCCTATCTGAAAAAAAAAAAAAAAAAGACCTCCTAACTTCAGGGAAAAAAATGTCCCCCTTAACTGCAAAAAAAGGCACTACTAACTGCAAAAAAAAGAACCTCCTAACTTTAAAAAAAAAATTCTAACTTGTTTTTACCTCAGTCCTTAGGTAGCAGCAGCCTCTGCACTGGCACCTGATGACTCCTCCAATTACACCAGAGACTGAGATGAGGAGTCGAGAGACAGAGAGAAGGAGGGGCAGGGAGAGACAGAGAGGAGGAGTGGAGTTGGAGAGTAGGAGGGGAATTGGAGAGTGTGGGGCACATTCTACACATGTCCACTGCAGCAATAACACCCAGGGGGTAGAGACAGAGAGAAGGAACGGAGTCGGAGAGTTGGCGCACATTCCACGCATGCGCACTGCGGCCCAGGACAAGTCGGCTACTAAGTAGGATAGGCAGCTGTGGCAAAAACACCCAGTGGGCTGGATAAATGTCCTCTGCGGGCTGCATGTGGCCCGTGGGCTATATTTGAGGACCCCTGCTCTAAAACAAAACAAACATGTATTCAAATCCCTGCTTTCCTGCTTAATACTCACACAAGTCCAGCTAAATTTATATCTAGGGCTCAGTTTTCTCATGTTAAATGAAACAATAATTTCTACTATATTGGGTCACTGGAAAAATTAAATTATGCAACATCAATTAAGGTCATAACACAGAGTCTGGAATTCGCTTGTTGAAACAATTCAGATGTAGGGCATGAATTTTAAACTCTTCACAAATGAAAGGCAAGGATACTTGGTATGTATTCATTCATCATCGCTAAAATGTTTAGTAAAAACTTAATATATTTAAATACCTAATACGTCCAACGTTGTGTCATGCTTGGTTTAGAAGCTACAAAGATGAACCAGTCGTGGTCTCAAGGTGATAACTGTAAAATTCCGGTGAAGAAATAAGCAGAGCACAGAAGGAACAACACTTCACTGTGTGATATTACCAAGCACACATTTCCTGTCCCTGCACTCTACTTCTCTACTTGACCATACACAGTAGGCGCACTGGACATGTCCTGCCTCAGAACATCCTCTTCTGGGGACACTGAGTCCCCACTGAATAAGCAGATCTAAATAACCCCAACCCAGGATGCAGCCAATTGGCCCAAACAGATCTACAAAGCTTGTCACAATGAGGGCTAAATGCTCTTCTTTAAGTGAATAAGGTAGACCAAGAGATTTTTGTCTCAGGAATTTGGACCAAGAAACATGGAGATTGGTACAATTGGCATGGGAGCTGGAAGTAGAATGAAGCCCAAGATGGGGTTGAGAATGTCAGTCGCTGTGTGTACACTACAATTATGAGATGCCAAACAGCTGAGCGGAAATATACAGGGAAAATCAGAAAGGTTATGAGGGTGAGAGTCACCCAGAGATTGTAACTAATGCCAAGAGCTGCAAGCTCCTGATGACAGTAATAAAAGCTGTGCCTTGCCGGGCACTTAATCTGTCCTAATTATCCTGCTAGGACTTCATACTGTATATATTAATACCTACAATCATCCCAAAACTGTCTTTGAGCTATTTGCTGTCACTTTTTCTGATTTAACACATGTGGAAATTGAGACATGTGACGTCAAGTAACCTGTGAGGGTTCTGAGGCTATTGCTCATGGCAGCCAGGATTCAAATCCAAGTCTTCTAACACTCAGGCTTCAGAGACTACATGCCCGTGCACACTCGACTGTTACCCCAGTCCCTTTGTACCTTTATAAGGAACTCTTCTACCTTAAGATGGCCTAAAAGAGTCTCTCCTTCCCTCAAAGAGAAAAATCCAAACTAAAGCAAAACCTTTGTACCTGAAGAGGCCCCAGCTTCAAACAGAGGCAGTGGGAGGTCAGAGATACTGCAGGCCCTCCGTGAGCAGAGAACTGCTTTTTCCTCTCTGGGAACATCCTGCTTTGTGTACAGAGCAGTACTGAATTTCTGAAGAGCAACCTTTGATAGTTTTTGAGGTGGCATTTGGGGATAATAGAACCTTGAAATAATAATGAAGCAACTTTTCTTAAAACCTTCCAAGTGCTTCACAGGAACCCTCTTATGAGTGTCTACAGCACTTCTCCAAAAAGACGCAGGGGCAGCGCAGCCTTCCCTCTACACCATGCTGCACACACAGGAAAAACAAGACCCCAAAGCGATCCACAGGAAGCCTACTGAGTGAAGAATAGACGATGCTGCCCTCAGTCCGCTCTGAGTTGTGAGTTGTGTGATTTCATGACTGTTTTTTCTGCCTCAAATAGGAGGCTTTTAAACAGAAAGGACTATGTCATTTTCTACCTTTCTGCAAATGCTGTGCCATAAAAGGCTGCACATGAAAAAAGATTCAAAAAACAGCTTTTAATAAATGAATGAATGAATGAATAAAAAACAGAAAGTGCTGTTAATAGGACACATGCCTTCCCCAAATGAAAGTATAAACTCTTTTAAAATTGGTTGGTGCTTTTGTCTTATGAAGAATTCACATATATGTTATGCTGTTCATATAACTTTTCAGTGAGATAAGCAGCATTAAAATCGAGGCCCTATAGTCAGAATTCTTGGGTTTTAATCCTGGTCCCACTGATTACATAGTAAGTTACTTAACATTTATCTTTCTCAGTTTCCTGGATTGAGACTCTCTAAAGGATTAGTAACTATACCTGCTGTTTGAGGTCACCGTGAGGATTAACCAGGACAGTAACATGCCTGGCACATAACAAGCTCTCAATAAATCTTAGCCTTTTTGTTACAACTATTCAAGAAATGAGGAAACTGAGGTATAATCCTACTCAGTCAATGCTATAAAATGTGTGAATACATAGAATACACAGATGAGAAGGTAATATAATGTAATAGCTACAAATGAGGTTCTGGAATCAGTGTCTTCAAGTTCAAATCCTAATGCAACTCAGTAAAGTTTCTTTCTCTCTTTGTGCCTTTGTTTCCTCATGTATAAATGGAAGTAATAATAGTCTGTTTTCTTAGATTGAAATTATGTGATGAGTTCCTAAGTGTAAAGCTCTTAGAACAGTAAGTGGTTCATGGTAAGTATTTGCTAATATTAATCATGATTGTTATTAGTTAACCATAATGACATCCAGATATAAAATCCCAGCCATAGGCTTTGAGTCTTCTATATTTAGAGCCATCTATGCAGCACACACTACTCAGCCCTCTGATACACACTTCTATACTCCCATCTGCCATAGCAACTCTTGATAGGTTTGCAACCAATCCAGAGTTGACATTCAGTGGCAGTGTGTCAGGGAAACACTAATTCAACAGGAAGACAGAAAAAGCATGTAGATATTGCTTGTAGATATTTTGCCCAAATCTTCTGATAACATTTTTTTTCCTTAAACCTGCCCAGGGTAATTATGGCTCTTAACAATCATTATAGCTCAGTAGCAAATGCTGAGTGACTTCTGCAAACAATTTTATCAAACTGACATTCTAACAAATGTCCCTTGCTAAATGTCAAGTGAGATTTCTGGAGGGGAAAGAAAAATGCCTCTTTTCTTCTTCCACATTCCCAGTTTATGTAGATCAAAAAGACACCGCATGGCTGCCCGTTGTTTTAGTGATTCAGACATCTGCAATAATCCACCAAGAATCTTTAATCAGCCATGGCTCCATTCTTAACACTGGGGAGAATTAATTATGAATGTGGAATCAGCATCATTGTCAATCCGGGGAGTGAACTAACTTGCAGTGATGCTTCCTCCTGCAGTTTTAATTAAGCAGGAAGGAGTTCAAGGGTACAGGAGAGAGCAGAATGAGACTGATCCCTGGCCCACTATATAAGAGATTATGGTCCCTCATTTTATCTTTACCTGCATATTATTCATGAAATACATATTCCAAATCCTATGACCTCATAAGGAAATTTAAGAGAAGATAATAAAACCACGAGTAATTAAGTATGTAGGATAGTGGGTCAGTAAAAAGAACAATCTGCCTTTGTAAGAGAGGAAGATATTTTCCTCCCTAGATGAGTGATTACAGAAATGACTGAAAGGTTGGAGGAAGAGGTCATGGCTAGTTGCCGCCTTATTGCCATTGCTCTGCTTTCTTACACTGACAGAACTCTGATTTTGTTCTAGCGTCAGACAGCCACTGTCTTCTGAGGTGGCTAAGCTCTTCCCAGGACCATGGCCAAATCATGACTGGCCTAAACCATCTATGATAATTCATTCTTCTCCTCAGTGATTGATATAGGAAAGGTGTTCTGACACAGTTCTTAACCATAAAACCTATAGGGAGATCTGCTAGGGGCACAGCTAGTAAAGGCTTTCTCATTCTGCAAGACAGGAGCATGTGAGGGAATAACCCAAAACCATGTGTTTATAAGAGCACACACTTTGGGTTCAAAATCAAAATGCTGAGGGGCGGCGCCTATGGCTCAAGGAGTAGGGCGCCGGTCCCATATGCCGGAGGTGGCGGGTTCAAACCTAGCCCCGGCCAAAAACCAAAAACCAAAAAAAAAAAAAAAATCAAAATGCTGAAAATAGCGGTGCAAAAGACCTGAGTCTTGGAGGATGTCCCTGACCCACTGAACTACCAAATTCCAGAACCACTCCTCCACTGGCCATTCACTATCTGATATAATAAATAATTGCTCACTTTTAAAGCTGTTTTCGTCAGTCTTCTATTATATACGTAATCACAGCTAAAACATCCTAACCAATATTCAACTCAACATAAAAAGAATTTCACACTATTACTTTAATTTAGACTGACAACATCTTTATCATTTAGATATTTTTGCCTTGAAAAACAAAAGTCAGGGGGGGCAGAGACAAGATGGCTGACTGAAGCCAGCTTTCCACAGAGGCTTCTGTCCAGAAGGAGAGTTAAAGGACAGAAATTTAGCAAGTAACCTGGTGGATTAGAGCTCCACCAAGAGAGAAGGTTGAAGAATGCACATCAACCCTGCTGAGGCGAGCTGCGACCCCAAGAATACAAACAAAAGGTACAAAATCCATCATCAAGCAGTGGGAGTCCCCTCCCCTATGAGAATGGCTTGGAGTGCCCCACAAACAAACAAGCAGAGTTCAAAGGTCCTCTCACTACACTCCACAGGACAGACCCTCTAAAAACTGGACATACCTCCCCTACTAGGGTGCCACGGCATTCTCCTGCCAGGCATAAAACTGTATATATTCTCTACCTGTAACTCTGAGCTCCCAGCACTCCCCTCCACTCTCACTCTGAGGTCTGAGGCCTGTCCCCCAGGAGTCCAGATCCTTAGGTTATTTCTTGAGGGGTGTGGACAGGGCCTAAACTGCAGCTGGTCAGTGCTGACTCTGCACCACGGGAGTGAGGAGAGGATGGTTTTTTGAGAGGGAACCACACTGGAGCAGTGGTGCCCCGAGGCACAAAGTAGCAGTGGTCTTTCGGCAACAATAGGGCTCACTCCCAGATATTCCAAAGCCACAACCCATGTCTCTTTGGGCAACCAGAGGAGGCCAGGCATCTACTCAGGTGGCAACCACCACGGAACAGATCAGGGACGGAAATGCAGGCCCCGTGAATAAAGGGTTTCCCTGAGGTGGTACCGGCCTGGTGGAGCATGGGGACTAGAAACGCATGCGCAGAACCAGGAAGTTCCCAGGGCAGGGCTGAGCCAGATGACCACTTTACTGAGCCTAAGACGCACCTAGCCCTCAGGGGATCGTCAACCTATAGACAAAAGAAGACAGGTGGCTAGAACTGACAGCTAACGGAATACAAACCTGCAGGAGCAAAGACAGGGCTGAGGCACAGGTTCTGTGAACTCAAAACAGCTTCTCTTCTGCAGGGGAATTTAGCAGGGACAGACACAAATTCCTGCAAAGTTGTTCTGTTCTGTTCTATCAATAACATCAATCAAGGGCAGGGCTGGAACTGAGTGAACACCCCCCAGCCTCCATCAGGCACCTGAGGTTGTCAGGCTTCACCTCCACCTGCTAGATAAAGGCAGAATGCAGTGGCCTGGCTGAGCAAAAATGGATTTCCTTGTGATTCAGGCAGTAGCATACCCCTAGAGTATCTGTCTACTACAGGCAAATGTGTCACAGCCCAGCGGGGCTATCAGTGACTGGGTGTGACAAAGGTGCAAGGTGAGGAAGGAGGCATCAACCATCCAAGACTGATCTATTTGCTGGGTGGGTCGTCATGACTCCACGGAGCACCAGAGCAAGCCAACTGTGATCCAGTTGCCAGAGACCTTTTAAACTCTCCCACCTGAGACAGGTGCTGACTGAGACAATTGATTTGGATTTTTTGAACTGAGCCAATTGCCCGAGGACAATTCAGGTGGTGCCCTGGGTGTGTGGTTCCAGGAAAGTTTGATTTTCCTTTCCAATTGTTACCGTGGGGGGCGGGGTGAATTAATTGCTGGTATTTCTCCACAGACAAGACTTCAACCCAGAGTAACTGTTTCACTAGGGTCGAGAAGAGACCAACTTAAAACAATACAGAACCACTTAGCCCCACCACACCAAACAGGTCCCCAGTTTCTCAGGTCATAGCACTGTACAGGACCTCCTTGACAAAGCTCCAGGGGAAAAATCAAATGGTGTAAAACAATCATGGGGCGGAATCAGTGGAAAATCGCTGGTAACATGAATAACCAGAATAGATCAACACCCCAGGAAAAGATATGGCAGATGTAACTGAAGATCCCATTCATAAACAGCTGGGTGAGATGTCAGAAATCAAATTCAGAATTTGGATTGCAAACAAGATTAATAGAATGGAGGAAAATTTCAAAGTAGAAATTCAAGGAGAAATTCAAAAGTCGGAATTAGAAATTCCAGAAGAAATTCAAAAGTTCTCCCAAGAATTTAACAAATTTAAAGACAAAACCACCAAAGATTTTAATGCACTGAAGCAAGAATTTGCAGCCCTCAAAGATCTGAAAAATACAGTGTAAGCCCTCAGTAACAGAGTGAAGCAAGCAGAAGAAAGGATTTCTGACACTGAAGACAAAGCCTTTGAACGCTCCCAATAGCTCAAAGAGGAAGAGAAATGGAGAACAAAAATGGATCATTCTCTCAAAGAGCTCTGGGATAATTCGAAGAAGGCTAATATCCTCCTTATTGGAATCCCTAAAAGTGATGAAGTGTCCTCGCAAGGCACAGAGGCCCTTCTTCATGAAATAATGGAAGAGAATTTTCCAGACATGCCAAGAGATTATGAAATTCAGATAGCAGACAGTTTCAGAACCCCAGCATGACTCAATCTGAACAAGAAATCCCCCAGGCATATCATAATTAACTTCACTAAAGTTAATATGAAGGAGAAAATTCTGAAAGCAGCCAGACGTAAGAAATCCATTACTTACAAAAGGAAGAATATTAGAATGACTGCAGATCTCTCTGATGAAACTTTTCAAGCCACAAGAGGGTGGTCATCGACTTTTAATCTCCTAAAGCAAAATAACTTTCAACCCCAGATCCTGTATCCAGATAAACTGAGTTTCATTTATGATGGAGAAATTAAATACTTTAATGACATTCATATGTTCAAGAAATTTGCCATAACCAAACCAGCTCTTCAGGATATTCTCAGACCGATCCTCCATAATGACCAGGCCAATCCTCTACTACAAAAGTAAACTCACTTAGAAACTTTTGATCAAACTCCAACTGGCACAGTGGCGAAAGGATTAAAAATGTCCACTGGACTTTAAACTCGATACTCAAAATTTTACCAGACTTATCAATATTCTCCATTAATGTGAACAGCTTAAACCATCCTCTAAAAGGCACAGATTAGCTGAGTGGATACAAAAACTCAGGCCAAATATTTGGTGCATACAAGAGTCACATCGTACCTTAAAAGATAACATAGACTCAAGGTGAAAGGATGGTCGTCCATATTTCAGGCAAATGGTAATCAGAAAAAAGCAGGTGTTCCAATTCTATTTGCAGATACAATAGGCTTTAAACCAACAAAACTAAGGAAGGATAAGAATGGTCACTTCATATTTGTTAAGGGTAATACCCAATATGATGAGATTTCAATTATTAATATCTATGCACCCAACCAGAATGCACCTCAATTTATAAGAGAAACTCTAACAGACATGACCAACTTGATTCCCTCCAGCTCCATAATAGTTGGAGATTTTAACACTCCCTTGGCAGTGTTGGATCAATCCTCCAATAAGAAGCTGAGCAAAAAAATTTTAGATTTAAAACCTAACCATCCAACATTTGGATTTAGCAGACATCTACAGAACATTTCATCCCAACAAAACTGAATACACATACTTCTCATCAGCCCATGGAACATACTCTAAAATCAATCACATCTTAGGTCACAAGTCTATCTTCAGTAAATTTAAAGGAATAGACATTATTCCTTGCATCTTCTTGGACCACCAGGGAATAAAAGTTGAACTCAGTTAACAACAGGTATCTGCATACTCATACAAAAACATGGAAGTTAAATAACCTATGCTGAATGACAGCTGGTTCAGAGATGAGATTAACAAGGAAATTGCCAAATTCTTGGAACAAAACAACAATGAAGACATGAATTATCAGAACCTCTGGGATACCGCAAAGGCAGTCCTAAGAGGGAAATCTATAGCACTGCAAGCCTTCCTCAAGAGAACGGAAAGAGAGGAAGTTAACAACTTAATGGGACATCTCAAGCAACTGGAAAAGGAAGAACATTCCAACCCCAAACCCAGTAGAAGAAAAGAAATAACCAAAATTAGAGCTGAATTAAATGAAATTGAAAAGAAAAGAATTATACAACAGATCAATAAATCAAAAAGTTGCTTTTTGAAAAGGTCAATACAATAGGTAAACCTTTGGCTAACCTAGGAAAAAAAGAGTAAAATCTCTAATCTCATCCATCAGAAACGACAAAGACGAAATAACAACAGACTCCTCAGAAATTCAAAAAATCCTTAATAAATATTACAAGAAACTTTATTCTCAGAAATATGAAAATCTGAAGGAAATTGACCAATACTTAGAAGCACGTCACCTTCCAAGACTTAGCCAGAATCAAGTGGAAATGTTGAACAGGCCCATATCAAGTTCTGAAATAGCATCAACCATACAAAATCTCCCTAAAAAGAAAAGCCCAGGACCAGATGGCTTCACGTCAGAATTCTACCAAACCTTTAAAGAGGAATTAGTACCTATATTACTCAACCTGTTCCAAAATGTAGAAAAAGAAAGAAACTACCCAACATGTTCTATGAAACATCACCCTGATTCCCAAACCAGGAAAAGACCCAACAAAAAAAGAATATTATTGACCAATATCACTAATGAATATAGATGCAAAAATATTCAACAAGATCCTAACAAATAGAATCCAGCAACACATCAAATTATACATCATGAAAAAAAAAAAAAAAACAAATTATACATCATGACCTGTCGGTTTTATCCCAGGGTCTCAAGGCTGATTAAATATACATAAATCTATAAGTATAATTCAGCACATAAACAAATTAAAAACCAAAGACCATATAATTCTCTCAATTGATGCAGCTTTTGATAATATCAAGCATCCCTTCATAATCAGAACACTTAAGAAAACTGGTATAGAAGGGACATTTCTTAAACTGATAGAGGCTGTCTACAGCAAACCCACAGCCAATATTGTATTGACTGGAGTTAAATTGAAATCATTTCCACTTAGATCAGGAACCAGATAAGGCTGCCCATTGTCTCCACTGTTCTTTAACATTGTAATGGAAGTTTTAGCCAACACAATTAGGGAAGAAAAGGCGATCAAGGGTATCCATATAGGGTCAGAAGAGATCAAACTTCGCAGATGATTGATTGTCTATGTGGAAAACATCAGGGATTCTACTACAAAATTCTTAGAAGTGATTGAGGAATACAGCAGCGTCTCAGGTTACAAAAGCAACATTCATAAATTGGTAGCCTTTATATACCAACAATAGTCAAGCTGAAAAAACAGTTAAGGACACTATTCCATTCATAGTAGTGCCAAAGAAGATGAAATATTTGGGAGTTTATCTAACAAAGGACATGAAAGGTCTCTATAAAGAGAACTATGAAACTCTAAGAAAAGAAATAGCTGAAAATGTTAACAAATGGAAAAACATACCATGCTCATGGCTGGGAAGAATCAACATTGTTAAAATGTCCATACTACCCAAAGCAATATATAGTTTTAATGCAATCCCTATTAAAGCTCCACTGTCATACTTTAGAGATCTTGAAAAAATAATACTTTGTTTTATATGGAATCAAAATAAACCTCGAATAGCCAAGACATCAGTCAGAAATAAAAACAAAGCAGGAGTTATCATGCTACCAGACCTCAGACTATATTATAAATTAATAGTGATCAAAACAGCATGGTACTAGCACAAAAACAGAGAACTAGATGTCTGGAATAGAATAGAGAATGAAGAGATGAATACAGCTACTTACCGTTATTTGATCTTTGACAAGCCAATTAAAAACATTCAGTGGGGAAAAGTTCCCTATTTAACGAATGGTGCTGGGTGAACTGGCTGGCAACCTATAGAAGACTGAAACTGGACCCACACCTTTCACCATTAACTAAGATAGACTCTCACTGGATTAAAGATTTAAACTTAAGACATGAAACTATAAAAATACTAGAAGAGAGTGCAGGGAAAACACTTGAAGAAATCCGTCTGGGTGAGTATTTTATGAGGAGGACCCACTGGGCAATTGAAGCAGCTTCAAAAATACACTACTGGGACCTGATCAAACTAAAAAGCTTCTGCACAGCCAAGAACACAGAAAGTAAAGCAAGCAAACAGCCCTCAGAATGGTTATGTCTCTGACAAAGGTTTAATAACCAGAATCCACAGAGAACTCAAACGTATAAGCAAGAAAAGAACAAGGGATCCCATCACAGGCTGGGCAAGGGACTTCAAGAGAAACTTCTCTGAAGAAGACAGGCGCAAAGCCTACAGACATAATAAAAAATGCTCATCATCTTTAATCATCAGAGAAATGAAAATCAAAACTACTTTGAGATATCATCTAACTCCAGTAAGATTATCCCATATCACAAAATCCCAAGACCAGAGATGTTGGCGTGGATGTGGAGAAAAGGGAACACTTCTACACTGCTGGTGGGAATGCAAATTAGTACATTCCTTTTGGAAAGATGTTTGGAGAACACTTAGAGATCTGAAAATAGATCTGCCATTCAATCCTATAATAGGTATATATCCAGATCTGCCATTCAATCCTATATAATAGGTATATATCCAGAAGACCAAAAATCACATTATAACAAAGATATTTATACCAGAATGTTTATTGCAGCCCAATTCATAATTGCTAAGTCTTGGAAAAAGCCCAAGTGCCCATCGATCCACAAATGGATTAATAAATTGTGGTATATGTACACCATGGAATATTATGCAGCCTTAAAGAAACATGGAGACTTTACCTCTTTCATGTTTACATGGATGGAGGTGGAACATAGTCTTCTTAGTAAAGTATCTCAAGAATGGAAGAAAAAGTATCCAAAGTACTCAGCTCTAATATGAAACTAATTTATGGCTTTCACGTGAAAGCTATAACCCATTTTTAACCTAAGAATAGGGGAAAGGAGGAAAGGGAGGGGAGGGAGGGAGGAGGGCGGCAGAGGGAGGGTGATTGGTGGGATTACACCTGCGGTGCATCTTACAAGGTTATATGTGAAACTTAGTAAATGTAGAATGTAAATGTCTTAACACAATAACTAAGAAAATGCCAGGAAGGCTATGTTAACCAGTGTGATGAAAATGTGTCAAATGGTCTACAAAACCAGTGTATGGTGCTCCATGATCACATTAATGTACACAGCTATGATTTAATAATAAAAAAAAAAGAAAGAAAGAAAAAAAAAGTCAGAAGTTCGAATGAAAGAGATGATTTGTCAGCACAAACCTGGAAAGTCAGCACCATATTTAGAATAAATGCCCTTGGGTGAGTAATTTTTTAAGTGCTTTCTACACTATGGCTTGCTGCTAGTTTTGTCAGTGGAAATACATTCATTTTTATTTTACTTGACCTAGCAGATTTTAGAAGCCAATCCGCAAATGCTAGGAATGCAAATATTACAAAAATTGTGATAATCCCTGGTAGAGTAGAAAACATGTCTGTTAATAGTCACCTAAGAATGGTAACAAATATTGTTTGGGGATTTGGGTGACAATTACTGAGATGGATTGTAAAAATTGAACATAAAGATTTTAAGGAGATTTAGTAGGGTTGGCAGAGGACTGGAAATTTGGGTAGAGAAAGTGGATTATTTGGAGACCCACAAGTACTTAGCTGTCAGTGGGACACAAAACATGGAAGAGTGGAAAAGAGCTGGGAACCATGTCAGAGAGGAGGGAAGAGTCCAGAGGACAGACACTTTTGTACATCAGGCAAGAGAATTTGAACTCTATTCTGTGGATTACTGCTTTTTAAATTTTCTTTTATCGTTAACCTTTGCCTTCAAACAAAACAATATCCAAAATTATAAAATCAAATAAAGGAAGTGCTATTTTGCTGAATCCATAAATCCCATTGTAAAAGCCACTCTTTGTGGATGACAGGATGAATTCAACCACCAAAATGACATAAAAATAATAATGTCTAAGAATTCTTCCAGGGACATCATAAGAGGACAGATGGATGGAGAAAGAAATGGAGACAGTAAGTTCAATTCAGACAAAGGAAAATCCATACTGGGTAGCAAAGCAACTGTTATGATTATCACAGCGCTCCATGCAGGAGATACCAAAGGCCAAAACCAAGCAGGAGCAGCAAAATCCCCACATACTTTGCTGACCAACATCCATTCTTTATCCTCCACAGAAACAAAGGAGAAACGCCATGTTTTATAGATACTAGTGTCTAATTAACTGAAGCCATACTAGTTTACCAAATGACACAAGTTGGGTCATTAAAAAAGTTGTTTTGTGGAAGTGTTTTTTTGTTTGTTTGTTTCTTTGTTTGTTTTGCAGGGAAGAAACCTTTCTCATTTTACTCAGAGTTAGTGGGAGAAATAATCTCCTTCCTTCCCACAGGATGCGAACAGGGAACCATGTAGCCCTAGACGATGAAGCAGGCCATCTCATAACTAAGACAGGAGACAAACTGACAATGAGAGTTATCACAGAGGGATAAGTGCTGATATTGATAGGCTGGGGTTCTGACAGTATCATTAAGCCATAGTATCATACTTCACAGGGAACTCTCGCTACCTGCAGATTTTACATTTATTTTACTATTTTAAAGCATTTTGGGCCAAAATTTCTCTTTCTTAAAAATGAAAGTACCTCAAAAAATATGAAATAGTAAGGAATTAAAAAAGAGAGAGAGAATAGATTTAAAACAAGGTAAAGTAAGTGGCACTGAGTGATCAACTTGTATTTGAAAGGGAGGGCACAGTTCTGGAGGACTCTTGGTTTGGGGAAGAGTCAAGACAGAGGATGTAGATTAAACAAAAGCAAATAGAGAGTTAAGAGAAGGGTCAGGCACAGTGGCTCAAACCTATAATTATAGCACTTTGAGAGTCCGAGGCAGGTGGATTGCCTGAACTCATGAGTTTGAGACCAGCTTGAGCAATGTGACACCCCACCTCTAAAAATAGCCAGACATTGTGGCAGGCACCTATAGGAGGTGCGTGCCTCCTAACCTCCTACTCAGGAGGCTGAGGCAAGAGAATTGCTTCAGCCCAATAGTTTGAGGCTGCTGTGAGCTGGATGCCATTGCACTCTACCAACATAATGAACCTAAGGAGGGAGGGGGTGGGGCCTTGGTGTGTGTCACACTTTATGCGGGCAAGACATGATTGCAAGAGGGACTTTACCTAACAATTGCAATCAGTGTAACCTGGCTTATTGTACCCTCAATGAATCCCCAACAATAAAAAAAAAAAAAAATGGTTAAGAGAAAATATCAATTTGGGTTTTAAACGTATTTAATGTATGTATGTGCTTACAGGATAGTCCAGTGGTAATATAATAATCATTCTTTTTAATCAATCTACAATTCTGAAGAAAGGTTAAAATTCATTTTATAAGATTCCTTAAAATCAGGTTTCTCCATATGGAGTGCTGATACTTCTACAGTATATTTGAAAATGTATAAAGACAGTGGCTAAATATAATGAATATCTTAATAATAGTAAGATTAGGAATGGTTCAAAATTTTTATCTAACAAATAAATAATATTAACCATTAATTTCATACTCAAATAGTATCTATAGAGAAAATCGAAATTTATATGATGTTTTAAAGATTGAAGTCTGGATGTCAAAAAGATTTCTCATTTCTCATTGGCTGCTTCAAGTTATGATTCATAAGAATCTAGGGTTACCTAATAATCCCCACTGCTCATAGGGATATTTTAAAATATTTTAAAAAATAAAATATTTTAAACAAAATATTTTAAAAAATATTTTAAACAAAATATTTTAAAATCAGAATAGTAACAAATTACTATTTTAAAATATTTTTAAAACTTTAAAAAATACATTGTTCAGGAATCTTCATGATTAATTTTATTAACAGGCTCAGTGTATCAGATCAATTTTCCAATATATCATATATCTGTATATAAACTCAATAAGTTAGGAACCTGAAACTTAGGAAGTGAGAATTCCCAGACAGCAGCAAAGATCAGGAAAAGGGCTAAACTCAAAATTGATCAGGTTCCCAACTGGTTACCTGAGCCTACCCTTAGTCCTTATTTGATTTTCTGGTAGGGGACTATTATAGACAAATACAGGGACGAATCACTGTTCTGGGCTTTGTTTGTTTTTTAATGAGCTTCTGGCTGAAGAAAAGGGTGATTTGCCACTTACACTATTTCAAACCTTTGGATGCAAATGAGTTCCAGTTGGCAAGGCCACCGTCTAATTTTGATAACAAAAGTCTTAAAGGGAAGGCCCATAAGGCATTTTACACATCAAACAGCTCTTACTGAAAGATGTTTTGATGAAATAATTACAAATGAATCAGAAGGAGTAAATTACACTTGAAATAATAACAATACTTAGCATTTTCATTTTCGAAGTGTTTAACAAATTACTAATTATTTAATTTACATTCTAGCCCATGAGAAACAGAACTAAGCTATCAGGAGGAGTGACGTGTTCAAGTCTAAAGGGCCAATCTGGAAAAAATAATATCTGGGGTTCATGCAGCAGCTGTTTCCATGAGGGGAGGCAGGAAGGCGGCGGTGGGTAAGGGACAGATTGTCTTTCGGGTACTGCCCAATATCTTTCCATTCCAACTTACAAGCCTTCAAAAAATGCAACTGCATTTTTTTTAAAGCCTCTGAATTGAAAACACTACCTTAAAACTGAATATTGTTTTAATCCCTACCTTGGTATATTTGTGAAACTGGGCTGTCTTTGGGGAAATGCATACAGAGCAAGCGACAAGCTGAGGATGATGTCTGCAGAGCAGTTCTGGTGTCACAGGACAGCACTGCGCAGAATCCAATCAGAACACCGGAGGGCGTCTTCTTCCCAGATCTCGGCCACTTAACTCTGTTGACTTCCTTCTCTGCTTCTTATTCCTTAGCTTCTACCACATATCTTTTCATGCCTCCTATTCCCTGGTGACTTCTCAGTTACTTTCCATTTGTTGGCATCCCGAACTCAAACTGAGAACTGCAGCTATTACCTCCGTGCTGATTTCTGGAGTTGATGCTGTCCACACCTGGAATTCCTTCTGCCAGCTCAGTTCTGTGCTGAAACATCACCATGCAAATGGTCCCCAAAGTAGTCTTACATTTTACGGCTACAGCAGGAAACTGACAGCAACGCATATAGTTCATGCTTATATTTTGGCTTCTTGTTCTGCCCATGCTGTGTTTGCAAAAAAGAATTGTGAATAGGCAAGAGTTATATTTCTCTAAAACCAAGCAGGCTTACTGCCTATTTTCCTAACCTCTTCCTCTTCCATACTTTCATGTTAGCTATATGTTTTGCTTATCTATTAATATATAACAAACCACACTGAAACTTAGTGGCTTAAAACACTAATTTTCCAAGGGTTTTTTGGTCAGTGCTCATCCGGTCAGTTTTTCTCCATGACATTGCCTGATGTTGTTACACATATGACTGAAATCAGCTATGAGCTCTGCTGGGGCTCAAACGCCCAGGATGGACTATCATCTCCCAAGTCTCTCTCCATACGATGTCTAAATATTTACAGTCTAACACAAGCTTCTATAAACCTGGCTGCTGATTGAACCCAAGAGGAGGTAAGCTCCAGTCTTCTTTAATACTGGGCTGAGAAGTCCCAGAACATCCATTCTACTGCATTTGCCTGGTCAAAGAAATTTATAGAACCAGCCTGTATTTCAGGATTTTAAGGAGAAGGGAAACACAACTTCCATTTTGACTTGAGGACTGAATGGTGTACACATCCAGACAGGGAAGGAATGACGGTAGCTGCTTTTCCAGATCACCTATGGCACATATGTATGAGCTCCTATAAGCATTTGAAATTGGGAGTCCTGTATGCAGTTTTGGTGGGGAGGAAGGTTTCTTAAGAGTTCTTGAAGAATTCAGCAATCTCTATTCATTCCTTAGAGATTTTCTTTTGCTTTTTGCTTGTTGGCTTGTTTTTTAAATATCTATGCTTTTCCTGATACCTTTTTAGAATAATGGGGATACAGTAAGGAAGGAGAGAGATGGGATATTTTTTCTTTTGTGGAAATCAAATTCCATCACCGATAGATAGACAACAAGCAAATCAATAAGTAAACAACAAAATATCTGACGACGATAGGAGTTTTGCAGAAAATTCATGTTATGTAATAGAGCACAAATTGTTTTCTAATGTCGATAGAGTTGAATTAGGGTTCTCTGAAGAGGAGATAGCTAATCTAAGAGCTGAGTGAAAGGAAAGGCTATAGCTAGTGTGAAGAATGAAGGCAGTGGTGAGCCTGCTATGTTTCAGGAACAGCACGAAGCCTGCTGCTGTTGGAATATCTGAGCGAAACATGGAAGGAGTGAGAAAGGAGAACAGGAGGGGTAGCTAAGGGCCTGAGTATAGAGGTCTCTGTAGGCAGTGCCCAAGAGTTTGGCTTCTATTCTAAGTCTGGTAAAAGTCATCAGAAAATTTTTAAGAATGTTTCTAATTTATACATCTGAGGTCAACTCAGAACTAGCTGATGGTTTGGATGTGGGAGGTGAGAAAAAGAATGATTAAGGTTAACTCTCAGACTCTGATTTAAACAACCAAGTAGATAATGGTACTATTTATTGCATCTGAGTAGATTGGGGAACGAACAGGCATATGGGCAAAGAAAAAAAAAAAAGACATCTTTTTTTGGCCTGTGAGTTTCAGATGTTAACTAATACCCTTATGGAATTTCAGTTTTCTCCCTAACAATAATAAAATCTCCAGTGAGGTGACATTGTTGTTGTTATTAGAACAAAAATTACCTTGTAGTTCTAGGAAAGCCACAGAAAGGTATGGGTGACTTCCTGTAGGCATTTAAATGATAGAAGAGCCCTCACCCTTTGTATTATTTCCTGGGAGAGAATATAATTAACAATTACAGGCAATGGAAATGTGCCTTCTTGTTTTTCTTTCTTTCCCCTTTCCTTCCCTCCTTTCTTCTTTCCTTTCACAGGTATTTAATTGCCTTTAGTCTCCCAAATACTGATTTAAATATTGAATACACCAGTTTGTAGTCTAGTTGAGGAGGCAGAAGTAATTAAATAGTCCCCCAAAAGCCACAAAGTTAAGATGTATGTGACTCAGCAAAGGTCACTCCTATCCTTGGCAGAAGGACCTAGTAGGAGAAAGGGCAGAGTACAGTGAGTCTCCTTAGAGGAAAGAAACTGAAATCTGACTTAGCCTTTGGTAGTTTAACCATAAACACTTTTAAAAGGATTGAGTAGTCTTGATCAAAGCTTAAAAGCAAGAGAAGAAAAAGTGAGCAAATAAGAACGGGGAACCAGGACTACATTACATTAGGTTTGGGGAAGACTTTGTCTTAATTTGTAGTCAAGTCTAGAAACTCCTGTAGACTTCTGTTTCATCAGAACGATGGCTGAGAACATGAATGGGAGCTGCACGACCCGTTACACTGGGGCATAAGCAGGGGCATCACTTTTGCTCCTGAGGGAAACAGTAAGAACACAGCCCCAAGGTGAGTTAACAGGGCTGACTATGAAAGACACACTGTACAGGATGCAAAGTGGGGCATTAACAAGATATTCACTCTCCAGCTGCCTCCTGTTTGAAACTGAACAAGCCTTTGAAATAAATAAGCCCCTGGTACGGGCAGTTGAGAGGAAAGGAAGGTCTTCCAAGTGAGGCTACTGGCATTGTGGCTAAGCTGGGCAAATGATGGATGGTATTTGCACCAATTAAAGCATTCACACCAACAATACATAGCACCAAATTTTTGGATTGTCCAATGAGAAGCAATCGTTGCATAGGACATAGGGTGACGCCTCTAGAGCTAAACCATCTGGGTTCAAGTCCGTTTCTATGGGTACTAACAACTTTTTAAAATCTCTATGTGCCTCAGCTTCCAATAACAGTAATCAGGTTGATTTGAAGATTAAATCATTTAATTATCACAAAAATCAAATAACAGAAACTAGAATATAACAGACACTCAATAAATGCTATTTAAAACAATACATTATTTTAAACATATATTAATTACAGCCATGTTGAAACCCCTGGAATAGAAAAAATCATGCTGTTCCTTAGTTTCATCATACTAAGAAAGAAAATAAATAGAATAATGTAACTTTCTAGAAGTTTTGGTCACTTTTGGATAGCAAAAGAATAAACTCAGACTGGTGCACCAGTTCCTAGATAACTATTATACTTGTCCTTAGGAAATAACTGTATTTCAAGAATTCAAAGGGGACTGTAGTGACATACTGAGTTACTGACCAAATGCATAGGGAATCATCAATATAAAAGACTGTGGATAAATAGGAAATATTTTATTCCATTCCACCCATCTAGCATCTATAATCATTTGAGCCAGACAGGAACAGAGCTCAGTTTTGTTTTTATGTTCTTTGGAGAAAAGACTTGGTTCATAAATAACTAGAAAGAATATGATCGCAATGAGAATGTGTTAGCTTATATACAATTTGTTTTCAAATGATTTGAGTGCCCTGTATTTGTTTATAAATTGTCATTTACTCATCAGAGTAGGTCACTAGGGTTATTTACTGACTACCCCCCACCTTATTTTTCCTACCACTATTATGGTGTATGGAATTCACATGAGGAACACACTTCCATAGTTAAAGTCATACACCTTGAAATTTAATGAATTATGGCATTTTCTCTTGATTGACCAAAGCATAAATATTCAGACAAATATGAATAGTTTTGAACCAAAAACTATGTTATTTTTCAAAGTCTAAAAATATTTATTTATATACACATATATTTAGTTACTTATATCAATTGTCCATTAACTTTAACTTCTAACTTTCTGCTGTTTAAACAGATTGCTCACTTTATTCATTCAGCATTCACAAATGTTCATTAATCATCTGCTGTGTGAGACACTATTGAAGCACTATGGTTAAAAAAAGTAGCCAAGATCCAAGACAGAATATTGCATTCACTTACAGGCAGGCTCCAACACAATGTACAGTGGGAAAAAATGTCAGTAGCCTCATAATCTTGGATACTTACTGAGATAAAGTTAATTGTGAAAGGAAAAGTCAGAGAGAGAAATCTGGACAAAGGAAGGAAGAAAGTAAAGAAGAAGGGAAGGAAATGAGGGAGGGAAGGAAGGACAGAGGGATGGAGGGAGGAGGAGGGAGGAGGAGGGAGGAAGAGAGGGAGGCAAGAAAGAAGGAGAGAAGGGAGGGAAGGACAGAGTGGGGGAGGGAGAGAGGAACGAAGGAAGGAGCCTCTTTCTTTGACTGTCCCACTATTAAAGGTTTAATGTGACAGACAGCTATATCAAGAGATCTCAAGGCAATTTTCATTACCAATCATCCCATTTTATTTTGAAAAATAGACTAGTCATCCGGATGTCCTTATATAAGGCTATGACTGTAAGGCTCCAAGAGCAGTCTCTTCTTCTACCTGCAAGAAGGAAGATTTCTAAGAGGGTGTGTCAGTAGGCACAACACATATACACCCCACACACACACTTTCCTAGTTGAAACTCAGGATTTTCTTACCCACAGCTTCTCTAAAGTATTAGCAAAACTTCCTCTGTTCCTATTAGGTCCCATAAACACAAGCAAATCACCAAAAACTCATTGCTTAGGGTGCTACTTTATGTTTACTTAAAAGTGCTCCATTTTACTGAACAGTGGGTAATTGGGATTTGGAGATAAGTCTTAAAGGCCCACCTTAGCTGCTGTGGTGGGCCAGGCGCGCTGGCGTGGTCCAGCATGTAGTTACGGGGACATCTAGTGGTTAGGTCTAGGAGTATATCATCTAAAAGAAACTGCAAACGTGGACTCATTTCCCCCAGAGGGACTATGGCTGTGTGCCAGAAAGGGTGGTAACGAGCAAGAAAAGTTAATTTAAAATGTTACATCAGACTCAACTGGTAGTAACTTGCTGATTTTGGAGCTTAAAAAATTTAGGATGATAATAAAGACAATAGTTAAAAAAAAAAAAATCAACGCAAAACCCAACAAACAAAACAGGTGAATTAAGCAAATCACTGTCTATAGGTATGATTTCAGGGTTCCTGCTTTACCTGAGAGGGGATAACCATTTTTATCATGTTAGGAATGACATATCAAGTAGTGGAAACTTTAGCATAACGTTTTATTTGTACATCAAAATACAAATTTCCCTGAAAGAGGGAACACAATGGCTTGCATCAGTCACTACTAACATTTCAACAAGAGTGGACGTTGACATATGTGGGAGAGAAGGGTTAAAGTAATGTTTTCCTGGGTTGGAAAAGGGATGTCATGGTCATTAGATTACACTAATATAAACAATGACCTGATTTTAATTAATCAAAGAATGTTATCTGGAATCCAACATTCTGAAAAAACAAGTGATTTAGAGGGCTATTTTATAATTTTCCAAGTGGAGGAAGTGGTAGAAAACTAAATAAAAACTCAGGAGAGAGGTAGGTTGAAAATGCACAAGAAAACACACACACACATACACACACACACACACGTGTGCACTTCCCTACACTCAGCCTGTCATCCTGGCCAACGCTGTAGAGGAGTTTTACAATTAAATTTTGTTCCTTCATTAAAATGTAACCCTGATGTAATGAGACCAAAATCAGGTCCAGCAACATTTTTTTCTCTCTAGGATGGAGGAGGAAGAAATATTATAATAAAACCTGACTATCTCCATAAATATACCCTAAAGCACTATTTAGCCTGTGGAAAGTTGACACTTCCATCTGAAACTTGGGTATTTCAAATTAGAAACAATAGCAGAGTATCAGGTATATATATATCAACTGCTTTATAAGATAAGATCTTGCATAAAGAGAAAGGGGCGTGGGGTGGAGTAGGTAGAGATTCGACAGGTGGTCGTATTGTGCCTTTTACTCTCACTGCCTCAATAAAACACCCGGATGACCCCAAATTATATCCCAACACCTTAGAGGAGGGAAATAGTGTAAACTTGCAGAGGATACTAGAAGAGAAAACACAAAAGTTTGTAATATTATTGGGTTGAGAAACCTATATCATAGTACTATTTGTTTATCAACAGTATTAGCTTTTGTTTCTTTGGAAAACAACTACCATTGTCAAAGCATATAAACACTCCTCTTCCTCTCACTAATTTTAATCATACCCTGCCACTCTTGATATCTATGTAATAATCATGATATGTTTAAATCAAAACCAATGATCCTGAATGAAGACAACTAACATAAATTCCGAATTGTGCTTCCATATGTGTTATTTTACTTTCTGAACGTTGCTCCTATTAATCCCAGATTCTACATTTCTTGTTTTTTTTTTTTTTTTTTTTTTTTTTGTAGAGACAGAGTCTCACTGTACTGCCCTCAGGTAGAGTGCTGTGGCGTCACACGGCTCACAGCAACCTCCAGCTCTTGGGCTCATGTGATTCTCTTGCCTCAGCCTCCTGAGCAGCTGGGACTACAGGCGCCCGCCACAACGCCCGACTATTTTTTTTTGTTGCAGTTTGGCCGGGGCTGGGTTTGAACCCGCCACCCTTGGCATGTGGGGCCGGCACCCTACTCACTGAGCCACAGGTGCCACCCACCCGATTCAACATTTCTAATTTGCCTTCTCAGCCTAAAAAGTATACTAGATCTGAATGTGATTCAAATTGTAAGACTTAGTAAATAGTTGACAGATGGAAGAATATTTAACATACTATCTCTATATGTATACATCTAGGTCCACTCTTTTCAGAATTCCTAGTAACTATTCCTAGTTACTTAAATAAAGGCCTATAGACCTGTAGAAGTGGCAACGATCACCTGGGATCTTCCCAGAAACAGGTATTTCTCAGGCTCCTCCTTTGATCTCTGATTTATTTATAAAGGTATTAGAATTTGAAAAGCACTGTCACATTCTTTGAATCCTTCTCCCCCCTAAATCTGCAGAATCCTCATCCTTGGTGGGGTCAGGGGAAGGGAAGAAGGCCTAGAAATCTGTTTGCTTCATAGATTTCTCAGATTATTTCTCAAAAAGTAAGAAAATTTGAAAAATTCACTACTTTCTATTTTCTTGTATGGAACAACTTCACTGATGAAGACTGGTCAAAATCTTTTGTCAAGTCATTTTGCTTCCATAAGCCTCACCCTTGGATCTACAAAATAATCTTCATAGGGCTGCTGAAGCCCCAGTGATACAATGTACAGGGAAGGACTCTATGCACATCAAAGTCCACAAATAGAAAAATGCATTACCATTCTGATGTGCTTGCAAATGTTCCCATCATCTGTGTCTTAGAAGTTTCCACTCTACAGGGACAAAAAAGAAGGGCACCATTCTTTTTAGAGAGTCAGCTCGGGTAAGCGAGACTTTCTGCTTGGGAAGAGCACAGGGATTTTCTCCCATCAATATTAAGAGGAGAATGTGAGGTAGCTTAAAGTCTGCAGATCTGCACAGCTGTGGCTCAGCTAGCAGCTGGTAATACAGCATTCATATCATGCTGGCTCAGCTAAGAATACTCTTTCTATTCTTGCCTGCTTTTTGTTTTGTTTTGTTTTGCTTTCAGGCTGAGGTGTAAGGGGGAAGAAAGCACTATCGGAACACATTCCACATTTATCCTGAATTTTATAAACCTGTTAATTTTCTCAGTTAAAATCAAGAATGGGCAGGTGGGTCCCATCTGCCCTGGAAGCAGCCAACATACGAACCACTGAGTGGGGACAAAAGTCCACAAGGTTTGCGTTTCTTGATTTTCTGTGATATAGGATATTGATGCTGCCTTTTATTATAATCACAATCACCAATGGTGACAAAAAGATTGCAGGACTGAAAATAATGCTATAAACCTAAGATGATATTATTGCATACTATAGGTGATATAGTTATACTGTATGTGCAAGAGAGCATTCATGTTAGCACAACATCAGAATGTGAGTCCAGTAATATTTCATGGAGATACCACTTTTATTACTATGAAAAACATTAATGTATATTAAAGAGAAGTGATAAATAAATTTCTAGATGTGTGATCTCACACTTTGGCAAAATATTTAGACTCAGTGGGTCTCCTATTTTGTTACTAAAGAGAACGAGTCGATCTATACCAGAATGACAGGATGTTGGTTTCTCAATGTTAATTTTCTTATTTAATAAGGGTTAACTTTCATGAAGTGTCTAATAAGAAACAAGCATTAAACTATGTGCTTTACAAACATTATTTAAAATGAGCAGGTACCAAAGCCTATGTCCCCCAAAAACTTATGCCATAAGAAAATGTTTTAACTCCAATAATAAAAAAAAGAGAAAATGTTTTTATCCTATGTGCTCATATGAGAGTCACATGGGTATCTGTCAATAAATATATTTCCATTCATAATACAATTATTTTATAAGTCATTGATTCCCAGTTGGGTTTCATAGAACACAATTTGCTAAATGTTAACTGATGTTTCACAAAAATAGTGTTCCATAGTCAAATAAGTTGGAAAAACACTGAATTAAATAAAATCAAGCATGATTTTTTAATATTAGACTTCTTATAGTCTTCAAATAATAATTGTTATATATCTCCATAAAAAGAAAATAGCACAGAAGGTTCCTCAAACATATAAAACCCAGAAACTGTTTCTTCTCTGAATACACAGCAATGTTTTGCTTTCAAAAATATTAGCAGATGTATTTCACAGCATCTAAGGTAGACAGACGTACTCTCTTTTAAAGATGTCAAGGGTGGAAGGACCAGGTTATTTATTCCAGTATTTTTATAATTCATTTAGTTACCTTGGGTATCCTATTGTTTTTATAGATATTCCGTACAAAACTATAATTTCTGGTAAGATTAAGGGGGACAGGGAGGTGGGGTGTGGGGGAGATGATGTGAAAGAAGCTGGACACATTCTTAACTTGCCAAAGTCCCACAGTGGCAATAATGTCTATGGATTTGGTTAGAAAAAGCCAAGAACCTTTTCTAGAAATGAGTCAGCAGCCTCCACTGCCTGATGTTGTGCAGATATCTTTATGTGCCATAATCATTATTGTAAGCCTAATTTACAGCATTTACTTCCACTTCCAAAAGCAAGGCCAGTTGAATTCAGGTTATAAAATTCTACTTCTCCAAACTGTTTTTCCTTGCAGAGTACAGCTTAGCTCCAGATGACTTGGACCAATGCTCCCCACAGCTGAATGGAAAACTGCTCATCTTTCAAGATTCCCTATAACTAGTACCCTAACCCCTCTGAAATGAGGTTCCAATGTCCAGCATTTAAGAAGGGAGAAGAAACAAGCACTGAGATTTTCTTATAATGTGTTTTCATCTGATAATCTAATAAATCTGATAAGTCTTAAAACCTAATCAATGAACAGATAAAAGGAACCATGCCATCTGCAAAATTTTGATGTTAGTATTTTCATTCCAACTTAAAATACTTGATCCTCCTCAATTGTGTACAAAAAAAGACCCTGTTACTAAGTGTAACATAGTATTAAACATAAGCCCTGGCTGAGCTTCCAGAAAAAGACATCATTAGAGATTGTATTTTGGGGACCTGACAATAAACTTTTATTCCTTACCTTACTTCAGCATCTTGAGTTAACTCACCTCTGAAAATGTGATAAAAATATTCAAAGGTCAACTACTGCTGAGAAGAGAAGGCTCTAACTAATTAGTTGTACAGTCTAGTCCAGGCGTCCTCAAACTTTTTAAACAGGGGGTCAATTCACTGTCCCTCAGACCGTTAGAGGGCCAGACTATAGTTAAAAAAAAAAAAAACAAAACTATGAACAGATTCCTATGCACACTTCACATCTTATTTTGAAGTAAAAAACAAAATAGGAACACATACAATTCACACAGCTTCATGTGGCTCACAGGCCACAGTTTGAGGACACCTGGTCTAGTCTCTCTGAAATCTCCCTACCATTTACCTTTTCCCATAATCTCTCCAAACTTTTGCTGTCTTCCTTTCCAGCAACAAAGCCTCTCTGTATTTCCATCTCTCTTTTTTCTTATTAAGAAACACAAACGCACAAGTTCTAGAAATTATCCTCTCTACTGGTGATTCAAAAGGGATTTAGTATAAAAAAGAAAGGAACAGTTCATGTCTAGAAAGAACCCACAAGCCTTTCTATAAACTCACCTCCAGGTTTTGGTTGATTATTCCAATGCTTGCTCTCGAGAATGTTTCTGCCCTATTCCAATGTCTATTTATTTGTTGTATTCTCCACATTCATTCATTACCTCATTTTTTTTTTCTTTTACTACAAAATCCCCTGATATTTTTGGGCCAGAGAACATAGAGGACCTGGGAAGGAAGGACAAACATGAGATGGTGCCTGTTAGAGGTGCCCACAGCTTTGTGAGACAACATGGCAGGACTGGACAAAGAAAGAGACCCAATTTGTGCTATTTTCACACAAGTAACAGAACCTTATTGTTTAGGTCCATTTTATTGTTGGTTCTTCCTATCGACATTATTTATTAAACATTTAAACAGATGCATGGTACTTACAGTAAATCTATTATATGTCAGGCACTTACTAGATACTAGTTGAAAAAGATTCCTGTTCTTGTAAATCTATATTCTAATGATGTAGACAGATCAGCTACAAGACCATTAACACATAAATAAAGTAATAAAAATTTTTAAAAGGAACTGAAAGAAGAGCTGAGATGGAAGACAACACAGAGATGGTGGCTGTGTGGAAAGCCCTATTTTAGTTAATAGGGATGAAAAAAGCATTACTGTGAAGGTAGAGTAGACTCTGTCCGGAGGGACTCAGGAGGCCGGAGCACTCTAAGTAAAGAGAGAACGACATGAAATGAGATGGGGAAAACAAATACGTTTCAAACCAGTTAGCGTATCACTCAAGGTCTTCTAAGTCCGGCTCCAAATTAACTTTTCCAACAATATCAGCAACATTTACCATTTAGCTTTCTACCCACACAGGCCTAGCTCTTTCTCATTATTTCATCATTTATTCATGTAATATACAGTGAATGAACACCTGAGGGCCACAGGTAAGAACAATAAATGCATTCTAAATGCAAAAGGATAGATTTGATGAATTGGCTGATGTCTTTAATTTTAACTGTATTTTTCTTTTAGCCCTTGATTAATACTTTCTTTTAGCCCTTGATTAATATTTAAAAAGGTAAATTTCTACCTCCTGTAGAGGGAAATAGGTTAGAAAGAAGAGTGAAAGGAAGAAGAAAAATTATGAGCATGGTATAAAATCCAATGATAGGGACAAGGGACAACTAAAAAAGCTACATGGAAAGACACACACTGCATATTTCAAAAAGTACAGTCCAGAAATTGCGTCTCTAGTCCAAAATGCCATCTAATGGAGGGATGCTAGTTAACTCATTTGTTACGATAATGCTCAGACAATAAATGAGTCATGAAGAGCCTTTCCTCTCTTGGAAATTGGAAACTGTCTCTCTCTTCTCTTTTCAGGACATGTGATACACGACTGAAGAAACTCAGCAGTGGAGCTACATGAAAACTGAGACCTACGTCAGCTGTATTTGACACATTTTTTTGTGAGGACTCTTGCTGAACACACTGAGGGAATCTGAAAGTTTTGAGCACAGTCAGGCATCCTGAATGAGAAACAGAAGCTCACCTTCCCTTCCCACCCTTCGTATGTCTTTGTGATGGTGTCATAGTCCTCGGGAGGCGAGGTGGCTGAGACAGCAATAGTACTGAGGAGCTGGCACTTGCTCTGCAGACCAGGCCATGGACGTCTTCCTGGATCTAACTGTACCATGGTTCATTATTGTGAGATGCAGGGTTTATCAGCCACCCCAAAGTTATTTCCATCCTCTTTTTTCTTTCCACCTCTCATATGTTTTCCCAGCCTGCACTACAGTAGAGACAGCCATCTCAACTCAGTCCTCCTTCAGAGACATAAGCTGGCAGACTTTGGAAAAACTTGTTTTTTACCAATTAAAAAAAAAAAAAGTGGACATAGCTGGCAGGTCTCTCTCCAATCTTCCTTCCTCTGCCTTGAATGAAGAAAAGATGGTGAGAACTTCAGCAGTCATCTGGCAACAAAGAGATCAAGGCCAGCAGAGTCTCTAGTCTTGCTTGACACTGTTAAGTCACAGAACCAAAACATACAATTTCTGGACTTCTTGTTAAGTGAGAAAAATGAACCCGAATTCATTTAGGTTTCTGGAGACAGATTACTGTTATTTGTAGCCAAGAGTTGTATTAACTAATGCAAACATCTCTAAAGTAAAGCCATACATTTAAGATAGGGAAAAAAAATGAAAACAAACAAACAAAAATCCTCCTAGTACAATCATCATTAGCATTTTGGTATATCACTATTCAAGCTTTCTAATTTACATCTACAGTTATAATTTCTTTATATGATTGTCATTATACATAGTCTTCCAGGCCATACATTTAGTAGCTGCCTTATATTTATGCTTAATTAATTTACCCATATCTTTATGTTTCACATGTAAGTTGACACCATTATTTGCCTTTCTAAACAACTTCATTAGCACATTTATGCATATTGCATTGTTCATACTTCCTCAAGATAGATTTCCAGAAGGAGGTCAAAGTAAATAAACAATTCCACAACCCAGAATACATAAAATCAAATTGTTTTCTAAAAAGGTGCTATGCCAATATACCCTGCTATTAACAATATATGAATTTATCAGCTAAATCAACATCGTTTTCCTACACTAACTATTAATATGAAAAATCAACAGATAACTTTGAGAAACAAGAACACTTTTTAAATGATTTTAATTCCAGATGCTTACGCTTGGTATCTTTTGTTGCATTTGTTATCTCTATCGTTATCTCTTCATTGTCTTTCTTGCTATGAAACTAGCTGTTATATTTTCATACTGTATAATCTAAAATAGTTCATCTATCTTCGAATTTCTACCTAACAATTATCATGCCTTATGCACATAGAATATTCTACATTGCAGAAAATGCTGTTGAATCAGATATAATTCTCTTTCAATAAAAGGATAAGTCTGATTTCAGAGAATGTAAGGAATTTATACCAGGTCACAGAACTATGAAACAGTAGTGTGGAAGGCAGGCAGGCTGAATTTCTCATGGGACATCCAACTTAGTATGAAGTGCCCAGTCAGGGGAATGTCTGCATGACTATCCCTGCGTACGGATTCAGCAGCACAGGCGGGCAAAGTTAGGCAAGTTAAGATAGCTCAATGGGATGAATTTTATTTCCCTCCTTTCTCTTCTCCCTGTATAGCTTATCTGGCTGGTTCAGATGTTCCATTACCCTATGTCCCTGTTTACCCTTTACCCAACCTTCCTGGGGCCTGTGATCTCCCCTCTCTCATTTTTAGTATGCTCTGTACAGCAACCAATAAAAAGACTCCTCTGAAAAGCACCATAGGTTGCTGTGTTGTTTTTAGGTTGCCACCAGGCACCTGAAACAATGTATAGCCTTACAGGATTCTAGGCTGTATGCTATAAGTTTGGTGTAAATTCATGATTTCTCCAGCACCGACTTCCTTGCTGACCACTGTCCCAAGTTGGGGTCCACAGAAACCTCAATGTCGTAAAACTTGTATTTCTGACTTCAAGTCCAGGACTCTCTCTAGTTCAACAAATTATTTTTGGATTCGACATAGGTGCTAATCTAATCTCATAATAATAACTCAGATAATCAATCCGAAAAAGAATTAACAAGGCCTAGAAGAAACCAATTGGCTAAAAGAAACAAATTTAGCAGAATGAGTCTCAATTTCCTATTACCTTTTCCTTTGTTCCCCGAGTAGGTTTTATATAGCATAAAGGAGTTAAAGGAAAACTCAGAGCAGCCTATGACGAGTGGGGCACAGGCAAATTCAACGAATGTGAGGGAGTTTTGGAAACTCTAGTGCTATACAATATTTGGCCTACAAAAATAGGCCAATAGCTATAGAGCATGGTGTCCTTGAGAAAAAATACCAACAATAATAAGTACAGGTGTACTTCCATGTCCGTGAGTTCCCCAACACATCACCCTGATACCAAAACCAGGAAAACACCCAACCACACAGGAGAACTATAGATCAATTTCATTACGAATATAGTTGCAAAAATACTCGATAAAATCTTAGCCAATAGATTATGGCTACACATTTACAAAATTATACATCACAGGCCAGGTGGGGTGGCTTATGCCTGAAATCTTAGCACCCTGGGAGAGCAAGGCAGGTGGATTGCCTGAGCTCACAGGTTTGAGACGAACCTGAGCAACAGCGAGACCCTGCCTCTAAAACTAGCCAGGCGTTATGGCGGGTACTTACAGTCCCAGCTACTTGGGAGGCAGAGACAAGAGACTACATTGAGCCCAAGAGTTAGAGGTTACAGTGAGCTATGATGCTACAGCACTTTACCAATGGTGACAAAGAGAGATTCTGTCTCAAAAAAATTGTACATCATAATCAAGTAGGCTTCATCCCAAGGAGGCAAGGCTGGTTTAACATGTCCAAATGCAGGGTGGTGCCTGTGGCTCAAAGGAGTGAGGCACCAGCCCCATATACTGGAGGTGGCAGGTTCAAACCCATGCCCGGCCAAAAACTGCAAAAAAAAAAAAAAAATACAAATCCATAAGAGTTCCAAATATGTGGATTTGACCACACACAGATCAAAAATGTTTGAAAATATAAATGGTTGCATTTGTACTGAACGCGTACCGATTTTAATTTTTTTGCCAGTATTCTCTAAACAATATAGTATAACAATAATTTACATAGGATTTACTTTGTGTTACATATTATAAGTAATCTAGGATGATTTGAATTACATGAAGCATGTCCATAACTTATATGTGAACACTGTACCATTTTATACAATGGACTTGAATATCCACTGATACTTAGGAATGAACACATTATCTTTATAATAGTGGCTCCTCAGTCATCCAGCAGAGGAAGCATTGAACCAGGGACACCGTAAACGTGAAAATGAGTTGGGACCAGGTGCAGTGGGCCATGCCTGTAATCCTAGCACTCTGGGAGGCTGAAACAGGTGGATCGCCTGAACTCAGGAGTTCCAGACAAGCCTGAGCAAGAGCGACCCCATCTCTACTAAAAATAGAAAAAAAAAAATACTAGCTAGACATTGTGGTGGGCACCTACAGTCCCAACTACTCAGAAGGCTGAGGCAAGAAGGTTGCTCGAGCCCAAGAGTGTGAGGTTGCTGTGAACTATGACACCAGGGCACTCTTATCTACCCAGGGCTACACAATAAGATTCTGTCAACAGAGAGAAAAGAGAGAAGGAAATGTGTCATGTAAGCTTCTGGCTTACATACAAGTTTCAATAGGCATTTACCTGTTTGCATGAACTAAAATGTTTATAGAAAAAAAGACATTGAGTACACAACCTGAGTACACAATCAGGTGAAGGAATAACATTGTAGAGGAAAAAATAATTATGTACAGAAATAGGGAGAAGAAAATAAAATTGAGGTGTGTTGTTGCTACTGAGGCACAAAATCTCCATTTCTATTCCTTCCTTCTTAGCTCCAACAGTAAGTTACATCTCAGGACTTGGAGAAAGGATGATTTCACATGCAACCTTCAGTTCAACATACCTCTTTTTTTCACATGTCCTAAGAAGCTGCATGAAGAAAACAGTGAGGCCATGATGCCACACAGAAGACATTCTGAGGCTGCCTGGATGCCTCTCAGGAGATTGCAAGTAGTTTGTTTTTGTTTGTTTGTTTTTATTTCAGGTTAATTTGAGGGTACAAAGAAATAGGTTACAATGTTTGCAATTGTTAGGTAGAGTCCCTCTTAGGGAAAAACTCATGATATTGGCCTAGAAAAAGATTTTATGAAGAAGACTTCAGCAGCAATCATGACATCAATAAAAAATAAACAAATGGAACTTAATTCAGCTGAAAACCTTCTGCACAGTCAAGGACACAAGAATTAAAACAAAAAGACAACCTCCAGAATGGGAAAAGATATTTGCATGGTATGAAACTGACAAAGGGTTGATAAGTAGGATCTACAGAGAACCTGCATTAATCAACTAAAAAAGAGCAAACAATCCCACCTACCACTGGGCAAGAGACCTGAACAGAACCTTCTCTGAGAAAACAGATGAATAGCTCATAAACATACGAAAAAATGCTCCTCACCCCTAATCATCAGAGAAATGGAAATCAAAACCAGCCTGAGATATCATGTAACTCCAGTGAGAATGGCCCACATTACAAAGTCTTGAAGCAAGTAAGCAGTTTTTAAGGGAAAGAAGAGATTGTAGAAGGGAGTGACAGAGGGACACAAAGACGAAATGGAAGAAAGGCAGGAAAGGAGATGAGGTAGAAGGCACGGAAACTGGCATCAAGTTCTGGGGGCAGGAGAATGGCATAGTGAAAAGATCCTGGGAATGGAAATCAGACGACTTACGTTGGATTTTTTTAACAGTAGCCTTTTATTTTTAATACCTATTATGCCATGAATTCATGGGGAACAGGTTCCAACACCTTATGCTCCCAGTCCATTGGTTCTCTTGATTCTCCTGTGTGCTATGCTGTACACCTATTATGCCAGAAATTCTTGGGGAAAAGGCTCCAGCATCTTATGCTCCTGCTCAAATGGTCCTCTTGCTTGTCCTGGGTGCTATGCTGTGTACCTATTATGCCATGAATTACTGGGGAACAGGTTCCAGCACATTATGCTCCTGCTCCATTGGTTCTCTTGGTTTTCCTGTGTGTTATGCTGCGTGGCCATTATGCCATGAATTCATTGGGAATAGGCTCCAGCACCTTATGCTCCTGTCCCATTGGTTCTCTTGGTTTTCCTGTGTGCTATGCTATATGGCCATTATGTCATAAATTCATGGGGAATAGGTTCTGGGACCTTATGCTCCCAGTCCATTGGTTCTCTTGGTTTTCCTGTGTGCTATGCTGTATACCTATTTTGCCATGAATAGGCTCCAGCACCTTATGCTTCTGCTCAAATGGTCCTCTTGGTTCTCCTGTGTGCTATGCTGTACACCTATTATGTCGTGAATTCATAAGGAATGGGTTCCAGGTTCTCAGGCTCCTTTCCATTGGTTCTCACAAAGTGGGCTTCTCTGGATGGAGCAGGCAACTGCTTCAGTTGAACCCAGGTTCCTTTTTCTTTGGCTTCCTTCTTTTTCTGATCATTTTCTTTCACATGTTTCAGGAAGCTATCTTGGCTCTTAGAGTGCTTAATATGCTCAATACAAACACTAATCCTCTTGGTAAGAATCTTGCCCTTATTTATTTACAACAATGCCAACAGCGTGCTGGGTAAAAGTATAGACTCTTGCAGTTTTGCCAACACCTGTCCCTTGATTCTACAATGTCACCTTTTTTTTTTTTTTTTGAGACAGTTTCATTTTGTCACCCTGGGTATAGTGCCGTGGTGTCACAGCTCACAGCAACCTCAAACTCTTGGACTCAAGTGATCTTCTTGCCTCAGCCTTCCAAGTAGCTGGGACAACAGGCACCCACCACAAAGCTCAACTACACAATGTCACCTTTCTTGTTGATCCACATGCATGTGGCCAAAGAAAGAATTCCACATTTTCCGAAAGACCTAGAGAACATGTATTGGGTCCCCCTTCTCTTTCCCTTTGTGTTTATCGTTTTGGTGAATTACTGGAAGATGGCATCTCTGGCTGAACGTCCTATGTTAGAATTTTGATGGCTCTACCTGTTAGTTGCATAATGTTGAACCCATTACTTAGTTTTTTAATCCTCATGATTCCCATCTGTAAATTGGGGAACATAACAACACCTTTCTCAAAGAGTTAACTGGAAAAGTTACATATAAACATCTAGGAATAAAACATATTAATAAAATTATTAATTTATGACAAAAAGTAACTTTTTCTTCCTTTCTTCCTTCAAATAAATAATTAAGCAGGAAGAAGAAATCTACAATGTATATGAAACAGTGGCTGTGTGTGTGGAAGTACATGTATGTATGTAAAACTTATTGCCATAGGTGTCTAAGGAAAGTTTTTTTTTTTTTTTCCTTTCTACAATAAAGCTGTTTTTATTACAAACATTACTGATATTGAGTTCAGTGTCTGGCACATAGTAGGTTCTAAATATTTGTTAGTTGAAAAAGTAAGTGATAACTCAGAAAGATTATAAAATAACACTGAATGAATGACAACCTTCCAATGAGCAAAGTCTAAAATCTTCATGTAAGCTGCTCTGCAGTTGAAAAGGTCTGTATTTATTGAACCAGGTTACTCTTTTTTAAGAAAACACAGAAAACAGCACCTTGAAAAATTCACAAATGCATTCCCATCCCAATTTTAATCTCATAAAATGAATAATGCTTGAGTAATGGATAAGCTTGCTCCAGTTAACTACTGATGTGTAATAAAGAAATATGGGTAGACTTAAAACAAATGTTTCTTGTATCTCATACTCTCAGTGCTGGACAGGTGGTTGCTCTGCTTGTTTCAACTTTACCCCTTATTCAGCTGGAAGAGAGGCTGGGTTGGATGGCCCTAGACGGCCTCACTCACACATTTAGCAGCTTTTGCTGGCTGTTAGTGGCAGGAAATGTGGGTAATGAAGGGACTGGTGGGTCAGTTTTCCTGTATGTGACCTCCAGTAGGATGGATGGCCTTCCTTTCATAGTGATCTCAGGGAAGATCTCCAAGAGAGGAAAATGAAAGTGATGAGGCTTCATAAAGTCTATCCTTGTAGGTTATGTAATGTCTGCCAAATTCCATGACAGCAAATCACGAAGCCAGATTGAAGGGATGAGGACACAGACTTCACTTTTCAATGGGAGCCACAATGTAAAATGATGCACATACTGGCACATGTGGAATTGGTGGCTTTATTTTTTAATTTATCACAGACATTTAAGGAGAAAATATTCTTCTTTTCCTTACCAGGAAGACCGTAGTCCATTGCTAGACGGTATGCAACAAAAGCATTTTTATTTTAAGTTTAACAAATGAAGTCTTTAGGTACCAGAGTAAAGTGCAAAAAAAAGTTCTGAAACCACAAAATTTAGGCAAAAATTACATCCTGTTGAACATCTAATCAAACTCAGTATTGAGAAGAAATAAAGAAAAGAAAGCAGAGTAGGCCATCATTTTAATTATGCAGAAGATCTGGGCTTGGAAGCCATAATTTTAGCATAAAGCATGCGATGAATGTGACCATATGTCTGGTAGAATATAAACTGCTTTGAAACAAGACTAGTTTCTCAAATCCTGGCTCAGCCAGTTATTAGTTGTATTATCTTTGGCAAATTACTTAAGCTCTCTAAGCCTCAGTTCCTATGTAAACTAGACGTGCACATAAAAACAAGAATAATAATATTATTATTACTGGCATACGGTAAGAATTAAACAAGATCTATATGAATCCCTGTCCAAGGCATAAAATAAATACTCAAAAAATAGTAGAAATAAATGAAGTACGTAACTAAACAATTACCCGGTTTCCAATTACAAAGTCTACTCAACTCTATTTTTAAGCTACTAATACGCCATGAAAAAAAAACCTATACTTAATTATTTAAAAAGTGTCTGATTCTTTGAGTCCTAAAAGGGTGAGATTTTAGAATCCCAAGGAAGTTAGTAGATTATCTTCCTGTTATTTTTGCCCCAAAGTAAGTTTTTTTTAGAAAAATTTGATGTGCAAGGTCCTGAGAGTTTGTAAAGAACTTCTATGAATAACTTAACCATATAAAACCTATTGATAATACCTATTAATATGTTCACCATAAGACAATCATCAAAGCATACAATAAAATTTAACTAAATATGGGATCACAATCTACTATACAATAATCTTCCAGCATTAATACAAAATTCTGATTGCAGAGAAACATAAAACAGTTGGTTGAGATTCATAAAACAAAGGACTCCTGTTCTTCGCTCTCTTCTGTGAGAGAGAGAGAGAGGGAGGAGAGAGAGACTGGACAAACCATATAAACATATCATACAAATATTAGTGTATTTCACAGTAACCCTAGCAAGTTCACCTATCACAGAGAGGTGTGTATGTGTGTGTATTTGCATACGCAGTACGTTGTTAACATCTTTAATGCTTACTTGAAGTTATGCCTTCCTTTTCTATCATCTTAGCTTGCTTAATAGTCTTTTCCTCTGTGTTGCCCCTGCACTAATTGGGCAAATGTGATAATTTGTGATGGGTCTTCAACTCATTAGTGTAATTTAGTCAGGTCCTACTGTATTTCACCAGACACGAACCAGGCTGATGTACATTTCTGTTTTAGGAGCTCTATTTCATAAGCATCCACCATTTCTGCTTTAAAATTAACAAATGACCATCCCTTACTCAATCAGCTGTTTGTGACACTGGGCTGCATAAATATATGTGGTGTCATTTATAAATAATTTTAGGATGCAACATAGCAACAATTAACATTTGCATATAGCTTTAAAGTTTACAGAGCTTTTCTTATATATCTAAACACAAGAATCCCATGTATTCCCTTGTGAATAAAGAAAGGGTCTTTGTGTAAATATATGTATGTTTTTTTAATGACTTAAAAGAAAACATTTCAGAATATTCCAAATAGAAGTTTTTATTTTTTCACATATCTGCTATATAATCTTGGCCAATTTAATCTCTCTGAGCTTAAATTTTCCCATCTTTAAAATTATGTGTTTCATAACTTTTGGGAGAGGAGAAGCAAATATTCTTATAATGAATATAAACTTCAAAATATAACATTGACCACCTCCATCCATCTGTTGGCCAGTGTGTAGAACCTGTAGCAAGCAAATGCTGAACATATGCTAGGGGCCATCATGACCCTGATTTGACAGATAAGAATATTGCACTTTTTAAAGAGAGGTTTACATCTAAAGACCAAGAAATGAGATAGTTGTCAAATATATCTGTGGTCCTTAGTACCCAGGCTGCAGACTGTACTGGTCCGTGGCCTGTAGGGAATGGACGACACAGCAGGAAGTAGAGGTGGGTGAGTGAGCAGAGCTTCATCTCTATTTACAGCCACTCCTCATCACTTGCATCACCGTCTGAGCTCTGCCTCCTATAATACCAGGGGTGGCATTAGACTCTCATAGAAGTGTGAACCCCACTGTAAACTGCACATGTGAGGGATCTAGGTTGAGTGATCCTTATGGGAATCTGATGCCTGATGATGTGGACCTGAGACAGTATGCCAGCTCTGAGGAGTGGCTGCAAATTCAGATTATATTAGCAGAGAGGCAGGGAGGTTTCACTGCACAGAGAACAGAACACATAGATTGCTTGCAGACTTGTATCACCCCTCAGACTCCAGTCTATGGAAAAATTATCTTCCATGAAACAGATCCCTGGTACTAAAAAGGTTGGGAACCACTGAAATATGTAACTAGGGTTTGCAGGTTGGGAAGACTTGAGTTCATTATACAAAGGCAATGTCTGTTCTTCACTTGTAGCAAGAAAAAGAAAAGTACCTATCATATCTCTTAAGAGAGAAAGGCAATATTGCAAGACTGGAGTTAGCAGAAGCAGCACCTCTAATCTGAAGCCCCAAGTTACTTAAAACAGTGTGAGTGCACAGAATTGAGAGTAGAGCAAATGATGTAGATTTGAAAAGGTTCAAACATGTCACCGAAAAGGAAGCCTGAGACAGATGTTGGAAAAGATGGAATAGGAGATGAGGCCAAAAGTATAAAAATCCTGAAAAAAGGAAACAGGAAAGCAAATAGTCCTCGCAGGACAGAAGTTGAGAAGATGAGGCTGAGGAAATTTCAAAGATAGGCACTGTTGCTGGCTACTGGCTTTTTTGGCAAGGGGGTTAGGGGAAAAGAAGACAGGAATGGCAAAAATTGTCCTTATATTCTAGATCCTCAAATCACTATCCACTATGGGGTATGATATAGGTAAAAATAATAATAATAATAATAGATCTAGGGGAGGTTATTTCTGATACTGTACCTAGGCCCAGATAGAGAGAAAATTAGTCCTTGTTTTGTTTTTGAATCTCATATAACTGCCGTTATAAGGAGTAGGGGTCAAGGTGTTCTTCAAACAAAAGCCTGGCAAATAATGGTGTGCTTGTCCCAACAGTGACAGTAACGACCCCAGCTTCAATGTTTGAAGGCTTCCTAATGATGGGGGTAAAGGACAATAACCACAGTAATGATAACCCCACCCCACCCCGGCTGCAAATAGACAGCATGGGCAGAATCAAAGCTGTCTTCAGACAGTCTTCCTTTTCCTTTTCCTGGATCCTTACCTTAAATCCAGACCCTCAACCAAGAAAAGTTACATTCTATGAAACTGCCCAGAACATTTCTAGACTTATTTTGGGGGAATTGTCACCTGTCCAGCTTGAGAGAAAGAGAGCAGGCATCTACTCAAAATAGAAAAAGAAAAGTATCTCTCATACCTCTTACTTCAGATTGAATATGAAACCAGCACATTGTACCCCTTGATTGCACTAATGTACACAGCTATGATTTAACAATAAAAAATAGATAAAATAAGAACTAAGAAAAAATAAAAAGGCTAAAAAGGGGGCATGGGGGTTGAAGCCTGGAAGGTCATAGAACCGTCCTTTTATCGAGTCTTCCTGGTTGTATCCAGTGCTTTTCCATTCTGAGCTGGCAGTTGTCAGACGTATTTTCCTGTAGACCATACCACTAGAGATGTTTGGACCATCTGTACCAGATACGAGTGCCCCATCCGGAAAAAGGAAGTGAAAAGGGACATGCTCATCTCAAAGAGGCAGAGAAACTGAGGACACTAAGTTAATGGGTCTTTGTGTGTATTTTAGGGGCAGTAATTCATAGAAGAGAAAAGGAATTCAGGAAAATTGTTTAAAGTAAAAAGAAAAAAAAAGAAATGGCATAACAATGGTGTAATAATGTACACAAAAAAGAGCATAGAAAAATTTAAAAGGTGATAGAGTAATGTAAAAAAAAAAAAAAATCTCTGTGTCTGGCTATAAGGACTAGGCGTGGTGAACCCCAAAGGAGGGGAACTTAGGCTCTCATGCTCTGTGGCCAACCACAGCTGGGCCAACATTCTGCCCTGGCTGTAGTGATGTAGGACCTTGGAAAAATCACAAAACATCTGAATCTCAGTTTCCTCATCTGACTCTTATGATAATGATATACCCTTTACCCAACTACAAAGTGCTTAGTACATGATCCAGGATATCACAGAATAAAATACATGATAGCTACTGTGTTAATTTTGGGGTTTTCTATCAAGGCTTTTTACAGGGCTCCAACCATTATCTTCATTCCTACCTGCTAAATATGTTTGGATGCATTTTCTATTCACACTGATATATGCAAAGTTTTAATTTCGTTTGTTATCGCCTTAGAAATATTATCACTGCTTCACACCTTATATTCTGGACCAATCCCAAGTTCTCCTTCCATAAACACAAACTCCTCAGTGATAACTCCTTGCTCTAATTTTTCTATATTGACTCCATCACTTTTGTGTTCCTCAACCAGTGCTGACTTGTTTAGCAAGTTAATTTCTTGTCTGCCAGTGTAATTTCAACAATAACATATTAATATATTTGAGGGAAAAATCTATATTGTTTACATCTTTGTGTTTCCACATCACAACTTGATAACAATAGCGACCCTAGTAGACGTTCAAGAAACAAAGCTTGAATGAATGACACTACTGAAATGACCACAGAAGCAAAAGAGTGTCTGTTACCCATACAACATTCATTGAGAATCCTGATGTGCTTATGCAAAAGTGACTTTGACCTCAATCCATGACATAGTTCTGAGATTCAGGTGTAGGAATAGGATTGTTGAAAAACATATTTTATAAGCACACACACACACACACACACTTCACTTACCTGTATGTGTGTACGAGGGCTGTCTGGAAAGTATCCAGCCATTTGGTATGAAAAATAGTATTAACAGCGGATGGATACTTTCTGGACAATATATTTATGTAATCCAGTCGAATGAGTCTTGGATGAAAAACATGTACCAGATAGAAGAAACAGAATTCCATTTAGCAAAAGCTTGGTGGGGAGTGGGAATGCAGCAGGGCTTACAGTGACAAAGAGATGAAAATCTAACTTGAAGTGGCACAGACACGTCCCAGAGAACGGCGGCAGTGAGCATGACAGGTCAAAGAAGAAGATGGGGACGGAAGGGGTGCATCAGCCAGACGAACAGGAAGGGCTTAGCCACTCGTGCACATGATAGGCCCTATTTCTTTTCTTTTCTTTTTTTTTTTTTTTGTAGAGACAGACTCTTACTTTATGGCCCTCTGTAGAGTGCCATGGCATCACACAGCTCACAGCAACCTCCAACTCCTGGGCTTAAGCGATTCTCTTGCCTCAGCCTCCCGAGTAGCTGGGACTACAGGCGCCCACCTCAACACCCGGCTATTTTTTTGTTGCAGTTCGGCCGGGCCGGGCTTGAACCCGCCACCCTCGGTATATGGGGCCGGCGCCCTACAGACTGAGCCACAGGCACGGCCCGATAGGCCCTATTTCATAAAAGTGTTGGCAGCCAGGGGCATATTCAGAAAATCTTTAAACTTCTTTCATATCTAGACTTCCCTAAATCAGAACAGGGTGATTGATAAGATGTTAAATGCTTAATAGTGGCCTAGGTTTTTTGGTAGATTAAAAAGTCTTGAGCAAAAATCACATGTATACGTGGCTCTCCTTTTGAGGAGTGGACAGTGGAGTTTCTTCCTTTTCTATATGCAGACTGTTATTGTCACTATGCATGGGGAATGTCACCGATAGAAAAAAGTGTAGCAAATTCATCTACCATTTGTTTTTGTGATCATTTGACTGTTTTCAGGTTTTTGGTAAAGAGTGTCTCTTTATGAGAGTGATTTTTCAAAAAGCTCTCCCTTTACACATATTTTTCATTGTGTTATCAATTTATATGGAAAACTCAATTTATATGGAAAACTTTTCTTTACTTCTTCTACATTGAATATATACTAGTTTCTGGGCATTGCAGATTTTAATTCCAATCCTACCTTGAAAAGAAGTACATCCTGCACCATTGCATATTTGCTTAACCCTTGCTTCTGTGACTGGTTTCCTAAGGTATGAATACATAAATTGAAAGTACCTACACAAGGAATTGAAATTGCCTGTCCTTGAAGAGCTTACCATCAAACACTTAATACGTTCATTTCTCTCTCTCTCTCTCTCTCTCTATATATATATATATACACACACACAATAGAACCTCCATAGCTGACCACCTCTCTACATTGACCACCTTATGTTGACCTAGTTTTCATAGACTAGACATGCACCACATGTACGTACAGTGCAGAGGCCTAGTTCCTTATGTTGACTACATCCATATGCTGACCAGTTTGTTAGAGTCCCTTGAGTGATCAACTTACAGAGTTTCTACTGTGTGTGTATATGTATGTGTGTACCCATATGTAAAGGAACAGCTACAAGACCCCAAACAGATAACAATATAATTGAATGTCTATATTATGCATAAAAGCTAGGGAATTTTTGCAGGAATTAGAGAAAAGGTAAAGTTAATTTTTTTTTTTTTGTTCTTTGCAGTAGTAAGTGATCAAAGAAAGATGGCTACTCTCTTCTCTTTATCAAGAAACCCTCCAAAATGTGACCTTTTCTCCCATTTATAACCAAGCAATAAGTTTCCTTCCCAAGCTCACATTTGACTACCTGACTTTAGAAAGAATTCCTCAGCTCATGACATTCTGACTTGGTCTTTTTCTTTCTCTGCTCTCCCAGTGTGTTCTGTATCAAATTGCTCTTTTCCATCAACATGTCCCTCACTGACATCAGTACTATGAAAAGATAATTTTCTTCCTCTCTTTTATATTTTTAGCGCAAGACAGAAGAGAATATTTGCTTTTCTGTTCATTCACATGCTGTAACAATTTTTACAACTTCTGGCACTGTGTAGTACAAGAACATTTATATTATACAAACTGAGCTCACTAAGTTATTAATCATAATTACTATTACTAATGATGATAGGTAAATAACACAATTATTATTATAATGAGATACTTTTGCTTAACACAAACTAAATTCTAATCTCTATTTTAGGTACTTAATGAATATTATCTTTCTTAATCTTTTTACAACCCTAGAAGGTAAGATACAGAACAAGTATAATTTGCTCAAAGTTACATAACTAATGAGAGACAGTCATATAACTTATTGAGGGACACTACCCATAAAGTACATTCCACAAATGCTCACCAATGCCACCTACTACTTAGTGTTACAGAGGAGTCCCTCCTTTCATCACTTTGTTCTGAACCCTGTAACTACAATATAACTCCACATGGCATCAAGCATTTCAATAAATTTGTATAACTGTCAAAAGTTAAGAATTCTGCTAAAGACCACAAAAATGTGGAACTCATAATATATCAAGGATTCATTGGTACAAGCAGGGACCATTTAAAGGCCTCTTAGAGACATTAGAACCACGTCTTTCTACTGATGGAGTGGATCCTATTATGAGAACAAGACTATTTGATTGGCATTTAGAGAAGACTTATCTAGGATGGTCTATATTTATATGAAGAAGTACCTAAAAATAAAAGAAAGCATGAAGAAAGACATGAGCTTTGGAGTGTGCCATAGTGAACAAACCCTTTGGAATGGCAATAATGATGTTACCCGATGGGTTTGTTTTGTGAGAAGCATAAAGAAACAACCTAATTTATCGAGCACGTGATATGCCTGGCACATAAAATATGTTTGACTATAAGAGATCATTAACTATAACTTTAAGTATTTTGCCTTGATGTGTGTTAGCAATATATTCTGCAGTATATTACATAAGGAATTTTCTGAGTTCAGTGCCGAGATCCAGCCACAAATTCTAATGGTTAAAGCTGCGGTAGAGGCTATGATTTGAGTCTGTTATTTTGACCAATTGACATCCCTCTTCCTTGCTTATTCTCCTAGAATGGATTTTGGGGAATGGGGTTTTAAAATGCAGGAGGCATGGATCTTGTCTGTTTTCTCAGCAAGCCATAAAATAGATGTCATTCATTCATGATGAGGAGAACCTAGAATCTGAAGGACAAAGCCCTTTGTGCACTGGGAAAGGCTGACTTTGCAGAACAGAAAACCTGGGTCAAGGGGTACCAGCCATGCAGAGTTAGCAAAGCAGAATTGGCCTCATCGCTGGCAGCTTGGCTCAGCTACATTAATAGGAACAATGCTTTTTACATCTTTTTCAGTATGTTCTTGAACAAAATAAAGGTCATACATGATGGCACAGCCCCACATAGGTCAGATTCTGGCAGAGAAGTCTTAATTCTACTTAACTAGTAGGTCAGAATTCCAAAGGGCAGGCTGGAAAACTGCAGCATGTCCCATCCAAACGCAGGAATTGCAGTAAATACATATGAGCAGAGGGAGTCCCTCTAAAACATGGTACTCCCCAAAGTAATGACTACAGTACTTGTACTTGGTAGTGCCAAATACATGAATATGTATCCTTTCATTGACCGTGAACAAAATGAGATGTTAGATTAAAAACAATATTAACTAACACCACTTGCTATCATGTGAATTGTGTTTCTGCACCCACATACTTCTTGTTACTTATATTCAGTATCATTTTGAAAGTTGTGAGCATAAGGGAGGTGACATCTAGAAGGAGAGTTCAGGCTACTTCAAGAAAGTGGTGAAATCATGATACATGAAATGAGCCAATATACAGAAAAGTAGCTTTCAGAAACACAGTTTCTCTGTCCAGTTTTACTTAGCTCTCAGATTATGTTTGGGGTTTTGGCCCACCTGTGTAAACAGATAAATACACGGAATTAGGGCAGTCTTTCTAATTCTTAAACCAGATGAAAAGAGAGAATATATATAAACCATCTAAAGAACTCCAATTTTGTCTCAAGATTTTTACCAAGTGTTTCATACACAATCATTCATTCGCTCATCACAGAAGCCTTTACGACTGACCCATTTTACAGATTAGATAACTGAGGCTTCAGGACATTAGGCATCTGATCCCACGTCTGTCCAACTCCCAAGCCTGTACTCAACTACCACATTCTCCTGCTATCATAATCTTCAACTCAGCCTTTTAATACTGATCTATCTGTCCTCCAAATTCAACTCAGTGTGACAATCACTATAAGCCATGTTCTTATTATAAATAAATATTTATACAATTTCCAAGTTCAAATCAGATTTTAACCAACAACCATTGGTTGGAAACTGAAAACCTGGTCCTAGACTGTGTGTACTCATAGAAAAGGCTAGGGAGGCCAGGTTCTTCTTATCTTTTCTGGATACCTAGTGCCAATGGATTTGGGTCATTATACATTTTTTTTATATTTCGTGAATCTAAAAGTATTCCTCTTATATATTGGTCAATCACTTATACATGTATACATGCATGTATTTATATACTCAGACACACAAACCCGTAATTAACTTAAGAATATACCACAGATATTACTAAGACGACGTATAGTCAGAAAACTTGGAAAAATACCGAAACAATAAAACAAATGTTAATAACCAATCGTGAAGACAAGACTGGTTCTGCTTACTCAATTTAGTTTGAAATCACATTGGAAGGGAATCAGTTTATAGTGCCTTGAACTCTATAAGAAGTCATCACTAGCATAACACCTTACATTTCTACAGCAATGTATAATTACAACTCCTTTTATTCTATAATAAATATGATCTTATAATAATCCTCACAGCAACACAATGAGTTAAGAATGCTTATTTCCCAATTATGTAGGAGGAATCAAGGTTCTGAGAGCTGGAGTGACTTAATCATTAAGCACCATTGTCAGGGCTTGACTGACACCTCTGATTCTCATTCCAGACTTTTTTCCTGGTTATAACCCAAGCCTCCATCATTCCCCATCTTAGCTCCAACTGGTAAGTGGTCCCAAATGATGATGCAGATAATTGAGTGAGTGATTTAGTCTATTGCAAATCCCCTGCCCTATTCTTCATACATCAATTATTCATCTTTTTTCTCTGTAATATACTGGAAGACCCTGAGAAGTTATTTTGAGGTAATGGAGAACAAGAGCAAAGACACACAAAAGCATCTGAAATTGGAGCGTGTACCTCCTTCATCCCCACGAGTCTGCATTTTCTACTGCAGAATGATGCTTTCAGACTCCTCACGTTAGCCCCAATCCCAGCATCAGCTCAGCTCATCAGGCTAACACACAGCTCCAGGCTGTTGTAATGACTCAGCAATCAAAACTTCAAGTTCAATCCACCTGGTCCTCTCCCACCTCCAGGGCCAGAGCTTGGAAAGCTCCTCTCTGTTCTTGAACTTACTAGGCAGGGATATTCCTGGCTTCCTTTACAAGTTCTCAGTAGCTGACTTTCCAGCTGTCAGCCCTGTTTGTTATGGAGGGAAAGAGCTATTCATGTGTTAAGTACCCTGGGTCTTAAAAACATAGAAACATACTGGAGAATGTTGGGCATCACTGGCTGACTTAAGCAGAGACCCAGAGAAAGGCCTGCCAACTGACTGGAGCTACATAGAGGAGGAATCGGAATGTCCTTTATTCTCCCCCAATAAACTCAAAGCAACCGGTTCCCAATTTAGTATTTTAAAAATATAACCCTGCAGATATTTCTTCTGGGGGAACGTTAGCCTTTTCTCTGGCAACTCTGACACATTACTCCTACTGAAGTGGAAAGCTCTGTACCCTCCTGTACACCTTTCTTTCCTGAATTCACAAAGCAAGAAAACCAACTCTGTTCTATTTCAACACTCTCTACCACAAAATAAAGATCAAAATGACAAAAGAAAGCCGTGGATCTAGGGCCAGTTCTGATCTAGAATTGTTTACCCTTGCTCTGGCCCCATGCTGATAATAAAGATGCAGTGTTACAGTTGTGCAAGCACCATCAGGAACTCTGGAGATACAGAGGAGATGCTTTGCACATTGCCTTAGCTGTAACCAGAAAATACTGAGTTGGCTTGTACCCCATGTGTATTATTAGCCTAAAATAAGTAATAATCAAAGTGTTGCTATTGGTAGAAGTTTCACTATGACAACTATTAAGTCTCTAATACACAAAAGCCAAGTTGTTATCCCTTTTATTTTTTTGAGATGAATGTTAAGAATAATCTATGTAATTAACTTTTACCAACACCACAAGTCTAAATATACCAATATTTGGTGAGAATGTGAATGGGAAGGAAGAGTCAACATTAAACAGCCTCAATGAAAAGAGGTACTAATTTGCCAGCTTCCAAAACAGAATTTTCAAATGTCTTCCCTTTATTCAGAACAGTCCTAATACAAAATAGATGACCTAAAATGCTGTCCTCTGTACCTGGACAGTTATCAAAAGCTGCAAGTTAACAAAGAGCTGACCACCCCAAGGAATGATGATGGGCCGGCCAGAGTGGGGGGAGCCTCCAGTCCCCTGAAATGACCCTTTGGCTCTGGGAGCATCAGCATTCTTCTCTCCTTAGAACAGTACACTTTGTGTTTCTCATTTATATATTACCCTCACCTTCAGGGTTCATAAATCCCAGGTTATTTTCTCTACAAAGAAAATGAAATTTTATTTAGGATTCCTTCTGTGTTTAGGACATTTTTAAATGAAACCAACCAACCAACCAAAAACCCAAAACCTCCTTTCTAATTAAGAAACATGTAACTGACCAGATATATTTGACAAGAAAGACATATCATAAATTATATGTAGGAGAGTTTTCCGATAGTATTTTTTATCAAGAGCATTGTTTGAAGTATTACTTACAGGGTCAGGAAGGGGTGGGGATAGGGCAGCTTCTAAGTGTCCTTTCTCCTTTACTGTTTCTGTGATATTATTATGCAAAAACTATTAAGTAAATGAAAGGATAGCCTATGGTAATACCAGGGAATAATCTCTTTGAGGGTTTTTTGTTTGTTTGGGGGTAACTTTAAAAAAAAAATGTTATCCATGTTTTGAGTATGATGTTTGACATCTCCAAACTTGGATGTTCTCATAAATCTTCCTCTAGTCTATCTAGTCTCCGAATAAACCTGTTACAATTTGAACCTTCTTGCTGTACTTGGAGGGAATCATCTAGGTATGCTCCAGGCTACCTAGTTAACGCACCTGTCATCTCTTCCACTAATACCTCCACCGTAACAGTTCAAGTTGGTTAACATTCCATGAAACACCACCGTTCCTTTTATGTCAAACCACCCATATGTGTTGAATGAGGAAGAACAAGGTTCTATTGCTTTCACCTGGGGGCCAGGCAGTTCTGAAATCTATTTACAAGTGATGCTAACACCTGGGGAGAAGCTAATTGATGCCAAGGCAGAGCTAAAAATACTCACAGATACAAGAACACAGATGCCATCACAATGAAATGGTATTTTGTTCCGATTAAATAATCTCAAGATCAAAACAGGTAAAATACTGCCTACATTTCACTTTGAAGGAAAAAGGGGGGAAATGAAGGCATAGCCAACCACCAGGAAACACTAAAGAGACTGACTTAGGCAAGACATTTGACTAAAGTCACCTGAATTCCTAATGTCACTTGCTTTTACAACCAGGAACAGACAATTAAGAGCAATTTGCAACCACACTCCCTTCTCTAAGGACCACCTAGGGTAAGAGAATGTTCCAAAATGAGCCACACTAGTCTGAATCAGGGGACACTGCATTCAGAAAGGTTAATGAGATGCAATAGCAAGAGAATCAGTGCAAAAAAAGAGAGGTTCAAAATACTAAACAATTTCCACTTTGTTCTCATTTGCTCCAATTAAGAGCTGTTAAGGCAGCTTTTTTGTATTCCACACATTCGCTACTCTCCAGAGCAGATATAACTATTCAACAGGAAAAAAAGATAAGAGCAATGGGGAGGGGGGACGTCTACTATTAAGTTATCCTGAAAGTCCAGATGACACCCCCTCCCCCCACCCCCAGTCTCAGAGCAGACGCTCGCTCCCTAAAACTCACAGCCTCTACCAGTAGCTTTTCTGATTCATTTTCCCCTCAAATTTAGTATTTCAAGGAGGGAGAAAGCTGGAATTATTTTTTTTTTCCAGATTTCATGTATTCAGAATTCACTGTGAAAATGTTAGATAAATAAGAGAAGTATAAACATGGTGAGAAGGATGGGGGGATGGTTATACAAATGGAAATAATCTCCTTGGCATAAAAATAGCCCCCAAATGCCACACACTGAGCTCTTCTGAGTCTTTCAATCTCTAGAAATACACACACAAACTGCATATAGATTTTATGGATTTCCGAAAACAAACGGAAAAGCACAAACGTTGCAAGACAACAAGCACCAAGGTCTGAGTAGTCCCGTGACTTACCTTCTCCGTGGAGCCTCAAAGTTCACGAAGGGGAATTTAAAATCCTCTAGCTTGGCGTGCACTACGCTATTTTCTGGTCTTCTTTTGAATTTTTTTTAAAGTCACATAGGAGGAAAATAATCAGTTTTCAAAGGTTCCGTTCATCTGATCTTCCAGCACCAGCGAAAACGTGTCCAAGAGACTCCGCCAAAAAGTAAGCCAAGAACTCATCAAAGGCAAAGGAGACGCGGGAGGTGGGGGGAGGAGGCGGTGGCGAAAGGCAGGGGGTCTCCGGACTGGGAGCCCAAGTGCCCAGGGAATATTGTCACGCTGTCGAAACCGCCTACTGTATGATATACCTGCTTTGGTTATCACACAAATACGTGCACCCACACGGACACTCACACGTATTCCTTCACGCGAAAGCAGGCGCCCCCACTCACACACACACATACAAACACACGCACTCACTCAAACCAGTGTAATGAAAACTGTCAGGAGTAACCTCCAGGAGCTGCTGCGTGCTGCAGATGGTACGGCTCACGGTTACCTTCCCAGATCTGTGAAGGATCAAATGAACATCCAAAATCAGGGGGGCCCCCAGGACTAGGTAGATTCCGGATCCCTCCACCCCAGGAAGATGCATCAAGCCAGGAGCAGGTCAATCAGCAGAGGTGTCTGCGTGCAGGGTGCCCCGGATTATGGCAAGGTTATTAATCTTGATGCGCTGCATCCCCCACCCCCAACCCTCGGCAGCCTGCATTGAGATGACTGCCAGAGCCCTGTCTGTCCCTTTCTACTGCATTTGCTCAGCCCTCTGATGCTGCAAGTGAGACACGGTGGAGGCAAGAATACTAATAAGGTGGTTAGCTACAGTTTCTTGGAGGCAGCCCGCATGCAGTACAGTAAATGTGTACTTCACCGTGCTCTGTGTGTGAGTCTGCGTGTCTGCAGGGAGGGCAGTGGATCCATCTCCGGCCAGAAGGCGAGATGGTTTGTATCCTGCCTGGGAGAACTATATCATCATCGGAATCAGCACTGTCCTGCAAAAGCGTTGTCTGTGACAGTATTTTGCTTGGGATAAAGAAGGGAGTTTAATGGTTTAGAAGCCTAGAGCTGGCATTTAAGAGATAAAAAAAAAAAAAAAGCGTCTAGGGAGACAAATTAGCTTTATAAATAGGCTCCAAGGAGACCAAGGCAAATTTTTAACATGCTGCTGCCCTGGCTGTTAAATGGAAATACAAAGCAATTTCAAAAACCAGCTCCAGCCTATAAATCTTGGCGCTGGCAACAAGTATCTGAATTTGACTGATGGAAGTGTGGATAAATGGATTCCTGGTAGTATAAAAAGTTTGCCCATGCATTCTTCTTGGTAGGCATGGATTCAGTGTGTACAGAGATCTAAGTACAGTTCATTCATTTTTAATATGGATTTAGACTGGACCCTTGCACATTTTATTTTAATGTGCAGTTCTTAGCACATATTTATCAAATTGTAGACAATAATTGAGTGATACAGTGTCACTGGGGAGATTGGTTGACAGTTGTCAAAGCATTACTACTCATAACATTCTTACATTGAAAGACTTCAGAGTTTTCAGGAAAGGAAGAAGTACCCTAGCTCTTTTAGGACTAAGCAATAAAATTAAACATGTGCATAGTATGCTAAATAGTTTTGCAGCCTCTGAAGTGTTAAATTTTCCAGTTCTGTGATTGAGTTTCCTATTAAATACCTCTTCTTTAGTCAAAGATACTCTCTGAGTTCCTTAAATGGAATTAAATTGGTATTATCTAAAAGAGTATTAGACAGTTGAAAAAGGCAGATGAAACTGAATTATGGAGCATTGTAATACCAGCTATTGCCAGCAGATGTCACAAAAGAAAATACAGGTGAAAGAACTCTACCAAAAATAGCAAACATTTATTCTGCTTTAGTAAAGACAGATTTTAATAAAACTGATGATATGAAAAAAAAGAAAAAATACAAAACTGATGATATGAATATAAAATACTGAATTTTCATAAAATGTAAAGGTATAAACAAGAGCTTAAAAGAACAGCTTGCCCTTTGTATGTTTTCAAATGTCCCTCTCAAATCAACATTTTTCAGACTCTGGCAGATTGGTATTAATATTGGAAAAAATACTACACCATTGATTAAGATTAGATTTTCATCCAATATTATTTCTAGTAGCAGTGATTTTTATTCTATAAAATATACATTACCTTATTTTTAATATAGCAACTGCTTGGTTAAACTACAACCCAGGTAAGGGGAAGAGGTAAATTGGGTGAATAAAAATACAGTAGTATGTAAAATTTTGGTGTAAAGCTTCCATTTTAAAGCAATAATTTTATTTTATCAAAATCTTATCTATAACATAAATCTGAAGGGAATATTTATATTTGAGAGTTAAACATTAACAAATAGTGACACATAGAAAAAAGATACAAAGAATCTTGATTGATCTTTATCAATCCACCATGTTAATATATGAAAGTCTTTAAAAAATTAGCATATCATCTTAGCCTTTATGTATCTAACAGTAACTACTAGATACTTATCAACTCCCAGATAAAATTGAGTATCAGTAAAATATAGTGCTAAAAACTTTGGCTTTGGAATTCAGACAGACCTGGTTTCAAATTTCAGTTTGTTCTTAGTCTCTACAAATCATAAATTTTTGTCTTTTGTTTTGTGAGAGGTACTTTGTTTCTCTCTCTTTTTTTGTTTTTTCTTTTCGTTTGAAAGCAGGATATTAATATATGCCTAACACGTTAGGACCTGGAATGAATTAATTTATTATGTGCTTAAAATATTGTCTGACATAATAAGTGATCTGTTTGTTAGTTCTATATATGTGTTATAAATAAAGGGGATGCTTATTCTTACTATGTTAGCTCTGCTTTTGTGGAACACCAGGTAAAATTAATTATTTTAATTATTAAATTGATTATTTAATCAACCCTTTTGGTGTTGAAGATGTGTTTTAAAATTTATTTACAAGTAGTTGCTTTGAGCTTGTTTCTATAAGCATATATCTATATAACATTTGACCACTCTTTTTGTTGGACAGGATCTTGCTCTGTCGCCTGGGATAGAGTGCAGTGGCATTATCATAGCTCACTGCAACCTCAACCTCCTGGACATGAGTGATCCTTCCACCTTGGCTTCCTGGGTAGCTGGGACTCCAGGTGTGTGCTACCAATCCCAGCAAATTAGGTCATAAACTATGACTAGGTCATAAACCTTTCATTCCAGAAGTGACCTCCTGATACCCTGAGGAAAGAAACATTGGTGTCATTGAAAACACAGGGATGTCAAAAAAAACCTGAACAAACAAATATTGTAAACAAATATACATAAAAATACTTTAGATGGATTAAGAGATGTGAAGAAAATGTTTTGTAGCAATTGTTCCTTTAATGTTTTGTAGCAATGGGGTCTTGCTATATTGCTCAGGCTGCTCTCAAACTCAAATGATCCTCCCATCTCAGCCTCCCAAAGTGCTAGGATTACAGGTGTGAGACACTGCCCCCAGCCTTGACTATTCTTTAAAAGTTTATTATACCCATATCAGTTAGTGCTCTGTATCTATGATTCCATATTCACAAAATATTTTCAAAAGGTAAACAATAACAATAATATAAAATAATACAAATAAAACTAATAGCATAATAATAACATACATAGCCAGGCACAGTGGCTCACTCCTGTAATCCCAGCACCGTGGGAGGCTGAGGAGGGAGAATTGCTTGAGCTCAGGAGTTCAAGACTTGCCTGAGCGAGAGTGAGACCCCAACTCCTAAAAAAAATGGAAAACCCAGCTGGACACCACAGCGAGCTTCTGGAGGCTGAGATAGCAGGATGCCCACAGCCAGAGTCTGGGGTTGCAGTGAGCTATGAAGCTATTGCACTCTGCTCAGGGCATAGGGTGGAACTCTGTCTTAACAAAAAAACAAACAAACAAAAAAGCAAAGAAATGAAAAAAAAAAGCAAGGAAATACAAAAAAATATTTTTTTAAAATAATAATAATATACATAACATTTACAATGTATTGATATTAGTAATCTCAATGTGATTTAAAGGATACAGGAGGATGTGCCTAGCTTATATGCAAATATTCTACCACTTAATGTAAGGGACTTGAACAATCACAGATTTTGTTATATGGGAGGGCTCTAGAACCGATTCTTCACAAATTCTGAGGAATAACTGTACATACATTCTCGTGTTTATATATATATATGTGTGTGCGTGCATGTGTTCCAAGATCACTATAAAAGGGAAATCACTTTCTTGATTGTCTGAGATTTGACACAACACAATACTTAGAAACTCTTATGGCAACTAATGGTTGCCTATTAAGACTTGCTTTGAAGGGCGGCGCCTGTGGCTCAGTGAGTAGGGCGCCGGCCCCATATGCCGAGGGTGGTGGGTTCAAACCCAGCCCTGGCCAAACTGCAACAAAAAATAGCCGGGCGTTGTGGCGGGCACCTGTAGTCCCAGCTGCTTGGGAGGCTGAGGCAAGAGAATCGCGTAAGCCCAAGAGTTAGAGGTTGCTGTGAGCCGTGTGATGCCACAACACTCTACCCGAGGGCGGTACAGTGAGACTCTGTCTCTACAAAAAAAAAAGACTTGCTTTGAAGCCAGTAGTATCACCAAGCACTAAAACATCAGTGCTTACAAAGGTGCTATGCACTGATATTTATGCCCCCCTCCCCAAACTCACATACTGAAACCCTAACTCCAAAATGATGATGTTTGGAGGTGGGGTGATGTGATTCAGGACAAAATATGCCCTATTGGTATTTGAGAAAACAGAAGCAGGAGGTTCATTCCTCCTGAAATAGGCCATAGACCCTAGCTACACTTCCCCTGAACTAGGTCATAAACCTTTCATTCCAGAAGTGACCTCCTGAAACCCTGAGGAAAGGAACATTGGTGTCATTGAAAACACAGGGATGTCAAAAAAAACCTGAACAAACAAATATTGTAAACAAATATACATAAAAATACCTTAGATGGATTAAGAGATATGAAGAAAATAAAAGATGCCATGTGGTAGTAACGAGATATCAACTTTTTAGATAGGGTGATCAACTATTACTTGCAGTGGGTGGCATGTGAACTCGTATCTGAGGGATGAAGAACTAGCCATGGAAAGATCTGGGAGAAGAACATCCAGGCAGAGGGAGGTACCAGTTCAAAGGACCTAAATCAGGAGAAGAGCTCCTCCCACCAAAAAGAGGACTTAGCTCCTTTGCCTTCTACATATTGCTATTTCTATTATATGATATGGAGAGAGAAATCTAAAAGATCACCAACATGCTTCGGGGCATGTTATAAAATAGAGATTGGTTTCAATAACTTATATCAACTTAATATAATATGATACTAGCTAAGTGAAGAAGATTTTTAAATTTTTCTTTCTTTCTTTTTAATTTGAGACATGGTCTTACTATCTCCCCAGCCAGAGTGCAGTGGCATCATCATAGCTCACTGCAACCTCAAACTCCTGCACGAAGGCAATCTTCCTATCTCAGATGGTGGTGGATGTGGGGGGCCCCCACTCTTACTCAGGCTGGTCTCTGACTTTTGATGTCAAGTGATCCTCCCTCCTTGGCCTCCCAGAGTGCAAGAAAGACAGGCTTGAGCCCAGGTGCTTCCTTGTTATAATCAGTCAGACTAAACTAGTTGCTGTTGTGGTAACAAAAAACAAACAAAAAAAATCCAACTAAACAAGCAAACCAATTTCTTGTTCACCCAGACTCATCACACTCTACCCTCTATTGGAGTTGTCTGTTCAAGGTCTTAGACTGACAAAAACTTGAACTTGACAGCTTCTTTCATAATCACTTTCTTTTTTTTTTGAGATAGAGTCTCACTTTATCGCTTTCAGTATAGAGTGCTGTGGCATCACAGCTCACAACTCCCTCCAGCTCCTGGGCTTAGGCAATTCTCTTGCCTCAGCCTCCCAAGTAGCTGGGACTACAGGCGCCCGCCACAACGCCTGGCTATTTTTGTTGTTGTTGTTGTTGTAGTTCGGCCAGGGCCAGTTTTGAACCCGCCACCCTGGGTATATGGGGCCAGCGCCCTACTCACTGAGCCACAGGCGCCGCCCATAATCACTTTCTTGTGGCAAATAGCAGACTACATTTGAAAGTTTTAAGAAGCAATTCATATTACTTTCGCTCATACTCTGTTCATAAAACAAATTATTTTGTCACATGTAACTTTGAAAGGGTAGAGAAACACATTCTATAATATGACGTTTATGGAAAGCAAAGTGCCAGAAATACTGTTGTAATGCTAAAAAAGACCACACCCTTTACCAAAAAACCTACAAACTCACGCCCCTAATAAAACTAGATATTTGTCCTTATTTCATCAAATTGAGTTTGAAAGCATCTTTCATGAGTAGTACATTAGATATTAAGCACACATATATATTTTGAATTGTCTTTATTGTCTTCAAATTCCAGTTGCTAAAGTTGTCCATTGGTTTTCATTCTATATGAAACAAGCAAACAAAAAACGAAAGAGGGAGCTAAAGGTTCTGAGTTACTCTGAGAAAATTTCCAGCAGCTTTGAGAACAAAGTTCTATATTTAAAAAGCTATTGTTAACTTTGAGAGACAACCTTTACAAGAAGGCAGTATTAAAGTGTTTCTGTCATAAATTGAACTGTTTCCATGAGAATACCCATCTAGTAGAAAAGATGCACTGGTTCTGGGGAATAATTAAGCATTGAAGTAGAAAAAAAATGACATTTTTTTTTCCCTAGTACTGTCTGCAACTGCTAGAGTCCAGAGTGCCTTTCCATTTATTTATCCCCCAAGATACACACACACACACACACACTTAAATCCAGGAAACTAGCCATGATCCTAAAAGATTTTATGTACATAGATTTTTTTTTTTTTTTTTTTGCATGTATGGCTGTCTTTTTAGCTTTCTAGTCTTTTGGATTCCTTCCATTCTTTAGATTGTTCCTGAGATGATGATTCTGACTCCTCAATCCTCTCCCCTCCTCAGGACACGCTAGGCTTCAGGTGGTTTAATCAGTGTTTTCAAGGTTGTAGGATGTAATGAAAGCATTTTCTTGTCATTCTTTTCCAAGAGACTTCATTGCAACTGATCTTCATCACAAGAAAGAGGCCAAATAAACCAAATTTAATTTTATTCAATCTAGGTGTTTGGCCAAAGGAGTACAAGTAGATAACACACATCCTCCAAGAGCTAACCCTTCCAGCTACACTTACCAAAGTTTGAGGTGGACTCCTCACAGGGTTTTGGCACCAGAGGCTAATAGCAGGGAGTCAAATTTACTTGGACATTCATTTAAATTTACTTCTAATTAAAAAAGCAGCATAAGTTGAAGATATGTCAGATGGGGAAAAGGGTAAGTTTTTGGTCTTCCCATATTACGAGTATTTCGGTATATTTCCATTAAAAATATTTATTCCAATTTAATTATATAATACTTCTGGCTCTTTCCTTAGTCCAAATAGCCTTGTCATATTGATCAAAAAGAAATTCAGGGGCTAACTTTATGATTTAGGAATAACTGCAAGGAAATATTTGCTTCTAACTCAACAAAACTGAATTATGTCTTTGTACACACATAGTCAAATTCTTGCACTGACCTATATCAATGTAGGCTTATTTTCCTTATATGTAACCATGGCAACCAAAAGGACTGGTCCTTATTACTTTGGTGATGCTTATTCAGTTACCTTCCTTCAAAAGCAGTTTCCAGAAGTATATTGTCCACCCCTTTCAGCTTCAAATCTAATGCTTGTGAAAAGACTGTGATAGCTGTTATAACTCAAAGTCTGTGCTTAGTCACCACAAAGTAAGTACACATTGGTCATGATGGGGAGAAAATGCTTCTTCCGTATGGATTCCTGACTCATCCTGTTCTATGCCTATGAAAAATAATTTGGAACACCTTTATCTGCCTTTCTTTTGTCCAATTAGATAGACAATGGTTTGTCCTTAGCTTATTCTGAAAGATCCTTTTAAATACTAATTCCCCAAACTGATCACTAACAATCTTTCATAGGTTAATCTTTGATGTTATGGTTGCCATTATCTTTAAGTACTAGAGGGGCAAATTTGTCTTATCAAACTTTGGTCAGTAATTCCTATTAGAAAAATGCAAGTTTACTCTGGGAAGCTAATATGGGTGAATTGCTGGACCTCAGGAATTCAAGACCAGCCTGAACAAAAGTGAGACCCTGTCTCTGCAAAAAAAAAATAGAAAAACTACTTGGGCCTTGTGGCTGGAGACTGTAGACCCAGCTACTTGGGAGGGTGAATCAAAAAGATACCTTGAGCCTCAAGAATGTGAGGTTTCTGTGAGCTATGATACCATGGCACTCTACCCAGTGCGCTGTTCACCCAGAGTGAACTACGATGCCACAGCACTCTACTCAGGGTGACAAAGTAACATTCTGTCTCAATTTATTTATTTATTTATGTTTTATTAAATCACAGCTGTGTACATTGATATGATCATGGGGCATCATTCACTAGCTTCCAGTGCCCTACTCACTGAGCCACAGGCACCGCCCCTGTCTCGATTTAAAAAAAAAAAGTGAAAGTCATTTGGAATTTGCTGTGATATAGTAGACAAAGAAATTCTAAGTGCATAGTGTTTCTAGGGAACATTTCAGCCTGAAGAAGAATTAGAAAAATACATCATAGGTTAAAATATGTGACTTTCATATAGTTTTGATTTTAGTTTTTAGAAAATCTGCAAAATGACTGCCCCCACAATTGGTACAAATAGCTAAATCTCCCTTTGTTACATGTAACATTATCTATCTAAGTCATGGTATATTTTTGTGCTAGAACAACCCCTAGCTGGTTAGTTAATTTTGAAGCTTTTTAAAAGTATAAATCAACTGGGTCATTATATTAATGTGATCACTGAACTAGGAGCGAAGTCTCTAAGGCTGAGTAGCTATGAGACATTAGCCAAATCCCTCCCTCTCGCTCTCATTTCCTTATCAAAAGCTAAATGCCTCTAATGAACTATTTATATCACAGGCTTATGGTAGAAATCAAATATAATGATGCATATAAAAGCTTTATAAATACTATTATAATCACGACTAAATACCATTATAAATATTACTATTAATATTATGACAAGAAATAAAATATAAATTATTTTATTCAGGGAGCCATTTTCATATTGATGTAAAGTGTAAAAATAAACCGAAAGCATATCTAAGTAAATTAGGAATTTGGGGAAACATTCTTTAACTAAGATAGTGTACAGCCAGAGTAAGGACCGGAGTTGAAATAATTAGGCCATCCCACTGCATCAAGAATATCCAAATGTAGTCATTTAAACAGTTAGTTGAAATCTTATTTTTCTTTCTTTTCTTTTTTTTTTTTTTTTTTTTTTGTAGAGACAGAGTCTGACTTTACCGCCCTCGGTAGAATGCCATGATGTCACAGGACTCACAGCAACCTCCAGCTCTTGGGCTTCCGTGATTCTCCTGCCTCAGCCTCCCAAGCAGCTGGGACTACAGGCACCCACTACAACGTCTGGCTATTTTTTGGTTGCAGTTCAGCTGGGGCTGGGTTTGAACCCGCCACCCTCGGTATATGGGGCCGGCGCCCTACTCACTGAGCCACAGGCGCCACCCGAAATCTTATTTTTCAACCAATGTAATAATCATTAAAAAGCAAGCCCCAATTGTAATGCTTCTTAAAAAACAAACAAACAACAAAAAGAAAGAAAAGAAAAATCTTATTCTGATCCAGTGTATAAGAATCTGTCTATTTGGGAATAGGTGAGATCAATCAACAGTACCAAACTACTACATCATTTGATGCAGTTCAAATTCCCTCTGTATGTCTTTGTATTTTTGTATTGTGTGGATTATAATATAACCTAAAGTAGAAACCCTGATCCCAAATTACAAATCACTGCAGATTTTCTTAGGGAATTTTTAACAAATATACTGTTTTGACAGACTGTACTTTGATTGCCCACCAATCCTACAGTGTCCAGGGGGGATTAGTTCCGCCATCCACTGTGGATACAAAAATCTGCAAATGCTCATGTCCCTCTTTAAAAAATATGGACTATTTGCACATAATCTATGTACATCCTCCAGTATACAGCAATTCCTCACTTATTTCCCTTGATAGGTTCTTGAAACTGTTACTGTAAGTGAAATGACATATTTCAAAACCAATTCTATCATAGACTAATTTGTATAAACAACAGTTAAGTTCCTAAGGCAGTTTTCTGGTCACAAACACATCACCATTTTTTTTAATTATTACCTAAAACACTTTTATTATTCAACATCAAAATAAATGTGAGCTCTGCATGCATTTTTAAAATATTAACAAAAAAATCATTTACTTAATTTTAATTAATAATTGAGTGACACCAGTTATGGTGGTGGGTCAAACCAAGAAATAAATATTTGCAATACGAGAATTGTAATGAGCACCTCCTCCCAGCATGCAGTTCAAAAACAATCTTCAATATGGCAAGCTTGCTGAATGCTTTCATATGACATCATTTATTACCATACAATTTTGTGATTTCTATTTACACATTTTTATTTGGAAAATTTTAATTCATTCATTAATTCATTTTCCAACCTGCTTATTCAATTCAGGGTCACAGGTAGCCAGAGCCTATCTTGGCAGCTCAGGGCTCAAGGCAAGCACCAGCCCCCGACAGAACACTATTCCATCATAGTGCCCCTAACCTACTTAACCATACTCATTCACACTGGGACCATTGAGATGCACCAATGAACCTCATGTGCACATCTTTGGAATGCAGGAGGATGTTGAAATTCACCCTTACTTTTCTTCATGACTCAAATAAGACCTCTGGATAACTTTATTATTTTTTTTACTTAGTCTAATTATTTGTTGATCTCCGTGAAGGCATTAATGATTACAAAGATCTTATTTCCACTTCGTGAAAAGAGGACAGAAAATTTGATTAACCAATTTCTGTCTTTTGATTTATCCATTTTGTGTTCAGACACAGAATTAATACTCACTAAAAAGAGACCAGGTCTTTGATAAGGACCTGTGAATTTTGTATCTGTGTTGTTAATGCTTGGCTTGTGAATGAATTTTAGAATTGAAACTATAAGCTATCTGTATCTGTTTCTATGTTTAAAAATTCATAATTCAGGAAAGTCTTTACCTCTACCCATGTGAATATGCAATATATTTCTGACCTCTGGGTATTAATTAGATTTTAAAATTTCTTATATTAAAGGGGCTCTATCGTGATTGGCTTAAAGATAAATAAGTCAATATATAATTGGCCTTCCCTAATATTCTCAGAAATTATGGAAACCGAACCTGAAATAATTTCAATATGAACAGAAGAGGCATTCTAATATAAACAAGGTCAAAAACATTTTAAGAATTCATATTCACATAATTTAAGTAAAATTTTAGCAAAAAAGGATGAGTTTAATAATTTTGGTTTACTGCAAAGAACTATGGTTTTTCTGAGTTATCATTTTTATAGTATAATTCAAGTATACATTTTTATTCTACTTTAGTATGTTATTTCTAAACTTACAGGTTTACTGATCAAATAAGCTAATAATATTCCCTCTTTTTTTTTTTTTTTTGTAGAGACAGAGAGTGTTCTAACAAACTTTATCTCAACAGTAATTATATTTTCTAGTATGTAAGCTTGAAGATAATTTTCAAAATCTTTAGATAATTTAACCTTGGACTATTACTAAATTGAGCTAATTAATGGGTATCCATTAGGTATTTAGATAATTTTAAGTAAGATAGAATAATAACACTAGTTACAAAGAGTAACTAAGAGTAACTAAGTTAAACTTTCTTTTACCTCTTACACTGATGTATACAGAAGATATATATATATATATACACATTATAATATATATACATGGATGTGTTCATTTTTGCCATTTTGAGAAACTGTGCTACTACAGTAAATATGTTCTTATTAAGAAAAAAGGAAAGTATAGCTTTGTTTTAAAGTAAAATGACTGTATTTTTTCATAATGAGAAACCAGAAAGTTTAAGATAAAACCTAATTAATACAGTAACTTGTAAAAGGGTCATGAAAAGAAATTTTATTTGGATTGTTTGATGCTGGCTGAAGGTCATACACTATAAAGGGTTTACTTATTAGATTTTCTAAAAGAATTTGTGTTTACATTTTTTTAGCATATTGATCTCTTTAAGAGGCTATAAAAGGTTTTACTTTACCTTCTGAGTAATAGACCTTGAAGGCAAAAATTCTATCTTATCAGAATAAATTCCTTACCTTTATGTTGCTTTATCATGTTCTTGATTTTTGTAAGGTGACTAACACTTACTTTTGAGAGAACTAACAATGACGTTACCTCCTATGTTTACTTTTAAATCCCTTAGCATCATTTTGATTAAATCGGAATTCAGGTATTGTTTCTCAGTAACCCATGATTCTACATTAATCAAATATCCTGACAACTTTGATATTTCCCCTTTTTAAAATCAAATCCTAAATAATAACTTTTGCTCCTAAAATTGTCATTGAGACAAGGAAGAAATGATATTAATGGGGAGGACATCCCTTTAAACAGAGAACTCAGTGGAGACATTCAGTCTTGCCAACTGCAAATCTATGCTAAAATAGAGATCAGCCTACTTGGTTTTAACCACAGGTCAAAGAAATCATTATCTCAGGCACCCAAGAACTTCTCTTCCCTAAATTATTAAATCTCTTTAAATTATAACTTTTTCTCACAAGAAAGATGTTCTATTGTATTGAAAGATTTCTCTCTATCTGCACGAACATCCCCTCAACCTAATTTTTCCCCTAATGAACTATATGGTTCTCATCCAGGAGTATGTGGGATGCTGAGTGCTTTTTCTCTCCATATATCTGCATGATCCACTCTCTCAATCTCTTCAGTTTCTATTTAACCTTTACCTTATCAGACTTTTCCCACACAATCCCCCCTCCTATATGGCTCTCCAGCCACCACCAGCTATGCACACACTGCCTGCCCCCCAACTCTATCTCCCAGGTATTTACTGCTACCATACATGCTATATGTTTACTTGATTTGTGTTTACTGTGGGATACTCTCCTCCGGAACTTAAACTTTTTAAGGAGAGAGATTTTCATTTATTTGAGTCCCTGTTATACACATACAGCTCTTAGAACAGAGACTGGCAAATCAAAAGAACTCAATAAACACTGGTTGAATAAATCAAAGACTGATTAACTGCCCACCAGAGGATGCTACACTGAAGAAATAAATAAAAATATGTTCAATACAAAACTTGCCTTCAAAGAAAAGAACAGAGAAAACCATGAAGTTCAGGGTTTAGAAAACCAAGATCTAGAGAAGAAAGAGCATGTTTCATAGACATACCTATGCAGAGTATTTAAATGTATGATATTAGAGGTGAATATCAGAGAATAATGTTGTAAACACAAAGAATAACATAAACGTAGAACATCAAAAAACCAAGCTACTCTTTCATTTATTTAATGACTATCTACTGTTACATTACCACCATATACTAAGCTAAAGGGGAATGAAACCTATCCTTGATGGTTTCATAAAATAGTGAAACAGACAAGAAGATAGGAGTTTACATTTTAATAACTGTTGTAATAAATTTCAAAAAAGCACAAATATTAATATCATAACACCTTACAACTGAATTTCCTCCAAAGAAGGCAACACTGGGAAATTGTCTTGATAAACTACTTAGGATAAAAATACTATGTTTGGGTTTCATTCATACCATTGTGTATATGATTAATTCCTTTTTATTGCTCAATAGTATTCCATTTTGTGGATGTACCACAGTTTATCCACACTAACCACTTTGTGTTCTTTTCACTTTTGGATAATTATGAATAAAGTCACCATAAATATTTGCATGGAAGTTTTTGTGTGAACACAAATTTTCATTTTTCTTCAGTAAATATATAGGAATGAGATAGGTTGGCCTTATGGTAAGTATATGTTTAACTATATGAAATACAGCCAAACTCTGTTTTCCATCTTTATTTCTTACTTCTAACCTCTGGAGGTGTGAGAGAATACATTTGTTTGTTTTTTTTAGTTTGTGGCAATGTGTTATGACATCCCTAGGAAACTGATACACCTAATAATGATGTTGAGTATCTTTGAACATCTTTTGTGGCATGTCTATGCAGTTTCTCTCCCTCTCCACTTGTTTGAAAATTAAGTTGGTCCTTTCTTTATTGTTGGGTTTTAGAATTCCACATTGTTTTAAATACAACTCTTTATTAGACTTGTATTTGAAAACTTCATTTCCCAGTTTGTGACTTATCTTTTCATTTTCTGAATTTTTTTTTATAGAATATGTTTTAATTTAATACAATTGAACTATCTTTTTTTTTTTTATTTTGTGAGCTGTGAATTTGGTGACCTATGACGTCACTGTGCAATGGAAAATCACAAACATTTCCTCTTATGTTTTCTTGCACAAGTTTTATAGCTTTAGATGTTGCAGTTAAAAGTATTAAAGATTTTGGGCAGTGCCTGTGGCTCAAAGGACTAGGGTGCTGGCCCCATATGCCGGAGGTGGTGGGTTCAAACCCTGCCCTGGCCAGAAACTGCAAAAAAAGTAGTAAGGATTTTGATTTAATCTTTGTATAAGGTCTAAAGTATGAGTTGAGAATGTTTTTCATATAGATATCCAATTTTTCTAGCAACATTTATTGAAAAGATTTTATTTTCTAAAAAAAAAAGATTTTATTTTCTCCTTTGAGTCTTAGCAACTCTGTCAAAAATTAATTGTTCGTGTTTATATTGGTATGCTCCATTTTTCTACATACCAATCCTTTGATGAAAATCACATTCGTGATTGCTGGAGCTTTATAATAAACTCTGAAATCAGTTAATATTGGTCCTACAGCATTATTTCTTGTTTTCAGAATTGTTAAGATATTTTAGTTTCTTTGACTTTCCCAATACTAAACATTTACGAATCAGCTTGTTGGTTTCTATGACAAAATCCTCCTAGAATTTTATTGGAACTTACATTAATTCCATAGATCAATTTAGAGAGAACTGACATCTTAATAATATTGAGTCACAGCATATCTTTCTAGTTATTTTGGTCTTTGTCAATATTTTCTTCAGTGCTTTGTAATTTTCTGTACGGTAATTCTCACTCAATGTGAGACAGTAACAAAACCATTTTTCTACCTCTTTCATGTTTACATGGATGGAGCTGGAACATATTCTTCTTAGTAAAGTATCTCAAGAATGGAAGAAAAAGTATCCAATGTACTCAGCCCTGCTATGAAACTAATTTATGGCTTTCACATGAAAGCTATAACCCAGTTATAAGCTAAGGATAGGGGGAAGGAGGAAAGGGAGGGGAGGGAGGGGGGATGATAGGCGAGGGAGGATGATTGGTGGGATTACACCTACTGTGCATCTTACAAGAGTACGTGTGAAACTTAGTAAATGTAGAATATAAATGTCTTAACACAATAACTAAGAAAATGCCAGGAAGGCTATGTTAACCAGTGTGATGAAAATGTGTCAAACGGTGTATAAAACCAGTGTATGGTGACCCATGATCACATTAATGTATACAGCTATGATTTAATAATTAAAAAAAAAGAGAGAGAGAGCAAGAAAGACAAAAAACCTTCCAGAAAAAAAACAAAACGTTTTTCTCATTATTGTTATAATAAAATTACATAAAACATAGGGATATTATTTGAAAACCTGTTATATGTTGTTTTACTTAATGTCAATTTTTAAGAACCTATTGATCATAGTGAGGACTTGCTGTATAAATATTTTGTACTTATGTGTTTTTAGATTTACGCCTATTTAATGTTATTTTGTACTATGATAAATAATATTCTTTTAAAATATGGATTCATAGTTTTTTGCTAGTTTATAGACATACAATTGATTTTAGTGTATTGATTTTTCCCCATAACCTCAATAAACTTACTTAATATATTGTTTCAAAAGTTAGCCAGGTGTTCTGGCAGGCACCTATAGTGCCAGCTACTTGGGAGGCTGAGGCAAGAGAATCACTTACGCCCAAGAGTTTGAGGTTGCTGTGAGCTGTGATGCCTCAGCACTCTACCAAGGGCAAGATAGTGAGACTCTGTCTCAAAACAAACAAACAAAAAATAGTTTCAAAGTATTTTTATAGATCATGGGATTTCCTACATAGATAATTATATTATCCACAAAGAGAAATAATTTTATTTCTTTCTTTCTAGTGTATGCCTCTTATTTCTTTTTCTTCTTTTATTTCAATGGCTAGTACTTCCAACAGAACATTGACTAGGGATGATAAGAACTTACTTCCTTGCTCCGTTACTGATCTTAATGGAAATCATTCAGTGTTCACTATGTATACTTTTTTGTAGATAATTTTGCCAGGTTAAGGATGCTATCTTCTATTTTTAGTTTTTTCAGGATTTTTTTTTATTTTGGACATTTCCATTTTTGTATATTTTTTCTTAATTTTCACTTATCTATTGTTTTGCATATTTTTATTATATTGATTTTTAATAGTTTCCTAGACACTACAACATATTCAGATATCTTTTTATGCTTAATGTAGAGTTAATATTTTACTACTTCAGGAAAAATATAACAGTTGACAATCACTTAGATCCCATAATTCTTCCTCCTTTTATTGTAGTTGCAATACATACATATGCAAACTTGACAACCTCCCTGAACACTGTTATAATTTTTGCTTTCAATAGTTGTACGTATTTCATAAAATTAAAGGAAGAAAAATTATCTTTTATATTAACCCAAATTTTAATTATTTTTCTGGGGGTTTTTTTCTTTCATTTTTGATCTTTCAAGTTTATCTTTTAGTATTATTTTCCATTAGTCTGAAAAATTTCCTTTAGCATTTCTTTTAGAGAAGATTGGTTACCGGTTTCAAATTTTCATAGTTTTTTTTAACCTGTGGATGTTTCTGCAGGGCATCCCATGGTTGCCATACATACATGCATAGGGAAAATAGGAAAGTATAGCTAAATGCACCTTAATGTACAAAATATTCATTACAAAATGTTCAAAATATTTACAGAATATTTCTGTGTTCATATACAAATGTAAAAATAATAAAATATAAGATAAAATGTAAATATAATATGAATTTGTTAAATTTTCTACGTATGCAATCTTTGAGATAACCTGTAGTTCATTTTCTTTCATGAAGGATATATATTTTTTTTTTTTGTAGAGACAGAGTCTCACTGTACCGCCCTTGGGTAAAGTGCCGTGGCGTCACACAGCTCACAGCAACCTCTAACTCTTGGGCTTACGCGATTCTCTTGCCTCAGCCTCCCAAGGAGCTGGGACTACAGGTGCCCAACACAACGCCCAGCTATTTTTTTGTTGCAGTTTGGCCGGGGCTGGGTTTGAACCCGCCACCCTCGGCATATGGGGCTGGCGCCCTACTCACTGAGCCATAGGCGCCGCCCTCATGAAGGATATTTTCAATGTATATAGAACTTTCGGTTGAAAGCTCTTGTCTTTTAACATTTAACTTTGTTGTTCCACTGTCTTATGGCCTATGTGGTTTATCACAAGAAATACAAAGACCAGGCATGGTGGCTCACGCCTGTAATCTCAGCACTCTCGGAAGCTGAGGTGGGTGGACTGTTTAGACTCACGAGTTCAAGACCAGCCTGAGCAAGAGCAAGACTCCATCTCAAAAAACTTCCTGGGTGTTGTGGCAAGTGCCTATAGTCCCAACAACTTGGGAGGCTGAGGCAACATGATTGCTTGAGAACAAGAGTTTGAGATTGCTGTGAGCTATGCCACCATAGCACTCTGCCCAGGGCAACAAAATGAGACTCTGTCTCAAAAAAAAAAAAAAAAGAAAAAGAATTAGAAAGTAATTTAAAATTTTCCTCTGTATGTAATATGTGAGTTTTCTCAAGTTACTCTTAAGATATGTTTTTTAATCTTTGGATGTCATCAGTTTCATGGTTATTTGTTTGCATATTTTTAGGGAGATTCTCACAGGTTATTAAATCTATAAATATATAATTTTCTCTTCTTTATTCAGATTGAAAAATTTCTATTATCTATCTTTGATTCTACTTACTTTATTTCTCTGTCATCTCCATTCTGTTATTGAGACCTTTTGGTGAAATTTTTATTTAAGACATTGCATTTTTTTAGTCCTACTGGTTATTTTTTTTAGTTTCTATCTTGCTAAAACCAGTCTACTCAACTGGTTTTTGTTTGTTTATTTATTTGTTTAATTTCCATCTCTCCTGAAAACTTCTATTTTTCCATTCATTGCAATGGTGTTTACTTTATATCACGGAATATAGTCATAAAAGTCGCGTAAAGTTTTTGTCTAACAATTGCAGCATTTCAATTATCTCATGAATGTCATCTGTTTATAGTCTTTTTCTCTTGAGACCCTGTAACATTTTTTCTGATTCTTTGTATATTAGATTATTTTTTATTGCATCCTAAACAGTTAAAGATTGTGTTGTATTGCATAGATACTAGAACCTGTTAAAATCCTCTGTAGAATATTGTTTTTTTGTTGTCGTTGTTCTGGCAGGCAATCAACATAGTCTGGTTCAAATTTTAACTTCTATCTTCCTTTTCTAGGAAATACTTCCCATACTAGTTTAGTTATCAGAACTTTGGCTGTGCTTAGTTTGTCTCTATCCTACACATGAAGCTTAATGTTGATTCCAAAACTTTTTAAGATTCATGCATATCATTAGAGAATCCCATTCTTCATATATGTTCTCTCTAATATTTGCCCTCCTCCTTCAGGTTTAAGGGACTTATTTTTTTTATTTATAGTTAAAAATAAGGGATTCTCTCCCCCTACTACTGGAGTGGCTGAACTGTGGCCTTTTAAGAAGAAAAGAAAGAGAAAGAGAAATGAGGAGTTCACCATTTTCACAGTGTTTCTTCAAGTTTTGGGTACCCTGCCTGTCCTCCTACATTTTAAAAATACTTTCAATATGTTACTTAAAAAAAAAAATGTTTAGAAACTTGCATTGTAATTGATAGGAGAGACTGTGTAGTAGTGGTCTTACTCTGTCTTGATCAGATGTTTTGTTTTTGTATTTCATTTAACATGTATGTTTTAATTTTGTTCAGGAAATAGCTGTCTACATTAGTGAAAATATTAAGTGCTGATGAAGGGGCTTTGTGAATGATAATGTGGAAAGGTAAGTTGGCACTGCAGCTATTCCATCCTAAGAGCTCTGGGTTTCTGTTTAGTAGGTTACAGAAAGCTGAGGAAGTATTTTCATTCAAATGCCTCCATGTGGTGGCAGCCCTCAAAACACGGTCTCACTGCTGCCTTTTTTTTTTTTTCCTTTTTTTTTTTTTAAACCATTTTGAAATAGAAGTGAAATAATTTCAAGTTTGCTTCCATATTCTTGTCCTGGCACCAATCTTATTTCCCCAGAAGGCGTTTCTATTACTGAAAGTGGCATTCAGGCACTGACGACCACACATTCCCTTATTATGCATTGCATAACATGAGGAAAAAAGACCAATAAAATCACTGGTCCTACTTACTGTGAGCCAACATCATTTGGGGCAGGGCTGACTTCATGCTATATGCATTCCTCTCTTGGACAATGTGGCTGTAGCTTAACCAATGAAACATGATATACTTATGCCTATATGAAAAATTAAGTATTAGCATGAAATGCAAAGGTTCTACATTTCCTTTTTACTTAGTTGAGTCTGTAGGATAATATATGTTGTTAATATAGGTGTTTCTGATAAATAACCATAATATCAGGCATTTAATTGGTACCTATTCTAAATGCCTGCCTTAGGCGGGCATTGCCAGAAATAGAATATGAGACAAAAACATGTAAAAAGAAAATGTACTGAGGATTGTTCTTAATCAACACCTATGAGGAGTGAGATGGAAACAGTATTGGTCAAAGGGAGAAACTAAACAACAATGTGATTGCAGCTGAGGCCTGACCAACCCCTCAGGGAATTCTGGAGCTGAGATGGCCTTTCAGAGATGCCTCAAACTGAGGAAAGGGGTAGGTCTTTGTACTCTCTTCCCAGCCATGAGTGGAAAATTGCCCAAAGGGACTCAGGATAAATTGAGTCAAGGCAATTTTCTTTGACAGAGAAATTGCTCAAGCAGAATTCAGTTGTAAACTTTGGGAGCCAACATTTCAAATATCTAGGTAAACTGGCGCCTGTATTAGTCTATTTTCTATTGATTGGACAGAACACTTGAAATTGGGTAATTTATAAAGAAAAGTAATTTATTTCTTATAGGTGTGAAGACTGAGAAGTCCAAGGTCAAGGGGCTGTGTCTTTACAGGGCCTTCCTGCTAGTTCAGGCTTCCGGCAGTGTCAAGTTGCTATGTGGCATCGCATCGTGAGGGGGCTAAGTACACTATCTCACATCTCTCTTCCTCTTCTGATAAAGTCACCAGTCCCACTCCTGTGATAACCTACTAATTCATTAACTCATTACTCCATTAATCTGTGAATGGATTAATCCATTCATAAGAGCAGGTGCCTCATGACCCAATCACGTCTTCAAGGTCCCATGCCAGTACTGCCACACTGGGGATTAGGTCTTAGCAATCAAACCATATAGCACCCAATCCTGAATAAGGATGTGAGTGGTGTACGACGGCACCCATTACGGTGCCTTAAGTCAATGTGAGTTTTCTCCTCTGTAAAATGTTGCTAATAACCCAACCTGACATTCTAAAGGGGAATGTGGTGTATTATTTTAGAGCGGGGAGTACCCCAGAAAGGAACCATACTGTCAGTTGGTTTGAGAGATAAATATATATACAATAGAATCTCCAAGGTTGACCACTAGCCTACATTGGCCACCTCCTTAAATTGACCTAATTTTCATGGACCAGACAAGCTCCACATGTACCTTGTTTCCCCGAAAATAAGACATCCTCCGAAAATAAGACCTACTTACAGGAAAGATAAGACGTCCCCTGAAAAATAAGACTTAGCGCATCTTTGGGAGCACACCTTAAAATAAGAGACTGTCTTATTTTCTAATACTTATGTATCAGTATTATAGGCCTAGTTTCTTTGGTTAAATACATCCATATGTTGACCAATTTGTTACAGTCCCTAGGGTGGACATTCGTCTCTTGGACAATGTGGCTGTAGATTAACCAATGAAACATTATATACCTATGTGTATATCCTAGTAGGGTTCTTCTGTATGTTTAGTGTGTATGCACCTATATAGATGTATGTATAATATATATATGTAGTATATACTCTATGCCAGTGGCTGTCAACCTGTGGGTTGCGACCCCTTTGTAACAATGAAAATATATCCTGCATATCAGATATTTACATTAGGATTCATAACAGTAGCAAAATTAGAGTTATGAAGTAGCAACGAAAATAATTTTTTGGTTGAGGGTCACCACAACATAAGGAACTATGTTAAAGGGTCGCGGCATTAGGAAGGTTGAGAACTACTGCTCTATGCAATTATCTCACAGGAAAGGAAGTTTTCAGTAAATATGAGCTATTTTTTCTCTTTTTACATAGTAAGCTTATGTATGGCCATTAATAATTATGGGAAGTTTTCTTTTTATATCTTCTAGGAAACTGAAATAGGAAGAGTTAATGCCTTGCCTATTAACAGGCAAGAAGATTCTCTCTGTTTCTCTCTCTGTCCTTGATGTTATTCTTTGTACTGCAGGTCTTCCTAACAAATCCCCAGAGAGATTTTCGTTCCAATCAGTCAGACCTTCAGATGTTTTGTTTTTCCCTATTTTTGCCTGTGTGTTTAATCATTTGTTTGTTTCCCCTACAAGTTGGCTTTCTGCCTCCTTCAAGATCAAATTTGTGTATTTCCCATTCTTTAGAAAGAGAAAAAAAAAAAGATCACATGTTCTGACAAGTCCTTTTAAATTAAAAAGAGGGAGTTTAAAATAGAAAATGTAATTTTAACACATGCAGATATCCACATGCTGAGGAGACAATTCTATTGTATTTTTGAAACATTAAAAAAGAGAAAAAGAGAGAGAGAAAGAGAGACAGAGGCAGACAGTGAGGAAAACAAAATTAGGCCATATTGGAATGAATACAACTGGGCCCTTGGCACAGCTGACACACACTTCCTGCCAGTGTGCCGCAGAGCACAAAGGGTCCGCTTTTGCTGCTCATCCTGAATCATGGAGACCTCTAAATATGTTATTTTAAATCAGAATGAGGAACACTGCAATTTTCTTTTACAAGTGAATCAATATAATCTGGCACATACCATTAAGTTGAAAGTTTGTAGGTATTTTTTATTTCCATTAGATGGAAGTTGGCATGTTTATTTTTTGTTTCATCATTTTAGAGTAACACAATGATTTGGCCTGTTTGTGTATGCTTGTGTGTGTGTGTGTGTCTGTCTGTCTCTTTCTCTCTCTCTCTCTCTGTGTGTGTGTGAATTTTGGAGAAACTACAAAAACTAGAATAGAAAAATTGATAGCTCCTTGCACCCTGCTTTCATTTGACAGCAGAGGGTGGGGTTCCTGTTTCTTCTCTCTACGTCCTGACTCACTGCCAACAGGCCTCTGTTGCCACAATTGTTGCAGCAACAATATTTTCTGTATAGCAAGGAGATTTCCCAGTTCACCTATTTCAAGAAAGTCTGATTTCTAGGCAAAAATAAATAAATAAATAAATAAAAATAAAAATGGGCACAATCTCTTTACTGGCTGCAATAGAATTGTGGAGAAGTATAATTTAACAAAAAGTATAAACTAGAAAAGACATTTTTACCTAGAGTCAACTTCACTGATGCTGAAAAACCTGTCTACTTTGGTTTATCACTTCATTCACCTATGGAACAGTGCTTGTATGGACATTTATTGTTTCTGCATGCCCAAAATACATCCCTTTCTCCTGAAACAAACCTGTGATATCCCTCTGGTGAGCCACCTCTATCTCATCTCATTCAGCTCACCCGGACTTTAACACATGACCAAGCCTAGCAAAAAACACACATTGTCTTACTTCACAAGCCTAAGTCACCCAATGACATACAATCTCAGGTCTTTTGCTAGAAATTTTGGGAAAGTGAAGCCCTCTGTCTATTGGGAGAGCTGAGTTTGGAAGATAATTGCCAGATTCTGGTGGCCGTTCTATTATCTTAGCAGCCAAAAGGACTGCCTAAGATTAGAATTGAGGGAAAGGAAAGCAGATATGAAGATGCACCAAGTCTTATGGCTAGTGCCTGGATTGACTCAATCACACCTAGCAAAAATTCTAGTACCACACTTTTCATTTATGTTAGTGAATGAATCATTTCCATTCTTATTTAAGGCAAACTGAGGGGGGGTTGGTTGGTTGGTTGTTTTGACTTGAAATGGGAAAAGCACTGATCAAAGAAAGCAGGTTTTATTTGTGTATATCATGCATATATTTGTTATTCATTCAAAAATATTTAGGGTTTGGAGGAACTTTGCTTCCATGACACTTCTGGCCCTTTTCTTCCCTCTCATTGGAGAATATGAGCAGCTTAGTTTGATTGGGATTTTGTAAGCAGAAAAGGGCTGTGTTTGTTATTTACATATTCACTATTTTTTTAAGAGTCAGGTCACACTCTTTTGCCCAGGCTGGAGTACAATGGCCTAATCATGGTACACTGTCAAGTTGGACACCTGGGCTCAAGTGATCCTCACACTTCAACCTCCCCAATTGCTGTGACTATAGGCACATGCCACCATGACTGGCTAATTTTTTTTGTAGAGAAAATATCTCATTATGTGTTCCAGCTGGACTCAAACTCCTAATCTCAATCTTCCCACCTCAACCTCTCAAAGTGCTGTGATTATAGGCATGAGCCGCTATACCTGGCCTTAATTAACTTTTGATTATGGAACATTTATTGTAACAAATTTTCTTACTACTACAAATAATATTGGAATGACAACCTTGCACATAAATCTTAGTGCATCAACAATGATTTCCTTAAAATGATATCTAGGAGTGGAATTAACCTAAACGTTAAGAACATTTTTCAGGATTTTTTTCCAAAGGTACATGGATGAAGTTACACTGAAAATAAGTGAGGAGAAAAGGCTGAAAAGAAGCTGTATTTTCTCATGAGGCTTGAAGTTTCAAAATGAATTCATCTGGCAAAAAAAAAGAAAGAAAAAAGAAAAATATGACCCAAGCCAAGCTAGGTTGGCAAAACCTAGGGGCAGCCAGGTCTGGAAAACTGCTTAGCCATATAGCTATGACAAAGTTGGCCACAAACACATACACATTACATGGGCTGTACACATTACATGTTATAAATATGTGGGCTGTGTTTATAATACGAGAAAGGAACCATATATCCCCCTTTCTAGAAAATGGCTAAGTAAGACAATGGGACCAAATGAACTGATAATCTCTGTTCCTCATTTTCCACATCTGTAAAATGGTATCCTAATAGCCCCTATCTAACAGTTGATGGTGAAGGTTGAGGAGATATATGTAAAACACTCAGAATAGTGCCTGGATAAGTATTCTACATGTGTTAGTTGTTATACTTTTATGACAGTACTCAGAAATTCTCTTGTGTATTCACAAACCTGAGTAATTTTTTATGCTTTATTTGCCCACTTTGAATGTTATAAGAAATAACAAGCATAAATCTTATGAAAACCAAAGTCTATGATATATCCATTCATATCCATAATTTTTAAGAAGATAATTTGTCTGAAAATCACATTAGTGACTGAGTTTATTTTTTTTTAATTCTCAGCATTTAGACCAATTTAAAGTCCTAAAGCAAAAAGGCAGAATTACATTATAAGCCAGAATGTGCATTATTTAATATAGGTTTTTTTAAATAACCTAATCTATTCTTAGCACTATAGATTCTAACTATAAAACCTGTAATTTTCCCATTTTAAAATTCATTAATTCAGGGAAAGGCAGCAGATTGTAGGGTTAGAATACATAACAGGTTCTGATATGAATCTAATTGACATATGTTGTTATTTTGAGGAATAAAAAGATGTAAATTATTTTAAATGATTATTGTTAGTAGTGTATTCTACATGGCAAACTTCATCTCTGAAACTAAGTGGCTCTCTTAGAGAAAATTATATAACTTCACTTTGAGAAAATTATATAACTTCTCTTGATTTGAAAGAAAGCTTGAGACATTATTGGGCAACTGACCCATCATATCTCTTCAGGATGCCATATAAGAATGTGTCTGGATATGGCCTCAAATATACCTCATTGTAAAGCATGTAAAAAAAAAAAAATCATTAAAAAAGGAAAACAAAAACTAAAAACAGTTGCTCATTTTAGTCCAATGACAGCCTCAGCTACATTCCTTCTGGGGAACAAAGACAAGAACCACACCAGGTGGCGGGTGATCCAGTTAAAATACACGTGTGGCTTGGGAAGCACTTATCGTTGGCAGAATTTAGAGATATCATAAGCCTCTGACACCTCCTGTGTCTTTGAAGGTTGGTTTCTCCTTTTTTTATCTTTATTGAGAGCACAGTGTATGCATAATCAATCTCAGAAATGTTTCCTTAACTTTAAACTTAGCTTCCCACCTTAGGCAGTACACATGGACACCCAAGGAGTCAATATCATGTAAATATACACAACTACTTGGCAACCCTGGTGAAGCTGTAGAAACAGTGCCTGGGGCTTAAGAGGATCTCCATAAATTCATGCTAACAGTAAAAACAAATCTGGATGTGGCACGATGCATATGTAGATTAGAAAGATTACAGGATTTGAAGCTATTCTAACCTCAGATCAAATACCAGATATAATTCTAAGTAGGTTGTTTTGAAAAAGTTACTTCCACTCTCTGAGTCTGTTTCCTCATCTATAAAACGGTGATGGTAATACCCAATTTTGGTTCAGTGTGAGAATAAGACTTAACATGTTTCTATGAATATAGAAATGAATGTGTATATTTTACTCATACTGCATATTAACTAAGATTCTGAATTCTAACTTTTGAAACACAATTCTAGATAGTTTCAGCAAAGAGAGGATAGACATAGAATTCATGGGTTTGAAGTTAGGTTTTAAGTAAAGACAGATCCTAAGGAGAGATACCTAGAATACCTTGAGTCTTTCTCTGCACCTGCTTCATACTCCAATCTCTTTTTCTAGAGATTCATAGTTCTGGACTTTACATATTACTCTTCAATCCACATTCAGAGAATTATTAGTAGTCTTAGAGTCTTAAATTCATCTCCAAATCATGGGGAAGAAAGTCTAATTGTCTTAGGTTTACAAAGATGTTCTTTCTGGCCCAATTTGCAGTGACCAGAAGACAGGCTCGTGTATTGCAGAAGTAACTATTTAAGGGAATTGTAAATCAGTTAGAATGAACTTTACAGATGGGGAATTACTATGAACTGAGAAGAAGCACCATAAGCTTTTAGTCAATCTCTAAAGTTTTCTCCATAAAACATTCAAAATAGAAATAAGATACCGGACAAAATTCCTGGCAAACAGCAAGCCGTAGTTAAGAGGATGTGATTCTTACACAGATAAAATGTAAAGATACCCTTGGTGTATCCCCTTTCACTGAATCAGCTTTTACTGAGGCCCATATTATGATCTAAACGTCAGGCTTGTGCTGAAAATAGTGAAGTGATTCTCACCCCAGCCATTAGGAAGCGTATTGTTACACAGAAGAGGATGACCATGTCTTGTTCATTTCTCCTTAACTTCCCTAAACTTTGCCTTTCATCTAATAGATGGATTTCTCATTTCAAGATATGGTAATATATCTTCAGAACTCAAAAGAGATGTTCTTTCTATGCAATTTTCACAGTAAATTAACTCCATCTTTCCAGGCAGGTAAGCATCCTGATTTCTAGCAATTCCATACTGGTGGATCTTTTTTGTAAAAATATGACACAGGGCTTTTCAAAGTCAGCATTGGTGTTGTGGGTCTACATCCCACAACTGGGACAGTGATGCAAGACTGACTGAGAAGACAAAGAGGTTGGGTTGGCTGGTACAGCATTTCCTTCCCTACCTAATAAGGGTACCCTACGGTTAATCACCAAGCAGTGAACATTTTTGTATAATGAGAGTGAGACATCTATTAACTATGAATTATCAAACTTCGTACATCGTGTTGTCTGATTGCCATAGTAAAACACAATACTCAAGATGAAACATAATGATTATGGGTTTGAAAGTACAATAAACAGGGATTCCTGGCCTGGCTTCACTATCTGCTACATGGATGCCTCCTACAGGCCTCTTTCCTCCAGATTATGAAATATGAAATGTGAGTTTTGAATTTCCTACTACACCTTTCAATTCCAAATAAAATATAATATTACACTGGCTATCGAATGAGCTTCAGGGTGTTGAGCTCTGTTTTCCTTTTTTAAAAAAGTAAAATTAGGGCAGTGCCTGTGGCTCAACGGAGTAGGGCACTGGCCCCATATGCCAGAGGTGGCAGGTTCAAACCCAGCCCTGGCCAAAAACTGCAAAAAAAAAAAAGGAAAATTAACATATGTGTATGCAAAGAATTTAGAAAAGACAGATATAGACATAACATTAAAAATATTTTTCTACCTGCCATCTTCTCCCTAATTCGATATGACCATTTGGAGTTTTATTCTTCAGAGTTTTTAATTTTCTATGTGTACATATAAGTTCCTTTGAAAATTGGAGATCATATGGTGGATGCTTTTATATACCTTATTTATATCAGGAGAAAGTGGGGATTTAAATCACAATTATTGTCACTCATCATCTTTTAAGCATGTTAACCATAGTGGAGGCAACTTCCCTATCATGAGTCCTGCTCCCTCAAGGTAGAAGCAGGCACAATTTTCCAGCCTCTGTCATGGCTAGGACAAAGCCTCAGTGATGAAGGCTCTGTCAGTACTACGTACCAGACATCTTCCTGCTTCAGTTGGAGGTAGGTGGAATCCTCTCAGTGTAGACGCCATTGCTCAGATCTTTGAAATCTTCACAGCTTAGCCACATGGGTGATTTCACAAACATCAGTGGTATTGGCTTCATGGTGGGGTCTACTCTCGGAATCTAAGGAAAAGCCTCTGTTCTCACGCTTAGGAGTGGTGGGATTGCATCTGACTAATGACAGCAAGCCCTGGGTATTTTTCTTGGCTGCATAGCCCTAAATGATAACTATCTACCTGTCTAGAGATTGTGTGAGCTGACATATCCTTTGGTAAATTTCCTTCCTATATGGAGTAACTAGAGAGACATAACTATATTCCTTTGCCAATAAAATTTCATTAAAAATGCCATTTGGGTGGCAATAAAATATGCTATTATACCTATAGCAACATGCATTTAACTGTTCTTTCATTTTTTTTTTCTTCATTTTTAAAATAAATTTGAGTCTCTGATCTTCCTGGACTGTATTTTAGCAAGTCATGTTAGTTAAAATTTTAATGCAGTAGTCTTCCTTATTTGAAGTTTCACTTTCTGTTTTTCGGTTACCCATGGTCAACTGTGGTCTGAAAACAGTAAGTGATAACCTCCAGAAATAAACAATTCATAAGTTTTAAATTATATTCCTTTCTGAGTAAACGTAATGAAATCCCGTATCTTCTTGTTCTCTTCCTTTCAGGATGTAAATCACTCCTTTGTCCAGCCATATCCACACTATCTCTGCTGTCAACCTGTTAATCACTTAGTAGCCGTCTAGGTTACCAGATAGAAAAAAGCATAGGTAAGGTTCAATGTTAGGTGAGGGTTCAGGCATCCACTGGGAATCCTAGAAAATATACCCTGAGGATAAGGGGAGTCTGTTGTATTTTCTCCCAAACATTATTTAAATAATTATATCAATAATAATCATTAAAAAATGCTTCCTCCTCCTGAATTTGCATTATATTTGTCAGAGGCTAGCAGTTGTTTCTCACCTTATGTCTCATTCCACTGTGCTGCCTGTAGCTTTTGCAGTCAGTATACCACTTTAAGCATTGTATCCTTTTCATGTTTTAATATTTTGTCAAGGAAATGCTCCCAAAGTTCTTCGTCCAAACCACATAGGTTTTTAGCATAGCCTAATTCTCATGAACAGTAATGTGTCTTAATAACAAAGCAAGGTTTCTTGCTGCAAAAGCATTTAGACTTTTGTGGGAGGGGTAGTGTAGGAATGATATAAATTTTAGACACTAATAAAGCAGGATTCTTTGGAAAATACTCTGAATTATTACTTTTGCATTATGCAATGTCAATGGAAAAACTGCAGCTGACATCACAAATGCTTTGTTGCTTTCACCTTGGGTTATTTGTTCCCCTTCTCTCTTTGTGCCAACTGGGCTTCCCCTCCAACCTTCTTTTCATTCCAACTTGGCTAATGCTTTTCAAATGCAGGAAGCACAGAGATGTGTAAGCCCTCCCCAGCAAGCCGATCTCTGCTGACTGTGGCCAGCCAGGTCCCAGCAAGCTGTCTTCTGGCCTCTTTGTGTTTACCGACACAAACTTCTGTTTTGTTGTTGAAAGATTTTCCCATGCCATGGAATGTCTGGCAGATAACTTCAAACACTGTCCTTTTTTAAAGGCATAGGGAACTGATGCTCAATCCATATTGTACCTGAAAATAAAAATTAAGCACCCTCAGTTATCAGTGTACCTGAATTACCCTACCATGAAAAATTATGCTTTTATTTACTTTTTAAATGCTGGAGGAAAAGGAGTTAAAATCCAATGCAATCTCTGATAGAAGTGAGACTTTCATCACTGGGCTTTTTTTAGTAATCAAAATCTTTCATATGCAGGTTCTATTTTAAACATCTGGTTAATCATCTTAGAAATTAGAATAATAACCTGAGATTTTAGTCCCCACAATAAAGTGTAGCCCTGTTTAATCATTTACTTAGTAGTTGTAATATTTAGAGTTGGCATGGGAAGAAGAGAGTTGAATAAAATGGTAGAATGAAATCTCTATTAAAAGGAAAATCTCAAAGATTTCTGGTAATTTCCATCTTCATACAAGATACAGCTGTGTCTTTCTCATCTAGAACTCGAAAAAGGGTAAACTGTTGTCCACTAAAAGTAAAATAAAAATCTTGCACTACCTAGTTTATACATGTAACTGAATTTCTTGTGGAAGCCAGAAGAGGGCAGAAGATGCTGCACATAGGACCACATTTACATTTAAAAAGATACTTTGAATTAGGATCCAAAATTCCATTTCAGAAGAAATTGAAGACACTTTTGGTGTAGCTAGTTTTAAGAGAGCACAGCTCAGTCAGAATGGGGCACATTACATAATGGGGCAAGTGGACTTTATGGCCACTTCAGCCCACTCTCCTGGTGTCTTTTTTCTTTTTTTCTTAACCCAATAGTTTATTAAGAACAGTAAAAATCAATATTTAAACAGTCATTAAATCTGATACTTTACATTAGTTATCATGTTTTAATCTACGCAGGTGAAAGTTCTATCATTCCTCCCATTTTGCAGATGGAGACATTAAATCATAGTCCATTTTAATAGAGCTGTCAATCACAGCACCTGATTTTAAACTTGAACTGTTAAGATTCCAAAGTCTGCTTTCATCTACCGCAATCCTCCTTGCAGCATAATAATGACCATATGCCTGGTTCAAAACTACCAGGTAAAATTACCTATTTGGGGGGGTCTTGATCTTAATTCTAGACATGAATTAATCTTTTTTTCCTAAGTCTGATATGATATTTTTAATTTTTAAAATTAAAAATTAAAATCAAAAAGCAAATTGAAAACGTGATTCAAAGTCAATCACGTTTGAATTTGCAGGAGCCTAAGCAGGAGCCTCCCCTGGGTGGCTGTGCAGTCTGCAGGAGCGCCTCTCCTCTTTCCATCTCCCCTGCATGCTGGGCTTCCTCCTGCAGCTCCTATTCTCAGCAGCCCCTCAGTGTCTTCCTGCTTCCCCCATTTACTCTTGAATGACTCTCAGCTAACGGCCAGCTTGCCTGGAGCTGAGATATCAATTCTCAGCTTTTGATGTCATGCATCACTGGCGTATTTGCATCTGAAGAAAGATCAGTCTCTTTACAGTTAAGGGCATGCAAGCTCATCAGATGGCAGGATTTTACTTGGGATGGTTGAGAATGAGAAAGGGTAACAAAGAGAGGAGCTTCTAGGCATGGAAGGTTGATATTCTGAACATTCTAAGAGTGGTCTGGATGAAACTGCATAAACAGATCAGAGTCTTTGTTTGTACAGCTTTAGAAAGGAGAAGGAGATCTTTGCTAGAGGATCTAGGTGTGGAATTTAGACATGAGAACCATCTATTTGCTAGCAGGTGGCTGTACAAAGATAAATTCGACTTGGATATAATAGAAGTTGGAAATTAAAAGTCTTGGTTGTTCATGAAAGTCTGCCAAATTGGACTCTGTAATTCTATTCTGTCTCTAAAAGCATCCACTCAGCTTCAGTCAATATCTGAGGGTCCCACTGTCATAGTTACCTGAGTCTCTGCTCCGTGTGATAGGCTCAATGCAATCACCTCCAGGGTGACAGGTAAGGCAATGAGAAGCCAAAAGCACTTAAATGGACCATTGAATTCCTTTCATTGTGTGATTATGTCTTTTAATTATTTTGCCATAATTGTTCCATTTCATTGCATTGTTTATCTTAACTATGAAGTGGGGGGAGGTGGTGAGAAGAAAGGCTGAAAAGGAAAACAGGAAGATGAGAGAAAGAAAGAGGCAGGAGGGAAAAAATAAAGAAAGAATAAGAGGAGGAGGAGAAGTGGAGGAGGCAGCACAAAGAAGAGATAATCCTTTGAAACCACAAAATGGAGCAACCGAGGTTGGGGAAAGTGAGCTCTCATGCTTGAGTTTCCTCATCTCTAAAATGGGACTTGTGATAAACCCACCCTCTAGAGTGCCTGAAATATCACATGAGAAAACTCATACAAGAATATTACACAAAAAATCCTTAGAAGAACTCTTGGCACAAAGTGAGCACTTGATGAATGGTAGTGATTATTATTATTATTATTATTAGCTTCTAGCTCCTATAACCCTTAATAATAGTCAAAACTCCATAGAAATCTATTTCCCCTCACACCACAAAAGAAAAAAAGACCAAGTCATTTTGCTGAACTGTAAATGCACCAAATTAAATGCCCAGGCATAAAAATTAGCATAAGCAATATCTCTCTACAAAATTGGCACTCAATATCTCTCAGCACATAATCTTTACCATCAAAGGAATGAGCTACCTAAAATAAGCACATTAGTCAGCTACCACAGACGAGCAATGTTAATATCTACAGTGAGCTACAAATGATCTAACAACCGCAACACATGTTTCTAGAGCAAAATATCAGAATAAAGAAAATGAGACTCCTGTGGTGCAAGGCTCAGGCTATGGTCAGCTTCTGTGGGCTACTCAGGAAAAGCCTGAACAGAGATGGCTCTGAGAAAGGAGTTGGGAAGTTGGGAGAAGTATTTTCTTCTTCCTACCTATAAATGTATGTAAAGTAACACATTGAAGTTGATTTAATAAACTAATGCATTTTGAGTCTGTTATTTTTCCAGTTTTCACACCCATCTTAATAAAAATAGAACATATAAGACAACATTTTTCTTTTTCTTTTTCTTTTAATTGTTGCGGAATCATTGAGGGTACAAAGAGCCAGGTTATACTGCTTGTATTTGCTGGGTAAAGTCCCTCTAATAATAGTGCCTTGCCCCCAAGAGGTGTGTCACACACTGTCACCCCTTGCCCCTTCCCTCCTCCCCTCTCTCTGCTCCTCATCACCCCTCCCCACACCATGTACTGCTATCAATTGTCCTCATATCAAAATTAAGTACATTGGATTCTTGCTTCTCCATTCTTGTGATGCTTTACTAAGAAGAATGTATTTCAACTCCATCCAGGTTAATACAAAGGATAGTATTCCATGGTGTACATATACAACAGCTTGTTAATCCATTCTTGGATTGGTGGGCATTTAGGTTGTTTCCACAATTTGGCAATTGTAAATTTCGCTGCATAAACAGTCTAGTGCAAATGTCCTTATGATAAAAATGATTTTTTTTTCTTCTGGGTAGTTGCTCAGTAATGGAATTGCAGGATCAAATGGGAGGTCGAGTTTGAATTCTTTGAGGGTTCTTCATACTTCCTTCCAAAAGGGTGGTATTTGTTTGCAGTCCCACGAGCAGTGTAAAAGTGTTCCTTTCTCTGCACAATCACACCAGCATCTGTAGCTTTGAATCTTTGTGATGTGGGCCATTCTCACTGGGGTTAGGTGATATCTATCTCAGGGCAGTTTTGATTTGCATTTCTCTAATAATTAGAGATGATGAGCATTTTTTCATGTGCTTTTTGGCCATTCATCTGTCTTCTTTAGAGAAGGTTCTACTGATCTCAGTTGCCCATTGATATAAGGGATCGTTAGTTCTTTTTTTGTTGCATAATTTGTGTTCTCTGTAGACTCTAGTTATCAAGCTTTTGTCCAATTCATAATATGCAAATATCTTTTCCCATTCTGAAGGTTGTTTGCTTTGCTTGTGTCTCCTTAGCTGTACAGAAGCTATTCAGTTTAATAAAGTCCCATTTGTTTATTTTTGTTGTTGTTGCAATTGCCACTAGAGTCTTCTTCATAAAGTCTTTCCCCAGGCCAAAAGCTTCAAGTATTTTCCCCACACTTTCTTCAAAGATTTTTATTGATTCCTTACATTTTGATCTTTTATCCACCTTGAATCAATTTTAGTGAATGGAGAATGGAGTGGGTCCAGTTTCAGTCTTTTACATGTGGTTATCCAGTTCTCTCAGCACCATTTATTAAATAGGGATTCTTTCCCCCAGTGAATGTTCTTGCTTGGTTTATCAAAAATCAGTTGACTGTAAGATTTTCATTTCATATCATGGTTTTCTATTCAATTCCAGATGTCTATGTCTCTATTTTTGTGCTAATACCAGGCTGTTTTAATCACTATGACCTTATAGTACAGCCTAAAGTCTGGTAGGATAATGCCTCCAGTCTTGTTTTTATTACTAAGTATTGCCTTAGCTGTATGGGTTTTTTTTCTGGTTCCATACAAAATGAAGAATTATTTTCTCCAAATCTTGAAAGTCTGATGTTGGTATTGAGCCAACATTTCTCAAAACCCAACAATTGACAATCCTGTTCTGATCATCACTATTCACCCATCTCCTTGACTGTAGTAAGGGATTTGTGAGAAAATTGTATAATTTCAGAAATTTGAAACAGAGAGACAATAAACAGAAATCATATTTTCTCTTATATTTTCATTTTGAACATGGAAAAACCTGCCTAAATGACCTACCCAAACTTTTATCATCAATTATCAGATCCCATTAATCCTAGTTTTGTTGTGTCACTCACTAAGCTCTGTTCTCACTGCCATACCATGAAACATGTCTTAATTACCTCCTGCTTAAATAGTACACCACAGTCCTCTTTTATCTTTCTGCAATCCTATGCCCCTTCTCCAGATCTCACCAGTGAATCCAAGCACTTTACCTCTGGTACATGTCAAATCTTGACCATTCAATTGATGGAAACTCTTGAATGTCTACCCCAAAGTACTCAATGTACAGTCACAATTATTTAGCATGATATTCAAGGCCCTGTGCATTACATATCCTGCTAACTTCTTTCCTAAGAGCACTCTCCAATTCCTCTCCAACCCCCTCCCGCCCCCCCCCGCCCCAGCCTGCCTGAACCACAAGCAGTCTCCCCATGAGCCAGACTGAGCCTCATGACCTGATACTTTGCTCCTTCTGTCAAGGTATTTCCCACCTCCTTAGCTCAGGTTTATACCTCCAAGCTGAGAGGTGCCTTCCTCCTGTGGTTGTGAGGGGAAACTTCCCCTTTACCTTGGAAAGTAAACTAGCTCAAAATAAAACAGGTCTGTGCAGATGGGGAGAATCAGAGTGATTACCTGATATCTCGATGCGGTCCAGAAGTTTATACATCCTTAGTTTGGAGGAGAGGAGGAAAATAGGTAATTCTGTTGAGTGGTAATAAACAGTTACTAGGGAAGATGAATAGGTACTTGAGAGAATGAGTGGAAGGGAGGAAACAGAATGACTTGTGAATGATTTTCTTTGGAAAATAAATTAAGCTAAGAGACATGTGTTATATTTAAGATGGTTTGGGCCATGTCAGGTTGCATACTTGATATTCTTTCCTGGAATATATTGAGATAACAGGGAGGGGAAGGAAAGGCAGGTGTTTTTTTGATGGGTACACCTGGTTTTAATGCAGAGAGAGGGTAAATCCCTCCCAAGACCTCCTGATCTCTAAGGAAATGTAATTCAAAATATTCTTTATACCAAGAAGTCATATTTTGGGATGAAACTTCGAGTTCTTTACTCTTCACTTTTTGGACTGGCTTAGGGTCCCTCCTTTGTGTTACCAGGTATTTCATTTATAGCATTGATTACGTCTCAGTTCAAAAGCCACTATCAGCTTTCTTTTTTCTTCTAGATTGTCAGCTCTTTGAAGGTGGAAACTACATCTTGTTCATTATTATACTCTCAATTTTTAGAACAAAATATGGCATACAGTGAAAATTCATTTGCTATTTTTAATCAGATGCCAAGCTCCTACCTCCCAGGCCTGAGATATTCGAATTCTAATATTCCACCATATCGCCCTAGCACTTAATTACCTACTATTTGCTTCACATGGATTAGTCACAGCTTATCAATTATGTGATAAGCAACTTGAGGAGAGATAGTGTTTTACTCATCTTTCTTATCTCCTTTAAAGCCAAGCCTGTAATAGGCAGCTTGCTATTGCTGAAAGAGTTTATTTTTTTTATTCAAGGAATAGTCTCTTTATATAGAATCTTAGATAGAACAGAATATAAAGTAGGAAGAGGTAGAGAGGGGCAGAGAGAGGGGCACAAATGTGCAAAGTTAGCCAGCAGGGTATTCCTGGACTTACACAAAATGGGATCCTAATATGGACAATCCTTCTGAATTTTCAGAGCATATCTATTGGGCATATTGGAAATAAACAGATAGAGATCTCAGGGCCCTGAAAATACGCATATGATTGATATGACTTGTAGGCCAGAGTGCTCAGCTATGCAGACGAAGCTGCTGCAATGGGCAAGTGGCAGGAATCCCTAGCAGCATGTTGATACCTCCTGTGAGGTGTATAATCCTACAGAAGACAGAGTCCAGGACACACATGATGAAGAAGGCAGCCTGGAGACCTCCTGCCTCACTAGTGGCTCCCACCCTAATAGCACCAAGGAGCCCCAGGTGTAATTCATAGAGGGGGATTTCACTGGTGCCAAGCTACATGGGCAGGAACAGTTTGGGGGTCCAGGCAGTGATGTGGCAGCCCTCAACATGCAGCAGCTGAGGTTCTCACGGTAGTGAGCCCAGGAGGCAGAGCTGGACAGCGATAGCCAGAGCTGGAGCTCCTCTCACTGCCGCCTCCATTGCTGAATTTGGCAGACCTAGGTGAGCAGCAGAGCATGGGAAGCTGTTCTAGAAGAGGCAGAAGCTCACCTCCAGGAACACTGCCAAGCTCTTTTTGGATGACTACCAGGGCCTGGCGAAGCATACAGGAGACTTCCATGGCAGACCAGTTTGCTTTAAAGTTTGGGCCTCAGATTTCCTGCACATCATTGCAGTATTTGCAAGAAGAAAGCTACCAAGAGTAAGTAGAGTCTACAGGCCAATGGGATGTGGGACATGCAGAAAGAATTTAAGCTCCCCATACCAAGGAGTATAGGTTTGTGCAGGATATATATGCCATTAATGACACTGTGCAAGTTAACCATGAATGATACTCCATCACATTTGGGGGTTCTGGGACAGGAGGACTTCACAGCACTGCTGAACTGTGTTGTCTCCTGGGTTTAAAAGAGCTTCCCTTCCCTGTTTAGAGATTAGCAAGGGATTTGCAAAAAATGCAATTGGATCAAGGGATTCTGTTACAAAGTATTACCCTTAAGCACAGATTTACAAATAGCAGGTTACTTAGTTGGGATTCCAAATTAGCAAGGTAATCCATGGCCAAACATCAGTCAGACCAAAAAAAAAAAAGTCATTTTTGAATCATAAGATGCTCCAAAATAAAAAACATCTGTTTAGGTTCCTAGGAATGGCCAGGTTCTGTTGCATGTGGATCTCAAACTTCGGACTAGGAGGAAAGCCTTCGTATGGGGCCCTTAAAGGACAGATGTTGAGCTTCTGATCAGGATAACAGATTGTCAAAATGCCTTTGTAAAACTAAAGCAGAGTGTTATAGCTGCCACCATTTTGGGGTGGCCTGACTTGCAGTAAGAATTTACAAAAAATAAGGAATGAGCCTGGGAATCTTCATATAGATGCTGAGAGACAGTCCCACGGCCAGTGGCATGCTTGTCAAAGCCTCTGGACAACACTGTGAGAGGATGGCTTCCTTGTCTCTGGGCAATAGCAGTTACTTGTGTGCTGTTATTAATTACAGTGTGTACTCTCAATCCTGCCACCCTATTACCAGCTGATGAGAATAAGCCTTTGCAGCATGACTGTTGCAGGGGTCCTCAAACTGCGGCCCATGGGCCACATGAGGCGGTGTGATGGTATTTGTTCTTGGTTTTTTTTTTTTTAACTTCAAAATAAGATATGTGCAGTGAGCATAGGAATTTGTTCATAGTTTTTTTTTTTTTTTTTAAACCATAGTCCGGCCCTCCAACTGTCTGAGGGACAGTGAACTGGACCCCTGTTTAAAAAGTTTGAGGACCCCTGGAACTTTAGACGTTCTGGAGGCCGTCTATTCTAATAGGATGGAACAGTGAGATCAGCTGAAGCCAGAGCCAGACTGGGATCTTTTCACCAACAGAGGGAGCTAGATATGTGGTTGTCACAGCAATGGCACTGCTGCCTGGGACTTCAGCCCAGACAGAACTGGACACACTGTACTTTGTGACTCTGCAAGTTATCAAGATGCTCAGAGGTTCCTTTCCTCCATACAGAGTGATAATGGAACCTCCTTTGTATCAGAAATAACCCAGCAAGCAACTAAAGCCCTACTCCTAGAATAGAAATGTCAGGCATTCTGGAATTGATGCAGGAAACTTACCTAAAGTGGGATAAGGTGTTGGTGTTTGCCCTTCTGCACAAAAGGGTAGCCTCTAGAAGAGCCTGAAGTTTAGCCCCTAAGAAATAGTTTATGGGAGACACTTCCTAGCACCCTGAAGTAATTATGGAGATATATCCATGAATAAAGAAAGCAGAGTAAAGCAATATATGAAACCAGTGGGTCAGATACTAATCATTATGTATGAGTTTGCCTCTTTCAGGTCCTTGCCCCGGTTGGAGGCACTCCTCAACCACTTTAAACTAGAAGACATGGTGACCTGAACAACTGGCAGAAAAGTGGAAATAACCTTATGAAGTGCCTCTAAAAACTCACACCTCATTGAAATTGTCAGAAATAAAACGGTGGTTCCCTCTTACTAGAGTAAAGAGGTGTCCAGTGGAAAAAAGAGGACCTGTGCCTCCAACAAATAGGCCAGCTTTTAGTGATCTAAAGTATCTGTTTAAGAAAATGGAACAATGGAAATGTTGATATTTTTTCTAACCTTTATTGTTTATTTGTTTTGTCTATAGGGTGGAAAGACAGCTCCTTAGTGAAGATTTCCTGAGCTATAATCCTGATCTTATTACAGCAGGGTTTGCTATCCTAAATCTTGTTCAGCACAATTATTACTGTATAAAATTTCTGAATTTGCAGAAGCTGGTCTCAGATCATGTACAAGGTGCAACTAATGGCTCTCTTCCCAGAAGTCCTATGTTTCTTTTTTGCCCAGCCCTATATCAGGCATTATGTACAAGGTGACACACGGACCCACAATCCTACAGAGTCTTAGATACCAAATTGCGTAAAATCTCTCTTATCTGGTTTCCTCCATTTTGCCTCATCAGTCCTCAAATTGTCTCTTATGCCCCTTTGCCACCTGGTAATCCGTTGTACTCTCTATTTTTTAATTCTACTACAAAAGCTTTTCAATGGCATAAATAAGAATAAATCTTCCATCTCAAACACCACTCCAATTCAGCAAGAAGCAGCTCGATGAGTATGTGGTCCCTCCTCCCATAGATAAGGAAGGAAAAAATTGACAGTAAGGGATATGTAATAGAGGAAATGGCCTGAAAAAGGGCAAAATGTTTCACCAGTTTTCTCTTTAAACTGTGCCTCTCATTCTGTTTTGGGAATTAAAAACTGCAATCCATCCCCAAACCTGTGATCAGGAAGTAGGAAGTATCCTTTATTCTTTTTATCACAGGAAATGACTCAACAGAATTGTCTGCACAGACGTCATGAGATTGTCTTCCCTGGCAACGTGGTCAATCCAGACCATCAATAGCAATAGCACCAAACACAAAACTACTTTTAAAAGCTCTATTTCTACAACTATAGTACTTTAAGACTAGAGTCTGCCATCCTCCTCAATTGCCAGCAAATTAATAAACATCTCTTTGCTTTTCCTCAAACTACTTGTCCTTTTTCTTCTGATGCAGCCTTGAGGACAAGTGCCAAATTTTTGGTAACAGTAGGCAATGGTAAGATGTAGCAGCCCATATAGCTTATGGCAAGGAGTAGCGTGAGTTATAAGAAACACTTGTAATAGCTTGGTAATGTAACTCCTTGGTGATAAGGAAACGGGGAGAGATTTGGCTCTCCTAACATGAGAGAGAGCTTGCGAGCATCAGTGATTAGCAGACTCTACACCTGTGGTGTTAAGAGCCATAAGATCATGTTTATGAAGCTGCAGGAGAAGGCAGTCGGGAGCATACATACATTCTTTTATGGACCCGCACACTCTGACTCTGTCGCTTCTCCTGCCCACAGAACACCTGTACGGTGTCACTCTATGAAAGACTGCTAAGATTCATTCTCTTACTAAGACTGCTTCACTCCCTCAAACACTGTCTTTCTCTCCCTCTCCCTTTTGCTAAGGCAAATAGCCCTAAGACACCTAAGGGTAATTGTTCCCAAGCAAGATAAATCTGGAACATAGCTAGATAAGCCGGCCAGAGACCTGACTGGTCCCAGGCCCGGACGAGTGGTGACCATGAGGGGACCATGGAAGCCATTAACAGTAAAAAATTTTTTAAAAGTTAGGTTTTATCATATGTATGAAAGACAGTATTACTACAATGAAATTCTTCTTCTACTATTTTCAGTGATATATTAACATTAACTTTGTGCTTCCATGTCACAGAAATGTTTGAAATCCACTAGTTTAAAGCATAGGTAAAAAACCTCTTGTATATTACAGTGTCCCAAACTCTGAAAATACAGAGTACCTGACCCTTCTGTAGTAGAATCTCATTCCCACTAGGTTGAGGTTGGGCCTAGGCATCTCTTCTCATTGTAGCTTCCTAGGTCATTGTGAAACACACACACATTTGAAAACCACTAGGTTAGTGGACGGGCCACCTATAGAACTCGAGTCCAGAACTGGAAGGAATTTGAAACCATCACCCCTCTGCTCTTTGAATGTGCACCCTCTGTTTGGACATCCTCCTGAGACAGGACAACTCATCTCAATGTAGCTAGCCCCTTCTGCTCTGTCTAGCTTCCACACTTAGGGTACTTTGATATTCCTCTTAATAAGAGCTCTTTGTTTAAAAATTGCACATTTAGCCTTGATTTTCCCATTTCTCAAGGCAGTTAAAAGAGATCATGGTCAACTATACATGTATGGACTTTGTAAAATATTAACTATAAGTTGCAGTTTATTTACAGTAAGAATTCAGCAAATGTTTTTTTCCACTGAGAACTGATAAACACATTTCCTTTTTTCATTCCAGGTTAAGCACTACCCTCTCCTTCCCTTCAAAATCAACCACTAGATTAAGCTTCATAAAGCAGGAATCTTGTTTCGCTCAACACATAGCAATGGTGTATAACACAGGGTCTACTATTAACTAAATATCAGTAGACTGAATTAGGTAACATTCTACATGTGTTAGATGTAGGTTAACCATGCATATCTCTATAGACTCTTTTCTTGGTCTCTCTTACCCCAGTATTCAATGTTTTAGTCTTGAACTTTAATCACTCTCTTCAATTGGTACACATACTTTGGAGGAGGTAGCTGTGAGATCAATAGAGCTCTAACAAAGGTTTTTACCTTCCCCTCACCAACTTCCTAGCAAACTTTAATGACACTTGTAGCAGAGATGACATGAAATGGCTCTTTCCAAGGATCTGAACAGTTTTAAAATAAATTTAAAATGGCCTGGCTGAAAACTGGGACAAGAAAAGGCATTTTTAAACTTTTCCCACTTAATGGGAAACACTGGATATTGCAAGCTGATTTTATTTCTTGCCCCCTAAAAAATTTTGTTCTGATAGACATAGTCCTTAGATATGAATTGGGAGCAATATCAAATATATTGCCTATGTAGATTATCTTCTGAGGCCATTAAAATGTTGCAGGAATAATATCGAAAAATTTTCAGTATATTTTAGTCCATGTTGCTGACTGTAACGCAAAAGTGCATAAGTGGAAAGGATAACATGTCATGCCTTTGAATTTTCCTGCTTCACAAACAGTGGATTTATTTGACTATATTGGTTGACGGCCTAGCTGTTAGACTTAATCTGGGTATTTTTCTCTGAGCTACTCTAATACAAAGTGTTCATTATCCATGGACTGTGTTAATTCAAACCCCACTCCTGGCAAAATAAGGCATACAAAAATAAAGAAACAACCACCCCAATAATACTCAGTGTCCTGATGACTAAGTGAGTTAATCTTAAAAAAATGGCTATTTTACATTAAAAAAGGGAGATTCATCACATCATTTGAAGGGCAGAAGCCAATGTAGTTTTGTCCTCCTCCAACTATTGTTTTACCCCTATGTTGCCAATTTGGCCTTCAATTTTTGACTCATTCGTGACCATGTTTTTCAAAGCTTTGCTTCAGTGAAACTGCATAATAAGGAAGGGTGGTCGGGGCCAATGATATTAATGGATCACTTAACATCCCACAAATTGTAGAAGCTTTATCTCTCTGATGAGTCAATCATGTTACGCTCACATTTGCATAAAAATACCCATGATATGGAGCTGCTGTGAGCTAAATGGTTGAAGTGAAGATGAGACTCCTACTTCCATAGAGATGGGAAGGAAGGATATTTGCTAACAATTATACATTTCTATCACCAATGAGATGTTGCTCCACCAAGAAACTAATTACTAAATAAAGCACTATTTGGAGACGGTTAAGTTCTTTGCTTAAATGCTAGGTTTGACACAAGTGCTAAAGACATTGAATTGGTTTGCTGGCTTAGTCAAAAGTTAGTTATGACATGAGGACCAAGAGTCAGAAAAAGTGGCCGAGAAAGAACGAGTGCAAACCAAGTGGACACTCAGTCTGTTTCTCCTGTCTGAAGCTGAGGAAAGGAGACCCTTAAGGGAGAAATGAAGGAAGTGATGTGAATCTGATTAGACATAAAGCTCATTATTTCATTTACTGATACAATATCTATTAAGCCATAGAATGTGTGGACATACCCAGAAATGAATCCATCAGAGAGAAGAGCATGAGAGAAATGGTGATTAAGAAAGATAATTCTAAAGAGTCAGTCTACTTTTCCACCATTTGGAAGGGCAAGTTACTTAGAGCTTCAGCTAGCTAGGGCTTGCAAAGCATTGCTCACCCTGCATCCCAAAAGGGGCATCTTTTGCATTAGAAGACTAAAACCACAGGAGTTTTAAGGAATCGCCAACCATAATTAAGCCTAGGGATAATTAAAGAGTCCCAGTCAGATATTTTATGCCAAGGGAAGAAGTTGAGAGAGTGTATCATACAGCCATGCAAAAGGGCAATAAATACATCCCCATGGAACAGCCAATAGTGCACCTTCTGCACAAAGGAAAAGTAAGACAGCCAATCAGTGTCAGTGTGGCATCAGCAGACCTCAGAGAGGAAACAACAGCCACAGACACGAACATCAATTACTGCTGAGAAAAGAGGAGAGAACTAAGCTGCCATGAGGTTATCCCAACTGTCTCTCACCCTTTCTTATTTTTACTTTAGATGGGTAACACAGAAGGCAGCTAAAGTCATGGATGTAGGAAAAGAACATGAGAAACATATTTAGATAGTATTCAGACCTTCTCTATTTCAAGCCCTGGACCAGACACACAGGTCTAATCCACAGCTGGTGGGCAGGAGAACTTTAGGTAACATATGAAGAGAAAATTTTAGAATGGAAAGAACTAAATCAGTCATGGTAGTTGAAATGGGTCTATTTTAATAACTAAAAGTTATAATACTGGAAAGAGATGTCATTAAGAGGTGCACTGTGCAACAGGAAAAAAGATTTGACAGAGAAGTTAAATCAGTCTCTGATTTAAAAGTCAAATCAGTCTCTGATTTCGTAAATCAAATCAGTCTTTTCATATCAAATATAGACAGGTCAAAGTTATTTTTTTTTTCTCTCTCTCTTTAGAAGACCACTGAACAGACAGACAAGAGAAGAGGGAGAAGGAAGGAGTTGGAAATTATTGAGTGCATACAGCATGACACTTATAAGCCATATTAGAGAGTGTGCAATTTGACATGTAATACATGATTTCAGCTCTTGAGGTAGAAGATAACAGGATTATATAGAAAAAGAGAGAAGAGAAGAATGGGGATTGGAGTAGATAAACTGTTCACTACTACAATCAGACTTAGTACAAAACATGATTGACCACTGGGAAGATCAATATTAAAGTACTGATATATATGGACAATTGTTTTTATATACATTTTAAAGTAGATTGAGTAGCATCTCTGTAAAATGTCACTCTCACTTTTACACCTATTACAATATGCTATCTTGAGTTAGAAAGGTCTGATAGAGTTGTAGTGGGCTTGCCAACAACTTCCAGGTCCCTCCTGAGAATGTGCCATGCAGGTAAACACTATCCATGCAGATAAACACAGAACGCAGTTGTGAGCTACTGCCATAGGTAATCAGCCATCACTCTACCACAGCCCTACACCATGCTTGGTCACTCTGCACCACACTATAGCTAAAACTAAGGGGCAACAGAGAGACGGATTAATGTAGGCACCCTACAGTAGGAATTTTTTTTTCTTTTTTAGTTTGGCTAGTTTTAGTTAATGCCTTCTCAAACAAAATTTGGACTACTTTCTAAGAGTTGGCTATGCAATAATTCTGCCTAACAAATCACTCAAAACCTCAATGACTCACAACAGCAAGCATGTCATTTTCTCTCTCAAAAAGACTGCAAGTTAGTTGGGGTCATTTTGCTGCAGTCCTTAGATGAATTTGGGCTGAATCATACTCTATTATTTTATATATTATCTATCACATAAAATATGGTATTTTCGTAAGTAATAGGAAGTCTGCCATTTGGTATATGATTGAGAAAAAATCCCTTAGGATAACTTGGCAAAAGAGAATTAAATCAGGAGCTGAGTGGGGCATAAGGGGGCTTGTATGATGTATACTTGTAAAATTGAGATAAATTATATTTATTTAAAATAATTAATAACTGTCACTTTACCAAAAGATAAGATACAGCAGTTCATGAAGTACCGAGCACTTAGTATCTCACTCAATCATTGATGGCCTGATCACATACTGTACATGTATGTAGGTCAGTGCATACTGACTATAGAGAGGCCGGGCAGTTTAGAGGAAAAATGAATGTCAGTGTGGGGAGGCACCTGTGGCTCAAAGGAGTAGGGCACCAGCCCCATATGTTAGAGGTGGCGGGTTCAAACCCAGTCCCGGCCAAAAACTAAAAAAAAAAAACAAAGAATATCAGTGCTAGATGTGAAATTATTACATAATGCGGCATGTGGATGTATAAACAGTGAAGTAGGGTAGACCATGAATTAAAATTGAATTTAAGATTTTCTACAAATATAACATTAAGAAAACTATTTAACAACACTGAATCTCTTCTCTTACGCAGATACTGTTTTAAAAAAATTTAGGAGGAGGAAGGACAAGGAAACCTTTTCTTCTCTATCCAAAGTTTAGGATTGAAAGACAGAAAATAGAATTTGAAAGGTAAAGACGAACACTTTGCTTTGTTACTGATAAAGCTGATTAGACGAGGCAGCTTAAATAGAAGCTATAATTGACTTGTTAACATTTCACCCTTGAATGAGACAAGATTTACCTGCCCAGTCATGTTGAACAGCTCTAGGCCTCTACTAATACCAGCCACTGGTCCTCTGGTAATTCTCCTGGTGCCATGAGTGTACAATAATTTGCACTTGCCTCCAGAAAGTTCAGAAATGTTTCAAAACAGCACATTACTGAATTTAATGTCCTGAGCCTGAGCAAAAACTAATATATGGTTCCATTTCCTATCCCAAAATGTGCAGTCAGGTTGTCCAATACATCTGACCACAGGTTAAGTAATGACTTTAAGTGATAAATAAACAAATAATACAATGCCAGTAAAAAAAATTTTATCCCAAATCAAATACAACTTCCCTCCTGTCATGAAATTTCCTAGAGTGATTTCTAAGAAATGTATATGGTAAGATTAAAGTAAGTTAAATCTAACATGTCTTATAGTCCTTTCCAATCTCAGGCAGGACACTCACCCAAATTTCTGAGGCAGGACAGTTTGGGGTAGGAATTCATCTAAATTTCCAAGGACAGGCTTGCTCCTTCTCGGGTAGTCACATGGGCATTTTTAGTGCCTAGGTGCAAGTACCTTAAAACCTCTAACACTCAGTGAATTAAATTCCATGTCTCTTACATACATTAGCTTTTTAACTTTCTGTTTTAAAATTGGAGATCTATAGAAATTTGCAATTGTTGTATGTAGAGTTATGACTAGAATGTACATAACATTGCTAGAAAAATACTAATACGGTACACCCAGTAAAAGTTGAATTTCATGTAAACAATGAATAATTTTTCAGTATAAATATGCCACAAATATTACAAATAGAACACCCATATTAAACTGAATTTTAAATAAATAACAGATTTTACTATAAATATATACCACAACATATTCAGAACAAATCTGTTATAAAAATGTTTATCTGTATCTGAAATTCAATCTTAACTGAGTATTGTATGTTTTTGTGCACAAAATCTGGCACTCCGACCCATATGTAACCATATACCCATCACCCAGATTCCCCAAATGTTAGCATTTACCACACTCAATTTATCCTCATTTTCTCCCTGCTATGGTTTAAATGTGTTCTCCAAAAATTCATGCACTGAAAAGTTAATCCCAAATGCAACAGTGTCCTGAGGTAGGGCCTGCCCTCACGAATGAATCAATGTTATCGAGAGACTGGGTTAGTTGTTGCCCGAGTGAGTGGATATAAAGTCAGTCCATCTCACAGGCATGCCTTCTCTCTCCCCCCATGAGATGGCATTAACCAGACACCAGCACTATGCTCTTAGACTTCTCAGGCTCCAGAACCGTGAGAAACTTCTGTTCTTCCAAGTTACTCAGTCTGTGGTATTTTGTTACAGAGATCAAGACAGTCTCTATTTTTCAAAAACAAGAAAAAAAGTATAAGTTGAAAGCATGATTTTTTTGACCTCTATAAAAAGGACACACTCTCACATAACCACAATATAATTTTCAGAATCAAGGAATTAATGTTGATATACTAGTCCTATCTAATCTATAGGCCTTTTTAAAACTTTGCCAATTGTCTCACCAATATCCTTTTTCCTGGCTTGTATCAAAGATCCTGAATTTTGTTGAGCCATCAAGTCTCTCATCTCCTTCATTCAGCCTTATAATTTCTCAGTTTTTCTTTGGCTTTCACAAGTGAGGCAGTTTTGAGGATTATAGGCCAGGGATTTTGTAGACTCTCACATAATTTGGGTTTGCCTGGTGTGTTTCAACAAGATTAGGTTCAGATTGTATAATTTTGGGAGGAATTGTACAAAAATGATGCCTATTGGTGCACTCTTTCTCAGAACATCATGTCATGCTGTCCTAAAAAGTTAAAGAGGTAAATGGTAACAGAATATACAAGTTCATCGCAGCGTATCTATCCTATTTAGAAATGTAAGCAAATATCCAAGGGTAGAGGTCCCCAAGGAAAATGTGTTGTCACGACCCAGATATATAGATAATCCAAACCTATCCTTTGTCAAAGATCAAGCAGCCATTCTCTTTCACCTGAGGCAAGTTGGATAGATAAAGTAAACTTTGGTATCTTTCTAGGGTGCCAATTGTTCTCTGGCATTTGTGTCTGACATGTGAGTTTAAACTTAATTTGCATAAACTTCTATTCAAGAGATTAATTTTAATTCTACTTGGGCTTTATTTATTTATTGTGAGACTCTGTCTCACTTTGTCACCCTCAGTAGAGTGCTATGGCGTCACAACTCACAAACATCAAACCCTTGGTCTTAAGCGATTCTCTTGCCTCAGCCTCCCAAGTACAGGCGCCAGCCACAATGCTGAACTACATTTTTAGAGACGAGGTCTCACTCTGGCTCAGACTGGTCTCAAACCTGTGATCTCAGGCAATCCACCTGCTTCGGCCTCCCAGAGTGCTAGGATTACAGGAGTGAGCCACCGTGTCCGGCATTCTACTTGTGCCTTATAAGGGAACACAAATACACCTATGCACAGAGCAATCTATCTATACACACTACCCACCATTTCCTCACTTATAGTTACCAGCATTCACAGTCCCCTGATCTTTGAGTTGCCTGCCTTTCTAATCCAGGATATTCCAAACTATTTTCTCTTTTCTCTGTAATCTTCTGCCACCAGAGTACTGAACAGAGGGTAGGCTCTCTACTGACACAGATCTCCACTATGGCTTGTAAGCGGACATCTTTAGTCTGGAGTAAAGTGGCTACTGCCCCTACCTCCTGCTAAGACATTGCCCTAGCTTATAAAGCCTCTCGCCCAGGAAGAGATTCCACTTCATTCTCATCAAATTTTCCTAAAGGTTTCCCCTCAACAGACTCTGTTGGTGGCTCTGATATTTATACTCATAGTGGCATTGTGAGAATGAATGTGTTCCTTTCTGATACCTTGCCCTTCCTCAACGTGTCAACTCCCTGGCCTTGAATACCACCTCACGCCCCTTCAGTGGCTGCTGAATGTGTCTCAACATTCTTGACTACAATTGTAGGATACAGACATGTGTCTATTCCTGGCTTTCCCTGTGGTGATCTTCTGTCACTTTCTAGGACCGTCGGCGGGGACTTTCACATTTTATCCTGTCTCCTTCCTTCTTCCTCACATGTAGGGCTGACAGTGATTACTAGATTTGGATGCCTTTGTTCTTTCTCACTTTTGCATCGCCTTCTGGCCGTGATTTTAAAATTATTTTTATTTGTTCATAGCTTATCTCTATAGCTTGTTCGCTATTTCATCCTCCATTTTAAGAAGATGAGTTACTGATAATTTTGGGTCTGCCAAAAGAATTTACTATTTAAACACCATTTAACCTCAACTTTCTGGGTAGGAAAAGTTCAGATAAGAAATCATTCTCCTTAAAGGACAACAGATAATCTGGCTTTACATAGTCCATTCTTATCCAGCCTCTATCCCCCTTACTATGCTTCATCCTTCTATATTTTCATAGAGTTTTAACTCCACAAACTTCTTAAATTTATTCACTCAAAAAATGCCTTTACCTTTTTTTTAATGGTAACTATATCAACTTGGCTGCCCTTTCATAGAGTTTGAAATCATCTACTCTAGACATCATCACTCTTAAATCCTTCCTTTTCCTTCTTCGTCTTCTTTTTATTTTTCTTTTTAAACTATTCTTCAAAGAATGGTTCCAGTGGCTCTGGTTGCAGCCTCAATCTACAACCGAGAGGATACCTCTGAATCTTTTATCTAGGACTATTAGGGAAGCTATTTCTGTCTCTCACTGAGATATCGTGTCTTTTTGGTGGTTAGATTGATCTTGGTCTTATCCATTCTTTCTTATCTAATGACAACTAAAATGCCTTTACTCTTTGTAATCTTCCCATTAAAAGCAGTTCAAACTGAGTGCATCTCTTTTCCCTTTCAAAGGTATCTAGTCTGGTTCCCAATATATAATTTTATACATACTATTAAAATAATGTATTTCACCATATAAAATGTATATGCATTATATGTTAAATTATATATATAAATTAACAAATATATACTTTTAAATTAAGTATATCATCTCTTAGTCTTTTTCCTAATGAAATAGCCCATCATACCATGGGTTTTCTTCTTTTATCTCTTATACTGATTCTGGAAGTGAAAGTGAAATTTGAATATCTTTTCTTAGGTGATCCTGTCCCTTCTTTTTTTTTTTTTTTTTTTTTGTAGAGACAGAGTCCCATTTTATGGCTCTCAGTAGAGTGCCGTGGCCTCACACAGCTCACAGCAACCTCCAACTCCCAGGCTCAAGCGATTCTCTTGCCTCAGCCTCCCGAGTAGCTGGGACTACAGGCACCCCCTACAACGCCCAGCTATTTTTTTGTTGTTGTTGCTGCATTTTGGTTGGGGCCGGGCTTTAACCCGCCACCCTCGGTATATGGGGCCAGCGCCCTACCAACTGAGCCACAGGCGCTGCCTCCCTTCTTGATTTCTTGAGTAAAATCAGTTCTTCAAGAGACTGTTGCAGCTGTAGGCCTTTCTGATCTTTATTAGTTTATTAGGCATTGGGTTTGAAATAAACTTACATGAAGTAGCTTTTTTAAGTTGGAACTAAAAATTCTGATGTCCTGTCTAGGACCCTGGTACTTTCACTTGTATTCAAAGTCTATGCAGTTAGCTCTTTGCCGCCATACTATTTGGTGAGGATTTAAGTTTTGACCCACAGCAAACCTTATGAATGTAAGAGCTTAGCCCTTCTCCAGTTCATTCCAATGGCTCTGAAAGCTGTTCAAAGTAGAAGGGAACAGCACTTGGGACATGGGTTGGTTTTGCCTACAGCGCCTGACGGGAACTGCACACTGGTGATTTGTGGAAGTCAACTGCCTTTGTAGTGTTTGTAGTGTCACATTCCACTCTGCAGACACAGCTCCCAAACCAAATATTGTTTAACATCCCCATACAAAGCAATCAAGCCAAGAAAGCTATATATTAAAATTTTGCCAGTTTGAAATAATTTGACAGTGAAATTCTTTTTCTTCTCTTCATTCCAACTTTGAGTTTCCTTTGCTCTGATGAAATCTGTTCCTGCTCAGGTCACTTAGTGTCACCCACAGCAGTTTGGATGCTCTGCAATGCTCTGCTGCTTCTCACCAGGGCCCAGGAAGCCTGGTTTCCTATTTAAACTGTTTCTGCATCTATATAAATTAGACACAAGTAGCAGCTGTTTCCCTCCAAAGTGGATGGTCTTGGATCGTCTTTGCTTAAGGCTTTACCAATAACGTTGACATCTGTGCCATGCTGCTACCAAATGCCAGATTCTCAAGGCTGCAGCATGCAAGTTGGTGAGTTTTCCTTTCTTCCCTCTGGAGTTTGGATTAGCTGAGAGTTATGACCATTAGAATGATGCTAGAATGCTGCAAATGCCAGCTTTGTTACTTGTAAAGCTGAAGAGAGGTAACAGGAGCCTTTCTTGTGCTTCACCCCTAATTTTTTTAGCCTAACCCAACTGTACTTACCACAAGGCTTCCCTGAAAGGCCAGAGCCTACTCAGGCACATTTGAAGCCAAGATGAACACCTGTTCCTGAAGGTGGGAAAATACAAAGGAAATAGCCAGGGAAAGTTAGATCAAGCTTCCTTAGATCTTGCTCTCAAATTTACCAGTTAGACAAATGGAGTCTCCTTCTTTGAGGAAGAAACATGGACCAGGAGGGAACAAAGAAAGGCCAGAAATATTCTAACAATTTTCTCTCCCAAGGAGTAGAAAATCTCTCCCATGTGTGAAAACCAGGCTCTGGGGAAATATAAATTTTGGCCTGCAACAGAAAATTTTAAATATTGTGGCAGCTAAATGAATACAAATGTTGTTGGGGCATATTTTTTCCCCTTCTGATTCCCCTTCCCTATTGCAGGTTTGTTTTCAAGGTAAGGGGACTTCCATTAAAGTAAACAACCAGTGCTTTTTTGGCTGAGTTTGTAAAAATCAGATGGGTTTAAAGCTGAGCTTCCCAAACCAATGGGGCTCCTTCCTATCTCTACTCTTCTAATTTTTCTACATTCCTGTTTTTTTTCCTCCACAGAATGGACCCTTAGTTTGGGATAAGTTCCATTTTGGTAGGGTATATTCGTAGGTATAGTCGGCTGCATCTAAATCGCATTCTTCAGCTGCTTTATCAATCACGAAGTTGGCATTTTCATCTCCACCTGTCAATCCCACGTGTCTGTGTCTCCATTGCTCCTGAACTCAGGTGGGGAAAAGAGGAGTTGTTGTTTATCAGTTGTCTTGAGCTCAGTAATAATGTACAGGAAACAGGTGGCAGTGTCTATCACAGGCAAGGCAATTAATAAATCTGAATTTTCTTACATTATATGCTAAAACGTCTATCATACAGCTTCAGAGGCCATTTTTCATCCAGAACCAACACACTACCACCACCACTGGGTATAATTTAAAGTTTAAATGGATAAAAATCAAGCACTTTTTTTCTCTTTCTATTATATATTTATATATATATAAAATATTACATATATATTACATATATATTTGGGGGGGTCAGCCTAAAATAACACAGCAATTATCTTCTGGCAAGGTCCTTGAGTGTTCTTTTTCCTATCTCTCTGCACATCTATGCAATCTGGGCCCAACTGAAGATAAGCTTTTTGTCAACTCTCACCATTCCAAGCAGGCGTTGATGAAAGGCAGTGAAGAATAATCGGGTAATGTGGTGTACTTAATTTCTGTGAGCCCAAAGACAGCTAAAGGGACTGTAGAAGCACCAAGGGGAGTAGTTTTCTTTTTTTTTTTTTTTTGTCATAAAATGGGTCAAATTTGTTTTCCTTTATGAGTCTGCATTGTGTAAGCCAAGGGTATTGTACTCCTGTATTCTGTTCAGAAAGCGCCTCTTATTCCTGCTGTGATGAAATGGGAATGTCTGTTTTTCTTGAAAACAGAAGGCCTCTCGTTTGGAGATATAACACAATGTACATCCCAATTGTAGATGTCCCAGTTTGTAGCCTCTATCCTTCCCTGGACAATCCTTGAGACTGTGCTTTAATAACAGCCTTCACATATAAAAAGAGTTATTGTATAGTAAATCTACTTCTGAATAGGGCTTACAAGAGGAAATAGTTCTAAATTACACCAAATCTAGGCAGGGTAGATATTAATAAGAACTCTTAAATAATAAAAATCTTGTTAAACATGGATAAATGTTATGACAGGATAGAATTATCCAGGTTATCCTTAAAAGTAAATCGACAGAAAATCACTGTATAGAAATTTTGGGGTCTAAATTGGGAAATTATCTGCCCTGGGTATCTCCATCCCCCAGTGTTCTAATCATGATGGGCATTACTGATGTTGAAACTCCTGCCGAGCTCAGAGATGGCCATAGAATTATTCTCAGTACATGCTTCAAACGAATATGACCAATAAATTAGGCACATGGGATGGAAACTTTGCCATCCGTATTCTAGGCCAGCAGAGAGGACTCTGAAAGTTCAGAAACAGAGACTGGCATTCAGTATTTTATTATCAAACAGGCTTTCATTTGACATAATAAAGCACAGTTGTGAAACTCCATTATCTTCTTAGTATAATAAATTCCAAGAAAACTGGAGTTTCAATAACAAATTTTTTGAAGATGGTAAACCCAAGAATCTCCAGGATAATTTTATCACTTATTATACCCTAGGGGGGAAATATAGAAAAAAGAACATGAATATTTAAAGAAAAAGTTAGATGCCCTCAGCAGATAGAAAAAAATAAATCACTATATAATGCACTAAAATATTCTCACCTGATGCCCTTTTAAATATCTAGTAGAAAAGAGATAAAGCCCCCTTTAAAAGGGGTTTTGGAAAAAAATGAATGCCTCCAAATAAGATGAGAGGTAATTTCTAGCAGACATAAACTAGCCATTGATTACCATGACGAAAAATGAGTATTGCAGGATGCGGTGGCTCATGCCTGGAATCCTAGCACTCCTGGAGGCCGAGGTGGGTGGATTGCCCTGAGGTCAGGACTTCTTGATCAGCATGAGCAAGAGCGAAACCCCATCTCTAAAAATAGCCAGGAGTTGTGGCAGGCACCTGTAGTTCCAGCTACTTAGGAGACTGAGGCAAGAGAATCACTTGAGCCAAAGAATTTGAGGTTGCTGTGATCTGTTGATGCCACAGGACTCTACCAAGGGCAGCAAAGTAAGACTCTGTCTCAAAAAAAAATGAGTATAAACTTAAGAAAGCTTAACAGAGAAAATATAAATTCCACTAGTATGATTTTAGAGAGAGACCCAGTTTACTCTAGAGAGGATAGTGGAATGATTATATTTTATAGCTTTCCATTTTTATTCTCTTCAAAAGTAACCATAAACCGAACAGGATTCACAACATAATATAGCCAAGCAGTGGCTGCAGTTTGGCTCACTTCTTTCAGCTCTGACAAGTTCCTACCAGGGTAAACCACAGGAATACAGAAGCCCCAGTGAAAGTAATTACAAAACATAAATTTACAGACTTCCATACAGGAACACATGTGGCAGAGAGGCACAAGACAAAGTGGCCAGGCTTCATGTGTTACTGTCAGTATCTTCAAACCTAAAACACTCGTGAAAAAAGAAAAACGAAAGAGGAAGAATACTGGCGGACAGTTACCATGTAGGTTAGTGTAACAGACCTAGAGACTGTCCACGTTCAAGTGACATAAATCTTGGTATTATATTCTTTTACGTTTTGTCTAATGTGTAGTTCCAATTATATGTACACACTCATACCCACACATTTACACGATTCTTCTTTGTTGCCTAACTGCATCATATGTTGTAAGTTACATGGGCTTTGAGCCAGAAAGGCATGGTTTTAAGTCCCAATTTTCACATTTATTTGGTGTGTGACTTTGGGCAAGTTTATTAAGCTTTATTTATCTTACTTTGAAATCTTTTATGACAATTCTATCCCACACTTTTATGAAGATGCTTAGTGGATTGTCTGAGCTAGAGTAATTATTTAGCAACATTATTTCCACTGAACTATAAAAAAAAAATTAAAAAGCTCAAACCAGATATATTAGTTTAATTTCATTTGTACTTTATTTTCTTACAAAGAAACTTAGAAGTAACTAAACCAGTGAGTTGCTGCCCCAAGCTCAGAATTTCAGCTGAGGATAGTCACTGGAAATCCATTATCTCTCTAGAAGGCACCATAATGACTTTGGACTGGCCTTTGGTATCACAGTAGGAATTTATCTCTTCATGGCATAAGCAGTCTAGCACCGTGAAGGAGAGTCAGATTGCCTGAGTTCAAATCTCAGGTCTACCTCTTACTAGATGTACAACTTTGCACACGTTACTTAATTGCTCTGTGCCATGGTTTTCTTATATGCAAAATAGAAACAGTTATAAGTTTCTACCATTTAGAGTTATTGTGAAGAATAAATAAATTAAGTGCATAGAGCATTGTCTGACAAAGTCAACCTCATATAAAGGTTAGCTACTGATATTTTAGCTACTAATTTTGTTTATATGGTACACATAAAATTTATTCAGGGTAAATTCTTTCCCTTCCTTACAATAGAGTCTGTGCTATGTAACTCCCAAGCAATGGATTTACTCAGTAGATTGGAACCGGTAAAGGGTTAAATTCTCTGATGTTTATTTTCACATGGATAGGAATATTGATATTCAAGGCAGATATAACACTTTTTCTTCACTAAAGAGAGTGAAAAAGAGAAAGAGAGTGAGAAAATTATTCTGGCAAATGAACCCAGAATGGAATTCTTACCTCTTATTTAATTGTATCATTCATGGGTATGCGGATGTAATCTTGCTTTCCTATCACCCAACCACACAGTCTCTCAACCCCTCCTCTTTCTGACTCTTCATACAATTATGAATAGCATATTTTGTGGTAGCTGCACATATAAAAGAAATTTCCATGTGATTAAACATTGAACATTTTAAAGTGGTCAGTGCTATGTGCAAATAACACAGGACTGTCAGTGGGAAATGTCAGCAAAATGCGTGGTAAGGAGATCACCCATTCCAAACAAATGACGAAGACATGTATAATACTGCTCGAAGGTTATGAATCAAATTAAGAATAAAAAAATTGTATATTGAATCTACAAATATGTGTGTGTGTGTGTGTGTGTGTAATCATGTATACACAATAATTCAATTCATTGAGGGACTCAGAAAGCTAAGTGTCAGGTATAAATAATTCTGACTTTCTGAAATATGCATTTCCCAGTATACAGGGAGAAAGGGCAGAACTCTGTTCATAGATCAAACAAGCATAAAATAAATTACTGGAACCTGAGGATTTCAGGTGTTAATTTATGTAAAATGACAACTCTTGACTAAGCACAATTGTGCTTACTCTGACCAAAGTATGCATTTGGCAAACCTGACCTGTTAAATCTCTCTAACAGCCCCTAGGAGGCAGATTGTGGCATCATCCCATTTTATGGATAAATACTTTAAAATGTAGGCATGTGAATTTGCCCACAGGTAAGAAAAAAATTGTTTCAGAGCTCCTTGTAGGGCTTACTAAGTTGTGCTGAAGTAGAAAGAAAGGAGAACTTGGGACCTCTGTAGTGTGAACTTTTTCAAATCTTTTGATTCAGTCTTAGTCCAAGTTTCTTTGACTGAAAAAATGGTTTGTTTATTTTTATCTTGCCTCTTGGGATATATTTTCATCACTGAGAACAGTTACCACACGATTGAGTGACCATGTCTAAAATTGCAGCTAATTTTGTCCATGGTAATTTTTTTTAATTTTTAAAAACACTTTTTGGAACACAATTTTGCTCTTTCACCCAGGCTATAGGACAGTGGCATGATCAAAGCTCACTATAACCTCAAACTCCTGGGCTCAAGTGATCCTCCCACCTGAGCGTCCCAAGTAGCTAGGCATACAGGCGTGTACCACTGTGCCTAACTACTTTTTATTTACTATTAATTAATTAATTATTATTATTATTTGTAGAAATATGTTTTCACTGTGTTCCCCAGGTTGGTCTCAAAGCCCTGGCTTTAAGCAACACTCCTGCCTTGGCCTCCCACTACGGACATGACCCAGCATGCCCAGCCTCACTGAGCTTCTTTGTAATCAGTATTTTGAATTCTTTATCTTGGGTATAAAGGATTTCTTTCCAGTTATGATCTATTACTAGACAATGATTATTTTCCATTGAGGGGACCATATTACATTATTCTTTTAGTATTTCCTGTGTCTTTACATTGATTTCTGTGCATCTGTCGTAGCCAATACTTCTTATTTTTTAATTTACTTTTGTTGAAGGGAGATATTTTCCTGAAGATGTGACTGTGATGGTGGTTGGGTAAGGCCCTTTGGTTTGCCTTCGGGCATATGCAGTAGTGAAGACTTTGTGATTTCCCTGGCTATCTGAGGTGTGTGAGAGTGCAGTACTGGTGGAGGCCGTGGAGAATTTGTGGTGAGGGTGGGATGTCAGGTGGCCCTACCTTCAGGTTTTAGTGGCAGGTGGGCTATGCATGCATGACCTGCTTTTAAATGTCTCATATTCTTTGTTCCTTTTTAATGTCTCGTAGTCTAGTTTTCAAAGACTAACTTTCAGGTAATTAAGTCCCCAGATGGCTTCTTTCTATGGAATCACAGAAATGAAGCAGTGGTCCTGCATGATTAAAAACGTGTTTCATTGGAGGTATTATTCCATGTCTTTCCTTAATTCAGTATAAAATAAAATGGAAAGCCAATTGGAAGGTTTGACAGGTTTTACGATCTTCCTCAATCAAGGAAGAGTAAGCAACATAGCCTAATTGTATGTACCCTTACGTTAATCAAAAATAAAAAATATATATAAAAATGAATGACTACACATTTTTTTTTAAATAAAGGAAAGAGTAAGCAACATATGAAATAGACATCAACAGTAACAAGGAACATCCTTGCATTCAATCAGGACATTTTGAAATTCATATTATATTCGTGAGACTCAGACTAAAGTACTAACTCAAAATGGAGTGCTAATTTCTTAGGTGCTTCATTTTTGGAATATTTTCCTTCCTGGGAGTTGTACTAGTACTCCCTTGGCATTGAATAGAGTTTGATTCATGTTATCACTTTCAGGAATGCCAAGTTGACTATTCCAGAAAATAAGAATATAAGGAGAACTCCCAAGTAGATAGATTCACATTTTGGGTTGGTGTCTGAAATGAAAAGGCTCTGGATTCCAGCTGATGTGAGGACTTGATGTGCAAACATATGCATATTCCATCTAAAACAAAAAGTGCAACTGAAAATGGGCAAAAGAACCTGAAGAGACATTTCATGAGGATGCCAGATAAGCATGTAAAAAGATAATCTTTTCAAGAGCATTGGCCATAAGAAGAATGCAAATAAAAACTTAAGGCGGTATCAGTACTCACCTTTGAGAATGGGTAAAATAAAAAATAAATACTGAAAACAAAAATTAAGGCAAGGATGCAGGTAAACTAGATCACTTATATATTGTGGGTAGGAATGTGAAATAGTGAATACCTTCTACAAAACCAATTAACATTTTTTTAAAAAGCAAAATGACTACCTCATGAACCCTAAATTGTCCTACTTAGCATTTATCCCAGTGCCTCAAACAATTATGTTCACATAAAAACTTATGCATCTTCACAGCAGCTTTGCAAATAATAGCCAAAAATTAGAAAAACATTCTGCTTAAAGCATTGCATGGTTAAATAAACAGAACGTTTATGGTTAAACAAATTGTAGTCTATTCATACCATGGAATACCAACTTACAATAAAGAAAAACAAACCATTGATAACCTAGATGGATCTCCAGATAATTACTAAATGGAAAAAATAAATCTCAAAGCTGTAGGAAAATTCCATTTAAATATCATTCTTGAAATCACAAAGTTCTGGAAACAGAGAAGAGATTAGTGGTTGCCTATAGTTAAAGGTGGTAAGGAAAAGGGAAGTAATACGAGTCTAGCTATTAAAGAGCAACGTGGGGCTCTTTATGCTGAGGAAACTCTGCCGTGTCTTGACACCGTCAATGTCAATACCCTGGTTGTGACACTGTACTAGTTTTGCAAGATGTCAACATTGAAGGAATCTGAGTAAGGAGCACATGGAATTTCTGTATATTGTTTCTTACAATTGTGTGTGAATCTGCAATTATCCCAAAATTAGAAGTTTAATTAAAAAATTAAAATGCACCTGTCCTCTTGGCTGGCCCTCCTTTATTCCTACAGATTTTCTTCCTCGGGATTACAATAACTCTTCCTTCTCCTTGCCCCTTCATGCCTAGGGATGTTTATAATTCCATGCTAAGGATAATTCTGGACATTTTACACCATTCTTGTTCATTTCCATTAACCCTGTCTCTGCCTTTGTTAATGGTCCATTTATTAAACTGTTACTCCACCTGTTTCCCGCTGAGGTTCTGACAATATTAATGTGAATATGCTTTTCACCTGGCTTGGCCTTGAACCCTTAGGTGATGCTCATAAGGAAAAATAATTTAGGATGTAGTTTAAAAAGTATATAGTGCAGGTCAGAAAGGTATAACATCTGCTGAGCACCTACTATGTATCAGGCACCAGGTTAAGGAATTTTCCATGGATCAATTCATCAGTCATGTGCGCTAGATAATCTTTTCCTCCTTTCCATAAATATGCTTTTTGTGATTACACTGCAATACTTCTAAAGACCTGGATTCTAGTCTAGTTGTGCCAAATACCCATTTGAGTACATTTTCCTTCTTTTTTAAAGCTCTATAATGGATGTACTATGAGCAATGCTGAAGATGCCCATCCAAATGCAAGAGAACTTTTCTATTTTAATAATTGTTTATTTCAGAAGTCAGTAAGTGTCACAATCTTTCCTGTGATATAGCAGAAAAGGAAACATGCATGGAGTACCAGTGTACAGAACTAGACATCTGGGGACACTGGAGTTTAGTCCACTTATCATGTGACAATAGGCAAGACATTTAAACATACTATCAGTTTACTTACTTAAAAATGATGATAAAAATATCAAGCAAAAGATCCCTTTCCATTCAAACACAGTATGATTCCATCAAAGGACAGATTTTTTAATAATCTCTTTATTCTCTGTAGCCAATTATTTTTTTTTTTTTTTTTTTTTATTGTTGGGGATTCATTGAGGGTACAATAAGCCAGGTTACACTGATTGCAATTGTTAGGTAAAGTCCCTCTTGCAATCATGTCTTGCCCCCATAAAGTGTGACACACACCAAGGCCCCACCCACCTCCCTCCTTCCCTCTTTCTGTTTCCCCCCCCATAACCATAATTGTCATTAATTGTCCTCATATCAAAATTGAGTACATAGGATTCATGCTTCTCCATTCTTGTGATGCTTTACTAAGAATAATATCTTCCACGTCCATCCAGGTTAATACGAAGGATGTAAAGTCTCCATTTTTTTTAATGGCTGAATAGTATTCCATGGTATACATATACCACAGCTTGTTAATCCATTCCTGGGTTGGTGGGCATTTAGGCTGTTTCCACATTTTGGCAATTGTAAATTGAGCTGCAATAAACAGTCTAGTACAAGTGTCCTTATGATAAAAGGATTTCTTTCCTTCTGGGTAGATGCCCAGTAATGGGATTGCAGGATCAAATGGGAGGTCTAGCTTGAGTGCTTTGAGGTTTCTCCATACTTCCTTCCAGAAAGGTTGTACTAGTTTGCAGTCCCACCAGCAGTGTAAAAGTGTTCCCTTCTCTCCACATCCACGCCAGCATCTGCAGTTTTGAGATTTTGTGATGTGGGCCATTCTCACTGGGGTTAGATGATATCTCAGGGTTGTTTTGATTTGCATTTCTCTAATATATAGAGATGATGAACATTTTTTCATGTGTTTGTTAGCCATTCGTCTGTCGTCTTTAGAGAAAGTTCTATTCATGTCTCTTGCCCATTGATATAAGGGATTGTTGGCTTTTTTCATGTGGATTAATTTGAGTTCTCTATAGATCCTAGTTATCAAGCTTTTGTCTGATTGAAAAAATGCAAATATCCTTTCCCATTGTGTAGGTTGTCTCTTTGCTTTGGTTATTGTCTCCTTAGCTGTACAGAAGCTTTTCAGTTTAATGAAGTCCCATTTGTTTATTTTTGTTGTTGTTGCAATTGCCATGGCAGTCTTCTTCATGAAGTCTTCCCCCAGGCCAATATCTTCTAGTGTTTTTCCTATGCTTTCTTGGAGGGTTTTTATTGTTTCATGCCTTAAGTTTAAGTCCTTTATCCATCTTGAATCAATTTTTGTGAGTGGGGAAAGGTGTGGGTCCAGTTTCAGTCTTTTACATGTAGACATCCAGTTCTCCCAACACCATTTATTGAATAGGGAGTCTTTCCCCCAAGGTATGTTCTTGTTTGGTTTATCAAAGATTAGGTGGTTGTAAGATGTTAGTTTCATTTCTTGGTTTTCCATTCGATTCCAAGTGTCTATGTCTCTGTTTTTGTGCCAGTACCATGCTGTCTTGAGCACTATGGCTTTGTAGTACAGACTAAAATCTGGTATGCTGATGCCCCCAGCTTTATTTTTATTACAGAGAACTGCCTTAGCTATACGGGGTTTTTTCCAGTTCCATACAAAACGCAGAATCATTTTTTCCAAATCTTGAAAGTATGATGTTGGTATTTTGATAGGAATGGCATTGAATAGGTAGATTGCTTTGGGAAGTATGGACATTTTAACAATGTTGATTCTTCCCATCCATGAGCATGGTATGTTCTTCCATTTGTTAATATCCTCTGCTATTTCCTTTCTGAGGATTTCATAGTTTTCTTTATACAGGTCCTTCACCTCCTTCGTTAGGTATATTCCTAGGTATTTGATTTTCTTTGAGACTATGGTGAAGGGAGTTGTGTCCTTAATTAGCTTCTCATCTTGACTGTTGTTGGTGTACACAAAGGCTACTGACTTGTGGGCATTGATTTTATATCCTGAAACATTACTGTATTTTTTGATGACTTCTAGGAGTCTTGTGGTTGAGTCTTTGGGGTTCTCTAAGTATAAGATCATGTCGTCAGCAAAGAGGGAGAGTTTGACCTCCTCTGCTCCCATTTGGATTCCCTTTATTTCCTTGTCTTGCCTAATTGTATTGGCTAGAACTTCCAGCACTATGTTGAATAGTAAAGGTGACAGAGGACAACCTTGTCTGGTTCCAGTTCTAAGAGGAAAAGCTTTCAGTTTTACTCCATTCAGTAAAATATTGGCTGTGGGTTTGTCATAGATAGCTTCAATCAGTTTTAGAAATGTGCCACCTATGCCTATACTCTTCAGAGTTCTAATTAGAAAAGGATGCTGGATTTTATCAAATGCTTTTTCTGCATCTATTGAGAGGATCATGTGATCTTTATTTTTGCCTCTGTTAATATGGTGGATAACGTTTATAGATTTGCGTATGTTAAACCAGCCTTGCATCCCTGGGATGAAGCCTACTTGATCATGATGAATGACTTTTTTGATGATAAGCTGTAATCTATTGGCTAGGATTTTGTTGAGAATTTTTGCGTCTATGTTCATGAGTGAGATTGGTCTGAAATTCTCCTTTTTGTTTGGGTCTTTTCCTGGTTTTGGTATCAGGGTGATGTTTGCTTCATAGAATGTGTTGGGGAAGATTCCTTCTTCCTCAATTTTTTGGAATAATTTCTGCAGTACAGGAATAAGCTCTTCCTTGAAGGTTTGATAGAATTCTGGAGTGAAGCCATCTGGACCAGGGCATTTTTTGGTTGGAAGCTTTTTTATTGTTTCTTTGATCTCAGTGCTTGAAATTGGTCTGTTCAGGAGCTCTATTTCTTCCTGGCTGAGTCTAGGGAGAGGGTGTGATTCCAAATATTGATCCATTTCTTTCACATTGTCAAATTTCTGGGCATAGAGTTTCTGGTAGTATTCAGAGATGATCTCTTGTATCTCTGTGGGATCAGTTGTTATTTCCCCTTTATCATTTCTGATTGAGGTTACTAGAGATTTTACTTTTCTATTCCTCGTTAGTCTGGCCAATGGTTTATCTATTTTATTTATTTTTTCAAAAAACCAACTCCTTGTTTCATTAATTTTCTGAATGATTCTTGTGTTTTCAATTTCATTGATCTCTGATTTGATTTTGGATATTTCTTTTCTTCTACTGAGTTTAGGCTTAGATTGTTCTTCTTTTTCCAATTCCATAAGATCTCTTGTGAGATTGTTGATGTGCTCTCTTTCAGTTTTTCGAATGTAGGCATCTAAAGCGATGAATTTTCCTCTCAAAACTGCTTTTGCAGTATCCCACAGGTTTTGGTAGCTTGTGTCTTCATTGTTGTTATGCTCAAGGAAGTTAATGATTTCCTGTTTTATTTCTTCCTGCACCCATCTGTTATTCAACAGAAGATTGTTTAGTTTCCATGCCTTTGGGTGGGGTCGAGCATTTTTGTTAGAGTTGAGTTCCACCTTTAGTGCCTTATGGTCTGAGAAGATACAAGGTAAAATTTCAATTCTTTTGATTCTGTTGATATTTGTTTTGTGTCCCAGGATATGATCAATTTTGGAGAATGTTCCATGGGGTGATGAGAAGAATGTATATTCTTTATCTTTGGGGTGGAGTGTTCTATATGCGTCTATCAAGCACAGTTGTTCTAGAGTCTCATTTAAGTCTCTTATATCCTTGTTTAATTTCTGTTTAGAGGATCTGTCGAGCTCTGTAAGAGGAGTGTTAAAGTCCCCTGTTACGATGGTATTATCAGATATCATATTGCTCAGACTGAGTAAGGTCTGCTTCAAGAATCTGGGAGCATTTAAATTGGGTGCATAAATATTTAGAATTGAAATGTCTTCTTGTTGTATTTTTCCCTTGACCAATATAAAGTGACCATCTTTGTCTTTTTTGACTTTAGTTGCTTTAAATCCACATGTGTCTGAAAATAAGATTGCAACTCCTCTTTTCTTCTGAATTCCATTTGCCTGAAAAATTGTCTTCCAACCCTTGACTCGGAGCTTTAATTTGTCTTTTGAAGCCAGGTGTGTTTCTTGCAGACAGCAAATGGATGGCTTGTGTTTTTTAATCCAGTCAACCAATCTATGTCTCTTCAGTGGGGAATTCAAGACATTAACATTTATTGAGATAATTGACAAGTGTGGTAGTATTCTATTCGTCTTATTTTGTGAGAGTCCATTGCTTAGTTTTATCTTTTGCATCAGTGTGGAGGTTAGGTTCTGTCCTTTAATTTCTGAGTTCTTACTTTGCTGCTGATCCATTGTGGTGGTCAGTGTGCAGAACAGGTTGAAGTATTTCCTGTAGAGCTGGTCTTGTTGTGGCGAATTTCCTCAATGTTTGTATATCCGTAAATGATTTGATTTCTCCATCAATTTTGAAGCTTAGCTTAGCAGGGTACAGAATTCTGGGCTGAAAATTGTTCTGTTTAAGTAGATTAAAGGTAGATGACCATTGTCTTCTTGCTTGGAAAGTTTCATTAGAGAAGTCTGCGGTCAATCTGATGGATTTGCCCCTGTAGGTCAACTGGCGCTTACTCCTGGCAGCTTGCAGAATCTTTTCTTTGGTCTTGACTTTGGAGAGGTTCATCACAATGTGTCTTGGAGAAGCTCGGTTAGAGTTGAGGCGACCTGGGGTCCGATATCCCTCTGAAAGCAGTGTGTCAGAATCTTTGGTGATATTTGGGAAATTTTCTTTTATAATATTCTCTAGTATGGCTTCCATTCCTCTGGGGCATTCTTCTTCCCCTTCTGGAATTCCTATAACTCGTATGTTGGAACGCTTCATAAAGTCCCATAATTCTGACAGTGAACGTTCTGCTTTCTCTCTCTTCTTTTCTGCCTCTTTTACTGTCTGAGTTATCTCAAGAACTTTGTCTTCTACCTCTGAAATTCTTTCTTCTGCATGGTCTAACCTGTTGCTGATACTTTCCATTGCATCTTTAAGTTCCCTGATTGACTGTTTCATTTCCTTCAGCTCTGCTATATCCTTTTTATATTCTTCATATCGTTCATCTCTTATTTGATTCTGTTTTTGAATTTCCTTTTGGTTATTTTCCACTTTATTAACAGTTTCCTTCATTGTTTCCATCATTTCCTTCATTGTTTTCAACATGTGTATTCTAAATTCCCTTTCTGTCATTCCTAACATTTCTGTATAGGTGGAATCCTCTGCAGTAGCTACCTCATGGTCCCTTGGCGGGGTTGTTCTGGACTGGTTCTTGATGTTGCCTGGAGTTTTCTGCTGATTCTTCCTCATGGGTGATTTCTTTTATCTGTTTACTTGCCCTAATTTTCCTTTCAATTCCTCTTGCTCTTTAAGTTCTTGTGCCTGTGGACTAAGGGTTACAGGACCAGAAGGGTGAGAAGGTTTAAGAGCAAAAAAGCGATGAAAGAAATGAGGACTGAGTGATAAGAAAAAAAAAAATGAAAAAAAAGAAAAATAGAGAAAGGAGAGTGGTTGGGTGAAAGGAATATTGACAAAAAGAAGAGAGGCACAGAAAGAGGGAGACAGAGCAATATAGGTGTACAGTAGGGTACTTTGATACAACCTTAAAAAAAAAAAACACCTTCTGGGGGTGCCAAGTGGGGTGGTTCCCTTGAGGTCAGCAGCTCTTTGCTAACCTGATCAGACACAGTACCCCACCTCCACCAAGTAGAGAGGAAAGACAAAAATGCTATAAATCAAACCAAAACAAGCAAACAGAAAACTTTACGGGATAAAATTGGCTGGAAAAACCAAATAATAGTGGTAGAAACACTAACAAAAATGAAGTTCAGATTATTGAAATAGGCAGCAATGGGAAATTATAATTAAACTAGAAAAATTGAGAAAGAAAAAGGATCTGTATGGAAAAGGTTGAACTTAAAAAACAAAACAACAATCTAGAACGTCAAAATAAACAAAAAAAAAACCAAACCAAAAAAAAAACCAAACAAAGAAACAAAAAAAAACACACACGCAACCAAAAACAAAGCAGTATGTATATGGAATTGAATATTGTCTGGGCAACATGTGGTCTTCTGGGGTATGAGATGTTAATCACAGTTCTGATACGACTGGAGGCTGCTAGTTTCTCGAACCCCAGCAGGTAGACACCCTAAATCTCTCTTCAGCCCACTTAAAAGGCACTTTGAACTTGTTCACTTACTGAGCAGAAGCTTTCTCAGGGAAGTGCTTGTTGCTGGAATCACTGCTGAAGTGGCTATCCACTTACCCTGTGTGTCAAAACTGGTCTCCCTCTGCCCCCGAGGGTTAGGGCTGCAAGGCGGCTCAGACCCCGCCCTTAGGCTACTTGGTCGCTGGGTTACCAGCTCCCACCCAATTCCAGCTCTGCGACCCTGAGGGCGGAGCTTGCCAGGGCAGATCGCTCACAATGTCTGCCTGTGACCCACAGCCAAACTCTATTAGCTCCGTCTGGCTCAGCGGCTCAGACTGGGGCCCTAGACAAAGGCCAGAGTTCTCCGCACTCCCGCTCAGGCTCTCCCCAAGGCAGTTCAGCTGAGTGCCAAGTCCAAAGACACCAAAACAGTTCACAGGTAAGGCCTTTCTGGTTTGCAGTCTCGCTGCTACTGAACTTACAGTTGCGGGCGGGTTTAGGCGGATTGAACACACGCGACCACTTGCCGGTTTTCCACTGTTTTAGTCCTCCTCTTGGGGTCCAGAAGTCTCTCGCTGACTCCCTGTATCCTCTCAGGGGTGATGATAGGCAGATCCCACCAGCCAGAGATGCCTGGAGTCCTATATCCCCAGACTCACGGTGCCCAGATGCAAGGAAGCTGTTACTCGGCTGCCATCTTGCTCCACCCTCCGCCAATTATTTTTTAACAAAATGTCTTTGCCAAACTCAGAGAAGTAAATGTCTATGAATCCCTATCAAATTCTCATTTCATTTGCAATTTGTTTTCATACATTAGGATGATCAAATCCTTCAGTGGCATTATTTGTTCATGTAACTTTCTTTAAAAAAAAACTTTCCATCTTTAAAATTTTGTTTTCAATTGATCTCTAAGTTAGAGTGTTTTGTTAAAAAGAAGAGAAACTATAGAAGAGATGTTTCTATTGTGTGAAACTCTACCATGGTTTCCTGGATTTGGCCCATTTTCCATTTTGAAGGTCTTGCACAACCAACCTGGAATACTTACTTCATTTCTGTTTATACTAAGTCGATCTTAAAAAAAACTACTGCTCTTTATTTACTACAGCTGATTTACACTTTATGCAGTATGACAACCTATTTAAAAGAAATGGAAATCATGTCTTGTGTAGGAGTATTTTGTTTTTACCTCTAAAAGGCTTGTACTCAGGCTGTCACAGCAGAAAATGTAATCTCATTTCCATCTAATACACACTGCAGAACATTATTCTGATATGAATCAGGGCTTGAAAATGGAGAAGCAATTGTTGTTGCTAACCAGACACAAAATATCACACAGTAACAATTGCTTTTTTCCTATACAAACAATGTGTTTGCCCATTAAATTTAGGAAACCACTGACACAATCTGATCAGAAGCACTTCTTTGCCCCAGATAGTCAGAAGTCCTGATATGTCACTAAGGAAGTTCCTGTCTACTTCTCTCTGAAGCAAGAGGGACATGTAAAATGAAAGCAGCCACTGTTTACAAAGCATATAGTAACTGTGAGGATTTACTGAGCACTTAATATGTGTAAAGAGCTGTGATAAGTGCCCGACATTTAATTTCCTCTTTTCTCCTCAGGACAAACTTTAGAAATGTATACTGCTATGCCATTTTTTTTTTATAAAGTTAACTAACATATACAACTCATACTCTAAATAGCAGTAGAGGGTCTCAAATCCTCTCCTTTAAGATGTCAAAGACTGTATATCCCCTCTCTATGTTCTAAGGGGGCTTAGAATAAAATTAAGAATAGCCAGCTCATTCATCCATTCAATGATCCATTTTTCTATAAATATCGAGCATTATTATGTTCTAAGCACCATTCTAGCATATTGGGGCATATCAATGAAAAAAGAAAAAGAATAACTTCTGCCGCTGCAATCCCTGCATTGTAGGAAAAGACCTAAAGGTTAAATGATTCCATCCATATAATTTCAGAAAGTAGATTATGTATCATTTTAGAAAATGATAAGTGATATACGGAAGAAAAGAGCAGAGTAAGGAGGACTGGGTATGAGGGTGTTTGTGTGTGGTGGTAAAGGCTGAGCATGATTTTAAATTACATGCTGTGGATGGGGATCACCATAAAGTGGACATTTAAGCAAACATTTGAAAAAGGCGAGTGAATTTGACATGTGGAAAATTAAGACAATAAAGCAAGGAGGTGTCATGGACATCTGAACAACAGCAGCAAGGAGATAGGTTATCGGGAGAAGAATGAGTTGGAGAGTGAACAGTTGGGGTGTGCTCAGAAAATTAACAACTTTCTAGGCCCATGAAAGGCATTTGAGTATTACTCTGTATAAGAGGAGAGCCATTGGAAGGTTTGGGGTTGAGAAAAAATGTCTGCTGACTTATTTTTATAGAATCACTCTGACCGCTGTACTTGGAATACAGTGTAAAGGAGCAAAGTGGAAAGAGGGAGATCTGTGAGAAGACTCCCACAGAATTCCAGATAGATTGTGAAAGTAGAGAAAATAAAATGCAGAGTTTGAGATAGAAATGGTAAAATTCAAGAGCCCCCAAGATTTTTGGTCATAGAAACTAGAAAAACAGACCTTTAATAGCTGAATTAGTAAAGTCCGCAGATGGAGTAGAATTTGGAAGGAAGGTCAGCAGTTGGATGTGCTGAGTTTGAGTTGAGCATTATGCATCTAGTGTGTGACACTGAGCAGGCAGCTATATCTGTTGGGGGTAGAATCTGATGGACTGGCACGTACCACTGTGGGAGGGAGGAAATAGAGAGAAAACAGCAGGGTTAAGGAATGATCTCCAGGGCAGAGCAACTGTAAAAAGTCAGAGGAAAGTGGAAGAACAAGCAAAGGAGGGTTGGGCAGGAGTGACAATCAAAATAGGAAGAAAACCAAGAATATAAGGATCTCAAAGGCAAATAGTTGGAGCGTGTCAAGGAGGAGGGAGTAGCTATCATTTGTCAAATGCTACTGTAAGTCAAAGATGGTGAAGACTGAACGGGATCCATTGCCTTTAGCATCATTGCAACCTTGCCGAGAACACTTTCATTGAAGGTGGTGGAACCCTAAGGAAAAGGGTTTAAAAGAGAAAGGAGAAGAAAAGTCAGGAGCAGATGGAACAGGCAACTTTTTCAAGGAGGCAAGTGGCAAAGAGAAGAGGAAGAGGAGAAATGGTATATAAACTAGTGGTAGAAATGGCATAAGAAGTTTTTTTTTTTTTTTGCTTCAAAAGAGAAGAATAGGAGCATTTGATTTCTGGTGAGACTGGCACCAGTATAAGAAGAAATAATGACTTACATTCAAGAGAGAGGAGATTAATTATTTGAATGATATTTGTGGGGGGAGGGTTAAGAAGAAATAGGATTTAGAGCACAAATAGAGGGATTGGGTTTTAGGAAGAAGTGTGGCTAGCTCAATTATAGTAACAAGATTGACATTTTGATTGATCCCATAGATGTGGCTGAGATGAGGGGAAATTGTTTTCTGCATGCATCAGTTTTCTCAGTGAAGTGAGAAAGCCAGTCATCAGCAGAGTGTTGAGTAGAAGAGTGCAAGTGTGAATCCACTAACACGATTTAGCCTGACTGGGAGGGACTACTCAGTGCCTATTGTTTTGTTTGTTTTCATCAACTTAAATGAGTCTTGTCAAGAGTCTTTTGTAGCAGGAACAATCAGCTGTCTGAGTAGAGTCAATGGGTAGGTGAGCAGTTGAATTGAACTAAGGAGTTTCATTGAAAGAATGTTAATTAGTAAGGGAAAAGCAAGGGAATTGGAAATGGATGCAAGAAGAAAATGATTATAATGACTGACCATTGAATTTACACTGGATAAGAAAGAGAGAAGATACCAAAGTCTTAAGGGACAGGCAAAAGTTGGTAGGATCAAAAAACGGAAGTCCCAGTACAGCCTAATGATCATTGAAATCACATTGATAAAATGATTGATCTGGAAAAAGAAAGATAAGTACTATGTGGTGGTTCACATATAGCTGAAATTAAAGAAGCATTAGAGTTAAATTAGGATGTGATCTGGGCAGTCTAGAAACCCAGATCATTGGAGAAGAGGAGATCAGGGAATTGAGACCAAAAAGGATTGGAAGGATTATTTTCATACATACTGAAACTGCAGAGAATTAAGGTAATAGTCCTGTTAGAGATAGCAATGTTGAACCAAGAGCTACAATTATTTACATCTTAAGAGAAGTAACTCAGGGACTGGTAAGTAAGAGTGCTAGTGAGGAGTGGTAAGTAAATGAGATAATATGGTGATGTGAGTGAGTGTTCAAGGTGGAGCTTTTGGGAAAAACATCTGGAAGCTTAAGTGTAGGGGGGGTAGTGGGGAGGTCTTAGCAATCCTACGTCCAGGACTGGTGGTTTCAGAGTTGAAGGTGAAAAATAGCCACACTTGAGAGGAAGACTGGGGATGCAGTGTTGTCAAGGCACAACCAGGTTTCTTTTAGAGTAAGAACAATCCGAGGATATCGGGAATTTTGCTGATAATAGAGTGCTAGTTCCAGGGGTCACATTGTAAAAGTTTCTAAAAGATTTAGACTTAAGACATGAAACTATAAAAATACTAGAGGAAAGTGCAGGGAAAACCCTTGAAGAAATCGGTCTGGGCGAGTATTTTATGAGGAGGACCCCCGGGGAATTGAAGCAGTTTCAAAAATACACTACTGGGACTTGATCAAACTAAAAAGCTTCTGCACAGCCAAGAACACAGTAAGTACAGCAAGCAAACAGCCCTCAGAATGGGAGAAGATATTTGCAGGGTATATCTCCGACAAAGGTTTAATAACCAGAATCCACAGAGAACTCAAATGCCTTAGCAAGAAAAGAACAAGGGATCCCATCGCAGGCTGGGCAAGGGATTTGAAGAGAAACTTCTCTGAAGAAGACAGGTGCGCGGCCTTCAGACATATGAAAAAATGCTCAGCATCTTTAATCATCAGAGAAATGCAAATCAAAATTACTTTGAGATATCATCTAACTCCAGTGAGACTAGCCTACATCACAAAATCCCAAGACCAGAGATGTTGGTGCAGATGTGGAGAAAAGGGAACACTTTTGCACTGCTGGTGGGAATGCAAATTAATACATTCTTTTTGGAAAGAGCTATGGAGAACACTTAGAGATCTAAAAATAGATCTGCCATTCAATCCTGTAATCCCTCTACTGGGCATATACCCAGAAGACCAAAAATCACATCATAACAAAAGATATTTGTACCAGAATGTTTATTGCACCCCTATTCATAATTGCTAAGTCATGGAAGAAGCCCAAGTGCCCATCGAACCATGAATGAATTAATAAGTTGTGGTACATGTACACCATGGAATATTATGCAGCCTTAAAGAAAGATGGAGACTTTACCTCTTTCATGTTTACATGGATGGAGCTGGAACATATTCTTCTTAGTAAAGTATCTCAAGAATGGAAGAAAAAGTACCCAATGTATTCAGCCCTACTATGAAACTAATTTAGGGTTTTCACATGAAAGCTATAACCCAGTTACAACCTAAGAATAGGGGGAAGGGGGAAAGGGAGGGGTGGGAGGGAGGAGGTGGGTAGAAGGAAGGGGATTGGTGGGATTACACCAGAGGTGCATCTTACAAGGGTATATGTGAAATTTGGTAAATGTGGAATGTAAGTGTCTTGGCACAGTAACTGAGAGAATGCCAGAAAGGCTATGTTAACCAGTGTGATGAAAGTGTGTCAAACAGTCTGTGACGCTAGTGAATGATGCCCCATGATCATATCAATGTACACAGCTATGATTTAATAAAAAAAATATATATATATATATAATTGAAAGTCAGAGGGTAATAGAAAATAGGCAAAGTTTATAGAGATTTAAAGCATGGGAGGAAAAGAGTGACTTTAGATACTTGAGTGTCTTTCTAGTTGTTCTGAAATCTCAGAACTCCCCTTGTCTCTTCAGATAGTGGCCTGTGGTAAGAGTCACATATTTATGATGTTTATAATGGGGCTGGGCCTTGCAATTCCCAGGTGCATCTCCATTTACACATTCTTCCCAATTCTAACAAATTAAAATTTATTTTTTTGATACTGAAATCCCTTTTTGTCTCACCTTGAACCCAGGTTACTGAGAGGTCAAATGGTCTAAGGATTGAAAATAGTTCTTCAAGAAACAGGAGGGTATCTCAGATGTCCCTGTGAGCCAGAGTGCCTGTTTGGTGTGTATGTGCATGTGTATATGTATGTGGTGTGGTGTGTTGGTGTGTGGATTTATTGAGAATAGAACACCAGAAAATATATTCCCAAAAGACTACTATTCTATTTTTTCAGGGCAATGACTTGAGTGAGAGGACAGACTATCTCTTAATGAGACCAAAAGCTAACAGTTTTTAGCCTTTCAGCCACATATAGCTGAAAGTAATGATGATCCTCTCCACCCCACTTCTGCCTTCTGCACTCCACGGAGCCTCCTGGGATGCACAGGCCACAGATCGCAATGGCTTATGTTCCCATAAATACCTTACTTATTTTTCCTTCTCACTTAGAAAGTGTGTGTGAGAATGACCTTCCGGAATGTTTAATTATTTCTTTCCTCTCTGTGAGAACTCTGTCATTTATCAAATCATTGGTTGAATTTGGATATTGATATATTAACATTTCTAATTTTATATCTTTATATGTTGGAGACTATACACACAGACATTCACTTCCTTTATATACCCCTTCTTAATACCTAGATTATATTTAACCTACCGTCAAGTTTTTGACAAGAATACCAGGTTATTTCCCTCACTTTCCCCATTTACCATCCAATGGAACTGAACTTTGATTCTCTTGCATGATCCTTTTGGAGGATCAGTCTCTCTCCATCCCTCAGCTGTCACTCAAATAGTTTTCTTTCTTTTCTGTAACTTTCAGTTTTCATATAGCAACCTCAGTAAGTGGGCTTGAAGTGTCTGAGTTATTTTAGCTTAGAAAACCACCTCCCCTTATGTTAATGCACGAGACAACACTAATGCCTCCAAAATTTTGGCCTTTTATAAGACTGTAGCCAATGGTTGGTATTTGCAAATCACAGAATTCATGCAATAAAGAAAGTTTTTTGTTTTTGTTTTTTTAATTTTTGAAGCTTCAACACGTGGACATAAAACCCACTTCTTGGAGTTAAAAACAGGTAGACAGATATGAGAAGCACTATGCAAACTATAACATGCCATATAAAAGTGAACTTTTCTTTTTGAGTCAGAAACTATAATATCTGAAGAGTCAGCCCACCTACCTCCTACAATTTCTCCCCAACTGCCACTACTGAAGCTATTCCCATCCTCTTGGCATTGTGCACACTGCTGCTTACTGTGTCACTCACCCACGTAAGCAGGGGACCTGGAGCTATGTCTAGGCTGGTTTTCAAGAAACCTTGCTGGGCAGGGAAGTGAGTATGTTGGCATGTGCCTTTATATGTCTGAAGGTCATGGGGAAGAATGAAATTCCACATTTGGTGTGAAAGAAGCCCCACAAGAGGAGGGTTAGACTGAAGTACAGATGAATGTCAAAATAATTGGATTCAAAGTATAGAGCTGGCCTTACAGAACAGGCTTGGTGAAATAAACATTGTCTAGAAACAGACTATGAAGTGATTCCCAGAAGCACTTGGGCACAGGATTATAAATATACTCAAATTGAAGGAGGGAGGGACACTCAGCTTGTTCAGTCAGGAGAGAAACCCACACCACTTGAAGTATAGTTTTAAAAGAATCGATGATCTAATCAGATGTGTCTCCCAGACACTTGGATAGTTATCACGAGTGTAGAAACACCAGATCCTTTTAATGGCTGGTGAGGAACTAAAGGCCTTCTTAGCCTTAGGAGAGAAACAAAATGATCTTTTCTCATCATTTGGAATAATGTGAAAACTGACTTAAATGGTTTTTCTTTAAAACATTTGCACTTATGCGATATAAATACTTCTGGTGCTTCACGGCACAGATAAAATGTGGCGTGGTATTGCAGAGAATGCTCATTTTCGGAAATGCGCTCTGCAGGGAGGTTTCACTCAGGTGGCAAAAGAGAATTACTGGTAACTTCCTAAGCAGGACCATTGGTGGGGCTCCTGTGCCATTGATCTCCTGGTGCCATCTGTTCTCTGGGGTTGAGTGGAACCTAGGGGGTGGAAGTGGCTGGTGGGGTTAGTTTGATGTAGTTTCCTCCTATGGTCCGGGTTTGTAACATAGAAGCGTACTGAGATCAAAACTCATGTCCTAGCCTAGGTAAGGTTTAGGGCATCCAGAGACCGGGGTAAGCTCATCTGCCTTTCTCAGCTTGCCTGACCATTATCGTCACATTTTGTGTGTGCTGTGCCATGGAAAAAGATGTGACACACAGAGAAAATCAGTGAGAAGGAATCTGAAATGTACATCCATTCAGAAAGGATGAGTCTCAGCATCTGTTAGCAGGTAGCATGACATTGTAGAATAGACTCTATACTCATTTAAATCTGGGTTTATATCCAGATTTTACCAGCTAAGGCAAGTTTGATTTACCTCATTCACCTGAGTTTTGTTTTCTCATCTGTAAAATGAAGAGAGCAACTCCCTTTCTACAAAGCTTATGATAAGGTTAAAAGCTTATTGCTTGGCTCAGTACATGCATGGTACGTGGTAAAGGCTCTTGGCCACCTTGCTCAGGGACCATGGCTATATGTGAGTACTGCTTCCTCACGTAAAAGCTAAAAGGCCCCTCAAATAAGATAAAAGGTCTCCAAACTCAGCGTTTCTCATTTAAGATAGGTTTTTTGTTTGTTTGTTTGTTTGTTTGTTTTTGAGGCAGAGTCTCACTATGTCACCCTTGGTAGAGTGCTGTGACATCACAGCTCACAGCAACCTCAAACTCCTGGGCTTAAGCGTATCCCTTTCCTCAGCCTCCCAAGTAGCTGGGACTACAGGCACCCTCCACAGTGCCTGGCTACTTTTTGTTGCAGTTGTTTAGCTGGCCCAGGCTGAGTTCGAACCTGCCACCCTTGGTTGGTGTATGTAGCTGGCGCCGTAACCACTGTGCTATGGGCACCGAGCCATATTCAGATAGTTTTAAGCACATCCGTTTCTTTGCTTAGAATGTCAAACATTGGTTACACTTAAATATGATTCAGTCTCTAGATCTTAATTAAATCAGCTCCTTTGTTGTGAAACATTTTTCACCTTCCATCCTCAGCCTCCCATGAATCTCTTCTTTCCCTGTTGCCTGCTATATTTGCTTAGGTACATTTTCCTTCTGATTCCATTTTTCTCTGCATTAAAGTTATTTACATGCCTGTCTTTACTAGGAGATTCTAGGTTCCTAAAGTGACCCTTTCTGATTAATCTTTGTATCATACTATTTCTCCTCTTACACTTTATTCTATGCATGAAAATAACTACATGTATTTAATATTGAAACTTACAGTATTCTAAGAAGCGTTATATGTCTTTTCCTTGAAAGATATTTACTCTGTGAGTTGCAATGACTCAAAGAGATGGGCATGTGTACTATATTGCGGGTCTTCCCAATTTTACAGATGAGGAAATTAAGGACATTGGAGGTTAAGACAGTTGCCCAAAGCCACATAGTTAAAGAGTTGTGAAGTCAGAATTTGAATTAGGGAGTCTTGTAGAAGCCAAGGGCTTATCCATCATGCTGGTGATGTTGCCTGTTGATTTAGAGCATGGGACACCTCTTCCCCTCTCTATGGAACTGCAGCTGAGACTGAAGAGACAGAGAGACGACACAGGGGCACAGTGCCCTGAAGAGAATACAACTCTCAGATCTCAGTGCATCCACAGAAGTATTTAAACACAGCTGTCATGTTCCTTTCTTCTCTCAGCTCCAGGATTTCAGTCACCCTTCAGGAGCAGCAGCATGAGGCTTCACACACATCGCCTCATGCAACACTAATGTGCATGGCAGTTTTCAGCTTGGATCTGTATCTTGCCACAAATCAAGGTGGATACTATCTATACTGAGAGACAACTGATGTGAAATATCTGTTTCAAAACACCTCTACAGCTTCTAACAAGCCGAGCTTATGAAAGAAGCATAGAAACAGACACACCAATTATCTTGGGGTGGAAGTCTAGGGATCTCAACTGGATTCTTCCTGACAGAGAGGAAGTTCCTCAAGACATACAGCACAGCAATCACCCAGGCAAGGTGGGCGGGATGCACAGAGAAGGGAGGACCAAAAAGGTCCTTCTTACTGAGTTCCAGGGACCATATACCACACCAAGTGGTTTGTGTATATATATATATATATAAATACATACATATACACATACATATATTAAAAAAAATTAGGGTAAGACCTTCTTTTTTTTTAGTTTTCAGGTGTCTTTTTTGTTTTTTATTAAATCATAGCTGTGTACATTAATGCAACAAATGGTGCTGGGTGAACTGGCTGGTGACCTGTAGAAGACTGAAACTGGACCCACACCTTTCACCATTAACTAAGATAGACTCTCACTGGATTAAAGATCTAAATTTAAGACATGAAACTATAAAAATACTAGAAGAAAGTGCAGGGAAAACTCTTGAAGAAATAGGCCTGGCTGAATACTTTATGAGGAGAATCCCCCCCAGGCAATTGAAGCAACATCAAAAATACACTACCGGGACCTGATCAAACTAAGAAGCTTCTGCACAGCCAAGAACACAGTAAGTAAAGCAAGCAGACAGCCCTCAGAATGGGAGAAGATATTTGCAGGTCAAGTCTCCAACAAAGGTTTAATAACCAGAATCCACAGAGAACTCAAATGTATTAGCAAGAAAAGAACAAGTATTACCATCTCAGGCTGGGCAAGGGACTTGAAGAGAAACTTCTCTGAAGAAGACAGGTGCACAGCCTACAGACACATGAAAAAATGCTCATCATCCTTAATCATCAGAGAAATGCAAATCAAAACTACTTTGAGATATCATCTAACTCCAGTAAGATTAGCCCACACCACAAAATCCCAAAACCAGAGATGTTGGCACGGATGTGGAGAAAAGGGAACACTTCTGCATATATATATATTTTTTATGTTCTCTTGCTCTATTTGATACATGTGTACGTTATCCATGTACAAGTTAACCAACTTACCACAGTTCAGATGAGCAGAACCAGAAAAAGATTCAGACTCAAGTTCTTCCTGACTCTATAACTTGTTTTTACCCTAGTTCCATCCAATTTATTTTATTTTATTAATGTTATTTTTTTAGACAGAGTGTCACTCAGTCACCCTATGTAGAATACCATCACATCACAGCTCACAGCAACCTCCAACATTTGGGCACAAGCCATCCTCTTGTCTCAGCCTCCCAAGCAGCTAGGACTACAGGCCTGTGCCACCATGCTAGACTAATTTTTTTCCTATTTTTAGTAGAGATGAGGATCTCACTCTTGCTCAGGCTAATCTCAAATTCCTGAGCTCAAGCAATCCACCTGCCTTAGCCGGTGGATTTATAGGTACGAACCACCTTCATTTATAGGTATGAACCACCATCATGACCACTCAATCCAATTTAAAACCATGGTCTTCATAAAGACTTATTATATTTTAATTTATTCACTTATTGGACAAAAACAAGATTGTATGCTTAATATGTGTCAAACACTTCTCTACGAACTGGAGAGCTGACTGACTATAAAGCATACCTAATTCTTATCATTACAGATAAAATGAAAAATAAAACAAAAAGTGATATAGAATTCACAGGTGATGGTAACTATCATGAAGAAAAATAAAGCAGCATCTGGTGCATAGAAAGTGATGGGGTATACTTTTTTCAGTAAAGTTGTCATGGAAGATCACTGGTTGATAGGGTAGCATCAAACACAGAGGGAAAGGATACACAGCTGCATGTGCGTCATGCTGATAAGAACCCACAAAGAACATAACATAGGGTACATAAATTTTTGAGTTTCTAGGAAGAACAAAAGAGCTACAGATCCTGGAACATAGAATGAAAGAGAAGGAGAAAGATAACCGGTAAAAATGAGGACAAAGAGATATAAGAGATATCTGGGGCCAAATAAACTAGGGCCTTCTACATATTAAGAGACTGGAAATTGCTTCAAGTACAAGTATGAGGAGAGGCTGCAGAAATGACATAGCATGGCTTACATTTACTAATGAACTACAGGAGATCAAGGGTAAGAACATAGACACCCAACAAAGAGACATCTGCCATAATCTAGGTAAGGGATTATGGTAACATGAACAAAGGTCATAGCAATCCAGAAAATGAAAAGTTCTTAAGTCCAGAATATATTTAAACACAGAGTATACATATGCAGAAGTTATGGACAGATGGTGTTTGTGATGTAAGAGGAAGAGAGAAGTCAAGTTGACTTCAATCCATTTTGTTTGGGCAACTACAAGAAAGAAGTCTCCACTACTAACTGGAGAAAACTGAAAGAATAACAGTTACATGGCAGAGAATCAAGATTTTAGTTATATTTGGGAAGATTATTAGATTTCTAAATCCTGTTAAACATTGTGGGCTGGAATTCAGACTGAAGATACAAAAAATATGGACACAAATTTAATTACTTTCTCTTTTTTTTTTTTTTTTTTTTTTTTTTCTGGCCAGGGCTGGGTTTGAACCCGCCACCTCTGGCATGTGGGACCGGCGCCCTACTCCTTGAGCCACAGGCGCCACCCTAATTACTTTCTCATACTCCTTTTATCTTTCTCTAACCTCCCTTTTCTTTTCTTTTTTTAAATTTATTTTTGTTTGTTTATTTATTTTTTATTGTTGGGGATTCATTGAGGGTACAAGAAACCAGGTTATACTGATTGCATTTGTTAGGTAAAGTTCCTCTTACAATTGTGTTTTGCCCCTAAAAGGTGTGTCAGACACTGAGACCCACCCCTCCCTCCTTGCCTCTCTGCTCTTCCTTTCCCCCACTTCTCCTTCCTACTTTCTCTCTCTGCTCTCCCCTTCCCCCACCCTCACGGTGTCATTAATTGTCATTAATTGTCCTCATATCAAAATTGAGTACATGCTTCCCCCTCCTTGTGATGCTTTACTAAGAATAATGTGTTCCACTTCCATTCAGGTTAATACAAATGCTGTGAAGTCTCCATTTTTTTAATGGCTGAATAGTATTCCATAGTGTACATATACCACAGCTTATTAATCCATTCCTGGGTTGGTGGGCATTTAGGCTGTTTCCACATTTTGGTGATTGTAAATCAAGCTGCAATAAACAGTCTAGTGCATAAGTCCTTGTGATAAAAGGATTTTTTTCCTTCTAGGTAGATGCCCAGTAATGGGATTGCAGGATCAAATGGGAGGTCTAGCTTGAGTTGAGTGTTCTCCATACTTCCTTCCAGAAAGGTTGTACTACTTTGCAGTCCCACCAGCAGTGTAAAAGTGTTCCCTTCTCTCCACATCCACGCCAGCATCTGCAGTTTTGAGATTTTGTGATGTGGGCCATTCTTCCTGGGGTTAGATGGTATCTCAGGGTGGTTTTGATTTGTATTTCTCTACTAATTAGTGATGATGAGCATTTTTTCATATGTGTGTTAGCCATTCATCTGTCTTCTTTAGAGAAGATTCTATTCATGTCTCTTGCCCATTGATATATGGGATTGTTGACTTTTTTGATGTGGATTAATTTGGTTCTCTATAGATCCTAGTTATCAAGTTTTTGTCTGATTCAAAATATGCAAATATCCTTTCCAATTGTTTTGGTTGTCTATTTGCTTTGGTTGTTGTCTCCTTAGCTGTACAGAAGCTTTTCAGTTTAATGAAGTCACATTTGCTTATTTTTGTTGTTCTTGCAATTGCCATGGCAGTCTTCTTCATGAAGTCTTTCCCCAGGCCGATATCTTCCAGTGTTTTTCCTATGCTTTCTTTGAGGATTTTTATTATTTCATGCCTTAAATTTAAGTCTTTATCCATTTTGAATCAATTTTTGTGAGTTGAGAAAGGTGTGGGTCCAGTTTCAGTCTTTTACATGTGGATATCTAGTTCTCCCAGCACCATTTATGGAATACGGAGTCTTTCCCCCAGTGTATGTTCTTGTTTGGTTTATCGAAGATTAGGCGGTTGTAAGATGTTAGTTTCATTTCCTGGTTTTCTATTCTATTCCAAATATCTATGTCTGTATTTTTGTGTCAGTACCATGCTGTCTTGACCACAATGGCTTTGTAGTACAGACAAAAATCTGGTATGCTGATGCCCCTGTCTTTGTTTTTATTACTAAGAATTGCCTTAGCTATAAAGAGTTTTTTCTGGTTCCATAAAAAATGCAGAATTATTTTTTTCCAAGGCTTGAAAATACAATGTTGGTATTTTAATAGGGATGACATGGAATCTGTAGATTGCTCTGGAAAGTATAGACATTTTAATAATGTTGATTCTTCCCAGCCATGAGCATGGTATGTTCTTCCATTTAATATCCCATACTATTTCCTTTCTTAGGATTTCATAATTTTCTTTATAGAGGTCCTTCAACTCTTTTGCTAGGTATATTCCTAGGTATTTCATTTTATTTGAAGCTATGGTGAAGGGAGTTGTGTCCTTAATTAGCCTCTCATCTTGACTGTTATTGGTGAATACAAAGACTACTTACTTGTGGACATTGGTCTTATATCCTGAGACATTGCTGTATTTTTTTATGATTTCCAGGAGTCTGTGTCTCGGTTGAGTCTTTGGCTTCTTTAAGTATAAGACCATATTGTCAGCAAAGAGGGAGATTTTGACCTCCTCTGCTCCAATTTGGTCATTTATTTCCTTGTCTTGCCTAATTATATTTGCTAGAACTTCCAGCACGATGTTGAATAGTAATGGTGACAGATGACAGCCTTGTCTGGTTCCAGTTCTAAGAGGAAAAGCTTTCAGTTTGACGCCATTCAGTAAAATATTAACTGTGGGTTTGTCATAGATAGATTTGATCAGGTTAAAAAATGTGCCACATATGCCTATAATCTTCAGTGTTCTAATTAGAAAAAGATGCTGGATTTTATGGAATGCTTTTTCTGCATCTATTGAGAGGATCATATGGTCTTTGTTTTTGCTTCTGTTAATACAGTGGATAACTTTTATGGACTTGTGTATGTTAAATCAGCCTTGCATCCCTGGGATGAAACCTACTTGATTATTATGTATGACTTTTTTGATGATAAGCTGTAATCTATTGGCTAGGATTTTGTTGAGAATTTTTGCATCTATATTCATGAGTGAAATTGGTCTGAAATTCTCCTTTTTAGTTGGGTCTTTTCCTGGTTTTGGTATCAGGGTGATGTTTGCTTCACAGAACATGTTGGGGAAGATTCCTTCCTCCTCAAATTTTTGGAATAATTTCTGCAGTACAGGAATAAGCTCTTCCTTGAAGGTTTGATAGAATTCTGGTGTGAAGCCATCCAGACCAGGGCATTTCTTTTGTTGGAAGATTTTTTTTTTTATCATTTCTTTAATCTCAGTGCTGGAATTGGTCTATTCAGGAGCTCTGTTTTTTCCTGGCTACGTCTAGGAAGAGGGTGTAATTCCAAGTATTGATCCACTTCCTTCACATTGTCAAGTTTCTGGACATAGAGTTTTTGTTAGTATTCAGAGATGATCTCTTGTATCTCTGTGGTATCAGTTGTTATTTTCCCTTTATCATTTCTGATTGAGATTACTAGAGATTTTACTTTTCTATTTCTAGTTAGTCTGGCCAAAGATTTATCTATTTTATTTATTTTATTCAAAAAACTAATCCTTGTTTCATTAATTTTCTGAATGATTCTTTTGTTTTCAATTTCATTGATTTCTGATTTAATTTTGGATATTTCTTTTCATCTGCTGGGTTAGGCTTAGATTGTTGTCCTTTTTCCAATTCCATAAGATGGCTTGTGAGTTTGTTTATTCTGTTTTTCAAATGTAGACATCTAAAGTGATGCATTTTCCTCTCAGAACTGCTTTTGCAGTATCACACAGGTTTTGGTAGCTTGTGTCTTCATTGTTGTTATGCTCAAGGAATTTAATGATTTTTTTCTTTTATTTCTTCCTGCACCCAACTGTCATTCAACAGAAGGCTGTTTAATTTCTATGCCTTTGTGTGTGGTTGAATGTTTTGTTGGAGTTGAGTTCCACCTTTAGTGCCTTATGATCTGAGAAGATACAAGGTAAAATTTCAATTCTTTTATTCTGTCAGGGTTGTTTTGTGTCCTACGATAGGATCAATTTGGGAGAATGTTTCATGGGTTGATGAGAAGAATGTATATTCTTTATCTTTGGGATGGAGTGTTCTAAATGTGTCTATCAAGAACAGTCATTCTAGGGTATCATTTAAGTCTCTTATATCTTTGTTTAATTTCTGTTTAGAGGACCTGTCTAGCTCTATAAGAGGAGTGTTAAAGTTCCCTGTTATTATTGTATTATGGGATATCATATTGCTCAGACTCAGTAAGGCCTGTTTCAAGTATCTGGGAGCATTTAAGTTGGGTGCATAAATATTTAGAATTGAAATGTCTTCTTGTTGTATTTTTCCCTTGACCAATGTAAAGTGACAATCTTTGTCTTTTTTGACTTTAGTTGCTTTAAATCCACATGTATCTGAAAATAAGATTGCAACTCCTCTTGCCTTCTCAATTCTGTTTGCCTGACAAATTGTCTTCTAACCCTTAACCCAGAGTTTTAATTTGTCTTTTGAAGCTAGATGTGTTTCTTGCAGACAGAAAATGGATGGCTTGTGTTTTTTTTAATCCAGTCAGCCAATCTATGTCTCTTCAGTGGGAAATTCAAGCCATCAACATTTATTGAAATAATTGATAAGTGTGGTAGTCTTCTAGTCAACTTATTTTATGAGAGTCTGTTGCTTAGTTTTATCTTTTGCATCAGTGTGGAAGTTAGGTCTTTCCTTTAATTTCTGAGTTCTTACTTTACTGTTGATCCATTGTGATGGTCAGTGTGAACAGGTTTAAGTATTTCCTGTAGTGTTGTTATTGTTGTGGTGAATTTCCTCAGTGTTTGTATATTAGTAAATGATTTGATTTCTCTGTCAATTTTAAAGCTTAGCTTAGCAGGATACAGAATTCTAGGCTGGAAATTGTTCTGTTTAAGTAGATTAAAGGTAGATAACGATTGTCTTCTTGCTTGGAAAGTTTCATTAGAGAAGTCTGCAGTCACCCTGATGGATTTGCCCCATGTAGGTCAAGTGGTGCTTACCTCTGGGAGCTTAAAGAATCTTTTCTTTTGTCTTGACTTTGCACAGGTTCATGACAATGTGTCTTGGAGAAGCTCAGTTAGAGTTGAGGCGACCTGGGGTCCGATATCCCTCTGAAAGGAGTGTGTCAGAATCTTTGGTGATTTTGGGAAATTTTTATTTATAATATTCTCTAGTATGGCTTCCATTCCCCTGGGGCATTCTTCTTCCCCTTCTGGGATACCTATAACTCGTATGTTTGAACACTTCATAAAGTCCCATAATTCTGTCCGTGAACTTTCTGCTTTCTCTCTCTTCTTTTTTGCTTTTTAACTATCTGAGTTATCTCAAGAGCTTTTTCCTCTTACGTTTGAGATTCTTTCTTCTGCATGGTCTAATCCAGGCATCCTCAAACTTTTTAAACAGCAGGCCAATTCACTGTCCCTCAGACCTTGGAGGGCCAGACTATAGTTAAAAAAAAAAAACAAAAAAAACTATGACCAAATTCCCATGCACACTGCACATATCTTATTTTGAAGTAAAAAAAAAAAACAACAAAATGGGAACAAATATAATCACACCACTTCATGTGGCCCGCAGGCCGCAATTTGAGGACCCCTGGTCTAATTTGTTGTGAATACTTTCTATTGCATCTGTAAGTTCCCTAATTGACTGCTTTCGTTCCTTCAGCTCTGCTATATCCTTTCTATATTCTTCATATCATTCATCTCTTATTTGATTCTGTTTTTGGATTTTCTTTTGGTTATTTTCCACTTTATGAGCAGTTTTCTTCATTGTTTCCATCATTTCCTTCATTGTTTTCATCATCTGTATTATAAATTCCCTTTCTGTCATTTCTATCATTTCTTTATAGGTAGAATCCTCTGTAGTATCTACCTCATGGTCTCTTGTGGGGGTTGCTCTGCACTGGTTTTTCATATTGACAGGATTTTTCTGCTGATTCTTCCTCATGAGTGTTTTTTTTTTAAATCTGTTTCCTTGCCCTAATTTTCCTTTCACTTCCTTTTGCTCTTTAAGTTACCATGCCTCTGGACTAGGGTTTCGATGAGTCAGCTGCCGGTAGGATTAGATCAAACAAAGACATGTAACCATTTGCCAGTTCTCCACTTCTTTTGTCCTCCTCATGGAGTCAAGAAGTCTCTCACTGACTCCCTATGTCCCCAAAGGGATGTTTCTGGGAAGATCCCACCAGCCAGAGATGCCTGGAGTCTTCTCTCCTTAGTCTCCCCCTTTTCTTTCAATTCCTATTGTATCAGGACTACTGACTTGTGGTCCCCTGATTATACTAGGTTTCACTGGGGAGATGAGAAAAAAGTGTGGCCATTTTTTTTCTTTCTAAAGAAAGATCCTCTCTCAAAAGCCAAGCAAAACAAAGTATTTCTTAATCATACTAAAAAATTGAAATACCAAACTTGCTAATTAGGTTGGAGTGATTAGAATGGCATTATACTAATTACTAATTAGAAGACATGCAGAAAGAGCTATGAAGAGATAAGAATAGAATTTTTGCAAGAAAGGAGAAATGTTGCTATAGGAGATGGATAACAGCTCCCAGAAAATTCATTCATTCTGAAAGGTGTCCATTTTGATGTGTGGCAGTGCTATGATGATGTTACACTTCCACAAAGAGAGCAGAATGTTGTATCAATTATTTTAAGCAGCAAAGAATGATGACCAAATTTGATACCTTTCCAAATGGAAGAAATGTGGCTTTTCAAGGCCCTGACTAAATAATGGACATAGAAGAAAATCTAGGGGAGGATTTATGTTTAGTTCTCAGATATCAGAATTGAAACAAGAAAGACCTTATTTGGACAAGGAAGGGAAGAAAGGAATAGAGAGAAAGATCAAGAATAATTTGTGTTGCAGGTAATGAAAATAAAGGAAGAAAAAAGGAAAGGAAGGAAAAAGAGGATAGAAAACATATTACAAGATTAAGAGTTACTAGAAAGTATTTCTTAGCTGGGAGCAGACATAGAACATATTGAAGAAATGGACTTTTTTTCATACAGAGGAAGATGAGACATCTGTGTAGCTTAAGAGGACAGAAATTACAGACTGCTTAAGCTCAAACTCTCAGTATGTATGGCCTCTTCCCCTTGCTAGTTATGTCAACCAAAGTAAGTTACTTTAGCTCCTTGTGCCTTAGATGTGTCTACTGTAAAATGAGAATAATAACATCATCTACTTTATTGTACAGATTAAATAAATAACTTTAATAAAATAAATGAATAGATAAAGACTGGTAAATCATCACTAGATTAGGGTTGGCTCCTAATGTGTTTGTAAAAAATGTAGAACACTAATTCATGCTTGTTCTATAATCAGTCTGTGACCAAAAGTAGTTAATCTAATAAGCTAAAATATGTAGTATAGCTGAAGTAGGTACTTTCAGTGTATATATCTATTCAAAACAGGATTCAAGTCAACAGCTAAGGTATATGCGGGAGAATGGATATGGGGAACAAGATTTTATTTCTTGGAGAAATATTAGAGATACATGATCAGAAAAGTGTCAGAGCTCTCAGCCTTAGTGCCATCTTTCTAGAAAACTCTGTGTCATGAGACCCAAATGAAGGAAGAAGAAAGTGCACAAGCAAGAAAAGAAAGATGAGGCACAGGTCCAAGTAAACCATGAGAACAGAAACATGGGATGCCAGAGGCTGAGGTTGCTGATACAAGCTGTTGGACTACATGCTACTGTCTAGAACTTGTTTCTCAGTAGGTCTAAGAGTTCATTGTCATACTATTGCCAAGACCACTCTGAGACCATCTTGGTCACACTAAATAGTTCCTATTGGTCATTTAACTAGCCCCTGATATTCTGGACTAGTTCTATTGTAATTGTGGGCAAGCACAAAACACACATACACACACACACACAATAAATCCTACTCTCTGCTGTTTCAGGTGAAGAAGCAAAAAAAAAAAAAAAAAAGTGTCAGGATCTCATCATCCTGACACAGGTTCTCCAGGTTCTAACCCCCACTAGCGATACCAAGGCAGAAAACCAGCCATACAGTTTGGCCCGACACAAAGTATTCAAGGCAGAATCACTAAATGTGGATTCCAGAAATTTTAAAATTCTTTCCAGATTTTGTCTTTGTGTGATACTGAGGCTCTTGGGTGTTTCAGGCCCTGATTAAATTGACCACTGGTCTCTGGATATGGGTAGTGGCACATACACAGTAAAGGCTGTATGTGATTAGGACTGAACTGGGAAATAGATCTTAAATGGATCTGCCTCATTTGGGGAATTTTTTTGTTGTTGTTGTTAATGATAGGAATGAACAGATAAAATTATTACAAAGTTAGTGAGCACTCCTTTTCTAGACATCTCAAACAGAGCTTGAAAGGCCATATACTGGCAAGGCCATTGTGAACATTCCTATATCCTGACAGATCTAATAGACTTATAGCAACACATTGTTCTGACTGATGTGCTAAAGTTTCTGCAGATGTAATTATGCTAATGATTTTAGGATAAGAATATTATGCTGGATTATCTGAGTTAGTCTTAAATTATATCACATGTATTCCTTTAAAAAGAAAGCAGAATATTGTGGATAGGTTTGAGTAGAGAAGGAGGAAGAAAGGTGATAGGAAGGTAGAGTAGGAATATGCAGCCATAAGCCAGAAAAGGCCAACAGCCACCAAACCCCGGAGAAAGCAAGGGATGGATTCTCCCTTAGAGTCTCCAGAGAGAGTACTGCCCTGCCTACACCTTAAGTTTGGATTTCTGGCCTTCAGAACTGTGAGAGAATGAATTTCTGTTGCTTTCAACCACTAGTTTATAGTAATTAGTTATAGCAGTCACAAGAAACTAATGCACTCAGATTCCAAAATTCCAAAATATAACATAGAAACTAATTATTTAAATATAGAGGTAACAATAATAATTAAATCCCATTTACTCTTTCTCATTGTCTATATTTTATTATAAACATTATCTTTACTTAAAATGCCCCTTAGTCCAATTGACAGTAGATGTTACAAAAGGAACAAATTTAATAGAAAGGAAAACCCAAAGAATTAGTAATTACATAATTAGAGAGAAAGCAGAAGGTAGTTGAAAATCAACAATGCTGTCTTAATTTTCTCTCCAAATATATAGTGCCTATGGAGAGGAAGTTCTCCTCAGGCAACTAATAATTAAATTTCTAAAGTTCTTTAAGTAAGTCAATCAATGCTCTAAAGAGGGTGTTGAATTATAAATTAAGCATCCTAAGAAGAAACTGGAAGGAAAGGGCAGCTGTAGATGCCTCAGAAATGTATTAACTTATTCATTAATGAAACAAATATTATTGTGCCTCTATTATATAAAATACATAATGGTACACATAATATAACGACTATTAAAACTTTTATGCCTATTTGCTAGTTTTGCCCCTAATTGTAAGGACTGGAAAATGTAACCTAACATTTCTGATTCACCATTTCTTCAACTCTGAAGGGAAAATAAAATTCTTTCTACCTCTAAAATTTTATGAAAATATTAGTCATTTTCCACAGATTCAGAATAGATTTTCCCTTTCCTTATGGACATTCTGTGCCTCACCTATTCGTGCTGTTTTCTATTTTCATTACAAGGGACTATTACATTTTGAATAGCTTCATTGAAATGAATTTATAGAGTCAATTCAAATCGCAAGGTTAGCTTCTTAAAAATGTTCTGCTCTACAGTAAATTGAATGTATGGTTTCTATGTACTAGATACATTTCCCTTCTCATATTTAGAAATCCTTTTCTGTTTTGTGGTCTCTCAAGCATTTTAAAAACCATTCATTCAAAGTAGGACTGTCTGGCTTGTCTCATATTTCCAAGAATATGCAGTTATTCTAGAAGGCTTTGATTTCGTTTGCAGGGATTTCCAGATCTATGCAGCAAAACTCAATAATGTGTTTTCCTTGGAGAATATTTAGAGTAAAGATATAAAGACCGGTGTTTCGCATAAAGATTCATTTCTCTTAGCTTATGTGCCACTTGGGAATAATAGTAAAATTCTCATAGGAAAATAGTCCATCTTTTAATATAATTTGACTCCTCCCATGGACTAAAGATAGCCAGTTAATTGATATACATATTAAAGAATAGTGGCAGAATTCTGAACTCAGAGTAAGAAGGCATAGTCTTCTTACTTCTTTCTTTCTTTCTTTTTTTTTTTTTTTTGCAGTTTTTGGTCAGGACTGATTCTGAACCCGCTACCTCCATTATATTTGGCCGGCGCTTTACTCCTTTGAGCCACAGGGGCCGCCTCTTCTTACTTCTTTTATGCTCTACCACATTTGTGTATTTGGATATGTCTTTCACATTCTGAAGCCTTAGTCTATTTACCTTTTACCTGGGGAGAATAAAATAAATACTAATATTTAATACTATTATTTTTTGGTTCTTACCACAATACAGACATTATGCCAAGCATATGATATATATTTCGTTTAGTCTTCACAATAATTCTATGTAAGTATCCTTTTCTCAAAGAGGAAGAATGTGAAGTTTAAAAAAGTAGATAATCTCAAGGTCGCATTACTAATAAAAAAGAGATCAGGGATTCTCAACCTTTTTATGGCTGTCAAAGTGAGAAATATATGTCTCGACATCTCTATATTACAACAATACTGGTTTTTATCTTCACAGAGCAGAAGCAACATGTATAAGAAATTGATTTCAAAACTATTATACCCTATTCAGATGAAGGTTGGAAATTATAAAGATGATAAAAACGATGGTACTGTTGAAAGTGTCAACCTCGGAATTGACTTTGAAAGGGGGAAAAAAGAGTGAATGTATGGAATTGGGTAATCTCCTTTCTATATAGCAATATCTGCTGCCCCCATGTGGTGTGCTTTGTAATATCCTCTCCTCTGCGCTTTGACTAAACTATTTCTGCCTTAGGACCTGTGTTCTAGGATTCTTTCTGCTTACACTGGAAAGGAAGTAGATAATGAGGAATTATTATGTTGTGAAGGGGCTTAATGCCTAATTATGTGTTGATGTGTGTACCTGGGCATTTTAGTTGACTATTTAATAATCAAAAAAGAAAACTTACTGAAAAGGGGGAGTCACAAAACAAATTTTATTGGAAACCCCTAAAAGTCTTAGTAATAGAAACTATTCTTTTAACTCTTTAAGACACCAATAGAAGAATTTACAAATTGGGATAGTGCCTGTGGCTCAAAGGAGTAGGGTGCCAGGCCCATATACCAGACGGAGGTGGCAGGTTCAAACCCAGCCCCGGCCAAAAAAGAAAAAAAATCTACAAAAAAAAAAAAAAAACAATTTATAAACTGCAATCATCAGTTCTATTCTTGGCTTATACAGATTAATAGCAGAGCCCTGGAAGAGACAATCCACCTGATAAAATTAAAGATATGGCCCAAGTTCTTAAAAGTACTACTTGGAGAAAAAAAAAAAAACTATATGGCAGAAGACACTTTCAGGATATCTGTTGATTTTTGTGAAGGTTAACATGGGATACCTTGATTCACTAAAAAGTACATTAAGAGAAAAATTTCCTCAAACATATTAAACAGATTTCAGCCTGGAAAATTGTTTGCTAGGCAACAAAACCCACAAATTCTCATCAAAGGCATTATGTTACTAGACACTTAGCTAATAGTTGTAGGAGTGTAATACTTTGCCATAATGATAAAGGACCTTAAGAGCATGAAAACAAAAACTAAGAAAGTCACTTACTTTTCAATAACCTAATTTCAGGGAATTTTAACATGGTGTCTCTAAATTATACACACCCAATAGATAATATGGATGGGCTGTTGAAACTATGAGATTTATATCTAAATATATAAGTGTGTGTTAGCATACAATTTTTTTTTTGTCAGAGTCCACATGATTTATTAGATTACCAATCGAATCTGTCCTGCAACTTTTCCCCCAAAATATAAAATTGTATGTATAACAGAATATTCAATTGGAAAAAATTTCTGTCCTTAAGATGTTCATGGCCCCAAACTGTCTTCAAGGAAATAGATACATATAGAAAGATTATTATGGAGCACAATAAAATAGATTTTTAAAAATAAAGTCTATATTAGCCCTTATCACAAAATCCCCAAACCTGATGTTGGCATGGATGAGGAGAAAACGGAACACTTCTGCACTGCTGGTGGGAATGCAAACTAATATATTCCTTTTGGAAAAATGTTTGGAGATCACTTAGGGATCTAAAAATAGACCTGCCATTTGATCCTGCAATTCCTCTACTAAGTATATATCCAGAAGACCAAAAATCACTTTATAACAAAGATGTTTGCACCAGGATGTTTATTGGAGCCCAATTCATAATTGCCAAGTTGTAGAAGAAGCTCAAGTGCCCATCAACCCAATAATGGATCAATAAATTGTGGTATATGTACACCATGAAATATTATATAGCCTTAAAAAAGATGGAGACTTTACATCTTTTATGTTTACATGGATGGAGCTAGAACATATCCTACTTAGCATAGTATCTCAAGAATGGAATAAAAAGTATTCAATGTACTCAGCCCTACTATAAAACCAATATATAAGCAACCTCACTTCCATATGAAAGCTATAACCCAACTATAGCCCAAGATGAAGGGGAAAGAGGAGGGAGAGGTGAGGGGAGAGGGGAGGCTGGCTGGATGGAGGGTAATTGTTGGGGCCACACCTATGGTGCATGGGTACATGTTAAATCTACTAAGTGTAGAATATAAATGTCTTAACACAATAACTTAGAAAATGCGATGAAGGTTATGTTAACCAGTTTGATGAAAGTATTTCAAATTGTATATAAAACCAGCACCCAGCACATTGTACCCCATAATTGCATTAATGTACACAGCTATGATTTAATTAAAAAAATAAATAAATTCTATAGAAGGAAACTTCTACTTGTATATAGAATGGGGTAAGTGATATAAAGTTAGCATGCCAACCTATAGCAAAAAAGTTGAGCAAGATATGAAAATCATCTGTCTTTTCATGTCTTTTCATGAGGCAATGACATGAACAAGAGAGACTAAGATTCTTAGTAGAGAAAGAACTTCAGTGAGATAAACTTAAGTCCTTGAAACCACTTTTGCCCTAAGGACATTTAATGGTTCTAGTTATGGGAAGGGAGGAATCTAGGAGTTAGAACCTAGAAGGCTTTTGCTGAGGGACAGAGAAATGGTAGAGCTTTGCCAGATACAGACATGGTTAATTATTCCCTCAGTATTTGCTGAGCTTTAGTTTTTTTGTGTTTTTTTTTGTGGGGGGGGCAGGGGGAGAAGTCCACAACCTAAGCAGAACTCAGCTGAAACATTTGAATCTAGTTTGTGATCTGTCAGAGGGCTAGGCCACACAGGAGAGAGAAGGTTCTTAGTCAAAATTCCTAGCAAAACAGGGAGGAATTTTACCAGGTTTTTGACTTAGCTGTAATTCAGCACTAGCCAAGAATTGATTAACAAGATAAACCATCATTCTGTCTGCCTAGTACAAAAATGAGGAAACTTACTCTGGAAAGAGATAGGATTATCTGTAACCTGCACACTTTTTATATTATGTCTGACATTTCGCTATAAAATACATAATAAAGCATACCAACAGACAGAAAGAAATACAGGACTGAAACTAGGAGAAAAAGGAGGCTATTAAAAAGTAGACCAAGAGGTGAACAAGATATTGGAGTTAATGCACAAGGACTTTAAAATAGTATATTTAAGTAAATCAAATAAAAGAAAAAAAATAGAATAAAGAGATGAATAATTCCACCAGGTAGCTGGAATCCTTAAAAATAATCAAATCATTGGGGTGGGACACAATTATTAGAGGGATTTTACCTAAAAAATGCAATTAGTGTAACCTAATTCTTTGTATCCCCAGTGAATTCCCAACAATAAAAAAAAAAATCATGAAATAGAATAAAATAAAATGTGCAAAAAATAGTAGAGGAGTGATGGATAATACCTAAAATTTTTGTCCATTAGAAATTTTTGCACTTTATTGAATTAATTAGTTCCAGAATAAGTAAATTAGAAGATAGGTTTATATTCCATAATCTAAACTAAAACTATAAAAGAAGAATATTGGGGAAAAAAAACTTCTAATACCCATGAAACTTAGAAATACATTCTAATATGCATATAACTGGAGTCCCAAAAGGATACTATAAATAAATTGGTCAAAAGCAATGTTTGAAGAAATAATGACTAAGAATTTTCCAAAAATTTTGACATGTATGGATTTAAGAAGTTTTGAAAACTCCAAATGAATAAATACAAAAACAACAAACAAAAAAAACAATAATTAAATAAAGCAAAACCACAGGCTCATTAGAACAAGACCACTAAAAATTAAAGACAGGGAGCAATTAAAATTTTCCAGAACACATGGAAGAACTATATCTCAAAATCATAAATGCCATATATGACAAACCCATAGAAAACATCATAGTAAATGAGGAAATGTTGAAAGCATTTCAAACATGACAAGGTTTCCCACTGTCACTACTTCAATTCAATATAGTATTAGAAGTCCTAGCCAGAGCAATCAGGCAAGAAAAAGAAATGGCTTCAGGGATGAGGAGGTCAAGCTATCACTTTTTGCAGATAAGAACTTGCATCTAAAAAATCCATGATTCCACCAAAAGACTCTTAGATTTGATAAACAAATTCAGGGAAGTCTTAGTTTAAAAAAATCAACACGCACAAATCAGTAGCATTTCTATATATGAATAACAGTCAAGATGAGAGTCAAATCAAAGGCTCAATACCATTCATAAAACCTACAAAGAAAACAAAATACTTAGGAATATATTTAACGAAGGAGGTGAGAGACCTCAACAAGCAGAATTACAAAACACTGATGAAGGAAATCGCAGATGACGCATACAAATAGAAAAATATGTGACATTCATGGAATGGCAGAATCAACATTGTTAAAATGTCCGTAACTGCCCAAAGTGATTCACAGATTCAACATAATCCCAATCAAAATGCCAAAGTCATATTTCATAGCTCTAGAAAAAATAGTCCAATGATTCATTTGGAACCCTCCTCCCCAAAAGCCCCAATAGCCAAAGTAATCTTAAGCAAAAAAGAATAAACCTGGAGGCAACACATTACCAGACTTTAAACTGTATGTACTATGAGGATCTAGTGGTCAAAACAGCAATGTGTTGCTAGAAATAAGAGACCAATGGAACAGAACAGAGAACCCAGATATAAAACCTTCTACTTATAGCCAACTGATCTTTGACAAAGCAAATAACAACATAGATTGGGGAAAAGAAATCCTATTCAATATATGATGCTGGAAAAATTGAATAGTCACATGCAGAAGAATGAAACAGGACACCTATTTCTCACCACTTAAAAAAATTAATTCAGAAAGGATAAAAGACTTACATGTAATGCACGCAATCATAAAAATTGTAGAAGAAAAGATAGGAAAAACTCTTTTAGACATCAGCCTCTGCAAAGAATTTATGACAAAGAACTCAAAGGCAATTTCAGCAATAACAAAAACAAATAAATGAGACTTGATTAAACTACACAGTTTCTGCACTGCAAAGAAAATAACCAACAGGGCAAATAGACAACCTAAAGAATGGGAGAAAATATTTACAAACTATACATCAATAAAAGATAATAACCAGAATTTACAAAGAATTCAAACAAATGAGCAAGAAATAAACAACTTCATTAAAATGTGGGCAAAAGACCTGAAAAGAAGCTTTTCAAAAGAAGATAGAAAAATGGCCAACAAACATGAAAAAATGGTCAATATTACTGGTCATCAGGTAAATCCAAATTAAAACCACAAAGATTTACCTTACTCCTGTCAGAATGGCCCTTAATAAAAAGCAGTAGATGCTGGCACAGAAGCAGAGAGAAAGGAACACTTACAAGCTGTTAGTGGGAATGCAAATTAGTATAACCTTTATGTAAAACAGCATGGCGATTCCTCAAAGAATTAAATGTAGACTTACCATTCAATCCAACATTGACTACCAGCTATCTGCCCAAAGAAATATAAGTCATTTTATTAAAAATACATTTGCACTGGTATATTTACTGTAGCACAATTTACATTGAGGAAGATGTGGAATCAGCATAAGTGCTCATTTCCTGAGTGGATTTTAAAAATGCGGTATATTGGGTGACGCCCATAGCTCAGTGGGTAGGGCACTGGCCACATACACCCAGGCTGGTGGGTTTGAGCCCTGCCTGAGCCAGCTAAACAACAATGACAACTGCAACAAAAAAATAGTCAGGGGTTCTGGCAGGTCCCTGTACGCCCAGCTACTCAGGACACTGAGGCAAAAAATTGCTTAAGCCCAAGAGTTTGGTGTTGCTGTGAGCTGTCTACACCATGGCACTCTACCGAGGGCAACATAGTAAACTCTGTCTCAAAAAAACAAAAACAAACAAATAAAAAAAAAAAAAAAACTGTGGTATATGTTAGTATTTACCATGGAGTACTACTTAACCCATAAAAAGAATGAATTAATGTCTTTTGCAGCAATTTGGATCAAACTGGAGACTAAGTTTCTCAGGAATGGAAAAATAGACACCACATGTACTCTAATAATGTGATACTCATAGATGGGCACAAATGGGTAAAGCCATTAGAAATCAAGGAGCAAGAAGATGAAAGGAAGGAAGGAAGGGGTAAAAACCCACCCAGTAAAAACCCACACAATGAAAGCTCTTCACAAGATGGCCACACTATTACCCTGACTTAAGCATGATAAACACTCCCCACGTATCAAAAACATTTGTGCCTCCTTAAAAATTTGAAATAATAATAAACTTTCAGAAAAAATAAAAAAAAAAAAACATGATTACCATTACAGGTACAAGTGTGAAACTAACACCTGACTTCTCAAAAGACATGGTAAAAGCCATGGAAAATAAAAGAAACAAAATTGCTATTACACTTAACATGAATAAGTATTAAACTATTTTGCTAAGAAAAAACTAGAGACTGAAGGCTACAGATTGGGTTGGACAATTAAGTTTGTCAACTCATTCTAGAAAAAAGTGCTGCATACCTCATTGCTGAATATCACTATGGTTACCATGTGGCCCAGGGGAGTAGTTTGAAGGTGACTGTAGTGGTTTTCAGTGATGAGGTATGTAGCACTTTTTCTAGGATGAGGTTGCAAACTTAAATGTTGATCCTTGTACTTTACGATTACATTTATGTGAAATGCAAGAGAATGGCAACTTATAGTGAGAAAAATCAGATTGTTACTTATAAGAAAACAGAAGTAGGGCGGCGCCTGTGGCTCAAGGAGTAGGGTGCCGGTCCCATATGCCGGAGGTGGCGGGTTCAAAACTAGCCCCGGCCAAAAAACCACAAAAAAAAAAAAAAAAAAGAAAAAGAAAACAGAAGTAACAAAAGAACATTTGGGGACTGATGAGAATCTTTTGTAACATGAGTGTAATGATGGTAATATCATCACTGACATTTGTCAAAATAGGTACACATATATTTGGTAAACTTTATTGTATGTAAATCATACCTCAACAAAACGTATTACATATTAAATAAGTAAAATATTCAGTATATTAACAACACAAATGTTTGGGATGGATGTACAGGGAGTTAAAAGTTACTAAAGATCTAATAATATCAAACAGTGGTTAATATAATCATTTGCATTACATCATAACAGATCAAGGTAAGTCAAGGATTCATGTTATGAGCCATATGATTAATCACCTCAACCAGAACAAAATAATTTATACCTATTAATTTACTGTAATAAAGTGGAATAACATCTTTTTAATTGAAAAGTATGCAAGAGTGGTAAAACAACGCAAAAACAGGTGGTCAAATAGAAGAGAAATAGAATGATAGTATAAAAACTGGTCAGTTCAGGTTTTCTGAAAACAGTTGCCAAGAGAGAATTAGATGGCAAGGAATTCATCATGAAAAACACACGTGAAAGATCCTGAGGTGGAAGAGTTTGGGAGGGCCACTGGACCATGAGGCAAGTCTGACCTCAAGTGAAGAAGAGAAGGCAATAAAGAAATCTGCAGAAAAAGTCATCTTAGAAAATTTGGCAAGGCCATTGAGGAGTTTTTAAGCCAAGTTACTACACAGAGGAGTTCCACATCTCCCAGGAGCGAGCCGGACTTAACATTCCTTCCACACTCCTTTGTAGTTGAGTGCAAGAAAAGGAAAATAATGAACCATTCACAGTATAAGTGTGTATGGCAATATCAATTATAAATTAAATATAAATTTTAAAAAATGGACATTGTTGCAAGAAAAATTTCAAATCCGTAAGGACTTGAAAGGAATATATAAAATTGTCCTTTTTTGAAGATAACATGATTATATGCAGGAATTATGAAACAACCAAAGTTAGTCATACTATTATAATTAATATGTAGTTACAAGATCATTTGAGAAAAAAATCTCTATAACATTTTTTGTAAATGAGTAATATAAAAGTTGAAAATAAGATATTATTGAAACACATCATTTATAATAGTTTTGCAATATAACCAAGGAAAAGGTAGAGGAAGCTTGGATGAAGATTATATTAGACACAACCTGGAATATAAGAGGCATTTAATAAAAATATCATGAATAGATTAATCAGTAATAGGTAAAAGATAAGTATGAAACCATACTTTTTATAAATTAGTGCAAAAATTGAAAGTTTTTAGGATTTTGTAAAAAGTTTGCATTTCTTATCATTTTATAAAATTACGAAATACTTAAGAATAAAACTAACAAATGGTATATAAGAATATTATACTGAAAACTATGAGAATTTTCAAGATATAAATGAATTAAATATACTATATGAAATTAAAGATTCAATATTCTAAATGTATCGGTGTTCTTCAAAATGGTCTACAGATTTAATGTTGACCCATTTAAAATTCCAAAGAGGTGTCCTGAGGGGCATTGACACAAGGATTCTAAAATTTGTATTCAGAGTCAAGAATAGCAAAGACCATGCTGACAAATAATACAGCTAAAGGATCTACACACTGTGTAAGGAGGTATTTGAATCTGTACATATTAAGATAAGGTGATACTGGCACAAGTATAAATAAATGCCATTTTGGAACAGAAATGAGACTTCAGAAACATACCCACAGACAGCCGCCTGCTTTTTATTTTATTTTTTAACACAGCAACACACACTGTAATGAAATGGATAAAAGATAGTCTTGTAAATTAATGATGCTAGGTCAACTGACTATTCATATAAAAAAATAGATCCAGCCCCTTATTTTATGCCATACAATAAAAGCAATTCCACTTGAATTATAGATCTAAATATACCATAAAATGTAAAACTATAAAGCTTTCAGAAGAAATCATAAGATAATAACCTCATGAACTTAGGATAGGCAGACTTCCAAAACAAGACATAAAAAGCACTAGTGATGAAAGAATAAGAAAGAAAATGGACTGCATAGAAATTAAGAATTTTTGCTAATAAAAGAGATATAACGGATAAAATGTAGCAAGTTGTATTTTTGTTTCCAATTCTTCACTTATCATGTGAGTTTATACTTATCATTAATACCAAAATACGTTTCCCAGTTCTGCTGATACTGAGATTAGCCTCTGATTTCTTTGGCTAATTTAATGTGCTATCAGTTTTGATTCCAGACTTAAGGCACATCACATGTTTTTCTTACTTTATTGCATGTCTATCTGTGTCATGAGAAGAACATAACCCAGATATCCCATTGGTCCCTGAAAACTAATAGACACATCGAATGGACCTGAAGCCAAGATGCATCTTGAAAGCAAGCCCAGAAAACCCTGCTTAGATACCTGAACTTCAAGAAAGAATGAATCATTACTGTTTCCAGTCACTGATATTTGAGGTAGTTCATATGCAATGTATTACATTGGTATGTAACTAATACAGAAATTTGAACCTAGAAGTATGTTACAAGTGTAACAAAAACATATGACTGTGAACTTTGGATTCAAGCAAGTGGCAATAAGGAAACTATTGCATGAGTCTGGATATATAGTAAGAAAACTTTTATAGACAGTAAGAAAAAATAGAAACCCATGCTATATCAGTGTTCTGAGAAAAGACAAGCTCAAAAAAACACTGGTGGTTTAAAAAAAATTAAGAGGGTCTAGCAAGGGTGTCCAACCCATGGCCACAGACCGCATGTGGATTATGAGAGGTCTTTTTTGCTTTTCTGTGGTGGCAGATATCACAAAAATTATGCAGAAACTTTTTATTTTTTATTTTTATTTTTTTTTTGGCACACAAGTTTTCTTTTCTTTGTGCTTGCCCATCAGCTTTCATTAGTGGCTGTGTATTTAACATGTGGCCCAAGGCAACTCTTTCTATCAGTGTGACACAGAAAAGCCAAAAGGTTGGACACTCCAATAGAGTCAATAATTTGGGAGTATTGCTGGATTAGAAATAACATTTTTTGTCATCTTCAGGCTCCACAGACAGTAAAGATTTCTGAAATTAAGATCTATTCAGGGGGTGAAGATTAGGCATCCCTGCTAGGATACACCATGGAAATATAAACCAGGACAAGGCTACAGCCATCACATCCTTCATTAAGACCTCTGAGAGAATTAAGGTAGGAAATTAGAAAGATTAGGAGGAGATTAATGTGCCTAAAGTACTCGTAAGAAACTCTAAAATAAGAGATCTTTGATAATAATTGTGAATTATTTGTCATGTAAAGTTGACTGCACTGTAATATATAAAAAACACAAAAAATTTTAAAATAATTATGTTGGCAAAAGCATCCCTAGTTTGGACTAAAAAGACTAAAATCATTCAAATTGTCATCTTTGACACCAAAATTCCCAAAGTCAGGAAACAACCTGTGAAACAATTTTGGTCTCCAGCAATAAAATATTCCATAGTGCCCTTTTAGAGAGGACTAGCAAAAACGATCTACCTTGGGGGGGAGGTAGATCAAAAAGTCATGGAGACAAAGAGACTTGGGAATCTTACCAATAAGCAGATTCAGAGTCCAATCAAGACACACTCCATGTCTTCACCCAGGAAAATTTGTCCATTAAGGTTTCAGAATCACTAAGAATTAGTGATTATTATAAATCTCCCATTCATCACTTTTTTTAAATAAAATCATTTACTGTGATTCTTTTCCCCTGTTAGGCACATATAAGGTAGACTTATCCTTTTCTTTCTTTCTTTTTTTTTTTTTCTCTCGTTAAAGGGTACATGGGCCTTTCAATTACTTTCTGATTTCCCACAAAGATAATTTGTCTGAAACAAAGGAAGGAAAAGGAAGGTCTAGGATTTCCTATTTTACCATGATACACACATGACTCTGCCATATGACTTTTCTGGGCAGAAGGGTGACAATCTCTTGGATTACAGATCATTTATACAAAAGAAAGTCTCATGTGCTTACCCTAGAATTTTGTCTTTGGCTCATTCTGTTTAATATATTCTGGAATGAATGAAAAACTGCCTACAGAATAATGAAATAAGTTTCAAATGATGCTACTCTGTGATGAGGAAGACTGAATCAAGATTTAAAATTAACTAAAAAACCCATCCAAGACATTGAGCACTTTTAAAAGTATTTAAAACATTCAAAATGAGGAAGAAGAACCTATTGGCTGAGATAATTATCTATGCTAAAAGTGCCTTTTAGTAGTCTTGGTCTTGTGCTCAATATATATGGTGATGAGAGTGATGACAATCCATACGTAGAACATGTGTGAATTCATTAGCCTTGTGAAATTAGTGTGCTTCATAGTAGTCCAGGAATGTGACATCACAAGCTTGCCACAAAGTCGAGGACTTGTATGAGGATAGAAATCCCTTTTACATGCAGTATTTTAAAATTGTCTCCAAATTTCAGCTCGGATCTAAAGCACAGAGAGAAATGTGATCTAATTCACATTTGTGTGAATGTGAGTATAAGTGTGTCTGTATGTGTTTTGATGGAGAGGGCAGGGGAGCCTGTAGAGTACAAGTACAAATCTAGAATTTTCTTCTAATGTTAAAACATTTTTCCTTAGATTTTTTTTCTTTATTCTCTCTATTAAGCTACATTTTTTTTTTTTTTTAAGGTTATCATCTGCTTATATGCCTTACAGGGTCTGGCACAGCTGTTGTGGCATGGATCCTTGAGGCACAGCAAAATCATGTTGATAGCGATGCACAGGAAAGGTAAAGTTATCCTAAGACAAAGAGGGAAGTCAGATCATGTTCCTGCTCATTAGACAAGGAACGACACAGGGATGGGACATCACATACAGAGAAATGGTGAGGAGCTGTGATGTTTCTTAAATCTGTAAGAAGAGAAAGACTTTAAATGAGTCCTGATTTGTCTGCACACTTCCGCTCTCATGGAAGATCCAAAAACAAGCCATCCATCCAATAGATTTGTCCCCATTTTACACTTCTTCAAGGCATAAGTTAGTCCAGTGAAATAATTGCAAAATCAAGAAGACTCATGGTTAACTTTTTGGGGAAGTTGAATTACAGGATATCTAGACCTTGCGATCTCAGGTAAGTCATGCACTAGGGGAATCCATACAAAAGGCAGATGTTAAAGTTCTGTTAATATAATGTTAATATAACTGGATGATCACCATGCTTCTTCTCCCATTGAACTATATTTCAGAAGTGTGGCACCTCACATTATAGTCTCTGAGGTATACAATTTGAAGATTTTTATCTAGAAAAAATAATCGTCCCATGAGAAAAGACTCAAAGTTAGGTAGCAAGAAATCATATTCTGAAGCCAATCACTTGGCATTTTAAGTCTATATAGCATTTTATGAGTAGTCAGTGATAGATCTTTTGACATTCGAGGAAAAACATCTAACATTAAAGCAAAGACCAAAGCAAATAGAATAAAAGTAATTTCAAGGAAACAAATATTATGAGACTGGAAAGAAAAAAAATACCCAGAAAAGTTATCATTTCAACATCTCAGGAAGATGAGATTTTACACATGTGTACAACAATAGGACACTGTGAAAAAAAAAAAAAAAAAGAAACATTCAGAAAATAATAATAAGCTGTGGTAACTATAAAATTATAAAGCTTTCTTTCCCCAAAGTCTATAGACAGTATTGGGAGTAAAATTATGACATCTCCCAATAAGTAAACAAAAAATAAGTAGATAAAAGTAAAATATTTAAGAATAAGAAATTTAGATGACTAGTCCAGTTCAACATCTATACAACAAGATTTTCAGAAATAGCAAGTACTAGCTGTCTTTGCTCTCTGCTAATATTTTCCACATTAAAAGAAACTCTGTTGCTTTTATGTCTTAATGTTTTTTTTTCTTAGTCCTTGTTGGCTTTTATCATATAATTGAAGATCTATCATCACATAATTTGAGAATATTGCTAATAATATGTAGGCGCTAAAATCTTCTTTTCCTTTTTTTTTCTAAAATCTTCTTGACAGAAAAAAAATGCTAAGCAATAAATAAATAAATAAATAATCAATGTCATGTAACAGAATAGCACTTTCCCCTGTTGCTTCTGGAAAGCAATGGGGGAAGCCATGAGACAATGAAGTAATTACAATTCTGAAGAAAAGTATTTCCAGGCTAGAACTCTATTAAATAAAATTCTAATAAAGCACCAAAGTCAAATAAAAATATAGGGGCTTTAAAAACTGACTCTCTTGCTTTCTTTCTTAGGAAGCAATTTGAATTTTGAGAGTGAACGCAAAAAGAACACATTAATCTAAGAACAGGCCATCTGATATAATAGATGAATCCTCTGGATGATAAGGAATGGGTTTTTCATTGGGACAAACAACCATCCTGTAGAACATCTACTTCAGTTTGGAGCTGGAGCGTGAAGGCTTAAAGTGGTATGTTTCCAAAGGGAAAACAAAATTATATTACTAATGTCAGTGGTGTGCTGAGGCCAGTTGCTACGGACTGAATTGTGTTTCCACAAAATTTGTACATTGAAGCCCTAACCCACAATGTGACTGTATTTGAAGACAGGGTCTATAACATGACAATAAATAATATATGAGATCATAAGGGTGGGGCCTGAGCCAAAAAGATTGGAAGAATCCAAATACTTGCTCGTTTTCTCCACCTATTCATAGGAGAAGCCACGTGGAAATGCAAAGAGAAGATGGGCATCTATGAACTAGGAAGAGAGCTCTCACTGGAAACAATACCTTGCCAGAACTTGATCTGATTATTTCAACCTCCAGAACTGTAAGAAATAAATTTTTGTTGTTTACACCACTCGGTCTATGATATTTTGTTATGGTATCCCAGTTCATACTGATTCTTGGGAGCCAATTATTAAATATTCAGAAATTTTGCAATCTCCTAAAAAGACTAATATTTGAAATATACATGGCAGGAGTATCCATACCACACAAATTAGCAAGCAATTTACAATTTATAATCAGTGTTTGCCCCCTCCCACAAAGAGTCAGATTATAAGAATATCATCACATTGTGATTATATTGACTTTTCTGGCTGAATGTGGATAAAATAGTTACTTTATAGATAGCTAGAAACCAACAAAGTAAATATCAGAAAGTGATGAACTCCTGTAAAAACAAAATATTGTACAAAAAAAGAATACACATTCTTAGTACAACATTCATCCTGCTTTGAATGATATTTACCTGATTGTACAAAGTTAACAATGGACAAGTGATTTAACCAAAAATCATGATTTATGTGAAATGAAGAGAGAATTAATGTATCTATGTGTGTTTGTCTCTGAATTGCCTATGTGCAAAGCCAAAGACTGTGATTATAATTTCCATCTTCTGACTAAGATGTATACAGTGCATAATGGCATAAAAAACACAATTTACAAAATTATTGCTGTTTTTGAACCCTATGTTAGTAAGCTTCAATTGCAGTACAATTAGCATGAACTTTAAGAAAAGACTGGTGCTTCGAAGACAAGAAAAGGGTGATTGGTAGCTTTCTGTGCCTGAGCCCTATGAAAAAAACAGGCTGGTATATCTGTAGTCAAAATTACAGATGGAAAAGAGATTTGGGAACATATATGAAGAAATAACTAACATGAATTTTCTAAAAATAATGAACAATATCAAATGCCAAATTTGAGAAACTAAGAGAACCCTAAACAGAATAACTATTACATACACACAAACACACACAAACCTAAATGTTTCACATTCAAACTGGTAATAGGAAAATATAAATAGAAAAATTACGAAGGAACCTAGAGAACAAAGCACATTCCATGGAGAACAAAGGTAAGTGTTACAGCAGACTTTGTCAAAAACTTTGCAAGTGAGACTATGTAGTGGCATTGTTCACATGTTCAAAGATAACATTTTCTAACCCAAATTTTCACTCGGTGAAAATATATTTGAAATATTAAAAAAAGTATAGAATTATTCAGACCAACTAATGCTGAATGAATTCATTACCAGAAAATCTGTAGTCCAAAATATAAAAGAGGTTTACTCAAGAAGATGTTATGATTCTATGCAAAGAAAAGTCTGTTTATAGAAAAAGTTAAAATTTAGATAAATATGTATATTTTGTTCTCATTTTAATTGCACCACCATAATTGCTGGTCTAAAGCAAAAGTATTAACAATGCATTTTGGGTTTATAAATGCATGCGAAGTTAAATATATGCCAACAGTGTTGTATATGAGCGGAGAACTTAGAACGACACATTGTTCCAAAGTTCTTATATAACACATGAAGCAGTATACAATTATTTAAAGGTAGATATTTAAAAAAACAATATGATTTACATTAATTCCCCAAATTTGAGAAGTTAATAGCTAACAGAATAAAACTGCAATACGGTTATGAAAGAATTCAAAGAAGATCTAAATAAATGGAGAATACTAAGAGATTACTTGAAGGATTTACTATACCAAATAGATTTCCTTCTCTAGGAATGAATCTATAAATTCTTTTAGGATTCCAAGCAAAATATCAGCAGAGTTTTTTTTTTTTTTTCATTGAAACTGGAAAGGTGATTATGGAATTTATATGGAAAGTAAAAAACAGTCAAATGATATAGAAAATAGTCTATAAATTTATAAAAAATAATCAAATGATATTGAATAATGAAAAACAAAGGTTCACTACTAACATTATCTGATATTAGGACTTACTACAAAGGTATAGTAACCAAGACAGTATGCTATTTTTATTTTTATTTTGAGACAGAGTTTTGTTTTGTCACCCTAGGTAGAGTGGCATGACATCATAACTCACAGTAACCTCGAACTCTTGGTCTCAAGTGATCCTCTTGCCTCAGTTGTTTTTTTTTTTTTTTTTTTGCAGTTTTTTTTTTGGTCGGGGCCAGGTTTGAACCCGCCACCTCCGGTATATGGGGCAGGCACCCTACTCCTTGAGCCACAGGTGCTGCCCCTCTTCCCTCAGTTTTTATTTTTAGTAGGTACAGTGTCTTGCTCTTTCTCAGGCTGGTCTTGAACTCATGAGCCTAAGCAATCTGCCTGTCTTGGCCTCCCAGAGTGTTAGGATTACAGGCATGAGCCACCATGCCAGCCAAAACAGTATGCTATTAATGACGGGATAGCACATCAGTTGGGAGGGCAAAATAACATGTCCAGAAATAGACCCACACATACATAGTCAGCTAATTTTCAACAAGATTAGAAAATCAAGTTAATAGAAGAAAGACAGTCTTTTTAAAAAAAAACAGTGTTGGAAAAATTGAATATCCCCCCACAGAAATAAACCTTAGCCAAATCTCATATATATATAAAAGTTAATTCAAATGTATCATGAACCTATCTAAACCAGGAGTCAAACTGCGGCCCACGGGCCACATGAAGCGGTGTGATTGTATTTGTTCCTGTTTTGTTTTTTCACTTCAAAATAAGGTATGTGCAGTGTGCATAGGAATTTGTTCATAGTTTTTTTTTTTTTTTAAACTATAGTCCGGCCCTCCAATGGTCTAAGGGACAGGGAATTGGCCCCCTGTTTAAAAAGTTTGAGGACGCCTGCTCTAAACTAATAGCATAGGTCTACTATCTATAAAACTATATAAACTTTAATTAAAAAAAAAACAAAAAACCTAAAACTTCAACTTTAAACAAAACGGAAATCATTTTGATTTGGAAATAAATAATAAGTTCATAGATATGATACCAATGTCATTATTCACAATAAAAAGATAAATTAGACTTCATAGAAATTTAAAACTTCTCTTCAAAAGACACATTAGGAAAATGAAAAGGCAGGCCATGAGTTTGAACAAAAATTTCACTAACCATTATATATTATATATGGAGATCAAATAAGCTCAATGTCATTAGTCATTAGTGAAATGTAAGTTCAAATGTCAGTGAGATACCACCATACCTATCAGATATCTATTAGAAGGGAGTGAAAGGAAACTAACTAATGATAAATACTGTGTGCTGATAAGGATTATGAGTTTGGATTATGAGTTTGGAGGCGGTTGTGGGTTAAAGGAATCAACTGTCTAGGCACATACCTCATGTTTTATTCCTGTGTTTCCTAATTCCTTATAGGAAGGCTCTGTTGACTCCCTTGCAGTTTAACTCGCTTCTAAGTCGCCCTCCTTCTCTGCCACATGCTGGGGCAGTGGTAGTTTTGCTAGAATCAAGTGTCTGTGTTCCTTTCTCCTTTTGCTTTTCTGGCTCAGATGTTTGCTTTGCTGACATGCCTCTCCAAATTTGTCTAGTGAATTCTTCCATTGTAAAAGCTATGTGCATCCTGCACCTGCCAAAATCATTCTTTGTTCAATTTTGTCCACTTTCACTTTCCTAAGATGAACAATCCCACCCAGGAGACACTCTTCTGTTAGACTAATATCTAACCCATTCCTGGACTCAATCCGTCATGCTCCTGCCTGTGTTCCCTAAAGTGTGTCTCATCTTTCCTGTGCTTTTCATTAATCTCCGAAATCTTAAATTTCCTGAGAACTTTCCGTCAGGGCACAGTCAGGCAATTCCACTATCTTTACCTAAAAAAGCAGGACTGTAACTGACTTTCTCAGAAACTCTTTGGGCACTTAATGATCATCTTCAGAAAATGTAGGTTGTTTTGGAGACAAGATTGCCATCTTTCCATCTTTTCTAGACTCTTTTTTTTTTTTCAAATTGTTACCTGAATCTTTGAGAGATTTTTTGTTTTTTTTGTTTGTTTGTTTTTGTTTGTTTGTTTCCAGTGATTCTTACTAAGGGATCTCTAAACACAACTTCAAAAAGAAACCTTGGGAAGGCGGAGCAAGATGGCAGCCGAGTAACAGCTTCCTTGCATCGGGGCACCGTGAGTCTGGGGAGATAGGACTCCAGGCATCTCTGGCTGGTGGGAACTGCCTATCATCACTCCTATGAGGATACAGGGTGTCAGCGAGAGACTTCTGGACCCCAAGAGGAGGACTAAAACCGTGGAAAACCGGCAAGTGGTCGCGTGTGTTCTATCCGTCTAAACCCGCCCACAACTGTAAGTTCAGTAGCAGCGAGACTGCAAACCAGAAAGGCCTTACCTGTGAACTGTTTTGATGTCCTTGGACTTGGCACTGAGTTGAACTGCCTTGGGGAAGGCCTGAGCGGGAGTGCGGAGAACTTTGGCTGTTGTCTAGGGCCCCAGTCTGAGCCGCTGAGCCAGACAGAGCTAATAGTGTTTGGCGGTGGGTCACACGGATCCATTGTCAGTGATCTGCCCCGGCAAGCTCCGCCCTCAAGGTCGCAGAGCTAGAAACGGGTGGGAGCTGGTAACCCAGCAACCAAGTAGCCTAAGGGTGGGGTCTGAGCCGCCTTGCAGCCCTAACCCTCAGGGGCAGAGTGAGACCAGTTTTGGCACACTGGGTAAGTGGATAGCCACTTCAGCAGCGATTCCAGCGAGAAAGCTGGGAAAGCTTCTGCTCAGCAAGTTTACAAGTTCAAAGTGCCTTTTAAGTAGGCTGAAGAGAGATTTAGGGTGTCTACCTGCTGGGGTTTGAGAAATCAGCAGCCTCCAGTCGTATCAGAACTGTGACTATCATCTCATACCCCAGAAGACCACGTGTTGCCCAGACAATATTCAATAACATATACAAACTGCTTTGTTTTTGGTTGTGTATTTTTTTCTTTTTTTTTTTTTTTTTTTTGTTTGGTTGTTTTTTTTGTTTGTTTATTTTGACATTGCTGATGTTCTTTTGTTTTTTTAATTTCAATCTTTTCCACACAGATCCCTTTTTCTTTCTCAATTTTCCTAGTTTAATTATAATTTCCCATTGCTGCCTTTTTTAATAACTTCAACTTCATTTTTGCTAGTGTTTCTACCGATATAATTTGGTTTTTCACCCAATTTTATCCCTGTAAAGTTTTCTGTTTGCTTGTTTTGGTTTGATTTATAGCATTTTTGTCTTTCCTCTCTACTTGGTGGAGGTGGGGTACTGTGTCTGACCAGGTTAGCAAACAGCTGCTGACCTCAAGGGAACCACCCAACTGGGCACCCCAAGAAGGTGGGGTTTTTTAAGGTTGTGTCAAAGTACCCTACTGTACACTAAATTGCCCTGTCTCCCTCTTTCTGTGCCTCTCTTCTTTTTGTCAATATTCCTTATGCCCACCCCCTCTCCTTTCTCTATCTTTTTTTTTTTCTTATCACTCGGTCCTCGTTTCTTTCATCCCCCTTTTTTTTGCTCTTCAAACTTCTCACCCTTCTGGTCCTGTAACACTTAGTCCACAGGCACAAGAACTTAAAGAGCAAGAGGAAGTGAAAGGAAAATTAGGGCAAGGAAACAGATAAAAGAAATCACTCATGAGGAAGAATCAGCAGAAAACTCCAGGCAACATGAAGAACCAGTCTAGAACAACCCCACCAAGGGACCATGAGGTAGCTACTGCAGATGATTCCACCAGTATAGAAATGTTAGGAATGACAGAAAGGGAATTTAGAATACACATGTTGAAAACAATGAAAGAAATGATGGAAACAATGAAGGAAATTGCTAATAAAGTGGAAAATAACCAAAAGGAAATCCAAAAACAGAATCAAATAAGAGATGAACGATATGAAGAATATAAAAAGGATATAGCAGACCTGAAGGAACTGAAACAGTCAATTAGGGAACTTAAAGATGCAATGGAAAGTATCAGCAACAGGTTAGACCATGCAGAAGAAAGAATTTCAGAGGTAGAAGACAAAGTTCTTGAGATAACTCAGACAGTAAAAGAGGCAGAAAAGAAGAGAGAGAAAGCAGAACGTTCACTGTCAGAATTATGGGACTTTATGAAGCGTTCCAACATACGAGTTATAGGAATTCCAGAAGGGGAAGAAGAATGCCCCAGAGGAATGGAAGCCATACTAGAGAATATTATAAAAGAAAATTTCCCAAACATCACCAAAGATTCTGACACACTGCTTTCAGAGGGATATCGGACCCCGGGTCGCCTCAACTCTAACCGAGCTTCTCCAAGACACATTGTGATGAACCTGTCCAAAGTCAAGACAAAAGAAAAGATTCTGCAAGCTGCCAGGAGTAAGCGCCAGTTGACCTACAGGGGCAAATCCATCAGAGTTACCGCAGACTTCTCTAATGAAACTTTCCAAGCAAGAAGACAATGGTCATCTACCTTTAATCTACTTAAACAGAACAATTTTCAGCCCAGAATTCTGTACCCTGCTAAGCTAAGCTTCAAAATTGACGGAGAAATCAAATCATTTACGGATATACAAACATTGAGGAAATTTGTCACAACAAGACCAGCTCTACAGGAAATACTTCAACCTGTTCTGCACACTGACCACCACAATGGTTCGGCAGCAAAGTAAGAACTCAGAAATCAAAGGACAGAACCTAACCTCCACACTGATGCAAAAGATAAAACTAAGCAATGGACTCTCACCAAATAAGACGAATAGAATACTACCACATTTATCAATTATCTCATTAAATGTTAATGGCTTGAATTCCCCACTGAAGAGACATAGATTGGCTGACTGGATTAAAAAACACAAGCCATCCATTTGCTGTCTGCAAGAAACACACCTGGCTTCAAAAGACAAATTAAAGCTCCGAGTCAAGGGTTGGAAGACAATTTTTCAGGCAAATGGAATTCAGAAGAAAAGAGGAGTTGCAATCTTATTTTCAGATACATGTGGATTTAAAGTAACTAAAGTCAAAAAAGACAAAGATGGTCACTTTATATTGGTCAAGGGAAAACTATAACAAGAAGACTTTTCAATTCTAAATATTTATGCACCCAATTTAAATGCTCCCAGATTCTTGAAGCAGACCTTAATCAGTCTGAGCAATATGATATCTGATAATACCATCATAACAGGGGACTTTAACACACCTCTTACGGAGCTGGACAGATCCTCTAAACAGAAATTAAACAAAGATGTAAGAGATTTAAATGAGACCCTAGAACAATTATGCTTGATAGACGTATATAGAACACTCCACCCCAAAGATAAAGAATATACATTCTTCTCATCACCCCATGGAACATTCTCCAAAATTGATCATATCCTGGGACACAAAACAAATATCAACAGACTCAAAAGAATTGAAATTTTACCTTGTATCTTTTCAGACCATAAGGCACTAAAGGTGGAACTCAACTCTAAAAAAAATGCTCGACCCCACCCAAAGGCATGGAAACTAAACAATCTTCTGTTGAATAACAGATGGGTGAAGGAAGAAATAAAACAGGAAATCATTAACTTCCTTGAGCATAACAACAATGAAGACACAAGCTACCAAAACCTGTGGGATACTGCAAAAGCAGTTTTGAGAGGAAAATTCATCGCTTTAGATGCCTACATTCGAAAAACAGAAAGAGAGCACATCAACAATCTCACAAGAAATCTTATGGAATTGGAAAAAGAAGAACAATCTAAGCCTAAACTCAGTAGAAGAAAAGAAATCTCCAAAATCAAATCAGAGATCAATGAAATTGAAAACAAAAGAATCATTCAGAAAATTAATGAAGCAAGGAGTTGGTTTTTTGAAAAAATAAATAAAATAGATAAACCATTGGCCAGACTAATCAGAAATAGAAAAGTAAAATCTCTAATAACCTCAATCAGAAACGAGAAAGGGGAAATAACAACTGATCCTACAGAGATACAAGAGATCATCTCTGAATACTACCAGAAACACTATGCCCAGAAATTTGACAATGTGAAGGAAATGGATCAATATTTGGAATCACACCCTCTCCCTAGACTTAGCCAGGAAGAAATAGAGCTCCTGAACAGACCAATTTCAAGCACTGAGATCAAAGAAACAATAAAAAATCTTCGAACTAAAAAATGCCCTGGTCCAGATGGCTTCACTCCAGAATTCTATCAAACCTTCAAGGAAGAGCTTATTCCTGTACTGCAGAAATTATTCCAAAAAACTGAGGAAGAAGGAATCCTCCCCAACACATTCTATGAAGCAAACATCACCCTGATACCAAAACCAGGAAAAGACCCAAGCAAAAAGGAGAATTTCAGACCAATCTCACTCATGAACATAGACGCAAAAATTCTCAACAAAATCCTAGCCAATAGATTATAGCTTATCATCAAAAAAGTCATTCATCATGATCAAGTAGGCTTCATCCCAGGGATGCAAGGCTGGTTTAACATACGCAAGTCCATAAACGTTATCCACCATATTAACAGAGGCAAAAATAAAGATCGTATGATCCTCTCAATAGATGCAGAAAAAGCATTTGATAAAATCCAGCATCCTTTTCTAATTAGAACACTGAAGAGTATAGGCATAGGTGGCACATTTCTAAAACTGATGGAAGCTATCTATGACAAACCCACAGCCAATATTTTACTGAATGGAGTAAAACTGAAAGCTTTTCCTCTTAGAACTGGAACCAGACAAGGTTGTCCTCTGTCACCTTTTACTATTCAACATAGTGCTGGAAGTTCTAGCCAATACAATTAGGCAAGACAAGGAAATAAAGGGAATCCAAATGGGAGCAGAAGAGGTCAAACTCTCCCTCTTTGCTGACGACATGATCTTATACTTAGAGAACCCCAGAGACTCAACCACAAGACTCCTAGAAGTCATCAAAAAATACAGTAATGTTTCAGGATATAAAATCAATGTCCACAAGTCAGTAGCCTTTGTATACACCAATAACAGTCAAGATGAGAAGCTAATTAAGGACACAACTCCCTTCACCATAGTTTCAAAGAAAATGAAATACCTAGGAATATACCTAACGAAGGAGGTGAAGGACCTCTATAAAGAAAACTATGAACTCCTCAGAAAGGAAATAGCAGAGGATATTAACAAATGGAAGAACATACCATGCTCATGGATGGGAAGAATCAACATTGTTAAAATGTCTATACTTCCCAAAGCAATCTACCTATTCAATGCCATTCCTATCAAAATACCAACATCGTACTGTCAAGATTTGGAAAAAATGATTCTGCGTTTTGTATGGAACCGGAAAAAACCCCGTATAGCTAAGGCAGTTCTTAGTAACAAAAATAAAGCTGGGGGCATCAGCATACCAGATTTTAGTCTGTACTACAAAGCCATAGTGCTCAAGACAGCATGGTACTGGCACAAAAACAGAGACATAGACACTTGGAATCGAATTGAACACCAAGAAATGAAACTAACATCTTACAACCACCTAATCTTTGATAAACCAAACAAGAACTTACCTTGGGGGAAAGACTCCCTATTCAATAAATGGTGTTGGGAGAACTGGATGTCTACATTAAAAGACTGAAACTGGACCCACACCTTTCCCCACTCACAAAAATTGATTCAAGATGGATAAAGGACTTAAACTTAAGGCATGAAACAATAAAAATCGTCCAAGAAAGCATAGGAAAAACACTGGAAGATATTGGCCTGGGGGAAGACTTCATGAAGAAGACTGCCATGGCAATTGCAACAACAACAAAATAAACAAATGGGACTTCATTAAACTGAAAAGCTTCTGTACAGCTAAGGAGACAATAACCAAAGCAAAGAGACAACCTACACAATGGGAAAGGATATTTGCATATTTTCAGTCAGACAAAAGCTTGATAACCAGGATCTACAGAGAACTCCAATTAATCCACATGAAAAAAGCCAACAATCCCTTATATCAATGGGCAAGAGACATGAATAGAACTTTCTCTAAAGACGACAGATGAATGGCTAACAAACACATGAAAAAATGTTCATCATCTCTATATATTAGAGAAATGCAAATCAAAACAACCCTGAGATATCATCTAACCCCAGTGAGAATGGCCCACATCACAAAATCTTAAAACTGCAGATGCTGGCGTGGATGTGGGGAGAAGGGAACACTTCTACACTGCTGGTGGGACTGCAAACTAGTACAACCTTTCTGGAAGGAAGTATGGAGAAACCTCAAAGCACTCAACCTAGACCTCCCATTCGATCCTGTAATCCCATTACTGGGCATCTACCCAGAAGGAAAAAAATCCTTTTACCATAAGGACACTTGTACTAGACTGTTTATTGCAGCTCAATTTACCGTTGCCAAAATGTGGAAACAGCCTAAATGCCCACCAACCCAGGAATGGATTAACAAGCTGTGGTATATGTATACCATGGAATACTATTCAGCCATTAAAAAAAATGGAGACTTTACATCCTTTGTATTAACCTGGATGGAAGTGGAAGACATTATTCTTAGTAAAGCATCACAAGAATGGAGAAGCATGAATCCTATGTACTCAATCTTGATATGAGGACAATTAATGACAATTAAGGTTATGGGGGGGGAAGCAGAAAGAGGGATGGAGGGAGGGGGGTGAGGCCTTAGTGTGTGTCACACTTTATGGGGGCAAGACATGATTGCAAGAGGGACTTTACCTAACAATTGCAATCAGTGTAACTGGCTTATTGTACCCTCAATGAATCCCCAACAATAAAAAAAAAAAAAAAAGAAACCTTGGGGGGAGGAGACAAGATGGCTGACTGAAGCCAGCTTTCCACAGAGGCTCCCATCCAGAAGGAGAGTTAAAGGACAAAAATTCAGCAAGTAACCTGGTGGATTTGAGCTGCGCTAAGAGAGAAGGTTGCAGAATGCATGTCAAACCCGCTGAGGCGAGCTGCGACCACAAGGATACAAACAAAAGGTACAAAATCCATCACCAAACGGATGGGAGTCCCCTCCCCCATGAGAACGGCTCAGAGTGCCCCACATACAACCGGTCAGAGTTCAAAGGTCCTCCCACTACACTCCATGGGAGAGACCCCCTAAAAACTGGATCTACCTCCCCTACTAGGGTGCCACGGCATCCTCCTGCCAGGCATAAAACTGTATAAACTGTATGTAGTCTCTACCTGGAATTCTGAGCTCCCAGTGCTCCCCTTCACTCACACTGGGGTCTGGAGGCCAGTCCCAGTCGGTTGACAGAGAGGGGACTGCACCGGAGTGGCAGTTCCCTGAGGCACAATGCGACGGCCGTCTTTTGGTGACAATACGGGCAGGCATAAAACTGTGTAAAGCTCTGTGTGTTCTCTGCCCGCAAGCCTAGGCTCCCAGCGCTCCCCGCACTCCCCTCTGCTGTAGCTCCAAGTGTCTGGAGGCCTGTCCCCCAGGGGTCCTGACTCTTGGGTGATTGCTCGAGGGGTGTAGACAATGCTGGGCTGCAGCCTATTGGTTCAGACTCTGGGGTACAAGAGCAGAGAGAGGATGGTTGGCTGGAGGGGAGCTACACCAGAGCGGCCATTGCCTGAGCTATAAAGCAGCGGCCCTCTTTTGCTAGCAATACGGCTAACTACCGAATATTCTGAAGCCACACCCCCTGTATCCCTGGGCAACCAGAGACTCTGAGTTTGCCTGAGACAACTCCAACTTGCAAACCAGGGAAACTCCCAGGGCAGGGCTGACCCAGAGGTCCGCTTTACTAAACCTAAGACGCACCTGGCCCTCAGGGGATGGTCAGCCTATAGACAATACAGGAGCAAAGACAAGCTGATTTGAAGCTCAATTCAGCTTCTCTTCTGCAGGGGAACTGCAGAGTTGTTCTGTTCTGTTCTGTCAGTAACATTAATCAGGGGCAAGACTGGACCTGAGTGAAAACCCCTTAACCTTCATCAAGCACCTGAGGTTGTCAGGCCTCACCTCCTCCTGCTGGAGAGAGGCAGAGCGCAGTGGCCTGGCAGACTTCCTTGTGATTCAGGGAGGTACAAACTCTTAGAGTACCGATTCACTACAGGCAACTGGGTCAGCCAACTGCAGGGCTATCAGTGACTGGATGTGAAGTGGTGCAAGGTGGGGAAGGAGGCAGCAACCTTCCCAGACTGATTTATTGGCTGGGTGGCTTCTCCTGACTCCACGCAGCACTGGAGCAAGCCACATCAGAGTAGTCACCAGACCCCTGTGATCCAGTTCCCAGAGACCTCTTAAGCTCTCTCACCCGAAACAGGTGCAGACTGAGACAACTGATTTGGACCTTTTTGAACTGAACCAATCGCCTGAGGACAAATCAGGTGGTGCCCTGGGTGCATGGTGGTAGGAAGGTTTGATTTTTCTTCTCCAATTGTTTGCCGGTGGGGGGGGCGGGGTGACTTAATTGCTGACATTTCTCCACAGCTGAGACTTCAATCCAAAGTATCTGTTTCACTAGGGTGAAACAGAAACCAGCTGAAAACAAGACAGAACCACTTAGCCCCACCACACCAGACAGGGCCCCAGTTTCTCAGGCCACAACACTGTACAGGCCCTCGACAAAGCCCCAGGGGGAAAAAAATCAGAGGGAGTAAAACAACCATGGGGCGGAATCAGCAGAAAAACTCTGGTAACATGAATAACCAGAATAGATCTACCCTCCCAAGGAAAGATATGGCATATGCGATTGAAGATCCCATTCATAAACAACTGGCTGAGATGTCAGAAATCGAATTCAGAATTTGTATTGCAAACAAGATTAACAAAGTGGAATTAGGCATTCGAGGAGAAATTCAAAAGCTGTCTCAAGAATTTAATGAATTTAAAGACAAAACCACCAAAGACTTAGACACACTGAAGCAAGAATTTGCAGCCCTCAAAGATATGAAAAATACAGTAGAATCCCTCAGCAACAGAATGGAGCAAGCAGAAGAAAGGGTTTCTGACATCAAAGATAAAGCCTTTGAACGCTCCCAAACTCTCAAAGAGGAAGAGAAATGGAGAGCAAAAACAGATCACTCTCTCCGAGAGCTCTGGGATAATTCAAAGAAGGTGAATATCCGAATCATAGGGGTTCCAGAAACAGATGAAGTGGCTTTGCTGGGCACAGAGGCCCTTCTGCATGAAATTATGAAAGAGAATTTTCCAGACATGCCTAGAGATTCTGAAATTCACATAACGGACAGCTTCAGAACCCCAGCACGACTCAACCCCAATAAGACATCCCCCACGCATATCTTAATTAACTTCACTAAAGTTAATACGAAGGAGAATATCCTCAAAGCTGCCAGGAGAAAGAAAACCATTACCTTCAAAGGGAAGAATATTAGAATGACTACAGATCTCTCTGCTGAAACTTGTCAAGCCAGAAGAGGGTGGTCACCGACTTTTAATCTCCTAAAGCAAAATAACTTTCAACCCCGGATCTTGTATCCAGCTAAACTGAGTTTCATTTATGATGGAGAAATTAAATACTTTAATGACATTCATATGTTGAAGAAATTTGCCATAACAAAACCAGCTCTTCAGGATATTCTCAGACCTATCCTCCATAATGACCAATCCAATCCTATACCACAAAAGTAAACTCACTTAGAAACTTCGGATCAAACTCCAATTTCCACACTGGCGAAAGGATTAAAAATGCCCACTGGACTTTTGAAAAACTCGATACCCAAAAGTGTACCAGACTTATCAATATTCTCCATTAATGTGAACGGCTTAAACTGTCCTCTAAAGAGGCACAGGTTAGCTGATTGGATACAAAAACTCAGGCCAGATATTTGTTGCATACAAGAGTCACATCTTAACTTAAAAGACAAATATAGACTCAGGGTGAAAGGATGGGCGTCCATATTTCAGGCAAATGGTAATCAGAAAAAAGCAGGTGTTGCAATTTTATTTGCAGATACAATAGGCTTTAAACCAACAAAAGTAAGGAAGGACAAGAATGGTCACTTCATATTTGTTAAGGGTAAGACTCAATATGATGAGATCTCAATTATTAATATCTATGCATTCAACCAGAATGCACCCCAATTTATAAGAGAAACTCTAAAAGACGAGCAACTGGATTTCCTCCAGCTCCATAATCTTCGGAGATTTCAACACTCCTTTGGCAGCGTTGGCTCGATCCTCCAACAAGAAGGTGAGCAAAGAAATCTCAGATTTAAACCTAACCATCCAGCATTTAGATTTAGCAGATATCTACAGAACATTTCATCCCAACAAAACTGAATACACATACTTCTTATCAGCCCTTGGAACTTACTCCAAAATCGATCACATCTTAGGTCACAAGTCTAACCTTAATAAATTTAAAGGAATAGAAATTATTCCATGCATCTTCTCAGACCACCATGGAATAAAACTTGAGCTGAGTAACAACAGGAATCTGCATACTCATACAAAAACATGGAAGTTAAATAACCTTATGCTGAATGATAGCTGGGTCAGAGATGAGATCAAGAAAGAAATTGCCAATTTTTTTGAACAAAACAACAATGAAGACACGAACTATCAGAACCTCTGGGACACTGCAAAGGCAGTTCTAAGAGGGAAATTTATAGCACTGCAAGCCTTCCTCAAGAGAACAGAAAGAGAGGAAGTTAACAACTTAATGGGACATCTCAAGCAACTGGAAAAGGAAGAACATCACAACCCCAAACCCAGTAGAAGAAAAGAAATAACCAAAATTAGAGCAGAATTAAATGAAATTGAAAACAAAAGAATAATACAACAGATCAATAAATCAAAAACCTGGTTTTTCGAAAAGGTCAATAAAATAGATAAACCTTTGGCCAACCTAATCAGGAAATAAAGAGTAAAATCTCTAATCTCATCAATCAGAAACAACAAAGATGAAATAACAACAGACTCCTCAGAAATCAAAAAAATCCTTAATGAATATTACAAGAAAATTTATTCTCAGAAATATGAAAATCTGAAGGAAATTGACCAATACTTGGAAGCACATCACCTTCCAAGACTTAGCCAGAATCAAGTGGAAATGTTGAACAGGCCCATATCAAGTTCAGAAATAGTATCAACCATACAAAAACCTCCCTAAAAAGAAAAGCCCAGGACCAGATGGTTTCACGTCTGAATTCTACCAAACCTTTAAAGAGGAATTAGTACCTATATTACTCAACCTGTTCCAAAAGGTAGAAAAAGAAGGAAGACTACCCAACACATTCTATGAAGCAAACATCACCCTGATCACCAAACCAGGAAAGGACCCAACAAGAAAAGTAAATTATAGACCGATATCATTAATGAATATAGATGCAAAAATATTCAACAAGATCCTAACAAACAGAATCCAGCAAGACATCAAACAAATTATACATCATGACCAAGTCGGTTTTATCCCAGGATCTCAAGGCTGGTTCAATATACGTAAATCTATAAATGTCATCCAGCACATAAACAAATTAAAAAACAAAGACCATATGATTCTCTCAATTGATGCAGAAAAAGCTTTTGATAATATCCAGCATCCCTTCATGATCAGAACACTTAAGAAAAGCGGTATAGAAGGGACATTTCTTAAACTGATAGAGGCCATCTACAGCAAACCCACAGCCAATATCATATTGAATGGAGTTAAATTGGAATCATTTCCACTCAGATCAGGAACCAGACAAGGCTGCCCATTGTCTCCATTGCTTTTTAACATTGTAATGGAAGTTTTAGCCACCGCAATTAGGGAAGAAAAGGCGATCAAGGGTATCCATATAGGGTCAGAAGAGATCAAACTCTCGCTCTTCACAGATGATATGACAGTGTATCTGGAAAACACTAGGGACTCTATTAGAAAACTTTTAGAAGTGATCAAGGAATACAGCAGCGTCTCAGGTTACAAAATCAACATTCATAAATCGGTAGCCTTTATATATACCAACAACAGTCAAGTTGAAAAAATAGTTAAGGACTCTATCCCATTCACAGTAGTGCCAAAGAAGATGAAATATTTGGGAATTTATCTAACAAAGGACGTGAAAGATCTCTATAAAGAGAACTATGAAACTCTAAGAAAAGAAATAGCTGAAAAATAGCATAATTAACAAATGGAAAAACATACCATGCTCATGGCTGGGAAGAATCAATATTGTTAAAATGTCTATACTACCCAAAGCAATACATAATTTCAATGCAATCCCTATTAAAGCTCCGCTGTCATACTTTAAAGATCTTGAAAAAACAATACTTCATTTTATATGGAATCAGAAAAAACCTCAAATAGCCAAGACATTACTCAGAAATAAAAACAAAGCAGGAGGAATTATGCTACCAGACCTCAGACTATACTACAAATCAATAGTGATCATAACAGCATGGTATTGGCACAAAAACAGAGACGTAGATGTCTGGAAAAGAATAGAGAACCAAGAGATGAATCCAGCTACTTACCATTATTTGATCTTTGAGAAGCCAATTAAAAACATTCAGTGGGGAAAAGATTCCCTATTTAATAAATGGTGCTGGGTGAACTGGCTAGCAACCTGTAGAAGACTGAAAGTGGACCCACACCTTTCACCATTAACTAAAATAGACTCTCACTGGATCAAAGATTTAAACTTAAGACATGAAACTATAAAAATACTAGAGGAAAGTGCAGGGAAAACCCTTGAAGAAATCGGGCTGGGCGAGTATTTTATGAGGAGGTCCCCCCGGGCAATTGAAGCAGCTTCAAAAATACACTACTGGGACTTGATCAAACTAAAAAGCTTCTGCACAGCCAAGAACACAGTAAGTAAAGCAAGCAAACAGCCCTCAGAATGGGAGAAGATATTTGCAGGTTATGTCTCTGACAAAGGTTTAATAACCAGAATCCACAGAGAACTCAAACTCATTAGCAAGAAAAGAACAAGGGATCCCATCGCAGGCTGGGCAAGGGATTTGAAGAGAAACTTCTCTGAAGAAGACAGGCGCGCAGCCTTCAGACATATGAAAAAATGCTCATCATCTTTAATCATCAGAGAAATGCAAATCAAAACTACTTTGAGATACCATCTAACTCCAGTGAGATTAGCCTATATCACAAAATCCCAAGACCAGAGATGTTGGCGCGGATGTGGAGAAAAGCGAACACTTTTGCACTGCTGGTGGGAATGAAAATTAATACATTCCTTTTGGAAAGATGTTTGGAGAACACTTAGACATCTAAGAATAGATCTGCCATTCAATCCTGTAATCCCTCTACTGGGCATATACCCAGAAGACCAAAAATCACATCCTAACAAAGATATTTGTACCAGAATGTTTATTGCAGCTCAATTCATAATTGCTAAGTCATGGAAGAAGCCCAAGTGTCCATCGATCCACGAATGGATTAATAAATTGTGGTACATGTACACCATGGAATATTATGCAGCCTTAAAGAAAGATGGAGACTTTACCTTTTTCATGTTTACATGGATGGAGCTGGAACATATTCTTCTTAGTAAAGTATCTCAAGAATAGAAGAAAAAGTACCCAATATACTCAGCCCTACTATGAAACTAATTTAGGGTTTGCACATGAAAGCTATAACCCAGTTACAACCTAAGACTAGGGGGAAGGGGGAAAGGGAGGGGAGGGAGGGGGAGGTGGGTAGAGGGAAGATGAGGTGGGATTACACCAGCAGTGCATCTTACAAGGGTATATGTGAAACTTGGTAAACGGTCTGTAAAGCTAGTGAATGATGCCTCATGATCATATCAATGTACACAGCTATGATTTAATAAAAAAAAAAGAATTCAATAAATTGGATTTCATCAAAAAAAAAAAAGAAACCTTGCAATAGTTTTCCGGTTCTTCTACATCCCTGAGAGAATTGACACCAGTTCACTCTGAATGTTGCTTGTCTTCTATTTTCTGATTTTCATCTGTTTCAGATATACTTTCAGATGAGATCTGGCACTGAAATCTTCTAATCTCTTTTTATTTTTTTTAAAAAAAGAGTTACAACTAGTGTTTCTGTATTCATTTACATCTTTCTATAAAGGGCCTTAAGATACTATTCCTGGTGGGGCATGGTGGCTCATACCTGTAATTCCAGCATTCTGGGAGGCTGAGGCAGGAGGATCTCTTGAGTAGCCTGAGCAAGGGCAAGATTCTTTCTCTACTAAAAATAGAAAAATTAGCCAAGCTTTATGGAGAGCCCATGTGGTCCCAACAACTCAAGACGCTGACACAGGAGGATTGCTTGAGCCTAGGAGTTTAAGGTTGCTGTAAAGTAGGCCGAAGTCATAACACTCTAGTCCAGGTGACAGAGTGACACTCTGTGTCAAAAAAAAAAAAAAAAAAGTATTAAACCTGTTTCTTTATATCTGTCTAATTGTCGGTTAAGTTTCTCATTTGTCTCCTACAATAAATTTTTTTTTTGCAGTTTAACCAGCCTGTCTTTATGTCTTTATTTTGTTCGTAGTCTGTGCCTCTTTTCTAGCTCTTGATAAAAAAAAAAGACTGAAACACTTTTTAAGCATTATGATTTCTGCCTGATATTAGGAGCAAGCACAATTAATTACATACACATAAGACATTTCAGTTGTTTTCTTAGCTTTTAAGGTTATAGCAATTTCATAGTTTTCGTTTCTTTAAGCTCAAGCCCCAAAATGTCATATCATCTTTAATATTTATAAAAAGTACTCCAAATTTTTTTCTTTGTTTATTAACAAAATGTTCCCTACCTTCTATGGATGAAACCTTAACTTAGATGTAAGAATTCTGACATTATTATCTGAGAATTTACATACGAATTAAGGCCAAGGTTGTAAATGACTCTTGAGTCTGTGGGCAAGTCATGTGAATTTAAAGTCATTCCAAAGTTTACTTGCAAGGCACTAACAGCAGTTCAAAATAACAATAACTATGAACAGAATTTGGGATATACTATGATGTCTGAAACAGATAATTTGCTGCAGGTCTAGCTGACACACACCATTCTAAGAGCCAATGGTTGCCTCGTATAAATTCATGCTTTAGTCACTCCCTCTCAGAAAGAGCAGTGTCCAGGGACAGAACTACAACAGTAGCTTTCTTAAGGCTGCCTCTGCCTGACCAAGGCCCTCCTGTCCTGTGCACTTGCTGAGTCTGAGCAGCAGCTTGCACTTGTTAGGCTCTATTCTACTTCTGCCCAGACCCAAGCATCTCATCACCTTTGCTGAGGTCACTCTTGCCAAGGCTTGACCTTGTTGAACTTCCCATCTTTATAAAGACAGCTATAGTAGTCTCTATCCCTTATCTACACTTTGACTTTCTGAGGTTTCCATACTTGCTGTCAATGGTGGTCTGAAAACATTACATGGAAAATTCCAGAAATAAACAATTTATAATTTTCAACTGTGCACCATTCTGAGTAACATGATGAAATTTTGCACCAGTCCACTCTGCCAGGGACACCAATCATCCCTTTGCCCAGCCTAGCTACTTACCCTGGGTCCCCCTGCCTTTTAGTCACTTGGTAGTCAGTGGGGCTCTTAGTTACCAGATACACTGTGGCAGTATTGCAGCATTTGTGTTCAAGTAACCTTGTTTTACTTAGTAACAGCTCCGAAGTACAAAAGTAGTGATGCCAACATACTGTTATATTGTACTAGAGTTATTGTTAATCTCTTGCTATGCCTAATTTATAAATTAAACTTTATAGTAGATGTATAAGAAAACACAGTACATACACAGTTTAGTATGATCCATGGTTTCAAGTACCCACAGGGAGTCTGCGAATGTATATACTGGGGATTAAAGGAAGACTACTCTAATTACTTTTGGACAAAGCCACCACATGTTAAACTTACAATGTTCCGATGCCTTGTGAACATTAAGCTTTAAAACCTCTTTATCATGCCCCCAAATAAAAACCTAGCCTTTGTATACATTTAGTAGTCACCAAAGTCACTGTACCTTCTCCATGCCATAAAGCCCATGGACGGTGTCCAGCAAGGGTTAAGGCAACCTTAGTGGAAGGCTGGAGGTAAGAAATGTTTAGAGTTGAGATAAATGTTGAATAGGGTCAACAGGGTTTGATGATAAATTGGGGATGCAATATGATATAAAAAAGGATTTGAGAATATCTGCAAGTTTTAGACCTCATGGAGAAGTGAGATGAATGTTATTTGAGAGGAGAAGACTAGAGAAAGACTGGGTTTGATTAGGGTGGAGAATTAAGAGTTCAGTTTTGGATACATTAAATTTAAGTGTTTATACAGAGGGGCATTGTCAGGATAAATTGAGGTTAATGACATAGCCCATTCATTACTAGCATTACCAGTGAAATTATTTTGATATATAAAGACATTAGAATGGATAAGTTCACAGAGATTAGGCAATGAGTGTAGCTATAGGCAGACTTACTATAAGCCCGAGGCTCTGCTGATGTGTATACCAGTCAACTGGAATCCTGTTAAAGTGGATTTTCTGATTCTGTAGGGCTGGGAGGAACCTGAAATTCTGCGTTTCTCCATAGTTTCCTGGTGATTCTGGCCCCAGGACTCCACTTTGAATCCAATTATTTTTGGCATTCCAATATTTAGAGATAGGGAAGAAGAGAAGCAGCTAAAAAGCAAACTCAAAAGGAAAGGTAATGAGACCAAAAGAAAACTTTTAATTGCTGATATAATGCGTAATTGTAATAGATCTAAGTATTGAACCTCTCTTGAATTCCTGGAATAAATTCTACTTGGTCAGAGCATATATAATTATTTTGCTCATTCTATACGCTAATTTTTTAAGAATAATTTTTGCACATGAGTTCACAAAGTAGAAAAATCAATATTTTGTTTCTTTCATCTTTATCAGCTTTGGTATTAATTTTATATTGAATTTGTAAAATATTAAATTTTAATTTTTCTATGTTCTAGAAGAGTTTAATCTACATTTAAGTCTTCTGTCTTTATAAATTATGTTAAAAAACAGAGTTTAGCAGAATCCATCTGTTTCTAGTGACTTTTTAATAGAATTTTTTTAAAGGTAAATTTTAGTAATTTATGCTTTTTCTAGGAAAATGCAAATTTCTGCAGATGGTTTTCAAATATATTACCATAAAGTTTCATATAGTATTCTCTTTTAATTCTTTTAACATTTCCTGTGGGGGGGAGGGGATCATTTTCCTTATAATTCTAACCTGATTATTTTTATTCTCGATTATACTTACTATTGGCTTTTAGGGGGAAAATCAATTTGTACAAATAAAAAAATTATATTTAATTTTAGATGTATAATTTACTTTTTTATCTTTTGGTTTATATTATTGTTTTTTAATATACCAAGATTGATACGTTTCTTAGTTTTTTTTTTTTTTATAATCTTCAATCAATAAGCTCATATATTTTCCATGGGATGAAATTTTTGGTGAAATCTATAAGTTTTGCCATGATGGTGGTTGTTTTGCTTCCTCTTTCTCCCCTAAATACAGTATTTTGAAGTTTCCATTTACAAATATTCTTTAATGCAGAGTTTTCTTAAGAATATTTATCAATTATAAACAGTTGTGTAATTTCTTTTTTTTTTTAAGACAGAGTCTCACTTTGTCACCCTTGGTAGACTGCTGTGGCATCATAGCTTACAGCAGCCTCCAACTCTTGGACTCAAGTGATTTTCTTGCCTCAGTCTCCCAACTAGCTGGGCCTACAGGGCACCCGCCACAATGCCTGGCTATTTTTTAGAGATGTGGTCTCACTCTTGCTCAGGCAGGTCTCAAACCTGTGAGTTCAGGCAGTCCACCCGCCTTGGCCTCCCAGAGTGGTAGGATTATAGGTGTGAATCACTACACCCAGCCTAGTTGTGTGATTCTTTGGAAGAAAACTATTTACACTAATTATTTCTGTTTCTATTGGATCATTATTGGAGCATGAGTCTATAAAGTCTGTCCTGGTTTAATGTTTTATACCTTTATTCTGTGACCTATAAAATATACAGGTCTTGTGAATATAAGAAAAAATGGTAAATATCTTAAGATTGTATAATTAAGGATATTGATCAAGTTATTCAACCATCTGACCTGATTTTTTTTCTACATGAATCTGCCTAAGGAAAATTTTTTTCAATCAAGTTCTTCCTGCACATGTAATAGGTTTTGCTTCCTATATTTAGCTATGGTTAGATGCTACTACAAGTTTATAACTACAATGCAGAGCCATCTGATACAACTTTTTATGATAGAAATATTCTGTCTTTTCTGTCCAATATAATTTCCATAGCAACATGTGGCTATTAAATTCTTGAAACATGTCTAGTGCAACTAACATTTTAATTGTACTCAATTTAAATTTGTATAGCCATATATGATTATTGAAGATCTCATGGGATGACATAGTTGTAACATCTTCAGTGTAAACTCTTATTTCTAAATGTTGTCTTTATTTGTCTTACTTAAGGCTTATTTTCCTTTGGATGCCATGACACATTATCACAAAATGGGCAGCTAAAAACACTAGACATTTATTGTCTCACAGTTCTGGAATCTAGAAGTCTGAAATCAAATTATTGGGACAGCCGTGCTTCCTCTGAAGACTCTAGGGAAGACTCCTCATCTTTTCCAACTTTCCGTGGTTGTCAGAAGTCCTCACATTCCTAGGCTTGTTGCTCCAGTCTGTCTGTTTCCACATCGTTCTCTTCCCTGTGTTTCTGTGCCCAATCTCTGTTCTTGCCTTATACACATAAGGACACCAATCACTAGATTTTGGGAATACATTAATCCAGTATGACCTGAACTTAACTTGGTTACATCTGTAAAGACCCCATTTCCAAATAAGGCCTCCTTAACAGGTGCAAGGAATAGGACTTAAATATATCTTTTTTTGGAAGGGGGCACACAGCTCAATCCACTACAAATAAAATGAACCTTTTCTTGCCTGAATGTTACCATTCCCTATTTCCTTTAGTTTTTATTTGACTAGTGTTTATATGCTTATTTATTTATTTTCCATTGTAATTTTTTGTTAGTCTGGTTTGCCATAAATAGAATAAAACTTTTGTTTTTATCTAATATTTGTCTTTTTCAAAGAGAGAAATTCAATTTGTTTACATATGGGAGAATTACTGAAATATTCATTTTTCTATCAAATTTTATATGTAATGTTTATTTTACATTGTTGTTCATTATTTATTCATTTCTTAGTTTACTTGGCATAATAAAGTTTTTTATTCATTTGCATTGTCTATGGTTTTATGCAAATATAAGATGTGCTATCTTCTTTTCCATTTTACTAATTGTTACTTTCCTTTTTCAAACTATTTCTCTACTATTATTTGAAAACAAGATACCAAGTACTACTTTCATGAAAATAATTTCTTTTTCTATTCTCTCTTTTACCCATATGTTAGCCAAGAAAACACACCTTGCAGGCCTCTGACTGCAGGGAGTAAAATTGACTTAAGGCCCTCGCTGTTGTGCTCTGAAATCCGTCAATGTGTTTTGCCGAGGCGATGCTTATCACACGCTGCTCCCAGTCCATAACTAAGCTTGGCATAGATACCACAGCCTGTTTCCAGGAAACACAGGACTCCTCTGCTGTCTGACTTCAGCTCAAATGACCAGGCTCTTCGAATACCTTCCCAACCTTCCACAAACTATAAGTAAGTCTAGAAGGCTTCCACTCAACCTTCCTTCTTTCTTTTTTTCACTTGGGGATCATATTTGCATGAAGCTCTGGTATCTTTCCCCATCTCCCTTGGTCCATTCTCATTTTCTTTTGCAAGTGTTGCCTTAATAAAAGCCTTGGATATTCTATCTTATTTTGACATCTACTCAGAGGCTGCTTGCTAAGGAACCACAGCAGTGTAGCAACCTGAGAAATTATAACTTGTCAAACCTCTCCAGCAGCCTCTGAGTTTTATAGAGACAGAGCATTACTTTTTTCTTGTAGATTATTACAGAGTCTCTTCTGTAGGATGGTTAGTCCTTACTGAGGGTATATACTATACATTCCTGGAAAGCAGGATTATTGCTTTACATTTTGCAGTTTTCTCTCATTTTCATCTTCCCCTATCTTTTAGTCTCTATTCTGGTTTGTTTGATGCTTGGTAAGAGTCTGTATCAGTCAGGTCTTTAATCTAAATAAAGCACACATTCTAGTTAACACACACACACACACACACACACACACACACACACACACACACACACACAAATAAGGGTAGTAGGTAGTTCCCAAATCTCAACAATGTGCAGAAAATCAGACTTAAAGATGTGTCAGATTCAAAGTCCACATTAGTCCATGAGATTGCTCCAGTGAAGCCCCTCATGCTCAGGAGCTCGGGAACCATAGCTCAGGTATCGTTGGTGACCACATCTGAACACTGGATAACTGTCCCCCTTTTGCACCCTATGAAGTCCATGTAGCACCTCCTTTTCACATGCCCTTCTTTACACAATCTAAATCCTTGAGAACACACAATTGGTGAGACATAGTTCTTCTGCTCTGTCTGAGCTTCAAGAGAACCTGGAAGATCTAACAAGGTGGAACATTTCCCAAACAGAAACAATGTTCATGAACTGCTGCCCAACTATAATGTGTGGAACTTAATGCTTCAGAGTTCTTCCCCAATATTTTCACTACGTAGAGAACATTGATGATAAACAGAGATCTCTGTGTTCTATGCATCCATAATATCTGTATTTTTTCCCCTCTCCTCTGTCTTCTTCTTGACAGTTCAATGATTGGTGGGGCAAAGTATTACTAAGTAGCCATCTCTTTCTTTCAAAATGAAGTAGATGCTATTCTACAGCCTTTAGTTTACAGATGTGAGAAGCTTGATTGCTTCAACCTTTGTAGGTAAGCTATTCTCTATGACTGAAAGCTTGTAGGAGTTTCTCTTTATCCTTATAATTCAGGATATGAAGCTGTGAGTAAATGAGTCTTGTTTTTTTTAAATCTTCAACCCAACTTGCAATGTGAACTCTTTTATTCTGTTGAATAACACGTAATTTTCTTTTAATGTAGGGTAATTTTTAACAAGCTGATGATAATTTCAACTTAGAGTAATTTTTTATATAATTCAAAACTGCCTCTTCTCATTTCCTTTCTGGGACCCCTATCTTTCTAGGTGTCCTTAAATTCACATGCTTGGTTTGCTGGGTCTCCCAGAGCTCTCCTACAGGCCTCTCTTATCTCATTACTTACGTGTCTTTATGTAATAATTTTGCTTTCTATGTTAAGACATTACTTCCATTTCATGTGTGGGCCATGAAGGTACATTATCTTGTACTAAAAAGCATGGTTTTTGTATAACATACGAACATCACTACGCTTTTTGTTTATTTGATATCTTTTTTTGTTCAAAAGTTCTTTTTAACTTTCTATGTGTTTAAATTGTCTGCTTTGGCTGCTACTGCCAAGACACATCCCCATGGCTCACCAGATCTGGCGACTGCTATATCTCAGGTGGTAGTGGTTTTCCAGGGCTGAATAGCAGGTATTGTAGGAACACTTAAAAATCACTTTTGGGGGGACACAGAAGAAGGCTTCTGATCCCCAAGTTCCCAATCTTTCCAAACTCACTGGTAGGGAGGAATTGGCTCATCCACATAGCATGTCCTTAAGTCCTGGTGGCCAAGGAGAAATTAATAAAGTTACCCTAAGACAAGGTCAGAGTTAGTCCACTGATATCTAAGACCCTGATTTTCTCAGTATTTCTCGCTTGCTGATTCTTGCTCTGGGTTTCTCTGATTTTTGTCTGTAAATATTCACAAGAAAGCCCCACAATGGGTCATAACAAGAGATCAGAACTCCTGAGTATAGAGTCACTGGTTATCTTCAGCCAATAGTTGACCTAGTGCTGACACTATGTTAATAAAACAGACTGTCTCAGGAAGCATTATTGGAATTTGTTGTGGGAGAATTAATGTTGTGTGAGACTCTACGGTATGGTATAGAGCATTTAGCTTCACCAGACCTTGAGCATTAGGTGTCGATTGCACTCACCAGTCACTGCAAAATGTAAATACGCCGACTTGATAGTTATATAGTGGATATGTGTATCAAAACCTCACACTGTATTACACAAATTGTATAATTATGTGGGTATTATAAATAAACTACAACTAAACTATAGGAAAAATGACCATCCAATAGCTTCCTTTTAAAATAACTACATGGAATATCATTATATGGGAAAATCATAATTTATTTTAATCATCTGATATTCTTAGCCATTCAACTGTTTGTACATTTTGCTATTACAAGTAACATGGTTCTGAGCACCTATCTAGCTAAGTTTTTGTGTGCATTATTGCTAAAGTGAAAAAAGTTTATACATAAATATGATGTTAGACATCATGCTAAATCGCAGCTCTTCAGAAAAAGTTGTCCCATTTTTTTCTTTTTCTTTTTCCAGGTTCAAATCATGTGTTTTTGGGTTTAGCTGAACTTCATCATCAAATACTGTGTTTCAAGTTAAAGTTGGTGCTATGTTTGTTTCCACCCAAAATTTACACATTGAAATTCTAACATGATGGTATTAGGGTGTGGAGCCTTTGGGAAGTCTTTTGGTCAGGAGAGCTGAGCTCTTGTGAATGCTATTAGTGTCCTCAGGAAAAAAGAGGCACCGGAAAGCTCCCTCAGTCCTGTGAGTCCACTGTGAGAAGACAGTCATTTATGAACCAGGATGCAGCCAATCTGTCAACACCTTTATCTTGGATATTCTAACCTTCAGAACTATGAAAATTAAATTTTCATTAAATCAGCCAGTCTGTAGTATAGTATTTTGATACAGCACCTTGAATGTTCTATTGGTTAATTCTAAATGATTTTTAAATAGAAAAAATTATTGGCTGTGAAGAAGGCCTGTAATACGCCTTCCCAAAGTCAGTACCCACTGTCACTTAAACAAATGTACAACCGATGCATTGAAATGGGAGAGGTCCAGTAAAGGGAACAGCCTACAAAAATAGGGCCCATTTTTTTTACAACTAAGGCATGATATTAATTTCCTAGGTCTGTCATACAAATTAGCACAAATTAGGTGGCTTAAAATAAGACAAAATAATGTTTCCACAGTTCTGGAGGCCAGATGCCCAAAATCAATGTGTCAGCAACTTCCTCTGAAGTTTCTAGGAAGGAATTGGCTCCTGTGTCTCCCGAGCTTTTTGATGGCTGAAATTCTTGGCATCCCTTGGCTGTATCACTTCAATCTCTGCCTTCTTCATCACATGTCCCATTTCCCTGTGTCTTTAAATCTCTCTCTCTTTAAAACAGCAATTCTCATCCTGTGGGTCGCCACCCCTCTGTGGGTCGAACAATCCTTTCACAGGGGTCGCCTAAATACATTCTGCATATCATATATTTACATTATGATTCATAACAGTAGCAAAATTACAGTTATGAAGTAGCAACAAAAATAATTTTATGGTTGGGGGTCATCACAACATGAGGAACTGTATTAAAGGGTCGCGGTATTAGGAGGGTTGAGAACCACTGCTTTAAAAAGATGCAAATAATTACATTTAGGACCCACCCTAATCCAGTAAGACATCATTTTACCTTGATTATATCTGTAAATGTCCCACTTCCAAATGTCACAGTCACAGGCACCAGGGATTATGAATGCAACACATTTTCTACAGGGAGGCATAATTTATCTCATGGTACCAGGGATTAAGAATTTAACATATTTTTTTTTTTTTTTTTACAGGGAGGCCTAATTTATCTCATTATCAGATACCAACTGAATTGTGGGGGTAAAAGTGGGTACCTACAGTTAGGGTTGTTATGAAGAGAAGTTTGAAGAACCTCTATGATCAACACTGGTTTCTTCATTTTTACACAAGATTTAACCTCTTGTGACAACTGATCCCTCTCCAAGTGACATCCCGGATTGAAATCATTTCTGTGAAATGGAGCTACCTGTCACTGCCATCCTCTGCATCATGAAGATAACATACAATTTAAAAAACACCCACACTGTCATAGAAACTAATTGTATCGCAGGATGTGTCAGGATTCTGTAGTGAGCTCTTTGCAATCACTGGGCTATTTCAGTTGTATTGAGAGGTTCTGCATTGAGGGAAGAGTTGCATGTGCTCATTAAGATAAGTGCCACATTTAATTACACACTCAAAAACATAGGTTTCAGTATAGTCTGTGCAGGAGCAAATCGCATTTCCTGCACCTTTCAATACAAATATAGATCCTAAATTAGAGTCAAGATAATGCTGTTTGAGTACAAACACCTAAAATTCTACATTTCACTTACCCTATGTCTTTCTTTCCTGCATAAAGGTTAGTATTGCCTATAATTGATAAGCAGATGTAAGAGAATTCTAGCATTTTCATTTATCAACAAACTTACTGAGCAATAGCTATATGTCAGACCTCATTCTGAGTACTTGGAACACATGATTGAAAAAATAAAAAACAAACAAAAAAGAGCATGTTTAATTTCTGTGATGCTTACATTCTACTTGAATCTTCACTAATTATTCCTCTATTTTTCTATTTCTGTTATTAATTTTGGGTGCTGTCCATTTGTGGTTAATTGAATTTATAGCTGGAATAAAAATGCATGATGATCTAAATGTTTTATAGTAGAAAAATAAAATAGTTTTGTACATGTGTTAATATAAAAATTATATGTGCTGTAATCAAAATAAAATGATTAATGAAAATAAATAAAGCTTTTTTCTCTTCCCGGTTATCTCTAAGACTCAATAAAATGTTCTCTCTCTTAAGAATAGAATCTCCCCCAGATAAAGCAGTCACTCTTTATTTAGGGCATTAACAGAAGTGAAAATATTCATAGATGTGGAGTTTGATTTCTACATGTTCTTTGGCTTATCTAGTCAGAGAGTATTTAGAGTCAGGTTCATTTAGAGCACAAAGAATTAGGTTATACTGATTGCATTTGTTAGGTAAAGTCCCTCTTATAATTGATTTTCTGTGTTTAAATCCTTGTGTATCATAACCAATCTTGGGAGACTGTTAAGGCAGGTTTTCTCATCTGTAAAACAGACATACTGATAACAACTAACACTTTAATGTGATTAATCTACACCATGTACTATTTTATATAAACTTGGGTTATTTCATATAACTACATAAAATAAATACTACCATTTTTGTTATGAGGAATCTTTACTAATGAGGAAAGTGCAGATTAAGGTGGTTAAGTATTAGGTCATTAAATCTAAAATGCCTTATTTTGAATCAAAGGTTTATTATATCTCAAACAAGAAATGGCACAATTAATCAAAATATGTGCCTAAACTATCAACACAGTTTTGGCATCTTGACAGTAGCTTGTTTATGCCAGCAGCAAAGAAGCCTGGAAAGCAAGAGGCAATGAAATCGTGAAAAGGCATTCTCAACAGGAGAACTGAGTATTCTTCCTTTCAAGAAGTGGCCCAAAGTGTGGAAGAAGTGATAGTCAGTTGATGCAAGGCTTGGTGAATATAATGGATGACAGAAAGTTTCCAAGTCCAGTCTCCGTGGTTTGAGCAGCATTGTTTGCGTAAGGGCATGGTCTTGCAAGAAGATTGAGCTACTGCTATTGACCAATCTTGGCTGCTTAATCATGAGCACCTTTATCATTTCATCCAACTGGTTGCTGTGGACATGTGCTGTCTTAACCGACCAGGTTTCATGAAGTTATAGTGGATAATACCAGCACTGGACCACTAAACAGACACCATTAATATTTTTTGGTGAATATCGGGTTTGAGACTATGTTTTGTCATTTTATCTTAATCTAACCATTGTGCTGAATGCTTGAAATTATCAAAAAGCATCCATTTTCTATCACATATATAGATGAATATGGTGTAGAAATTGTTTGCCTTTATGTTGTGACAGTAAAGAAAGGCAAGCTTTCAGACAATTCTCTTCTGACATTTGTTCAATTCAGGTAGAACCCATTTATGCAGCTTCTTTACTTTGCCATTTATTCCAAATGGTGCAGTGTTGTTGGAATAGTAACATCAAACCTTGCTGCTATTTCATACATAGCTTGATATAGATTCGCTTCCACTATAGCATTCATCTCATCATTATCCACCTATCTGAAGTTGCCCACGTGGCTCATTTCAAGATTAAAAGCACCAGCAACAGAACTTGATAGACCATCCATATCCAGACCACATCCATTGCAAGGATGTGCAATCATTAGCCACATCCTTTTCAAACACTTCATTGATATTTCAAGCTGTCTGCACTGTATTGGTTCCACGACGGAACTAATATAAAAAGGAATTTTTTTTTTAATTATCCATGTTTCCATGAACATCGCTCTAAAAACTTTTTTTTGAAAAATAATCACAAACCAAACATGTGTTTGAAAGAATAAGGATGTGCCCTCACAATTAAACAAAACAAACAATAAAATATCCAAGAAGTGTCAAATTAAAGTGTCAGAGATATCAACTATCAAATTTATTCCTTAAGGAGATCACACATTTCTTACTAAATAACCTAACACTTGACAAGATTTCAGAGATTTGAACCCCAGAAGTTTGCTTCTAAAATCCAAGATTTTGAATATTTTAATATAGACCTACTCTAATTATGATTAAATGTAATAATGCTTATAAAGTGACAAGAATGCAAAAGGTTCTCAATAGTTGTAATAGAAGGAATAATATTCAAACTTAGGAAAATATAGAAATACTGAAGAGTTATTTAAGGAAAGGAGACTACTGATTTATTTCCTGTGTTATTTTATCCAAATCTTCTTTTATTCCCTTATACTCTTATCTTGCCAAGAAAAGATCTCTGTTTTAAGAATTACATCTTTAGGGACCCCCATGAAATGAATATTAATAGCCAAAGGAAAATGATATCCTTCCTGCTCCATCTGCTGCCCCCCTTGGAATTGGAGAGTATCTCTTGGGATCAGCAGAGCCAGTGCTACATAGCTATGTCTAACAGGCGTGCTATTTACACTTGGTTTCTTTTGCTTTTAATGAGAGGAAACTCCTTTCCAATTTGAACAGCAATTCTCCATGGATCCTGCCTACAGAGCATGAGAGTTAGTAAGACCTCACTCCAATTACAAATGGGAAGGTAGTTGCCAGTGAAATTTCAGAGGTCTTGCAAGGTTATGTTGACATTGAAATTTAGTGTTCCTTGGCCTTCCCCCTAGAAAAAAACTACAGAACCCTTTGGAGAATTTAAGGGTTATGAATAAAAAAAGACATTCTTTTCTGCTTGGTTTCCTATCTGTGTCACCAGTACCAATACATGCTAGTCAGACCATAGTAAATGTCTGGATCCTTTCTTTATAAATTATAACATCCTCGCTTTCTAAACAAATAAACAAACAAATAAACAAAACTAGTATTTCTTATACAAGTTATACAGCTTGATCAGAAAAAAATGGTAGAAACAAAGGTGTGTTCATATTTCTGTATGCTCTGTCCAAAAGGTAAAATAGGATATTTCTTATGCATGTACTAAATGTGAAATAAAATTAGAGTTGAAATATAAAACAATAGGGTAATAAAAGGCATCCAAACATTGTAAAATAATTTGAAATTATGACTATATAAAGAAGCATGAAGATTTTACCAACAGGAATTCAAAACCTAAAATAATTTCATTGTTGTAGAAATTGCAATTGTGGTAATTTGAATACTAATTGCCTTACACATTGAAACAAAAGGAATAAAGCTCCAAAATATGGCATTTTTAATCCATAGTGTGAATGGGTGTGTATCCAGAGACGTACGCACACACTCATGTTTAATATATGGAAACTGTGGCAGCTGTGACATTGGGGGGAAGATTAAAAATCTGAATGGTATGGCAGAATTGGAAGACTTTGGTTTGAGAATCATATTTACCCCTTATTATTAACATGTAGAAAAATCATATAATATTGGCCTTGTTTTACATCAAATGGAGATTATAAGGCTGTCTTTTATAACTTGAGATATATATGAGTTCAAAAATACAAAAATATTTAATGTGATACCTAGTTTATTATAATGGTAGTTTTTATCTTTCCCTGGGAAATGAGGGCATGTGATCTATAAGGTCCTAAAAGACAAGAGAGGTCAGAGGTCCATTATAAATCAGGATTTTTATTCATGTTTCTGAAAAAATAAGAAAAGATAACATAGTGTAATATGGTTTTAAAAATGTTTTGTAGTCGGGCGGCGCCTGTGGCTCAGTGAGTAGGGCGCCAGCCCCATATGCCGAGGGTGGCGGGTTCAAACCCAGCCCCGGCCAAACTGCAACCAAAAAATAGCCGGGCGTTGTGGCGGGCGCCTGTAGTCCCAGCTGCTCGGGAGGCTGAGGCAAGAGAATCGCGTAAGCCCAAGAGTTAGAGGTTGCTGTGAGCCGTGTGACGCCACGGCACTCTACCCGAGGGCGGTACAGTGAGACTCTGTCTCTACAAAAAAAAAAAAAAAAAAAAAAAAAAAAAATGTTTTGTAGTCAAATGTATTTGAAAACTTAACAATGACTGACACATAGCTCAACTTAACTTCACAGTGTTCAACCCTATTGAATCCTCGGCACAACCCTATAAGGTAGCTTCCATTGTTATTCTCCTTTTATAGATGAAGGAAACTGAGTCATGAAAAGATAAAACAATTTTCCCAAGATCCTACTAAATCCACTCATTAAATATTATTTAGTCTCAGGTTTTCCTCTGTGAACTATGGATCATACATAATAGTACCAAATTTTATGTGAAGATTAAATGTGAAACTGTTCCTAAAATGTGTAGCATATGGTAACAATTTAATCAGCATTAAATCTTAATGCCAATTCTTAAGATTATAAAAGTAACCAGAGAGGGTGGTGCCTGTGGCTCAGTGAGTAGTGTGCCAGCCCCATATACTGAGGGTGGCGGGTTCAAACCTGGCCCTGGCCACATTGCAACAAAAAAATAGCTGGTTATTATGGTGGGGCACCTGTAGTCCCAGCTACCTGGGAGGCTGAGGCAAGAGAATCACCTAAGCCCAGGAGTTGGAGGTTGCTGTGAGCTGTGTGACACCATGGCACTCAAGGGCAATAAAGTGAGACTCTGTCTTTACAAAAAAAAAAAAAAAAAAAGTAACTGGAGATTATCAATCAAGAATTTTATTTGAGGTGGTAGAAACAGATAACTCTAACAAAATTGGCTTTCAGAAATATGCCTCTTTCTCTCTCACATATAATCAGAAAACTAGAGATAAGCAGACTGAGCTGATATAAAGTGAAAACCCAGAACATTGTTGTCTTTTTAAGGGTCTGCCTGTCATCTTCTGATCACAAGACACCTACTAGGATTCCAGCAATCAAGTTCATATTCCAGGCCGGAAGAAGGGGAGGGGCAAAAATCTAAACAGCCTTGCATTTTAGATGCCCTACCTTGAACATTTCCCAGAAATCCAGCCCAATTTTTGTATTTCATGAACAGTTGGCAAGATGGCCAACTGTAGCCAGCTTTCAGCAGAGGCTCATGTCCAGAGGGAGAAATAATGGCCAGAAAAAACCCAATAAAGCAGAAGATTGGGAGCTGGGCTGAGAGAGATAAGTCCGCATCACCCCTGCTGAGGCAAGCTGGGAGGCCAAGGAAACAAATTTCAGGTACAAAACCCATCCCAAAGAGGACGGGAATCTTTCCCCTCCCTCCCCCCAGGAGAGCCACTTGAGGAGAGCAGTGAATAGAGGACCTTTTGTTTCACCAAAGGGGAGAAAATGACTGAGGGTCACGACTCCCTTCACAGAAAGATACGACTGCAAGCCCCGGCAATCTCTGAAAATATTAGACCAAAAGTTGATCTAATATTCTCCCTACCTTCCTGAACTTCCAATCCACCCCTCCTCATCTCCTGGCAGTCTGGAAGAATACCCCCTGCAAAATCTGGAATGTTTGGCAGATTTTTGCTAGGGCAGGGCGTCTCATGAGCTGTGGGGCAGTTGCGCTAAAACTATAACTTTAATAGAGGCAGCAGTCACAGGGGGAGAGAGACTTGTCCCATGTTGGAAAGAGCATAGCGTGGAACTTGCACTGCCAACCACCGGGGACCATCGCTGCTGGCTCCCCACCCACTTATGCTACCCACAGAGCACCACCCTACAGCTCCCCACCTGGCTCCCGGCCAGTGACTCCTGCCCAGCTCCTACGACCCATGAGGCCCACCAATGGAGACTCTACCCCCTCCCCGGAACCCCACCCTGCTCCTGTGGCCAATGGCCAGTGGCTCCACCCTCTGGCTTCCAGCCTGGCTCCTGAGACCTGCACACAGCAGTACCCCAGACTCGCACCATCACCCCCGACAGTAGCAGTGCCACCCCTGACAGTGGTGGCGGCTCCACGGTTCCTCCCACTGGAATCAAATTTGTGAGAGAAACCTCCCCAATCCTGTGGAACATGGAGGGAACCTGACCTGACCTGCAGGGGTTCCAGAGATAGAGTGGGGCCAAGGCAGAGGCATGGTCTCTGAGGGAGAGAACCACACTCCTCCACGGTAACCCCTGGCTTACACAGATGCAGGTAGAACACTCTCTAGTTTCCATGATCACCAGAGGGAATCAGGCCTGAACTAGTCCTGCCTGTAGGTTGCACAGTGAGATGGCCCAGTTGGGGAGGGATTATCTCCTCTTTGACTTAGGAACAAATCCCTGGTATACTTGAGTATTAGAGAGAGCTGGGCTGCAGCCTTGCGGGGTAAGGTGATGCAATGTGGGAAAAGAGGCCCAGCTCCCCTGGAATAATTCTTTGGCTCAGCAGGACTTTCTGACTCCACAGACCACTGGAGCAAGTCACACTTGAACTGCCAGTGGACCCCTGCTGTTGCTGGAGACCTTTTGAACTCTCCCACTTGATCTGTGTTTGTGCCGACCCAGACAACTGGTTTGGAACTCTTGATCTGGGCCTCACCTGGGACTCCCCCAAGGTTATACCCTGGTTGTGTTGTAGAGGAAGGGTCTGATTCCCTTCTCTCAGTTATTGTCAGTGGGGGTCAGATTGTCTTAATTGCTTGTGGTCAGAGTCTAGCTAAATATAAGACAGACCCACCTAGCCCCAACATACCAAGCAGGCCCCCAGAGTCTCAGGCTGTAGTACTGAACAAGACCATGGTAAAGCCATAGGGGAATAGCCGCAGTCACCAGTCCCCGCACTCTGGTAAGCAGCTGATTAATTACATCTCCATGAGACCTCAATTTAATTCCACCTTACCAGCCTCTCTAAACAAATGCTGAAAAATAACCATGAGGCAGAATTAGCGGAAAAACTCAGGCAACATGAATAACCAGAATAGATCAACTACCCCAAGGTACAACAAAGGAGATGCAACAGAAGATCTTATTCATAAACAAATATCTGAGATGTCAGAAATTGTGTTCAGAATTTGGATAGCAAATAAGATTAACAGAATGGAAGTAAAATTGGAATTAGAAGTTCAAGGAGTAACTCAAAAGTTGGCTCAAGAATTCAATGAATTCAAAGATAAAATCACCAAAGATTTTGACAAATTGAGACAAGAAGTTGCATCCCTCAAAGACCTGAGAAATACAGTAGAATCCCTTAGTAATAGGCTGGAGCAGGCAGAAGAAAGGATCTGTGACATCGAAGACAAAGCTTTTGAACACTTCCAAACATTCGAAGATGAAGATAAATGGAGAGCAAAGATGGATCATTCCCTGCGAGAATTGTGGGATCACTCCATAAAAGCAAACATTTGCCTTATTGGAATTCCTGAAGGTGATGAGAATGATCTAAAAGGCACAGATTCTCTCCTCCAAGCGATTTTAGAAAACTTTCCAAACATGGCAAGAGATACTGAAATTCAAATAGCAGACAGTTTCAGAACCCCAGCATGACTCAATCCAAATAAAGCATCCCCTAGACACATTGTAATTAACTTCACCAAGTTAATTTGAAGGAGAAAATCCTGCAAGCAGCCAGATGTAAGAAAATCATAACCTACAAGGGGAAAAAAATTAGAATGACTGCAGATCTTTCTGCCGAAACTTTTCAAGCCAGAAGAGGATGCTCATCAAACTTAAATCTTCTAAAACAAAACAACTTTTTGCCCAGGATCCTGTGTCCAGCTAAATTGAGTTTGATTTATGATGGACAAGTCAAATACTTCAATGACATTCACATGTTGAAGAAATTTGCCATAACTAAACCAGCTCTTCAAGATACTCTGAGACCCATCCTCCATAATGACCACCACAATGTTCTACCACCAAAGTAAACTCACTCAGAAATTATTGATCAAAACCCAACTTCCATAGTGGCGAAAGGATTAAAACTGTCCACTGGACTTTTAAAAAACTTGCTCCCCAAAATACTACCAGGCTTATCAATATTCTCAATTAACACGAATGGCTTAATTGTCTGCTACAGACACAGGTTGGCTGACTGGATACAAAACCTCAGGCCAGATATCTGCTGCATACAAGAATCTCATCTTATCTTAAAGAATAAATATAGACTCAAGGTGAAGGAATGGACAAATATTATCCAGGCAATTGGAAAACAGAAAAAAGCAGGGGTGGCAATTTTATTTGCAGATATGTTAGGCTTTAAACAATAAATGTAAGGAAAGACCAGGATGGTCACTTTATATTTGTTAAGGGAAACACTCAACATGATGAGATATCAATTATTAACTTTTATGCACCCAACCAAAGTGCTCCTCAATTAATAAGCAAGACCCTAAGAGAAATGAACAATTTGATATCTTCCAACACCATAATAGTCAGAGTTTTAACACCCCTTTGGCAGTGTTGGATAGATTCTCCAAGAAGAAACTAAGTAAAGACATTCTGGATTTAAACTTCACCAAAAAAAAAAAAAAAATGAATTTAATAGACATCTACAGAACATTTCATCCTAACAAAAGTGAATACACATTCTTCTCATCAGTCCATGGAACATCCTCCAAAATTGATCACATCTTAGGTCACAAGGCTAACTTCAGCAAATTTAAAAGAATAGAAATTATTCCTTATATTTTCTTAGATCTTCACAGAATAAAAGTTGAACCTCACCAATAACAGGAATCTGTATACTCATACAAAGACATGGAAACTAAATAACCTTATGCTGAAAGATAGCTGGGTCAAAGAAGAGATTAAGAAGGAAATTACCAAGTTTTTGGAATAGAACGATAAGAATATATGAATTATCAGAGCCTCTGGGATACTGCAAAGGCAGTCCTAAGAGAGAAATTTATAGCGCTACAAGCCTTCCTTAAGAGAACAGAAAGAGATGGAAGTCAATAACTTAACGGGACGTCTCAAGCAACTGGAAAAGTAAGAACACTCCAACCCCAAACCCAGCAGAAGAAAAGAACGAACCAAAATTAGAGCTGAATTAAGTGAAATTAAAAAAACAAATTATTCAAAATATTAATGAATCGAAAGGTTGGTTTTTTGAAAAGTTTAATAAAACAGATAAACCCTTGGCTAGCCTAACCAGAAATAGAAAATTAAAATCCCTAATTTCATCAATCAGAAATTACAAAGGTGAAATAACAGACACCTCAGAAATTCAAAAAATTCTCAATGAATACTACAAAAAAATCTATTCTCAGAAATATGAAAATCTGAAAGAAATTGATCAATACTAGGAAGCACGCCACCTTCCTAAACTTACCCAGAAAGGATTAGAAATGTTGAACAAACCTATATCAAGTACTGAAGTAGCATCAACTATACGAAATCTCCCCCCAAAATAGAGTGTGGGACTAGATGGCTTTACATCAGAATTCTACCAAACCTTTAAAGAGGAACTAGTACCTGTATTACATAACCTTTTCCAAAGCATAGAAAAGGAAGGAATACTTACCAACACATTCTATAAAGCAAAATATCAACCTGATCCCCAAACTAGGAATTGACCCAACAAGAAAATAAAATTATAGACTAATATCTTTAATGAACATAGATGCAAAAATATTCAATAAGATCCTAGCAAACAGAATCCAGCAATCCATCGAACAAATTATACACCATGACCAAGTTGGTTTTATCCTAATACCAATATAAATAAATATAATACATCACATAAACAAAATAAAAAATAATTCCTCTACTAAAGGAAGACTGAATTCCTCTACCAGAAGACTAAAAATCACTCTATAACAAAGATATTTGCACCAGAATTTTTATTGCAGCCCAATTCATAATTGCTAAGTTGTGGAAGAAGGCCAAATGCCCATTGACCCATGAATGGATTAATAAATTGTGGTATATGTACACCATGGAATATTATGCAGCCTTAAAGAAAGATGGAGACTTTAACTCTTTCATGTTTACATGGATGGAGCTGGAACATATTCTTCTTAGCAAAATATCTCAAGAATGGAAGAAAAAGTATCCAATGTACTCAGCCATAATATGAAACCAATTTATAAACACCCACACTTCCATATGAAAGCTATAACCCAACTACAGCCCAAGATGAAGGGGAAAGAGGAGGGGTGAGGGAGCGAGAAGAGAGGATGGGTGGAGGGTGGGTAATTGGTGGGACTACACCTATGGTGCATTTTACAAGGGTACATGTTAAATCTACTAAGTATAGAATATAAATGTCTTAACACAATAAGTAAGAAAATGTGATGATTGTACCCTATAATTGCATTAATGTACACAGCTATGATTTAATTAAAAAACAAAAACAAAAACGCTTTTTCTGCATGGATCATGTGTGGTTCCATGAATAAAGAGAGGTAGAATTGGCAACATGTAGTTCCCGACATTTAAGGTTAAAGGAATCAGTTTCAAAGCAATTACTGGTCAATAATTCTCTAAAGTCAGTGATGTGAATGTTACTCCAAATATACAGGTTGCCTTAAAATAATACAAAATGTATCTGTGACTTGATTATGCACATTTATAAAATGAAAACTATATCATTCCAAGTGTGTCAATCATAATGAAGTCACTAGACTTTTCTCCAATAATCATGTATTAAATGAAAAGTCCCTAATTGTCAAATACAGTTTTGGGAGCATTGTTTCAAATGTGAGGAGGCTTTATTCCAAGTGTGGTGACAGATATGTGCATAGATTATTGCAATAGAATATTGAAGGCTTTAAACATTAAAGGCATATTTAACATGAGTTTGTCTAGCATTTAAATTTAGAAAAGATTTTGTGACTGAAGCCTGTATCAGTTTCCTAGGGGTCTGTAGTAAAGTACCTCAAGCTGCGTGGATTAAAACAACAGAAATTTATTCTCTCATGTTTCTGGAGGCTAGAAGTCTGAAACCAAGGTATCCTAAAGGAATAAAATTTGGGGCAGCCAGATTTTCTAAGTAATTTTTATAAAAGTAGTCAGACATGTTGTTCGTGTTGTTTTTAAATGTGATAATTCTCAATTCTAAAATATTGGCCATTAATTAGAAGCACTTTCTATTTAAATAATCATTGAGATTAATCTTGTATAGCCCAAGCAAAAATCTTATAGGCAGGATTAAATTTAGTAATCTCCAAGTAACAGACTTAAAGTAAGCACACACAGGTACATATTTCCGGAGAAATATCGCAACTCTACATTATAAACCCGGTCACATACATGTGAAGGAGACCATGACAGTCCTGCCTTTAAGGAATCCTGCAATACTTGTGTCTTTCTGAGTTTTGCATAACTAGGCCATTTCTTGCCAAAGAAATATTTTTATTATCCATTCTTGCATGTGGACTTGCTTGTAAGTGCCTTGTTGTTAGATATTTGCTTAAGACCTTTCTTTTATGACTGCAGTTTGATATTAAAATGTGGTACATGGATCACCTTGCGTGTTGTTAAAGTCACTCCAAGGAGATTTTTTTAGACTTTATATATTTGGTTGATAAAAACATCACTATTGTGAAAGCCTCCGGGACTAAACATAAGACCAAAGTCTTAAGAAAGTCTTTCTTTCAGATTCAACCATGTTTCAGAACCTGTGTAGGGTCTCATTAATGAAATATTTTCTTTGTGTACTAGTCAATCTTAAATTTTGGTGGTATAAATTTTCTCTAAGTTCTTGGAATAAAATTCCCTGAGTTTCTTGATAAAATATTTAGTCCTATTTTTGTTTCCTTGGGTAAGATGAAGGGAAGAAAAAGCTTCAAACTTTATGAGTTATGATACCTTCCTTACATTTATGCCAGCTGTTAAAAAGATAAAGCATTCAACTCTGTAATCCATCAACAATGTTTTTATTGAATGACGAATCTGTTTTCAGCTTTGTGGTAAAATCTTTGATTCATGTTTTCAACTCTGAAGGCATGAGCCCTTGGAAAACTGTTTGAGAATTCCCTTAGTATATAATGCATGCCTTGGCAGTCCCTATCCACCCTCCTCATTCCTACCATAGACATCAACATACTGACCGTACCAATACTCTAATTCAAGATGCCTGCACTTATAAATCTCAGAGTTTCTACCCATAGACCAATGGACAGTGAGAGGCTCCTTTAACAATCCTACCAAAAAGGTGTGCATGTCAATTCAGAGTTTTCATATGTTTCTAAACATATATTCAAGTAGGTGGCATGAAAATATTTTAAAGAAAAAAACAAATATAATAGCACTCCATTGTAATAACTTTAAGGGATCAATGGATTGTCTGCATTTCAGGACAAATGCTGAGGCTGAGACAATATTAGAGGATATTATGGTAAGGAAGCACAGAAATTCCAGATTCTTGCCTTGGGCTATCTTGCTGTTCTACCTCACAATATCCTCAAATAACATGAGAAATTACAGCAACTAAAGTCTAATTAACAAGTTGTCTTTGAGCCTCCAAAATCAATGAACATCTCTAGTGAGCCAGATTAGACTAAATTAATGAGTATTGGGTGTTAAATCCAGATTAGAATCTAGGAACACCCTTCATGGCAGCTGTAGCTGCAGTAGAGAAAAACAGAAATCCACAAGTGTGTGCTGATCCTAGGCAGCCCAGTGAGCCCATCTTTTCATAAACCTAATTGGTGTTCTAGAATCTCCTTAATCAAAATTATGTTTCCTCCTCTTGGAGAGAAGTGAAGATGGGAATACATAAAAGTGTTCTTGAAAATATACCCTTTTTTGCATATGAACACCACTTCATAAGCTCTCCAAGATATAAGAAAACACATGCTGGGCAAGACAGGATTGCAAAAGGGACTTTACCTAACAAATGCAATCAGTGTAACCTGGCTTATTGTACCCTCAATGAATCCCCAACAATAAAAAGAGAAAAAAAAAAACAAAAAAAACACATGCTACATACATACACACACAAGCCCATGTACACATAAATGTATGAATAAATATTTGATTTATATATCAATGGTCACATCATCTGTACTTTATAACAGGCTCGATGGCATGTAACTAGCTGTATTCTTTAACAAGAATGAACTATGGAATATGTAAAGTGATTTTATGTTTATAGTCTATACTTTTTTCAAATAATCAAATGTATAAATCTAACATTATATGTCTCTTATTAGAACACATTTATAGATTTAAGAAAATGTGTTTTGGGCAGTGCCTGTGGCTCAAAGGAGTAGGGCACTGGTCCCATATGCCAGAGGTGGCAGGTTCAAACCCAGCCCCGGCCAGAAACTGCAAAAAAAAAAAAAAAAAAAGAAAATGTGTTTCCCAGGTATATGAATAAATAATTTCAACACTATGTCATTGTTACCAGCCTCCAAGTGGAGGTTTTTCCAAGTTCTTAGTGTTCATCAGAAAAAGAATTTTAGGATGCACCACATAAGCCAAGTAAGCAATACCTTTGATTGAAAATGAAATTACACTCTCAGGAAAGAGTATGGGCAGGCTCAAAAAAGAGCAGCTACAGTGGAAGGAAGTGGTTTCAGATCTTTTGTAGTTTTACTAGTTGGTAGGAATGTTAAAGGCCAAGGCCTTGGCTTTTACTAAAAATTTGGTAGTAATTCCTAGAATTGAGTTCCCTCCCATTTTCTTACTTTATATGGTTGTCTGAGAACTATTACGGTGATTTCAAGGGTGGAGAAATTTTAAAACCACAATGTAAATGATATTGCAATTAGTCAAAGTTTATGTAAAGTGACAGGGATAGCTGACAAGCTGGTTGAAGCTGGTTCTGGTCTGCGGTTATCAGCCCCTTTAAGTTAGTTTCTGCTTATGAGTTGTTATTTTTTTTTCAACTTAATTTTTTATCAAATCATAAGTGTACATTTATGGGGTACAATGTGATGATTTGATATACAATGTGGAATTTTTAAATCAAACTAATTAACATAACCATCACCTTACTTATTTTTGTGGTAAGACATTTATAATATACTCTTAGTTGTTTTGAAATGTATCCTTGTATTGGTGCACATTAGGTGAGATCCCAGCAAATACCCACCCTCCTCCCTCCGCTCCTCTTTCCCTCCTCTCCCCTCTTTCATTCTGGACTGTCTTTGTGTTTTATCATCATATGAATGTGTAAGTGTTTATATATTGGTTTCATAATAGTATTGATACACTGGATACTTTTTTTCCCCATTATTGAGATACTTTTAAAAAGAATATCCTCCAACCCATCTAGGTAAACATAAAAGATGTAAAGTCTCCCTCTTTTTATGGCTGTGTAGAAATGGAAGATGAGTTGTTTATTTTAACATCTGCACCTGATCTTCAAGGCCCGGCATCTGGTGTCAGCCCTGTCTCCCAGTCTGTTACTCTAACCCCGTCATTGTAGGAAGAGTGTGTTCTAATAGGGACATTCCAGACGAAGAAAGGATTTATTCTGTAGAAGATACAGAGGAGCCAATCTCAAGAGGTTTCACTCAGAAAACTCTGTTTTGAAGGGTCAATAATATTAGATAATAAAAAAAATAGATGTGGGAGAAAGGTATTCCTGTTAGAGGAAAAAAAAATGCTCAAAGGCTTAAAAAGGTGAAACAAAATGTCATGTGTGGGTAGGAGCAAATAGTTGATATCTGCATGATCTTATGTATTAATAAATCCAGGGAGGAAAGAGAGAGATTTATATGGTTTTGTTAAGAGAATAAGCACAGGAAGATACTTACCACCTTCCAGAAGTCTATCTGATGTATTAGCTATACTCTGTCCTTTGATTTGCTTCTCCTAATACATAGAATTTTTTTCAAGTGATAACCTAATGTTTCTGTCCTGATTAATAACCTGAATTATCTATGGAAAATAGTCTCATAGGAAACCTGCGATGGTTAATCACCAGCAGGAGGGTGTTCTGTGGCTGGCCAACACCTGCAGCTTGCCATACTGGAAAGAAAGCATGTTGGGAAATTAATTACTAGAGGATACGGAGTGGCTGAGAGCACCTGATGCATGAAATAGAGCCATGTTTAGGTTTTTGAGAAAGTGGGAATCTCTTATCATTCATGCAGTTTATTCCAGCAGAATTTGTCTAGCACAGCTTGGTAGTGCAAACGTTGAACACTGGGGGAGCCAGACAAACAAAATAGATTAGGATGGCTATGTTCATTACAATTCAGAACAAGTGTAAAGTCGTCTGAGAACATTTTACAATGTGTACCTGCTCTAAGCATAAGATTTAAACAAATACCTTGCTTAGTCACAATATTAAACTTAAGTCAGAGGAATTTTTGCATTGGCACTAGCAGACTGTATAGTAGCAACCAGATTGTTATTCTAGAACTTTCCGAGGTTGATCCAATGCCATAAAAAGTTACAATTTGTTTTGTTAACATTGCAGTGTGACATCAACGTTTTTATTTCTATTGTCATTTTCACTTGTTTCCAAATTAAAAAGCAAATTGGAATATAAGGTAAAAATTCTTATCTTCATTCACATCTCCTAACATGCTTTTATTCCTTGTGTATTTCTCTAGATACATTACATAAAAATATGAACAACAAAAACACATTTTTTCCTCGTTTTGATACAAATAGTGGTATACAAAACAAACTTTATGAAAATTTTATATTTAACCAGTTCTTATTAATAATGATTTAAAAGGCTTTAGGATTTTTGCCTTTACAAAGAATGTTATAATAAATATCTTGACTCACATGTATTTTGAACTTATGCATGTTTATTTCTAGGATAAAATTAAAAAGTATAACTATAGGATTAAAAGATATGCAGAATTACAAATTTAATAAATATTTCCAGATGCCACCATTTTTTCTTGTTGTTTTATAAATTTACACTTCCACTAGCAATGAATAAGGGTGTCTTTTCCCTAATACTTTGGGTCTCCAAATACTAATAGTTAAAAATGGTCAAGTTTTAATTCTCTTCCTGAATACGTTTCACAACCAGAAGATAGATATATGACAAAACCTTGTAACTTTAATGAAATAAATGATTCTTCCTCTGTTAGAAAATTGATAATCTAAAAGAAAGACAAAACTGAAGTGAATTCTGTCAGAGTTCTAATTCCCGTTCTAGAAGAAAATATTTAATTGTTTTGTACAAATTCTACTGTGACTAAAATTATTGAAGATTAAATTTGAGGCTGACAAAAGTTGTTTAATGTAATTAGATGTTCTCCAGGTTTATTCTTGCATGCTTTGTTAGTTTTTTCCCCTCACTTTTAATTGTTTTTATTTATTTATCGAGAGTGTTAAAATATCCACATATTAAAACAACAAACTGGAAGTATGTCCCATGTTTTCTGTCATTTGTCAATGGTAAACAAAGGGCTCCGGAAATAAAGTCACAATGAAACAATTAAGAACAATTTCCCTTAGCCAGGCTTTGTGGCGGGCACCTGTAGTCCCAGCTACTCGGGAGGCTGAGGCAAGAGAATCGCTTAAGCCCAGGAGTTGGAGATTGCTGTGAGCTGTGTGAGGCCACGGCACTCTACCGAGGGCCATAAAAGTGAGACTCTGTCTCTACAAACAAAAAAAAAAAAAAAGAACAATTTCCCTTCATGATCAGAACACTTAAGAAAATTGGTTTAGAAGGGACATTTCTTAAACTGATAGAGGCCATCTACAGCAAACCCACAGCTAATATCGTATTGAATGGAGTTAAATCAAAACCATTTTCACTCAGATCAGGAACCAGACAAGGCTGCCCATTATCTCCATTGCTCTTTAACATTGTAATGGAAGTTTTAGCCATCACAATTAGGGAAGAAAAGGCGATCAAGGGTATCCATATAGGGTCAGAAGAGATCAAACTTTCGCTCTTCGCAGATGATATGATTGTATATCTGGAAAACACCAGGGATTCTACTACAAAACTCTTAGAAGTGATCAAGGAATACAGCAGCGTCTCAGGTTACAAAATCTACACTCATAAATTGGTTGCCTTTATATATACCAACAATAGTCAAGCTGAAAAAACAGTTAAGGACTCTATTCCATTCACATCAGTGCCAAAGAAGATGAAATATTTGGGAGTTTATCTAACAAAGGACGTGAAAGATCTCTATAAAGAGAACTATGAAACTCTAAGGAAAGAAATAGCTGAAAATGTTAACAAATGGAAAAACATACCATGCTCATGGCTGGGAAGAATTAACATTGTTAAAATGTCCATACTACCCAAAGCAATATACAATTTTAATGCAATCCCTATTAAGGCTTCACTATCATACTTTAAAGATCTTGAAAAAAATAATACTTTGTTTTATATGGAATTAGAAAAAACCTCGAATAGCCAAGACATTACTCAGAAATAAAAACAAAGCAGGAGGAATCACGCTACCAGACCTCAGACTATACTCAGTGATCAAAACAGCACGGTACTGACACAAAAAACAGAGAAGTAGATGTCTGGAACAGAATAGAGAACCAAGAGATGAACCCAGCTACTTACTGTTATTTGATCTTTGAAAAGCCAATTAAAAACATTCCGTGGGAAAAAGATTCCCTATTTAACAAATGGTGCTGGGTGAACTGGCTGGCAACCTGTAGAAGACTCAAACTGGACCCACACCTTTCACCATTAACTAAGATAGACTCTCACTGGATTAAAGATTTAAACTTAAGACATGAAACTATAAAAATACTAGAAGACAGTGCAGGACCTCCTTTTATGAGGAGGACCCCCTGGGCAATTGAAGCAGCTTCAAAAATACACTACTGGGACCTGATCAAACTAAAAAGCTTCTGCACAGCCAAGAACACAGTAAGTAAAGCAAGCAGACAGCCCTCAGAATGGGAGAAGACATTTGCAGGTTATATCTCCGACAAAGGTTTAATAACCAGAATCCACAGAGAACTCAAACATATAAGCAAGACAAGAACAAGTGATCCCATCTCAGGCTGGGCAAGGGATTTGAAGTGAAACTTCTCTGAAAAGACAGGTGCACAGCCTACAGACATATGAAAAAATGCTCATCATCTTTAATCATCAGAGAAATGCAAATCAAAACTACCTTGAGAGACCATCTAACTCCAGTAAGATTAGCCCATATCACAAAATCCCAAGACCAGAGATGTTGGTGTGGATGTGGAGAAAAGAGAACACTTCTACACTGCTGGTGGGAATGCAAATTAATACATTCCTTTTGGAAAGATGTTTGGAGAACACTTAGAGATCTAAAAATAGATCTGCCATTCAATTCTATAATTCCTTTACTAGGTATATACCCAGAAGACCAAAAATCCCATTATAACAAAGATATTTGTGCCAGAATGTTTATTGCAGCCCAATCCACAATTGCTAAGTCATGGAAAAAGCCCAGGTGCTCATCGATCCATGAATGGATCAATAAATTGTGGTATATGTACACCATGGAACATTACACAGGTTTAAAGAAAGATGGAGACTTTACCTCTTTCTTGTTTACATGGATGGAGCTGGAACATATTCTTCTTAGTAAAGTATCTCAAGAATGGAAGAAAAGGTATCCAATGTACTCAGCCCTACTATGAAACTAAATTATGGCTTTCATAGGAAAGCTATAACCCAGTTATAACCTAAGAATATGGGGAAGGGAGAGAGGGAAGGAAGGGAGGGGGGAGGTCCAAACTCAAGGTGTTGGGGAGGGAGGGGGGAGGTTGGGCAGAGGGAGGGATTACACCTGAGGTGCATCTTACAAGGGTACATGTGAAACTTAGTGAATGCAGAATATGATTGTCAACACAATAACTAAGAAAATGCCAGGAATGCCATGCTAACCAGTATGATGAAAATGAATCAAACTGTTTATAAAACCAGTGCATGGTGCCCCATGATCACATTATGTACACAGCTATGATCTAATACTAAAAAAAAAAAAAAAGAACAATTATCACATTACTGAGTTTTGAGAGTCATTTCAGTTTCAGGTAATTGATATCAAACCAGCTGTGAATCAAATGGATGTGCTTGTGGCCTGTTACATTTCTATGCTTCCAATAAGCTAACTCCAGTAGTCCAAAATATTGATTTAGGAATTTTCAAAAGTAAGAAGAAAGCTACATTATAAGAGGTTGTTTCTTTTTTCTTGTTGGGGAGGGGATTCTGGTGTTAATGGTCATACAAATTCAGTACTCTGGAGGTGAGGCCTGAAATTCTACCTTTTTAACCAACTGCCAAGTGATGTCAATGCTGATGGTTTATGAACCACACTTATAATTGCAAGGGTGCAGGGAAGAAAAATATGAACTAAATTGGTGAAAATTTAATCCCCATATCAGACTCTGAGTGTACTATGGTGTTATAACCTCTTACTGCATGCATGGAGTGTACGTAGGAAAAGGTTATAAGACATTCAACTGTAATCCATGCCATTTTCATAAAAAGAACAGAAAAAAGAACAAGTTTAACATCTTGGGCGGTGCCTGTGGCTCAAAGGAGTAGGGCACCAGCCCTATATGCTGGAGGTGGTGGGTTCAAACCTAGTCCCGGCCAAAAACTGCAAAAAAAAAAAAAAAAAGAAAAGAAAAAGAAAAAAACAAGTTTAATATCTCTTTCTGTTATTAGAAAAGCATCAGGGAGAAAATTCACATCCTCTTCCTATAAAAAAAGATAATACTATGTACTTGCTAGTGATAACAGTAATTTGCTGGGACTGCCATAAGACGTATCACAGACTGTGTGCCTTACAATAATTGCCTTACAGTCCTGAAAGTTAGAAGTCCAAACTCAAGGTGTTGGTAGCTTTAGTTTTTGGGGGCACTATAAGGAATGGTTTTTCCAGGCCTCTCTCAGTGGTTTATAGGAAGCAGCCTTCTTTGCTGTCTTTTCACATCATCTGTCCTCTATGCATATCCGTGGCCAAATTTCCTCTTTCTGTAAGGACATCAGTCATGTGGGTTAGGATCCATCTTAATGATTTTGCATTTACTCTGTAACCTATGTAAAGGCTTTATTTCCAAGTAAATTCACATTGTCAAGTATTGAGGGAGTTACGGGCTTTCATTATGAAATCTGAGAGAGACACGATTCAGCTCGAGAAGGGACAAAGAAAGGAACTTCAAGGGGGGATGGGAGGAAAGCCTGACCAGATGAATAAGGAAGTTTGGAGGGCCCATAGAAACATTATGGGAACATTGTGATTGGTCCTCAGCAATTCTTGCCAAGAAGGAAAAGAATGTGAGTATGAGGGGCCAGGCATGGTGGCTCAAGCCTGTAGGGCCAGCACTCTGGGAGGCCAAGGCAGGTGGATCGCCTGAGCACACGAGTTTGAGACCAGTTTGAGCTAAGAGCAAGACCTCACCTCTAAAAATAGCCAGGTGCTATAGCAGGCCCCTGTAATCCCAGCTACTTGGGAGGCTAAGGCAAGAGAATCACTTGAGCCCAGGAGTCTGAGGTTGCAGGACAGCACTCCACAGAGGTAAGAAAGTAAGATTCTATCTCAAAAAAAAAAAAAAAGGCTAGGAATAAAGGAAGAGTTGGTAATGAAAAATGAAAAAAAAAAAAAAAAAAAAAAGGAATGTTGTTGGGTATGAGGTCACCGAGGTAATCAATAACCAATAAAAAAGGACAAAGGTGCCCAGAATTGCAGAGAGACCAATGCAAGTGTTACCAACAATCTCAATTCTGACCCTTACCCTGCCTTTGCCTGTTTGTCGCTGTCTTTCTCTTCTCACTCTTGAAAAGGACCTACTTCCAATTCTACTCTCCGTTTTCTCTTTGTTCTTAAATAAAATTTCTCTTTGTTACATGAAAGCCTGTGCAGTTACTTTTGCTTTCTATTCAGACTGCCTGTGTTGCTCCAGTTTTACTTTTAGTTTCTACACATTTTTACTCTCTATTCATCTGCATCTTAGTGGAATTGTCTAGTTCTGCAGAGTAATGGAACGAGGACAATTGGGTTTGGGGAACCAGGATCCTTGAGACTCAACGCAACCCATAACAATAATTTTCCCCAATTGTTGTTTCATTCTGCCCATATTTTCTACCTGTAAAATGGGGAAAGTGTGTTATGGAAATAGAGAAATAATGACATTCAGCAGGCATGAACAGCTGAAGCAAGTATCACTCTACCGACTAATTACCTTGTATAATTACAAGGGTGTGCATTAATTATTTAGAGTAAATGTTGAGATTACCTTCCATTTAGTGCCTATAAAGATAAGGACAAATTAAGTGCTTGAAAGGACAAATATGGGATCAACTTTTGCATCAACATCCTTTACACCCTAGGTCTGTAACTTTTCCTTCGGTACTTGAATTCCTTAAGAAAGATTCTTATCTATGAAATGGGATCAAAAATTTCTCATAGTGTACCTTGAGGATTAAATTATCTTGTGTAATAGATTGCATTATTGGCCCCAATTGCATTAATCAAGGTCTAGCTGGGTCAAAGAAACCACATCAGCATTTTGAACAAAAATATTTTAGTATAAACAATTGTAAACTAATATAAAGTAGTTAACTGGGAAAAAGGACACAAGATGCAGGGATCAACTATCACTTCTCACGCTGAAAGAGCAATGATCCTCTGACTGCTGCATCAAAAACAACAGCTCACTAGAAGCAAGATAGGTTGCTAGATAAAATAAGGGCATCTGGTTAAATGTGAAGTTCAAACGAACAATGAATAATTTTTAGTACCAGCATAGCCTACGCATTATTGGGGGACATATTTCTACTACAAGGAAATCATTCATTATTTATCAGAGATTAAAATTTAACTGGGCATCCTTTATTTTACTAAATCTAGCAGCCTTGGATCAGCAAGGAAAACCTGTGGCTTCTGCTGTGGTTTTGTGGTGAGCATCCTCTATTGACAAGCCTAACACTGAGCCAACTGCCTGAAGAAAAATGTTACATAGTCCAGCTCCAGTATCACAAAGAGAGCCAGTAAAATGCAGAAGTGGAGCTGAGTAATTACATTGATAACATGCACATCAATTATTCCCTTCCTCCCACCCTCCCTGTTGATAGATGACTTGCTGTGTCCACCCCACCACAGAACATTGTATGTCCTCACTCCACTGATTCAGTCTTGGCCATGTCACACAAATTGACCAATGGAACATGAGCGGATGTGATATATGCATCATTAGAGCAAAAGCTTTAAGAAGCCTTGTAAGTTTCCATTCTTTCCTTTTGCCAGGAAAATGATATATCCCAAATAGAGGCCATTTCTTCAGCTAAGATTCCAAATGAGAAAACTCACACAACACAGAATGAGCAGCTCACTCACAGCTTCCAACAAATTATGCAAAGAAAAAGAAATGTTTGCTTGTGTAAGCAACTGAGTTGTTTTTATTTATTTTTTTTTTAATTGCTACAAAGCTGACTGATATTCTTAACATATGTTAAACACTGGTTACACTTCTTAGCATCTTGTTTAGCTTTGGGTAAACTAAACAATATGACATAAGGAAAATAACATGTATTTGAAAGAAAATTGAATTTCAAATAATTTTATTATATATTGATGTAATATACAGGTATATTACATATTTTTGTAATAATACATCCTAATGGAACAATAACCATTGAAGGATACTAGGCAGGATATGACATAGTCAGAATAGTCTGTAGGAAGTTTAAAGCTTACCAAACATTTTCTATGAATGATCAGGTAGTAAATATTTCAGGCTTTGTAGGACATACAGTTTTTGTCACAATGACTAAACTCTGTCATGGTAGTGACAAAAGAGCCAATAAGGAACAAATAAGTGTGGCTGGGTTCTAAAGAAATTTTATTTTTTAAAACAGGATTTGAGATAAATTTGAACAAATAAGTGTGGCTAGGTTCCAAAGAAATTTCATTTTTTAAAATGGGATATGGGATGAAGTTGACCCAGGATCATAATTTGCTGACAACTGCTCTGATGGAATGGTTCCACTCTTATCTCTTGACCTGCAAATCTCCACATGAAAACCAGAGTAATCTTTTTTAAATATAAAATAGACAGGGTTTTAACCTAATAACCTCCAGTGTTTTTCCAACATACTTAGAACAAAATCTATACTTTGCACCATGACCTCTAACAATGCATAAATTCTACCTTCTGCTTAATTTTCCTGAGCTGTTTTGATCATCACTCTCTGCAATAAAGTTCTGACCATTTCTGTCTCTCATTCTAGCCATCCTGTGGACACCAGCTCTTGGCAGGCCCTGAGTGAATTCACACAAGGGCTACTTGATAGCAACTTCCTTTGGCCTCCCAGAGTGCCTCATACCTCCTGCCCCAAGCTCCTCTACTGAAGCTGAGGCATGGAAAAGCAAGTCTTGTCCCAAAGTATGTACAGCCCAGATATGCAGGGGAGAGATATCCTGTGTTTCAACATCTTGATCAGTGGACAAAGGTAGCTGATAGGTGGTTTTGTTCACTTCCTCTTCTTGAGGCACAGTTTACATAGTTTCTCAGAGAGTTCTGAAGATCAAGCAAACAGTCCCTCTTACCGATCAGTCTGAAAAGACATCCTCGTATTGACTCTCCAGCCTGTCATAATCTTCACTTGTGTCCACTTCTATTCTCTCGGTTTACACAGTTAATAGTGGCCCATAACCTTTGCCTAGGGCCTGGTATTTGGAAACAGAGTGAAGCATCTCCCTCATGCTTTTCCAGCCACAGAAACCTTTTATTTGTAATTGGAACTTGCAAGCTTGCTTCTATCCTAGGGCACTTGCACTTGCTGTTCTGTGTCCACATTTGTTCAAATGCCTCTTTCATGTCATTCAGACCTCAGGTCAAATATCACCACCTCAGAAAATCTCCCCTGACTGCTAAATGTAAATATACACCCTGCCATTATGTACTACATCATCATGTTGAATTATTTTCATAGCACTTAGACCTCCATGAAAAACTGTTGAATTTGATGACTTTATTATCTCTCTTTTGCCACTGACTCTGGTGAACCCCCAGTAGATTATAAGCTCCCTAAGAATGAAACCCTTGTCCACCATGCTTACTGATACATCCCTGCACCTAGAACAGGGTCTGACACATAAAAGGCACACAGGATACACTGTTTAATTAGTAAGTATGAATTCAAAATGGGAGGAGTGCTAGTAACTTGAAATCTTAGTTTACTAATACAATTTATTTTTTAAAAAAACACTCTCTTCAGTCATCTTGGTAATACATCCTAATATTGTCTCAGTCAGCTGGAAAGAGTTACATTAATGGTTAAAGAAAGACTGTAAAATAGGTAGAAATGAAGTTTATCTTTGGAAAGAAGAACTATTGTCTCTGATATGGGAAGAGGTAAAGCTAGATCTACAGAGTTTCATAAATGGCCAGAGGATATTTGGAACAAAATACAAACAAAAAACATTTTATTTTTTTTTTATTTAAAAATATGAAATATATTTTTTATTAAATCATAACTGTGCACCTTAATGCATGTATGGGGTACAATGTGCTGATTTCATATACAATTTGGAATGCTTACACCAAACAATTCATAATTTCCAAGTCATGGAAGAAGCCCAAGTATCCATCTAAACTGTGGTATATGTATACCATGGAATATTATTCAGCCATAAAAAATATGCAACTTTACCTATTTTATGTTTACATTGGATGGAACTGGAATATATTCTTAGTAAAGTATCTCAAGAATAGGGGAAAAAGTATCCAATGTACTCAGTACTATTATGAAACCAATATATATCACCCATACTTTCATACAAAAGATAAAACAAGAAACATTTAAAAAAATTTTTAAAGAAATGGAATGATCACTGAGAATATCTAAATGATAATATGCATGATAGAAGATTAGTCAAATATGTTAAGTTTTAGGACTAGAGTAAATAAATGAATATAGGAGGAAGGAAAAGCATGTTAAAATATAAAGTATTAGAGCTTTCTGAATCAACTAAACATATCTCAGTTGATACCTGGCCATATTAGATAATGGATGTGAACTGTGATGTCTGACTAATAAGTTTGTGAACTCATCCTAAAAAATGTACTACATACCTCATTGCTGAATATCACTGTGGTCACTGAAGTATTCCCTTTGCAATGCTATGCACTGATACTAGTACCTCATCCATTCTTCACAGCAGTTTTGGAACTCTTTTACTGGAAGGACCGCCAGAGCTGTGTGGTATTACCCTTGATGTCCTAAATGCCAGCAAAATGTCTTCAATGTTTCCTTTATTTTGGGGTAAAGGAAAAAGTCATTGGGGGCAAAATGAGGTGAGTAGAAAGGTTTTCAAATATACTTGGTTTTGTTGTTGTTTTTGTTTGTTGGTTGGTTTTGAGACAGAGTCTTACTATGTCCCCCTCGGTAGAGTGTCATGGTATTATAGCTCACAGACATCTCAAACATTTGGGCTTAAGCGATTCTCTTGACTCAGCCTCCCAAGTAGCTGGGACTACAGGCACCCACCATAACGTCTGGCTATTTTTTCTTAGAGTGGTCATTGTTGTTTAGCAGGCCCAGGCCAGGTTTGAACCCACCAGTCCTGGTGTATGTGGCTGACGCCCTAACAACTGAGCAATTCAATACATTTGTTATTGGCTAAAAACTCCATTACAGAAAGTGCCACATGAAGCTGGTGCATTGTCCTGATGTAAGGGCCATGAGTTATTGGCAAAAAGTACAGGTCACTTTCATCTAACTTTTTCATTCAGCCTTTTCAGCACTTCCAGATGTAAACTTGGTGAACTACCCAGTTGGCACAAAGTCATAATGAACAATCCCTGTGATACAAAAACCTGCAGCGCCTGTGGCTCAAGGAGTAGGGTGCCGGTCCCATATGCCAGAGGTGGCGGGTTCAAACCCAGCCCTGGCCAAAAAATCACAAAAAAAAAAAAAAAACCTTTAGCAATACTGTTTTGGCTCTTGATTTGGACTGACAGAACATACTTTTGTTCATGAAGAATTGGCTGACTTCTACTGTGCACTTTGATGTTTCAGGGCCATATTGATATATCCATGTTTCCTTGTCAGCGATGACATGGCCCAAAACAACATATTGGTTTTCCAAAAGAGGTCTTGGCAAATTTCAACTCCTCTCCTTTGATTTTGTTCATCAGTGAACTTCTTTGGGATCATTTCTGCACACACAAAAAATGTCATGCCAAGATCTTCTGTTATGATTTGCCTGGTTTGTTATGCTTCTCACAGTCAGCCACCAACTTTGAGGCACAATTTGATAAATTTTTGCAATTTTTTAATCAGTTCTGCTCATTGCTGGCCGCCCTGACCTCTCTTCATCAATGACACTTTCTCTCCCTTCAAGAAAAAATGTTTAGTACATTTGTACACTGCTATTTTCTTCATGGGATTATTTCCATAAAGTTGGACTAACATGCCCCTGATTTCACTTCCATTCTTGCCAAAATTTAAAAGGATTTTAAGGTTTGTTCATTGCTTTAATTGAAACTCCAATATTCTTGCAGTGGCACACAAAGAAAATGCAACAACAATAATGAACGCCACTCTACAAGACACTGCTACATGTTGACAGGAACACAGCTGTGAGACACTGATATACCAAGGTTACTGAGTTTTTACCGAGTGTTTTTTACAGTGCTGCCAATGGAAGCTCACAAAGGCAAGTTCATGACTTTAATTGTCAGACCTCGTAAATCCAAGCATTTGATCACTTTCAGAGAAACACTGCTAAGAATTTATACTTTTACAATTCATGGCCCTCTCACTATGATAAGAACTAAACTATGGCAAGGTATCTGTCATTGCTCTGAGAAATGAAGTTCTATAAAAAGGAAAATAGCTCAAAAAATGCACAAGAGATCTTTCCACAAAATCTGCCAGACCCCACATTTTATCTTAAACTTAAATAAGGAAGAATGATATAAAGAATAGATTGTCATAACTTTTCAAATATAACAAAATTAAAATCCAACAAAATCAAAATTATTAACATATTGTCTTATTTTAGAATAGTTTATCTTCTAACACATAGAATAGTGGAAGAGAGTCTATCCCATTTTCAATAAGGTTAGGCCTTTCTTTCTCTTGCTTCCTTATTTTCATTAAATTATTCTTTCTTTATTGCATACTTGGCTTCAAGTTTAACACTGCATATAGAATACAGTAGTCAATAAATGTTTCTAAAACTAGGGAGTTCTTAACCAGCCTTGAATTTGACCTATCACTGCTAATGTGTTAGGCCATTCCTGTTGATCTGTCAAAATACTATAAACTAGTAGTTTATAGAGGACAGAAATTTATTTCTCACACTTCTGGAGGATAGGATGTGTAAAATCAAGGCGACAGCAAATTTGATGTCTGGTTAGGGATGCATTCCTTATAGATGGCACCTGTTCGCTGTGTCTTCACATAACAGAAGGGGCAAACAAGCTCCCCTGGGCCTCTTATATTAGGGTGTTAATTTCATTCATGAAGGTAGAGCCCTTATCACTTAATCACCTCCCAAAGGCTCTAACTCTTCATACTATCAGTTTGGGGGTTAGGTTTTAACATACAAGTTTTGGACAGACACAAACGTTCAAATCATAGTAGCTACCAAGGGACAGTTTGGGGATTGGCACTCTAATCCTCTCCCATGACATAATCTTTATGTATTAGGATGCTATTTGAACTCCTTTTCAAAAACACACAAAAAACTCCCTATGGCAACAAAAAAGCATATGACCATTTGTGCATCAAAACATAAGCTTCTTGATTGCAGCTGTTACTGTGCCTTTTAAATGCCCTGGGACACTGAGCAGCTCTCTTTATTGCGTACTGTGGCCCAAGTCCATCTGTTCCTAGAGACAATAGCAACCTGTCCTAAATTAAAACTCACTCTGATTAGCGGGCTAGGTACAAGGTGTGAATCTGTGGGAGAAATCCTAGAGACCATCACTACTTAGAATAGACATTTTTTATTCCTTCCTCACTGCACTTTTTCTGAAAGAAATAAAAAGCCTTTTAAATATGCAGACAATGTCCATAGCCTGTAATGAAAAGACTGTTTAGGTCTCAAAAAGAGAAGAACAGTGATTTCTCATCCAAGTGTTTCACTCCTGGTAGTATTAAGAATAGGAAAAAAACTTAAAATAAAAATTGAAGAAAAGCCTACTCTTTTTTTTTTAATATATATTTGGCCATAATCTGAGTATAAGATTCAAAAGAGCTAGAAAGAAAGGACAATAAGTCATTCAGAAAGCTCTTCAAAAATTCAACCAGCTCTACTTAAGAGAAGAAAAAGTCATCCACACCTAAAGCTCTCGAATGAAACACCACTAAGCTATAATGACACCACATAGCACGTGCTAAAAGCAAGGACCTAAGACAGCCTCACTTGAGAAAGTGAGGAAATTGCTTCTGGAACATACAGGACTCATTCCTGGGTATCATACTTTTTCTCCTCAAAGAAACTCATGTTTATCCTCGAAGCAGAGCCTTCACTTCAGTCTGTCTGGAGCATCCTGCCCTCAACTAGTTAAATATTTCCACCAACATTTTTCTTATTAGTAAAGCCCTGCTTAACTGTGGAAATTGGATAGGGTATCCTAGTCACTGAGATCAGTAGAAGAATTTAATCAATTTTTAAACAATAAATCAACTTTTTGTGCCCTTTGTAATCTGGACATAATACATTGCAATTCAAAGCCATTGCACTACATTTATCTTTAATGAATAATAAATGGTACATTGCTATTGACTGAACAACTGATTAAATATTCCATCAGTAGCAGAACACAGAAATATTTTTAATTATTAATAAGCCACAAGCTTTCCTTGTCAGGTACAATCATCTTTTGGTGGGAACAACTTATTTACTTTTTTATTATCTTGGATAAATGCAATCAAATGTCATTTCAAACCACTTCTGGTCATTCTGCAACATAGGAATTATGATTTCTATCTTAACTTCTTACCACTTTAAAGGGCAATAGATTTCACAAAAGAATAATTTATGTGAAAAAGGTGTATACTTCTGTAAAAATTCAAGAAAGAGTGTTGAAAAAAAAATTATGCTCTTAGATTTCCCTATACTGACTTAAAGAATAAATGTAATAAAGAACTTATGAAATGTTATGTGACCTTAAATACATAAAATTGTCAAGACTTTAAAGAATAGACTAATCATATGCATAGAAAAGTTTATCCTTGTCCATAAAGAGAGAAATTAAAATTATGTATAAATATGGTGGCAAGTTTTTAAATGGATTAAGAGAGGGAAAAAGTATAAAAAGAAAATATTGGAAAAGCTATACAAAAATAACATAACCACTGTATGTTCTTTCCAAAATTCACAATTCTGATTGTGGTGGTATTAAGAGGTAGTATTCTCTGGGAAGCTGAGGCAGGTGGATTGCTTGAGCTGACCCTGTCTCTAATAATAGCCAGGCGTTGTGGTGGGCTCCTATAGTTCCAGCTACTCAGGAGGTGGAGGCAAGAGGATCGCTTGAGCCCAAGAGTTTGAGGTTGCTGTGAGCTATGACGCTACAGCACTCTACCAAGGGCAACGAAGTAAGACTTTGTCTCAAAACAAAAAAAAAAAGAAAGAAAGAAAGAAAGAAAAGAAAACAAAATAGAGGTAGCATTAAGAGGTGGAGACTTTGGGGGAAATGATTAAGTCATAACAGCTCTGCCCTTTTCCCCTTCTGCCTCCACCAGCCAGTTGAGGATCACTGCTGGGTCCCTCGGGAGGACAGCCATAGAGCACCATCTTGGAAGCAGAGGCAGGGAGAGGAATCTTCACCAGACCCTAAACCATCCAGCTGGTGATCTCAGATATTTCTATGCTTCAAAACTATGCGAAACTTATTTCTATTATTTACAAATTACCCACTCTGTGGTATTTGTTGTAACAGCACAAATGAATTAAGACATCAACCAAACAGGTAAGGATAATCATTTCCTAGGGTAAAGGCCACAGAGCTCAGTCACAACAGTGAGGAGGACAGTTCTGGAGACATTTATTTGACACATATTTTAAGAATTCTATTGGACAATTAAGAACTTAGAAATCCAAGGTCCTATGCTAAGAACTTTGTGGTCTACAAGGATGAAGCAAAGAGAGAGCCTGCCCTCAAAGTTTTACAGTGATCTCAAAAAAGAAAAAAGGAAAGATTTAAATTATGAAATACATCATTAATATTATGTTTATGTCTCTGGAATCTAACACAATTCCTGGCACAATAAGAAAAAATGTAAGCTAATATGTTACTAAGTATCTACTTTATATTTCATCAAAATACCAGCTATGCAAAGATAAATAAAGCATTGTCCTTGATCAGCTCATAGTATAATGGAGGAATGAGGTAGTAAATATTTGGTGGATTAGGATGAAAAAGGTTTGATCACTGTCTACAGAAAAATCTAAATCTGAAGAATTTTTAAATGAAAAAATACCACCAAAGTCATGCGACATTGCAGAGAGATGGTATAATGACTGAGTAACCACATAGCATCCATTAATCATCATGCAGTTTGGCTCCCAGTGACAACAAACCTGACTAAGAGGGCTATAAACTAAGGGTTTCTTTTCTTCATCTAATAAAAACATTGGAAGTTTGACGGTTGCTGCCAAAGGTCCATTGGTTCAACGAGCGTGGAGCCTCCAGTGGCCTGTGATTTGTCTGGCCTTTCCCTTATGATTGAAAATGATTGCAGCAGCTCTAATTATCTCACCTTCACACTGCAGTCAAGGCAGGAAGCTGAGACTGGTTCAAAATACAGAAAAGCATCTTTCTCCTCATGTTCTTTGAATAAAAGTCTTTCTCAGTCCAGCCCCCCATCAGAACTCTATTATGACTCATCGGTCAGAATTTGGCTACATGTCTTTATACCGGTCACCCAGCCTATGGCTTCTGCAAAAACTATCAGGGTACTGTTTTAGGAAAGAAGACAGAAGACAGAGACACACTTTGCTGTGAAACAAATAATGCCCGACACAGATCCTTAGGAAAAGGAAAAGGGACCGTGTACAGAAACAAATGAGGCTGTACTATCTGGTAACTATCAACTTGAAAGTGGCAAGTGTGAGTATGAAGGAGGAGTACAATGGATCAGGGGTCCACGCCCGAAGGCACCTGCAATGTGCTAGGGTCAGTATTTGAAGGGCATTTAACTATTCAAAAAGGAAAAAGAAGAATAAGATGGGAAACCATTAGGCAGATAGTGTACTTTGAGTCAACTGGTATTTATTAAGCAAACAGTACTGGTAAAGCTTTTGGCTAGGCATTGAGTTCCAGTTAAAATTTATAGAAAAATTAAGTATATAAACAAAACATATGTAGCCCCTAATATATCAGAGTGTAAAAGAGAAAATTAAAAGAAAATCATGCACATAAAAATATTTTTCTTTTCCTCTAGTAGTTTGGCTTTTTTGCTGCTTTTGATTTCCTAAAACTCAGTGTATATTGGAAAGCATGTATCTGAATTTGACACGTAGTATTATTTAAAGGTGGCTAAATAGTTCCCGATATAATAAAAATTGAGGAGGCAGGTTTCTGAATTGCCATAGCATAATCAATGCTCCTCAACTAGCTGCCCAGCATCCCGTACAACAAGTGCTGAGGGAGCTGATACACTGTTTACCCCAACCCCTGGAGCAGCCAGGCGGGGCCAAGGGCTAATCACTACCAGAAGACTCTTCTGTTTGACTCATTGTACTTTATGTATGTTATTACCTTTAACACTTTGTGATGAGAAGAGTTAGATAACCCTGGTATAAGAGACAGTCTGATTTTGTCCATGCAAAACTTCTGACAGGATCACTAACTCTATAGCTTGCATGTAACTAGAAAACAGAGAAATGCTCATTAAGGGTCAACATCCATTCATTCACCAGGACACGTACTCTCCCCAAAACATTGCTTTCCTTTTGTTTTAAAAAAGATACCAAAGATAGATTCTCTAATAATGTAATTGAAATCAAGATGAGGCAATGTTCTCTAAATTCTAGCATAATAATTTAACGTAAATTAACTGAACCAATTTGAGAAGTGGCACTCATGAATTTTTCAATCAACAGTTTATGAGTGCCTAAAATATCTTGGTCATTATGCCAAGATCTTGACGTATAAACCATGTTATCTTTACCAAGTGTCTTCATAGAGGAAGTGACATTTGAGTGGAGTTCATTTCTGTTTTGTGGAATCGGGAAGACAGTTCAGGCTGTAATTCTTTCACCAGTCAGGATGTTTGCCTTCCACAGGAAGAAGGTGGTTACCAGAACCTGCTGGATATCAGAGCCAGTGGGCTAAGATAACATCTAGCCAGAATGAGAAGTTACAAAGAAAAGTCTATTGCATAGTTAGGGTATTAAATTTTCTCTTTCCATAAGTAACTCTTAGGAATAGTATTAAAAAACTGGAGGGCTGTGTCACTACGGGGACTACCAGGAGGTCTAGCCTGCCCACATCCCATGGGCTGCATGCAGATTATGTGAGGCCTTTTTCCTTGAACCACCCAGTAAATAAGTTCCAGACCGCTGCTCCAGTGGCAGCTCCTCAGTAGAAATTTAGGTGACCCATGATGTGGCCTGCCAAGAAATGACTGAGAAGACAAGAAACAAGATTTGTGTCTCTCTAGGGCTTCATCTATAAGCTGGTTTAGCAAATACAGAAAGAATGCACCAATCAGGAGTGAGAGAGCTCAGTGGCAGACATGACATCAGAATTAGACAGGGAAATAAAAGTTTCATTTACAATGACTTTTCTATTTTACCAAAAGTTGAACTGAATCTGTACAATTAACCTCTTTTTCCTAAGATGGCTAAAATCCGTTGTCCCTCCCAAAGGAAAAGACCTTCCTACCTCATAATGGATGCCCTAATTCCATCCATTTGGAGCAAGTGAATCAGACTGACTCGATTTTGTTAAAAGCTTGCCAACCCCTCTTTTGTAACAAAAATAGCCCCCTGAGCAAGCAGCAACCCTGCAAAAATGGAAAGGAAATTTGGCTGAGAGCTGCAGAATTCTTTGACAACTGAAAAAAAAAAAAAAAACAAAAAACAAACTTGTGGAAGCCACAATCCTGTCACAAGTCTGTCTGGTCTGTCCGTGAGCAGTTTTTAGACTTCCGTAAAACCCCAGACCCCTTCCCCATGGTTCCAACCTTGCAGATACTGGCTTCTGTACAAGTCTGCTTATGCTAGGGCTTCCACCCCCCACTTGAAGTGTCATATAAAAACCTTGCACTCTGCTTCAAGGGGGTAAGACTTTGTGATGTGCGCCTGCTCTTGACTGGCAGGCCTAATAAAGGACCCTTGCTTTAATTTGAACTCAGTGTGCTAGTGTTTCTCTATAATTCCACTCGTGGCGGGAACAACAATAAGAGATGAAAATAGGGCTCCAAGGCTAACAGAGTAGGATAAGGATTTGTGCAAGGAAAGAGCCTGAGCAATGGCTGTGGATGCAGCATTTCTGGTAGGCTTGGGGTATACATACAGACACACACGTTCACAATACCTTTCAAAGTTAGATTCAGTTGTGAATTTAACCAAGTATGCAAAATGTTTGGAAGCAAATAGAGTATAAAGGCAGGAAAGAAATGGAACAAGCAAGTCTTTCAGGAAAACTTTCATTGTTTCCTAAAGTTCCCCCCCCAAAAAAACAGGCAGCTGCCAGTGGCACTGTCAAGAAAAGGTAATGTCTTACCACTCCTGGATTGTCCAGTACTTACTGTGGCCCTGTCCTTCTCTACATAGGGATGAAATCACAGTTCTAGAAAATAAGTGGTGATTTAGAGCAGTGGCTATACTAACCTCTAGTAGCTGTGTATGCTTTTTAACCTACATGCGCCTCAGTTTCTTAATCCATAAGATAGGGAAGTCAACATTATAGCTGCCTCACTCTTTTTAAAACTGAAACCACTTAGCTTACCTTGTTTTGTTCTCCATTGTTAATTTCTTTTGCAGAGACAGAGTCTTACTTTATCGCCCTTGGTAGAGTACGGTGGTGTCACACAACTCATAGCAACCTCCAAGTCCTAGTCTTAGGCGATTCTCTTGCCTCAGCCTCACGAGCAGCTGGGACTACAGGCACCTGCCACACGTCCTTATAATTTTTGTTGCAGTTTGGCAGGGGCTGGGTTTGAACCCGCCACCCTCAGTGTATGGGGCTGGCGCCCTACTCACTGAACCACAGGCACCACCCAGTTTTTTTCATTCTTTCTTTTTTTTTTTTTATAATTAAATCCTAGCTGTGTACATTAATGCATTCAGGGGGTACAATGTGCTGATTTTATATACAATTTGAAATATAAGAAACTGGTTAATATAGCCTTCACACATTTTCTTAATTATTGTGTTACATGTACCTTGTAAAATGCACCATAGGTGTGGTCCCACTGATTACTTGCCATTGTTAATTTCAATTCTGACTTTTTTCTCTTCCATTGAAAAGGCACTTTCACATATTTTGCCACATTGTGGCTCAATATACAGTAGTATATTGTTCTCAGTATATGGATTAGCGATATGCAAGACAGAGTAGAGCTTCCAAAATTATGTACCAACATTATAACCCGCCTGGAGATCTTGTGACTTTTCTGATTCTAATTCAGTAGGTCTGAAGTTGGATCTGAGAATTTGCATTTCTAATGTCCTCTCAGATACCTGAGGCTGCTGACCCAGGGACTATCCTTTGGATATATAAATATTAATATTAATATGAAAAAAAATCTTAATATGAAAAGGAGTATCCACAATTCACTCTTAGGTATTCTGCTAATATGTGCCATTTGTTCCCCATAGCAAACCATTATTCAGTTCACGTATTTATACTTACCTTTTTATTAAAATAATAAGTCTGTACTGTTACTTTAGACCCTATTTGTATTATTGTATTATTAAGTATAAAATATAAGTAGATCATTTTCCTTACATATTGGTAGCTAATGCTATAATGTATGTATGTGATTCTAATATATGTATGTATACTGTATGTAAGTATATTTAATTCTATGGTTCCTATTTCATAAGAAAAGAAGATTTAATTTAAAGGTCATTGTCACGTAAGCATGAGATTTAGGGAAGCCACCATCTCATGTCCTAGTATTTAGCTTTGGTTTTGATTCTCAGATTTGACCTATGCTTACACAGCAGAAAGTTATGTCATTAGAATGCAGTTGTGGTCTCAAAAGTGCCACTCTTCTGTTTGTTCCAAAGTGCAGTTTAGTGCTACAATTGCTGACTTACCTACAAAAATACATTGTTCTCCTGCCAGCATTGCAAATTCTAAAGAGCAATGGGCTGGTGGCGCCAAATTCCATTCTGAATTAGAATTGTCAGCACAGTTCTGATGGCTGAATCTCCGCAACATGACCAAAGGTACGTTTGTGGACAGCTTCGCTGTAAATTAGGGAGCTGTGTAGCATCGGAAGACTAATTCTTAGATTGCAAACTCAGCTTATTAAGTGTGGATGGATGCTTCTGATTTCATGTAGACAGAGTGTCATCATTTTTATTTGTACTTTTTGAAGAGAGAAAAGGCATTTAAAAGCACATTTTAAAAAGTCTTCTGTCACAACCTTTGTTTATCATGATAGAGAGTAAACAATTTCATACATTCTTTTATGCACCATTAACTTAACTGCTACCACTATAAGAAAAATAGATAACGGGTTCATACTTTCTCTGTTCAAAAATTATACAAAATGATGTCAGAGTAATATGTATTTTGTGTAGATTTGCATAATAAAAAGAGCTAACTACATACACATTGATTTTAATTTTATCACAGCATACAGCAGGTTTTACCAATATTCAATCATTCTAAGATTAATCTATCTGTGTTGATTAATTTTCAGAGTTCTATTATTTACAAAACTAACTTAGCTATTGAATGTATTTTTTCTAAATCCGCTACTTAGTGCCTATTGCTATGTTGTATATTATTTCAAAGAAAAGGCCATCCACATTCTCCTAATTTTAATGTGGAACTACTTTCCCACATCATATATCATCATGCCTTTCAAATCCTCTCTAAAAGGTAATTTTTATTTTACCGCTAGCTGTAATGCTTTTTTTCTGCCATCCATAATTTCCTCATCATTTAAAAAATATTTTAATTAATATTTTTATTTTGACATAGTTACAGATTCACATCCAGCTTGTGAAATAAGACAGAGTGATCTCACATACATTTTGCCAAGTTCTCCCAGTGGAAACATATTGCAAAACTATAGGAAAATATCACAGTGAAGATAATTACATTGATAAAGCCAAAATGTAGGAAATTCCCACCACCACAAGGATCTTTTATGTTGCCTTTTATAGCCATAATCACTTTCATCTCCTCCTCCTTTTTAAGCCTAGAAATCACTCAAGTGTTCTTTATATCTATAATTTTGTCATTTCAAGAATGTTATACAAATGAAATATATATAATATATACTGTATATAACATACACATAGTATATAGTGGGGATTGGCTTTTTTCACTCAAAATAATTCTCTAAAGATGCAATACAAGTTATGTGAATCAATGCTTTGTTGTTTACATTGAGGGTAGTACCCTTGGTATAAAGAATAGCACCTCTATAGTTGACCACCTCCCTACATTGACCATCTCCTTAAATTGACCTGATTTTCATAGACTAGACATGTATGACACGTATGTCTCAATACAGAAGGCCTAATTCCTTATGTTGATGACCTCTGCATGTTGGCCAGTTTTTAAAAGTCCCTTGGGTGGTCAACTTATAGAGGTTCTACTGTATTTCTACAATACCACAGGCTGTTTAGCTTTTTGCCAGTTAAAGGCCTTTTGGTTATTTCTATTTAAAGCTACTGTGAATAAAGCTTCTGTGAACATTTATAGATAGGTTTTTGTATACATCTAAGCTTCTAACAATTAAGGTCACAAGTCTGACAAGTTCACAGACTTGGCACCACATGCTTATGTTGGAAGCTTAGCAAGTTTTCATAATCTTGGTATATGGTGTCTCATAACTGTGTCGATATATGGTGGTGTCTCGCTGAGCAGTGTTCATTATTGTTCCTGCGTATTTTTTTGTGCTGTAGTGAGAATGCTGGAGTTTGAATTAGAGTAACAAACAACCATTTGTAAATTTCTTGGTAAGTTGGCAAGAATGGAAGTGAAATCAGGGATACATTAGTCCAAATTTATGAGGATAATGCCATCAAGAAAACAGCAGTGTATAAATGGATTAAATGGTTTTCTGAGGGTGGAGTGTCACTGATGAAGAGAGTTCTGGACAGCCAGTAATGAGCTGAATTGATGAAAACATTGCCAAAATTCATTGAACTCTGTGTCAAAATTATTGGCTGACTATGAGAAGCAGTCCAAGTAAACATAGATAGAGAAACAAGAAAATCTTGGCCAACAACTAACTCATGGCTCTTGCATCACAACAATGCACAGGCTCACATGGCACTATCTGTGAGAGATTTTTTTAGCCAGTAAACACATACTGTATTGAAACACCCTTCCTACTTAACTGATCTGGCCCCTAATCACTATCTTCTTTATCCAAAGGTAAAGAGAATATTGAAAGGAAGACATTTTGGTGACATCTAGGACATCAAGAGTAATACAACCAGAGCTCTGATGGTCAGTTCAGAAAAAGAATTCAAAACTGCTTTAAAGGGTGGAATATTTACATTTCCTTGATTAGTAACAACATTAAACAATTTTTCATCTATCTGTTGGGCATATTCTGTTTCATGTATCTGTTGTGTATATTCTCTTGAGAAATTTTTATTCAGGTCCCTTGCCCATTTTTAATATTTTTCATTCTATTGAGTTGTTTATATTTGGAAATAAATCCCTTATTAAATGTATAGTTCGCAAATATTTTCTCCCAATCTATAGGTTGTCTGTGAAAAATGTTTTGCTGTGTAGCAGCTTTTTAGTGTGGAGTTACAAATGTAATTCCATTTGTCTGTATTTGCATTTATTGCCTGTATTAAAATACTTTTGAATTCAAATAAAAAAATACATTAGATAAATGTCATGTAGCTTTTCCTTTATGCTTTATTCTAGTAGGTCTAGTGTTTCTGGCCTTACTTTTAAGTGTTTAATGCATTTTGAGTCATTTTTTATCCTGAAACTTTACTGTTAATAGTTTATTAGCCCTAGTAATGTAGTCTATGCACAAGATCATGTTGTCAGCAAACAGAGACAATTTAACTTCTTCCTTTTCCATTTGAATGCCTTTTATTTTTCTTCCCTCATTGCTCTGGCAAGAATTTCCAAAACCATGTTGAATAGAAATGATGAGAGAGCAAATCCTTGTCTTATTCCAAATGTTAAAGAAAAGACTTTCAATTTTTGGCATTAAGCTCATGAAGTACAATGTTAGTTATGAGTTTCTCCTATATGGGCGTTATTATGTTAAGGAACATTCACTCTATACCTAATCTACTCAGAGTTTATAACATGAAAGGATATTAAATTGTGTTAAATGCTATGTCTAATGGGATGATCATATGGTTTTTATCCTTCATTCTGTTAATGTGATGTATCTGCAGGATTTGTAGTCATATACTTTACTCCATTCATGATATTGGCAATTTGTGTCTTTAAAAAGATTTTTTTTCTTTGCTACTCTTATTAGGGATTCATCAATTTTATTAATTTTTTTAAAATGAACTCGCTCTATGCTTCACTGATTTCGTGTATTTCTTCAATTTGTTTTTTTTTATAGTTTTGTTTTTCATTGTGATAAAAATATATATGACATAAACTTTATCATTTTAAGCATTCATAAGAATAGAGTTCATGGTACTAAGTACATTAACATAGTTGTACAAGCGTCATCAACATCCATCCAAAGAAATTTTTCATCTTGCCAAACTGAAACTTCATACCCTTTAAATAATAACTTCTTATTTTACCTTCTCCAGATCTTAAAAACTACCATATTACCTTTGGTCTCTATGGATTTGGCTAGTCCATGTTCACGAATGGACCCATGCAATATTTGCCCTTTGTGACTGGCTATGTTCACTCAGCACAACATCAAAAGTCTCATCCATGTTGTAACGTGTCAGAATTTTCAACTTCCTTGAATTCTGTTCTTGTCTTTATTATTCTTTCTGCTTTCTCTGTGTTTATTTTCTTTTTCTCTTTCTGGGTTCTGTGGAGAGGCTTAGATTATTGATGTAAGTCATGTTTTTATTCTTTTCTGGTATAAGCACTTATTGTTATATAACATAAGCATGTAGAGCTCTTAGCACTCATAATTCCCCAATTTTGATATGTTGTATTTTCAGTTTTATTTACTTAAGTGTATTTTAAAATTTTCCCTTGACACTTTCATTTGATTCATAGATTATTTAAGTGTATGCTTCAAATCCTAAGTGCTGGGAGAAATTCCCATTATTTTTGTATTATTGATTTCAAGTTTTGTGGTAAGAGAATATTTTATGATTTAATATTTTTAACTTGTCAAGATTGTTGTTTTGCTTTGGGGTCAGGGGATAGTCTATCTTAGTATATGGACCATGGGTTTTTGAAAAGAAACTTTATGTCACTACTGTTGAATGAGTTTTCTGTAAATTTTGATTAGATCCAGAAGTTTGATGGATTTTCTATACTTTGTTTTTCTGCTTAGTTTTTCTATCAATTATTACTGGCATGGTATTGAAGCCTTCAACCATAATTGTGGATTTTACTATTTCTCTTTTAGGTTTAAACATTAGTGCTTCATAAATTTTGCAGCTTTATTGTTTGGTTCAGACACATTTGGAATATTACTTTTATAGTAGATTTATCCCTTTATCATTATGTGATGTCCTTTCAATATCTGGTAATTTTCTTTGCTCTAATGTTACTTTATCTGATATTATTATGGCCTTTCTTATTTTCTTTTGATTAGTATTTGCATGACATATATTCTCCCATCTTATTATTTCATGTATATTATCTTATTTTGTATGAGTTTCTGGTACACAATATAATGTTGGGTTTAGTTTTGTTAGCAGAGTGTGACAATCTATATTTCTATTACTATATTTTTATCATTGACATTGCATGTAATTATTGATAATATCAGAGCTTAAGACTCCTACTTTTTGATTAGTTTGGTTGTTCCTCTGTTTTATTTCTTCTGCCTTTGGGTTACTTGAACATTTACTAATGTTCCATATTGCTTTTATATGGGACTTTTAGTGTATTTTTCTATCTAGATTTATTAGTCATTGTTCTTAGAATTACATTATAGGTATGCAAATTATCACAGATTTTTGGTATTAATATTTTTTCCAGTCAAGTGAACTATGGAAATCAGAAATCTGACACACCTTTATATACCTTTACATTTTCTATTTATAATTGTCTTATTTTTCTACCCACATTGAGAACAACAATAGAAAGTGTTTTAATTTTTGTTTCAAGTACCAAACATAACATAGAAAAGAGAAGAAACGTGTGGTACTTACTCATATTTTTCTTTTCTTTCTTTTTAATGTTTCAAGCTTCTTTACTCTCTCATTCCCTTTATGTTTAGAAAACATTTTTAGTTTTTCTTAAACATAGGCCTTTATGATAAATTACCCTAGTTTTTTCTTCATCTGAGAATGTTTTGATTTCCTTTTCATTCTGGAAGGATATTTTTGCTGGATATAAAATTCTAGGTTGACAATTCTTTTCTTTGAGCACATGAAAAATATTATATCACTTTCATTTGGGGCCCCCATGGTTTATGGTGAGAAATCCACTGTAAAATTTATTAAAATTGTTTGTTAATTGGTTTTTCTGGATATCATTCCTGTCTTACAGCTTTAAAAATTTTGTTGTTTTATTGTTCAGATTTTTATCTCTTTAGTATCTTGGTATGAATAACTTTGGGCGTATCAGCCATGAAGTGTTCTTGGCTTTTTAAATCTAGGTATACATCAAATAGTTGGGTGTTGTGGCAGGCACCTGTAGTCCCAGCTACTTGGGAGGCTGAGGCAAGAGAATGGCTTAAGCCCAAGAGTTTGCGGTTGCTGTAAGCTGTGACACCATGGCACTCTACCAAGGGCAACACATTGGGACTCTGTCTCAAAAAAAAATCTAGGTATACATCTTTAACTTAATTCCAGGAAGTTTGCAACTATTATCTATCCAAATACTTTTTCAATTTACTCCATCATTTTTTTGTAAAACTTCAATGATACAAAACTTGGATCTTTTGTTATAGTGCTACATGTCTTAGGCTCTACTTCTCCTTTATGTTATTATTTTCTACCTTTTTTAAAAAAGGTTAATTTTTATTGCTGTATCTTCATGTTCACTGATTTTCTCTTTTTCATCCTATTCTGCTTTTATTCTTATTCATAAATTTATTTATCGTGCTTTTAACTCATATTTTTGTAGATAATTTCCATTTTTCCATTTGCTTCAAGCATGCTAATTACAGCTCATCCTGCATTGTATTATGTAAACAAGTTAAAATAGTCCCAGTACAGTGGCATTATGTTGTTTACTTTTTTTTTTTTTTTTTTGCGTTTTTTGGCTGGGGCTGGGTTTGATCCCACCACCTCTGGCATATGGGGCCGGTGCCCTACTCCTTTCAGCCACAGGCACCGCCCTATGTGTTGTTTACTTTTTAACAGTAGGCTGGTACCTGTTCATTCACTCAAAAGATTACCAGGGCAAAAATTAAATTTCTACACATTCAATTGGTTTAAGAATTGTCAAAATAAGTATCTTTCAGTCATCTATAGCCTTCCTGCTTTGCACACCCCTTAAAGTGCACTGACTTCTTCTGACATTGCTCTGAGAGAGGGAGGGATCATACTGAAGGGGAAATAAAAGCCAAGATTCCCAATTCAGCTTCTGTTGACAATGGAAGAGCAGCATCTTCTTACTACTGGGTGAATTCAGAGTTCTGGTTCCCAGATATATTTCTTCTTAAAGGACTGTGCTTGGAAGAGGAATGAATCCCATAATACTGCTACCTTTGAAGCATTCACTGGCACTATTACAGCAGCCTTTTTACTGCTGAAAAATAACAAAGGTCCTGACTAGGTTTTCTTTGATACCAGCTTAGTAGAGGCAGTGTGGATAGAATGTCACTGCTTTCTACTTCACCTTCTCTGACACTCCTTGGTGGCTAGTTTAGGGTACTTTGTTACATTACGATGAAGATGAATCTATCTCTAGGCTCACCTCTCAAACTTTGCTGGTGTGGCTGAAGGGGACACCACAATTTCATCTTTGTCATTTAATTGGAATGTAATACCTATTGTCTTAAAGATCTGTCTTACTAACATGGTTTTGAAGAGCATTTTTAAAGGCAGCTGTTAATGTTTTTGAGTTGCTGACTTATTCACTTTTAATTCTAGAGTATATGAGAAAGAAAGAAAACCTGATGAACTTACTACCAAGCTATTTCTTGGGGGGCCTAAGGACTCTAACTTGTCTGCCACCTTCTCCTTACTTTTTGGACTATTATTATTATTATGATTGCTTTATATGTAATTTCCAGGGTTTTTAATAATATATAGTGAGAGGCATATGGAAAAATACGTTTATTTTATCTCTTAAAATTCTCTGAACCCAAGTTTCTGTTTTCTTTGTCTTTCAAAATTTTATCTTTGTGAACCTTCCCAATCACTTCATTTCCTATGAGGATGATGTTCCTTTCTTGGTTGGTTTCTGGTCACTTTTATTGTCGTTATTTTCCTTTCACGACTGTCTCCATAAGAGACACTATTAAAATCCTAGGGGCACATGCTTTCTCTTATTCTTTTCTATGTTTTTCTGTGGCCAGCATAATAGTTACATTTAGTAGCCTATGTTGTTAAATTAATGAAAACGTTGGCCAAATTATTTTAATAAAGGCATTTGTTCTGTGAAGTTTGGATATAGTTAAGGGGCTGCACTTAAGGATCTGGAAGGCACATGTGGTCAAAAGGGTACAGGTCCCCACCCCTGGATCATTATTTTAGGATTCATGTCTTACCTCTTGAAGAAATCTATGAAATCTCTAAACTGATACAATGTCCTAAAAAATGCTCTTACACTGTCCCTTACCATATTATCATTTGATTTCGCTCCCCTACTATGTAGTAAGGACCATATATTTGACTCTTGAATTTCTAATGGAAAGCATTGGTGATAGCTTATATGCTGTATGAAATCAGGGACTATATTGGTTTTAACTTATAGTTTACAGGTATTTATGGAACTTATTACATTTCTCAATTATTAGTAGATATTAAAAGATTGTTAAATGAATTTTAAAAATTAATAAAAGGATAATAGGAAGTCAGCATGTTGTAACTGCACATATCTGCTGCATATGTTACATGAAAAAAATTAACCTATTTACCTTCCCAAAATGTTAAATTTATCTCTTTGGATTCCAAAATGTATAAATTACATGTATTTCTAACTATCATTAACATAACTTTTGCTTCATAAACCTTTTTTTCACGAACTAATTCACAAATTTAGTGATGAATGTGTTTGTGCATTATCTACACAGGCTTTGTCCAAATACCTTAAAAAATTTATTGTGTATCTGTAATAGTTTATGAGACAGCAAGAAATGGAATAGGAAGGGAGATAGCTTTTTCACGTGCTAAGTGTCAGTAAACTGCACCTGAGGGGCTCTACTGTAAGGCAGTCTGGAGCTATGGCTTTGATTCCCAGCCCATACATGGTCAGACTTATTGCTATTCCCTTAATAACCCAATAGCACTTCCTAAATGATTTCTTAGTATTGTATTTCCAAGTCTAAAATGCATCTATAAAGCTCAAAAACTTAAGTCAGTAAAAATCTTTGAGTAATTTTTTATGTTGTAGAATTCCCATATAAACACTCATTTAATTAACTTATTGTTAAATTATTTCATCCCTTCTTTGTATGCCAGTTTGCTAAGTGTGCCTGAAAGTGAGGCAGATGAAAATAGCTGTAAGGCAAAAATATTTCTTCTTTACATGCTGCTCCAATGAGAGAAAATGAATGGCAAAATGTTAGAAGAGAGAAAAAAGATCCTCTGAAATCACAATGTCACAAAAATAGAGATAGATTCTGATCTCCTAACATAATCCACTGACAGTCATTCTATTATATGAAATTGAGGTTAGGCCTTGGTATTTGACATATGCTCTGGAGGTTATATTTTAGAAGCTTTATCTTACACTCATAGGATGGGAGAAATATAGATATTTTGATATTGCCATCATCGTTAAGAGGCAGATGTCCTATGGGGTTCCATGATTTAGACTAAATCAATTGTATGCGATAAAATAAAGATGACATTTCCCAAAGAACCATTTATATAGGTGTAATATGGCACACCAAACTTCTAAAAACTCATGTGGAGGAAAGGAGAAAGAAAGAAGAATTCATCTGAAATTTTTATCTCATAAGAGTTGTAAAAGATTTAATGAAGACTATTATTTAGTATTTATTGGAAACTACAGTTATAGCTAGCATTATGTTATAGCTAGCAAAAACATGTAGTCAAGTAGCAACCTTTTCTTAGCCAAAATGTCATGTTGCTTGCTTACTTCTTTTTTCAGTGTATCACAACTGCATCTACTTATCAATATGGATTGGTGACTAATAGGCACTAAAGATTATAACAAATATTCTTCATATGATTCATATTATAACATTACCTTATTTATTTATATCTTCCCATGCAAAAATAAAGGTTGCTTACAAGGATTTAAGTCTTAGGAATAGTACTGCTCAATGTTTCTGAAATATATACAGTATTTACTTACGTAAATTATACAAGAGAAGTGCTGCATTGTTCCCTGAGTCCTGGTGTATCTCTTTTTAGTCTATTTTACTGCAAATACATTTTATATATTTACCTCAAATTGTGATACCTGTTTTTTGTCTTTTTAAAACTTAACATTATATTTTTACCATTTCCCATATTATTAAAACTCTTTAGAAACATTTTATGGGCCTCATTTTCTTAAAAAAACTGTATTAGAGTTCTGATATTTTGAATAGCATTTCACATGAGTTGTTTTGTTAATTAAAATATCAGTGAGCATTTTATATTTGAAATAATCAAAATAAAAATATATCAAATAATATAGATTATGCAGCATATACATTAGTTATTAGTATTAATATGAGAAAGCAAAGGTAAAAAAAGAGCTGTAATTCAGAGATTTTCAGACTAAGATTTTTCTTTTTCTTCAGCAGTCCTAAATTCATTTGAAGTGTTGTTAAAAAGGCAGTAGATAAAATAATTTATTTTCACTCTGATGAGTTCTTAGTAGAAAGGCCGAAAAGTCAAGAACTCTCTGAAATATAATAGAGCCATTTTATTTGTGAGATGACTTCCACTCCAGTGTAGCACTTTATATTACACATTTTGCCAGGGCATTCTTAGGCATGCTGCAATCTACTTTTCTACTAACTGGTTCACTTCTCCAAATAAAATGGGCTACTCATAAGGAAGAATCAGTTTTATTCAGTGATTTTTTACTTAGTACTAAGGCATAAATAGGATCCAGCTTCTCTTGGAGTTCCAAGCCAAGACCTACTATTCTACTTTTATCATGCTAAGATTCTCCAAAATTGAAAAAAAGATCATCAAAAATGAAGGAAAACATTAATAAGAGCTTGTTATTACCATTTTGTAATTTCCCTTTTGTATTATTTAATTTGCTCATGTGTCTGTGGGAAAGAACAAAGGGTGTACCCTTTATTCTAGTTTGCAATGAAGCTTTGCAGGGGCAGCAATGTTCATATGAAGGTAAGAGAGTAGAAACTGATGGCTAAATTAAACAGACAGACTATAAATAGGAAAAGGGGGAAAACAGCAAGTTTAGGTGCTAGGGACTGGAAGTAGAAAATACTTAGAGATGATCTAGGTAAGCGGAAGAAAGGTAAGTCCAAAGGAATTTTTGGAATTTCAGGATAAGTTAATCATGGTAGGTTTGTTCACAGTTCTGTAAGTTTTTACAGGGAGCTATTGAAGGGCTTAATAAGAACAAACCCAAAACATCCTCCAGTTATCCCTGTCTTCACTCTCGGACGAAACTTTGAATAAAATCATCAAAAGGCAGCAAAGGCATTTAGAAAGAAAGAGATTTAATAGTATTAGAAAGAAAGAGATATAACAGTGTTAGACAAACCAACAAAGAGACAAGGAAAAGATGTAATGCCTAACTGTGAGAGAAATCTGAACACATCAGTATGAAATAGAATTTAGGGCACGTTACAGAAATTTGATGTAGTAAAAATACACATAAGAGAATAAAAGTTTAATTGGGTTGCTTCCAACAAATCCTTTACAACTGTATGGATGAATCTCAAAAGTAGTAACATCATGACTATTTAGCACAAAAACTACCATCTACAGAGGACAGAGCAATAATGGATGGGAAGCATTATGCTCCAGTAACGATGAACCAGCAAAGTGATCTTGCAAACAGTAGCAGTTTTCCCTTTCACAAATGCATTTGTCTTCCCCATGTTGGAAATAATATTATAAATAGAATTTAAAAGGTGAAGTGAATAATTTTAATATTATAAATAGAATTTACTTTTTTTCCATAGCAAAACACACAATGCCTTTTTAATCTCTTTCAGTAGAGAGAGACAGAAAAGCTAAGAAGTTAACCTTATGGTAGAGGAGACTACTACTTAAAATTAAAGAAAACATGAATTCAAAATATTGTCCTGCTTCTTTTCAACTTTTTGGCATTCTCTCTTACTTATCTGTCTTACACCTCAGTTTTAAAATCAGGGCTATTGATCAAACAACAAAAGAGTGAAGGCTTTTCTTTAAAGTTGTTATTAAAGTACAATATTTCTAAGGAAAAGTGTACATATCCAAACACACAACTCATCAAATAATTACAAACTGAAAACATCTGCATACCCAGCATTCACAGCAAAGACAAAATCATTACCAGCAACCCAGAAGTATCCTTTCTAATAAATCCCCACTCCAAAGACTGAAGCAGTTGCAGCAAAACGTTGCTGTTTTTCCTCAAAGAAAAAACAGTTTTTATTGTATCCAAACTTTACATGGAAGGGAATCATACATTATGTGCTAAACTTTATTAGGCTTCTTGCGGCTCAAATTATATTTTTGAATTTCTGCATATTATTGCAATTGTGAATGGTTTTAATAGAATTTTTTTGAGGGCAGCCAGCCTGATACAGAGCAAAATGAATTTAAAACGCATTACTGTTGCTATTTGTATTTTTAAAATATGTAAAAGTAAATATGTATTTTTAAAGTAGAAGTAGCAATAGCTCAAGAGTAACCCATGAGACATGTCATTCCATGGAGGACATCCCTGGCTATTACTATAATTTCTAATCAAGAAAGTACAAGTTACTCTCTTACACTCATTGGTCTTTTCTATATCTTCTTTTCAAAAATGCCTATGCAGATCGTTTGCCTATTTTTTAATCAGACTTTCTTCCTATTGAGTGATTGGAGGTACTTATTTCATCCCGTATGAATCCCTGTCAGATGGGGAGTTTGCAAATATTTTCTCCCATTGTGTGAGTTATCTCTTCACTTTCTTGTTCCTTTTGGTGTACAGAAGCTTTTTAGCTTCATGTGGTCCCATTTGTCTATTTCTTCTTTGCTTGCCTGCGCTTTGGGGGTATTACTCAAAAAGTCCCTGCCCAGAACAAAGTTTTGAAGTATTTCCCAATGTTTTCTTTCAGTAATTTCATAGTTTCAGCTCTTAGACTTAAGACTTTAATCTATTTTCATTCTATTTTGTATATTGTGAGAGATGGGGTCGAATTTCATTCTTATACCTACAGAGAGTTCAATTTTCTTAGCACCATTTATTAATGAGATATCATCTCACTCCAGTTAAGATGGCTTTTATTAAAAAAAAATAGGTGATTATTAATGCTGGTGAGGATGTGGAGAAAGGGGAACTCTCGTACACTATTGGTAGGAATGTAAATTAGTGCAACTACCATAAGGAATAGTATGACTTTTTTTTTTTCCTTCGGGGTAGATACCTAGTAATGGGATAGCAGGATCAAATGGAAAGGCTACTTAGTTCTGAGGACTCCCCACACTTCTTTTTATAGAGGCTATAATAGTATGCAGTCTCGTCAATAGTAAAGGACAGTTGTTCCCTTCTTTCTGCATCCATGCCAGCATCTGTTGTTTTAGGATCTTGTGATGTGAGCCATTCTCATTGGGGTTAGGCAATATCTCAGAGTGGTATTGATTTGAACTTCTCTAATAAGTAGAGACAAGGAGCATTTCTTCATGAGTGTGTTGACCATTCATCCATCCCCATGAGAAAAGATTCCGTCCAGTCTCTTGGACGGAAAACCAGTTGTTTGCTGGTTTTCTGTGGATTTGCTTGAGACCTTGCTTGACAAATGCAAGCAATGTGGCCTAATTGTATGTACACTATATTAATCAGAAATAAAACAAACAAACAAAAGAATAGTATGGAAATTTTGGCCCAGCCATCTTTATGTTAGGTATATATCCAAAAGAAAGAAATCAGTGTACCAGAAAGACATCTATACTCCCATGTTTATTATAGCACCTTTCACTATGGCCAAGATTACAAATGCATAAAGAAATTATAGTACATATACACAATGGAATATTATATAGCCATAAAAATATATAATCTTGTCACTTTCAACAACATGGATAGACTGGAGAGCATTATGTTAAGTGGAACAAGCCAAGCACAGAAGAAAAATTTCACACATTCTCACTCATATGCAGGAGCTAAATATTAAAATAATTGATCTTATGGAGACAGAGAATAGAATGATAATTACCAGAAATTAGAAGGGGTAGTGAGGCTGGGGGGCGGGGGGGAGATGTCAATGGATGCCAGATCGATAAAATCAACAGTATTTGATAGCACAAAAAAGTGACTATAATAAACAATAAGTTATGGTATACTTTAAAATAATTAAAAGAGTAGAATTGGAAGTGGAATTATATTCCTAACACAAGGAGATGATGAACTCTAGAGGTGATGGATGCTCCAATTACCCTGATTTAATCACATTGCCTATATCAAAACATCACAAGTACCCTATAAAAAGATACAAGTGGTATGTGCCCCTAATAGTTAAAAATGAATATTTTTAAAAAGATAAACAGGTTAATGAATCAAAAATCAAAAATTCTTCTAGAACCATCACCAAAATAAATAAACAAACAAACAAATAAATAAGAGTACAAGTTAATCTCTAAGAATAGGTTTTAAGCATGATGACTGTGTGATCTCACACAGGCAAATGCGAGGGCTACAACTTTCATATCCAGGCCTAGGCTCAGGCTATACCATAGAATCCTGACATTTAAAGATACAGTATACATTTATCACAATTGTCACTTGCCATTAATTTACTTTCCCTTTATGCATCTGTTAAAAAATAATTAGGATTTTATGCTGCAGTAAATATGTTTGTTCATCCATTAGTACAAAGCAAAAGATTAATTGCCTTACAATGGGAATCAGGACTACAACACTTCCAGCCACAATGATAACAGTGACAGCTGGGCTGCCCACACAGTACCTTGCTCTGATAAGCTTCAAAAACAAGTGTAGATGGGAAAATAATTAAATCACTGACAAGGTGTCACCAGCTTTATTTTCCCTATTCTAAGCATTCAGCTTACAATCACCCAAACAAAAAGATGCTCACTGCAAATTAGAAAAGGGCGTTGCTCTCCTATCTCCAAATGCCCTAGTTTAATGTTAACTATAAACTGGATGGCTGCCAATTTCACTTTTATTTAACTCCTAGTATTTCGCTCAGCAAGCTGAAGAGGACAGAAGAGTTAACCTGATAGAGTTTTTTGTCACTAGTGTCTACTCAGAATTCAATAGAGCTGGCCCCAAGGTCACAAGGCCAATGCAGTCACACAGGGCCCAGTGCTTGGTTTAATGTACTATTGTCACCATCTTGAAAATCTCAGTATTTTTTTAGCAAGGGACCCTGCATTTTCCTTTTGCATTGGGCCTCATAAATTATGTACCTAGTCCTACCGATAAGTGAAAACAAAAGGAATATAATCTCCTTATCTGTCTCTTTGTGTTACTCTATATCTCTCTAGAGATATGTAGATACACATCTATATCCATATCTATAGAGCTCTATATTTCTATAGCTATGTAGATCTATATCCATATCTATAGAGCTCTATATTTCTATAGCTATGTAGACAGAGAGATGCGTTAGATAGATGGCAGTGAATATATACGCAAATACTCATTGCTGCTTCTCTGGACAGAAAACAAAAACCAACAGCAAACAAGCTTTCTTCTTTCCTTTTTTTTTTTTCTGATTTTTTCCTGGTCAATTAAAAAGGAAAGTAGTGTTATGGAGTGGAAACACTGCATCTGTTTTATTAAGGAAACATCTGAGAAGGAAGAGATGTGCTATACTTGTATTTCAATTATCTTCTGACTTCGAAGATCTGTGGTCCAAAATATACTGATGATTGTTTTAGCACAAATGGAAGTTAACAAAGTTTTGAACCTTGGGTAGGAATTTCTATCACTCAAGAAAACATCTGTGCAGTGATTTGTGTAATGATCTAGTCTATAATGACCACCAACCGCCACCAAGGAAAAAAAGAAATGAAGTGACTGCAGAATTGTTCAACTCAAAACTTCACCCTTTGATGCATAATCAACAAAAAAAAGCAGAGAATGACCCTCGGTTTTGACATTCCCACAAGAAGAAGTAACAGACAGATGGCCATGACTGTAACCAAAATGTATGGATAATCTGTAATGAATCTGATGAATCATTTATCATGACAGCTTCTCTTATGGAAGTGACTTTTTTAGAGCCCCTGGAAACCTGGCTCTTTCAGGAATTGGCTGGTGACATGATGTGTCTACTATTCAACTGAAAACTAGATTATCCCTCTAGGTGATTTTTAAATCTAATTTTTCAAAAGCCCTTGGATTTATTAAATATTACTAATCAAAAATTTTCTGCTTGAAGTTGGAGAATGAGAGACTTTGTATATAGATGGGGTATAGGGCCTCAAAAATAGGTCAGGTAACACAACAGAACAAGACAGCCTGCTTAAGGGGAAGGGAGATGCAAATTAACTGCTAGAGACACGGGTATGTTTTAGCCTAGGCAGCAGCTGCTGAATAATTAGGGCCCAAAGGCCTTCATAAAGGTTATAAGTCTTGTTACTGTGGCTAACCAAATCTGCTTGAGTAATTTTCCTTTTGCTATTGCAATTATGGGGTTTTAACTCACTAGGTAGCTGATTTTGTGGCATGTACATATTTGAAGTGTCTGGGAAAATGAGCTTCCAGGGCACCCCTCTGGACTGCTTTAAAGCAATGATAATAAATCCTCACTAAAAGGAAACTGGTTCTTAGGCAAAGCTGTTTTGAGGATGAGAGTGGAGAGAACTACAGGAGGAAGTGGATAAACATTTCATAAGCAATGGTTCTGAAAAACTAGATTACAATATAATATCATGCAATAGCATGATGTAATGTAAAATACCATGAAAAGGAACACGTTATGTTTTGATGTAAAATAATAAGAATTTTATATTTTTTATTATTACAGTTAAGTTTTCATCTTCCCTTTGTTAGAAAATTTTGATTCTATTTTAGATGTACTTTTTCATAAGTTATACTTACTTTTGAACATGTCCCCTTTCAGAATTGAGACATTATTACCCTTGTTTCTTACCCTTTCTATGAAGCCTTGTTCATCGATGCTTTGTCTTACTTGTCTCATGGTCAAGTCTGTCTCCTCTTATCCTGACACAACATCAGATATATAAGATATTAAGAGGAAGGAGGTGGAGCAAGATGGACAAATAGAACCCTCTAGCAATCATTCTCCAAGAGGAACACAAAATTGAACAACTATTTGTGCAGGAAAACAACCTCATAAGAACCAACAAAAATCAAATGAGCAATCACAGTACCTGTTTATAATATAGTAACAAGGAAACAGGTATTGAAAAAAGTAGGAGAGACAGTCTGACATTGCCTCTACCACCCCTCTCCCAAACCCAGGCAGCAGCAGGGAGGAAGGGAGGAAATTCAGTGCCACCCTGTAACAACATACACACAATTATTAGACAGAAATTTCACCAGTGACCATGAAGGAAGCATTTAGACAAGCTCTGGGCCAGAACGAAATTTCCTCACCCCAGTAGGAGGAACTCAAGTAGCAACGGGCTTCACCACTGGCTGAGTAAATGATCTGGTACCCCAAATAAGTCTGAGTGTCAGCTGGGCTGTGACTGCAGTCTTTGGGCAAGCCCTAAGGCTCTACTGGTCTGAAAGTAGTGGCTTAGAGTGTGACCCAGTGTAATACCAGCTAGAGTGGCCCTGTGGTGACCTGTGTAATCCCCCCTCCAACTCCAGAATGAGTGATGCCTTCCACTTGGGAGAAGTAGAACAAATGGTACAAACGACTTTGTCTTACAACCTCAGTACTAGCTCTGCCACTGTACAATAAAATGCCAGGCAGATCCTGAGGTGTCCACTTTTGGAACATTGCTCCCGGAAGGCATTTCTAGACCCACCTGGAGACAGAAAGGAATCTACTTCCGTGGCTGGATAAACACAGTCCTGGCAGGATTCACCACCCACTGATTGAAGCAGCCTAGGGCCTTGAATACATATTAGTGGCAACAGGACACGAACACCTTTGTGCACTGACACTTTGTCTGATTTTAAAATGGACAAACTATCTGAATAAATATTTCTCAAAAGAAGGCATACGAATGGCCAACAGGTATGCAAAAATACAATAAACTTCACGAATCATCTGAGAAATGCAAACTACAACCATAATGAGATATTGTCTCAGCCCAGGTAAAACAGCTCGTATCAAAAAGGCAATATCAGATGCTATAAAATACATAGAGAAATTAGAACCCTTGTGCACTGTACATGGGAAGTGAAATTTGTACACCACTATGAAGAATAATATTGAGGTTCCTCAAAAGACAAAAAATAGAACTGCCATATGATCCAGCAACTCTATTACTGACTATAAATCCAGAAGAAAGGAAATCAATGTATCGAAGAGGTATCTCCACTCCTATGTTTATTGCAGCACTTTTTCACAATAGCCAAGACATAGAATCAACTTAAATGTCCACCAATAGATGAATACAGACACATGGCATATGTACACTATGGAATACTATTCAGCTGTATGAAAGAATAAAATTCTGTCCTTTACAGCAATGTGATGAGCTGGAGGACAGTATGTGAAGTGAAATAAAGCATGCACAGAAAGACAAATATTATATGTTCTTACTCATATATGGGAGCTAAGAAAAATTGATCTCATAGAGAAAAAGGGTAGAATGATGGTGATCAGAGGCTAGGAAGGGTAGCAAAGGCTAGAGGGAATACTCCCCAGTAAAGGTAGTTTGGTTAGTGGGTAGAAAAATACAGTTATAGAGAAGGAATAAGATTTAGTGTTCAGTAGAATAATAGGGCTATCATGCCTAACAATAATTTATTATACATTTCAAAGTAGCAAGAAGAGTGAAACTGGAATGTTCCTAACACAAAGGCATGGAAAATGTCAAAGATGGTGGATACACATGTACCCCAATTACCATGATTTGATTATATATTCCATCAAAATATCACATATACCCCACAAATACATACGACTACTGTATATTTATAAAAATTTTAAAAGATTAAGAGTCTCATGCTCTATTAACTGAGTTAGCTAGTCTTCTCCAAAATATAAAAAGAGAGAGAGAAAGAAAAGAAGAGGAAAGGAGGGGAGGGGAAGGGAGGGAAGGGAAGGAAAGAGAAGAGAAAAGCTGAAATAGAGTATTCAATAGTGTAAGAAAAGACCTGGACCTGACTCCTGGTAGTAACATTTCAATTTTATGAATTGGTTATTGTGATTAATTTATTTAAATTACCACTGCCTTATTTTTGAAATGACAAATCACTCTCTATACCAGTGGTTCTCAACCTGTGAACTGCAACCCACAGGAACTGTATTAAAGGGTCACAACATTAGGAAGGTTGAGAACCACTGCTCTATACTCATACTTATGGAAATTAAAAGTAAATTTTATGGAAAAGTTAAGCTTAAATATATTTTTCTATTTGGAATCTATCGCCTCTTTCTCTGACTCTCTAGTTAGCATTATTCCTTTCACAGGTCTTCCATCTGCCTGTATTCTCATGTATACTGTCATTATAATGAAGACTGAAACAGTCCACATCTATATATAGAATAAAAGGCAGAGTTTACCAGTATGAATTTATTAGAATTTCAAATAGTATATTTGACTTGTAGTTGAGACAGGAAAATATATTTATAAAAAATGGTTTCAATGTGGTCTAAGAAGGTATTCTGTCCACAGGGAGTATACAAAGTACTATTGGGATTTATATCACTAACAGGTCACTGGTAAATGAAAGTGTATTTGCATGGCTACACATTCTATATCACATCCTACAGATCCTGGTCCAGGATTCTTTTTATTACAGACTTGAAAAAGCACTTTTTTGTTGTTGTTGCAGTTTTTGGCTGGGGCTACGTTTGAACCCTCCACCTCCGGTATATGGGGCTGGTGCCCTACTCCTTTGAGCCCCAGGTGCTACCCTTGAAGAAGTACTTTTAACAACAAATAACCTCAGATACAGATATTTAAGTATTAAATTCATGAATGGATTATAATTTCCCCTAACAAACCAAATTGTTTTGATGATTTTTTTTTTTTTTTTTTTTTTTTTTTTTTGGTTTTTGGCCGGGGCTGGGTTTGAACCTACCACCTCCAGCATATGGGACCGGCGCCCTACTCCTTGAGCCACAGGCACTGCCCTGTTTTGATAATTTTTTTAGTGCACAAGTGCCCCCAACATAGTGCTTTTTCCATGGGAGAGGCTTAAAGCACTTCATATTGATGAATTAATTGGATGATTGTTGGTAAGAGACCTAAACCAGGATTATATTAACTTCTGAGGAATTACAGGTGAGGTACAATGGAAATAGAGGATTTGGGGAGTCAAAAGTGGGAGCCAGTGGCAGTGCCGTTTTGTAATTGTAATGTCATCAGTTTTCTCCCTCCTGACACAACATAAAAGGAGATAATAATTATCATTAATGTAGACCACTGATATTTATAAAATTTTCTATAAAGTATGCATTTAAATAGTCTAAAGTTACTTTAAGTTTGAAACAGTGTCCACAGGACACAAATAGAGATTCAAGATAAGTTCTCTCCTCCTTGTCCTCTTCTCATACAGAATTTTGGAAGCAAATTGTAAGTCAAAATAGGGGATACATGATAAAGTACAACTTTTTCCCAGAGAAAGCTCATATGAGTACAACATCTCAAGAGCTCAAAGACTAGACAAGAAGGGAGTGGTCTTAGATATATTAAACAGCATCTGACACAGCAACGTGACTCTCATAAATTTAATATAGTTGCTGCTTCCATATCCATTTTTAGATCTGATATACATTATGCAAAACTTAGCCCCCCCACCCCCATCACCTTTGGCTTAGTTAAAGTCCCCCTTCCTGTGTGCTAATTCCTCATTTTACTGGCACCAATCCCACACATGCTAACACCAGAGTTAGGGATAAGTTTTCCTTTCACATTTTGTTTTCTTTAATGTAGCTAAGCCATAGCCTCTGGGTAAAACCAAAAGGGATAAATTCCATGAGCCCAAATAAAGGCATGGCTCCACAAACTCTTTCTATCTTTTCTCTTTTTCTCTCCCTCTCATTTGCTCAACCTCTGGCTGAGCTCCCTTCCACTTCCCTTTAGTGGGCAAACCTCTTCTTTCATGTACCAGTGAGTAACAAAATGGACACACCAAAACCTGACTTTCCTGCCAACAAGACTCTCCTAGAAAGTGGTTACCTTGGTAAGAATCAACTGGACACTGGTCAGACAAAAGCCACAAGGTTGTCTGCCAGTATGAACAAATTTCCTGTGGGAGGGACACCTTTTCACAGGTTGGACTCATGGGCATTAGGCTGTCTGCCAGGATAAAGAGGTAGCCCATGAAAGGCACACTGTAAGCGTTCATGACCACATCCTCTGGAGCCCTGTCAGGACAGAGCTAGAATTTATAGCACTCTCTAGAGGGAGACCTTAAGACTAACTTAGAGAAAAATCACAGCGTCAACTCTTCAGATGAGGTAGACTCTGATTACACCAATTTAGGTTAAAGAGAGAAGTTCACAGCAGGGACAAGGAAGATACTTGTATCAGGTAACTCTTTATCTAATTTCTAGTTGATCACATATAGAATTGGGTTCATGCTTCTGCTCTCATGGCAGTTCCAAAAGACTGGAAAGACAATGTAGAATATTAGGGAAGAGTTCAAAGACTGGTGATAAACAAATATGGACTCTGACTACTCATCAGTTGATTTATTTCATAAAATGATTTTATTTCTTTGAACCTCATATAAAATGAATTCAAAAATGGGAGATGATAATGATACCTATTTTGAATGGCTCTCGTCAGAATGGAGAAAATACATATACCATTATTTGCATAGTATTTAATATATTAATAAAATAATATTCTACCATGTTAATTACTATTTTTATTACAAAAAGAATTAATATTGTACATAATTATACAGACTCCAATGCTCTGAAATTTGAGGAAGAATGTTTTTAGCATAACATTTGAGTTTTCCATAAATGTTTTGATCTGAAATCAGTAGGCCAAAAATATAAGACCTACCTTTAGACATCCATCTTTTGTTTATTGATTTTTTCCTAACTCAAACAAATGGACGTGTGTGTGGACGCATTATTGTCTAGTCCTTTACGAAATCTTCCCTGACAACTTTATTCAACTGCAGTGCTACAGAATAGGTTAGCACAATTTATTTATCTCTTCATCACAGTTTCTCCTCTGCTCTCAAGTATCAATTGCCTTATTAATACATCTGTTAAATTTCTGGAAGTCAGGGATTTTGTCTTATGTTTCCTTTACATCTTCCATGTCATAATTAGCACATTCTAGAAACATTCTAAGACACATTAAATCCTAAATCCTTTATGATTCCCACATACTGCTTATTTTGGTTCTGTTCCAAGTTGAATTTCTGTCCTTAAAAAATAGTTTTTTTCTGTTGGTTCTGTCCTTAAAAAATAGTTTCTAGAATAGTAGGCAGTGCTTTAATAATGTCTTGGTCAATGCTACTTTAGAGTAATGCCTTTTAAACACTTTTTCTAAATTCCAGAGCCATAAAATGTTTTCCTTTTGCATTTTTAAAAATTGTCCCATTATGATAACTTTTTTTAACTTCCACTATTCTACCTCTATGCAGAATATTCTTAAGGTATTCAGTTTATGGTCCGTTTAATATTTGGATTTTTGTTTATTACAATGTAGTCATTTAAAAAATTCCTTTCTTTTATCATTGTGGAATGTTTTGATTATTATTTAAGATATGTCATAGTAATTTTTTCAAGGATTACACATTTTAACATTAATCAAGATTTGAAATCTGTGTTTCTTGCCCCATCAACCTCAACTCAAACTCAATTAGTTACTTGAACATCCTATTAATTTTGAAAACCAGAGTCTAAGTTCACAAGAAACATGTGGCTAAGCAGCATTTAGTTATTTTTTAATTTTAACTTATATTTTTATTTTAAAGGAATTAAATGTTTAATAAAGAAAATTTGGAAAATTAAAAGAATAAAAATAGATACGTAAAATTCTATTTGAAGGGGTTTGGGGTCACCACAAGAAGGGGTTTTGGTGCAATGAATGAAAAGGCTTGACACCAAGTCTGTGTCCCCCCTGGGGAACTCCAGGAGGAGCCCTCCTGAGCAAACATTGGTCTGTAGTTATTGTCATAAAGCAGGAAAAGTAATTACAAGTTACTTATCAGACATCAGCACTAAAAAGGGGAACACAAAAAGTGTCAGACTAAATATCTCCAATTTCTTTTTGCAAAACCATAGACCTCTGCCTCTGGTATCAAGAGATCTTTGGAATCAAGAGAATCTTTCCCTTAACCATCAGGCCCGGTGTTGCCACACCTCACATATACATTCTCTCTTGGAGTTTCCTGATCTCCTGCACACACACAACTCACATGCCATGTCATGATTCTCTAGGTCTCTCAAGTAGGAAGAGAGTCTTATGCTAAAGATCAGGCACTCAATTTCCCCCACACCAATTAAATCTTCTGTCGAGAAATTTCCACTATAAACTATGTTTTATTAACTAAGTCTAGACTTATAGAAAATTTGTGAAAATAGTACAGTTTCCACATGTCCCTAAAGCAACTTGCCCTAATGTTAGCATTTTGTATAACCACGGTACCAGGAATCAGAATCAGGGAATTTGCATCTCCAGTAACAACTCGGGAAGCTAAACTTCTTTAACAATCAGCCCCACATGGTCAGAACTAGACTAATAACAGAGAGCATTTCCAATTTTCGTTCCTGCTTCCAGCCACAGGAAACCAAATGTGCACTCCTAACGATCATGCGGGATGCTTCACTTCTGGTGAGCTTCCCCATGCCAGCAGCTTCCAATAGAGGCATACTTGAAACCTTGCTTTTGTTCTCTTCACCATAACACTTTCCCTCTCCTTTGCTTGCCTTGGAGTCTCTGACAAAACATAAGTGACAGCGGCTAGATCCCTTGCTATGGCAAACTTTAAGTAAATAGCCTTTGTTTTTCTCATTTGACTGGTCTTTTATTTCCACATATCTTTCTGCAGTAAGGAATGTTCCTTTATCTTTCAACTTCCATGCTAATAAAGAACCTTTAAATTCAAATACAATTGTGTATACGTAGTATATGTATGTGTGCATGTAATATATACTCATGCTTTTTCCTTGCAATCTCCTTGAGTCTGGATGACAAATGCAATTTTTTGCATATAACTATTAATGATTTGTATTCTTAAAGGCTCAGTCATAAGCTCTCTTCTCTTTTCTTCTGTTTCTTTCCTCCATTATTCTACCTCTATGCAGATGACTCATGAATTTATATTTTTGCCCAGATCCTTCACTTGAGCTTCAGACCTTATATCCTACTACAACTTGCATTTTATAAAGACACTTCCAATTCAACACGGGTAAGTGATCTTCCTTTAGAAACCTGGTACCCTTTCAATGTTTCCAGAGTTAGTGAATGGCACTACCAGTCACCAGGTTAAGCAAACTAGAACCCTAGATATTATTGCTGACAACTTTCCTTTTCCTACACATCACATACTATCACTTAGCCCTGTGCATTTTACCTTCTAAGTATCCATCAGTATTCTAAGAGGTAGAAACAATTCTGCTTCATTGCCATTTTCATGCTAGTCTTTTTCTTTCACCTGGTCTTCTTTGATAGCTTCTGTATTTGTTTCCTAAGATGGCTATAACACTTTACCAAAGACTGCACAGTTTAAAACCACAGAAATTTGTCTCACAGTGATGAAGGACAGAAGTAGGAAATCAAGGTGTTGGCCGGACCATGATCACTCTGATAGCTGCAGGGGAGAATCCTTCCTTGCCTTTTCTAGTTCCTGGTGTTTGTGGAACTCTGTGGCATTCCTCGACTTGTATATGCATCACTTCTATCAGATGACTGTCTTCTCCCTCTGTGTCTTCACATTACCTTCCCTTGTGCAAATTTCCTCTTTCATAACCACACCAGGGAGACTGGATTAGAGTCTACCTTAATGACTTCATTTGAACATGATTTACTCTACTACCTTCATAAAGATCCCGTCTCCATGTAAGGTCACATTCTGAGTGCACATTTTGGAGGTTAAGACTTCAACATGTTTTGGGGAGAATACAAGTCAACTCATAAAAGATTCTAAACTTGTTACATTTTCTCTGCATGTCTAAGAATTTATTTTTACTTAGGAACTGGAATAAACATTTCAAATTTTAATATAATCAGTTCATTTCTCTACTTAAAACTCTCCCATACTCTTCTACTAGTATTAAAATAAAAGCAATAATCCTGTAATATGACCCACAAGGGTCTTCTTAGTATGGTCCTCTATACTTCTTGTACTATGTCCTGCTCCTTCACAGCCATATGCTTAAACCAAAGCAGTCAGGGGTGTCCAACCTTTTGGTTTCTCTAGGCTACATTGGAATAAGAGTTGAATGAAAGTTGATGAGCAAAAACAAACAAAAAAGGTCTGCATAATTTTCATGATATCCACCACCACAGATAAGGAAAAAAGTCCTCACATAATCCACAATGGCCCATGGGCACATTTTCTCTTGTTATTGCCTGTCATGCTCCCTCATGCCCTAAGGCTCTTTTATATAATGTTTCTCCTGATTGTAATATTCTTTCCTCCTTCCTTTTATGTAGTATACAGATTTATTTTTCTTAGAAAACCCCTCCTTAGCCCTGTATTACTCTGTATGTCTCCTTTCCAGTATTTTGTATTTGTATAAAAATGTGATTAATATTTATTCCTGAAATTAGACTCTGAGTTCTACTAAGAACAAGAAATCAAAGGCAGTTAGTTTTGTTCATCATTCTATATCCAATCTCTAGTACAATCACTGGCAATCATAGATATTAGAAATAGTTTTTTGACTTGAAGAATAAATGATTAAGTGAATCATATATACAAGGTGTACAAAATCGTCAACTAATTTAAATTGCACACAAACGTTATGGACACGCTGTAGGTAATCTAGAGTAGTTCTTGTCAAACTGTCACTGAAATATTAGTCCTTTCCCCTCAATATTTTCTAAAATAAAAAAATCAAACTGATACAAAAATCTTAAATTTTCACTTTCTATTCTGTGTCATCAGGGGCTGATAATCAATAATCTGCTGACTAATGCCAGCCCATGAACCATGCTTTGAATAACACTGATCTTTATGTTTTCTCAAACTTAGTGATTCTGTCATTCCAAGGGATTTGCAACTAAACTAATCTCTTTCCAAGACAAGGCAATTATACATTCAAAATTTTAAAATAAAAATACATGCATAATAAAGCAATGCCATTTAACTTATTCATTTGCTCAGAACACTGCAATGTGAATAACAAGGAGAATCTTCAAAGTTAACTGCCAGTTTTTTTTGTCCTCTTAACTACTCCCTCCCTTGCCTTAAGAAGAAGTAACTATACACGGTGCCCAGAGTAGCTATATGCCACTTTGATGAACTTAGCCTGTTAATATTTTACTATCTCAGCTACCATGAGTTTCCATAATTGTGCAGGTGGGTACTTCTCAGCTGAAAGTGGTAGTGATGAATGGCTTGTCTCCTATTTTGTCAAAGGTACTGATTGCTAACCTAACAGTAACTGTTGTAGTTTCATTTCCTCGAGAAAGGGATGGAAAGTTGAACTGAACACATAAACCAGCCACTTTAGACAGGAAAGAATTTATCAGCCAACACTCCAAATTACTAATAATGACTAAAAAAACACAGAATTTTGAATCTTAGGACTCTAAATTCTAGAAATAACCATTTATATATTTTTAAACCTTTTTTTGCTTTTATCAGAGTTTCTCTGAAACAAGTAACATTTTACCAATTGTTTGAGTAGGTGTTCTCTTTGCTGCCTGGAGTCTTGGTACAACTTCTGATATAATCCCCCCCTCCCTCTTAAGGAGCCCTACTTATTTGCAGAAATATCAGAATTATCTGTCTGGCACAAAATTACTTTATAAGCAAATGGTGCATTATCCACAACATTTATGTCAATAGCTACTAAACTTCCAAATTCAAAGAAAATAAAAGGAAAAAGTTTAAGTGTACAACAATTCTTAAGTCTTGATGTAAATCAAGATTTTTGCCCAGAACATCTAGATGTTACATCAACTATTGATTTCATCAATATTTATGCCATGCATTGTTGAACTCCGAAACCTACCAGGTGAGAGATGACACATTAGCCAGGGTCTAGAAAGGAAAAAGATGATCTATTCTGGCATAGACTGCCAAAGAAAGGTCTTAGGCTTAAAGGATGTTGCTCCGGTTTCCACTCACATTCCACCCCATGAAAAAAAATCTGTAGTCTAAGGGGTCATGTCCCTTCTTGGCCATGTTTCAGCCATCTGGTATCCTTGGAATTTCCTGCCCCTACAGCCTGTACCCACTTAGAAGTTCTACATGGGTCTATTCAAAGATTCAACTTGCCAAAAGGCAAAACACACCCAAGCATGTAAACCCATAAGATCCATGGTTGGCCAAGAGATGGCTGCATGTCAGCAGAACTTAAATATATAGGCTGAGATATTTACCCAAATCTCACATGCATGAGGCCCCTCAAGGTGCAGGATAGGGTACATATGGAAGAGGAGAGAGAGGCAAGCCAAGATATCTCCATGTTCTAGCACGGAACTCCAAGGGGTCCACTAATCTTATATTTGGAACTTGTTTCTCAGGTCATTTGTAATGGTATATTTTTCAAGGTAAGAGAATGGAAATTCCATTAAATAGCTTAGTATAATGATTTCTATCTCTGAAATATTTAGATTCACATTATATGTGTCTCAATTTTCCCCTGCCGTCTTGCACATATGTTAGGGAAGATCTGCAGAGGGCACATTCAAAAGGGATGTATAAAGGGCATTTAACGCAAGAATATGTATAAATGTGTTTAAAGGGTTAATCAATTGCTAGCAATAACAGGAAGCTATATCGATGAAGGACTTAGAGCAAAGGTCTGGGGAACTTATTGCTGGAACCTGGAAAGAAATCAACTAACAAGAAGGGTTCCTTATATCATAGATACTGTTTCCTTTATTAAGAGCAATGTAGTCACTGCTAACCAATGGCCTGATGGAAAGAGACAGCTAAATGAATACCATAAACTTGTCTTTTATTCTGCCTCCTTTCTTCTGCTGGCGCCTTATATCTGCCAAACCCAATCAGAATCCAGATGAAAAGAGGGTCTGATTAATATAATTGATAGAGTTCAGCTTTCCAACTTGAACTACAGACTGGTGAAGGGTAGAAAAAAAAGGAAGCTCAGATTATGCAGTAGAGAATGGTGTCAAACAAGTTCAGATTAAAATTCTTTCATTTCACTGTGGGAACTTAAATAGGCTACTTATTAATTCAAAGTATTTTCTCATCTGCAAAATGGGTTTCTTAATAATTTATATTACAGGGATGTATGGATTAAGTAGGAACACTTGTAAAGCATTTGGCACACTATCAAGCAACTAGTAGATGTTAATAAACACTGACTTGTATTAAGTACATGGGAAGCTTTACAAATTAAATCAGCATTCCCAGTACTTCCAATCACATAGGCTATCCATTATTCATTTATTAAACTCACATTTCTTTAGTGATTTTTATGCATCAGCCACTATGCTGGACTATAGAGTACAGAAATTAAAAAAATAATAACCCAATGAATTCTCTTTTGGAATAAGCAAAATCCATGCTCTAATGTAGTTTATAAGTTGTCTGGATGTATAAACAATAGGCATTTTCTATATAGCAAACTAAGTATAAGTGATATAGTACATAAGGACACTGGAATTAGGCTTTTTACATTTGAGTCACAGCTCTTCTACTTACTAGATTTTTTACTTTGGGCAATTTTTCAGTTACACCAAAACTTAACAGCTTAAAGCAGTCATTTTATTATACTCACAAATTCTGTGGTCATGGATTTACAGACATCGTAATAATAACTTGTTTCTACTACATATGCTTAGAAATGCATCTAAGAGGACTCAAAATTTCAAGGTGACTATGTAGCTGAGAGCCAGAATCATCAAGAAGTGTTTTCATCCTTGTGTCTAGTAGTGGATACTGGCTAAGACCATGGCTGTGGCTGCTGGCCAGACATTATCCAGTCCATGTGACCTTACAGCAGTGGTTCTCAACCTTCCTAATGCTGCGATCCTTTAATACAGTTAAAAGGAGTCGCCACCCACAGGTTGAGAACCACTGCCTTACAGAATGGCAGCCTCAGGTTTTTATCTGGCTACTTCAGGTCCAAAAATAAATGCCCCCAAACTAACAGTTAAGAGCTGTTGATACAGCTTTCAATCTAGCCTTGGAAGTCATGAAGCTTCTTTTCTGTAGTGACAAATCCACCCAGATTTGGGGAGAGGAAACAGACTCCATCTCTTAATGGGAGAAGTGTTAAAGTCACCTTGTAGGCTATTCTCACTAGGGGTAGGTGATATCTCAGAGTGGTTTTGATGCATTTCTCTGATGATTAGGAACAGTGAGCATTTTTTTATGTTTCTTGGCCATTTGTCTGTCTTCTTCAGAGGAGGTTCTGTTCCTGTCTTTTGCCCAGTGATAGATGGGACTGCTTGCTCTTCTTCTGTTGGTTAATTTGAGTTCTCTGTGGGCACAATGCCAGCGCATATGGAGCACCTCCTGGGTGTGAGACACAACTACAACAGAGAGGTTGCCTAACAAACACAAACAAATGCAAACATTGTAACTTAATTGTACCCTCATATTAATCTGAAATACAAAATAAAGTCACAGAAGTATTTTTGCAATATCTTTGGGCAAATTCAGCCAGACTTAATTCTTCTGTGACTCTGTCTTCTCACCTATAATATGGGGAATATATTAGTACCTATTCAATAATGATATCATATTAAATAAGATGACACATACATGCTTTAAAATTGTTTCTGACATGCAACATATGTTCAATAAATGTAGGTAATATCTTAAAGAATGGTATACCATTAGAAGAACACAGGTGCTGGGCATTGTGGTCTGGCTTGGGCCTCACTCCTTCCAGCTGGTACCAGAGCATGGCCAAGCTCAAGCCCAACAGGCAGACGCCTGGCAGCGAAGAGGTAGCCAGCCAAGGTGCCTCTCTGGTCAGCTGGGCATCTGGAAAAGGGAGCCTCTGTGGAGGAGAGGAGGAGCTTCAGCTGCCGCTGCCACTTCCACCACCGCCACCTCAGCCAGTTCTGGCACATCCCTGCCTCAGGGTTGCCAGGCCTGAGGGGAGAGACTTTACCTGCCTCTGCCCCAGCTTCTCCCTTTCTGCCTGGGGAGAGAAGTGCTGCCTCAGCCCCCAGACCTTCTCTTTCTCGGGAAAGACCTGCCCTTTTGGCCCCCAGCTTCTCTCCTGGACAGGTAGGGCGAGAACGGCTGCTCCTGGGAGAAGACCCACTGCCGGGGGCCCCAGCTGCACTCCTTTGTAGATTGATGACTAAAGGGGTGTGGCTACAGGAGGAGCGTGGGAACGGTTCTGGCTCCGAACAGATGCAGGGAGCCCCTGGTGACCTTACACTAGCCTGGGGGGGAGCCCCTGGTAACCCCACACTAGCTTGGGGGGAGCCCCTTGGTGACCTCACGTTAACCTGGGGGGAGTCACTAGTGACCTCATGCTAACCTGGGGGGACCCCTGGTGACCTTACACTAACCTGAGAGGAGCCCCTGGTGACCTCACACTAGCCTGGGGGGAGCCACTAGTGACCTCACGCTATCCTGGGAGGAGCCCCTGGTGACCTTACACAAACCTGGGAGGAGCCTCCAGTGACTCACACTAACCTGGGAGGAGCCCCTGGTGACCTCACACTAGCCTGGGGGGAGCCACTAGTGACCTCACACTCACCTGGGGGGAGCCCCTAATGACCTCACACTAACCTGGGGGGAGCCCCTAATGACCTCACACCAACCTGGGAGGAGCCACTAGTGACTTCCCACTAACCTGGAGAGAGCCACTTGTGACCTCATGCTAACCTGGGGGGAGCCCCTGGTGACCTCACACTAACCTGGGAGGAGCCCCTAATGACCTCACACTAACCTGGGGGGAGCCACTAGTGACCTCACACTAGCCTGCGGGGAGCCCCTGGTGACCTCACACTAACCTGGGAGTAGTCCCTGGTGACCTCACACTAACCTGGGGGGGATCCCCTAGTGACCTCACACTAACCTAGGGGGAGCCACTAGTGACCTCACACTAGCCTTGGGGGAGCCACTAGTGACTTTACACTAGCCTGGGCCCACTGGGAGCGTGAACATATAATTAAACTTGCAAATTTTGACCCCCACAGGTTCTTCAGGAAGGTTCAGTTGAAGACTGCCTGTATGAGAACTTTGTTTTATAACCCCAACGAGCCAGTTACCCCAAGGGCACCCACCAACCCATCTGGAAAAGGCAGGACAAACTAGGAAGCTTGTTCTAAAGGATGGTTTCTGTTCAGACTTGAAAGTGTCTATTCCACTCAGGGAGAGGGATCCATTTTGCTTTTGGGGGGTCGGGGTGGAACAGAGTCTCATTTTGTCACCCTTGGTAGAGTATGATGGTGTCATAGCTCATGGCAACCTCAAACTGCTGGGATTAAGTGATTCACTTGCCTCAGCCTCCCAAGTAGCTGAGATTACAGGCGCCCACCACAACTCCAGGCTATTTTTAGAGACGGAGTCTCGTGTCTGGCTCAGGCTGATCTCCAAACTGTGAGCTCAGGAATCCACTTGCCTCTGCTTCCCAAGTGCTGGAATTACAGGCATGAGCCACCACGCCCGGCTATCTTGCTCTTTTACATGTATTTTCCTTGTAGTTTGTGTGCTTTTGTTCTATAACAAATGTATGTTGAGTGTGACTACTTTGTATTTATGATCACGCTGTCACCTCCTAGGCACTAGTGCACATTCTTGGCACCGGGAGCCAAGAACCAGCGAACATCCACCTCCGGGGGGACCTAGCGTAGGTAAGATTCCTATGGTGGTGAGGAAAAGGGTTTGTCAGGCAAGATAAATTTAGATATAAAGAATAAGCTAGAATTACTCAAGTGAACCCAGAGAAGAAAAAAGGGAAGATTGTTTCTTCATTAATCAGAGGCTGAGATGTTGTAACAAGTTCAACAATTTCAGTAACTTTAAAAACCAGCCTTATTTTTCTTCTATAGATTGAATGTGAATTACTAGCTCAGCAGCATAACTTTGCTTTTCACCTCATTTATGGACTTGAGCTTCTTTTTAAGTCTTTTCCTTATAACATCCTAATGCATATTGTATGATATTGCCAAAGCTGGACACATAGTATTTGGGTTCCAACAAGTGGATGATATGAATAGAATATGCAAAAGGCATACCCAATGTATTTAGACCTAGGCCAGGAGGCAATACACAATACTTCTGCACCCTTCCCATTGCCAAGAATGAGGCTATGTGGCTATACCTAATTGCCAAAATAAGAGGAAATACAAACCAGCTAGGCAGCCCTACCCCTAAAAAGAGTAGTGAAATAAATATTGTTGAAATAGAACTCTCTTATACCCAAACTAAGGTAAAATGGCCCACAGGCAAGAGAGAACCTCGTGCCTACAATTCATAAGTAACTTAGCAAATGAGATGGAGGATAAAGCAGGATGAGAAGAGAAAGGAAACAAAATTGATGAGAGAGAAAAGAGTTAGATTATGAAGATTATTGTGGGTCAAGTTGTTTGTATTATACTTGCAATGGGAACAAGCGAAGGGTTTTAACATGGGGAAAACATCATCAGACCTGTGATTTCAAAGAACATTATGAAAATAATGTGGAGAATGAATTATGGGAGTTAATATTTGGTATCATTGTGATAAATTATGGCATTGTTACAATAGCAGGAAACTCACTTCATCTGGATTTCTTAGCAGAGCATAAGAAAACCAGCATAGGCAGGACATGCTTGCCGAACAAGTGAACAAAGTAACTATGACTTAATTTATCACACATATTCTTCATGCCTGTTATGTACTTAACAAGAAATATGAATTAACTAATGTTCATATGTTAGAATTAATGGCCCTATTTCAAAATCCACAGTTATTTGCTTTGTTTTCTTTCAAAAATTTTTGTACTCTAATTCCAACAGTTGAGCAGTTGGCAATATTACAACTGATTTTATATATAAAATATACAACCGTTGTCCATGAAATGACTTCCCAGAAAGATGACTTTATTTCACCAAATAACAGTCTGATTTATTCTCAGTTATTGCATATAAATTAAGTTAATATGTTTTAGATGACCTGAAATTTTCCACAAAATGATTTGTTTACCTTTCAATAATACTTGTGAACATCTACAAACTTTATTAACTCAAGAACAAAGTTGTCAAAATGACCCTATGCCAATTATTAAAATGCAATGATATCAGGTAGCTGAAAAGAAGAGCCTAGATTTGCTACTAGTTGTGCAGGTGGTGAATACTTGCAAAGAGCATAGACCTGACTGAGATTTGGTCATTGAGAAAGGTATCTAAGAACAGAACTGAAATGTTGTGCAAGTTAGAGAAGCTTGAGATTTGGAAATAGAGATTTCTCAGCTTTTAACTCCCACTCTGTCACTTTTTAGATATGTTACTCCGAGGAACTCATCTAACATCTACAAGCCTATTTTTTCTTCAAATTTGTAATTGTATATATCATAAATGAAATAGGAATATTACAGCTGTGATATCAATCTGTACACAGTAAAATGAACAATCAAGTTATCAAATCACAGTATGTGCTTCCTAGTGAAAATCTATTGCCCACAGGGCAACTTTTCAGTCTGACATTTTGTTGGCTGCCAAGCCCTGGCAACACAGGGAAACTATACAAAGTACATCAAAATACATGGTTGGCCAAAGGTTAAGGGTTTTATCTTTGCATTGAGAGGCATATGTCACCATGGGAAGAGAATAATGCATAGAAATACAAAGTCTAGTGAACTTTTAATTTATAAGAAAGTGGTCTTCTAAAATAAGGTGATATGCAAAAGATTTAAAAATAGTGATTTGCCATTTTAGGAACCATGGTATAATACAACATCAATGCTACGTTCAACACATTTGTATAAATGCCTTACAAGAACAAATCTGCTAAAACACTAAATGCAAAATGTGCCCAACCTTTTATTTCTCCTTGTAATATGAATTTACTTTTTTTTTTGCACATGAAGGTGAGAAAGAAATAATTCACTTTTAAATGAGTATAGAATGGCATTCAAAATCTATTCCAGATAATGTGTCAAAAAGCCTAGCGCACAACAGAAATGCTCTCATTGGAGATAGCAGGAAAGAAAAGTATCTAAGATTCAGTGGTAAAGTGTTGTGAATCCAAATGTTACCATGTGTTTTTAAAAGTTCATTCTTTGGTATTTAGTAAGGTAATCATACTTTGGTGTCAAAGATTACAAATGAAGCTTTAGGGAAAGCATATTCACCATGTTTAACATCTGCTTCATTTTTACTAGGCCAATATAGTAGTGAGGGTATTAGAATATTTTGGGGGGTAATTTCGCTGTATTTCAATAATTAAACAAAATGTAATGTACATGAAAAGCACAAAGGCAGAAAAAATTGAGTGGATAAATAAGCAAATAAGCCACACTACATTCTTCATCTTACACATTCCAGGGAGGGAAGCCTCTAACATGTGCTGACAAATTCTTCTAAGATTGACTTCACTTTTATTTTTAAACAAAACAAAGCTTGAGATCAAATTCAATAACCTTGTTTTAAAATATGAATTTTGATCACATGTAAGAGGAACATTTTAATTTTATGTTAAGTGGTTCTTAAAGTAGAGTTCTTTGGAAAAGGGAGCACTTAATCCTGGCCTCAAGGGATGTACAGAAATTCAAGAGGCAGACGTTGTACATCTCACAGAGAAGAAATGCCACAAATAATGGCATGAAGAAAGTGGCTCTTTAGAGAAAAGTAAGCAGTCCTCTGTACTCACAGTAGAGTATGTGTGCTGGAATGAGGGATGAGAAATAATTTGTTAGAAACCAAAATCTGTAAAGGGAAGTTTTTTTAAATAACAACCTTATTGAGATATAATTCAATATCATACACCTTACGCATTAAAAGTGTACTATTCAATCTTTTTCTTTTTCCTAAATTCATTGTGCAGTCATTACCACAATCAATCTGAGAACATTTTCATCACCCCGAGAAGAATAATAATACAAATTCCTTGCCCATGCAGAAAAGGAAATTTGACCTATTCTGTGAAAGACCTAGATCATGACTCACTAGGTTATTAGGGAAAAAAATATAAAGCTTTTTTTTAGTAATAGTACAACATGATCAGTGTGTATTTATGGAAAATTATTCTGGTAGCACTGTGTGGTATGGAAAAGAAGCATTTGAATCAGAGGAATCTATTTTTAGTCTCTTTCTCATGTTCTCTAAATCTACTCTAATTCCATATACTCAAAACATCTTTACACTGCTGTGTGTGGATTCCATTCCATAAAAATTCTTTCCTTTACAACATTTCAAGAAAACCAGTAAATATTTACTAAGTACCAAATGTTTGCAACTGGGTGACTCTCTTTCCACTTTGTTCAATTTGATTTCCCTTAGAAAGTAACTTTAGAGCTCAGTAAGAATCATTTTTTATACTTTACAAAGCTTCCTAAAAAAATTAACATGGTGGGATTATTATCTTTGTTGTTAAAGTAAAAATACATTTGGAAACATCAGTGTTTTCTCATAAGACAGAACTACAAATGTCAGAAACATTGAATCACTGTCTTCTGTCTTCCCACCATAGCACAGCTATCTACTGTTAAACATGATCTGCTAGTTATGAAAAGTAAGACCCTTCCTTCCACACTGAAGTACATAAAATCTACACGATGGTTACATTGACCTTCTTTGGATTTGTTTAAAAAATGTTTTAGAGGCAGTGCCTGTGACTCAGTGAGTAGGGCGCCGGCCCCATATACCGAGGGTGGCAGGTTCAAACCTGTCCCCAGCCAAACAGCAACAAAAAATAGCTGGGTGTTGTGGCGGGCGCCTGTAGTCCTAGCTACTCAGGAGGCTGAAAGAAGAGAATCGCGTAAGCCAACGAGCTAGAGGTTGCTGTGAGCTACGCCATGGCACTCTACCGAGGGTGGCAAAGTAAAACTCTCTCTCTCTAAAAAAAAAGGTTTTAGAAAGCAAATTATTGAATTAGAAATGGCTTAAGAAATAGATTTTGTTAAAAAAAAATTTTGAGCATAGAAATGAGCAATAAACCTTAAACCTGAGTATAAATATGATCATTTAAACCCTATAGTAATACTAATGCACAGACAATAAGCAGTCTAGGAGCAAACCTCTTAGCGCTGACTGTTCTTAAGAATAACTTTGAAGGAATAACAAATTCTGTTATTTATATGGCCACCAAGTAATAAAATTTCTCATATTATAAAGGCCATTTTCATCGATCATCTGGAGCAATTCTGTGAGGTGGAACCTGATACTAGGAGATGTACAAAGATTTGTCCTGGTCAGTGGAGTCCAGGTTTTCTGACTGCAAATGACAAGGACATTTGAAAGAGCTAAAACACAGAATGCATGGTTTCTAGTTTTCCTGGTCTTCTAAGATAAGGCCACTTCATTGAACAAGGTTTAGACAAAGTTCTTGCCTTGGGTACTGACTGGGCACAAGCTTGAAATCCCAGAGGGGAGTTTTTGCTCTTTATAATGAGCCGCATCAGGTGTAATTGTAGTGACATGAAAACAAATTATTCTTTCCTGTTCAAGCCCCCCATCTTCACATTAGCCTCCCAGCTGTACCAATCATATTCTCAGTCAAAGTTTCCAGCATCCTTGATGAATGATTGTTTTCTAAATGCTAGTTGTTTTTTTCTAACTTGCTAACTTTCATCCTAAGGTCTAATTCTTCTTCTTCTTGAACATTATTAGAGGCTGGAGGAATATATGGAGATGGGAAGACCTTTGGATTTAGTGCAACCTCCTTCATTCCTTGACACATCATTTCATTACCACTCTGCTACTTACAAATCTTTGCCAGAAATAGGCCATTCACTGTCCTCCAAAAGTTTGCTAAGAATTTATTGGCAAACATAAAAACCAGTCAGTCTAGAGAGAAAGGCCCAGAGTAGACACATAGAATTCAAACACAGGGAAAGAACCTCTTAGGAGTGAGATGATGCCTTATAAAAAGATACCAGGATGATTTGGAAATTAATGTCCATGTTGCATAATACAGCTTCCTTCTTTTTCCATTAAAAGAAGAATAGCAAAGATGAATTTCTCTAGGTACACTCCTAACATTGGCAAGAATGTAAAGGGAGAATTGCTTGCCATATGTTTAAACATTTAAGAGATGTAAATTAAGCTAACTGCTTAAAAAAAAAAATTCTATGTCTGAACTTGTAAGGATGTAGGTCAGATTTGACTTTAAAACTCTCTGATACCTCAGAGTTTCATGGCAGACTTGGCTGTGTGGACATTGGGCCTGGGAATATTTTTTCTTCCCTATACCTTGCTCCATGGCATTTTGGGGCCTCCTTACATTTGGAAGATACCTCAGCCTGTAGTCCCAAGCCCCAGACATGTGCCCCCTATAAAACCACCTTACTTTGAAGACTAGGGACTGGGACATTGCCAGTGAAGCCAAGCAGACAGATCCAGCTTGGTAAGCCGCATCAGTGTCAAACAAGGCAGGAAATATCCATGTTGTGGGTATCCACAGAATGATCTAGAAGAGAATACATGGCAAGTGTGGTACATTTCTGAGGCCCCAGAGAATTCTTCCCTAGTGGGAAAGGGTGTAGCTAGAATGTCAGAGCAGACCCTTTAAAGAGCAGGATGCAAGCGTTCCCCCTCTTGCCAAGTTCTGAGAAAGGTATAGTCCCCCTATACACATACTCTAAACAAACAAAAAATTCTCCAGCTGCCTACCTTGAAATGTCCCCATGTCACTAACTTCAGCTTTTAACAAAAATAGGGTTGTAAAAACATTTACTAAGCACCCCTCAAGTTCTAGTCCCTATGGCAAAGCCTTGGAAATATAGAAATTTAAGATGACTCCATGGCCCTCCATGAGCTCAGTCAGCCGGAATAGATAGATTTTAAGGACATGGAATTCCTATCAAATTTAACCTGTTAATTAAAGGCATGAAATAGTGAGTATAGGGAAGTTAAATCCTAACAGATAACAACCTAATAACAGAGGAGGAGACATTCACTCAGAAAAGTTACATAACTTGCCAAAAGTCGCTGCATCAGTTACTGGCAGCAAGGCATTTTCAAGTCATGGCATTTCCAAAACACCATGTTCTTTCTGCTTCTTGGAAACCATCTCTTGAGGACTGAAGCTTCTATCACAGATGTTTGTTTGCACCATTTTCTCCTTTATTTTCTTGTAAAACTATTTTATAGGGCCTCTTTTTAAGACAGTCTCCTCTCATATGAACTCTTCACGCTTTTTTTTCACTGCTTCCTTTCAGAAACAGCCAGGATGACTTAGTTTAGTTTTCCCTTTGGCCACAATTCACTAGTTTCTGTTGGTCCCTGTTTTCTACTTGCCTTCTTAACCCATTGTCTTTACCAACAACTTCTGGAATTCTAATCAGTCTGTGAAGCTCAGTAGGGAAAACTGCTTATCTGGGCATTTCATAGGAAGGAGAAATTTGCAATTGAATACCCATCTCTGTCCGCACTGCATGCCTCACTTGGCTCATCATGTTTTTTTTTAAAGTTCTTCCTTGCAAGGTTCACACTAGGTGATTATGAAGAGAACTGAGTAAATTTCTTAATCAGTTTCATGCTGAGAGGATCAGCAAGTAATAACAGAAAGAGAATTTTAAAAAATTAGTACACTGTCTAGTTTGGACCTTTCTCTGTACCCACCAGGCAGGCTAGATGCTAAACATTGTCAGCAGAAACTAACAATAAATCAATGGATAAATAAAAACATCCTCAGTTAAGACACCTTCTCGAAGTCTAGTTATCAGAGGCTGTACATGGAATGATAGTGGAATCTATTTAAACCCACTCTGGAATGTTATTTCTTTAAGATAAAATAAAATAGCCCCAGTTCATACTACCATGTTATGTTCCTAGTGTTTATAATATCTAATCTCTGCATTTCTCTATAAATATTTTCTTTTCTCATGTAGGAGATAATGAGAGGTACAGAAACTTCCCCAAGGCCATACAGATGATGAGAGTTAAAGCTAAGATTTGAAAACATCTATGTATGAATCTAGCTTCTGCTGAGCCATCCTGTTACACCCAGGTAAGATAAAGATTAATATTACCAGAAATTTAAGAAAAAATAATCCTTCTAAAACTTAGGGGGCAACAATTTGTCCCTCCCTTATAATGACCCCAGCTTATTACTTTTTCTATGGACAAGACTTGGCAGTTTCTAGACTGATAGCTTAATATGATAGAAAGGGTGGTTCTCTTGCTTTGAGATAGTCCTAGGTTAGAATCTCAATACTTTAATTATTTGCAAGATCTTAGACAAATGACATTACTTAAACCTCAATTTACTTTTTTTGGATATCCATACTCTGGATAGGCACTCCAGTGAACAATGTACATAAGAAAGAAATGTAACTTTTTCTTCAACTTAGCTAAATTTCTATTTTTAGCTGTCATTCTGTATTGGAAATAGAACCATATTTTTATTCAGTTGGATGCCCCACCCCAACCCCTTCCTTACGGAATCAGAGAAGGATTACAAAGATATCAGAGGTGAACAATAAAAAGCTATGGTTCTAATATCACTTCCCAGGACCAGCATCCCTAAGCTCAGCACCCTTCCATGATGTCTTTAGACTTTGGTTCATAAAAGTTACAAAGCTTAGTCTGCAGTTCTGATGACTATTTTAGCTGTATTATTACCACTGTGGAACACATGGAAATCCTTCAGCTGATTATGAAGGGCGAGATATGCTTTGTGAGGCTAAGGGTCCTCATCTACCAAGCAAAGTACTTGCCATTTCTTCTGTAGGGTTTGGCCTGTAACTAGGCTCAAATCAGGCAACAGATCATCAGTGGGCATGTTCAATATATTCGCATCCCAGAGAGCTCATTTTTCAAACATTCTCCTCTGCTATATATCAAAATTATTTTCAGTAATGACCATGAGGTAGCATAAATGATAATAGAAAAAGTGCATACAGTGAAAATTATCTTATATTAAACATCATATATGCCTGTAAAAAATAAATGATAAAAATAACAATACAAAAAAGAAAAAAAAAAGGTATGTATTTGTACTTTTTAAAATTGCATTAATGTATATGGGGGAAAGGTAAAAATGTAAAACAAATAGCTCTCTGTTGCTGTGCTTAACACTATTATAATTTCATAATAATGTTAATAAAATATGAAAGTTTTAAATATTAAAAACAGTCCTTAAATTCAGTAAAATATTTTAGTTATGAAGCAAAACAAAAATATTACAGTTCATGTTCTATTTCACTTTTAACATTAAAATTTAATTTTTATTTTTGCTTAGTTTACACATTATGGCAGAAGTGAAGTAATTCAAGTTCTGTTTCCTTGCTTTTACAATGGCTGTGTTATCACCATTTGTTTTGATTATCCTGTTTCAAGGTGGTATGTGGTATCAACTGACACAGAAGAGAGGTACCATAACTCTGAACCCTCACAGGGTACCCTAGGAATGGATTTGTTTATAGCTGAGTATGTGGATTGGATATGAGCTTTCTAGAGCTGCTGTATCAAAGTATTTGGCAGCTTCAAATAATAGAAACAAATTAATTCATAGTGCTGAAGGCCAGAAATTTAACATCAAGGTGTTGACAGGGCCACAGACTCTAGGGGAGATTCTTCCCCTTGACTCTTCCAGCTTCTGGTAGGTGTCAGCGTCTCTGGGCTTCTGCTGTATCACTACAATCTCTGCCTCTGTCTTTACATGAGCTTCTCCAGTTACCTGTTTGTCTCTCTCCTGTGTATCTCTTGTAAGGATAATTATCATTGGATTTAGGGTCCCCTTCCTCCAAAAATCTAGGATGGTCTCATTTCAAGATCATTAATTATATCTGCAGAGATTCTTGTTCCAAATAGGGTAACATTTATAGCTTGTGGGAATTAGGACACGGACACATCTTTGGGGGGGCTACCATTAATTCACTACAGAGACCAATGGAATAAATAACTGGGAATTCACTAAAAAACTTCTATGTAGAGCATAATATGTAATAAAAGGTCAGTTTGACAAAAGTATGAGCTAATTGTAAATTTACACATCTATTATTAAAATTCAACATTAACTGCACCAATTACTTGGAACTTACCCTAAGAATATATTGTTATCTGGAAGAAGCATTTTATTACTGACATTGTTTAGAATGACCTGCACGTAGTGATAATAAAAGGTGGACTTCTAGTTGGCTTTCTTGCTGTTATTAAATTTTGTCAGACATTGCCCTCCATTATTGCCTATTCCCAGGGTACATCCAGCTCCTCTGCTTCTCTTCCAGTTGGCTTTGCCACCTCCCTGCAGGGCACAGGAGTCCACTTTCCAATCCTATAAATGTATCTGACTATTAACCACCTCCTGGGACTTAGCTCACGGAGTGGGCACCGGGCCCCTTCCTCTGGGATATACTCCCATCTCTGCTGTCATGTTTTCTCTGAATGCCATTTTTCTCTATCATCTTAGAGAATCCTTTCTAATCTGAAAGATAGAGCATAATAAGTGAAGGGAAGCAAGTAATACCTAATGTCATTCTGTCTTCTCCCCCAGTTCTTCCTACATGCTAACGGTAAGTTTCCCTTAGGAGCCTAAGACATTTTAAACCATATGGTTGAAAAAAGAATCTTTCCTGCTTTCTGTTTCACATGCCTTTCCTAAGGCATACCATACTATGGGGTCAGTGTTCAGAAAAAGAAAATTTTTATTTAGGGCTCTTTGGGGTTAGTTGCTATGTTTCCCTGCTAGCAGAAGTCAAGAAATCTCCTATGGCTCACTTACTTCCCAAGTTTCTCATTTGACCAGAGGTTTAAGATATTTTTCCTTAGGCTGTTAAGTTTCAGAGCCTGCTTAGTTCTTTTAGCCTGAGCAAGCTATGATTGGTGTCTAGGTTTCAAATTTGCTTCCTATATTCATCATAATCACCCTGTATAGGCAGAAGATTATGATGAAGTGTTGCCTCCTTCTCTCCAAACAAAACCACACTAAATTTTACTGTTTCCCAAACACTACCCCAACTCATCACCATCTTAGCTGCCTTTTTATAATATGATTGTTAGACCAACATGATGTGTGATCTACCTTATTGCAAAATTAAAAAGAGATCTCTTAAACACGCAAGTTTTTCTTTTTCTTTTTTTTTTTTTAATTCTGGTAGATTGCTTAAGAAACACCCATGAATTCTTGAAAAGTGAATTATTAAACTTCATTTCTTTCAGTTTCATTAAACATTCACCTCAAAGAGAAATAGGTAAGGCCTGAGCATTCTCTGTCTACCACTGAATTTGACTTCATCTTTCACAATTCTAGTTGCTATTTCTTTCTGCACTGAAGTTTATTCATTATAAGTTTCTGAATTGCTTTAGAGATTGTCAAAATTGTATTTGTGGAAAATTTCATTCAAGATTTCTTATGTTATCTTTTATATATTTTCCTCCAGGGTTTAAATTCTGCTTTATAAGAGAATGGGAAAAAGAGTTTGCTAAATGATGACCTTCTGGATTAAATTTCTTAAAGTGCCACATTGGAGATAGAGCAAAAGGGGAGGATGCCAATGCCTGTATTGGGAACAGTGAAGAGTATAGTATACCAATTAAATATGACCAATGGCATTTCTTCCTAATAAAGACCATTTATAATATTTCAGAATCCCACAGTAAGAAAAATTATTTCAAAATTAATGCATTGCATTTAGTTGCATTTAGAAGAATAGAGAACACAGAAAGTGAAGATGTGTCACTCTTATTGTATGTCATGTGTTGATATATATTATTTCTTTCATATTCACAGTAAATGGAAGATGTGTATTAATTTCACTCCTATTTTATATATGAATCTGACTAGGTCAATTCCTCCTATCATATGTGGTCCTTGGTAATATTTATCACAGTTGATACTGCTCATTTATTTGTTGATTCTTTGATTTTTTTTTTCTCCCCTCTAATAGTCTAAAAGCTTAGTGAGGTCAAGGATTACATATGCCTCTTGCTTGTCTGTCTGGTTGCACAGTATTCCTAGTTCTTAGTAAGAAAAATGTCAGATACATAATAGGTGCTTAATAAATATTTGCTGAATGACACACTGACTTAATTCCTTAGTATTAGAAAATGATATTACTGAGACGGAGGCCTCAAAATAATTATTTAATTATTCTATGCTTTCCTTGCTCCTTTGCTTTTAATAATTGCTTCATTTCTGCAAGAAGGTTTTCTAGATAATGTTGTCAAAGGATATGATAACATGCGTATGTTCTGATCTCTGAGCCATTTGACAGTCCCTTAATGATGACATTTTCCCCAAATCCTAAAATCTTGTCATTAATCATACAGCATTTTTCCAAACCTCACCTGCTTCATCCACAGTTTGGCATTATTATTCATTTGCTTGATTAGAGTCACAATATTGAAACCTTGGGAGCCTAAAAGAGACCTGTTCCAGCAATAATGTATATGCAGATTTTCCCCCTGCCATCTACAAATGGAGTAACAGATGCCTTCTAAATTTGACAGCATAATATATGTAGCTATTTAAATATATAGCTATTTAAATATTTCATCGTATGACTATATTAGTTAAAAGGGCACTCTCATTAAGGGAGGTCAAATGACACAGGATCTATATAAATTTTACTGTGTTGACTGATTCATATTAAAGGCTCTGGGACCTAACCACATCTCCGTTTGTGCACACCCTCCCACATAAAGCTGTGACAGTGCTCTAAACATTTCTGGAATTAAGCAATGTGTAGCATTTCTGGTCATATCATCACCCTTCTCCTAGTCCTGAGTTTTCAGGTTTATTCCTCAGCTTCTTAGGCTTTCTGTGTAGGAAAAACTCTCCCATCAAAGACCAACCACAGAATGAGGATGAGAAAGACTCCTTGCCAAGTTTATTTTCTTCCACCTGAACTCCTAACTTGCACCAGATCGAAGGAATGAACGATAAGTCAGACATCACACTAGTTTAAAATACATTTCAAATGTCTACAATAAGGAAATTAGTGTAAAATTATCTGTAAAATAAGGTCCAAAGCTCGCATGTAATACAGGTAGAGGACCAGCAATGCTGCTGGAGGAACAATGGGCAATGATGAGACCTCATTCTCACCCATCCTCTGATAAACATAAAAATCCAATGATGCTAACGTTTGCCTTAAAAAATCCTCATTCCTGGTTGATGGAAATGCTTCACATAGAAATACTGAACATATTTCCACATAGTCCTTAGCAGTGTATGGAATGCATGGAATGCATTTGTTTGTTTTGCTAAAAAGTTAAAATTTAAATAACATTTCCAGAGGTTTAAATCTGTAATGCAGATAATGCCTTAGATTATCATTCTTCAAAATCAAAGCATAGGAAATGGAGCAAACTTTATTTATAACAATTGCTGGGTTGACTTTGTGAACCATTTCTCATAGCAGTGTGTACAGACAAGAACGAGTCAGGTTATGCTTCTGTAACAACACCAAATACCACTGACTTAAAACAATAGTCACAGACACCTCATTTACATGTCAGTCCCTATTGGCTGGGTGCTCACTGTGCTCATAGTCATTACCTCTTATCCTCAAGGAAGAGCTGCAATTTGGAAATTGAAAGCTGTCATAAAAAAAAAGAAAAGAGAAAGCTCTGGAGGGTCTATGCATAAGCAATTAAATTATCCTACTGGAAATGACATGCATTACTTGTCGGCTAGGACTGTTACTTGCCTTAGCCAAGCAAGAGAATCCAAGAAACATAATTCTATCTGGTGGCTGGAAAGTGACAAGGTAGAAATGGTTAATGAGCAGCATTAAAAATTATCACGGTGCATGAGTCTTTATAACTTCAAGAGGAAAGTAGGATAAAGAGGTGAGAAGACCTCCAAAGGGGATCCTTGAATGAAATGAGACTGAGCAATGAACAGCTTATCTCACCCAGCCTTACTGTTGGCCTCTAATAATTACAGACCTCTTCAGTTTTGTTCATTTTCATCTTTTATTATCCAATATTCCCAGTGATAGTCTATCACACATTATCTTAGAATGTGTTATAGGTTCCATTGGTGTTAGGGTATAGCTAATTGTTTGTTCTACACCTTATTTGCTATGCAGGATGTAGAAAATTCCTTTGATGAGCTTCTCTATTGCTTCTGAAATTTGGGGTGGGGGTATGCTTTTGACTCAGAGTAAACCCTCTTGTATCTAAAAGTAAAAAAAAATAATAATAAAACCTCTGATTTAAAAGTTTATTTTATGCTGAATGACAATTTTATTTCAAAGTTCCATATAACCATTGGATAATCTCCTTGATAATACTATGGAAAGGGCAAGATGGATGTGTCCATCTCTTCAAATAATGTGAATCTTTAGGAAAGAAAAATCACTGTTATTAGAAAAAGAATCCATCAATATAAAAGGGAAAAATGTATGTCTTTGAAATATGTTTGAAAGCTATATTCCCTCCCCCTATAATATTGACTGAAAGCACAAGATAAAAGCATTTTCTAAGATTCTGCAAGAAAGAGGAAGACTAATCTCTGTTCTACATAAAATACTGGGTCACCACATGGAGTTCAAGGTCACTGAGGAGATGTGGCATCAACAAACAAGAAATCGAGAAAAGAGGAGGGACAATAAAATAAGGATAAAATAGAAGGGCAAAGAAAACACAGATGGAAATACAACAGGGTAACAGGGTAAATGCATTCCTTTCTCCACATATCAATATTGGCACTGAGGAAAAAGGTATTTACTCAGTAGATTCCTCAGTACCTACTGATGTTTGTGTAGAAATATGTCACTGCACCCATGACCCTCCAATACAGATCATTGCACACAAGGACCTCTATGTAGTAAAGATTCCCTGTGTTTCGCCCTGTGTCCTGGTTCCTAAAAGATAATCTTTAAGATCTTGGTGTGCCTTGCATGACACTAGCCTCTTTGTTTACTTAAAGATCAAGGGTCATACCAGATGGTATATGCTGACAATGTAATTAATGGTGGGGGAGTCTTCAGTCATGCTTGTCAGCTGAACATCTGGAGAGACTAAAGGCTAAGGTTAGTCATCTAGGAAGCTGAACATGATTATGTGAACAAGCTCTAGTGAAAACTCTGGATACTGGGCTAGGCTAAGCAACATACAGAGACCACTGTCTCTACAAAATATAACATTAGCCAGGTGTGGTGGTACATGCCTGTAGTCACAGCTACCTGGGAGGCTGAAGCAGATGGATCACTTGAGCCCAAAAGTATGAGGTTGCTGTGAGCTACGATGATGCCACTGCCCTCCAGCATGGACAACAAAGTGAGACCCTGTCTCACAACAATGAAAACTCTAGACACCAAGGCTTCAGTAAATGTCTCTGATGGGTAATAGTCTATATGTACTCTCACACATCACTTCAGGGGGTATAGGCACTATTTGCACAATTCCACTGTGAGAAAATATTGAAAGTTTTGTGCTATGAATGCTCCAAAACCCTTCCCTATATTCTTTCTTTGACTGATTTTAATCTGTATCCTTTGATTTAGGAAACTATGAGTTTGATAGTTTTCAGTGAGTGTTTTTAGTCCTCCTACAAAATTATCAAAACTGAGGATCATCTTGATGAGCTCTGATTGCTGTTGGTGTCAGAAGTGAACATAGTCCTGGGGACTTCTACTAAACCTTCACTCATACCCTTTTCCTGATCATGGGTCATTGTACTTAAAGCTCTCCGTCATATGATTCTGGGAAAGTAGGCTTTTTCAGGATGGAATGCCTTCTACTGCATGGATTATGCTTGTTCGTGCCTCTGGTAAGACACAACTTCTATTCTCATACCTGCTTAGTGTCTTGTCTCTGTGTGCTGTTTGACTTTCACCTACCCTATTTAATTTGGCTATGCTTTGTGTATCATGCACACAAAAATTTCTGAGATAGGACCTAATTGAGTAAATTTCTCTCTATTTGGATTATTCACACTGGAAAGAACTTTCCATCTCAACCCATTTCAAAAGCCAGTGGATAGCCTATTCAGTGTTGCCCAATGGAAATATAATACAAGCCATATATGTGACTTTTAAATATATTATAAGCCATATATGTGATTTTTAATAGGAAGCATATATAATATTATATCTAAATTATATGTTAAACATTATTTCAACATATGGCACTAACTGCTTATCAAGTACTTAACAGCTATTATACATGTGGCTGGTGAAAACCTTATTGGACAATACATATTCTGATGATAGTTGAGATCTAAGTCGAATAATGGTGAACCTCCCATACTTCAATGCCTGGTTGTTGAAAAGAAATATAGAATAATGATTATGATAGCAGATTCTGGAGGCCAGTATATGTATTGAATTTTAGCCTTATCATTTATATGCCTTCGGAAAAATGCTATACACACTTAACTATAATTAAGCTTTATAATATCTTCCTTATTGGATTATGTATCTATCTCAGTCTTGGTGGGAAGAAAATTGTTAATAAAGTGACTATTTACAGAAGATGTGTGCAAACTTAAGGGAATCAACAAATAGTGACACTTCCAGGGACTAAAGACAGTGGTAAGCCTTCCTTTTACCACACCATTTCCTCTTTTGGCTTTAAGGGCATGTTGTTACCAGAGTTGAGTTTAAAGTTTAGAGGTTTGGAAAAGCGGCCACGTCATAAGAATTGACAGAGCCCAGGCACTGCCATAAAAGTGATAAGGCCAGGAGGGAGCAAGGCCCATGTGGGTTAGGCTGTATCTCTCAACTCTTCTTTCATTTTTCTATCTACTACTAATAGTTCTCATTGCACAAACCCAGCAAGAAACCAGGTTAAGGCATGAAGTTTATAGATGTCATCATCTGGGAACAGAGAAGAACAGAGGCTAAATCTAGGTAAAAGAAAGCCAACAGACAATAAGTTGGTTAGTATGAGGGCTGCATGGAAAGGAAATCTATGTTCAGAACTCAACATAGGTCCTGGCACACAGTATTAATACGTACTCAATACATATGAACAATTATTATTAACGAAATGGTTTTAAGTCTGCACTTAACTTTGGTCCCAGCAGCCATGATTAGGTGGTGATGCTATGGGTTTTAGTTTAATTAAAACTTAATAGTCTCTTGAATGACGTGGGCTCTAATCTTCATAAGACACCAATCAGATGCTAAATATTCAACTGAACCAAACCTACTATTCTCCTGACTTCTCTATGTGTACCACTTTTCTTGGAACAAGTCCAATTTGAGGATAATCAATTCACTGAGAGCCTGTTGCATTTGCCAAAAGATCAATTTGTCAATGACAACTTGCCAAATTCGCCAAAGATACTGATTTCCCTAGAGACTTATTTCTTCATTGCAGTTATTTATAATGTCTACTGGAATTTATATTTAATGACTTGACAGACCCCAGAAGGACTGCAAAGAGTTAGAACTCCATGTTCAGAAACCCCTGCTCCCCTGCTCATCTTAGCTGCATGCTTCACTTTTCTTTCTCTCTTTGTTCTCTCTTCTTTTCTAGGCTCCTTAGCGTTCCCTGCCCTCTCTAGGTTTTCAAATACTTGATCTTCCCTCTCTATGCCCCTTCCCTGTTTCCCCTCTTTTTTCATTGTATCAAACATCTTCTATTTACTTCTCTAGACCAGGATTTCCCTTCACCATTTTCCTCTCTGCCCCAAAACTGACCGACATGGAGGGCATCAGTGAGCACCCTTGCCCTCTGGCTTTCAGAAGAGTTAGGCCAATGGGAAACACTAACAAGAGAGTGAAAGAAAGGAGGAGAAAGAAGTTGAAATATGAATTACAATGTGGTGACTATGGCAGGCCTGTCCACACACTTGACTTCTGTGAGGTAAGCTCTCCACATAGCCCCTCCCCATCTCCAACGTCTAAGAACTTCTTCCTTCCTTTACTCTTTCCAAACTAGGGGTGGCCTTCTACTTTTAGGATACCAGTTCTAGAGTATTCTTGTCCATGAATACTGTTTGCACTAGTCTGTGTGATTTCCCCCTCCCCACACTCTATTGACAACTTTGAAATATCCTTTATTCACAAGTCTTTGTAAATTATCTTAATTTGAAAGTGCCACTGTTTTTCTCTTTACTGCACACTGCTCCTAAGTGTCTCTCACCCAGAGTTCCTCAGTCTCTTGCAGAAGCTCTGTAGGCTCTGTATTTTCCACTCTCTTTGAAGAGTGGTGGCTAAGACTTGATTGTAAGTATATCTTCCTTTCTCTGTTCCAGCTTCTTCACTCACAGGAGGAGACATTGGGGTGTGGAGAGAGGATGACGGGTACAGAGGAAAAGACAAATGTGAGAGATGGACAAAGGACTAAAGAGATGGTCAGTCTCAGGGTTAAGGCCTTCTTGGCCAGTGTTCTGTCTCCTTTAAAGACACTTATGTCTCTATCATATTTCCTGTGAGCTTTATGATTGCCTGAAATGTACCTTGTCTCTGTTTATACTTTTTGAATGAGGTATTGTAATTAAAAGTGAATAATATAGCATGAACTAATTCAAAGTAAATACCAGGCAGGGTTAACCGTATGTGTGCATGTGTATATGTGATGGTGTGTGGGTTTTGTATCTGAATTTATCTAGTTACTGGCCCTTTTGAGAAGCTCATTGGCCTACCCCATAGACTGAAGTATTAGAGACAGAACTTTATTTTAATAATTTTGAAGAACTTGCTCTCATCTTATGACCCCAAGATGTGCTGACACCCATTTTGCTGACATTTTTCTGGAAGTGGATGCCGTTTTCTCACAAAAAGTCTTTATCAAAAGAGGCAGTGAAGGCTGGGCAAGGTGGCTCATACCTGTAATCCCAGCAGTTTGGGAAGCTGAAGTGGGAGAATCCATTGAGGCTGTAGGGAAAATTGTGCCCTAATCTTTAGCATAATACTCGCTTCCTGCTGAGAGACCTGGAGATTCATGAGAATGGCATGTGAATTGTATACATGCAGGAGATTGGAAAACTGGTCTCTAAAAGAGAATGTATAGTGAGGTGTGGCAACACCAGGCCTGAAGCTTCTGGTAAAGATTCTTTAGATTCCAAGATCTCTTGATTCTAGAGGCAGAGGTCTTGCTTAAGATCTGTGGTTTTGTAAAAACAAGCTGGAGACATTCTGTCTGACACTTTCCATGTTCCTGCTTTTTAGTGCCAATGTCTGACAAGTAATTTTAACTAATTTTTCTTGCTTTATGATAAAAAAAAATACAGACCAAAGGTTTGCTCAAGAGGGCTTCTCTCAGAGTTCCTCAGTCCTCCAATACAGACTTGGTGTCAAGACTTCATTCCTCACATTAAAACCCCTTCATGAGGCCAAGAGTTTGAGACAAGACTGGAAACATAGCAAGATCCTGTTTCTAATTTTCTTTTTCTACTTTCTTTATATTTTTGTAGAGATGAGGTCTATGTTGCCCAGGCTGGTTTTGAACTCCTGGCCTCAAATGATCCTCCTGCCTCAGCCTTTCAAATTGCTGTGATTATGAGACACCATGGCTCACCTACAAAAATTGTTTCCCAAAATTAGCCAGGTACACACCTGTAGTCCCAGCTGCTGGCATGGCTGAGGCAGGAGGAGTGCTTGAGCCCAGGAGAGAAAGATAGAAAGAAAGAAAGAGAGAGAGAGAAAGAGAAAAAGAAAAAGTCTGTAAAGAAAAGTGCTTTGCATGGAAATACCTAGAGCACATTTCCTTTAGGAAGTAGATGCTCCATGTTCTCCATGTCAGCCTTAGAAATCAGAACTGTGCAGCTATGGTGTGGTAGGACTGGGGACAGTGCGCTGAGCCTACTGGAGGTGCTGAGAAACTGCTCCATTATTTGCTGTCACTAATTAAATAAAAGAACAATCTGCAAATATCTCTTATACTGCTTATTCACTCAAGTTTATACCCCAGAGATACTGAGTGTGAATTGTTTGCCCCTGAAATAATAAAGCCAGGGTCGGCAGTGTGGTTGAAATCCCTACACCGCAAATGGAAGCAAAAGATAAATAAAAATAAATAAATAAATAAATAAATAAATGTTGAGGAATCTGAGGCTTTCCTTAGCACTATCTTTTCAATGAAGAATTAAAGATGCTTTTGCTCCAGCTCTGATCATTAAAGTCTTTGTTTATCATAAATAAGAAAAGGGCAAGTATGCAATAGAAAGTCAATCACTCTAGAGGGTCTTCCAAGGATGCTGGTCATTTGAAAGGACAGATTACCTCCAGGAGCAACTTGGACTCAATGCAGAGGCAATCTCATTTGAAGCATTCTTATCTCCAAAATGGCAATCTATTGAGTTGCTTTTCTTGGCAATATGGCCAGGAAGGCCTTGTTCAACATTTTATACAGTAAACACAGCCAAACTTTTCTGAGGCACTAATCCCTTTGGAACTCTTTGTCTAAAGTAAATGCAAATGCAGGAGACCCTTGCCTTCAGCAAGACAATAAAATCATCTTCTTTTAAGAAAAAAGGTCTGCCTCTTCTTTCTACTTTATTTTCTCTTCTCTCTTCCTTCCACTGAAACAGATATGGTGAAAATATATTTATGTGTATTCTATTTTCAGGGTAAATCAAGTGAAATAAATGATGTTGTAGGTTGATTTGTATTCCCTAAGAAGAAATGTTGAAATCCTAATGCTCATACCTATGACTGTGACTTTATTTGGACAGCTTCTTTGCAGATGTATTTTGGTTACAGTGAGGTCATACTTGATTAGAGTAGTTCCTCAACTAACATGATTAGTGTCCTTATGAGAAAACAGAGACACAGGAAAGGGAGCACCGTGAGCAAACCCAATGAGACACAGACAGAAGGCAGAGATTGAAGTTGTGCTTCCAAAAATTGAAGAATCGCTGGGGATCTTGGAAGCTGGAGGAAGCAAAGAAAAGCATGGCCTTGAGAACACCTTGATTTTGGACACCTGGGCTTCAGAACTATGAGATGATAATTTGTTACTTTTAAGCTACCCAGTTAGTGGTACTTGGTTAATGCAACCATAGTAAACTATGCAAATGTCATTTGCCTTTCAGAAAAAGAAGCCAGAAAATGACACAATATTTCTAGCCATGAATATAAATATTACTTTTTGGGACCAGAAAAAAGCATTTCTTCATTTCCTCCTGGCCTTTGGCAGTGGACGCTACCCAGTGAAAGAAAGAAGATTGATCAACACACATATGTTACATGGGCTAGAGGAAATGGAAAATAGGTATAACTTGTGGTGGTAGACTCTGGCATACAAGAGAGGCTCTGTAAAAGTAGAATGAATAAATACATTTTCACCAATGGTGGAGAAATAATACTAAGACTAATGTCCAATGTAAATAGAGATATTTGTTATAGATGAGTAGATCACGATATTTGTTCAAAATCCACCTCTGAACCTTACTAGCTGAATTATCTCAGACTAGTAATTTAACTTTTATAAACTGTATTCCTCTCGGTAAAAACACATATAATAATAGCTACCATGCAGTATGTTTTTTCATTTGTTTTGGGATTAAAGGGGATGACATACATAAAACACATGACACATGCTTTTAAGTCCCTTCTTTTTCTTTTTTTCTTCCTGGGTACATACCTTCCTAACAACCATCCATCTACTAATCCCCCCTGAGGTTCAAACTAATAATAGCTTCACATTTTATACATCCCAGAGATATATGTAATTTAACAGACAACCCTTAAAGGCTAAAAAGCCCTTGAGGCCAAAGCAATGACTTCTAATAGAAGACTTCAGGCAGTGGAGTTGTTATTTTTCAAGCTAGAGAACTTTTCAGAAGGCTTCCAGAAAAGGCAATTGGCCTTACCCGTGGGACTATGCCTACTTGGTAACAATTTCTTTTCAAAAAATTGATTCTTTTTTGTGTCTGATCTGATGCTTCTTTTCATGCAATCATTAATGGATTATTTATTTATTTATTTATTTATTCAAGCTCTCCTTCAATTTATTAAGAACATATTTTATGTACCACATTAAGGAAGTTACAAAGTTTAACCTAGGAAAGTTATTGTTTGCTTCCAAAGAGCTTGTATTCTAGTAGAGAAGAGGAGACCTTTAAATAAATAGTTTATACAATTTAGAAAGTTTTGATATTCAGAACTGACATTTTGTTTTTAGGGAAGACTTCCTTAGCAATCATTTAATCTTTCTTTTCTATATCTTTGCTTTTTCTTCTTTCTTTTTTCTCCTCCCTCTCCATTTCCCTTCCTACTTTGCTTCTGTATTTACTTAATTTTTCTCTCCCTTTCTTCATTTTTTACATGTTTATCAGAGTAAAAGTTAATGTGCCTGGTACAGAGTCATTTTTCATATGTGTATAAGTATGTGTATATGCGTGTATATCTGTGATAATCTATAACTGAGACTTACTCTATTTCTCAGATTAGTCTGAAATATTTATACTATTCCCATAACTCTATCTACCCATTGGACATTAATCTTAGTATCATTTCTCCACCATTAGTGAAAATTTATTTATTCATTCCACATTTACAGAGCCTCTCTTGTATGCCAGGTACCACAACAAGAAGTTATACCTATTCTCCATTTCCTCTAGCCTATGTAACATACGTCTGAAAAATACATAATTTTTAAACAAAACTTTTTCTGCTTAAATTATTGCTAGATTTAGAACCTCTATTCATAAATACTTGTTTTAGTCTTCATCATTAAATATTTCATAATAATTAATACTTAATGAACATTTATATACTTTATACTGTGATAAAACCCAAGAAGAATTAGATTACCAATTCAGTGATGCAATGGGAAATATGTTCAATTGTTGATTCCAATATATGTTATCAACAGCTGTATCAGAAATACAGCCTTGAAAGTCAACGGGTTTGCTTTTGATGAGGCAAATAGTTGTGAGAAAAGAAAAATCTATTGAAAACAAAGGAGAAAGCCTGTAAGAAACAAGATCTATGGTATATGCTGTTACAACATGTTGAAAAAGAAAACAAAGAATGAATTATATCCAAGGAAATCTAAATGTGGGTCAACCAGTCTGGGAAGAGCTCAGAGAATGGAACATGAAGAGACATAATCCTGGATACCTGGACATCGGAGAAGACCCAGGGGTTGGAAGGGATGTCATAAAGGAGAACTTGAGAGACAGCCAGGTATAGTTACCATGATCTGAAAGCTGCATTTTGTTAATCAATTGCTATAATTTGAGTGAACACATGTTACCATGTTATCTCTTTAGCATTCAACTGTCTTTATTCTATAGCTGCCTACAAGATGTCATGGGTTTTTCAGCAGAGCCCATGTGTGTCCCAAGTCTTTGATGATTCCCTTCCAAACTGGTCCATAAAAACATACCCTTTTTCATAGCACTAGACACTTATTAACATTGCCAAATGCTCCTAAAATAGTCAAGATGTTACAGAAGAGAAAACTTCAAAATACTTGAAGAAATTGGCCTAGGAGAATACTTTATGAGGAGGATCCCCCAGGCAATTGAAGCAACACCAAAAATACATTACTGGAATCTGATCAAACTAAAAAGCTTTTGCACAGCCAAGAACACAGTAAGTAAAGCAAGCAGTCAGCCCTCAGAATGAGAGAGGATATTTGCAGGTTATCCTTCTGACAAGGGTTTGATAACCAGAATTCACAAAGAACTCAAACGTATTAATAAGAAAAGAACAAGTAATCCCATTTCATTGTGGGCAAGGGACTTGAACAGAAGCTTCTCTGAAGAAGATAGGCTCATGGCCTACAGACTCATGAAAAAATGCTCATCATCTTTAATCATCAGAGAAATGCAAACCAAAACCACTTTGAGATATCATCTAACACCCGTAAGAGTGGCTCATATAACAAAATCCCACAACTACAGATGTTGGCGTGAATGTGGAGAAAAGGGAATACTTCTGCACTGCTGGTAGGAGTGCAAACTAATATGTCCCTTTTGGAAAGAAGTATGGAAAATACTCAGGGATCTAAAAGTAAGCCTGCTGTTTGATCCTGCAATTCCTCCTACTAGGTATATATCCAAAAGACCAAAAATCACTTTATAACAAAGATATTTGCACCTGATTGTTCATTGCAGCTCAATTCATAATAGCCAAGTCATGGAAGAAGCTCAGAGCCCATCAACCCAAGAATGGATTAATAAATTGTGGTATATGTATACCATGGAATATTATGCAGCCTTAAAAAAAGATGGTGACTTTACCTCTTTTATGTTTACATGGATGGAGCTGGAACATATCCTACATAGTAAAGTTTCTCGAGAATGTAAGAAAAAATATCCAATGTATTCAGTACTATTATGAAACCAATTTACAATCACTCACACTTTTCATATAAAGATTAGATCACATCGCCCCTTGATGAAGGGGGAGGAGGGGGGATGGAAGGGAAGGAGGGAAGTCAGATTGAGGGATGGTGAATGGTGGGATCACACCTATGGTGCATAATGCAAGAGTACATGTCGGATCTATTAGTGTAGAGTATAAATATCTTAACACAATAATTAAGTAAACAAGATGAGGTATATATTAACCAGTGTGATGTAAACGTTACTAATTCTATATAAAATCAGCACATTGTACCCTATAAATGCATTAATGTATACATGATCTATGTGTTTATGATTTAATAAAAAAACTCACAAATGTGAAAAATAAAATAAAATAAAATAGACTGGGTATAGGTGGAAACTTACTGCCAAAAACCAATCTTTGGTTTATGTGGGGACATCATGTGGTGTATGTTAACTTCTAAATTATCTCTGCATAGCTTCAGATGTCTCATGAGTAGGTAGCATATGTAGAATAAAAAAACTTCAACATCTTTCAAGATGAATCCTACATTGACAAAAATGGTGCTTTGGGGTAGATAATAACTATTCAAAGAAGTTTAGCGATAAAGGTAGTTATAGGAATAAATCCTGAATCACACAATTTTCTCAGTGGTCTCAAATTCATTAAGGGTATATTTGAGAACTCTTATACCCTCAGAAGAAAGGGAAAACACAAGATGTCAATGGGCATAATATTTCCCAAATATGACCATAGTAATATATCCCACCCTATGTCTAACATGCTCTGATGCAGTATGGTTTAATCACCTGATATGGGTTAAAGAGGGATTCTGACCTAAGGGTTATGAACATAAAACACAAAACACATAACACTGGACAGATAGATTTAATATCAATTTACTAGTCATGTGAACTCATAGCCTGGGGGAGAGGTGTACCTCATGATATGCACTGCCATATCTGGGTTGCACTTAGGACAGAGTGAAAAACCAGGGACTTTGAGAGGTAGGCTTTGTAGTACCCAAAGGGTGAGATGACCCCTGTCTCTTTCTGCAGGACATGATTGGCTTGTTTGAATAATTCTTCAAGCTAGGGAACTGAGGCACACTACTCAGAGAAAAGTGTTTGGCCCCCTTAATAAAGGGGGTTGTTTGGTTCAATTACCTTATCTGTGGGAGAGAAGTAGGGAGGCATACTTGCAATTAGGCCATTCAAGGCCCTCCTGGTTTCACCAGATGTCAAGGCAGCTCAGGGAATACAGGTTAGCTTTTTCCTAACGTCTGTCCTTCTGACATCAGGCGTATATTTTCTCCCCTAGACTGACCAGTTCTCTGATATCAACGGTGTGTTTTACAATGCTATTCAGTTCTAACACTACCTACCTAAAGTTATCATCAGACCCCAAAATAAGGTCTCAGTCCCATAAGACTGCCCCTAGTTGACATTTCAATTGCAGCTATAGATTAACTATATTGGGGTTTCCACAATACACCCTTCAGTTCAAAAATCTGCTAGATCGGCTCATATAATTTAGGGAAATACTTTACTTATTTACCTTCTTAAAGGTTAGGATAAAGAATATACAATAATAGCCATATGAAGAGCACTGCAAAGGTCCTAGATACAGGAGCATCTGTCCCTATGGGGTTAATGGTGTGAGCAACTCTCCCCTCACCTGCACTTGAATATGTTCACCAACCTCGAAGCTCATCAAACTTCATTTTTCAAGAGTAATTTTAGTGCTTAATCTCCCACCTCTCTTTCAACCTTCTTCCAAAATCTGTGGGTGGGACTGAATGTTCCAACCCTTTAATCACTCAAACTTTCTGGGGACCAGGCCCATCCTAGGACTATCTAGGAACCCCAACTTAAGTCACCTCATTAGCATAAACTCAGGTGTCATCACATAGGTGACTGCATGAATAACAAAAGACATTCCGTTCATTCAAAACATTCCAAGGGTTTCAGGAGCTCAATGCCATGACAAAGACTAACTATATTTCATATTCTATTACAGTACTACATAAAATCAGGCCTTCATTTTAAGCCTTACTCGGCACATGCCTACACAAAAATGTGTGGTCTCCTTCTCTTTCCTTGTAATCAAAAGAATGTGATAAAAGTGATGCTGTGTGATTTCCAACAGTATAGATGAGAAGAAATTTGCAACTTCATGGAATGCAGCATCATAGGACTATCATAGGATGTACTGGCAATGCAGGGAGAAGCCAAGTTTCTCCATGGCAAAGAGCAGATGAAGGTGGCTAGTTGATAGTGCCTTGGTTTTCCGCCTATACAAACCATCTACTCAAAGCAAAGGAAGAAGGAGAGGAAGAAAAAAGGAAAACCTAAAAAATGCTTGAGGATATAAACAAAGGAGACTCTTTCAAACCAGAAGAGATGGAATTATGTTTAAATTGACAATTTTAAGTGCGTGACATTATCAGAAGAGAACTCTAATTAGAAGACATCAGCAAGAGAACATAAGGAGATTTACTTTTATTGCACATCTGATTTATGCTGAGTGAAAATATACTTGCTGCACATGTTTCCTCAGTCTCATCTATCCCCATTCATTTCATCTTTTAATTTATTCATTCATTTAACAAAGAATTAACACATTCATTTCCTGTGCCTGTAACATATTAGTTTGGAGACTGTCATTGGGATCTGGAATGAAGGGAACCGAGGTAGGGAGATCCTTAAAGAGCTCACAGTTGATCCTACTGAAAAGGAATTGGAAGAGTAATGATTTGTAATAGGTTTTATTAAGTGTATGGTAATGTGGTAGAACAAAGAGGAGCCCTCAAGCCAGTATTAGAAAATCAAAAAAGAGAAACGGAGGCATTTAAGCACATTATTTTTTTCCTCCTAATACTACCTTTAATCATCTATAAAGAACTCCATGGGCTTGACACCTATAGCTAAGAGGCTAGGGCGCCAGCCGCACACATCGGGGCTGGAGGGTTCGAACCCAGCCCAGGCCTGCCAAACGATAATGACAACTACAAAAACAACAACGAAAATAGCCAGGCGTGTCAGGTGCCTATAGTTCCAGCTACTTGGGAGCCTGAGGCAAGAGAATCGTTTAAGCCCAAGAGTTTGAGGTTGCTGTGAGCTGTGATGCCATAGCACTCTACCAAGGGTGATATAGTCAGACTCTGTCTCAAAAAAAATTAAAACAAAATAAAAAAGAACTCCAGGAATGTACAAGTACAGTGGAATAGCATTATTAATAGATCATTTCCTATTTCTTCAAGGTTCACCTCTCTCTACATGCAAAAGCCCGAACTTTCCAGATTGCCTCTATTTTACCCCTTATCTGTTCATCTCCCATTATGCCTGTAACAGAACTGAGTTTTATATAGTCAGAAAAATAAGTGTATCTTGTCAACTTTCCACTCTATCAAGATCTGTTTCCTCACTCTCAGAGTCAAGGAAACAGTTTTGCATTTGAAAGAGCACATAGTCAGGGAAAAGGTACTCTTTAGATTTGTCTGTGCCATAGATTTGCTATACTCACCCTCTTTACTTCAGAACATGCTTATCTTAAAATGAGCTATTTGGATAAGATTACCATTCAGGTTCTTTCTGCTGTATAATTCCCCAAACTTATGAGATATTTTTAGTGAAAATTTGCAATCTTGGGTAGCACCTGTGGCTCAAAGTGGTAGGGTGCCTTCCGGAGGTGGTGGGTTCAAACCCTGCCCCAGCCAAAAACTGCAAAAAAAAAAAAAAAATGCAATCTAATTAGAAGGAAGAAGAGAACACTTACATATTTCATTTGTCAGGCTTAATGTCCATGGGAGCATTTCTTAATTTCTCTGAACATAATTATTATTTTTTTCTTTTTCATTTGTAAATTGGGTTACTAATATCCATCTTACAATATTTATATCAATCTTGGTTGCCAATAACAGAACAAAACTGTTTAACATAGGCAGAAAAGTAATCTGTTGAAAGTATAATAGGTAGTACATGAGGTAAGGAATGATCAGGCTTTAAGCAAAGTTCCTCAGCTGCCAGAAAGTAGTGCTACAACTATGGTCACACCATCCTGGAAACACCATGGCTAATAACAAAAGCCACCACTGCCTTAGAAGCTGCAGCCATTATGGATGCCAATGCATCTTTACTGCTATTACTGCTCATGTGGCATTATGTTACTGACTCCACATCAAGTGACAATAGGGGACTATTCAACTGGCCAAGTCTAGTTCATTCACCTGCAATGTAGCTACAGGGGATGGGGAAAGTCAGTATGTAGACTTCTTTTGTTTTTTAGCAGTGAGCTCTTTTGTGTATGTCTCTCCAACAGGGAGCCACAAAAAAATAAGTCAACTTTGCACTATAACCTAAAGAGACCAGACAATTCTGGAAGTCCATGTTAGTGTGTCATGCAAGCACATAGTAGGTTTTCAGCTTCTGGCAGCTGTATTTAGGAACTGAGCTCCATTGGCTGGTTAACCCATAATCAGGGTGTTTAAGTATCCAAGTTAACCCGGTGATAGTTCTCAGATCTAAAACAGGAAAGTCTTATGATTCACAAGAAGCAAACAAAACCAACTGCTTGAGCTCAGAGCATGCCAGAGAGAGTTGTGGCTCAAGGTTTTAATAGTGTTATCTGCAGAAGCTGCAGCTTTTGATAACTCTGTCTCTAGTGGGGAATCTTCCAGTAATCCTCCTCTCTCCAAAGCCTGTCAGTGGAATCTGTGTTAGAGATAGTGACCAGCTGTGAGTCTAAGCTCTCTGGCCAGTGAGGTGAAAGCTTTGCTTAATTGTTCTTGGTAATTGCCACCTCTGGGGAATTAGCCTAAAGAAGGTGTTCATTTCCTCCTATGTTAAGACTCTATTTACATCCTTATACAATACTTAGTGTTAAAGAGATTGCTTTCTTCCCACTAATGATAGTGACAGATGTTGTTGCCCCTCTACAGTAGAATCCACATTTTCTCTTTAATTTATGAACAACTTTCATACACATCATCACCTTTCAACCTCACAACATCAGTTCAGAGAAAGGACGCTTAGAGTGAGGAAATAATATGCACAAAGCTAATTGAAGTGGCAGATGGAGAACTGAAACACAGGGAGGATGTGTGGCCCCACGGTTCTGCTGTTGTTCACGACTGCACCTATCTGAACCTGCAGCAGTGTGGGCGTGTGGAAGTCTTAGAACTAATGTCTGCAGGAGAGAGTGAGAGAGGAATTCAGAGGTGGGGTATTTCTGGAAAGAATTCATGAAGGTTTGAGAGAGAAGTCACAGGAGATTACTGTATATAATTTTTCTTTAAGATCATCTAAATATGAGGGCCATCCTTAAAATCTTAAGTAATACTCTGAGATGAATGCAGTGCTCACAACACAATTTACCCTGTGGGAGCTGTATAGTTTGATTTTCGTTTTAAAGTTTTCCTTTCTTAAAGTTTTATGTTTTTTAATTGTTTTCTTTAATTTTTGGCTGACACATAATGATTACACATATTACTGGGCTACCGATTACCCCAATACATACACACACACACACATCATGATCAAATGAGGGCAATTAGCATATCCATCACCTCAAACATTTAACTTATTTTTGTGTTGGGGACAATCCCAATTCTCTCTTCTAGCTTTCTGAATATAGACAATACATGACTAACTATTTTCAACTATATGAATGAAAGTGCAATAATGATCTTTTTTGTGCCTGCCTTATTTGTGCCTGCCTGTTGGGGACCATCCCAATTCTCTCTTCTAGCTTTTGAATATAGACTATACATGATTATTAACTATTTTCAACTATATGAATGAAAGTGCAATAATGATCTTTTTTGTGCCTGCCTTATTTCACTTAACATGATTGTTCTCCAGGTTCATCATGCTGCTGCAAATGACAGAGTTTCATTCTTGGTTATGGCTGAATGGTACTGCATTTCCTTCATGATTAATGACATTGACATTATGTCATATTCTTCTTCACCACTGATATGTCTGATTTTGACAACTGTCTGCTCAGATTCTATACTCATTTTTTTTCCAATCAGATTATTATTTTTTTTGCTACTGAGTTGTTTGAGTTCCTTGTATATTCTGGATATTAGTCCTTGTTAGAAGAATAGTTTGTGAATATGTTCTCTGATTATACAGGTTGTCTCTTTGCTCCTTGGTTGTTTCCTTTGCCATGCATAATCCTTTTAGCTTAACACTGTCCCATTTGTTCATTCTTGTTTTTGTTGCCTGTGCTTTTTTTTCTTATTCTTTTTCTTTTCTTTTTTTTTTTTATTGTTAAATCACAGCTGTGTACATTAGTGCAATCAAGGGGTACAATGTGCTGGTTTCATATACAATCTGAAATATTCTCATCAAAATATTCAATGTAACCTTCATGGCATTTTCTTAGTTATTGTATGTAGACATTTGTATTCTGCATTTAGTAAGTTTCGCCTGTACCCATTCTAAGATGCACTGTAGGTATGGCCCCACCCATTACCCTCCCTCCACCGTAACCTCACCCCTCCCTTCCCCTCCCTTGGCCCTTTCCCCATATTCTTATGCTATAGTTGGGTTATAGCCTTCATGTGAAAGCTATAATTTAGCTTCATAATAGGGCTGAGTACATTGCATACTTTTTCCTCCCTTCCAGAGATACTTTACTAAGAAGAATATGTTCCAGCTCCATCCATGTAAACATGAAAGAGATAAAGTCTCCATCTTTCTTTAAGGCTGCATAATATTCCATGGTATACACACACCACAATTTGCTAGTTCATTCGTGGGTCGATAGGCACTTGGGCTTCTTCCATGACTTAGCAATTATGAATTGGGCTGCAATAAACATTCTGGTACAGATGTCTTTGTTATATTGTGATTTTCGGTCTTCTGGGTATAAACCTAGTAAAGGAATTATAGGATCGAATGGCAGGTCTATTTTTAGGTCTCTAAGGATTCTCCAAACATCCTTCCAGAAGGAACATATTAGTGTACATTCCCACCAGCAGTGTAGAAGTGTTCCCTTTTTTCCACATCCACGTCAACATCTCTGGTTTGGGGATTTTGTTATGTGGGCTACTCGTACTGGGGTTAGGTGATATCTCAAAGTAGTTTTGATTTGCATTTCTCTGGATGGTTAAGGATGATGAGCTTTTTTTCATGTGTTTGTACATCATATATCTGTCTTCTTTAGAGAAGTTTCTCTTCAAGTCCCTTGCCTACCCTGAGATGGGATCATGTGTTTTTTTCTTGCTAATATGTTTGAGTTCTCTGTGGATTCTGGCTATTAGACCTTTATCGGAGGTATAACCTGCAAATATTTTCTCCTATTCTAAGGGCTGTCTGCTTGCTTTACTTACTATGTTCTTGGCTGTGCAGAAGCTTTTTAGTTTGATCAGGTCCCAGGAGTGTATTTTTGATACTGCTTCAATTGCCTGGGGAGTCCTCCTCAAAATATTCACTCTGGCCGATTCTTTCAAGAGTTTTCCCTGCACTTTCTTCAAGTATTTTTATAGTTTCATGTCTTAAGTTTAAATCTTTTATCCAGTGAGAGTCTATCTTAGTTAATGGTGAAAGGTGTGGGTCCAGTTTCAATCTTCTACAGGTTGCCAGCCAGTTCAACCAGCACCATTTGTTAAATAGGGAATCTTTTCCCCACTGAATGTTTTTAATTGGCTTGTCAAAGGTTAAATAATGGTAAGTAGCTGCATTCATCCATTGGTACTCTATTCTGTTCAAGACATCTACTTCTCTGTTTTTATGCCAATACCATGCTGTTTTGATCACTATCAATTTATAGTACAGTCTCAGGTCTGGTAGCGTGATTCTTCCTGCTGTGTTTTTATTGCTGAGCAATGTTTTGGCTATGAGAGTTTTTTTCTGATTCCATATAAAATGAAGTATTATTTTTTCAAGATCTTTAAAATATGACAGTGGAGCTTTAATAGGAATTGCATCAAAATTATATATTTCTTTGGGTAGTATGGACATTTTAACAATGTTGATTCTTCCCAGCCATGAGCATGGTATGTTTTTCCATTTGTTAACATCTTCAGCTATTTCTTTTCTTAAAGATTCATAGTTCTCTTTGTAGAGATCTTTCACATCCTTTGTTATGTATACTCCCAAATATTTCATCTTCTTTGGCACTACTGTGAACGGAATAGAGTCCCTGACTGTTTTTTCGGCTTGGTTATTGTTGGTATATATAAAGGCTAGAGATCTATGATTGTTGACTTTCTAGCCTGAGACATTGCTATATTCCTTGATCACTTCTAAAAGTTTTGAGTAGAGTCCCTGGTGTTTTCCAGATATATGATCATATCATCTGCGAAGAGTGAAAGTTTGATCTCTTCTGACCCTATGTGGATACCCTTGATTGCCTTTTCTTCCCTAATTGCAATGGCTAAAACTTCCATTACAATGTTAAAGAGCAATGGAGACAATGGGCAACCTTGCCTGGTTCCTGATCTAAGTAGAAATAATTTCAATTTAACTCCATTCAATATGATATTGGCTGTGGTTTTGCTGTAGATGGCTTCTATTAGTTTAAGGAATGTCCCTTCTATACCAATTTTCTTAAGTGTTCTGATCATGAAGGGATGCTGGATATTATCAAAAGCTTTTTCTGCATCAATTGAAAGAATCATGTGGTCCTTAATTTTTAGTTTGTTTATGTGCTGAATTACATTTATAGATTTACATATGTTGAATCAGCTTTGAGACCCTGGGATAAATCCCACTTGGTCATGATGTATAATTTTTTTTATGTGTTGTTGGATTCTGTTTGTTAGGATCTTATTGAGTATTTTTGCATCAATATTCATTAGTGATATTGGTCTATAATTTTCTTTTCTTGTTGGGTCTTTCCCTGGTTTGGGGATCAAGGTGATGTTTGCTTCATAGAATGTGTTGGGTAATATTCCTTCTTTTTCTATATTTTGAAAGAGGTTTAGTAATATAGGTACTAGTTCTTCTTTAAAGGTTTGGTAGAATTCTGACATAAAGCCATATTGTCCTAGGCTTTTCTCTTTAGGGAGATTTTGTATAGTTGATGCTATTTCAGAACTTGATATAGGCCTGTTCAACATTTCCACTTCATTCTGGCTACGTCTTGGTAGGTGGCGTACTTCCATGTATTGGTCGATTTCTTTCAGATTTTCATATTTCTGAGAGTAGAGTTTCTTGTAGCATTCGTTAAAGATTTTTTGAATTTCTGAGGCATCTGTTGTTATTTCATCGTTACCATTTCTGATGATAAAATTAGAGATTTTACTCTTTTATTTCCTGGTTAGGTTGGCCAAAGGTTTATCTATTTTATTGACCTTTTCAAAAAACCAACTTTTGGATTTATTGATCTGTTGTATAATTCTTTTGTTTTCAATTTCATTTAATTCTACACTGATTTTGGTTATTTCTTTTCTTCTGCTGGGTTTGGGGTTGGAATGTTCTTCCTTCTCCAGGTGCTTGAGATGTCTCATTAAGTTATTAACTTCCTCTTTTTCCGTTTTCTTGAGGAAGGCTTGCAGTGCTATAAATTTCCTTCTTAGGACTTCCTTTGCAGTATCCCAGAGGTTCTGGTAATTCATGTCTTGATTGTTGTTTTGTTCCAGAAATTTGGTGATTTCCTTCTTAATCTCGTCTATAACTGATCTACCCTTCAGTATAAGGTTATTTAGCTTTCAGGTTTTCGTATGGGTATGCAGATTCCTGTTGTTATTGAGTTCAACTTTTATTCCATTATGGTCTGAGAAGATGCAAGGAATAATTTCTATTTTTTTAAATTTGCTGAGGTTAGATTTGTGGCCTAGGATGTGGTCGATTTTGGAGTATGTTCCATGGGCTGATGAGAAGAATGTGTATTTGGTTTTGTTGGGATGATGGTCTGTAGATGTCTGTTAAGTCCAGATGTTGAATGGTTAAGTTTAAATCTAAGATTTCTTTGCTTAGTTTTTTGGAGGCTGTATCCAGCACTGCTAAAGGGGTGTTAAAATCTCCAACCACTATGGAACTGGAGGAAATCAAGTTGCTCATGTCTGTTAGAGTTTCTCTTATAAATTTAGGTGCGTTCTGGTTGGGTGTCTAAATATTAATAATTGAAATCTCATAATATTGAGTATTACCTTAAACAAATATGAAGTGTCCATCCTTATCCATCCTTATTTCGGTTGGTTTAAAGCCTATTGCGTCTGAGAATAGGATTGCAATGCCTGCTTTTTTCTGCTTTCCATTTGCCTGGAGTATAGATGACCATCCCTTCACCTTGAGTCTATATTTGCCTTTTCATGTAAGATGTGATTCTTGTGTGCAGTGATATCTGTCTTGAGTTTTAATATCCAGTCAGCCAACCTGTGCCTCTTTAGAGGACAATTTAAACCATTCACATTAATTGAGAATATAGATAAGCCTTTCGAGAGTCTGGTGAACATTTTTAATCCTTTTGCAACTGTGGAAGTTGGAATTTGATCAAAATTTTCTGGGTGGGTTTACTTTTGTGGTGGAGGATTATACTGGTCTTTATGGAGGATAGGTCTGAAAATATCTTGGATAGCTGGTTTAGTTATGGCAAATTTCTTCAACATGTGAATGTCATTGAAGTATTTAATTTCTCCATCATAAATGAAACTCAGTTTAGCTGGGTACAGGATTCTGGGTTGAAAGTTATTTTGTTTTAGGAGATTAAAAGATGATGACCACCCTCTTCTAACTTGAAAGTTTTCAGCAGAGAGATCTGCAGTTATTCTAATATTCTTCCCCTTGTAGGTGATGGTTTTCTTTCGTCTGGCTTCTTTCAGAATTTTCTCCTTCATATTAACTTTAGTGAAATTGATTATGATGTGTCTGGGAGATGTCTTATTTGGGTTGAGTCGTGCTGGAGTTCTGAAACTGTCTGCTATTTGAATTTCAGGATCTCTTGGCATGTCTGGAAAGTTCTCCTTCATAATCTCATGGAGAAGAGACTCTGTGCCCTGTGAAGCCACTTCATTGCTTTCGGGGATCCATATAAGACAAATATTGGTTTTCTTCAAATTATCTCAGAGCTCTCTGAGAGAGTGCTCTGTTTTTGCCCAACATTTCTCTTCCTCTTTGAGAGTTTGGGAGCATTCGAAAGCTTTGTCTTCAATGTCAGAAACCCTTTTTTCTGCTTGCTCCATTCTGTTATTGAGGGATTAGACTGTGTTTCTCAGATCTTTGAAGGCTGCAACTTCTTGTCTCAATGTGTCAAAATCTTTGGTCGTTTGGTCTTTGAATTTGATGAATGCTTGAGATATCTTTTGGGTTCCTGCTTGGAATTCTAATTCATCTTATTTGCTATCCAGATTCTTATTTCGGTTTCTGACATCTTGGCTATTTGTTTGTGCATGGGATCTTGTGCTGTGTCTGCCCCATTGATCCTTGGGAGAGTTGAACTTCTCTGATTATTCATATTGCCAGAGTTTTTCTGTTGATTTCACCTCATGATTGTTTTTGACCATTGTCTCTGGCCATCCTCAGAGTTGGAGAAGTGTTTCTCCAAGATTAGATCCCAGCGGGATCACTTTACTGTTGGTGGATCTTTGTAGGGAGTGACCCCATGTGGTTCCTCTGGGGCTGCCCTAGCCGGGGAGTTCTGGTTGTAGAAGCAGCTCCGGAGTGTGACAAACCTGGATCCAGCAACAAGGCCGGAGGTGGTGCGCACGGTTCTGGGAGTGCCTGGCACCCAGTAACTTGGGCACAGAGAGCCCAAGGCTCCAGTAGTCTCTGGCCAAAGGGCTCTGCACAGAGACAGGGAGGGCTCTGGAGGGCACGTGGCTACCAGAGTCCCTGGCCAGATGAGCGGGCTGGTGTGGAGGCAGGGAGGGTACAGGAGAGAGGACACAGGGTTGCACGGCTCCTGCAGTTCCTGGTCAGGGCCTGCGGAGGCTCGGTAGGTGCGAGATGTGTGTCGGGGGTTGTGGCACAGCTCTTATGGAGGTCCTGGCACCAAGACCAGAAGTTTGAGGTTGCTATGAGCTGTGATGCCACAGTACTCTACCCAGGGCAACAGCCTGAGGCTCTAGTGTGCCAGAAACTTGCCTGTGCTTTTGAAGTGCAACCCATGAAGTCTTTGCCTAAGTCCATGTCCTGAAAAGTTTCCCTTTATGTTTACTTCTATCAGTTTTATAGTTTGGGGTCTGACATTTAAATCATTAGTCCATCTTGAAATGATATTTGTATATATAAGTGATAAGAGTCTAGATGGATTCTTTTGCTTGTGGATTTTCCATTTTCTCAGCACCATTTATGTAAGAGGATGTCCTTTCCCCAGTGGATATTCTTGATCCCTTTTATGAAAAATCAGATGGCTAAGAACACATGGATCTATTTCTGGGCTCTGGATTTATTTTGTTTCACTGGCCTATGTGTCTGTTTTTATACCAAACAGCATGCTATTTGACAGCTACAGCTTTGCAGTATATTTTGAATTCAAATAATGTGATGCTTCCAATAAAGGTACTACATGTATAGAACTTAGAACCCAAGGCCCAACTTGTCATCTTGGATATGCCATTTCTTACTTTCTCAACAATTTTAAGCTTCAAGTGTCACCTGTAAAACTCATACTTTGGATTTGCCATTGTAAGTACTTATCATGACAAGACTGCGATTATGGGTCCTTTTGCTTGCTGAGTTCCATTTATTTCATTACCAATTTATTATTTACCCTCAGAACTTAAGAAAGCCTGAATTCTACCAGAGGGTATAGAGGTGGCTGATTTTCTTTCTGACTTTGGCCCTAATTACTATCAACTCCCAAGCAGCAAAAGTTCCTTAGAGAAAATGAAGGAATTGGATCTTAAGGGATTCACTTCTCACTGTCCATTTTCTGTCTAAACTGAGTTAAACAGAAAGACTGTGAGTCATCTTTATGTATTCATGGTATTGTACTTGGGTGACTATGACCCTATACTTGAAAGGAACTGACAGTCTAAGAGCCAAACATGTGTTGTATTATTTGTAGCATGAGTGTTGCCAAGACATAGGAAGGGAAGTGCTTTTAAGTGTTATAGCTTCTTCAGTGGAATCCTGGGCCAGCAGGATCCACATTAATTTAGATTTTATTAGATTTCAAATTCTTGAACTCTACCACACAAGACCTACTAACTCAGAAATTCTGGGGGTGGGCTCATGCAGTCTGTGGCATAGCAAACTCTCCAGGTGATTCTGATGTATTTTTAAGTTTGAAAAATTCTAGCCTTGCAGTTGGAAATATAGACTTCCTCAATCCAAATAGTAATCTTGCTATTAACAACTGAGTGACATTAGACAAAATAATCTCTCTCTGATTGTGTTCTTATCTATAAAATGACAATAATATTAATACCTCCCTCAGAGGCTTATTGTGAGATTTAAATGAGTCAGTATTGCCTAGCCCCTGTTGAGTACCATATAAACACTAGCTCTTACCTCTAAGGGGTAAAAATGGCACAATCCCTTAGTTCTGCCACAACTTTTCTTTTAGACCTCTTGGCAACATTGCTTTTAGAACTGTTTGGCTATTTTCAGTTACTAAAAGAGAACAACAAATTGTCACTACCTTAATGTTTGAAATAGATTCTCCAATAAGGCGCTACTTTTTTTTTTTTTTTGTCCTTAATTGAAAGAAAAATATCCCTTACATTTCGATGCTGAAAAAAATACTAATTACATCTGATCTACTCTTAACCACAAGCCTCGAGACACATGTTTCCAGAGTGAATTACAAGAGCCACAGGCAGCAACTATTGCTTTCAAGCAGCTCGATAATCCATCATTCTGCCTTTGCTTATTCTCCTGCAATTCTCCTGCAAAGAGACTGCATCCTAATTTTCATTGCCACTTGAAGAATTTAAAACATTGACAAGCAAATACAGTGAAATTTTTCTTTTCCATCTCCGTTCCCTAGTCCCCTCCCAACCCCCCCACAGAGGTAACCAACATCAGGCTTTCGGTATATATTTGTTCCATACATTTTATTGACAGAAATATAGAAATATCTGCAAAAATATATTAAAAAAAGAATTCAGACTCCAAGTGAAATTCCTTATCTTCATTTTGTTTAATATTTTTTAGACTCTAACTCTTTAGTATTGATTGACTATCCAAGCAGGCAATCAAAATGCTCAATAACAGTCACTCATTTGCTGCCATGTTGTTCTTTCAGAGCAATAGGTGGTTAAACTCTTCTGACCTTCTCTTTTATCAATTCCAGCCATTATTAATAAACCCCTTACCAGCCTCCAAACTCAGACAAATTATATCTCTAAGGAAGAAACTTTGCCCTCCATGTGTTTTCCTGAAATTACTAAGAGTGATGTCAAAGGCACAAGAAGCAGATCTGAAACAGAGACATAGGAGCAAGGGGGCTCACAAGAACTCTCCTGAAAGCTGATAGCAATACAGGCCCTGGGGTAAATCACTGATGAATGTGCTGCATCCTTGCTATTTGGCTCAGGGCAGATTACAAGAATGACTAATTGGTATTGCTTCAGACTTCATTGCTTTTGCCCATAAGCAAATGTTATTGGAACAGGAAAAAGTAATTAGGGTTCACAGAAGGAGCACCTGTAATTCTGTGTGGTGTGCACAGCTAGAAGTCAAGAGAACTGACTGCCAATGATGATAATATGTAATTTTTGCCCAGGTGCTTCTTTTTCATGGACCGCAGTTTCTTCATCACTTAAATGACAGGCTCTTTTTGGATGGTCTCTTGGGTTCTTTTCTACCTCTGATCTTCTATAATTACTTCATCTCTCAGAGCCACTTCTCTCACCTCAGAAGTAATTAAACATGGTGAGATTTGTGTAGATCTGGGTCCTCTGGAAAAATGCCAATTCCTTTCCCATTTGAAATATTCTCTAGCTCATTACAGATGTTGCACACAGATGACCATATTTTCCTACTGTAGTCCACAAAAATATATTCAAATTTCAAGGGCTAAAAATCCGCCATTACATATATTACATTATTTCATTTGAAGCACTATTTTTTTTGACAAATTAGAAAGAAAATTAGAATAAAAAATAGAAAGAAAAGTATAATGTATAACTATAGGTACCACATAGACAATAGTTAATATACTATTTTCTTTGTCTAATTTTTAAGTCATAAAAACATATACATTATGAATGAAGTGAAATGCGCTTTATCTCCAACCATCCCAAAAGACTTTCCTTCCTGTTTTAGGCAACTGTGTTCATAAATTCAATGTGTATTATTCTAGTTCATTTAAAAATATTCCAGATGGGTGTACATATCAATGGGTTAATTGAAAGGTGCATAGATTCATTAATACATAGACAAATACTCTGACAGCTGTATACAGGTTGGACATAACATTTGTGTGCAATTTAAAATAGTTTAACATAGTAAATTGCACGTGAACTTTATAGGCACCGTGTATAAGTAAACAAACCTATTTATATAGATCCATTTATAATACTATCAGTATAATTTAAATAATTTCTATAGTATATAAACCCAGAAATACAATTGATATTCATAGAGCTTCAGCTAAGACAGTGTCATTAAGTATTGCCAATTGTTCCCTAAAATGTTAACATCCCTTTGTATTCTATGTACTCGAGCCAGGTCAACACTTGGTACTGTCCAACTTTACTTTTGCTTATCTAACGAATGTGAAATGTTGTATTACTTTTGCCTATTTCATTTAGGCTTGTGTTATGTTTGCAATTTCTAGACCAGAGAAGTTGAGCAATTTTTCAAATGTTTAATGAATACCGTATCTTGTTTGTGTTCTTCCAACATTCATGTTAAAGTTAAATCTCCAAGGCAATAGTATTAAGGGGTGGAGTCTTTAGAAGATGATTAAGTTATGAGTATTTCACCCTCATGAAAGAATCATTGCCCTTATCAACAAGATCAAGGAAATTAGCTAACCCGTTTTTTCCCTTTCATCCCTTCCCTCATGTTAGGGCTCTGCAATGATTCCTTACCAGACACTGGTGCGGTAATCTAGGCCTACCCAGACTCCAGAAATGTGAGAAAATAAGTAGTTGAGGGTTTTTTTATTTTTTTTTAACTTTAAAAAAATTATGGGATACAAGTATTTTTTGTTTCATGGTGAATTATATCATGCTAAATTCAGGACTTTCAGTGTACCCATTAGTGGAGTAAGGTATATTATATCCAGTAGGTAGATTTTTATCCCTCATCCCTCTCATCCTCTCCCCTTCTTACTTTTCATTGTTCATTACACCACTTTTGATCATTCTTGTTTATCCCCCTCTTATAAGCGAGAACATGTGGTATTTGTTTTTTCTCTTCTAAGAAACTTGGGATAATGGTCTCCAGTTCTATCCAAGTTTTTCCTAATGACATCATTTTATTTCTTTCTATGGCTTAGTAGTACTCTGTGGTGTTTTTACACCATATTTTTTATGCACTCATCAGTTGATGAATATTTATGTTTGTTCTATATCTTTGCAATTATGAATTGTGCTATGATGAACATACGAGTGCAGATGTCCTTTAGATATAATGACTTCTTTTCCTTTGAGCAGATACCCATTAGTAGATTTGCTGAATCAAATGATGGACCCACATTTCTCAAAGAACTAAATGTGAGTGTTTTACATAGCAGTTGTATGAGTTTACATCTTTATCAACAGAGTATAAGTGCTTCCTTTTCACTGCATACATGCCAACATCTATTATTAAATATTTTTGACTTTTTAATAATGGCAATTTTGAAAAGAGTAAGAGTGTAGATCACTGTGGTTTTCATTTGCATTTTTTCTTATGTATGTTGGCCATTTGTCTAGCTTCTTCTGAAAAAAAATATGTTCATGTCTTCTGCTTTTTTTTTTTTTTTTTGAGACAGAGTCTCACTATGTCACCCTCAGTAGAGTACTGTGGCATCACAGCCCATAGCAACCTCAAACTCTTGGGCTTAAGCAATTATCTTGCCTCATCCTCTGAAGTAGCTGGGACTACAGGCACCTGCCATAACTAATGCCCAGCTATTTTTTGTTGTAGTTGTTATTGTTGTTTAGCAGGCTCATGCCAGGTTCAAACCCACCAGCCGCGGTGTATGTGGCTGGTGCCAAAACCAGTGAGCCATGGGTGCTGAGCCCTTCTGCTCACTTTTCGATGTTTATTTTTTTGTTTCGTTGAATTGTTTGCATGCATTGTAGATTGTGGATATTAGTCCTTTTATAGATGTATAGTGATACAGTTTTGATGTTTTGTTCTTCCAAATATCATGATGAAATTTGATCCCCAGTGTTGAATGGGCACCTCGTGGGAGGTGTGTGGCTTATAAGGGTAAACCCATCATGAATAGCTTTGCGTCCCCCCTGCAATAATGAGTCAGTTCTTACTTTAGCAGTGAATGTAGGATCTGGTTGTTTAAAAGAGGCTGAGACCAGCTCCTGCCTCTCTCCCTCTCTCCTTCTCTCCCCATGTGACACGCCTGCTCCCCCTTCATGTTCCATCTCAATTACGTCTTGGATAGAACAAAAGTCAATTTTTCTCTCTCTTCTGGAGATGGGACACCCATATTCTCTCCCCTTGAACAACAGAATTTCATATTCTTTAGGCTTTGTACTCTTAGATATAAACCAGTGGCCCACCAGATTTTCTATTCTTTCACAAACTGAGGGTCACGTCACCAGATCTCATGGTTCTCAGGCCTTCTGACATGGACTAAGCTATGACACCAGCTTTGCTAGTTCCTCAACTTGCAGATAGCATATTGTGGGACTTCTCAGCCTCTAAAATTACATGAGCCGATTACCATAATAAATTCCTTCTCATCTATATCTATATATCCTACTGGTCCTGTTTCTATGGAGAACTCTGACTAATATGGAAGCTAAGATAATTTTGTTTTTTTCATGATAAACATATAATATACTAATTTGATATATTGTGGTGGTGGTGGTGTAAAAATAGTGATTAATTAAAGTAAAAAAATCCATTGATCAGAAATATACTTGAAGTTTCTTGTGGTACACAAATTAACAATTATATTAAAATAAGATATATTTGTCAAGATTTATAAATACTAAAGATGTGCAAGTTAAAAAACATTAACTATAAATTTTGTGTGCATAATTAAGATAATGCTGCATTAAAACATTTCAGAATAGGAGCAGCGCCTATGGCTCAGTGAGTAGGGCACCGGCACCATATACCAAGGGTGGTGGGTTCAAACCCAGCCTCGGCTGAACTACAACAAAAAAATAGCAGGGCGTTGTGGTGGGCACCTGTAGTCCCAGCTGCTCGGGAGGCTGAGGCAAGAGAATCACGTAAGCCCAAGAGCTGGAGGTTGCTGTGAGCCGTGTGATGCCACGATACTCTACCGAGGGCAGTAAAGTGAGACTCTGTCTCTACAAAAAAAAAAAAAAAAATTCAGAATAAGTGTGCACTTTACATTTTGTGCTTATCATCAGTTGGATTAAAACAATGCTTTACCATCTCCAAAATTACTTTAAAAATCAATGTAAATGTTCTACAATGGTATTCAACTTGTTTTGCAAACAATTCCTCTAAATTGTCATTGCATTTTGTTAAACTATAAATAGAAAATATTTTAAAAACTTATTGAAGAAACAGAACATAAAACCTTCCGCTTCTTTATAGTTAATGGATTGTAATGATTAAAAACAGGGTTTGCAAACAGGAAATATTGAAATTTGTTTCTACAAAGGTAAAAGAGGAAGTGAGTTAATTCATCATGAGAGTTCAAATACAATACAGGATTTAGTATTAAAATTCTGTAGTTTGGGAGGATTCTGGGAAGATGGTTGAGCAGAAAGCATTATGAACCTGTTTCTTTACCTAGACAAAAATTATACTGGCAGAATTTGTTTGATATAAGTATCTTGGAAATCTGAAGACTTGAAATTTATAGCAGGTTAATTTCAATCAATTTCAGCTCTTAGTATACTAGCAAATCCTCATTCCCTAGTCCTAGCTCTGTGACAGGCAGCAGCAGTTCATATTTTCTTTTAGCAGCTTATATATAGCTTTCAGGAGCCAGGGCGGGCAAAAAGGACCTTTTCCTTCAGCTATCAGGGATATATGCATAGGTTGCTGATTGCTGCTACTGGTCATAGTGGGGGGGGCAGGTGACCACTGTTGTTGCACTCTTCTTCCTTTCTTGCAAATCCCTCCTCATCTACCTGAAGTGACTTTTAAGAGACTTAAAAAATGACATTCTTTTTACCCTCTTCATTTTTCTTTTCTTTTTTTGGGAGCCAGGTTTTAAAGCCTAGGACATTAAACCAAATTAAATATACAAAAAAAAAAAGTAGAAAGTGACTGTATGCTCAGGGAAAAGCACAGGTTCAGAAAAGACTTGTGAAGACTTTAAGTTTAGAAATAAGGCTGGCCCTTTGCACAGAGACAACCTACAACAATAAAGAATAAATAAATAAACAAAAACAACAAAAAACTTTCACTCCTGGACAAGGAGAATCTGAGTTCTAGAATTGCCACATTATTAGATTAAAATACCTAGTTCTTAAGAAAGAAAAAAAATAACAAAAGCGTGCTAAGAAGAAAATGTAGCCCATTTCAAAGCAAGCAAGCAAACAAACAAATAGAAACTGCAAAAAAAAGACCTGAGCAAAGGCTAAAAATAACAGTCTCGAAGATGCTCAAAGAACTAAAAATATGTGGAGAAAATCATGAAAACAATGTATGAACAAAATGATAGAAAGCTTAAAACAGTCAGAAATTTTGAAGCTGGAAAGTATTATAACTAAAATGGACAATTCACTAGAGAAATTCACAGGCATATTTAAGCAGGCAAACAAACCCCAGTAAACTTAAAAGTATAACGATGGTAATTGTTAAATCTGAGAAACAGAAATAAAATATTGAAGAAAATTGAATAAGGTTTAAATGACCTAGAGAGAATCAACAAGTGGAGCAATATATATATAGTGTTAATCCCAGAAGGTGAAAAGATAGAAGAGAGAAATATAATGGCTGAAAACTTCTCATGTTAGATGGGACTACATGAATATAAACACCCATGAAGTTTAATAATCTCCAAGTTAAATAAACTCAGAAACTCACATCAATACACTTTAGAATCAAACTATCATAATAAAAAAGCAGATAATCTTGAAAGCAGAGAGAAGTAACTCATCATATACAAGGGTTTTTCAATAAGACTATTTGAATATTTCTTATCAGAAACATTACAGACCAGAAGGCTGATATACTTAAAGTACTAAAGAAAAAAATTGTCAACTAATAATTCATATCTGGCAAAATAGTCCGTTAAAACTGATGAAGAAATTAAGGCATTCATATAAACAAAAACTGAGGTAGTTTGTTACCACTAGATCTGGCCTGAAAGAAATTCTCAAAGAAATCCTACAGGTTGAAATACAAGGACCCTGGACAATAACTAGAACCCCTGGAAAGAAATGAAAACCTTAATAAAGGTAAATACCTGGAGATTTATAAAAACTAGTATTATTGTAGCAATGGTTCATAACTAAACTTTTTTGTTTTCTGCATGATTTGATAGACTAGTGCATTTTTCAATAAATGATGCTAGGAAAATTGGATAACCACATGCAGCAGAATGAAACAGCTCCCATATCTCTTGTCATATACACCAATTAATTCAAGATAGATTAAAGACATAACAAATTTAGAATATAGGAAAAACTCTTTTAGTCATAGGCTTAGGCGAAGAACTTATGACTAACACACAGAAGGCAAATACAGCAACAACAAAAATAAATGGGACTTAAATTTAAAAGCTTCTTAATAGCAAAGGACATAATAGAGTGAACAGACAACCTATAGAATGTGAGAATACGTTCAACAAACTACTCATTGCACAAAGGATGAATATTAAGAATCTATAAAGAACTCAAACAAAACATCAAAACAAAAAACAAAAAACCCCATCAAAAAGTGGGTAAAAGTTATAAAAATAATCTTTTCAAAAGAAGGTAGACAAATGGCCAACAAACATGTGAAAAAATATTCAAATCACTAATCGCCAAGGAAATACAAATTGAAATCATACGATACCACCATACACATCTCAGAATGGTCACTGTCTACTGTTTATCACAGAGGAATTCATAACTGCAAAAGTAGATTCAACCTAGATCCTCATCAATCTATGAATAAAGAAAATGTGATGTATATATATATTGTGGAGTACTACTCAGACATAAAATGGAATAAAATAATTTTATTCTCAACAACTTGGATGGAACTGGAGACCATTATCCTAAGAGAAGTGTCTCAGAAATGGAAATAGAAACAACATATATTCTCACTAATAAGTGGGAGGTAAATGATGGGTGCACATGGCTACAAAAAGACATAAAGGACATTAGAAGTTAAGAATGGTAAGAGGTGGAAGGGGCTGAGGGACAAAAACTCACTTATTAGTTATGAATATTATCTTGATGGTGGAAACACTGAAAGTTCTGACTTTAGCATGATATAATTCATCCATGTAATGAAGAATTTGTACCCCCTTAATATTTTGAAATAGAAAAGGTTCCTGAAGAATAAAAACAAAAAAGAAAAAAGGAAATGGTAGACACATTTGGACTTTGTGAAAATTTAAACTTTTATTTGCATCAGAGGACTGATCAACAGAGAAAAAAAAAAACAACCCATGGAATCAGATAAAACATTTGTAAATCATGTATCTAATAAGTATGTGATATTCATAATATATAGAGAACTCCTAAAACTCAATATAGCAACAACAAAATCCAATTTAAACATGGGCAAAGGGATTCTACCTTTACAATATATTCAAAAATATATTCAAATGATAAAAGATACAAAAAATGAAAAGATGTTTAGTGTTAGTAATCATTAAATAATATGCAGCTCAAAACTATGATGAAATACCAACTCACAGCTGTTAAAATGTCTAAAAAACCAAAAAATAATAATAGTGAGTGTTTGTAAGGATGTGGAGAAAATTGTAAGGATGTGGAGAAAATTGTTGCACTGTTGATAGGAATGAAAATGATACTGTGACAGTGAAAAACAGCATAGCAGTCCTAAAAAGACTAAAAATTGAATTAGCAGATGATTCAGCCATTCCACTTCTAGGTGTATAACCAAAAGACTTGAAAACAATCTCTCAAAGAGAGATTTTCACACTCCTATGCATAGTGGCATCATTTCACACTCCTATGCATAGTGGCATCATCAATAGCTAAAATGTGAAGTAACTCAAGTAGCCATTCATAGATAGACGGATAAGCAAAATACAGTACATCTATCTATCTATCTATCATCATCCATCCATCTTTCTATTTAGAATGCCCAAAAATGTATACACATTTTAAGAAAGCAAAGCGTATTAAAATTGTAATACTCAATATATTATAAAATTTGTTATCTTGTATATTGTGTCTTATATCTCTTATAATTGTAAGAGAAATGTTGCATCTCTTGTGACAAGTATTAGTTTTCATTTTTTTCCATTCTTAAAATGTGGATACATTTGTTTTGCACCCTTTGTAAAAATATGCAATGGCATATTTTTCAGCACTAAAAGGGAAGGAAATTCTGACACATGCTACAGCATTGGTGAACCTTGAGATTATGCCAAGTGAAATAAGCTAGGGAAAAATGATTAAGACTGTATTATTTCACATATATGAGATAGTTAAAGTATGCAAAATCATAGAGCTAGATAGTAGAATGGTAGTTGCCAGGGACTGGTGAAAAGGAAAAATGGAGAGATATTATTTAACGGGTACAAAGTTTCAGTTTTGTATGATGAAAAGTGTTACAGAGATGAATGGGGTGATAGTTGCACAACACTATGAAAGGACTGAATACCACTAAAATGTACACTTTAAATGTAAATTTTATGTTTTGCATACTTTATCACCATGAAATAATAAATTAAAAATGTTATAGTTAATTTTTTCACTTTGGAAAATATGTATTCATGAAGATTTTATTTCTAAACTTTAATCATTTTCCCTTCTGGAAAGGAGTTTTATTAACTGTAACAAAGGTGGTGAAATATTCAAACAATCATTGATACATTATTTAACATGTTTTATTATATAAAATTATTTTTTGGATAAAATGCTCTGAATGTAAGGAAAAAGGCATTGGAAATAGAGGAAAGGAGATATAAACTATTTTGGAGTCATATTATTAGACTTACTACATCAAGCATCGTCAAAGCTCAGTTTGCAATTTCAGGTATGTGAGGCTCTGTATTTCCCTATTTTTTTTAAAAAAACAAATTTGACCTGCACTTCTATTATTAACATCAAAAAGAATCCTTACCGTGGTCAATCATGTATGTTTTTCCTTATTCCAGTATCTACATAAGGAAGAATAGTTTTACCAGTTGCCTAAACTATAACCATTACAGTGGGCTTTTTTTTTTCCCCAGCTCTCCCCAGATCTGTCTCTTCAATGTCTCTTAATTTTTTTAATCTACAGATAGCCCCAGACAACTACTACTTTCCTCATTTCATTCTGACCCATTTTAGTATTAATAACAACTCTCGGTCAATTGTCCAATCACCTTCAGATTACTATGAAGCAAATTTGCCTTATTATGGGTCTGCTTAAAAATTCTAGAGTGATTGTTTTATTCACTTTTCTTCCAGAAGTCCAACATTCTTAATATGTTAATGAAGATTTTCACATTCTGAGTCCTTACATGATTTTCCAGAATAATTTTTCAGTGTTTTCTCTATCTTGGCTCTCTCTACCACACATAGCATTTACCTAGGAAGCATAAGTTACTTTCTATATCTCAAGCACTTTTGAGATAAAAATGCTTTTGTGTCCTCTCCCCATTTTTTAATCTATTTTTCTATCTCGTTGATCTGAATATTTTAAAGGCTCAGTACAATATTACTGGGTTGGTAAAGTTTCTTTGTTTTCCTTTAATTCTGAATAGTTAAACTTTCGTCTGAACTTTTATAGTACTTTGCACTTAACTTTATAGAAGCCTCCTTCACACTGACTCAGTATTAAATCATCATTTATCTACTTCCTCCAATAAAAGATAATGAATCGTAAAAGACCAAGTTTTACTTTCCAGTGTATCCCCTCATACGACATCATGACAGACACAGAATAGATATCTGATGGCTACCGGAGAAAAGGAAATTTACAGAATTAAACAAGCTTTGGAAGAATTATTTACAGTTTATCAAAACCTCACATTGTGAAAGTGGATTTTTTTTCTATAAAACATTGTTTTGCTTCTGTAAGCTGCAAATCAACCTCAAAATGCAATTCTTCTTAAAACTATGTATTCTAACGAATTTCCATATTCCACAAATACTCACGTATGCTGTGCTGTACTGCATTTCTTATGTATTAGCACATGACCAAAACCATACTGAGATTCTCTATTGATAAAGATTAATAAATTTTACAAAGTGGCTTATAGTGTATTTTCTAACATGCCATACAGTAGAATTCATGGCAATTAAAACATAATCTACTAAATTAGTGTATCGCAGTGACATCATTTTTGCTTCTATATCATTTCTTTTTTATTTACCAGTCAATTAAAAAACACGGTATATTTGTTTTCTTATGGCTACTATAAGAAGTTACCAAAAGCATAATGGCTTAAAGCAACATGAATTTATTATATTACGGTTCTGCAGGTCAGAAATCCAAAATGGATGTCACTGGGTGGGCTTATATCAAGATATCAATAGGGATGTTTTCCTTTTGAAGGCTCTAGGGGAGAATCTATTTATTTGCCTTTTCCATGTTCTTGAGGTCAGCCACATACATCGGCTCATTGCCCCCATCTTCCACATCTAGCCAAGTCCTTCTTACACTGCATTGCTCTACTCTGGGAGGGTTCTCCCGCCCTTTCCCACTTGTAAGGACTCTTGTGAGGCCACATCCAGATAATACAAGGAAATCTCTATTTTAAAGTCAGCTGATTAGCAAACTGTAACTGCAACCCTAACTCCTGAAGTCAGGTGAACTAATTACAACAGATACTACAGATTAAGATGTGGAAATTTTTCAAGAGGGGTATTATTCTTCATAAGGGAATTTGCAGGAACAAAATAGTGTTAGCCAATGTGAAACCATGACATATCTCTCTCAAAAATCTTTACAAAGGATTGAATTCTGAGATATGAATTAGGCATGACATAAATGGTCAGATTGCATATATCAAATCTGGGTTTACTTAACAAGAATTTAAAAGCCTTCTTTCTTCTCTTCCACTATCACTCTTTGGTTTTTGTCTCTTCTTCTAGAAATGTTTATTAAATGTCTAGTACATGTTAGGACCTGGGACAAGTGCTAAAAATGACAAAAAAACAATGAAACTCCCTTGATCGGAGAGCTCACACTGTTGTATATGTATACATAACATTATAACATATATTTATACAAATTATTACATATAACATATATACTATAAAATATATATTAAATAATTATAATATTGTATGATAAGTAGACAGAAATATATAAAAATACTAATGCAGGGTTCACCAAAACATGAGATATGGAATATTTGTCCTAGAAATTGCTTTATATGAGAGTTCTAAGTCAAATATATTGATAAATCTTCTACTTCATAATTCTGTTATCCAACTTCCTTACATCCTATCTGTAGGAGATTTACAAAACACATTAGTATATTACAAATTCTAAGAATTTCTGCTCTGTGGAATTCTGTTAGGCAAATCCTCCTCCCCATAATTATTTGACAACCTTTTTTTTGTTGTTGTTCCTAAAGTTGGCCCATTCATTCATCAATAAATCTGTAAACATACTATGGGAAACACTCTTCTGAAAGAATAGAGATAAGGAAATAATTTACCTGGTGACATTAAGAGTTTAAGACGTATTATTAAATATATATGTATGTATATGTATACACATACATATATGGCTCATCCATGGCTCCCGACTCATAACTCTCATAAGCTTTGTTATAATGTTGGAGTACTTAGGTCCTCAGAAGTATGTCTCAAATAGACAGAACCTCCCTCTGTGACCTTCTCCTATTTTCCTTTCACCTGCCCCAGGAATTGCTGTAACCTGATTGTGGGCCAAAAGACTCTAATTCCAGAGATGGTCCTATCCCATTTCCCAGAGGAAGGAATGCTTTACGAAGGGGTCAAGAAGAATTTGAACATACAGGCTGTGCTACGTTTGACCATGCACTTTATGTTCAAACACAAATCTACACAGTTGAAACCATGCCTACATAACGAAGCCTCCCTAAAAACCCAAGAGGACAGGATTTGGACAGTTTCCAGATAGTCGAACACACGAGGGCTCCTGGAGGGTTGCACATCCAGGGAGGGCATGGAAACTCCACACCCCTTCTCCCACACTTCACCCTATACATCTCTGTATATGTATGCTGTGTAATATTCTTTATAATTAACCAGTAATCCTAAGTAAGTGTTTTCTTGAGTTCTGTGAGCCTCTCTAGCAAATTAATCAAAACCCTGAAATGAATTGTTGAAACCTAACTTGAAGCAGGTAAGTCAGAAATTCTGGAGACTTGGTCTAGTGACTGGCGTATGAAGAAGGGGTGGTTTGGGGGACTTAGCCCTCACCCCATGTGATCTTAGGCTATCTTCAGGCAAATAGTAAATAATTCAGAATCAAATTAAAGCAGTGATTTTAACCTGGTGTGTCACAGCATAATGGTATACCATGAGATGTTCTTAGGTTTGCCATGAAAATTTTAAAAGATAATAAAATTTTCAAAAAATGTTGAAAGCATAGTAAGTATATTCTTTTTTTTTTATTTTTTTTTTAATTTTGATCAACATAATTTAAGTGTGCCCTGGAGTGCCCCTATATATTCAAGTGTGCCATGCAATGAAAAAGGTTGAAAAATGGTGAATTGGAGGATACTCAGCTGGTATCTGCTGCTTGGTATGTGGGGATGTTTGTAGGGGGAAAAAACACACACACGCACTTGGTCAAAGAAGTCGTCTATGTTGATGAAAATTGTGATGTGATACCATCAGGAAAAGCATAATTTGGGAGTGATTTCCTGAAACAAAAGTCTACAAGAAAATTGAGATATTTGAGCCTAACTTATCTTACAGTAGGTAGTCTCCACACAACTTCTTCATCCCACCGTTAGTACCACCTAAATGCATACCACTCCTCAGATACTCATACAAAGAGGAGAGTTTATTCCTTCCCCTATGACTTTTGGGTGCCTTGAACTTTATTTAATCAAGAAATTACAGCAGAAGTGAAGTTCTGAGGCTCCTCAGCCTTTTTGAAAGAACAGGAAGCTTCCACTCCACCCCCTTTAAGCCTAGCCACCATGTTATGAGAAGCTCAAGCCACTCAGAAGGGAACTGAGATGCTCTTCTGAATGGCTCAAGCTCAGCGTCCAGTTGACAATGAGTATCTACTTGAACAAGACATGACCCAAGTTCACTTCTTTTTGTTGGTCCCCAGTTCTTTGAGCTTCTCTGTCTGGTATTACGTTAAATAGACATGGGATATTGTTGCTGAGTGCTGTCCCAACTGCAGATTCATAAACAAATAATAAAATGATTCATGAAAGCCACTAAATTTCAGAATAGTTTGTTATAAACCAAGAGACAATTGAAAGATATACCTTGGAAGATGAATGGAAATTTGGTTAACATTCCTAATATGAGGAACACCACATGCAAAGGAAGGGGTCAAAATGAGGATGTCATGTTGCAGAAATACATAATTCAATGGATACAGAAAGAGAAGTGCTGACCTTCAGCTCTTTAGAATTAAATAGGGCACAAATAGTAATGGATTTTGGACTAGAATAAAACTTAATTAAATCATCCCGAATATATCCAATTGCATCATACTTTTTTTGCCATGGATTTTACTTTCTTTTTTTGATAAAAGCCCTCTCCTTTGGGGAACAATTCCTTTGTCATTTTGAATCTACACATTTTGGGTGGGGAAATCTATATAGTTCACTCAAAGACAGAAAAGGTTTTTGAGCAACTAAGGAGAGCAGTCCAATCCCTGGCCACAGTTTGACATGGGATAAATACACGCCTGACTCAAGTTGAATAAATCTGGGTTAATCTTGGACATTTTTCTTGGGTTACCAAGGAGGTTAAACTGAGAAAAAGTTGTGCTGGAATTGCAGGAAATCAGCTGATGAATAATTAATCCAAAAGAAGAAATTAGGGCTAACACATGGAAAGAAACAGTATTCTCTGAATCCTAGAAGCAGCTCTGATTTGTTTAGTTATGTTAGCCAATAAATAAATGGCTTAAAAAAAATAAGCTCCTGATCAATAAAGGAAATCCAAAAAACACCCAATTAATAAAGGAAAAACAGAAACACATCCTTAAATATAGAAATAATAAATATATTAATTGGGCTCTAGAAAAAATAGCTCTGGCCTTCCTAAAAAGGAAAGGGCAGAAATTGGAGGCAAGAGAAAATAAGACTTTGCTAACCATGACATACAAGTGAGATATTTGGGGTTTTTTTTTAATCTTTTTCTTACATGAGAAACTAAAGACAGTAAAAGAGAGAATGATACTTAATTATTAAATAATTCAATAATACTCATTGAATTATTATTATCACATTTTAATCAGTTGCTATTCATTAATTTTATTCATTCAACAAACATTAATCTCTGTTTTTACCATGGATTCTCAGTCCTGCTGCTTTTCAAATCAGGTTTCTTGGATTAAGCCTGACTATTAGCATTAAAAAAAAAAAAAATTCCAAGGAATTGTGCGTGTGTGTATACTGCTATGATTGCATCTTGATAAGCATAAAATTATGCAATAAACTTCTTTAGAACATTGATTCACTAGCTATTACCCAGAGAGTCTTATTTAGTAAGACTATGATGAGGTAGAGATTCAGTATTTTTTCAAACACATCATGTAAAAACTAGTACCCTCTGGTTTAGCATGTCCCAGTTTCTGACTCAGTCTTTAGCAGAGTGATTGGCAAATCATCAATTTTAGATTTGTCATCTTAAGGGGATATTGTCCTATTTCTGTGGATGTAGCAGAAGAAAAGTAACAGAAATTGTGGGATTTTTTGTGTCCACTAACCTGCTCTCTTCTGAATTGGTCTACTTTATGCGCCAAGGCACAGGCTTACTTCCCCTGCCTCATTTCAGGCTTTAACAATTCAGATACCAACAAGAATAGAAGTCCTCCTTTCAGTTGATTAGCTGGATCCTGGTGGCTTACTTTGTTTATGCCAAGAACTCCCACACTGAAAGAGTACCTACTTTAAACAAAGAAAAAGAAATCACAGCAAGATGGCTAGTGTGACTGAAGCAGAAGTAAAGAAAGAAAATCAAAAACATTGAAGCGAAGAGTCAGCAGAGATCCAAATTACATAAAGGACTCACCAGGCATAACAAAAATGTTGGCTTCACTCAGAGAGCAGTCAGACATCATTGGAAGACTGTCCTCACAAATATGACTTCATCTTACCTTTTACAGTATGATTCCAGCTACTCTGTTTAGGATAGAATAAATAGAACAAAGAATAGAAATACACAGACCAGTTGGAAGGTAATGACAGCAATTTAGACAAGAGATGATGTTGTGTTTGTCCAAACAGATAGCAGTGGATAGCTAGAATTGGTCAGATTCTGAATTCGGTTTAAGCATAAGAGCAACAGAATTTCTTAATTGATTGAAGTAATAATATAAGAGACAGTAACCAAAAAGAACTCCAGAGTTTGAAGACTATGCACCTAAAAGAATAATTTTGTAACTGAAATAGGAAAGACTGAAAGAGGCATTAGATTCTGAATTCAGACAGAAGAGACACATTTTTAAGTTTGAGATTTCCTTTAGACCTACAAATAAAAATGTTGAATTTTTAGTTAATTTTAATTACTGACTCAAGAGTTCCGGGGTCATTCCTTGGAGAGGAGTCCAAAACTTGAACTGATAATCATACGCATGATATTTAATGACATGGGATTAAATGTAATCACAATAGGAAAGAATATAGGTGTAATTCAGGAGAGGATTACTGAGTCCTTGGGTAACCCCACATTACAGCAGAGATGTGTAAAACACTCAGTGCACTGGACTGACAAGACTGTCCCCAAAAGAGCAAGAAGGAAGCTTTCAAGGGGAGTGGCTTAAAAGTCAAGTTAAGAAAGTATCATGGAGAAAAAGAATTGTCATCGTGTTGTAAATGATGGTGATGCATAACATTTCAAGTATGATCAGCACATGGTTTTAGCAATGTGTATGTCAGTGGTCACTCTACTGACAGCCATTTCAGTGGAGTGTTCAAAAATTATATCCTGGCTAGAGTAGCTTAAAAAAATGCATGAGAAATTAATAACAACGAGTAAGAAAAGCTCTTCTAAGAAATGTTGTTATGAAGGAAAGTAGGAAAAGAACATATAATTGTAAGGTAAAATGGAATCAAGAGAGTTTTTTTTTTTATTGAGCAAATAGATATTTTCCTGTGAACTTTAAAAATGAGAAAGAGAAAAACTGAAGATACAGGGGGATGAGAATATTCATGTTGATATGGATTGACGTGGTTCCTGAGAGATGGGAAATAAACTCTCTCTGGTTTCAGCTTACTATCATACTCTCTTGATATCATTTCTAGGCTATGTTGAAGGGAGAAAAATCCAGAAAGAATCAGATAGATTAAGCCAAGTGTCCAGGAAAACCAAGAGTATATATTAACAGAACATTGTTAATATTAATTTGTCTCAAACAAAAGAGAGCTCTGCAAAGTGAGAACCCAGATGTCACTAGAAGACACTCCTTAAACATTCAGCTGAACTCCAATTGGTACATGAATCTGACAAACTGAGATAGAAAAAGAATTTCCAAGAGGATTACAGATAAAGTTCGAAGTGCACAAAAAGGCTAATGGTAGTGCATATTCCCACCAGAAATGCAGAAAAACTTCCTGGCTAATGGGATGTTGGGTAGAGTACTAAGAAAATTCCTGCCCTATTTGTAGGTATGCACAATTAGCCCTAGACCAACACTGCTCTTGTCCTACCTAACAAATTTACAAGAAAAGGTATAAAAAGATCAAACTGTTTCCAAGTAATTTAACCATGTTCCAGAATAAAATTCAAAAATATTTTTTAGGCAGGGCTGCAGTGGCTCACACCTGTAATCCCTCCCCCTGGGAGGCCCACATGGGTGGATAGTTTGACTTCAGGAGTTTGAGACCAGCCTGAGCAAGAGTGAGACCCTGTCTCTAAAAAAACTTGCCAGGCATTGTGGCTGCCACCTGTAGTCCCAACTACCTGGGAAGCTGAGGCAAAAGGATCTCTTGAGTGCAAGAGTTTGAGGTTGCTGTATGCTGTGATGCCACAGCACACTGCCTCAAACACAAAAATACAAAGACATTCGACTCCTAACAAGATAGAATTCACAAATGTCTGGAGATATATTAAAACTTGCTAGTCAAAGCAAAAAAAATATATAAACCTTAAAAAGGAGAAAAATCAATCCAAAGGGACCCAGAAATGATGCAGATATCAGAATTAGCAGACACGGATAGTAAACAGTTAATGTAACTATGTTTCACATTTTCAAATAGTTAAGTAGAGCCATGGAAAATTTAAAAAAGAAATAAATGGAACTTCTAGAGATGAAAATTGTGATGTCTGAGATGAAAAAGACACTAGATGGGATTACTGGCAGAATAAAGTTAGCTAAAGAAATGATAAGTAAGTTTAAAGACATGACAAAAGAAACCACTCAAAATGAAGCACAGACAAAAAATTCAAAGGTAGCTGACCAGTGACATCAGCTGCTAGATTGTCTCAGAAGGAAAGAAAAGCTTTAAACACCCCCCACCACACACACACACACACACACACACACATGCAAATAGATCAAGTATTATTCTAAGAGGCAAGTGCCAGAACCTGCCAGAGATTCCACAGGAAGAAGCAGCAGAGAATAAGAAGGAGCAAGATATCAGCAGACATCAGCCCTTAAGAGGACTGAAGCATGGAGAAAAGTGTGGGTGGGGGGTTTGCTTCTCCCATCCTCACACCACTGGAAATCACCAGGCTCCTGAGCTTCCGGAGAGACTTTCTACTATCACCATCCCAAGGATTGCAGCCACCAATGAATGGGGAGCTTCTTGAGGAAAAAAGCACCAGTCTTCGAGCCGCCTCAGGGTTGTTTTCCATCCCTGCAGACCTGAGCTGAGACGGCAGGTGTCATACTGCTACTCTACCCAGTGTGTCCCTTTGTCCTACACAGGCAGCTTCAGTCCCTAGTTTTCACCTTGCTTGTTCCCACACTAACATTTCCCAACTCTGGCTGAGACTGTGGGAACAACAGGGTGTGTTGTGTCTCATGGGAGTTATGTGACCACAGAACTTCAACAATCTGGGTGAGTTGCCTTCCAGAGAGAGGGACAGAGATCACCAGAGTGCTAGCTATCCTCCGTCCAGACTCTTTTCCTCCCTCAGCCCTCCTCTACCTGCTGCTGGGAAGAGGTGTTGAACTGAGACGCCCAGAGTCACAGTTTCCTGTCTGTTGGTGCGATCCCTCCAAGGCTTCCACAGACAGTGGCTCTCACCTTTTCTTTTAAAGACCTGCAACAGACCAAGGAGGACTCAGTCTATGAGTTCCTGGCTGGCTGGCCCTCCCACGCGCTGCTTGTCTGACTGCAGACCCCGAACAAAGCACACCCTGAAATAGAAGGACATGACTCCTGCTGGAGTGTACCCTGGGAAACTTTGGAACAGCATGCTTCTCTATGGCATGCTCAGGGATTCATCTTTAGGGACCTGGAGACAGGGCTATAAGCGAGACTGAATTGTGTTGCTCAGGGCATGGAGATTTGTGAACTAATCTTGGGAGGTAAGGGGTCCTGCCTGGGCAGAACTGAGGAGTGAGTGAAGTGTGAGCCCCAACTGCAGTGCGTTTGTGGAACACACCTCCCTCACAGGAAGGCTGTGCTCCTGGTCTGGGACAGAATTCTGAATGGGGAAAATCCTAGCCTGCAATACCATTGCTGGATTGCTCAGGCAGTTTGAGCTCTTGCCTGCTGGTAGATGTCAGAGGGAGATATCAGGTTGGGGGAGAGGAAAAAGACTCACTCCTGACACCCAGATTGTGAGTCTCACTTTGCCCACTTGGAAGATACATTGCAAAGAGGCAACTGCCAAGTCAGGCCAAAGTCCATAGAAAGAAAGAACTGCAAGTTGTGAGGCAAAAATCATTAAGTAACTTACAAAGGAAAACCCACTGAAGGAAGGAGGCAAGATAACTGATTGAAGACATTACTTACTGTAACTTCGCAATAGAACATTGAACTGAGGACAGCAAGAGAACAGATGCGGCTCAGGTGTAGATCACAGGGAGAGACATTAGAAACACCTAGAGACCCCACCAACAAAAACTATGATGCTGAGAAGGAAGATAGAGAGGAAGTTTGTGGTCCAGACAAAACAAAGAGTAGCTTGGAGCCCAGTGAAAAGGTAAGGGGGTATTGTCCCCTTCTCCACCTTCTCCACCTTGGTGCTTTGGTGACCAGCCCAAAACAAAATATATTGCAGATGCTGCCACCCTCCCTTAGCCCAGGCTTGGTGGATAAATAGGAAAACTGGGGTAAACCAGGAAAGCCCTAGAGTTTGGACATCCAAAAGGGACACCCATGGAGAGATACATGAGAGCCCAGAGTGCTGGCTTTCTTACAGCAGGATGCCTCCTCTTCAGTGCCTCTTCTTCACAAGATTAGCTTGGGCTTGCTGCTAGCCATGGTCCCTCCTGTCCCTTGCAACCAGGAGAGTGCTCTAATCAAGAACCACATGAGCAGGTGCACCTCCAGGGTGGGTGCTTGTTCATGGTTGAGTTTGGCATATGGAGTGAGTGGCCATAATATGAGAGCCTCCTGCCTGCTGGCACTTCATGAGATCACACGCTGGTGGCTTGGTCACACAGGCTGACCCAGTGCCCCACAGATGCAAGAGTGGTGCAGGGCAATGCATGGGAGAGGTCTTAGTCCTGGACTGGGGGGTGAGGAAGCCCCTGTAGACATATCCAGTGTGAGAGTGTGAAGGGGGGCTGAGGAATGGGAATCAGTGGGTGTACCCTCCCCCCACTCCTGCTGGATAACCACCATATTAGAGAGAAAGGCATCACTTGAAGTTAATTAGCCTAGCCCTTGTTTCCTATGGCAAACAAATGCCTTGAGCGTGCCTGACGAATGCGCACAGGAACTTGTCCTCCCCACCTCACTACAACAGTGAATGCAGCTTACTGGGAGAACCTCCTCACTGGGAGAAGCAGCCACTTGTTGAGCATGTCCCTTGTTAAGAAACCTACTTCTTTCTCCTTGGTGTCTTGTGGGGGAAAAGAAGTACATATATGTCTGTGTGCATGTGATGTGTATGGTTTCGTACACAAGTGTGTGAAAATCAATAACCTAAATCTAAAATGTATAGAGAAATGCAAGTGATACAGAGTAATGAAATTATTCTTTTGTTGTAATGAAATCAATATTAAGTAATAAACAAGCTAGGTAGCTATCATATTGAGGCCTGGTATGCTACAGTAATTAAGACTGTGTTGTATTGGAGTTAAAGAGAGGCACATTGGCCAATGAAACTGTGGAGAAAATCTAGAAACAGACTCGCATGTTTATGGTACACTACTTCTCACAAAGGAAACGCTGTAATTCAGCAGGAAAAAAAATATTCTTTTTGATAAATGGTGTAGGGTTGAATGGATATTCAAATAGAAAAATAATAAATCATTTCATTCTTTATACTATACACAAGAATCAATTCTTGGTGATTTATAGATATAAATATGGAAGAAAATAATAAAATACATAAAAGAACATGAAAATACCTTCATTATCTTAAGCCAAAGATTTCTTAAAAACAAGAATTATTTATTTTAAAAGAAAACATGACAAAGAGGTCTACATTAAAATTAAAATGAATTCAAAAAGATGATTAAGAGTGTGGCAGCAAACTAAACTGGGAGGAAACATTTCTAATGCTTATATCCATCAAAAATACTATTCGGGATATATGAAAAACTTTATAAATCAATATGAAAAATAATAAATCAATGGAAAAAATAGATACATTTCTTGAACAGATATTTAACTTAAAAAATATTCAATGCACACGTCCTAGGTGAAAGGCATACTTAATAACATTGACTTAAAATATACAAAAGCAAATTATGTAACCAAAACATATATACCCCCATAATCATCTAAAATAAATAAAAAAGAGAGAGGAAAATATATTCAAATGGCCAATAAATTTAGGAATATATGTTTAACATTCTATACCATCATGGAAATGCAAATTAAAACTTCTAGAATTACTAAAATGAATAAACATGTGTGACAATTCCAAATGCTAGTGAGAGTCTTCATACTTTTCTGGTGAGAGTATAAATTGAGACAGCCACTTTAGAAATCTCTTTGGCAGTATATACTAAAACTGAATTAGCTCATTATTTAGGACACAGTATTTCCATTTCCTGGTATGTACCCAAAAGAATCTCATACTTATGCTCAACAAGCATGTTCATAGCAGCATTCTTTGCAATAACCTAATAATAGAAACAACTATAACTATCAGAAATAATAAATACAATGACATGCACAGTAAGAAAAGTAAATGAACTGTCTGTACATGAAGCGACACGGATGGAGATTATAAACAGTATGTTGAGCAAAAGAAGTCAGGACACATAGTACAGACTATATGATTTCATTCACATAAAACTGAAAAAGAGGGAATATTACTTTATAGCAATGAAGTGAGGATACTTATTGCCCTTGTATGGCCAGAGATGGAGATCAGGTGTTAGGCTTACTTCTGGGATACAGATAGTGATCTATATATTTTTCTCCTTGTAGAATTCAGTTATATTTTTTGCACACTAGCAGCAATAAACTAAAAAATAAAATGGAAAAAGATATTACAATAGCATCAAAGGATTGATATTGCTTAATGGAAGCTCTGGTTACAGTGGTATGTTCACATTTTGGAAATCCACTTTGCTAAACACCCAGGATTTTTACTTTCATTTATGTATATTATACTTCAATAAAAAGAAATACACAAGTATAACATACATACCTGAGGAATCTCATTTATTTTAAAGGGTCACATACAATTTCGCAAACGTTTTAAGTTCATTGCTAGAAATTATCTGTGTAATTTAATAGAACCCAGAGGGAGAATTTCAAACTGTTTTATATTAGAATATAGCTTAAGCAAACCAAGACACTAGACAAAAAGGAGAAAAATCAAAGAAAAAATGTGTAAAGGTAGATATCCCTATATAATGAAGAAACATTTCTGCCTTAAAGGTGTTCAGAAATCATTTAGAAATAAATTAGCGTCACAGTAGAAAGTGATACTAACATCACTTTCTATACCAGAAAAAGAAATTGGGATTAAAAAATAAAGTGCAAATTTTAAGTTTTGTGTTCATCAATATTTATCCACACGTGTGTTGTTAAGCACGCCCCATTCACACACCTATGCCCCGTCTCCTTCCTAAACGGAATATAAAGTCCTGAAATGTGATTGTGTGAGTATTGAGTCCTTTCTGTAGTAAATTTTCCTAACTTTGTAGTTCACCTCTTACTACAACGTCCTTATTAGTCATTTGAACATTTTAAGGCTATTAGGAAATAAGTCCCAGCTGAAAGCAACTATTGACATTTTGACCTTCAAGTTAAAAAAAGAAAAAAAAGAGCAGTAACAGTTTAGGTACTTAACCTTCTCCAGTACACGAAGGGATGTGAAGTCATTTAGATCCCTTCAGAAAGCATTGGTGAAATATTTTCTGTATATACTTGCAGTGACTTTTCAAGAATCTTCCTCAAGGATATTCTGCCTCCCCATGAAACAATAGGCTCCAGAACACAACTGATTTATTTATTTATTTTTTTAAATATAGACATGGGGTCTCACACTGCTGCCCAGGCCAGAGTGCAGTGACAAAATCACAGCTTACTGCAATCTGGAACTTCTGGGCTCAAGGTCCTCCCATATCAGCTTCAACCTCCTGAATAGCTGAGACTACAGACATGTGATTTTTTTTATTTTTTCTATATTTTGTAGAGACAGGATCTCACTATGTTACCCAGGCTGGTCTCAAATTCCTGGGCTCAAGTAATCCTTCTGCCTCGGCCTCCCAAAATGTTGGAATTACAAACATGAGCCACTGCGCCTGGGTTAGAACTCAAATAATTTTAATCTAGAAACTGGGTGAAGGCCAGTGATTTTCTTTTGAGGTGGTTAATAACAGCTCTCAATGCTTCCTTCCTTCTGTCCTCCTTCCCTCTCTCTTTTCCTTCCTTTCTTCTTTCCCTTTATTTCTCTCTCTCCTTCTCTCTTTTTCTCCCCTCCCCCACACCATCTTTCTTTTCTACGAATTAAGCAACACTGGTGAGTTCCCAATACATCTGTAGGATGCCAGATAAAATACAGTCTGCCCAATTCAATTTGAAATATAGATAAACAATTTTATTATTTTTTTTACTATTAGTATACCTCAACTGTTGCATGGGGGATACTCATGCAAAACAGCATGTATGGTTTATCTGAAATTCAAATTCAACTAAATATCTTTTAAAACATGCTAAATAACCTTTTGAAATTTTAGAATAGTTGTAAATTTATAGAATTTAGGTTGACAGAAAAAAATGCAATGATGTTATGGAGAATTCTATATATTCTGCATATATTTCCCTTCATTATCTTTTATTAGTGCAATACATTTGTTAACAATTAATGAACTACATTGATACATTGTTAGCCAAAGTCCATATTTTATTCATTCAGATTTCCTTAGTGTTTGCCTGAAGTCTTCTTTATGTTCCAGCACACCATTCATAATCTACATTATGTTACTTGTCATGTCTCTTTCCTCTTGGCTGTGACAATTTCTGAGACTTTCCTTGTTTTAGATGACCTTCAAAGTTTTAAGGGGTACTGGTCAGGTATTTTGTAGAATGTCTCTTAAATGGTATTTGATGTTTTGTTATAATTAGACTGTGGTTGTATGTTTCAAGGAAGAAGACTTCAGATCTACAGCGCTGTTCTCATCACTGCCTATCAAAGAGACACATACTATTAACAAGACTCAACTTTGAACCTTAGTTTTTAAAGATTCTACATTTGGGGTCACTGCCTCTTGAACAAAGATGAAGTGCTTAAATGTAACCCCATTAGACCTGGTAGTATTTCATTTATCTTCATTTATTATTTTTGTACCAAAATCTTAAATGTAGTAGATGTATATGATCTGTTTAGGGAAGGGAATCATCAATGATCCATCTGTTAATCATGCTATTAAGAAAAGAAACAGCTGAGAATACATTATTTATACAGCTAATATTCATTAACATTTCATCCTATGGAAATACCCAGTACTCAAAAGATGAATTTTTCTATGCAATTTCTGTCTGGGAATGTATTAAGGTGTCATAACAAATTGTCCAAATAGGATTTCCTTTTTTTTTTTTTTTTTTTTTTTTTTAATAGCAGAGGAATGAAAGAGAAGGAAAAGTGGCCCTGGACACCTGCTAGCAGATTTTCCACATAGCATCAAGTAATAAACACCTAAAAAGCCATAGTTTTAGAGATGATCTATTGTCAGTTTCCTAGATGGAGTTAAACCTACTTTTGCAGGTTACAGTTTGGGGGGTCAATAGTGTAAGTGAGCCTCCCAGAGCCTTGGGAGGTTGCTGGGCATAGGGACTTATCTGAGTGCTAATATTGACAATTTTTCTTGCCATTTTTCTGTATAGATGAGTTCATCGGTACCCTTTATGAGTAAATATTTATTTGACTGTTCTGTCCCAGAGAGCAAAGTCCATGCCTTCCTACGGTATCTGCTACAATATTTTATGTGTCTAATGTGCCAGTCACCTAGAAAATATGTTTTTTTTTTTACTATGAGAGCTTATTTTTTTTTCCTGAGCATGCCACAACTTTTCAAAGACTTTGACAAGTGTTTTTCTTGTTCCTTTGTGGTCTCTAACTTTCTGCTTGTTGACATCATTAAAAACTCTATGCTCAGTATGAAACTAACGAATTGAAAATAATAGAAACAACATTTGTTAAAATACTTTTCTGTGCTAGGCATTATGATGGGCTCACCGATAATGGAGATAAATAGTACAATATCTCATGATCCAGGATTGTCACATAAAATGGTCCAGTTATAACCCTTTTTAGTGGTATGTATAAAACACTATGTAAAATAGAAGACAAATGATTTATTATATCTAGGAATGAAGAAATACCAAAGATGTGTTCACACATGAGAAACAGAAAGATGAATAAAATGTTACCTAGTAGACAAGAAAGCATGATAGTCTAGAAAGAGAATAAACAATAAAATTTACTAAAGTATGAAAGAAGAGCATGATGTGCCTCAGGAGTGTTAAGCAATTTAATGAAACTGAAACACAGCATACAGAGGGAGAGGTAATGGATAAGACTGGAAAGTTAATATCTGTTTGGATCAGAAAAAGCCCAGGGCATCATCCTAAATGTTGTGAACATTATTTTAAGCATGAATGTCCTAAGATTGAAGCTCATCTTTTTGAAAGCTTCACTGGTAGCTATAAGTAGAAGAAAGAAATAAAAGTTAAATGACCTGCCCTGAGATAGATGAAAATCTATTTGAGAAGGCAAGACTTGAGAACATGGGATAAGGCATAAGTCAAAATGGACTGTGGACAAGTGGAAAATCCTGGTCTAAAATATACATGATCAATAACTATTAGAGTCCCTTTCATCCATTTTCTTCATTCCACTTAGAGCTCCCTTTTTAGTGCATAAATCCAATCATTCCAATCTTTGCATTCAAGGGCCACTGAAATCCTTAGAAGATTTTCCGATGGTTATAGGAAAACAAAATTAAATTTCCTTAATAAGTTTTAAGAGCTTTATCCCAAAGTTATAACCAAGCTCCCTCTTTCTTTCTATATTTCAATCACATTGGTTTTACAGGCTCTCAGGCAGCAATACTTACTTTCACTCCGAGGCCTTTGTATGGGCTGTGCCCTATGTCTGAAATGTCCTTCCTACCCTAGACATTTCTTTTCTTCTTGCTTGATTCTAAACATTTTACCTCAAGATGTTTCTTTGGGGAAGTTTTCACTGGCCTCACTGACTTGTGCAAACCTTATCATTCAGCTGAGCTCTTTGTGGTAATTTCAAAAACAATTGCAATTGGCATTTATTGGCTGGTGATTTGTTAGTTGTCTCTCCTTGGACTGTAAGCTCCATCTCCTTGGTGTTGTTCACTAATGTATATTCATCTCCTAACACGGTCCTTTGTTTATAGTTAAAATAAAATACACATTTAAAAATGAACTATCTTAGCACATGACCTCTGTATTCTTCCCCTAGAAGTTAGCACTGTACATTTCAACCCTGCTTTCGTCCTGAAGAAAATGTAGACCTCCAGGTAGGACTTAAACTCCCCTACGTCTATGAAATGCTGAGCCTGTCGCCTGATTTGGGAGATGTTAGGAATAGTTCCCTAAAAAAAATCATATCTTGCAAACGAGTTAATTATTTTTGTTTAGATTGTGGTGATCCTGTAATTGTAGATTAATTGGTTCCATCTGCTCTGTGATTTTCCAATTAACAGGTAATAGCTTTCACAAGTCAGTTTATTTCTGATATGTGTAGGAATGTATTTAAGATGGTAATTTTTTTACCCCTAGTGCTCTCTATTGCTACTTGTTTTTTTCTTTCCTCCTTTTCAAGTCTTGAGGTGAATAGCACATTTTTCCTCTGTTAGTTGAGGCCTTTCCAGGACAAATCTTCCCATGCAGGGTCATAAGAATTTTTTTTTGCAATTGGTGTTCTAGGTTCATTTATTATTTGCTGCTGTTGCTAGTACTGATTAATGATGGTAATTTTTAAGGTTGGAGGTGTTTTATTATTATTTTTTTTTAATTTAAAAATTGACTGACTATTTGATTATGTTTTTTTCCAGCTGAGTTTTCATATTAATGGAGTTTCTGACTGCAGAATGCCTGCTATAACTAGGTGGGGGGGAGCAGGGAGTGAGGGAGGAAAGCTTTCACAATTATCTAAGCATACGTATTCAAGTCTGTCACTTCCTACTAGAAAACTGACCTTGAATGTTGTATCACCTGAGTGTATTTCTTATGAAATATTTCAAGTTTTGGAATGCTAGGTCTCCCTTCCCTCCTGAGATAGTGTAAATATTATATATTTATATATCTATACTTATTTTCCTTTCCTTCCCAGGCAAACAACTTCTAAAATCTTTATAAATGATAACTTTTTATGTGCTAATGAGATAACTAGTGGTGATTGGCACAGGTAGTGGGGTGCGGCAGAGGGGTGCTCCTGAATAGCCTCAGACTGGAGGCCTTTTGCCAGGGAAACCAAACTTGTGATTAGAAGATTAGAACTTTCACCCCACTCCTGACCTCCTAAAACTGAGAGGGCCTGAAGGTTAAGCTGACTGCCAATGGCTGGTGATTAATCAATTATGCACAATCCACTATGCATAATAATGGATAAGTCTCCATAAAAACCTAAAACCCAATTCAAAGATTGTCCAGGTTAATGACCATGTACTACTGGGAAGGCGCTGTGTCAGGGGATGGCAGGGAAGCTCTGCAGGCTTCCCCTGAGCATTTCTTCTACGCAGCTGCTCCCTTACAATAAACCAGGAACCTAGTGTGTAAACTGTTTTTCTGAATCCTCTGATCCATTCTAACAAATGATTGAAACCAAAGAACAGGTTGGGGATAACATCTGATATACAGCTGGTTAGTAAGAAGCACAATGACAACTTGGACTTGTGATTTGCCTCTGAAGTAAAGTAGGTGGCTGTGAGATGGAACCCATAATCTGCAGGATCTGCTCTAACTCCAGGTAAGATAATGGCAGTGAATTATTGGACACCCACTTGGTGTTCACAGAGAATTGGAGAATTCTTTACTATGGAAAAAATCTCACACATCTGGTGTTAGATACGAAATGCTCTAGAAGTATTGAATGTGGTTTAATAAGAAAAAAACAACCAGTTTTTCATAATACTTCTTTGTTATCATGCATATCATCAGCAAGGTCAAACAATTTTTAGAGCCTCCAGAGTATTAATTTATATGAGATTTCTGACCAGTGACAAAATGTAGGCTATAATACAGAAAATTGCCAGTTAGACAAAAAATTCCATTTGGATCACTGTTCCCTCTGAAAGACAAAAATAATGAATTATAAAGAATGAGAACTTATATTATAGAATAATATCTATTTATTTGTTTATTAATTTTACCACACACCAGAAACTATTCTAGGTTGTTGGGTTACCTCAGTGAATAAATTCATCATAGATACCTATGCATTTATGAAGCTAGCATTTTAGTGTAAGATAAACACTACAGTTAACATAATATATTATAGTTTTATATAGCTAGAAGAATATTGAACATTTCCAACAAAAAGAAATGAAAAATGTTTGAGATGATAAATACGTTAGCTACCCTGACAGATCACTATATGTTATATGCATCAGAACATCACTATGTACATCACGAATGTATACAATTTTTACTTTCAAAAAAAAAATCCCCAAAAGTGAAAGAATACATAAAATTAGAGAGACTTCAGGCCATAATGGAGTAACAGAGATTGGGATGTATCTTGCTGCTAAAACCCACTCAAAATCCAGGTAAAGTATATGAAACTAGTATTTTCAGATGCATATATTAGACATTAGGCAAGAAAAAACATTGATATACAAGAGAATAGTAACAAACAAGGTTAGCACTGTGATTGACCAAACATACTGTGTGGGAATAGTTTCCAGAATGCAAAGCAGAGGGGAAGAATTCAAGGAGAGCCCATATGCTTAGCTGCACAAGGAATATTAATTAAAAAAAAAAAAAAGCCTCAGCGGAGCATGATGGCAATGGGACTGATGTGTAATTCATCTCTCCCAAGTCATCAGGTGAGAGGGAGGGAGCTCTGGATCTTTTCCCCACATAGATTATTAGGGTGGATAGACAGCTGGAAATGTACAGCAAGTTGGCGGATTGCTGTATTTGAGGTGTAATTAAAAACCACGGATTCTGCTGTAGAGATTTCCCCTAACCTGCTGGTGGCCGGCAGCCGGCCCCTCCCTCATTGAGGACAGCAGTTCGCAGTTCATAGGGAAACCCAATTGATGAAAATTTCAGTGAAGTGTGGATTCCTGAGCAGAGTTTGGCAACTAGATAGGGGTGCCGCTTGGAGCCACAGAGGGCTAGGCAGCCAGATGGAAAATTGAGGGGAGGGAATCCCATCCAGGAAACAGAGATTTTGGATGGTCCAAAATGGTGGACACCTTTTCCCAGAACAACAGGAGTGATTAAATAGACCGGACCATACCTGGCAGGGAATATTGGTGTGGACTGGCAGTTCAAGGTGTGCGGGGAACTGGTGGGTTGCTGGACTTACAAGTGAGACTCTGAGCTACGGAAACTGAGGAAAAGGTCTCTTCTCACCACAGCTACAGGAGCCGGTGGCAGCCAGCCCCTCCCCAATAGCCGATTGCAGTTGCCAGTTTGTGGGAGAACCTGGGAGCAGACTAGAAAGATTTGTGAAGCGTGGACTCCTGCACTGAGTTTAGAGGTCGGATAGGAGTGCTATCTGGAACACAGCAGCGGAGGTTGGGCAACAGTTTGGAAACAAACATGTAGAAACTCCAAAAAAATGGCAACCAGCCAGGTAGGGTGGTTACCATGGCAACAATGTAAACTGTGAATCAGGTATAAGCCTGGGAACTACTCACAGCACCACCTGGTATCCAGAAAGCATATTGCATTATAAATATATTCCTACTAAAGTTGACCCCTACATCATACATGTAGATGTGTATTTCTATATATATATACAAGAATAATATTTTTGTGGTTGGTGCCTTTTTCCATCATTTTCTTGGAGGAGCTTTTATTAATTTTTTTTAATTTATTTTTTTTTTAATTTTAATTTTTTCATCCTTTTTTAACTTTTTTATGAACACTTCTTTTTTTTTCTTTCTCTCTTCCTCTTCTTACCTTCATATGGTTTCTGAGAGTGCTTACATCAGATTTTTAGAGGTTTTTTTTATTCAATTACTTTACAAATATCATTATTTTTATTGTAGTTGGTTTATTTGTCTGCATGTTTATGTGTTTCTGATTGTTCATGCATCTGTGGGCTTGTGTGTCTGGTAGCTTTGCTATCTGTTTATTTGCTCATTTGGTCTCAATGTGTTTGGTGTTTTGCTAAATCCTCGGGTTGGCTATTTCCCCTAACTCCAATTTTCACATTCAACAAGAACAAGGGGGAATGGGGGACAATGGCTGATTGGAGCCAGCTCTCAACAGAAGCTCCAGTCCAGAGGGAGAGATAATGGCCAGAAAGAACCCAACAAAGCCAAAGGAAGGGAGCTGAGGGAGATGAAACAGATAATTACTCGTCTTCTCTGCTGAGGTAAGCTTTGACTCCAAAGAAACTATTTTCAGGTGCAGATCTCATCCCAAAGAGGTTGTGTGGCTGTCCCCTCCCCTAAGAGAGTTGTCTGCTTACTGTGTGATCTCTACTGGTGAGCGATAAACTGAGGCTCTCCTTCCTCATCCCACTGGAGGGAATTGCTGGAAGCTGGGACTCCTTCTCAAGAGAGCCCCTGTGGTGAGTCTAGGAATTCTCTTGTCTGGCAGGAAATTTGAACAAATATTTTCCTTGCCACCTTGAACTTTCAGTCTACCCCACCACCACCACCACCCACCCCCAGCCTGGCAGTCTAGAAGTCCAACTCCTCCAGAATCCAGAATGTCTGCATTTCTTGGCTAGGACCAGGCATTGCAAGATTGTGGCAGTACAGCTGTGCTGTATCTGTGAACCCAGTAACTGTACAGAAATACATAGAGGGAAAGGTGGCTGACCTGGCCCCAAAAAAGTGTATCTCAGCAGTAGAAGAGCCTTAGGTTCCTGCATTGCGGGTGGAGGCTTGTAAACTGCTGAGGTACACAAATCCAAGAGGAGGCACATCCCACTCAACTACAGCATTAGTAGAGTGATCCTGCTGGGGTCTAACTCTGGAGAGACATCTCCCCAACTCTGTGGCCCACCAGAGGGAACCAGACCTCGCCCTATAGGGATTCCAAAGCTGCTGAACAGTGGCAACAAAGGTGCAGTGGCTGAAGGAGAAATTCTTTCGCTGTCTGGATATCTTCAGGTTTGGACTGAGCTCAGGCGGAACTTTCTTCAGCTGCCATTGAGCACCTGAGGCAGGCAGACCTCAGCTTCCCTTACTGGATGGTGGCAGACTGTGGTAACCACAAGGAGGCGGCAATGACCTCACTTTGACTCTGGCAGGCACATAGCTCTGGCACATTTGCTTACTGGATAGAACAGGGCCATAGAGACTGGGTTAACAGAGACTACTTGTGGGACTACCAGAGACTGGGATGACCAGAGTCTGGTGGTGAAGGGTGACTAAGGTAGGGTAAGAGACATCAACCCCCTGCTCTAAACCTCCTACTGGATGGTCTTTCTGACCCCTTGGAGCACCAGAGGAGTTCAAATCACACTTGGGCTGCCAATAGACCCCTAACATCTAGTTGTTGAAGTGCTCTTGAACTCTCCAGGTAGAGAGCGGGGGCTGTCTGGGACAATTGGTCTGGAACTCTTGAACTGGACAAATTACCTGAGGATCCTCCAAGGTGGAACCCAGGTTTTACTGTAGTGAGAAGGTTTGATTGTCCTCTTCCAGATATTACCATTGGGGGAAGGGATGTCATAGCTGCTTGTATTTCACCAAAGCTGAGACTGCAACCCAGAGTCACTAATTCACTAGGACTGGACAGAGATCAGCTGAATACAAGACAGAGTCACCTACCCCCACAACACCAAGCAGCCCTTTAGAGTCACAGACTGTAATACTGAACAGGTCCTTTGCAGAATTGTAGAGGAAAAACTGCAGTCACCATTCTCAGTTCCTAGGTGAAGGGCTGGTCAAATACAACCTTAGAAGTTTGCAGTCCAATTTCACCTTACCCGCTCATCTAGCTAAACACTGAAAAACAATCATGGGGCAGAATCAGTGGAAAAATTCTGGCAACATGAATAAACAGATCAGCTCAACTCCCCCAAGGAATGACAAAACAGCCAATATAGAAGATCCCATTTACAAACGGATAGCTGAAATGTCTGAAATCAAATTTAGAATTTGGATTGCAAACAAGATCAACAGAATGAAAGTAAAGATGAAGGTAGAAAATGTAGGATTAATTCGGAAGATGTCTCAAGAATTCAATGAATTCAAAGACAAAATCAGTAAAAATTTAGACACACTGAGAAAAGACGTTGCAGCCTTACATGATATGAGAAATACAATAGAATCCCTCAGTAACAGAATGAAACAGGCAGAAGAAAGGATTTCTGACATCGAAGAATGATCCCAAATGTTCAAAGTGGAAGAGAAATGGAGAGCAAAAATAGATCATTCTCTCAGACAGCTCTGGGATAATTCGAAGAAAACTAATATTTGCCTTATAGGGAGATCCCTGAAGGTGATGAAGTAGCTTCACAAGGCACAGAGGCCCTTCTTCATGAGATTATGAAAGAGAACTTTCCAGACATGCCAAGATATCCTGAAATCCAGATAGCAGATAGTTTCAGAACCCCAGCATGACTCAACCTGAATAAGATACCCCCCAGGCACATCATAATTAACTTTACTAAAGTTAATATGAAGAAGAAAATCCTGAAAGCAGCCAGACATTAAAAAAACCATAACCTACAAGGGGAAGAATATTAGAATGACTGCAGATCTCTGCTGAAACCTTTCAAGCTAGAAGAGGGTGGTCATCGACTTTTAATATCCTAAAACAAAATAACTTTCAACCCCGGATCCTGTATCCAGCTAAACTGAGTTTCATTTATGATGGAGAAATTAAATACTTTAATGACATTCATATGTTGAAGAAATTTGCCATAACTAAATCAGCTCTCCAGGATATCCTCACTCCTATCCTCCATAATGGCCAAGGCAATGTTCCATCATGAAAGTAAACTCACTCTGAAACTTTTGATCAAATTCCAACTTCCACAGTGGCGAAAGGATTAAAAATGTCCACTGGTCTTTTGAAAAACTTGATACCCAAAATTATACCAGGCCTATCAATATTCTCAATTAATGTGAATGGATTAAATTGTCCTCTAAAGTGGCATAGGCTGGCTGACTTGATATAAAAACTCAGGCCAGATATCTGCTGCATACAAGAATGTCATCTTACCTTAAAAAATAAATATAGACTCAGGGTGAAGGGATAGTCATCTATATTCCAAGCAAATGGAAAACAGAAAAAAAGCAGGTGTTACAATTTTATTTGCAGATACAATTGGCTTTAAACCAACAAATGTAAGGAAAGATAAGGAGGGTCACTACATACTTGTTAAGGGCAAGACTCAATATGATGAGATTTCAATTATTAATATTTATGCACCCAACCAAAATGCACCTCCATTTATAAGAGAAACTCTAATGGACATGAGCAACTTGATTTCCTCCAGCTCCACAGTAGTCGGAGATTTTAAAACCCCTTTAGCAGTGTTGGATAGATCCTCCAAGAAGAAGCTAAGCAAAGAAATTTTAGATTTAAACTTAACCATCCAACAATTGGGTTTAGCAGACAGCTACAGAACATTTCATCCAAATAAAAATGAATACACATTCTTCTCATCTGCTAATGAACATACTCCAAAATCTATCACATCTTAGGTCACAAATCTAAAGTCAGAAAATTTAAAAGAATAGAAATTACTCCTTGCATCTCCTCAGACCATCATGGAATAAAAGTGGAATTCAGTAACAAGAACCTGTGCACTCATACAAAAACATGGAAACTGAATAACCTCACGCTGGGTTATTGATAGCTGGGTCAGAGATGAGATTAAGAAGGAAATAAATTTTTGGAACAAAAAGACAATGAAGACATGAATTATCAGAAACTCTGGGATACTGCAAAGGCAGTCCTAAGAGGGAAATTTATAGCACTGCAAGCCTTCCTCAAGAGAACAGAAAGAGAGGAAGTTAACAACTTACTGGGACATCTCAAGCAACTGGAAAAAGAAGAACATTCCAATCTCAAACCCAGCAGAATAAAAGAAATAACTAAAATTAGAGCAGAATTAAATGCAACAAAAAAAAAGAATTATACAACAGATTAATAAATTAAAAAGTTGGTTTTTTGAAAAGGGTAATAAAATAGATAAACCTTTAGCTAACCTAACCAGGAAAAAAAGAATAAAATCTCTAATTTCATCAATCAGAAATGGTAAAGACGAAATAACAACAGACTCCACAGAAATATAAAAAATGCTTAATGAATACTCAAAAAATGCTTAATGAATACCACAAGAAACTTTATTCTCAGAAATACAAAAATCTGAAGAAAATTGACGAATACTTGGAAGCACGTCACCTCCTAAGACTTAGTCAGAATGAGGAGGAAATGTTGAACGGGCCTATATCAAGTTCTGAAATAGCATCAACTATACAAAATCTCCCAAAAAGAAGAGCCCAGGACCAGATGGCTTCATATCAGAATTCTCCCAAACTTTTAAAGAGGAACTAGTACCTATATTACTCAAACTTTTCCAAAATATAGAAAAAGAAGGAATACTACCCAACACATTCTATAAAGCAAACATCACCTTGATCCCCAAACCAGGAAAAGATACAACAAGAAAAGAAAATTATAGACTAATATCACTAATGAATATGGATGCAAAAACATACAACAATACCCTAGCAAACAGAATCCAGCAACATATCAAACAAATTATACACTGTGACCATGTGGGTTTTATCCCAGGGTCTCAAGGCTGGTTCAATATACATAAATCTATAAATATATTTCAGCACATAAATAAATTAAAAAACAAAGACTATGATTCTCTCAATTGATGCAGAAAAAGCTTTTGATAATATCCAGCATTCCTTCATGATCAGAACACTTAAGAAAATGGGTCTAGAAGAGACATTTCTTAAACTAATAGAGACCATCTACAACAAACCTACAGCCAATAACATATTAAATGGAGTTAAATTGAAACATTTACACTCATATAAAGAACCAGGCAATGTTGTCCATTGTCTCCACAGCTCTTTAACATTGTAATGGAAGTTTTAGCCATTGCAATTAGGGAAGAAAATGTGATCAAGGGTATCCTTATAGGGTCAGAAGAGATCAAACTTTCACTCTTCACAGATGATATGATTGTATACCAGGAAAACACCATGGATTCTACTACAGAACTCTTAGAAGTGATGAAGGAATGTCTCAGAATACAAAATCAACACCCATAAATCTGTAGCCCTTATATATACTAACAACAGTCAAGCTAAAAACACAATCAAGGATGCTATTTCATTTACAGTAGCACCAAAGAAGATGAAATATTTGGGAGTTTATCTGACAAAGAACATGAAAGATCTCTATAAAGAGAACTATTAAACTCTAAGAATAGAAATAGCTGAAGATGTTAACAAACAGAAAAACATACCATGCTCATGGCTGGAAAAAATCAACATTGTCAAATGTCTATACTATCCAAAGCAATATACAATTTTAATGCAATCCCTATTAAAGCTCCACTGTCATACTTTAAAGATCTCAAAAAAATAATACATTGTTTTATATGGACTCAGAAAAAACCTTGAATAGCCAAAACATTACTCAGAAATAAAAACAAAGTGGGAGGAATTACGCTACCAGACCTTAGACTATACTATAAATCGATAGTGATCAAAGCAGCATGGTACTGGCACAAAAACAGAGAGGTAGATTTATGGAACAGAATAGAGAACCAAAAAATGAACCCAGCTACTTACTGTTATTTGATATTTGACAAGCCAATTAAAAACATTCAGTGGGGAAAAGATTACCTATTTAACAAATGGTGCTGGGTGAACTGGCTGGCAACCTGTAGAAGACTCAAACTGGACCCACACCTTTCAACTTTAACTAAGATAGACTCTCACTGGATTAAAAATTTAAATTTAAGACATGAAACTATAAAAATACTAGAAGAGAGTACAGGGAAACTCTTGAAGGAATCAGCTGGGCGAATATTTTATGAGGAGGACCCCCTAGGGAATTGAAGCTGCATCTAAAATTCATTACTGGGACCTGATCAAACTAAAAAGCTTCTGTACAGCCAAGAACACAGGAAGCAGAGCATGCAGACAGCCCTCAGAATGGGAGAAGATATTTGCAGGATATGTCTCCGACAAAGGTTTAATAACCAGAATCCACAGAGAACTCAAACGTATTAGCAAGAAAAGAACAAGTGTTCCCATTGCAGCCTGGGCAAGGGACTTGAAGAGAAACTTCTCTGAAGAAGACAGGTGCATGGCCTACAGACACATGAAAAAATGCTCATCATCCTTAACCATCAGAGAAATGCAAATCAAAACTACTTTAAGATATCATCTAACTCCAGTGAGATTAGCCCACATCACAAAATCCCAAAACCAGAGATGTTGGTGCACATACGGAGAAAAGGGAACACTTCTACACTGCTGGTGGGAATGCAAACTAATATGGTCCTTTTGGAAAGATGTTTGGAGAATACTTAGAGATCTAAAAATAGATCTACCATTTGATCCTATAAATCAAATAGGACATATACTCTACTCGGTATATGTCCAGAAATCCAAAAATTGCATTATAACATAGATAGACATTTGTACCAGAATGTTTATTGCAGTCCAATTCATAATTGCTAAGTCATGGAAAAACCCAAATGCCCACTGACTCATGAATGGATTAATAAATTGTGGTATTTGTATACTATGGAATATTATGCAGCTGTAAAGAAAGATGGAGACTATACCTCTTTCATGTTTACATGGATGGAGCTGGAAAATATTCTTCTTAGCAAGGATGGAAGCAAAAGTACCCAATGTACTCAGCCCTTATATGAAACTAATTTATAACTTTCATATGAAGGCTATAACCCAATCTTGGTACAAGAATATGGGGAAGGGGGCAAGAAAGGGGAAGGGTGGGGGAGGAAGAGCGGAGGGAGGATGATTGGTGGGTCTACACCTAGGGTGTACCTTGGAAGGATGCAGGTGAAGTTTATTAAGTGTAGAGTATAAGGGTTTGAAGACAAAATTAAGAAAATGCCATGAAGGCTATGTTAACCATTTCATGAAAATATTTCAGACTATATATGGAACCAGCACATTGTACCTCATGATTGCATTATTGTACACAGCTATGATTTAATAAAAAAAATAAAAATTAAAAAAATCCTAACATAACTTACAAAGGTTTATATGGACCAATATGAGTGAACATGGCCCATGGCTCCACAAATTCAAAAGTCTTGAGAAAGTGACCCTAAGGAAGTTTGGTTACAATTGAGTTTATACATTTTAGGGAGACAGGAAGATGCACATTACTTTGGCTGAAAAGAGACAGTATATCTCAAAGTGAGGGTTTACAGGTTATAGGTAGGTTCAGATATTCTTTGATTCTTAACTGGTTAAAGGAACAAAACTCTGTCTAAAAGTGTGGAATTAATAGAAAGCAATTAATCATAGAGCAAGCAAAATACATTGACTCAAAATGCTATTAATAAAATTGATAGCCTGAAGACATGACTTAACCTTTGCCTGCATGGCCATAATTTAATATCTTATTGCCAAAAAGAGTCTTTTTTGTTAAGCTAATGCTCTCTATTTTGACATTAGTGCTGGTCAGTTTTTGTGTCACAACTCCCAAAGTTATAAGGAAATACATTGTAAGTTCCTTGCCTTCAATGGCCAGAAACTCAGTGTTATGGTGTGTCAGGATGTCCTTAACTAAAATGGGTCCATTCGTTTGGCAGGTGTGTTTAGAATTTTATTTTTAGTTTACATTCAGAGAGTAGAATATACAGTAGCAAAATAGATAGAATTGAGGGAACAGAACACTAGAGACAAGTGTGAAACATTTTACTAAAAATGGCATCACTCTAGTTGAAAGATCTAAAATGGAGCCAGAAAACTGTTCTAAGGATTACCAGTATTTTCAGGGTTACCTACTCACCTACAGGAACTTGACTTAAAGCTTTGAACTGGGCCAAACCACCACACTACAACATTCTGGAAAAACAGCTCAATTTCAACAGTGCTGCAACTCCTGAGCAGCAAGAGCCAATGAATTCATGACATTACCTCATCCATCAATGATAATTCTTTCAAAACAACTTTTGTAATCACCCTTAGCCTCTTCTAAAACACAAAACAAAACAAACAAACAAAAAACCCTTCCCATTCCTCTTCCTCTTTTTGGAACACAATTTGTGTTTCTTGTATTGCAATTCCTAAGATCCTGATAAACACTATGTCTTCCTGCTTTCCAGTTTGATTTTTCACCTCTTCTTGGTGGACATTAAGTGGTGTTAGAATAGAATGGGATACAAAGCCAGTTTCATCTACGGCGTTCTGGTCCTGCCTTGGATTTCAGCATGGTGCTGCAGGAACCCATTGTAGTCCACAGTCTTCTCAATGGCCCAGCACTTTGTTGGTGATTCCTCTCATTTCCTCAAACCTTCCATCTTGGAAGGAGTCAGTCCTGTATTGCTTATCCCTCATTGCCAGCCGTCAACAAAGGGATTTGTCATTTTTTTTTTTTTTTTTTGGTGGGTACTCACAGGGTCTTTTATTTCCAGCAGTGGAGATGATGAGTCACCACATTCTAGAACTCTTGCTGGTTTTATGTACCATAATTATGGTCCTTCATCTTGTAAATGTCTTTCTCAATGCACCAATATCACTAAAAGTGACCTGAAAATACAGTGGCCAACCTGGGAATCTTTGGATCTCCCAACAGTTGTTTTCCTCTCTCGACAATTAGAAGGGCTAAAAGGAAAGATTAAAAGGCCTGAGTGGGACATCTAATTAAATTTTTTATCTTGAGATATCTAAAAGTCTCCAGGAATCAAAACCAAATTAGCTTAAAGATTCTCTAAATTGGAAAAAAGCCTCAGAAGCTTCTAAAAATGAAACAACTGCACCAAGCTTGCCTCTGTCCTATGTTGTCTCCTTCTCCCATCTCTATCCCACTACTTTCAGCACCCTTTTGCTCAGCTGTTCAAAAGTTAATCTAAACCTCAGAAATTACTTCCTGGTTTTCCATGAAGAGGCTTTTTAAATTGAGTGAATGTTGGGATAAGAACCTCAATCGGAAATGTGACAGTGGACAAAAGATCGATCTCTTAAATTAGAAAACTCCTATATTTGAAAATACTTTAAGAATATCCCATTTGAAAAATGCCTTTTTTTTGTATTTATGGGATAATCAAATAAAAAAAGGACTCATAATAATGTCATGGCAAGCCTCTGAAATCTGACAAAATTAAAAAGCAATTATCTGATCTAAAACAATGTTAAAGTATTTAATATGCATAAATGCCTGCTTTATATTCCCTATGGGATTTGCAAAATAAGGCCCTCCATCTTGCAGCCTGATGGCTAGGATTTGGCACTTTCACTATCATAGCCCAGGTTTTACTGCTAGCTGGGTAACCAGTGTCTGCAGAAGTGAAGTCTTTTAACTCAGGAAAAGAAATATGTACTAAAACTTTGGTTTGATATTTGTGTAACTCTTGACTTCATGGGATACCCATTTGTTATCATTCATTTTCCTTTGCTTTTCACATACAAGGTCTGATAATTAAGTTTGTGAACACACCTTAGAAAAAATGCTGCATACCTTATTGTTGAACATCACTACAGTCACCTTTGAAGTACTCCCCTTGAGAAGCTATGCACTGATACCAGTGCCTAGTCCACCCTTCAAAGCAGTTTTTGGAACTCTTTTGGATGAGCATCAGAGCTGTTGATGTGTGAGGTCTAATAATTAAGTTCATGAACTTGCCACGGTGCACTTACATTGACAGCACTGTACAAACAACTCAGTAAGGTTTCATAACCTTGATATATAAGTGTCTCACAGCTGTGTTCCTGCTGAGCAGCTTTCATTATTATTGTCGATTTTTTGTGTGTGTCATATGATGACAACTCTAATGGTAATTCCAGAAAAAGAATTCCAAGATTGCTTTGAAGAGTGAACTAGGTGCTGGCATCAGTGCATAACTTTCTAAGGTGAGAACTTTGAAGATAGCTGTAGTTATATTCAGCAATGAGGTGTGAAGCACTTTTTCTAGGAGGAATTCACTAATGTATTTGTCATACCCTTACTGCTATATAAATATTAGGCCCTGAGAATTGCAAATGCTTTGTTGGACTACTAATTAGTGGGCTCTTCCCTGAGCTCAGTGATCCAGTTAAGAAACAGAAACTAAAAGAAAAAAAAAAATCTAACTACACTGGTCTCCAAAATAAGACTTCCTAGCATTCTGCTAGTTTCTAAATTTTCTTTCTTTCTTTATTTATTTTTTAAGAGACAGAGTCTTACTTTATCACCCTCGGTAGAGTGTCATGGTATCACAGCTCATAACAACCTTCAACTCCTGGGCTTAGGCGATTCTCTTGCCTTAGCCTCCCAAGTAGCTGGGATTATAGGTGCCCACCACAATGCCTGGCTATTTTTTTGTTACAGTTTGGCTGGGGTCGGGTTTGAACCCTCCACCCTCCGTATATGGGGCCAGTGCCCTACCCACTGAGCCACAGTTGCCCCACCCCCCCCAGTTTCTAAACTTTTCTCTGTGCTCACCTGTATGCTTCCTTTTAAATTCCTGTAGTGAATTCCTATGATTTTGTGTCACTTTGGCATCTATTTTGAATCTTTCTTTAACATACCCAAACTTCTTGAATATGTCTACCTTCTCTCTCTGTGCTTTGTGTAAATTCACTGTCCTGTTTTATCTACAACTCAGTATGAATTTAAACCACATAGGACAGATAAATTAAACTTCAGCCTGTTTCATTTATAGAGTCACAGTTTAATCCAACTGTCCTTTTAAACTAATGATTTTTAATTGTTTTATGATTAAAATGTAATATTAAAGGTATAAAGTTGTTATTTGTGTTTATTCATACTTGTTAGCATGTGTACATGCCCATGTTTGTGTATTGTCTATGTGGTACCAGATTGACTTACTAAGAATAAATGAGTCCACACAAATAACTAGCCCAAGTATTTTTAAATTCATGTGGCTCTAGCTTTAGTAGTCTTCAGTGCATAAAACTAGCATTAAAAATGTTAGTCAAACATTTTCTGTAAAACAAATTAGAAAAATCTTCAAAATTTTAGACATTTTTATCTGCATGTACTGTCAATCTAAAGTGTGAGCGATATTCTGACTCTGGTATATTATTTATCTCACAAAACTGTTGTTTCTGTGATTTTTTTTTTTTTTTTAGACAGAGTCTCTCTTGGCTTTTGTAGAGTGCCCTGGCATCATACCTCACAGCAACCTTCAACTCCTGCGCTTAGGCGATTCTCTTGTCTCAGCCTCACAAGTAGCTAGGACTACAGGCACCCACCACAATGCCTGGCTATTTTTTGTTGCAGGTTGGCTGGGGCTGGTTTCGAACCTGCCACCCTTGGTATATGGAGCTGGTGCCCTACGCACTGAGCCACAGGCACTGCTCACTTCTGTGATATTTTCCTCTCATATTCTTTTTAAAATAATCTTATTCACCAAAAACACATTCTATTTTCCTTATGCACTCTCTACACAGAATTGTCTGTCTTATATCCAATAGTTTCAATTACATATTTCCACTGTAGTACTCCTACTTTCTAATGAAAAAGCTAGGAAGAAATTTCAATTATTATGCATCAGGTGAGGATTCCAGATCAAAAGACAGAGCTGTAAGGCCATGATCTTTAGCAGTACAACTGGGATTCACAAATGGACCACGGAATGAGCAGTGAGTTTGGCCCTGTCCTTCACCTGGTGGCCTAAGTGTTGTGAGAAGAATTTAAACTTTTCTTTCTCTCCTCATGATGTTTTCAGAATCTGAAAATTATACATGAGTATTTTCATTTTATGGTAATATAGTTATTTGGATAAGTTCAAAAGGAATCTGTTTTCTAAGCAGACACTATTGATCATATTGCTTATTTTATGAAGGCTTTGGTTAGAAGGTCATATTTTCATATATGAACAGGCCATTGTGGCATTGAGGTTGTCTTTATAAAGCCAATAGACTTGGGAAAAGATTAACTTGATACCATGTTTATGCATTTTTCCCTACAGAGTTCTTCACCTTATAAATAAAGAATGTCACTTTCTGACAGACCTAGGAGATGTATATATGTGTTAATATTTGTGCCAAATATTTTGGAAACCCCAATTATAAGAGGGTCAACCTTTAACCTAAATGACCAAAAAAGTGAGCCTCTCTAAAAGAAATTTATTTGCAATAGAGTATTATTATGCAAATACACATCTCATAGTAAACTATGTGTCTTTTAGGGAGGTAAAAGAAGACCAAAGCTTTTTTGAAAAAAAATGAAGAGAATTATGTAATTCTTTTGATATTATTATAATTGGCTACATAACAATTAATAACAGGGTTAATGCCAGTCTGAGGCTGCACATATAGTTCTTGGGCAGGGCAGATATAGAAATGCATTTTTGTGTAAGGCTGTGATAGCCTTTGTGAAACATTATGGGTTATGTAGTGCTTTTGTTATCAAGTCTATAAGCTTGATAACTCTCTCTTCACTGCCTTTTCTGACTCTAGTTGTCAATTTCTTCTTTTAAAAATGTTTTAATGCATGGACTAAAAGAAGCAGACAGCCGTTCAGAAAACAGGACAGAGGCAGGGCAGGGTGAAACTAGGGTCCTGTTTTAGCTCTATGTGGTTTGAGAAATTTCTCAGACTTCTTAAACTATGTACACCCTCAATGAATCCCAAACAATAATAATAAAATGTTTTAATGTTAGTGACTCCATTTTGATTTTGCAACTTTTATAAAAGAAATTTACCCAATACACACAGGTATTATAGGCATAATCTGATGGCAAACACTTAGATTGGCCTTTTAGCCTTGAGAGGTTTTAAATCTAATCTGAGATCTTAATCAGAAACTTCCAATAAAGCCAATTTAAAAAGAGCCTACATGGCCAATCACTTTTTCTACTGCACTTTAGGCAAATAATCAGACTCAAAACTTATTTTGCAAATCAATTGAACATTAGTTGATTTATACTAAAAGGACTTATCTTTGGTGGGAGTAGGAAAATAGAGAAAGAAAAATTATGTTTCAAAAAAAGTATAGTATACCTGTTATTAGATTCTAGCACAAACCATTGTTTTGGGGCTATCCTAAATCATACTTGGCTTCTAGTCTCTAAACTAATGTTTTCAATTTTTTTATCCATTTATTGCTTCAACTCACTGTAATTACAACTACCTTTTTCTTGAGGCCCTACAAGCTGAAGTTCATGTCTAACAACCTTGTAACATGCAAGCTATAAACCAGGAAATCTGATCAGAGTACAACTGCCTATTTTCAGTTTAACTGAAGAAACTTTGGGGCTAACATCTAGATACCTCAACTGACTGCCTCCAGACTTAAGGAAATTGGTTTATTGACTGTTACAAGTATTAACCTTTATTTTTCTTTTATGCAAGAAGTTGTCTGCAATGTCATCTCCAGAATTGAGGCACAACTGTTTATTAAATTGGACTGGTCTATTTCCAGAAATGGGAGACTACTTCAATGGGATCCTTTACCATTTAGCTATTAATTAACCCAGCTTTTCTCTCCACAGCTCCCAACTGAACCTTTAATGTGTAAAACTTCTAGAGAGGTTTCAGGTAGGGGAATATTGGGGTGCAGATAATAATTCTCCCTAATATGGCACTGGGCATATTCTGGAAGGCTTCTGAATCAAGGTTCCTCTAATGCTATCTTACTCTTCTTTTATAAGACTCTGGAATTTTCTTATATGACCAAGAAAACTTCTTATTGAAAAAGTGTAATTGTCCTTTATCTCTTCCCTAAAATCTCATTATTGATTTCAGGAAAAAAAAAAAAAAAAAGACTGAAGAATGGACATCTGGATAGACTTTTTCACAAGATAATAGCTGCCTCTGGGACTCATTTAAATTCCAAAGAGAATTATTTACACGTTAATTTGTGTTTTCCTGGTCCATTCGTTCTTCCTCATTGTCTGCATTTTCTATCTCCTCTTTCTCTTATTTAAAAAAAAGGGGGGAGGTAAATTAGCTTCTGGACCTCACTGGGAGGTTAAGGTTAATTACTTTGTGATTTTACCCCTCCCCCATGCACATTAATAAAATTTGTATGCCTTTTCTTCTATTAATCTGTATTTTGTCTGTTAATTTTCAGAAAACCTTCAGAGAGACAAAAAAAAAAAAAAAAGTTTTATTTTTGCCCCTGCAATTGTTGCTGTGAGCAGGATACCAAAACTATTCTGCTGGAGGCTGCAATTAAGGAAATTCAGGACCTGAAAAACTGGGAGAAAGGCTTGCAGTGTCCGTATTTTCTGTTCCTGTTAGACTATCCCAGATGTTAAAAATCATGATGTCAAAATGGTTAGGCATGGTTAAATGTATGCTTCTCCTGATATGTAGCTAATCACTATAGACTACTGTAGGCCTCCTTGTTAAAGTGGCTCTCTTGTTACTTAAATTTTGCCAACTTTTGAAGCCTCAAACACATATTGATTTTTGACAGCCTCTTTGTGGTACATAACATCGGCTTCATAATGAGATTAGATTAGTCCTAGAATAAGGATTTCTCTTTACCTGCTCAAATAGGGTTTAAAAACAGACTCAAAAAGATAACACTGATTTCAAGTAACTTAACTATTTTTTTTTTGAAGAAAACACCAACACTATTTAAAGGAAAATAATCTAGTACCTAGTAACATAAGGTTCAAAATATTTGGTATCTAAATAAAAGTAATCGAGCATTAAAATAAAAAAAGCTAACTCTTAACCAGGAGACAATTAATAGAATCAGATCTAGAAAGGATATAGTTTATAAAATCTGGCAGGCAAGCATGTTCAAATAACTATTATAAATATCTCCATATGTTAAAGAAGGCAAAGTAATAAGGAGAGGAAATGAAAGATTTACAAAAAAAGACCAATCTAAAACTTGAAATTGGAAAACAAGTATCTTAAATATATGAGATATATTTAAAATACATTTATTTAGAATTATATACTTAAAATTAAAATATGAAAAACAAATAACTGGTAGTAGAATATAAAGTCATTAAATGTAGGCATAGCTGGAGTCACAGAAGAGAGGATGCTAGGAAAAAATATTTAAAGAAATAATAGTCATATGAGGATACATATGCTAGGTTACACCATTTGTGTTTGTAAAGTCTAAGTTGTAGGGCAGTCCTTCACTCAGGACATGTGGCATATACCCCAACATTGTATCAGTTATGTGGAAACTTACCAAACCCACTTCCCTCTTTTTGAATTTAATTGTGGTTTTCTCTCACGTGGGACCATAGTTGTTAATCTACTAATTTCAACATAGGATTCTTACTGTTTCATTATTGAGTTTCTTTAATAAGAAGAATGTTCTCCAAATCCATCCAGGTAAATACAAAAAATGCAAAGTCTCCATCTTTTTGTGGCTGAATACTATTCCATGGTATAGATATACCACAATTCATTAATCCATTCATGATTTGATGGGCACTTGGGTTGTTTCCACATCTTTGTGATTGTGAATTGAGCCACTATAAATATTCTAGTGTAAATGTCCTTATGATAAAATAATACATTTTTTTTTTCTTCTAGGTAGATTTCTAATGATGGGATTGCAGGATCAAATGGAAGGTTTACTTTTAGCTCTTTGAGGATTCTCCATACTTCTTTACAAAAAGGCTGCATTAGTTTGCAGTCCCACCAACAGTGCATAAGTATTCTCCTGTCTCTGCCTCTGCAGCTGTGACAGCACCTGCAGCTTTGGGGTCTTGTGATGTGGTCCATTCTCACTGGGGTTAGGTGATACAGTTGTGCTCTCTTTGAAGAAAGAAAATTCTACTCCCTATGAAAATATAAAAGGTGTCACAGTATTTAAACCCAATAAATTCATAGACGCAGAGTAAAAGTTTTAGACTTGGATTAAAGAAATACATTAGATCAAAATCTTCAGTGTTATTTTTCCCCCAGAAAACTCAGTTAAAAAACCTATGCTTTGTTATTAGTGGTGAGCCAGTCATACTGAAGCCAGGTATACACATTGTTATCTATGACTACCACCATGGCACTCACTAAACTGTGAATTTAATTAGCTATGAAGAAGTGCATTATATATTTACTTGTACATTTTTGGAAATTTGCATATACCTCCCAGTTTTACCATGCCAAATGATAATAGCCTTACCAGTGCCTTTGCATAAATGCATGTTCCAAGTGAATACAAAAGCCTGACTCTGAATTTGAAAAGAAAGAGGGGGAACACACAATAAGGATGTCCTAGGGAGGAACATACAGAAACAATCTTCTTTCAGTAGAATCACAGACAGCAACATTAACCATAATAGTGTGTTATTAAATGCAACTTTTCTCAGTATTGTTTCTGGGGAGCAGTTTATTCATTTTTATAAGCATGAGTGCTCTTTAAAATTACTCATAATTCAAAGCCATATTGCTTTTTTAACAGTAAACTTTATTTTGAAGTAATTGTAGATTGACACACAGTTTTAAGAGAGAATATAAGAAAGATCCTTTGTACTATTTATGTAGCATCTTTCAAAGGTAACATCTTATAAAGCTGCATATAAGATTCAGGGTACTGACACTGAGACAATTTACTGATCTTGCTGAGATGTTTCCAGTTTTACCAGTGCTCACTTGTGTATGCGTGTCTAATTTAATGCAGGTCTATCACCTGTACAAGTAAGTATATCCACCACCACCAAGATACAAAACAGTTCCATCATTACATGTAGCCCTCCTCACTTTGCCCTTTCACAAACCTACCCACCTCTCTTTTGTTCTCTTTCCCTGTCCTAACCCCTGGCAACCACTAATCTGTTCTCTATCTCTATAATTTTGTCTTTTGAAGAATGTTATTCAGGTAGTATAACTTGAAATGTGGTCAAGTGATGCCTCCTGCTGTGTACTTACTATGTAAGGTTGCACTGGGTATTCGGAGTCTCTTCTGGTATCAAAGTACAGAATTATTTTTTTTAAGTTCTGCAAAAAATGTACTTAATGTTATTTTAATGGGGATTGCATGGAATCTGTAAATCACTTTTGGTATTATAGCAAATTTAACAATGTTGATTCTGTTGATTCATGAGCATGACATATTTTTCCATCTATTTACATCCTCTTAAACTTTTTTCCTCAGTGTTTTTTAGTTCTCCCTATAGAGGTCTTTCACCTCCTTTGTTAAGTATATTCCTAGGTGTTTTATTTTCTTTGTTGCTACTGTGAAAGGCATTGTGCCTTTGATTTGATTCCCAGTTGACTATTGTTGGGGTGTGTGTGTAAATCCCTACTTGGATACCCTTGATTTCCTTCTTTTGCCTGATTTCTCTGGCTAGGACTTCCAGCACTATGTTGAATGGAAATGGAGAAAGTTAGCAAACTTGGCTGGTTCCATTTCTAAGTGGAAATGCTTTCAATTATTCCCCATTCATTGTGATGCTGGTTGTAGGTTTCTTATAAGTGGTGTTTATAATTTTGAGGAGTGGGATGGCACAAAAACAGAGACATAGACTTATGGATCAAAGCGAAGAACCCAGAGATGAAACCGTACTCATATTCCCATCTTATTTTTGAGAAAGAAGATAAAAACATACACTGGAGTAAGGAATCCCTGTTCAATAGATGGTTCTGGAAAAACTGGATAACCACATGTAAAAGACTGAAACAGTACCCACACCTCTCATCACTCATAAAAATTAACTTACAATGGATAAAGGACTTAAACCTAATGCAGCAAACGATAAGAACTCTAGATGAAAATGCTGAAAAAATTCATATACATGGACCTAGGGAAAGAATGTGTGAAGAACAACCCAAAAGCAATCACAGCAATAACAAAAACAAATAATGGGACCTAATCAAATGGAAAAGTTTCTGCACACCCAAACAATAGAGAAAATAGACAACCTACAGAGTGTAAGAAAATATTTACATGCTATCTATCCAATAAAGATCTAATAACCAGAATCTACAAAGAACTCAGGCAAATCAGCAAGGAAAAAAATCAAACAACCCCATTAAAAAGTGGACAAAAGACATGAGTAGAGACTTTTCAAAGGAAGACAGTCTAATGGCCAACAAACACATGGGAAAATGCTCAACATTTCTAATCATCCAGGAAATTCAAATTGAAACCACAACGAGATATCACCTAACTCTAGTGAGAATGGCTTTTATCAAAAAGTCCCAAAATAAATGCTTGTGTGAATATGGAGAAAAAAGAACACTTATGCACTATTGGTGGGACTTCAAGCTAGCAACTATGGAAAGCAGCAAGGAGATACCTCAAAGAACTCAAAGTAGACCTACCATTTGCTCAAGCAATCCCACTTCTATGTATTTACCCAAAGGAAAAAAAGGCATTTAATTAAAAAAAAAACAAAAAAAACCCTTTCACTCAAATGTTTTAGTAACACAATTCACATTTGCAAAGATATGGGAACAACCTAAATGCTCATCAATACATAAGTGGATTAATAAACATTGGTATCTGTTTAACATGGAGCACTAGTCAACCCCCAAATGATAAATGTTCTCTAATATCTTTTGTAACAAGCTAGATGGAACTGCAGACTATTCTAAATGAAATACTGCAAGAATGGAAAAACAAACACTATATATACACAATACCTAATTGGAACTAGTCAATTAACACTGATGCGCACATAGGGACGTGTATCTCAATAGGAATCAAGTACTGGCGTATGGGGGGAGGGGTGTGTGTGCATTAATTTACACCTAAGGTGTAAAACGCACATATTCTGGGTGAAGGGCACATTTATACTTTTGACCTGAAACACGCAATATCAAATTATGTAACCAAAACCTGTGTACCCCTATGATATTCTAAAATGAAAGAAAAATAATAATTATAAAAAGGAATATTATTCACATAGAATCATCCAGCATGTAACCTTTATAAGTGGCCTTTTTTCACTTAGCATAATTTTCTGAAAATTATCTACGTCTATGATGGTAATAAATAGTTTCTTTTTATTCTTGAGGGGTGTTCTATGATCCAGATGTACTAGTTTTAACTATTTAACACCTGGTATGTTCCCGGTCTGGATCTATGATGAATAAATTTGCTCTGAATGCTGTGTTCAGGTTTTTGTGTGAACATAAATTTTCATTTCTTTGGAATGAGGACCCAAATGTGCAATTGCCAGGTTAGATGGTAATTACATGTTTAATTATATGAAGATTTACAAACTATTTTATAGGGGAGTATGCTGTTTTTATATAAACAGAAAAATAGTGTTTTGAGCATTTAATATGAGTCAAATGCACAATTCCTTACTTCATACACATATTAATTCAACCAATATGGTCACATCACTGTTCAAGAACTGGAGCTAGAGTAATGAAGAAGACAGCTTCTCAGCCCACATTCTAAAGCATGTGGGAAGAAAATAACAATAAATCACGAACATAAATGGTAATTCTAGATGATTTGGAATCTGGCAGCAGGGGAGTCACTTTAGATAAGGCAGTCAGGGAAGGCTTCTCAGTGGTAGGGACATACAAGCTGAAAACTGCATGATGGGGAAAGATGGAAGAAGCCCTCCATATCTGAGGAAAGAGGGTTCCAAGAGGAGAGAAAGGCAGGTGCCAAGTTTCCGGGACATGAAAGACATTGTCAAGTTTGTAGGAGAGTGACAAGAGACTTGCTACTGATGGAGAAGAGGGAGCAGGGGATAGAGGTTAGAGAGGAAAATAAATCTCTCCTTTCATGGTCCTTTCTGGTCTAAAGAAGGTGTTGGAATGTTATTCCATTTGCCATTTGAAACTATTAGGAGTTTTTGCACAAAGGAGAGATAGAATACAGCTTGTGGAGAATAAACCAAGCACAGTGCTATTGTGAAGGTGAAAGAAAATATTACCATGAGAATGTGACCACTTCTCGCTCCCTACCATAGGAATGTGACCTTTTGTAACTGTTCCAGGAATAGCCCCAGGAGCTTCAGCAAATGTTTACTATTAAGCAAATATTTGACTGTTAGTCTTGTCTTAAGACAGTTGAATAGTGAACTAGAGTTCTTATCTAGTTAGAGTCCCAGGTGTGTGTATTCTCTCTTATTTTATTAGAGCCCCTGGCATGTCTGCTATTCCCGCCTACTTTGTAGTTTTTGCCTTTATAAGCTTGTAAAAAACTGCTGTGGGGGGGGCTTGATTTCTCAGCTCCTAAAAGAATTGTGAGTCAAGTCCCAGTATACTGGAATAAAAATCCTCTTGCGTTTTTGCATCAAGCGACGTCTCTTGCGGTTGATTGGGGTGGTCAGAGCTCCGGGCTGAGTGGGGGGTTCTGCCCCAAGTCTTTCATTTGGGGGCTCACCCGGGAGATAACAACCACCCCTCACCTGCAGAGTCGACCTTGGAGGTAAGAAAGGGGTACCCCAAAAACTGTCTAGTCTGTGTCTTCAGTCCTTTTGTTTGACTTTGTGTGCGCGCTTTCGATTTCGCAGCCGTTCGGCACCTCGTGAGAGTGGCCGGACAGTGGTCGGTAGACGTGCCCGGAGGACCACAGGCTGAAACCCTGGGGGACGCCCCAGGAACTGAGGAGAACCAGGGACGCCTGGTTGTCTCCTGCTGTAAGGGCGCTGGTCGAGTCTGGTTGTTCGATCAAAAATTACGGGAAACGCGCCCGTCTGATTCTGTTATAGGCTTGTGAAGGACCAAGTGTAGTAGGTGGGAACTTGTACCTGTAATATTTCTGTTATTTCTGTTATTTGTGTTTCTGACATATCCACTGATGATGGGACAGACTGTGACAACCCCTCTGAGTTTAACTCTAGATCATTGGACTGAAGTGAAGAGAAGAGGTCGTGATCTGTCAGTAGAGGTTAAAAAAGGCCCATGGCAGACTTTCTGCTCCTCGGAGTGGCCTACTTTTAACATCGGCTGGCCCTCAGGAGGAACCTTTGACTTATCTCTTATTTTTGCTATTAAAGAGATTGTTTTTCAGAGAGGACTGGGAGCCCATCCGGATCAACAACCTTACATCATAGTCTGGCAGGACCTGGTGCAGAATCCGCCCCCCTGGGTTCGGCCGTGGACTGCCACATCCAGGCCCCCATCTAATCCTCAGGTGCTCGCTGTCCAATCTTCCGGTCCCAGAAAATGGGGCGACAGTTCGGACCCCCCTAAGAAGATCTACCTGGAAATCCAGACTGATCATCTTCTCCTCGACCCTCCACCCCCTCCTCCCCCAAACCCTCCCGCCTTGGCTCCTGTCGGGGGGCAGGGAGGACCAGCATCGCCGGATCCGGCGATTGCCCCCTCTGCACCCCCGGGGGAACCTTCACTGGGGCCCGCACAAGGTACCAGGAGTCACCGCCGGGGAGGAGTATCTCCCGACACTACTGTTGCCCTACCCCTGAGGGCATGCGGCCCCCCGCCGGTGGCAACAGATGAGGGACCACCTCCTCTCCAGCCCCTCCAGTACTGGCCATTTTCTTCTGCAGACCTGTATAACTGGAAAACTAATCACCCCCCTTTTTCAGAAGACCCCCAACGCCTGACTGGGCTGGTAGAGTCCCTGATGTTCTCTCATCAGCCCACATGGGATGACTGCCAGCAGCTCATACAGACTCTCTTCACTACTGAAGAGAGGGAGAGGATTTTATTAGAAGCTAGGAAGAATGTACTCGGGGCGGATGGGCGTCCTACCCAGCTCCCCAACATCATCGAGGCTGCCTTTCCCCTCTCCAGACCAGACTGGGATTTCAACACGGCAGAAGGTAGGGAGCGACTGTCAGTCTATCGCCAGGCTCTAGTGGCTGGCCTCCGTGGGGCGGCAAGATGCCCCACTAATTTGGCTAAGGTAAGAGAAGTAATACAGGGGGCCACGGAACCCCCCTCCGTGTTTCTTGAGCGTCTAATGGAAGCTTTTAGGCGCTACACCCCATTTGACCCTGCCTCTGAAGGACAGAGGGCTTCCGTGGCTATGACTTTCATAGGGCAGTCAGCTGTAGACATTAAAAGAAAGCTGCAGAGAATTGAAGGATTGCAGGACTATACCTTGCAGGATTTAGTTAAGGAAGCTGAGAAAGTATACCATAAAAGAGAAATTGAGGAAGAAAAAGAGCAGAGAAAGGAGAAAGAGAGAGAAGAAAGGGAAAATAAGAGAGACCGAAGACAGGAGAAAAACTTAACACGGATTTTGGCCGCCATAGTAGGGGAGAAGAGCCAGGAACAGACCCAAGGTAGACCTAAGAAGTCAGGTAGCCTGAATAACCGCATCCCGTTAGATAAGGATCAATGTGCCTACTGTAAGGAAAAGGGGCACTGGGCCAGGGAATGTCCTAAAAAAAAGAAGAAAGAACTCTCCAAGAAAGTACTGGCCTTAGAGGAAGAAGAAGATTAGCGGGGACGGGGCTCGGAACCCCTCCCCGAGCCTAGGGTAATACTTAAGGTGGAGGGGAAGCCAGTTGAGTTCCTTGCAGACACCGGAGCTCAACACTCAGTCCTACTTGAACCATCAGGACCCGTCTCCAAGAAAAAATCCTGGGTTGTAGGGGCCACAGGGCATCAGCAGTACTCATGGACTACCCGAAGATCAGTAGATCTGGGAGTGGGACGGGTAACCCACTCATTTTTAATTATCCCTGAGTGCCCTGCGCCCCTCCTCGGGAGAGATTTACTCACCAAAATGGAAGCCCAAATCACTTTTACTCCTGATGGCCCAGAGGTAACCCAAAATAAGAGGGTAACAGCCCTGACCATGCATTTAGAGGATGAACATAGACTCTTTGAAAAGCAGCGGGAGAAAGGGACTAGTCTCGTAAATGACTGGCTAGAAAAATATCCCGGGTTCTGCCCCAAGTCTTTCAAAGGTTCATCAGGAAAATACAAGCTGTTTTATTTCACATGAGGCCCGAAGTTGGGGCCTGAACCTACCAGCAGAATTAGGTTATTTAGGCAGAAAAAACCTACTAGAAGGAAGGAGCCAAATCCCAGTTAAGTTCTCCATTCCTTGATAGAAGTTTGGGAAAGGAAGCCTTTCTAGATGTAATTTGGCTTAATGAGACCAACTATGGGCTTTAAAGGCAAACATCAAATACTTACACTGTCATTCACTCTTCATTGCAGATAACTTATTTAACCTTTCTGAACCACGATTTCATTTATAAATAAAATAATAAAATTCACTGCATTGTTAAAAATGAAATAAAGCAATATGAATAAGTGTTGACCCATAGGGTCTTGTCCTGGAGCTCTCATTTGCCAGGGAGAAGAACCACTGCAGAGTCAGATAGCTTCTCCTGCTATTTCTTAGCATAAAATCTCCTTCTCGATAGCTAAGATTATGAAATTATATATTAGCCACAGATTTAAAACGTGATGACTAAGAAATCATAAGATTGACATTTACTTGGAGGCTAGAAATTGATCTGAAATTTGTATGAACAACCTCCTCACTAAGACAAATGAACATGCAAAAAAGTGTGAGTTTTTTTAGTGATTTAATAGTCTTTGCATTTGGGGGCAAAAGTAGAAACCAACACTAATGGCACATCTGTGATTACTATGATCAATGTGAATTTACTGTAAACTGAGTTTGATTATTGTTGTTTATCTAAAAACAACATATGCAAAGGGGTTTTTTGTTTAAAAGAAATCTCACTCGCCTTGGCAGAAATTCAAAAACGAATTTAAAGATAAATAAAACACTCTCCTGTCCTGATTCACGTAAGAAATGAGAAAAACCTATAAAAAGAGAAACTGCTTCAGCTTTTAGGTTGAAAAGAGACATAATTCAAAATTTTTCCATTTCTTTCACGTGTTCTGCATATCCCTATGGATAATAAAATACATTAACAATAGAGACATCAGATAAGCTTTTAATTTTTTTCTGAATTTTTCACATATTGATTCTTTTTTTTTTTTTCTTTTTGGAGACAGAGTCTCACTATGTCACCCTCGGTAGAGTGTTGTGGTGTCACAGCTCACAGCAACCTCAAACTCTTGGGCTTAAGTGAGTCTCTTCCCTCAGTCTCCCAAGTAGGTGGAACTACAGGTACCTGCCACACTGTCAGGCTATTTTTTTGGTTGCAGTTGTCATTGTTGTTTAGCAGACCCAGGCCAGTTTCGAACCCGCCAGCCTCGGTGCATGTGGCCAGTGCTGTAACCACTGTGCTATGGGCACGGAGCGCACATATTAATTCTTAAGCATCACTGTCTGCCTTGAATGCCAAACAAATGATTATTTCTTTAGACAAAAACAAAAAAAAATTTTGATCCCCTCATAGAGATAATGTTATGTTGGTTATGTTAGTGTAACTGGCTTGCTTAAAGTTAGCAGTGTGGTTGAAACTACACAATCCCATTCAATTTTAATTGAAGTCATTATCACCACAAGCTTTTGCAAAGTCAATGAAGACATGACCACTTCTTGGGAGCACTGAGATCTATGTACAAAGAGAAGGCCTTTACTCAGGAAGTAGAGGAAGCTTTTGATTTTCATTTCCAGTTTCTTTCTACCCAGAAGAACTGTTCTTCTCAGTTCAGACATTCTCTTTGATGTCAAATCCCCAAAATTAGAGAAAAGAGAGTGAATAACCATTGTCTCTCCAGTGCTTTGCATTACAGGAAGCCAGCGAATATGAAACAACTACGGTCCTTCTAAAATCACAGAAGCTGTGAATAGAAATAGTAACAGATTGAACTCAGGACTAAAAACATAAAATTGTTAAACTGTCACTTTAAACTATTTAATAGTCTTTATGGTTTTCATATTTTGCATAGAAGGTTTCCGCAGGAAGTATTTCCTAAAACTTATCACTTACTTATATGGTTCATGTTTCTCCTTATTTTTCTTCAATCTTGGTGCCCATAGCTCAGTGAGTAAAGCTGCTGGTCACATACTCTGAAGATGGTGGGTTCGAGAGTGGCCTGGACCTGCTAAACAACCATGACAGCTGCAACCAAAAATAGCTGGGCGTTGTGGCTGAGACCTGTAGTCCCAACTACTTGGGAGGCTGAGGCAAGAGAATTGCTTAAGTCCAAAAGTTTGATTTTGCTGTGAGCTGTGACACCACAGCACCTACTGAGGGTGACACAGTGAGACTCTGTCTCAAAAAAAAAAAAATAATAAAACCATAAAAATTTTCTTCTAAAAAAATCAGTGAATATTTTGTGGTAATGATCTTAATGCGCACAAATCAGGTCACGTATTAAGTTAGTGTATTCAGCATTTATCTCTGTAAGTTAGATGAAAAATTCCTTGCACTTTCTAACTACAGCCAAATTGCCTAACCAGGGAAAAAAAATCACTTGTGATGCTTTTAACAGAAATAATATTTTGTCTTAGGAGGTGCATTTTTTGACATTTATCACCAAAAATATAATTTAAAATGGATCACTCATAACTCTTTCTTTCCTTCCTTCCTTCCTTCCTTCTTTCTTTCTTTCTCTCTTTCTTTCTCTCTCTCTCTCCTCCCTCCCCCCTCTCTTTCTTTGGTTAAAAATTAGATCGCCTCTAGTAAGATGGACACACGTCATAAAATAGTTTTAATAACCCATATAGCTATCAAAAAGATAATAATTAGGGAAAATCTAAACATATATCCAAACAAAGTTAGAATAAATATAATAGTTAATTGATCAAATTATAGAAAAACTTACTATAAAAAATGTTTTTCATGTCTAGGAAGAATACTTTTAAGACAACAAATAACTACACACAGAAAAGATGGATATATTTGATGATGATATATATATATGTACATATATTTGCACATAATTACAATATAACCAAATCTGTAATAATTAATGACAACAAATGCATACAGACGCAAGTAGTTTAATATCTTTAGGGATGCACTTTGAACCAATACTAGTGTCTTTGATTAACCACACAGAACTTCTACTTTTTAAACCATATATTTGTATATAATGTGTATCATTTTATAATTGTGAAACAAAATAACTTTGGATAATATAAGAAATATAATTTGATACCTAAAATAAGGGAGAACATTTGGAATGGACTCATATTGAAAGTCACGACAATCTTTTTCTTGTGAAATAACATTGCTGCTGAACTTTTCTCCACCTCTTAAAAGTCCCAGGTTTGTTATGAGGTTTGGCTGATGACTAAGAAATATTCATGTTCTATCTGCCATTTCCTCTTCTTTAATGACAGTGGAAAATGGCTTATGCAATTTAGAGAAAATTCTTGTACAAACAGGGTGATTATCTGAAGACAAGCAAAATTTGGCATCAACTGTAAAATCATACACTTTTTACAGCATTTAAATCATGTTTTATACCGACCTTACAGAAAACATTTACATGAAATGTTAAAAAACTAACAGTTTAAAACCAGGGAATTTGCTTTTGATCTCCTCTGTGCAATAGTATTGATACTTGAGATTTTAAAGAATCTTTGCAAAACACTCTATTTACGTTGAATATTAATGAAGGCAAATGAAATTTTGGAAAAAGAAGATAAAAAAATCCTATCCTGAGTTGTTCCTACTTAAGTATCACTTTATCTAGTAGTATGAGTTCATGCTTTTTAGTTTAAGATCAAATGCCCTTATATTTGGTGGCATTTTTAATCAAAAATGCATGTTTAATATTTCTATAAAATAATCAGATAATTTTTTTGAAAGTAAAGTATTGATTTCAATATAATTCTAAGTGCCCACTATACGATAGAATTTCTGCACGATTCTGTGCAATACAGTTAAATTAGAGTCCTTGATTTCCTGGAATTAATTACCATTTTGGTATCTAGAAAGCTACTACAAAAAATTCCTTCAATTCCATCGTTGTGATCTAAGCTAAGATATTGTTAAACCACGCTCTTCTGGGTCACAATCCTTTAGTCTCTTCTATATATCATAGATTTGGGGGGCTGGACAGAAACTTTTTAATAACAACACAGGAACTGCTGAAGAGCTCAAGATACATAGATACATAAATTATCTCATAATTCTACATCAGGTGCTGTATATGCCTCCATTTTGCAGAAGAGGAAACTGATGTACCGACAGTTTAAGTAACCAATAGTGGACAGGGATTGGAGCCACTATTGCTGACCTGACTCTGCTGACCTGATACAGCACCTATTTCAATTTCTTGGCAGGATTGCTGGTACCCTGGTATAAAGGACTGTTCATAGTGTGTCCCAAATAGTCCATTGATATCTGTGTGACTCTGATGAAGCATTTGATCTGTCTGAGCCTTGTTTCCTTCACTAGAAATGAGCATCCTAATATCCAGTTAAGGGGGGCTGAGAGAAATCAAATAAATCAAATGCATGATATATGTGAAATACTTAGCAGAGGGCCTAAACAATTTTAAGCACTAACTATGTACATGTATCATTAGTTAGTATTTATAAAATAATTTTAGAGATACTTAAATTATAGAAAAGGAAACTTACTTGTTGAAAGTTAATAGTGGTCAGAATTTAAATCCAAGTGTCTTAAATATCAGGTGTGCCTCATCTCTCAAAGCAGTTATAATGTCCATATAATCCATAGCAAAAAACATCATATACTGAAAAATCCTTTATGTTCCTACCAGGAATTTTCACATATTCAAATTCTTAAGACTAATATCTGAAACATTTTAGTTATTAAGAAAGATATCCAACGCCTCGACAAATGTCAGCATGTGACTGAGATAATAGTCCAAGGTTCCATCTGCTCAGGTGGACTCACACGTTCATGCATCATCAATCTGCCACCACTAAATATCCTCAGCCCTTTTGTCCCAACCGAGTGTCTCTTCCTATTGGATTTTAATACCATTTACCTCCTCTCTTCTTCATTTTTGCACTGGCTCCATTTTAGAGAAAATCACTATTTTTATAAAGTCATGAACGGGGAGAGAGAGTGTAAGTTCTTCTGGTGGAGAGTAATGCTGAAATATTGCTCACCTTACAGGAAAAAAATCTTATCAATCATCATTATCATCATCATCAGAGTGAAAACAGTAATTATGATTGGCAAAAGAGTTTATAGTACTCAAGTGTTTATATATCCATTATTTTTTTCTGGTTATAATAATCAATTTGCATATTATATCTGCTTTCATAAGAAAGAATCAAAGTCTCTGAGACCTTAAGTAATTTACCTGAGATTACTCAGTAATTAATCTGGCTAAATCTCAAATGCATGTTTGGGGCTTTTTCTAATTTACTATATCTTACTCTTCTACCTATTGAGTTGCTTTTTTATTTTAATGTACATCTCACTAAGACATAAAAAGGCAAGTGTTCATGACCATGAACAGTGGTCATCTTCAGAAGACATCATTCTACATGGTCAAAAGAGAATTTGGTGCAATGACTCGTAGGAGCAGTCAACTTCCTGTTTTGAACTTCTCTGAGATGATAAGTCCTGTAGGTCTTGGCACAAAATTATTTAATATGGTGAAGATACATGTGATGCAATCGAATCATAGTTCAGAGATTTCAGGTGTACAAAAGTGTAACATTCTTTATTTTCTGAAAATTGAGGTGATTTCTGTATTGAGCTTCCTCATCTCCTGGTTATTGAGATGGTGTCATGGTTATTTGTGTTATGTGAGGAAACAGGGTATGTGGGCAGTGGAAGGAGGCAGTCTGGTTCCCAAGTCACGTGACCAGGGAGAAATTGAGATGTTCTCATCCTTGGTGATTAATTCTCCTTAACTCATTAACTAACTGAAGCACCAGCATTTCCTGTTCTCATGACCACTGCAGACACAGCAGCTCTTCCTGCCACATTAAAGTCCCTCTTAGGTATAAGGAAATTATCAGAAAACTTACACTGTTTGGAATATAATAAATACTATGGATATGTCTAAGAACTATCTGCCTCAATTTCCTAAAAATGTCTTCTCTTGGGATGTGTCTCTTAGCCCTAGGAATGGAAGAGGGGTTCTGCTCTTCTTTACTCTATACTAGTCAACGTTCTCCAGATAAACAGAACCAAAATAACCTAAATGAGATATGTATCTGCTCTTGAAAGAGAGAGAGTGGAAGAGAGAGAAAAGAGATTAATTGTAAGAATTAGGTCAAACAATTATGTTGATCAAGAAGTCCCACAATCTGCAACCTGTGAGCTAGAGAACCAGAAAGCTCCTAGTGCAATTCAACCTGAGTCCAAGGGCCTGGGAACCAGGAGTGGGCAGATGCCATGAGTTCCTGTCAGAAACTGAAAGCCTGAGAACCAGAAAAGCCAATAGTGAGGGCAGGGGAAAAGGGATGGCCCAGCTCAAATAGGAAGTAAATTTGCCATTTGCTTCCCCCAGCCCCTTATTCTATTTAGGCCCTGAATAAATTGTTCTGTTGAGGATGATGCCCACCTGAATTGGTAAGGGTGGTCTTCTTTACATAGTCTATTGTTTTAGATGTTAATATCTTCCAAAAACATACTGAGAGACATGCACTCAGAAATGTTTTACCAGTTATCTGAGCATCCCTTAGCCCAGATGAACTGACACATACCAGTAACCATCACACCATCCCACATGCAGTTGAATATTTAACTGCTTATTTGCCCTTCTCCATTCACATGTTGAAATCCTAACCTTAGTACCTGAAAATGTGACTGACTCTGGGGATGGAGCCTTTAGAGAGATATTTAAGGTAGAATGAAGTTATATGGCAGGTCCTACATCAATACGACTGCTGTGTGTTTGTAAGAAAAGATATTAGTACACACGAGCAGACCAAGGAAAAGCTATGTGAGAACACAGTAAGGAAACAGCCATCTGTGCGCCACAGAGAGAGGTTTTAGAGAAAACAATCTTATTAACACTTTAATCTAGAACTTTAACTCCCAAGAACTACAAGAATATAAGTTTCTGCTAGGTAACCCCCCCAGTGTCTGGTATTTTTTTTTTATTTTTTTATTAAATCATAACTGTATACAATGATATGATTATGGGGCATCATACACTCACTTCATAAACCATTTGACACATTTTTATCACAGTGGTTAACATAGCCTTTCCGGCATTATCTCAGTTACTGTGCCAAAACATTTACATTCTACATTTACCAAGTTTTGCAAATACCCCTGTAATATGCACCACAGGTGTGATCCCACCGATTCCCCTCCCTCTACCCACCCCCCCCTTTCCCACTTCCCCCTATTGTTAAGTTGTAGCTGGGTTATAGCTTTCATGTGAGAGTCCCAAATTAGTTTCATAGTAGGGCTGTGTACATCGGGTATTTTTTCTTCCATTCTTGGGATACTTTACTAAGAAGAATATGTTCCAGCTCCATCCATGTAAACATGAAAGAGGTAAAGTCTCCATCTTTCTTTAAGGCTGCATAGTATTCCATGGTATACATATACCACAATTTATTAATCCATTCGTGGATCGATGGGCACTTGGGCTTTTTCCATGACTTAGCTATTATGAATTGGGCTGCAATAAACATTCTGGTACAAATATCTTTGTTATGTTGTGATTTTTGGTCTTCTGGGTGTATGCCCAGCAGAGGAATTACAGGATTGAATGGCAGATCTATTTTTAGATCTCTGAGTGTTCTCCATATATCTTTCCAAAAGGAATGTATTAATTTGCATTCCCACCAGCAGTGCAGAAGTGTTCCCTTTTCTCCGCATCCACGCCAACATCTCTGGTCTTGAGATTTTGTGATATAGGCTAGTCTCATTGGAGTTAGATGATATCTCAAAGTAGTTTTGATTTGCATTTCTCTGATGATTAGAGATGATGAGCATTTTTTCATATGTCTGAAGGCCGTGCGCCTGTCTTCTTCAGAGAAGTTTCTCTTCAAATCCCTTGCCCAGCCTGCGATGGGATCCCTTGTTTTTTTCTTGCTGATGCGTTTGAGTTCTCTGTGGATTCTGGTTATTAAACCTTTGTCAGAGTTATACCCTGCAAATATCTTCTCCCATTCTGAGGGCTGTCTGCTTGCTCTGCTTACTGTGTTCTTAGCTGTGCAGAAGCTTTTTAGTTTGATCAAGTCCCAGTAGTGTATTTTTGAAGCTGCTTCAATTGCCCGGGGGGTTCTCCTCATGAAATACTCACCCAGACCAATTTCTTCAAGGGTTTTCCCTGCATTCTCCTCTAGTATTTTTATAGTTTCATGTCTTAAGTTTAAATCTTTAATCCAATGAGAGTCTATCTTAGTTAATGGTGAAAGGTGTGGGTCCAATTTCAGTCTTCTGCAGGTTGCCAGCCAGTTCACCCAGCACCAATTGTTAAATAGGGAATCTTTTCCCCACTGAATGTTTTTAATTGGCTTGTCAAAAATCAAATAGCGGTAAGTAGCTGGATTCATCTCTTGGTTCTCTATTCTATTCCAGATATCTACTTCTCTGTTTTTGTGCCAATACCATGCTGTTTTGATCACTATCGATTTGTAGTAAAGTCTGAGGTCTGGTAGTGTGATTCCTCCTGTTTTGTTTTTATTTCTGAGTAATGTCTTGGCTATTCGAGGTTTTTTCTGATTCCCTATAAAACGAAGTAATGTTTTTTCAAGATCTTTAAAATATGACAGTGGAGCTTTAATAGGGAGTGCGATGAAATTATATATTGCTTTGGGTAGTATGGACATTTTGATAATGTTGATTCTTCCTAGCCATGAGCATGGTATGTTTTTCCATTTGTTAACATTTTCAGCTATTTCTTTTCTTAGAGTTTCATAGTTCTCTTTATAGAGATCTTTCACGTCTTTTGTTAGGTAAATTCCCAAATATTTCATCTTCTTTGGCACTACTGTGAATGGGATAGAGTCCTTAACTGCTTTTTCAATTTGACTGTTGTTGGTGTATATAAAGGCTACCGATTTATGAATGTTGATTTTGTAACCTGAGACGCTGCTATATTCCTTGATCACTTCTAGGAGTTTTGTAGTAGAGTCCCTAGTGTTTTCCAGATACACAATCATATCATCTGCAAAGAGCGAGAGTTTAATCTCTTCTGACCCTATATGGATACCCTTGATCGCCTTTTCTTCCCTAATTGCGGTGGCTAAAACTTCCATTACAATGTTGAAAAGCAATGGAGACAATGGGCAGCCTTGTCTGGTTCCTGATCTGAGTGGAAATGATTCCAATTTGACTCCATTCAATATGATATTGGCTGTGGGTTTGCTGTAGATAGCCTCTATCAGTTTAAGAAAAGTCCCTTCTAGACCAATTTTCTTGGGTGTTCTGATCATGAAGGGATGCTGGATATTATCAAAAGCTTTTTCTGCATCAATTGAGAGAATCATATGGTCTTTGTTTTTTAATTTGTTTATGTGCTGAATTACATTTATAGATTTACGTATATTGAACCAGCCTTGAGACCCTGGGATAAAACCAACTTGGTCATGATGTATAATTTGTTTGATGTGTTGCTGGATTCTGTTTGTTAGGATCTTGTTGAATATTTTTGCATCTATATTCATTAGTGATATTGGTCTATAATTTTCTTTTCTTGTTGGGTCTTTTCCTGGTTTGGGGATCAGGGTGATATTTGCTTCATAGAACGTGTTGGGTAGTCTTCCTTCTTTTTCTACATTTTGGAACAGGTTGAGTAATATAGGTACTAATTCCTCTTTAAAGGTTTGGTAGAATTCTGACGTGAAACCATCTGGTCCCGGGCTTTTCTTTTTAGGGAGGTTTTGTATAGTTGATGCTATTTCTGAACTTGATATGGGTCTGTTCAACATTTCCACTTGATTCTGGTTAAGTCTTGGAAGGTGGCGTGCTTCCAAGTATCGGTCTATTTCCTTCAGATTTTCATATTTCTGAGAATAAAGTTTCTTGTAATATTCATTAAGGATTTTTTGGATTTCTGATGAGTCTGTGGTTATTTCGTCTTTGTTGTTTCTGATTGATGATATTAGAGATTTTACTCTTTTTTTCCTGATTAGGTTGGCCAGAGGTTTATCTATTTTATTGACCTTTTCAAAAAACCAGCTTTTTGATTTATTGATCTGTTGTATTATTCTTTTGTTTTCAATTTCATTTAATTCTGCTCTAATTTTGGTTATTTCTTTTCTTCTACTGGGTTTGGAGTTGGAATGTTCTTCCTTTTCCAGTTGCGTGAGATGTCCCATTAAGTTGTTAACTTCCTCTCTTTCCGTTCTCTTGAGGAAGGCTTGCAGTGCTATAAATTTCCCTCTTAGAACTGCCTTTGCAGTGTCCCAGAGGTTCTGATAGCTTGTGTCTTCATTGTCATTTTGTTCCAAAAAATTGGTGATTTCTTTCTTAATCTCATCTCTGACCCAGCTATCATTCAGCATAAGGTTATTTAACTTCCATGTTTTTGTATGGGTGTGCAGATTCCTGTTGTTACTCAATTCAAGTTTTATTCCATGATGGTCCGAGAAGATGCATGGAATAATTTCTATTCCTTTAAATTTACTGAGGTTAGACTTGTGACCTAAAATGTGATCAATTTTGGAGTAAGTTCCGTGGGCTGATGAGAAGTATGTGTATTCAGTTTTGTTGGGATGAAATGTTCTGTAGATGTCTGCTAAATCTAAATATTGGATGGTTAGGTTTAAATCTAAGATTTCTTTGCTCAGCTTCTTTCTGGAGGATCGATCCAACACTGCCAAGGGAGTGTTGAAATCTCCAACGATTATGGAGCTGGAGGAAATCAAGTTACTCATGTCTGTTAGAGTTTCTCTTATAAATTGAGGTGCATTCTGGTTGGGTGCATAGATATTAATAATTGAGATCTCGTCATATTGAGTATTACCCTTAACAAATATCAAGTGACCATTCTTGTCCTTCCTTACTTTTGATGGTTTAAAGCCTTCTGTATCTGCAAATAAAATTGCAACACCTGCTTTTTTCTGATTACCATTTGCCTGAAATATGGATGACCATCCTTTCACCCTGAGTCTGTATTTGTATTTTAAGTTGAGATGTGACTCTTGTATGCAACAAATATCTGGCTTGAGTTTTTGTATCCAGTCAGCTAACCTATGCCTCTTTAGAGGACAGTTTAAGCCATTCACATTGATGGAGAGTATTGATAAGTCTGGTGGAATTTTGGGTATCGAGTTTTTCAAAGGTCCAGTGGACATTTTTAATCCTTTCGCCAGTGTGGAAGTTGGAGTTTGATCCGAAGTTTCTGAGTGAGTTTACTTTTGTGGTATAGGATTGGGTTGGTCATTGTGGAGGATAGGTCTGAGAACATCCTGAAGAGCTGGTTTACTTATGGCAAATTTTTTCAACATATGAATGTCATTGAAGTATTTAATTTCTCCATCATAGATGAAACTCAGTTTAGCTGGATACAAGATCCTGGGTTGAAAGTGTTTTTGCTTTAGGAGATTAAAAGTTGATGACCAGCCTCTTCTTGCTTGAAAAGTTTCAGCAGAGAGATCTGCAGTTATTCTAATATTCTTACCTTTGTACGTTATAGTTTTCTTTCGCCGGGCTGCTTTGAGAATCTTCTCTTTCATGTTAACTTTAGTGAAGCTAATTATGATATGTCTGGGAGATGGCTTATTGGGGTTGAATCGTGCTGGGGTTCTGAAGCTGTCTGCTATCTGAATTTCAGATTCTCTAGGCATGTCTGGAAAATTTTCTTTTATAATTTCATGTAGAAGGGCCTCTGTGCCCTTGGCTGCCACTTCATCAGTCTCCGAAATTCCTATAACTCTTATGTTATTTTTTTTCGAATTATCTGAGAGCTCTCTGAGTGAGTGATCCGTTTTTGCTCTCCATTTCTCTTCCTCTTTGAGAGATTGGGAGCGTTCGAAGACTTTATCTTCAATGTCAGAAATCCTTTCTTCTGTTTGCTCCATTCTGTTACTGAGGGATTCTACTGTATTTTTCATATCTTTGAGGGCTGTAAGTTCTTGTTACAGTGTGTCTAAGTCTTTGGTGGTTTTGTCTTTAAATTCGTTAAATTCTTGAGACAATTTTTGAATTTCTCCTCGAATTCCTAATTCCATTTTATTAATCTTGTCTGCAAACCAAATTCTGAATTCGACTTCTGACATCTCAGCCAGTTGTTTATGAATGGGATCTTCAATCACATCTGCCGTATCTTTTCTTGGGGGGGTTGATCTATTCTGGTTATTCATGTTACCAGAGTTTTTCCGCTGATTCCGCCCCATGGTTTACTCCCTTTGGTTTTTCCCCTGGGGTTTTATCGAGGGCCCGTACAGTGTTGTGGCCTGAGAAACTGGGGCCCTGTCTGGTGTGGTGGAGCAAAGTGGTTCTGTCTTGTTTTCAGCTGGTTTCTGTTCGATCCTATTGCAACTTCTACTCTGGCTTGAAGTCTCAGCTGTGTGGAAAAATCAGCAATTAAGTCACCCCGCCTGCCCACCTCTGGCCCCAGTTGGAAAAGGAGAATCAAACCTTCCTACAATCGCACACCCAGGGCACCGCCTGAAGAGTTCTCAGTCTATTAGCCCAGTTCAAAAGGTCCGAATCAACTGTCTCAATTGGCACTTGTCTCGGGTGGAAGGGTTCAAGAGGTCTCTGGGAACTGGATCGCAGGTGCCTGGTGACTCCTCTGACACAGCTCACCCCAGTGCAGCGTGGAGTCAGGAGGAGCCACCCAGCAAACAGAGCAGTCCGGGAAGGTTGACGTCTCCTTCCCCACTTTGCCCCTCCGTCGGACCCAGTCACTGGTATCTCTGCAGATGGCTAACCCAGTTGCCTGCAGTGAACAGACACTCCAGGGGTTTGCACCTGCCTGAATCGCAAGGAAGTCTGCCAGGCCCCCGCAGACTGCCGCTATCTAGCAGGAGGAGATGGGGCCTGACATCTTTGAGTGTTTGATGCAGGTGATGGGAAGGAGGTGTTCACTCAGGCTTAGCCCCGTCCCTGATGCATGCTGCTAACAGAACAGAACAGAACAGACAACTTTGTGAGGTTCTGTCTCTGTTCCTGTCGTCGCCTACAGGAGACGGGCTGTTTTGAGTTCAAACGTCTTTGCTGCTAGAGAATTGCGTCTGAACACCTCTCTGGGTCGGCCCCGCCCTGGAGGCTTCCGGGTTTGTGAGCCGTGTCACCGGTGGCCTCCTCTGGTTGCCCAGGGAGACAGGGGGTGTGGCCTCAGAATATCTAGAAGTGAGCGTTCTGCCATTAAAGAAAAAACGGCTGTTGATCTACCTCCAGGGAACTGCTGCTCTGGTGTGGGCACTCAGGCGACCCTTTTCTCCTCTGTCCCGCGCCCCAGAGTCAGCACTGAGCGGCCGCAGTTTGTGCTGGGTCCACACCCCTTAAGAGATCCCCCAAGAATCAGAATTCTTGGGGGATGGGCCCCCAGACCCCGATTGGGAGTGGGGCGGGGGGAAGCTAGAGTTTCATTCAGTTTCACACAATACTACGGTCCGGGGAGGGCTCCTGCACTGCACCGCAGGGAAGTGCCGCCAAGGCTTGATTTCCCCTCAGCAGAGTGCCCTCTCCTCGCTCACGTGTCCCAGAGTCGGCGCTGACCTGACGCAGCTCAGGCACTGTGCACTCCCCTCGAGAAATCACCCAAGGAGCCGAACTCCTGGGGGATAGGCCCTCAGACCCCGAGTGAGAGTAGGGGTTCTCAGCTCTCAGCGGGGAGGCCAGAGTCTGATTCAGTCTTGGGCCCCGTATGCCCGGGGAGGGTTGCTGCACTGCACCGCAGGGAAGTGCCGCAAGGAGTGACTCCCCCTCAGCCCGGTGCCCTCTCCTCACTCGGCGTGCCTCAGAGTCAATGCTGACCAGTCCCAACTCGGGGACTGTCCACTCCCCTTGAGAAATCACCCAAGGATCCGAAGTCCTGGGGGACAGGCCTCCAGACCTCAGTGGGCGGGAGTGGAGCGCTGGGGATTCAGGGTTGCTGGCAAAGGATTCCCAAAGTTTTATTCAGCCCTATGTCCGGCAGGAGAACGCCACGGCACCCCAGTAGGGGAGGTAGGTCCAGTTTTTAGAAGGTCTCTCCCGTGGAGTGTAGTGGGAGGGCCTTTAATTTCTGCCCACTTGTTCAATTGTGGGGCTCTAGAGCCGGTCTCATGGGGGAGGGGGACTCCCGTCCGCTTGGTGGTGGATTTTGTACCTTTTGTTTGCGTCCTTGTGATCACAACTTGCCTCAGCGGTGTTGATGTGCGTTCTTCAGCCTTCTCTCTTGGTGAGGCTCAAGTCCACCAGGATACTTACTAAATTCCTGTCCCTTAACTCTCCTTCTGGACGGGAGCCTTTGTTGAAAGCTGGCTTCAGTCTCAGTGTCTGGTATTTTGCTGTAGCGAGCCTTGCAAACTAATACAGGGACTATGTTTTGTTATTTTTCTTTATCATCAGATTATCCCAGAGAAGCCAGAATTGCAGATTTTTATGTAAAATTTTTTATGTTTTAAATCTCAGCAACTAAATCAAATGTATTTATAACAGTGCAAGGCAAAACTCTGTAGTTAAAACAGGGTTAATTTACGTTATATACATGAAGGTCTTAGTACGTAATCATTTTTAACAAATGTTAGTATTTCTTTGGTTCTCAGGCAACAGTAAAATTACATGGCATTGATGGAAACACAGTCCCTTGTCTTAGAGAGTATCCCCGGAGACTTAGGAACAGAAGTCATTTAGACTTGCTTTGTTTTCTCCCTTTTCTGTCCTTTTGGTTTGGAGCTGATACTAAAAGACCCTGTTGAGAGAGTTGAGGTTGGGGAACGTGGGCAGAGTCAACTTTGGAAAATTTTTGAGAAATGAAGAAAAGTATCAAAGAAAAAAATGTGATTTCTGAGAGGCAGAATAATTTTGTTCTCCACTGAAGAGCTCTGACATTGAGGCTGGGGCAACACTGGGTTTCGCTCCTTTTACCAGAGACCTCAGTGAACACTTATCAGAAAGATAAAAGTTAGAAGGGTAGACTTTTGGTTGTAAATTTGTCCAAACTCAGGCAGAATAATGGGAAAGATGACTGAGAGATTCACATTTCCTTCTGAAAGTAAAGGTTGACTTTAAAAGGCAATGTGTGGAAAGTACAAAAAAATGACACACAGGAATCTCAGGACAAGTACAGCTGAAATTTGAAATCTTTTTGCCTTTGTACAGAAAATAAAAACAGAGTAGCAACTGAAGGAGTATTTCAACATCAGCATCTCTCTCCTACTTACTGCCACATTTCATTTGCAAAGACTGGGTCTCTCTGCTGGCTTGGGCTCACTGCATCCAGCAAGAAGGAAAAAAGTTCTATTTTCTGCCTCAATAGAATCTCATTAGAATGGGACTCTCAAATATTTTTGACTGCAATCTCAAGTAAAAATATTTATTTTTACTTCATTATTCAATACAAGTTCACAAACAAGGGCTATTTTTCCATTTATTTGTGTCATTTATGATTTTTTCATCAGTGTTTTCACTTCTCTAGTTAAATATATTCCTATTTATTTTCTTTCTAGCTATTGTAAATGTTATCGAATCCTTGATTTGACTCTCAGTTTGACGGTTACTAGTATATGAAAATATTCTTCACAGATCTGATCCAGCTTAAATAGAACTCCAGAACAAATAGACCTTATAGTCATTTACATAACACTCAACCCAGAAACTACCGAATTATTTATTTTTCTCATTAGCACATGAGACATTTTCTGAGATTGATCATATACTAGGCCTCAAAGTAAGTTTCAGCAAATTCAGAAAAATTAAAATCATACCATGTATCTTCTGATTCTGTCGTTTTTTGGTAGAGTGTTATGTAAATGTCTATTAGGTCTATTTGTTCTAAGGTTCCATTTCAGTCCATCATTTCTTTGCTGATTTTCTGTTTTGATGATGTGTCTAGTTTTGGCAGTGGAGAGTTGAAGTAGCCAGAGATCATGATGCTACTGTTTATCTCTTTGCTTAGCTCAAATAGAATTTTCTTTATAAATCGGAAAGCTCCTGTGTTAGATTCATATGTGTATATATATATATAATTGTTATCTCTCCTTAGTGAATTAACCCATTTATCATTATCTAATGGCCATTTTTGTATTTTTATAGTGAATTTATCTGCCTTGAGAATGACTACACGAGCTCCCATTTAGTTTCCATTTGCTTGGAATATTTTTTCTATCCTTTTACCTTGTAAATGATGTTGAATCCTTGATTTGACTCTGTTTGACTGTTACTTGAACTGGAAATGCTAGTTTACAGATCTGATCTGACTTAAATGGAATTCTAGAATAAATGGACTTAATAGACATTTATGTAGCACTTACCCCCCAAAGTGCAGATAAGACATCCTTTTCATTAGCACATGGAACATTTTCCAAGATTGATTATATCCTAGGCCAGAAAGTACATCTCAGCAAATTCTGTTAGATGAGTGTCTAGGAGACAACATATACTTGGGTAATAATTTATTACCCATTCAGCCAGTCTATGTCTTTCATTCACATCAAATGTTATTATTAATATGTGAGGTTCTGTTCTGTTCACCTTATAATTTTGAGTAATATGTTGTTGTTTTATTTTCCCTTTTGTGTTATTGTTTTTAACCGCAGTGAGCTTGAATTTTTTCAGGTATTTTACACTAGTGGGTATCTATTGAGCCATTCCATGTATAGTACACTATTAAGCATTCTCTGCAGGTCAGGTATAGTAATGGCAAATTCCACTAATATTTTTAATTTTTTTTACTTTAAAATTTTTTACTTTTCAAATTTTTAAATTTTTATTTATCTTATTTATTTTTTTAAATTTTAAACAAATATAACTTTAGAAGTGATTTATCACAAAATTATCCCTGATATTGTAGTACATTTTTGTGAATTTATATAATTATTGAAACATTTATTTATATTAATAAAATACTTATAACCTGAAAGAAGATCTACTATCACTTTCACATGACAATTTCTTCTATATAGTTTGTCAAATAAGTCTAATCACTTAATATCTTTACAAAACGAGAGACACATTTTTAGATGTTTTCCAGGTAGGTACTCAAATGAAAATTCCCAAACCCAATTTTAAGCTAAAGAGAATTAATTTAAGATTTTGATGCTGGGGAAACCTTTCAAAGATGTCAAAAGTTTCAAAACACTCGACCTAAATAGAATCACAAGTCACTGTAAAATAATACTCATTTAAACAGAGTGAAAATCAAAAGACTTCAAAAACAATATAGAAAGTTACATGGATGTAAAAACTTTAGCTATTTTAAACCCCAGTTTTCCTAAATAAGATGAAGTATAATAAAACAAAAAGGAAATTTTCTTGATAAAATACAAAATCTTATTTTTTTAGGCCAGTTACCTAAAAAGTAAAACAATAAAGAAAAACTTCATATAGTATAATTGCTTCTCTTTATGGAAAGGCCATTTAATAACGTGGAGCTGAAATTAATCATACACAGGAAGACTCTGTCAAGATTTATAAACGTATTTTATGTTACAGAGAAATGTAAACAAGAAAAATAGTGCCTGGAGTAGGGGAACACATGCCTGTCAGTAACATCATTAGTTTCTAATCAGAAGTTTCCTGATTAGAAAGAACAATTCAGACATAGCAAGAAAAGTAAAGAATATAAATTCAAGTTCTTCTGCAGGAAACAGTGCTTTTCTAGGTCTTTAAGATAAACATTTCAGCACCAGTCCATAACCACAGAGGTTAAACCAGAAGGAAAATGTTATAGGAATTGATGAAAAGATTGAAGAAAAAGCAGAGAGGTTTTTTTTTTTTAGAATTTTCAAAGGTGGGAACTCAGGGGACCACTTCTGCTGGTGGGGTTCTGGCGGTGTCATTTCCACTCAGCTTTTATTGCAGGCTATTTGATCCATAGCCCAAGCTTTTCCCAGAGCTCTGACCCCTGTTGGGTCTGCAAACACTGTAAGGAGAGAGTTTTCACCCCAACCAAACAAAAAGATGTACCTTTTCAGTGGAAGAAAGAACAAAAGGCAATGATGTATGATCTGAAAATCACGTGCAGTGAGATATAGTAAAAGTTAAACTTCTGAAATATAAATCTGTGAAGTTTCAAAAAGAAATGTATTTCAGAATTAAAGATCAAAACTTCTTGCAATTTTACTAAAAGCAAATCAATATTTTAAGAAAACCTTGTTCTAACATAGGCAACTTTTTTTTTAGTTTTGTATTAGTTTGTTTTTAACATCACAGCCCAATCTTTAGATACACGATTATAAATAATTCTCTTTTATATAATTGCCTGCTTGATTATACACATAATTTCTATCATAAATTTTCTTTGTATGAACCTCATTACAAATTATAAAGAACCTTAACATCATACTTAGACTTGCTGCCTTGTCCTATACTTTCTCTTTCTTAAATAACCCATCAATTTTACTTTAGTACACAAATTTGCCATATCAGATTTTTTCTCATGAAAAATTATTCTCTTCTATTTTTAGCCTTTCAAAAATATAATTTCATATCCTTAGCTTTCTTTAAGTCTCTCTTTCCTACTAATTATTTCCTTTATATATTGTTTCTATTTCCTTCATAAACCTATATTTTGAATCAACCTTTAAATAACTTCTGAATTAGACAAAATTATTCTTTTCTCAATAAAACCCACTTCTCATGCCTTTCTTATATATTTTTTCATATCAGAAACATATTTTATTTTTGGTACACTTTATATCTTTCTTATGCTTAACATTTTGGTACACTTTGTAAAGAATCACTTGTATATTAATTAGAATTTTTAATTCTTATTAACCTTAAATTTTATGTGAAGGTTAAGAAAATCCTAGGAAATAAGACATCTTGAATTATCTGTCACTTAATGTTATTTTATAAATGAGAACCATTTTATAATTTATAGAAACACTTTTTCCTATAAAATATATATTTCTAAACTCTTACTTGGAAACAACTCAAGTATATATTACTTATTTTAACATAACTTTAAGATTTCTAGTTACATGAAAAGTTCATTTATATACATTTACCTATTTATTTTTAATAGTTTGCCTAACTTACTTATGAGGAGTAAGATATTAGATAAAAGTAGTCATCATTTCAAATTATTTTCCTATAAACCATGTTTATAGCCTGTGAATATCAGATGTTCACCTAAGTAAGAATCTTTAAGTTAAATATATGAGTATCTTATTGATAATTCAGAAAATACAGACTTTTTATTAAACTAACAATATTAAATTAGTCTTAATTATCAAAAAAATCAAACAAAGATCATTCTGTTTTAGAATGTGTTTATAGTGTTATATAAACTTTGTGTCAAACCTTACTATCCGAAAATATCTAACAGACACAAATATAAGCCTGCCTGATTAGCAAATCCAAGCAAAAATATAAACTGACAATTTTGAAGATATTTACATTTTTATTTTGCCAATGATTTAAAAAACCACATTATTTATTAAATATTTACTTAAGTCATGTGAACTAACAGTTATTTGGATTAATTACCATATATTTTATGTAAGTGCTCATTTATTATTTAGGCATTTTTGAGTAACTATGCCATATTTTACCATGTAGACATAACATATAATATATACACATATACACATATGCAAATAAATATTTCGGAGCTTCATTTTAGAACCTTAGTCATGAGATAGCATGATTTGTGAGTTTATTAATGACAGATGGATCCAAATTACATTTCTAACAAAATTGGGATCTATTTACATGACTAAACTTTATTTGTCCCGATAGGTAATCTAATAAAAGCTGTGGACAAAATTTTGGCAAAGGAGTTTCCAAGGAATTTAAAAATATACATCTTTTCCTTTTCTTCCTTTCCAATGTGAAATGAGTTTAGAACTGATTTTTCAATTGTTATATTTTAGCTAGACCTGGTTGCCCTATATAAGAAAAGCTGAACCTCCAAGTATCCTTGAATTTGAAAAAGAATCTATCTTTTCTTGCTCATCTGGTTTGCTTGATTAGCAAATGTGGGTTAGGGAGAATTTTAACACTTTCTCTTTTTTCCCAAGCTTTTTCCTTTTATCTTCTGCATGGCAGAAACAGAAAAACTTTTATGCTAGAGAAAGACACTTTATATTATTGCACTGAACTAAAGCTTTGACTTGTTTAATCTGACAGCCTAACTTTTATAAACATTTATCTAGTTCTTTTACTTTTAGATAATTAATTTTTAAGTAAATGTTCTATTATCATACCCAATTGTTAGTTAGGCAAGACTAATTTTATATTTTTAAAAGGTGACTAGATTATTGGTTACTATGGAGCTGTTGTAATTTGTAAAGCCATTATTTGAAAGCCCTTAAGACTTCTTTTTTTTTTTTTTTAATCTTGGCTAAAATCCATAAGCAGTTAGTTTTTTTTTTTTTAATTTGAAAGGAATTTTATTTATTTATTTATTTTTATTTTTTATTTATTTTTTTTATTGTTGGGGATTCATTGAGGGTACAATAAGCTAGTTACACTGATTGCAATTGTTAGGTAAAGTCCCTCTTGCAATCATGTCTTGCCCCCAGAAAGTGTGACGCACACTAAGCATAAGCAGTTAGTTTTATTTTAATACAAGTAGAAATGTAAACAGAATCAGAGGAGGTAGATAAAGAAATAGAGAGAAGCAGAGAACTTAGAAGATTGCACATATTAATTCTACAGGTGTAGGTATTTTTGAATAATGACCATTTCTAAATGGTTATTGATAGTATGACCAGCTCTGAATTTCCTTGGTATAATTTATCAGTTTAACAATGCACATAAAACACTCCATAATATAAGATGGCTGGAGTTGCAGAAAATCTGGCATGCTTTAATGTTTAAGAATCTCTTTTTCACTTCTTCTTAATCTTCCAAGAGCAATGAAAATTCTACACATCCTGTAAGGGAATGTCAAGAATTTGCAGTGGGGTTTAGATGGTTGCAATTGAACTAGTGTTTTTTAAATTCACCATTCTGAACCCACCATCCAGAATGGTTATCTTTGCTCTCAAAAGATTTTTAGAAACAAGCAAGGAAAAAAGAGTTATGTTTTGAAAGAAACCCAAATTTAGATGTTAGAGATATGGAGAACACTTAGAGATCTAAAAATAGCTCTGCCATTCAATCCTATAATCCCCCTATTGGGCATACACCCAGAAGACCAAAAATCACACCATAACAAAGATATTTGTATCAGAATATTTATTGCAGCCCTATTCATAATTGCTAAGTCATGGAAAAAGCCCAAATGCCCATCGATCCACGAATGGATTAATAAATTGTGGTATATGTACACCATGGAATATTATGCAGCCTTAAAGAAAGATGGAGACTTTACCTCTTTCATGTTTACATGGATGGAGCTGGAACATATTCTTCTTAGTAAAGTGTCTCAAGAATGGAAGAAAAAGTACCCAATGTACTCACCCTTATTATGAAACTAATGTAGGACCTTCACATGAAGGCTATAACCCAGTTACAACCTAAGAATAGGGAGGGGGGGAAAGGGAAGGGAGGGAGGGGGGAGGAAGGGGGAGGGAGGGGGATTGATGGGATTGCACCTGTGGTGCATCTTACAAGGGTATATGCGAATCCTAGTAAATGTGGAATGTGAAGGTCTTAGCAAAATAACTAAGAAAATGCTACAAAAGCTATGTTAACTAATGTGATGAAAATGTGTCAAGCGATCTATGGACCAAGTGTATGGTGCCCCATGATCATACTAATGTACACGGCTATGGTTTAATAAAAAAAAAAAATTTAACCCAAACAAGTTATTAAACTAGGTATGTAAGCTAGAGAAGACATGCTTCACAGACAAATGTAAATTCTTTAGAAATCAAGAGCATTCAATACAGAAAGTCTCTTGTCTTCATAATAGAAAGAACTTATCAGAAAAGACGAAATGTCTTTCACCATGTCAGGAAAAATGTACAGTCCTTTGTTAAGATTACCTTATTGAAGCCAGAATCCAAATAAAGTAAAAAAGTCTCTTTAAGAAGGAGGGAGGTTTAACACACAAGAAGATTTACCAGGTCAGAAAAGAGGAGCCAAAAAGTCAAGTGCTCAAGGGGCTCCAGTGAGTACTGTGAATCAGTTCCAAGGATAACCGATTGCTTTCAGTAGTAAACTTTGTCAGTTCCTGAATCTGACACCATACACGTTAACCTAAGTAACAAACGCGGGGCTCTCTGCAAGACAAGATGTTTATCTGGGAATAAAGCATTGCAATGGGAATACACATGCCATGACAAAATATGTGCATAGTCAGGAAGGTAAAAAAGGCAAGATTTTATAAGGACAAAATGAGGATAACACAATTGTTTTGAAATATTCTTGGGTACGAACATTAATAACAAGGGTGACACTAATCGAAACTTCAATAGGCAGTTGTTGCACAGATGTCTTTGCAGAAATACCTTTTGTCTGGCATTATGCTGTCTTTTGTGCAAAGTTGTGGTTTTTATAGAATATTTTTCATTTTTCATCAGTCATTTTAGCATGAGAACTCCTTCTAATGGTCTTCCCTGGTTCTATTTGTTAATGTTTTCTTAACATTAATGATTCCAGGAGGGGCATAGTGGCTCACGCCTATAATACTAGCACTCTGGGAGGTGGAGTAGGTGGATTGCCTGAGCTCAGGAGTTTGAGACCAGCCTGACCCAGAGTGAGACCCCATCTCTAAAAATAGCCGGGTGTTGTGGCCAGTGCCTGTAACCCCAGCCACTTGGGAAGCTGAAGCAAGAGGATCACTTGAACCCAAGAGTTTGTGGTTGCTGTGAGCTATGATGCTATGGCACTTGTCATACTTGTCCCTACAACAAGGGTGTCATATGGCACTTGTCATACTTTTCCCTACGGCCAGGGTGACAATGAAAGACTGTCTCAAAAAACAAAACAAAACAAAAAAAAAAACCCAAAAATATTAATGACTCCATTTTGATACTGATGACTTTCACAGCATATATGTTGCTAAAACAATGTTTCAGAAAAAAATAACACTTTATGAAACATTACAACATGAATGTTATTGCATAGTATTTCCTACTGTATTGTATTTTATTATTTATTTTTTTATTAAATCATAGCTGTGTACATTAATGCAGTCCTGGGGCACCATACACTGGTTTTATACACAATTTGAAATATTTTCATGAAACTGGTTAACATAGCCTTCATGGCATTTTCTTAGTTATTGTGTGAAGACATTTATATTCTACATTTAGTAAGTTTCACATGTACCCTTATAAGATGCACCGTAGGTGTGATCCTACCAATTACTCTCCCTCTACCCATCCTCCCCCACCCCTCCTGTATTTTATTTTTGAAAAATACTTGTCTTAGTCACAAAATTGATTTTACGATCCTCTGAATGGTCTGTAATCAACATTTAAAAATTTAAGACATTGAAAGACATGATTGCAAGAGGGACTTTACCTAACAATTGCAATCAGTGTAACCTGGCTTATTGTACCCTCAATGAATCCCCAACAATAAAAAAAAAAAAAAGAAAACCTTCTTTAAAAGCCCAAGCTATTGAGAGAACTTAAAAAGAGGACATAGTCTGATAAGGAATTCAGTTTTCTCTGTGCATACCTTGAGAAGTTATTCTCAGATTAGTACAAGGGATGAACTAAAAATGATAAGCTCCACTGATTAATGGATTATTAATGGATTATTCAATGAATACCTGTGGAGTGCATATCACATTCTTGGCACTGTTCCAGGTGGGTGAAGAAATGAACATAAAATTACATATACATAAGGACTTCAATCATGGAACTTATTTGTAAAGATGTTTTTAATAAAAATGACTATAATGAAAATTCATATAAATGATGTGAAGAGAAATCAGTTCTCATGAGTGAGTGGAGCTTGGTTGTTAGGACATTTGATTTTAGACAGAATAGTCACAGAAGAGTTCCTGGGAATGCAACTTTTGGGAAAAGACCTGAATACATAGAGAAAAGAGGCATAGGAAGATCAGTCTGGTAAAGAATGATGGAGGCAAGATGAACAAAGTGCAAAGTCTTTGAAGCAACAATGAGGTTGATGTATTTGAAGAGCAAGAAGGCGGCCAAGGATCTTCAGAAGTAGGAAACTAAATTAGAGACATACCTACGATCCAGATGATATAGATCCTTTCGAAATTTAACATACATTATATATTTACAATTTTTAGGACAATACAAAACACTATTGTAGAGTTTTGAGGAGAAGAGTTGCACGAACTATCATTAATTTTATAAACTTCACTCTGGTTGCTTTGAAGGTGATTGACAACAGTTACCCAATATGAAAAGAGGTCAGTTCATAATCCTTCACACCAGGATAGTGAGAAAAGTATTTGGAATAGGTTTTAAAGCTAAAGCTGGCGGGTGTTTCAGATTGGCTGAAATAGGGGTACAGAAGGGAAATGATAAATACTAAAAATGGCATCATTTTAGGGAGGGCACAGTAGCTGAGTACATGGTAGTACCAATTGCTAACACGAGGAAGACAATAAGTGGAAAACTTTTGAATGAAAAATGAAGAGTTCTACTTTGACAATGATATACTTCAGAGATTATGACTTCAAGGGACTGGTAAGCATGCAGCTGTATACATAAGGCTAAAGCTTGGGAGAATGTATACAGCTGGACCTAAATGTTCAGTATAGAAGAAATATAAAGTTATAAATTTAAACAAGATTATCTCAGGGAGTAGTGAAGATAAAAGACATGAATTCCAAGATTGCGCCCTAGAACATATAACATTTACCAGTCAGGGAAATGAAGTGAAACCAGCTAATGAGAAGGAGATGTACATAATGTAGAAAGAAAGCCAGGAGAATTTTGTCTTCCAGAAGTGAAGTGAAGAAAATTTTTCAGGAAGGACATTCATTGTGAAAGATGCGTTTGAGAGGTCAACGAGGACTGAGACCTGGTATATGAGTTTGGCAAGTTGATGTTCTCGTGTGACAAGTGTAATTTCAGTGAAGTGGTGAGAAAGAAAGCCTGAAGAGAGTGGGTTCAAGAGAAAAGGTGAGGCAATAAGAAGATACTAGTGGAGGATACACTTTTGAGAAGTTTGGTATAAAATGAACCAGAGAAATGATGCTTAATGAAACAGTGAATCTAAGCATTTTGTCTTGTTTTATTTTGGATAGAAAATAGTATGATAGGTTTGCTTTATGATGTACATAATTCAGTAAAAAAGGTAAACTGATGATATAGGAAAGGGGATGATTCATTTCAGAACAATGCTCTTGCATAAGTGACGGTGTGAAAACTACTGTACAAGTATGAGAATTGTCCTTAGACAGGACTGTAAAGTTCACTCACTGTAGCTTAAAGAAAAACAAATGTTTTGGCACAGATGGAGAATCATTCATAGATTTCATGGTGGAAAGATTAGAAAAGTTTGTTTATGATTGCTTCTATGTTCTCAGCAAAATAAGACATAGGACTGTCAGTCAAGTACAAGAAGAAAATGAGAGCTCAAATGGACTAGTAGGATGCCCAGGAAGTACTGAGTTCTCATTTATGACTTGTGGTCATAAATTAAAAAAACAAACAAAGAAACAAACAAAAATCAAGAGAGTATGGTTATGTGTTTTCCTCCAATTATGTTTGGTAACAGGAAAATAGGTGAAGAGTTACTTTTTGACCTACAAATTAAATCAGGAAAGGGAGGGAGAGGGCAGACAGAAGAGTTAAAGTGTAGAAGTTGAAAGAATGTAAGAGAATGGTTTCCACGTTGGATTATCAATGTAAAGTGGGAGGTGAGAGAGTTGCGAATTTGGTGCCATTCATGGTAACGTAAATTAGGTACTAAGACCAGTGTATTAAAGATGAGTCTGAATAATTGCTCCAGTGTGTGGAACAGAGTAAGTTAGTTGGTATCTTTAGAACAGATTTTTGTATTTGAAGTTAAGATTTTGAAGGTGGTGCAGCCATAGATAAAAATAAGGTAAAATCTATATTTATTGAAATATACAGCTAAAGTGGCGAAGAGGAAAGAGTTTGAGTTCAGGCAAATAAGAACTGAGGAAGAAGGGGTGTGGCGAGATGGCCAAACAGAAACCTCCAGTAACTGTCCTTCTGCACAAACAGTAAACTCAACAACTATCCACACAAAGAAGTACTTTCAGAAGAACCAAAGATCAGGTGAGCAACCACAGTGCCTGGTTTTATTTATTACTATTATTATTTACTATTTTTTTTTTTTTTTGAGACAGAGCCTCAAGCTTTCGCCCTGGGAGGAGGGTCGTGGCATCACTGCTCACAGCAACCTCCAATTCCTGGGCTCAAGCGATTCTCTTGCCTCAGCCTCCCAAATAGATGGGACTACAGGTGTCCACCACAATGCCCGGCTATTTTTTGGTTCTGGTTGTCATTGTTTGGCAGGCCCAGGCTGGATTCTAACCCGCCACCTCTGGTGTACATGGCTGGCGCCTTAGCTGCTTGAGCTACACTGTGTAAAGGAAAGAGGCACTGAAGAGGGCAGAAAAGACTATCCTGCATTGCTTACATCACCCCTGGCCGTGCCACACATGCTCACCCAGTGGAGAGAGAATCTGTGTGTCTGGGGGAGGGAGAGTAAAGTGATTGTGGGACTTTCTATTGGAACACAGGGCCACCCTGTCATGGGGACAGCCACAGGGCAGTATACTGCCAGCATTCATGGAGGTAGCATCTAGATCAGGCTAGCCTGAGGGAAATTCTCCCTTAAACCCAAGTTTCAGCTGAACACACTACCACCTGATAAAAAGCAGCCTGAGGTCTAGAATAAATTTCTAAGTCATTCAAGCCACAAATACTGCAGTCCTTGGTCAATGCCTGCAGCTGCGCTTGTTTGGAGTCAGTGGACTTGAGGCCTCTTCTCCCTCTCCCCCCTTCTTGAATATATTTGTGCTTTTCTCTCACGTGGGTTTGTAATTGTTGATGTACTAGTTTCCACATAGTATTGAGTTCATTTGATACTTGCTTTTCCAGTCTTGTGATACTTTACTAAGAAGAACATGCTTCTATTCCATCCAGGTAAGGATGTCAAGTGTCCATTCTTATAGCTGGATAGTTTTCCATTGTTTACATACGAATGCCATAATTTATTAATCCAAACATGGGTTGATATGCACCTGGGTTGATTCCATGTTTTGGTGATTCTGAAAAGAGCTGCTATAAACATTCAAATGCAAATGTCCTTGTGGCAAAATAATGTTTTATTTCTTCTGGTAGAAACCTAGCAGTGGTATTGTGGGCTCAAATGGAAGGTCTACTTTTAGCTCTTTGAGGATTCACCATACTTCTATCCGTAGAGGTTTTATTACTTTGCAATCCCACCACCAGTGTAAAAGTGTTCCCTTCTTTCCACATTCACACCAGGGGAGAATCTCCACTCCATTCCACTTAGCACTGCACTATATAACATTCTCCTAAGCAGTTTCCATGTCATAGTATCCCCCTAGACACAGCTACATGCATAATGGCACTGAACTTCTCCATAGTGCTTATTATCTTGGAGACACTCTGCATACATTAGCCAATTAGTCCTTAGATAGGCCCTGTAGAAAAATACATGCTTATCTCTATTTTAGGAACTGGCAGGAGAAATGAAGAGGCAATATCAATAGGTCTATTTACAAGGCCTCAGAAGGAAGAGAGTAGCACCTGAGACTTAGAACAACAAGCTCCCCAAGGTTATGCTAAACGTGACTACAAATGAATGGTGACACCAGTTGAAGGCAACTACTAATCTTAACGTTTCTTTAATCCCGTCATGAAAATGATTGCATTTAAAGAAACACTGTATGAGTTAATAGGAATAAGAAAAAAGAACTGATTTGAATAGGTCTACAGGCATAGATATTTAAGGGTGAGATTTATTAATCTGTGCTAATGGTTGCTGAGTTTAAAACTCTCTCTTTTGTTGATTACCAAAAATAAATTGACTCTTGCCAAGCCATTTTATAACATTCTATTTAGATAGTATCTTTTATAGGCTCATATTTTCCATTGTTCTATTTATGTCATTAACCAAAAGTGTGTATTGAGTACTCAGTATATACTAGGTGTTCTTCAGGGCACTGATGATATAATAGTGTGTAAAATGGCAAAGGTCTTTGTCTTTAAGGCTATTTTTCTATCTACTGAAAAAGGGGAAATAAATGAACAGTTCTCATAAAACTTACGATTCTATGTCAAAAATGTAGGACACCATGGATATGGTTAAGGGCTGGTGAGAGACCAAAAGAATTTACCAGATAAAGTTATATTTAAAGGACATCTAATGGATACCTAGCAATTAGACAGACAAAACGGTAAAAGTGTGTGAGTTTCACATAGATCTCATCACAGCAGTAACAACTAACTACACACATACATACTATTTGATAACTAAGTGTGTTAGTTTCGCATAGATTTCATCACAGCAGTAACAACTAACTACACACGTGCATACCATTTGATAACTAATACTCCATTTTCACACTTACTATCAAATTAGAGTTGCCTAATCTCTTGAGACAAAGACAGACCTAAAATGATGATCACCATGTAATACCTGGGGGAAAAGTTTAAGTAGACAAATCTGGATAGCTGGAAAGTAGCAGAGCTAGAGCTCTGGCTCAGGATTTAGACCCTGTGCACAGTGATAGCTTAACAAAACCAAATGGAAAAGTTAGCTCTCTCATTTTTAGTCCTGATTTGATCATATGATTTCTTCTTTAGTCTTTTTTTTTTTTTTTTAAGTGACATTTTAATGTCTGTTTTTCCTGGATGTCTAACTCCAACTTCTACTCCAAATTGAAGTGGTTTTTTGTTTTGTTTTGCTGTCTGAAAGAGAATGTAACATTAATGGAAATATGAAACTTTTCAAACCAGTAACACTCTAGCACACAGGAAATAAAATCCCCTAAGAAGACATATTGTACCTCTTCATCAATACACCTAAGTAACCTGTTTTCTCAGCTTTGAAATCATGTAGTAGCAGCATAGAGTGAAAAAGCACTTATTTAAAACACAAATATCCATGACAGTGCAGCAGCATGTAACATAGAGCTGGCCAGGGAAATTGGTTTTTGAATAATCGCTTTTATTGCACTTCCCTTCACCAGTGGTAATAAATATATCTCTGGTAGAAACATACAAGCAGTTCTAGATGTCGAATATTTCCATAAATTAGTAGTGTCCCCTTAGAGGGACGGAGTTTTTCTGCATCCCTTCATTGTAGTGAAGCAGATTGCGGCTGGATAACGGACAGCTAACTGGAGTCCCATTCTACTTCCCCACATCATGCTGACAAGTTTTGAATCAAGTTCCCAACTTCCAGATCTGAAATGGAAAATGGTATTTCCAAGAATTTTTGTAGATCAAAACAGCAATGGTAACTGATGTGTTCACGGTTGTATACCCACAACAAGCACATTGTTCATACTCATTCAGTGGCATTTACTTAACAATTATTTAGTGTTTCCTTTTGCAGGTCTTGATGCTTGGTGGCACAACCAGAACATAATAAAGAAGACAGGCACACTCTGCGCCTGTGGCTCAAGGAGTAGTTCGCAGGCCCCATAGACCGGGGGTGGCAAGTTCAAGCCTGGCCCCAGGCCAAACTGCAAAAAAAAAAAAGGATGGCTTTCGGGTTTCTGGCTTGTTCAACTTATAATGTGGAAACACTCGCTGGCAAAGTTTATATGGGGGAGAAAAAAGAAACAAGTATGGGATTGGGTATTATCGTAATTTCTTCTTTTGATATGTGGAATATGAGAAGTCTTTCAAATACTAAGGAGGAAGAACTGTTGAGTAGGTAGTAGGATTTATTGATTTTCAGCTAGGAATAGAGATCAGAATTATAAACATGTATTTGAGAGTCATTTGCATTTTCTTCTGATAATTAAAGGCTTGGGAACAGAAGACATAACTTTTTTTTTTTTAAGCCCAGACAAACAATTGGACAAAAAACATAAAGTGGAGAATATTGCTCTGATCACAGATGGTCTCGCCACATTCTGATATAGTGAACAGAAGAGGTTTTAGGATGTTACTTGAAAAACTCAGTTTTGGACATCTGGTGATTTACATGTCTTGGGACACCCATGCTGATATAGCCAGTAAGTTTGGCTAGAAATGTGGGTTGGTGAATATATTATTTCCTAGGGAAATCATAATAAATTACTACATGGTAGGTGGCTTAACATAACGAAATTTTATTGTTTCACAGTTCTGGAAGCTAGTTCTTGAATCAAGGTTTCATCAAGTTTTCCTCTTTCCAGAGGTTCTTAGGAAAGATTTGTTTTACACCTATCTCTTAACTTGTGGTTATCGCTGGCAATTTTTGACGTTTTTAGGTTTCCAGGCAATATAATCTTTGTTTCACATTGACTTCTTCCCTGTGTCTGCAATATAATCTTTGCTTCACATTGATTTCTTCCCTGTGCCTTTGTGTTTTTTTCCCTTTTTAAGGACCTGAGTCATTGGACTTAGAGCCCATCCTAAATCTAAGATGATTTCATCTTGAAATCCTTAATTTAGCTGCATCTACAAAAACTTTATTTCAAAGTAAGGTCACATTCACAGGTGTGCAGGATTAGAATTTGGACATATCCAAGTCAGCCAACTATCATGACATAGAAATTCATGGATGATAGGACATGTGAGGGGTGAGGTTACACAGGGGGAGAGTATAGATTATTGAGACAAAGTAAAGAATGGAAACTTGAAGAGGAAAAAAATAATTAAGGAGATTGAGGCAAACTTATTTGAGACTAAGTGTCCCAAAAATCAAGAGAAAACTCCTCAGTAAAAAAGGTGAAGTTTGCAATGGCAAATACAGAAGCAAGTTTAGAAAGCATCCAAGAAAATTTTCAATAAAATGGTGACTGACAGAATTACATCAAAAGATTTCAATGGGGTGATATAAAATTCTTAGAGACCTACAGTGTAGATAATTCATCTAAAGTTTCAGAGAGTAGCATAAAGACAGTAATGTATTTAGAATTACAAGTACTAAGTATTGAAGCAAGATTTTGAATTCACATTTGTCTCCCTAATCCTTAGAAGTACTGCCCAATAGAAAAAATAGGGTTTTGCCCAGCATGGTGGTGTGTGCCTATAGTCCCAGCCACCAAGAAGGCTGAGGTAGGAAGATGGCTTGAGCCCAGGAGTTGTAAGCACTGTGCCAATAGTTCAATATCAGTATGGGAGCAGGGAACCTCCAGGTTGCCTAAGAAGGGGTGAGTCCACTCAGATCAATAATGGAGCAGGTTAAAACCCCCATACTAATCAGTAGTGGAATCATGTTTACAAATAGCCACTACACTTCAGCCTGGATAACACAGTGAGATCTGTTTTTTGTTGTTTTTTTTTTAAATAATAATAAATAAATAAATCATAAATAGAAAAAATTTAAGATGTTGAGCCAGACAATTTTTAGCTATGTTACCTTGGATATATCCACTAATTTCTTTGAGCACTAGTTTTCACATTTGAAGGAGCAGATAAATAGTCATATTTGCTACTCAGGATGATTGTAAGAAAGAACGCAGGAAAGTGGCTGGGGTTATTAAAATTGCATTAGAGACTTTAAGGACCTGTACAAATACTTGCTATCATTCCTCCCATAAAATTTGAGACAATAAGTAGATCATATTTAGAGATTACAGATAAAATGTCTCAGCATATAGTAGTATCAGCAGCAGTGATATAAATGGAGCCATGTGTAATATAAAATTGCTTCCCCAGTTTTGTTCAATTGGTTACTGATAAGCATTGTTTTTACATGATTTCTTTTAAAAAAGTATTTAGGAAACTTGATGAGAATACTAGATCTATTTTAAGATTACTGTAGTTCCATAAATGTAGTTGTTGGAACCTGGTGGAAAAACTACTTGATTTCCTTTTTGTCAAATGTCTTTTGTATTGTCATCACTGTATAGTGGCACAAATAGGAATGAATCACCTAGGAAATAGGAAATAGAATCTGAGTTGTTGGTGGTAACTTTTAGAGAAGTGGCCTAAGAAGGAAAGTGACTAAATATACTCCATGACTAAATAGACTCCATAGGAACTAGAAAATAGAATCCAAGTTGTTGGTGGCATCTTTTGAAGAAGCAGTCTATAAGAAAAAGTAGTTAAATATATTGGAAATATTTCCATAGTAACTTACAGAAAAGAAAGGAAACAAGTGACATTACTTATCATCGTATGTAAGGATGTTCATGGTGATACCATCTACTAAGAAATCAAATATATGCATATAATTAAACATATAAGAAAATATTCATCTTTTACAGTAATTAAAATCAAGAAACCATGGGTTTTTATTTTATTTTCATTTGTCTGCTTAAGAGGGCAATAAATAAGTGTACATCATAATTTCTGATTAAATGAAAAAAGGAATATTGCAAAATAACAAAGTCTCTGTGACTCAGAATAATACTGTACATAGGAAGACATTGGGAAGTAAGCTCCAAAAGAGAATTGTCCTAAAGAGGCAGGATTTGGAATATTTCTAATTTTCTCTTAAATCGTTGTTAGATGTTAGACTTATATATCTTTTTGGATAAAATAATGTACTTTTTGAAATTTTACCTTGAGAAAATAAGTAAACCAGGATGTTACATTGTGTTTCTCTATAACGTTCAGTTCACGCTCCCACTTCTTTCAACTCCTATTTGTCTAATACACCGAACTCTCAGAAACAGCTTTATTTTCTTTTAATAAAGAAAACTGAGGCCAACAGATTGGTACCATTCCTACTTCCTGTCACCAAATTTATACATAACCATCTCTTCAACCATCTAGTCTTCCTATTAGATAAAGAAGGCATTTATCTGCATCCTCGGAAGCTCAACTCAAACACATTCAAAGTAGAATGCATCAGCTTATCTATTTGAACATCTGAGCACTAAGGTAATTTTCAGCACAGGCCTATCCAACAATATCATAAAGCATCTGTTTCCTATGAGTATTTCTATTCTACTCTGTTGGCCTATTCTCAGGCAGGCACACTCAGTGTTATATTTTGTGCTATGTTCTTCTTCTTTTTCTCCCTATTCTCGAATGAGGATTTCCCACCCTGAAAAGACCAAGGACTACAGATTTCCAGGTGAATACTTTGCACAAATTTAAAGTGATATGTTATTGTGGAAGAAATTAAGGAGTTCCACACAGATATTAAAGTATTCAGATAAGAATGCTGCTTTTCATTCAACAGACGCTCAATATTAAATGCATGGGAAGTCAAGTGAATGCTTCTACTTAAAATGTTATGTTTGTCTCCAAGAGACAAATAAATGAGGACATATTTCATAAAATCTGGGGAAAGGTTTTTATGGTTTTCCTGATTTGTTGAAATGGTTACTTGATTTGTCAAATTTAGAAATTCAAGGTTAACTACCATTTCTTCCTTTCTCCCACTCTCCTTTCCTTCATTTCTTTATCCTCCCTTTGTTAATGTGTATTGATATAATTCATTGTTTTCAACAGTTTCGTAATATTTTATGCTATAAATTATTATATATATAATTTATCTACTCTTTTATTATAGACAATCACAATTTATTTTGCTGCCCTAAATATACTATGTACACATAATTCCTCATGTATTATAGTGTTCTTATTTCTGTAGATGAGATTTCTCAAAGGAAAGGTGTTGAAATATTATTTGAGCAAGGCAACATTTTCTCACAAAAACATATACGTAACTTTAACATCCAGTCTTAAGAAAGTTACAAAACTTCCTCTCAACAAAACACTATTGTTTCTTAAACTCAAAAAAATTTTATTTCTATGGATGATCAAGGAGAGGATTACTCAGAGACAATGGAATAGTTTCATTATAGTGTTTTAGCAAAAGTTTCAAATTTATAATTGCAAGGCAAGGACCATTAGCTCATCAAGTCAGTAGCCTTTGTATACACCAATAACAGCCAAGAGGAGAAGCTAATTAAGGACACAATCCCCTTCACAATTGCTTCAAAGAAAATGAAATACCTATGAATATACATAACAAAAGAGGTGAAGGACCTCTATAAAGAAAATCCTGGAACCCTAAGAAAAGAAATAGCAAAAGATATTAACAAATGAAAGAATATACCATGCTCATGGCTGGGAAGAATCAAACACTGGTAAAATCTCTATACTTCCCAAATCAATCTACAGATTCAATGACATCCCTATTAAAATACCAACATCGTACTTTCAGGCCTTGGAAAAAATAATTCTTTGTTTTGTATAGAACCAGAAAAAAACTCATATGCCTAAGGTAGTTCTTAGTAATAAAAACAAAGCTGGGGACATCAGACAACCATACTTTAGGTTGTACTACAAGATAAAGACCTAAATTTAAGGATAAAACAATAAAAATCCTCAAAGGAAGCATGGGAAAAATATTTGAAGGTATCGGCCTAGGGAAAGAGTTTATAGAGAAAACTTCCCTGGCAATTGCAACTACAAAAATAAATAAATGGGACTTAATTTAACTGAAAAGCTTCTGTACAGTTAAGGGGACAACAACCAAAGCAAACAGACAACCTACAAAATGGGAAAGGATATTTGTGTATTTCAAATCAGACCAAAGTTTGATAACTAGGATCTACAGAGAACTCAAATTAATCCACATGAAAAAAGCCAACAATCCCTTTTATCAATGGACAAGAGATGAATAAAACCTTCTCTAAGAAAACAAATGGCTAACAAACATGAAAAAAATGTTCATTGTCCTTAATTATTAGAGAAATGCAAATCAAAACTACACTGACATATCATCTAACCCTAGCGAGAATGGCCCACATCACAAAATCTCAAAACTACAGATGCTGGTGTGGATGTGGAAAGAAGGGAACACTTTTACACTGCTGGTGGGACCGCAAACTAGTACAGCCTTTTTGGAAGAAAGTATGGAGAACCCTCAAAGAATTCAACCTAGACCTCCCATTTGATCTTGCAATCCCATTACTGGGCATCTACCCAGGGGGGAAAAAATTCTTTTACCATAAGGACACTTGCACTAGATTGTTTATCACAGCTCAATTTTTAATCCCCAAAATGTGGCAACACCCTAAATGCTCACCAACCCAGGAAAGGATTAACAAGCTGTGGTATATGTAAACCATAGAATACTATTCAGCCATTTAAAAAGATGGAGTGCAACACATTATTCTTAGTAAAGCATCACAAGAATGGAGAAGACTCCTATGTACTCAATTCTGATATGAGGACAATTAATGACCTAGTACACGGTGGAGAGTGGGGGAAGGGGAAAGAAGAGAGAGGAAGGGAGGATGTTGGGGGGTTGCAGTGTGTGACATACCTTTTGGGGGTGGGACACAATTATAAGAAGGACTTTAACCTAACAAATGTAATCAATAATAACCTGGTTCTTTGTACCCTCAAGGAATCCCCAACAATTTAAAACAAAACAAAAAAACATTAGCTCTTCTCCTTCAGATGTTCTGCTTCAAATTCTTGTCATTTTCTCACTTTGGACAAATTACTCGAGCAAATTAGCAATAAAAAAATCAAACCGCTCTATTAAAAAGTGGGCAGAGGACATGAACAGAAACTTTCAAAAGAAGATAAACTAATGGCCAATAAACATATGAAAAAATGCTTGACATCACTAATTAGGAGAGAAATGCAAAGCCACAATGAGATCTCACCTTGCCTCACTGAGAAGGGCTTTTATCAAAAAGTCCCAAAATAATAGGTGCTGCTATGGATGTGCAGAGAAAGAAACACTTTCTCCATCAACTTTTGCAGTTGGTGGGACTGCAAACTAATGCAATCTCTAAGGAAAACAGTATGGAGATTCTTCATAGAACCAAAAGTAGATCTACCATTTGTTCCAGCAATCCCACTACTGGGTATTTATTCAAAGGAAAAAAAAATTATCTAAAAGACACCTGCACTCAAATGTTTACAGCACCAAAATTCACAAACACAAAGATGTGGAATTAACCCAAGTGCCCATCAATGCATGAGTGGATTAATAAAATGTGGTATATGTATTCCATGGAGTACTTAGCTGTGTTAAAGACAAATAAATGAATACTTTTTTGCAATAATCTGGATGGAACTGGAGTCCATTCTCCTAAGTGAAGCATCACAAGAATGGAAAACAAACACCACATGTAAACACCATTAAATTGTAACTAATCGATCTCTTGTCTGCAAATGGAAGGAAAACTCAACAGAAAACTATCAGGTCAGGGGCAGGGATGGGTCACATCATACCTAACAGGTACAATGTATACTAGCTGGGTGATGGGTGCACCCTTGTAACTCTGACTCAAGCAGTACAAAAGCAATCCATATAATCAAAACATTTATACCCCTATAATATTCAGAAATTTTAAAAATGAGTATTTTTAATTCTTTACATTTTAATGTCTTTCTCAGGATAAATTAATATTAAAAGGGGGCTCTTTGCATCATTTTACTCATATCAGAAAATTTTTCACTATCGCATATAATTCTCAGAATACTACTGATCCCTTATTTCCATATCAATCCCTGATGCCTCCATTTGTTTTGAATAATTTATTTTTCTCCCACACTATTAATAATAGCAATTAACATTTTGAACATTTCATGTGCCTTGTCTCATTGTATACATTCACAATAGTCATCGGAGGACATAGTCTCACAATTCCTATTTTAAATATAGAGATAAATATGGTGAAGTAATTTGCACAAGGTCTGATTTAGTGAACTGTGGAGCCTGGATTGAATTTAGGAAATACAAACTAGATAAACTAAACTACACATTTGCTTTCTAACTGCTTAGAACAATGTTAGCTTTCTGTAGGAAACTGCAATTGGCATCATTAACTGAGGTTTGCAAAAGTCACATGCTTGTTGTGGAGAAGGGCAACAGGGTACAGTTGGCCTCTGAATTCATAAAATCGGGTCAGGTTCCTTCAGTGAGTTGTTGAGATTAATCTTGGAAAAGATAATTTTTTAGGTCCCAACTTCTAACAGTTTGTTATATAAATAGTCACCGGCCCCCTTTTCTGGTATTACCATGATTTTATAATAGTCCAGATTGACATATACAAAAACACCTTGTTTATACTTTTAAGAGGCATCCACAACCGCCCAGACCCAAGAGGAATTATAAAAGGGTAAACAATTCGCCCTAGAAGGAAATTCCATAGGCATTTTTTGTATTCTAGTATTTTGGTCTTGAACTCTCAGGATTGCCATACCCTGATCCTTAACATTTATATAGAATGAATGTCCTTACATTTAGATTAAGTGCTAATTTCTGGTCACTGGAAACCACATGTCATTTGGGTCTTGTCCTAATCCACAATTTTCAAACTTGAAGCGCCCCCTGATAGTTAAGCTTCTGCTAGATTGTCTGGTGCTACTGTTTGACCTTCCAGCTGCTATATGGTCACTTACTTCTAATCACTGACAACTTCCTAGTTATAGGAGGGAATCATAGAAAGATTCGGGATCTGATCTATCTGGTGCTCTTAGTCTCTTATCTGATCCAGATTTCTAGATATCGTTGCTTACCACCAACAACAAAAATCACATTTAAGCAATATCTAAATACTATGTAGGTTCATCCCCAATGGTAGTGGGGGATGTGGAGGACTGAAGATAAACATGTATATTCATTTTCAAAGTCTCATGTCAGAGATCACTGTGTTTCATAGACTTCAAAAGATGCTATTGCAAGGGTACAAGTCAAATCTGTCAAATATAGAACATAAATGTCTTAACACAATAATCAAGTAAATGAGGTGAAAGTTATGTTGATTAGTTTGAGATGGTATAAAGAAAAAAAACACATTGTACCCCACATATGCATAAATGTATTCATGATCTATATGTATATGACTTCATAAAAAAAGATGCTAAAAATTAAAACACATATATTATTATTACACGAACTTGGTAGAATTAAAACAAGATTGATGTTTTAAAATCCACACACTTTAGACAGGAAATAGTTAAAATCAGAATCCTGTATACATATCCACAGTTCTGGGAGCAATGAATTAACAAACATTAGTTCCTACAACCAGGACACTAACAATAGAAGTGGGGTGAGAGGAATAGGCAACATTCAAATCCGAAGATACTACCGAACACAAAAGGTACCCAATTACATAATTGCAAAGGAAAGGTTATTTTCTGAATACTGGAGGGTAAAGAGAATACCTGGGATTGATTTAATTTTTTGGATTAACCTGTTGTGTAATATCAAAATTTCTTAATTTTTCCTTATAAAGAAAAAGTGAGCAAATGCCACCTGTCTTGCAAGAGTTTCATAAATTTCTTTTAATTAACAACTAATCTAAATAAATGCTTGGACATAGTTGCTACTATTTGTTGAGATTTTATTATATTCCAGATTCTGTGCTAAGAATTTAACAAGTAATGTCTCATTTTTCATTCAGAAAAACTCTGGGATGCAAATTTATTCATTATAAACCACCTTGAAGATGAGAAAACAAAAATTTAGAGAAGTCAAAAGGCATTCCTAAGTTCTTATGGCTGGTAAATGGTGAGACCAGAATGTGACTGCACTACTCTTAACCTTGAAACCTACACACCACAAAAATATGTTGTATACAGTTATATTTAATAGTCTGCAAATAAACGGCATACAGAGTATTCCAAAAATTATGTTTTATTCTCAGATTTTTGTCTATAAAAACCACAAATCTATGTTATTAAGAAAAAAATAATGAGGAAATCAGATTCTCCCAGATCGTTAGTCTTGGTGATCTGGCCTCCCTTACCTGGCCACAGAAGAGAATGTTAAAGAGAAAATGAAAACCGTAGTATTTGTCTAGTAAACATCTGATAAATGGGTTGGAGGGAAAAGATAATTGTATCTATGGACTAAAAAGACAAGAGTTCATAAATCTGGAAAGGAGAGCTTTTTAGAAAAAGTTACAAGCTGGAGGCTGGTCATCCTAAGAACTGGGAACGAAAACCTCTGGCAGAGACCAGAAGACGCAGGTACTTCAAAGGAGGAGGAGTTGGGGCAAGAGCCTTATGTTGCATGGGTCTGGGAAGTGTAAGTACTCAGCAAGTTACAGGAGGGGCTCTGACTATTCATGAAGAGCGGCACAAACATATAGAATACACTTTGGGTCGGGGACTTCACATTCAAAAGCATTAATCTTAGGCCCTGCACATCAAAAGGTGAAGGAGGTACATGAAAGCACTCAGTGTGCAGCCTCTGTAAACTGTCTAGAACCAGTCAAAGGTCAATGGTCTCTTATCAGAGAAAGTTCTAAATTCAGACTCTTGTCCCATTAAAGATAAAGTGATGGCTTCTGCAACAAGGGCCAGATTGTGTCTCAGAGTCCATGAGCTGCTTTGGATTCAATATGGTTCATTTCAAGCCTGGTACTTGCTTAGCTGCTGCAGAAAAAACAAACAAAAGAACCCTTGTAGCAGTTAGAACATAGTTTACTCATTAAGTGTGAAGGTGTGTGACTGATTCCTTGCCTGGAAGGGCCTTAGGTTTTGTTTAAATTTTGTATTTTATTATCACAGAGAGTTCATCCCATAAGCCTTATGATCTCTATTTTAATACATCTACAATAGCAAAGAGATTTACTCATGGTTGTTTGCAAAGGAACTCTTACAGATATCCACATATGATTACAAGAAAACCCAGAAATCTAATGAAAATGTCATATTTTGAGAAAGACAAGAATATCAAAATCCAGTTCATAGGCTTTGATGACTTCTTAAGTATTTAGGTTGTAGAGACTATCTGAGGAATGCTTTTGGTATAAGCAAGTATAGAGGGATCATTTCTTGGTGTCTTATTCCAGGGGTGAGGAACTTTTTCATGTTGGAAGGCTGCATTAATTTTGCTGTAATCAAATGTGACTGTATTCAACATACTTTGAAAAGTATGTTTTTGGTAAAAAATATTACTTCTATGTACTTAATAATTTCAAAAAATGAAAATACTTAATTGTAAAGTTAGCTAACCTCTGAATGACTGTATGTCTGCTTTTTGCTATATAGCATTTGAGTATTTGTTTGCAGCATGGAGGCCCACAGTTTCAGTTGATCCACTAGGGTGGTATCGGTCATTTGTAACCTTAATGACATCTTGACTTGAGTTATGCAAGAAAATGTAGATACACAGCAATATGTGGCAGAAAAGCAAGAGAGCATGTTTCAGGCATGTTGCCAAAAGTGTGTGTATTTTGCATTTTTCCATATTTCAATTAGAACTTTCTTAGCATCCAACAATGACTTTAAAATGTCATCTACTAAAAGCTCAATCAATTCCATCTGTAATTTTTCAAGGACCCTGGTGATATCAAATAGGTGAGGCTGAAATGGTAATGTGAGTGTGATGTCATGATTCTCAAAGTCAGTGAATCCTTCATTGTATTCTCCAATTAATAGGTCTCTCACAGCTGTGTATTCTTCTAATGATTGACGTATAGCATCCTGCTCATCAATGACCTTTGCTAACTGGGGGAAAATGTTCATTCAAAATTTCCTTTTGAAGATTTGTTTTGGCAAACTATTTTTTTTTAATGCTTAGATTTTTTGCCACATATCATATACTGACTAGTTTTACCTTGCAAAGAAATGCCTAAGTCATTATTATTTGACATGATACTACACAGAAGTGCTACATTCCTATAATTATTTTTCAATAATTCACATTGCTGATTCTGTTCTTCATAACATTGAACTATCTTTTCTCACAGAGAAAAAAGTTTGGCTGACACCTGTCCCTTTAATAACCAATGCACTTTAGCATAATACGGTAAATTCACACTGAATTCACGTGCAGGTGTCTTTTTGATAAAGTTACTTCTTTTCTTTTGGGTACATACCCATTAGTGGGATTGCTGGATCATGTTCAGTCTACTTTTATCTCTTTGAGGAATCGCCATACGATTTTTCCACCCAAGTTGTATTCATTTTTGGTCCCTCCCATAGTTTATTAGTGTTCTTTTCTCACTGTATACATGCCAGGAAGTATTGTTTTTGGAGTTATAATAAAAGCGAACTAACAGGTGATATATTTAATTTGCATTTCCCCGATGATTAGTGATGTTGAACATTTTTTCATATGTTTATTGGCCATTTGTCTATCTTCTTTAGAGAAGTTCCTGTTTCCATCTTTGGCCACTTTTTAAATGATGTTGTTTGTTGTTTTTGCCTCAGTTTCTTCCCATTCAAGGTCAAAAGTTAAGGCATATAATTAGAAAAGGTTAAAGAAAGGTTGTGATACAAGAAGGAAAAATCAGGTCTAATATGCATCAAATGTAGATATTCCCACTATAACATGAATGAATGTGAGAGAGGTAATATTGTAAAAAGAGGGAGAATATACTGAGTAGTGGTATTGCTCAATTATATGGTACTTCTATTTTTAATTTTTTGAGGAATATTTATGTTGTTTTCCATAATGGCTACACTAACCTACATTTTCAGCAATAGTAAACATGTTTCCTTTTCCCACATCTTCTGTGAGACTTGTTATTTTTCATCTTTCTGATAATAACTATTCTAACAGATATGGTGTGATTTGTCATGGTCCTTTGGGTTTGCATTTTCCTGAAGATTAGGGATGTTCAGCATTTTTTCTCATTCAAGACTGAATCAATAAGTCACTTAAGTTTGTATGTACAGTTTTAACAATATTAATTGTTCTAATCAATGACCATAGAAAATCTTTCCATTTATTTGTGTCTTCAATATTTTACTTAATCAGTGTTTTACAGTTGTCAGTGTAAAGGTCTTTCACCTTCTTGGTTACATTTATTCTTGCATATTGTATTTGTGTATATTCTGTGTTCATAGCTATTGTAAATGGGATTGTTTTCTTGAGTTTTCAAGAAAAGAAATCAACGTGTCAAAGAAATCCTGCATACCCATGTTTATCACAGCATTATTCACAATAGTTAAGACATGAAATCAAACTAAGTGACTAAATAAAGAAATTGTGTTATATGTATATGTGTGTATATATGTGTGTGTGTATATATATATCATTGTGTCTTAAAAAGTAAAAAAAAAAAAATTCTATCTTTTGTGACAATATGAATAAAGCCAGGGGACAATGAATTAAATGAAATAATCCAAGCATGGAAAGACAAATCCCACATGATCTCCCTTTTAAGTAGAATACAAAATGATTGAACTCATGGAAATCCAGAGCAAAATACGAGATAGTGGAGCAGAGAATGGGGGAAAGGCACTAGGGAGATGTTGGTCAAAGGATACAAAATTTCAGTAAGATAAGAAGAATAAGTTCAAGAAACGTATTGTACAACAAGGTGTCTATACTAAAAATTCTATTCTGTTCTATTCTACAGAAATGCTAAGAGTGTGGATTTTAGTGTTCTCTCCACAAAAAGGTATTTAAAGTAAAACATAAGTTAATTGGCTCAATTTAGTCATTCTAAATGTATACATATTTAAAAGCATCATATGGTACATGGTAAATATATATAACTTTTTGCCAATTAAATGAAAAGTAAATATTAAAAGAGAGAAGAAAAAATAGAAAAATTTTCCAAAATTTATAGAAGTCATTTATCTTCTAATTCCAGAAGCATAAATAAACTAAAGTAAGAAAAAATAAACACAATCCACGAAAGATTGTTTCAGGAAAACCTTGACCCTCCACTCCTCAAGGAGCTTTCAAATACAGTGAGAAAAAGTCTTATCACTTATAAAGTTTTATCTCTAAAACAATTATCTGCAAAACTGATGCAGATTCATCAAGTGGAAAATTTAAAACTAGACTGTTAAGCATTTTTTTTTTCAATTTCTGGGAGAAAATAATTGTCAACATAGAATTGCATCTTCTAGCTAAAATATGATTGGAAAATGGAGCAAAAGAAAAATGACCCTAGATGTTAGGTCTAATGACTGTGTAAAACCACAGCAACACAGTATAACATAGGAGTTAAAAAACTTAATATGTTGACCTAAAATAACGTATTTGAAGGGAGTAGGAAGATTAATGTTTAGATGTTAAAAATTCACTATAGTATTTAGAAGTAGGGCAACAAATTTGAATAAATGTGAAGTTTGTTAAATTGAATAGCTCCAACTTTTATGTATTTTGTGAAAATTTCAAATATGTACAATAAAAAATAATTTAAAAGCTCAAAATAAATTAGAAATCAGGACAGAAGAAAAATGAGAGTAGGATAAAAAAATCCAATAAAATAAAGCAGTATAAATGAATCTAAATATATCAATAATCAAAATAAGTATTAAATTATGTAGTTGTAGTATAAATAACATATTTTATGGTAATAAAAATTAATTGGTGAAAATATTTCTTCAGATTAGATTTATTAAATCCAGCTATATGGTGACTATAGCCACACTTAAAAATAAGAAAGAATATTTAAATTAAAAAAAGATAGAAAAATAAGAAGCAGACAATTAATTGATTAAATGGACATGAAGTCAATTTTAAAACAAAAATTATGGCTCTGATCATAGGGGTTCCATTAGAAATTTAAAATTTCAATAGCCTAAGCATTAAAATAGCATTTCATCATATAAAGAAAAAAAACTGCCAAAATTACAAGAAGAAAAAGATAAAATCTTTCATCAGATTAATAAATTGTAATATTTATGTTTTAATATTGTAATGGCCAAACCAATAGACATATAATAGGCCCAACACCCAACAATTTAAGAATACTTTTTCATCTCAAGCAAAAATCGAATATAACATTCCCTAATCAAGTTTTACTCTGCATACAATGTCCTCTGACTATAACATAATTATGATTAGGCATCATTATCAGAAATATAGCTAGAGATAAAACATAACCTAGAAATTAAGTCATACATTGTTAATTAAAGTTAACAATGAGATTATAATGTATATTACAATGACAAGAAGACAATTGCTACATTTTAAATTTGTGAGATTATGATAAAATTAAATTTATACCTATTTTATAGTTAGTAGTGGTTATATTAAGAACCACAGATTATTTTATTTTATTTTTTTGTGACAGAATCTCAAGCTACTGCCCTGGGTAGGGTGCTGTAGCATCACAGCTCATAGCAACCTCAAACTTTTGGGTTTGCCTCAGCCTCCCAAGTAGCTGGGACTACAGGTGCCCACCACAACACCCGGCTTTTGTTGTTGCTGTCATTTTTGTTTTTAGCTGGCCCAGGCTGCATTTGAACCTGCCAGCCTTGGTGTATGTGGCTGGCACCCTACCCAATAAGCTATGGGCACCGCCAACCACAGATTATTGATGTATGAATTCAACATCAGAAGCTAGAAAAAGAAAAACAGAAGCAACCAAGAAAAGTAAAGAAAATAATAATGAGTACAAAAGTACAGATGAAGAAGACAGCATAATAACATTAATTATTTGAAAGAAAGATAAAATAAAACTTTCTTAGCCATGATCAGGAGAAAGGCAGATAATGTGTATAAATAATTATAAATGAAAAAAAGGACAAAATCATACACACTGCTGGGATTTAAAAAAAATTACAAAGAACTATGATAAGGAGTTTTATACAAATAAATTTTAAAAGTGAGAAGAAATCTACAATAGCAAAGAAATAAAATACATTCAAAAAATTTTAAAAGTCTTTCATAAACCTTTAAATCTAAAGTATATGTAATTGGGGGAGGCAACTATCTCAATGAAAGGCCTGTATAATTTTCCTGGGCCACCAAAACAGTGACTAAGGTGGAGAATTCCTGTGGCAATGGGAGCCCACTACTGCCCAACTCTTTCACTTACCACTACTAAAAGTTCAGAGTAAAATACAAAAATAAATAAATAAATAAAATAAAGCACAATGGCAACTCTACTATGACAATAAATAAGCAGGTGAATTGCAAAGGAAGAGTCAGAATTCAAAGATACAAACCACATGGATTTAAATTTCCTATTTAATTTTTCCTTGACTGGCTTTGCACTGCAAATGAATCTCAGTCCATAGTGGCACAGTGTTTTGGCATCCTAAAAATCTCATAAAAGCTTTATGTTTGTGACTAGAGGAATGAGAAAAGGCAGCCTCTACAAGTGTAACACTTAGTTTAATCCCTGAGCTTCACATGGGATGACACCAAACCAGTATAGCAAATGCTTGGATAACTAAACAGAATTATCACCCAGAGTACAAGACATGATTTATAGTCCAAACCTAACCATGTTAGAAAAAAAATCCATATTCTACAGAGGCTTATAAGAGGACCCAGAATATATCTGTACAGCATAACCTTCACAATGCCAAGGTATAACCCAAAATGTGTTAGCATTCAAAAAAGGCAGGAATCTGCCTATCTGAGATTAAGATAAATGCTAACCCCACTGTAAATTAGATACAAAAAATATCAGGCAAAGATTTAAGCAGTCATTGTAACCATGCTTCATGATATAAAAGAAAACCTTATTTTTTTAAAATGACAAATTATCTGAATAGTGCTATATTGTTAAGAAATTGAAGTTATTGTCAAATCCTTCTTCTTCAAAATGCTGGGCCCATATGGTTTCATTAATGAATTCTATCAAATATTCATGGAAAATATTATGTTTTGTCAAAGTGTGACAAAGACTATATATAAAAAATTGCTACACTTTTCACAAATTCAGATGCAAAAATTCTTAAAATTTTAACATTTAACCTAAGAATACATAGGATAATACATCATAACCAAGTAAGATTTATTCTAAGAATTCAAGGTTAGTTCAACACTCAAAAGTCAGTTCCCATGACTCAGTGGGTAGGGAGTCAGCCCCATATACCGAGGATGGTGGGTTCAAACCCGGCCCTGGCCAAACTGCAACGAAAAATAGCTGGGTGTTCTGGCGGGTGCCTGTAATCTCAGCTACTTGGGAGGCTGAGGCAAGAGAATCACCTAAGCCCAGGAGTTGGAGGTTGCTGTGAGCTATTACCCTATGGCACTCTACCAAGGGCAATAAAGTAAGACTCTGTCTCAAAAAAAAAAAAAAAAGAATAAAACCAGGTTAGTTTCTGTAATGTGTCATATCAATAGAATAAAGAAGTAAAAACATATCATTTTAACAAATGAATAAAAATCTCTGGCAAGAATTAAAAAACTGCCATGATAAAAAACATGCAGCAAACCAGAAATTTCTCAAGTTGATGAAAGGCATCTGGAAAAATATTATAGTTAGCTCTACGCTTAGTGAAAAAAAGACTAAATTCTTTGTCATTGAGATTGAGAATGAGGTTAGAATCCTGCTTTTGTCATTAAAAATACCATCATGTTGGAAATAAATAAAATTGTCCCCATAAAGTAATAAAATTGTTTGCATAGAAAATTTCAGGGAATCTATAAAATAATTATTAGAACTTATAAACGAATTTAGCAAGTTTACAAGATAAAAGGGGTCTGACAATTAAATCATGAATTTTCCACCATGCATTTACATTGCTGCACTGTACAAACAACTTGGTAAGGTTTTGTAACCTTATTATATCATAGTCTTATAATTGTGTTCATGTGGACATGTGGTGGTATCTTATTGAGTGGTGTTTGTTATTGTTATTTTGTATTTTATATGCCATCACAAGAATGTTGGTAATAGAATTAGAGCAATGAACAAACATTAAATTTCTTATTAAATTTGGCAAGAGTGGAAAGAAAATCAAGGACATATTAGTCCAAGTTTATAGGGATAATGCCATGAATAGAACATAAACGTACAAACAGATTAAACACTTTTCTGAGGGGACAGAAATCATGACTGATGAAAAGAGATCAGGGCAGCCAGTAATGAATAGAACTGACAAAAATATTGCAAAAATTCATTCAATTATGTGTTAAAATTTTGGCTGACTGTGGGAAGGATAGCATAACAAGTAAACATAAAAAGAGAAAAAGGAAAATCTTAACTGCAAACCTTGGCCAACAACTCATGACTCTTGTAATGTACCCTCATGTACAACCCATGACAATGTACCAGCTCACATGGCTCTGTCTGTGAGGAAGTTTTTAGCCAGGAAACAAATAACTGTACCATCCCTACTTACCTGATCTGTTCCCCCAGTGACTTTTTCCTTTGCCTGAAGATAAAGGAAATGTTGAAAACAAGACATTTTGATGATGTTCAGGACATTAAGACTAATATGATGACAGCTCTGATGGCCATTCCAGAAAAAGAGTTCTAAAATTGCCTTGAGGAGTGAATTAGGCACTGACATTGGTGCCTAGCTTCCCAAGAGGAGTACTTTGTAGGTGACTGTAGTGATAGTCAGCAATGAAGTATGTAGCACTTTTTCTAGGATGAATTTGCAAACTTAATTGTCAGACCAATTATATTCTTATATATGAGAAACAAATAATTTAAAAAATAAACTTAAAAAAAGACATATAAATTACCTAGGAATAGATCTATCAAAGGATGACTTAAGACTTCCATATTTAAAATTATAAAAGTTCACTTAAGATCTACCTGAGTGAAGAGATATGACATGAGTGTAGATTGAAAACCTTACAAAATACCAATCACAATTCCATCAGGAAATTTTATGGAAATTGAAAAGTAACTGTACATTTCACATGGAAATATGAAGAATCCAAATAACCTCTCACTACTTATAAAAATTAATTTATAATGGATAAGACTTAAACCTAAGGCATAAAATTGTAAGAATTCTAGAAGAAAATACCAGCCTATGGAAAGAATTTATGAAGAAGACCTAAAAAGCAATCACCATCAACAACAAAAATAAACAAGTAGGGTTGAGCAAACTAAAAAGTTTCGGCACGGTCAAGGATACCATAGGCTAGGCATAGTGGCTCACACCTGTAATATTAGCACTCTGCGAGGCTGAGGCAGGAGGATCACTTGAGCTCAGGAGTTCAAGACAAGCTTTAGCAAGAAGGTGACCTCACTTCTACTAAAAATAGAAAAAAATTATCCAGGTGTGGTGACATGCACCTGCAGTCCCAGCTATTCAAGAGGCTGAGGGAGGGGGTTTGTGTGAGCTCAGGAGTTTGAGCTTGCTGTGGGCCAGGATAAAACTGTGGCACTCTAGCCTGGATAACAGAGCAAGACTCTGTTTCCAAAAAAGAGAAAGAGAGAGAGAGTAAATAGATAATCCACAATGGGAGAAAATATTTGCCCATTATACATCTGGTAAAGAGCTGAAAACCACAATTCACAAAGAACTCAGGCAAATCAGTAAAAAAAATATCAAACAACTCCATTAAAAAGTGGGCAAAAGACATGAACAGAAATTTTTCAAAGAAAGATAGTCTAATAGCCAACAGATGTATGAAGAAAGGCTCAACATATCTAATCATTTGGGAAATACAAATGAAAATCACAATGAGAATTTACCTAATTCTACTGATAATGTCTCTTATTAAAGTGTCCTAAAACAACAAGTGGGTGTGGAGAGAAAGGAACACTTACGCATTGTTGGTGGAATTGTAAAGTAATACAATCTCCTTGCAAAGTAGTATGGAATAAAAGTAGCATTCAATGAATAAAAGTAGTACTACCATTCTATCCAGAAATTCCACTGGATAGAATGGTGTTTGCCAAAAAGAAACAAGGAAATTTTATCATAAAGACACTTTGCACTAGAATGTTTATAGCAGCACAGTTCACAATCTCAAGGATGTGGAAAAAACCCAAATGCCCATCGATACATGAGTGGATTGATAAACTGCAGTATATGTACACCATAGAGTACTACTCAGCTATAAAATAAAATAGTGATCCAATACCTTTTGTAACAACTTGGATGGACCTGTAGACCATTCTTGTCGGTGAAGTGTTTCAGGAAGGGAAAGACCAAGATCACATGTACTCAAAACTAAACTGGAAGTAGTCAATCAACACTTATGTGCATACAGGAAAATATAACTCAATAGGAATCAAATAGGTATGAGGGAAAATAAGGGGTTGGGTTAATTTATACCTAATGGGTATAATGCACAGATTCTGGGTGAAGGGCACATTTATAATTTGACCTGAAATGTTCAAAAATAGCTATGTAACCAGAACATATGTACCCCTGTAATATTCTGAATTGAAAATAAAAATAGAATCCAAATAAACAAAGCAACTTTAAGAAGAAAGTTGGGGGACTTACTGAACCTGGAGTCAAGGCTTATCCTAAATAAAGCTATGGTGATTAAGACATTTTGTATTCATATGGGACAGACTTATAGATCAATAGAGATTACAGAAAAGAGAGCCCAGAAATAGATCCACACTTATTAATTCAATTGATTTTCTACAAAGGTGCCAAGGCAATTGAACAGGGAAAAAATATCTTTTCGTTTGGTTTAGATTCTCTCCTGAGCTCTTTATTTTCTCCCAGTTATTGCTCATGTTCAGCATGATTTTGGCAAGTATTTTTAACTGTGTCCTTTTACCAGATCCAACGTTTTTGTGTTCATTAATCCTTTCCTTACTACTTCTAAAAAGAAGAACATTCATCTTTTTAGAAAGAATGTTATTGTATGTGGTACATACATGCACACACGAATACATGTGTGTGTTATATGGTTTTTATGTTTATATGTTTTTCCTTAAAATTCTGCGGGTCTTTAGTTGTCCCTCAAATAAGTTGTAGCATATCCATATGATATAAATTATGCAGATAAAAAGGATGAAATACTGTTAATATGGATGAATCTTGGATATTTTGCTGAAATGAAGATATTCACACAAATTCCATTCTTATCAACACCAAAAACAGAAGAAAACTAATTTATCTTGATCAAAAATAATGTCAGTCATTCTCTGTGTCAAGAGGAAGTGTGGAAACAATCAGTTGCAGTTGCATAAAAGAAAAATTTCTGGGAGCTAAAAATTATTTACATCTTGACTGAGGTGCTGGTTACACTGGTATCTGCATTTTCCAAAGGTATTGACCTATATGCTCAATGGGTGTGGATTTTATTTTATGTAAATTACATCTCAATAGAGTTGATTAGTAATTAGTCTCTTTTGTTTTCCCTTTGACCTGAACTGGTCTACTTCAGGGATATTTGAAACTGCTTTTTCTCCTTTCTTCTTACATATAGAGAGCAAATCCTATGCTAACCGGCTCTAGTTTTTGCTTTGCTATTTTCCAGGATGCTCCATCTAGCTCTAAATTCTTAAATGTGCAAGTCCGAGAGACAAAAACATTAGCAGTCGTTGGATGGCTGAAACTTCAGAGCAGTGATACTACAGCTTATTCCTATTTGTACTTTCTTATTCCTATTTTCCTCCTTCCTATTCCTATTTTCCTCCACCTTAGAGATGTTTTCAAGAGCAGGAAAATGATGAACAAGATGGAGCAAACCCTCCCAGTGACGGATCACGGCAGAACAATAAATGAGACTTTAGATTCCATCTCTATTCCATTGGAATAGCCCAATGCTTATTCCACCTCATCTGGCTTCAATCGCAGCTTCTTGATCTTATCTTCCGTTGTTTCTTTCTTTGAGTTGCCTTTGAGGTGTCAGGTAGGAACAACAGCGGAAGACTGTGGAGAGATGAAAGGTGAGGGGCTCCACTGCAGCCACAGTGATGGATCGCACCAGCAGAGAAAAACCCACAGAAATTCTTAACTCTTCCCAAGGATCTGCAGTTGCTTTCCAAAAAGTGAACTTTGATCATACAGTAAACTAAGACATCTGTTTCCACCAGCGGTGGCTTCTACATAGGGCAACATGATACTGAATTGGACCCGAGACAAATTTCTTATTGAATGGACCTAAGTTCTAATTTCAGTTTTTCAGTCTCTAGAATAGAGATCACTGAAGCATGGCTATTACTTTTGAAAGTATATGTACATCTCCAACAATTTTGGGGAGAGTGTAAAAAGGGTGATCCATTTGTCGACAAATATTTTCTGTTTATTCATTACTAGGCTCACTGTAGTTATTTATGTGTGGGACCCAGAGCACTGTAGCTAAATCCTAGGGTATGCTTCTCTTAGTAGTGGTAAATATTTCCTACTAGATTCACATTTGTAAAGAGAAAAGTGGCATATAATTCTAAGTTGTTATTATTCTAAGTTGTCATAATAATAGGGTATTATTGCTGAAGTCAGATGAACATCTGCAAGGTGACTTGCACAATGGGTCATGACTTTATCCTAAGGCACTTATTGATCACCATATCTAGAGATCTTCCATCAACTTAGTGATAATATCAACAGAAGCATTAATAAAACCTATAGCATTTATTTTTGAATGAAGTTGTATAAAAATAAGTTAAATCTAAATAATAAACAGACAGTAACTTTATACTTTTTTACTTGTTGACATTTCAAAAGCCATTTACTTGTTTAAACTGGTCTCAATAAAGCCTTCTAGCACATCTAATATACATTGAAAACACCCAAGAGCCATAGGAATATTAAGCCAGTAAATAAAATATTAATTTATCTTGTGTACAAGCTCAACTATGCCATTTGATGCACTAACAATTCTCTGTACGAGAATTGGCACTACACAATATCCATTATTATGGCAGAAACCTGACTACCAGACATAATTTGTTCACTTGAATGAAAAGTTAAAGTTTGAGATCATCTAGTTTAATGCATACATACTATATATTTTTTCTAAATTACCAATTGAGACCCAGAGAGGTTATTTGTGGACTTTAGGCTTTGCAAAAATAGAAGATATGCTTTGGTTCTCAGATGACAGCATTAGCAATCATTGACCAGAGATGAATTGAGCTTATTGTGTTTCATGCTTCTTTTTCGTTCTCTCTCTTCCATTTTCTTTTCTCTATCTTTGTAACCTTACACTTTTCTTTTCCCCTTTCTGTCTATCATAGCTTGCCCCCAAATAATTTGTTGGCTAATATTTGAGTAGAACATAGTATGCAAATAGTACCAGGACAACAGAATATATAAATGCAAAGCATCACAGTTCGTGTCACCTAGAGTGGTAACACATGTTATAGAAAGAGATTTTCTATCATTTATGGTTATTATTTAAGATTGCATTTGAACATTTTTTTTCAAAGCTTAACAGCTAGGGACCCATTACTGTGTCAATAATGTGACTTAAATTTTAAGATACAAAGGAAAAAAAAGAGGTACGTGGTGAATTCTTTGCATTCTTCCTTTGAAGCAAATATGAAGAAATAAAGCGAAAAATAGCTTTGACGGGATGTGTATGCAATTGGGGTCAGATTGTTATTAATGATACGTAAGTGGAATGTGTATTTTAAAAATATTTTTATAAAACAGAAAGTACAAATGGTGAGGCATGAATTCAAAATCCTTTTGAAAAAATAAAACCAGATTATTTTGGTTTACCCATTCACTCCTCTGCTAACATGCACCACCACCATCATACTCTATCTCATTCTCTTGTCCCTCTGTCCATCCGTCCTTCCTTCCTTCTTCCTTTCCTTCCTTCCTTCCTCTTTCACTTTCTTATTCTCACTCTGCTTTAGTCTCCTTACAGTAGGAGATTTTAAGCTTTAATTGCATCATTCTATACTTCATACATAAGTTGGGTGCTATATAAGTTTGTGAAATGCAATTGTGTTTTATCAACTTTTAACAGCAAGATACCCAGAGACATCAAGATGAAATTAGTACATCCCATATGTATCGCAGTCAGTCTCTCAGGAAAATAATATAGCCCTGGTTTTGCAAATGAGCTGGATCCCTAGTCATAATTGCCTGCTTCTGTCCTAGAGTAGAAAAACAGTCTAAAAATTGTGTGTCTCTACCTGACATGTGTGTCTTTCTTTCCTAAAATGTGCTCTTATGTATGCAATTTAGATTCATTTATACCATAATAAAAAAACCGAACATTTGGAAAACGAATTATAAGGCTTTGAAGTTATAACCTTTAATTTGAGGATCCAGGCACCAAATTAGGGAGTCATGTTAGAGTTATTAAAATTAAATAAACATGAAGGGAGTTTCATACTCCTCAAGCAGGTAACATTAGTTGGTCCTGGGTGAGAGAGAGAATTAAGAATCAGAAAGAATAGAAGAAAAAGATTTAAGGAAAATGAAAAAAATAAGGAATATTAGAGAATATAGCATCATGGGGACAGAATACAAACTATAATTAAAATTCCCAGTAAACGTGTGGTCATGATGTTAGATTGTATGTAAAAGAGATAAATTAGATTGTATATAATCACACTAGCATTAATCACCCTCAATCAAAATGACCTCTTTGAACACTCTTTGGCATTTTTCAACAACCCATAGTTTGCTATTCTCCTGGTGTTTCTTTTTCATTATAATGTTTGAGGCATATTTTTTGTTTCACAATAAGGACATTTGAACTTCACCTAGAACTTTTCATAGGAAAAATAAGAGAGAACTCAATGGGTATGCTAAATAAATTCTGCTGAAATGAGCAGCCTAACGTTGTGCCCCCAAACATTAACGGAATAAGACTTTCTTCAGATAAATCATGAATCAATGCAGTTCTTTCTCAAGTGGAAAAAAAGAAGAAGGCCATACTGAGTAACACAGATATTTTCCTTATCTTTCTGGATTATTCCTCTTTCTTAAAATACCATAGATTTTTCCCATTCATATATCTAATGAACATTTTTTTTATATAATATCTGAGAATGGTCCACAAATGAGCTAATTCACAATGCAAATGTGTTTTTTCCTGAATTTTTTTTATTGGAAAATTCCATAATATCTTATCAAATTACATATTATAAACTGAAACACATTTTAGTTAAAAGTGATGCTTTTATTAACTGCGTGAGTTTAGATATGTTTTTTGACTTCCTTAAATGCATATTTCTCATCTATAATACATTATATCAAGTTAGCTCACCTCACAGTGTTGATGTGAAGACTAACAAAGCAAGACTTCAATAGAGCAGTCATTTGAAACCTAACCAGACTGTCGAGTCAGCCAACTTGCCCAAATATTTGATTTTAGTGTAATAATCCTGAATGGAAACCCTACATATGAGAAGGTGAATGAGACTTGGACATCATAAATGATAGGTGAGTGAGATAAACTCTTTTGCTTTATTCGAGAAATCACCTCCATGTAGTCCAGGGCTTACCTGTTGGATAAGACCAGAAATTACCAACCAAGCTGAAAGGAAAGCACTTTCAGCTTTCCTAAGTACATCGGAGAAAGAGATAAGGTTTGGGTTTCTTGCTTTTAAATGACTTATCTCACTTCCACAAAGCCTTAGATTTTGTGCTATATTGGATTCCTTGCCTCAAAATCTTAAAAAAGGACAAATGCTACACTCATCATTCAAACTCCTTAGTCTTTCTTTATTCAATAAATATTCCCTACCTACCCAGGCCCTACTCTACAGAACTGGATAGTCTACATTTGTTGTGTTTAGGCTTCACGGTAACGTGTTTAGGAAAAAGCCATCTTTTAATATCCAAAGTATTCCACCCAGAACCCTTCATTTGATGGATTCTCAGTGTCAAGGGAGGTCCAGTCTGTATTGGTACCCCAGGCAGGCTAGTAGACTGACACCATTTAAATTTGTATTTTATGAATATTTTCCATAATTTATTTATAAGGAAGGATACATGGTTTCTTCTGAGGCTTTTCCCTTTCTTACTGTGCCCTCACATGGTCATCCCTCTGTCTGTAGATTTGTCTTCTGTGTCTGAAAATCTCTTCTTGTAAGAGACGAGTCATATTGGGATTCTAACCCACTACCCTAAAGACTTCACTTTAACTTAGTCACCTCATTAAGACCTTATCCACAAATGCATACATTCTGAGTACTGGGGCTTAGAACATCCACGTATCAGTTCTGAGGGAACACGATCCATGCCCATAACAGTGTGATACTTTAGGATTTTTTAAGTTTAGTTAATTATATGCCAACTCTCTGTCAAATCCAATGTGATCTGAGGACAGACAAGATCGTCAAAGCACCATGCCAACTCCCAGAAAATAAAAAAGGAAGTCAATCCCCAAGCCCTACAGACATTTGTCCTGATTTTATTCCTGAAATTAAGCATTTAATGTTGCCAAAGTCTATTTAAGTCACAAAGTAGTGGCTGAGAAAAGGAGGCAGGTATAAGAAACCCTTCCTTGTCACAGTTTTGCCAGAATGTCTGTCAACTTAAGTGTCCTTGGAAACCACTACCTGTGAGGTTATTTTCAACTGAGAGACATCTACCATAAGTGAGTTATTTTTTGTTTACCATTTGTCTGGGGAAAAATTATAATTATGCAGAGTATCTCTTCATGCAGAGTGACCTACAAGATAATCATACCTTATTGGCCCTTAAAATTTGCAAAGGTGGCAGCCACTTATCAAGCTACCATTTATACTCATTTAATATATTAAAAATCTGTAGGTTTTCTTTTTCTCTTTGGACTCTATATATCCAGCACCTTCATGGAAAACCAAAGAAGTCTCTACTTGGTGAAAGTATCCACAGATCCTCCTGTGGGTGGGCATTTTATACCTGTGCCAGCAGTTTTTGCTTCTTGCTGTAATCGCTTAAGCTTAAGAAATCTGTTTCCTAGAAGTTTCCAAGCTGCTATTGTTGCTTTGGAAGCTAGAGTCCTCCCGAGGACCAACATTTCTGCTTATGTTCCTCAGACATTGTCTCTCTTCAACCTTTGAATGCTTCAAACAGTGAGCAGCATCTGCTATAGCTTCAAGTTTTTCTTAAGTAGCAGCAAATGCCTCTAGGATTCTGCTTTCTTCTTTTACTTTGAACTTTCAGGACCTTCACCTACTTGACGTTCAAAGAGTTGAACCTGCTTATTTATTGGACCTCTTCTTATTTTTATTTTCTCTCTGGCTGGGGCTATTTGCAAGATGAGAGTTTCTTTTCTTTTTTTATTGCTTTTCCTTTGCTTTCTGGCACTGAATTTATTTTCTAAGGTGCTTCTACAGATTTTGTTGTTTTCATAAGACATAATAAGATTTCACTATAATTGATATGAAATTAATGAGTTCTCAGTCTGTGAAAAGCATCTATAGGTCACCATATTGAATTGGTTCATTCTGCCCAGTGACTACTCTCTTGTCAGAGAGCAAATAACCCAGATTTAGCACTGGGTAAAACAGTGTGAAAGTGTTAAAGAAGGGAGGGGAGTTTATAAACAAAAGAACAAAATCACACTGAGCACATATTTCTTCTCAACAGGAAAACAGGGAGCTCCACTGTACAAGGAGAATGGAGGATGTGCATGTGGTTTCAAGAGGCACAGAGTTCAAATCAGATTCTATATTGAGTGGAATTTCATTTGCAAAGACATGCACACTTAACCAAGAGCTCAGAAACTTTACTGCCCATATGCGCCCCAGGAATCATTGATTCAAAAACCTAGTTGAATCCACCAGAAGAAGATGGAATAAAAGAGTGAGTCTTTTGGTAGTAAAGCACCAAAAGACTGTAATGACAACTACAGGCGGTAAACAAATACAATCTAAACACACAAAAAGCCCAAAAATATTTTGCCAGGAAAGCATGACCAATGGAAGTAAAGTAAAATAAAATAACATTCACCTCATCGTCTGGAGCCTAAATTTCAAAATATAGGAGATTTTTGCACATGGTGGGAAGAAGGGAAAAGAACATACTCAAAATTAAAATCTTTGTATAAAATAAGGGAGCTCTACAACTACTTCGTTGCTTTCTAATTGTTTTAAAAAAGAATAAAATTTGATTTGATATAATTTTTAAAGAATAATACAATTACAAGCAAAATGCTAAAACAAGAGATAAAACTAAAAGAGAAGGAAGCAATCAGACTATAAAGCCAAACTTGCAAAAGAAATAAATTACATAAATATAAAATACACAAGTGTAACTCTACCAACTATAATGGAATCATAGATAAATTATTTTAAATACAAATACTTTTTTTTAGTTAATAAAACACAATCATATAAGTGCTATTTATAAGATAGAAATGAAATAATTCAGAAAAGGTTTTTTTTTGGTTTCATTTTTCTTTTTTTTTTAAGACAGAGTCTCAGTCTGTTGCTCAGGCTAGAGTGCCATGGCATCAACCTAGCTCAAAGCAATGTCAGACTCCTGGATTCAAGAGATTCTCCTGCCTCAGACTCCAGAGTAGCTGAGATTACAGGTGCCCACCATAGTGCACCTGGCTAATTTTTCTATTTTTAGTAGAGATGGGGTCTCACTTTTGCACAGGCTGGTCTCCAACTCCTGACCTTAAGTGATCCTCCCACCTTTGTTTTCCAGAGTCCTAGGATTACAGGCATGAGCCACTGTGCCTGGCCCAAGAAGCTTAACAAGTAAAATTTGGGGGAGATTTTAAAAAGAAAAGCAAACATACAATAGAAGCAGTATTAATGTTCTTGTAATAAAATTTCATAAATAAATAAAAGCATTAACTGGAAATAAGGTACAAAGTCATGAGTCATATGATGTCTAATAATATAGTATGAACATATATAAATAAAAAGGAATTAGATATATAATGTTATTAAATTAAGGAATCAAATCAAGAATGTTAAAATGACATAAAACTTGAACCAATAATATGTCAACTAAAAGATTTCAATTTTTTAAGTGACAAAAATTCAACTAAATGCCAGCATTTAGTTTATTAGATATAAACTGTTAATAGAAGCACCTGTGCCAGGTTATTCAGATTCTGGAACATGAAATGGCTTCATATGTACACATATGGAAAAGGACAGTAGGTTTCTGGATTATTGTGACAGTAAATGATACAGTGCAGATAAAAATATTTAGCACATTGCTTAATGTATGGAGGGGACCAATTTATTTTCATTATCACTAATTATTATTGTTATCATTATGTATTGACAATTTTCTTTATAAAAAATTTATTTATTTTTTTTTTTGAGACAGACTCTCAGTTTGTAGCCTTTGGTCGAGTTCTGTGGCGTCATAGCTCACAGCAACCTCAAACTCTTGGGCTTGAGTGATCCTTTTCCTTTTGCCTCAGCCTCCCAAGGAGCTGGGACTAGTGGTGCCCACCACAATGCCTGAACATTTTTTAATAGATGTGTCTGGCTCTTGCTCAGGCTGGTCTTGAACTCCTGAGCTCAAGCAATCACCACCTGCCTCGGCCTCCCAGGGTGCTAGGGTTACAGGCGTGAGCCACTGCACCTGCCTGACAAATTTACTTTAGACAAATGGACTGTATGATAAGCTCCCCACAAAAATTTCAATAAGTATAAATGATCTACAAGATGACAAGCACAGAAATTTTATCATGTAAATAGTTTATATGTTTACAACAAATACTCTAACGTTAAAATAGATTTATGCCAAATAAAATATTTTTACATAAATATCTATTAATTATAAAAGAAGACTAAGAAGAATGAGAAACAAATCGTCATTTGAGGAACTGTTATCCCCGGTAAGGGAGTATAAAAGTGTTATCTCTTTGAAAGCCAGGGATTAGAAAAAGATATCCATCACCCACCACAACAGATAGCAGTTTATATACAATTAAAACACATTTAATTAAAGGATAGAACTTTCAATTTAAAAGTAATGAGTGGGAAACTTAACTTTTCCTATGAAACCCTTAGTACTTCAATTGCCTATTAATTAATTTATAGATGTTCAGTTACCTACTGAGGAATTTGTGGAAGAATCCCAACTAAAACTGACATCCTATATATGTAGGACAAAGTTGTCTTAAACATCTTATAAAAGAACAAAATATAATACTTACTGAATATTTTTCAAAAGAAGAACTGAGAAAACAAATACGTCTAACTAAATAGATAAATAGATATGTAGATTCTACCACAATTTAAATTTGTGATGTACCCTCAAAAAATAAACAACCAGGTAAAAGAAAAAATATACATTTAAGATCATAAGGTACAGGTGAAGGTGACTCTTTAATCCCGTGGGGGGAAGGTAAAGCTCTTCCAATAAGACAGTGGTTCTCAACCTTCTTAATGCCGCAGCCCTTTAATACAGTTCCTGTGGGTCACGACCCACAGGTTGAGAACCACTGCAATAAGACTTATTATTGTAAGAATTGATCAGCTACTAGAAAAACAACCCAAAAATTGACATCCCCTTTGCATCAGACACACTATGAATACCAAATGTATTAAAGAGATAAATGTAAAATAAAATATCTTAATACAAAACAAAAATAAAAACTCAGGTTTTTAGAAGTGCTAGTAGAAGAAATTTTTTTTTTAGCTTTTGAACGAATAAAGTAGATAGTAGAGAGAGAAGATTTAAAGTAGTGACACATAATGATAAATTCAGCAATTAAGGATGTGACTATAGAGATATGTTTTCTACTTTGGGTTGGGGAATAAAGACTTCATGGGAGAATTTTTACAGATTTGTTTACATCTAACATTTAAGAAAGCATTTCAAATAGTATGAAATAATCACACCACATTTACAAGTTAAATGATAAAACAAATGTGTGCATTTTATTTCATAAAGAATTTGTATCTTTCATAGACAAAAAGCCATCAGCAGCTAGTAATGGGAGAATCATGGCAGCCTCCAGGTAATGTGAAGATTTTGTTATTTACTCTTTCTCTCCTGGCTTTCCCGATAGAGAGGAAAGCCTTTGAAACAGATACAAAATCAGAAATGAGAGCTTTGAAATGAAATGGATTTTATTTGACTTTAATTAGCCTTCGTATTTTCAATATATAGACAGTCCAAGGTGCTATTAAGGGATGTGCTATCTTGAATTGACGTAACTCAATTAGAAAAATGACTGAATAAAAGTGAAGCAATTTTTGCCTGTGTCTGAACTGATTCAGACAACAGACTACACCACTTTATAGAGAGCATATGTGAATACCTAGAACAAAGAGGCTAGAGAAACTACAACCAATATTAAATGTTAACCACAATTACTTTTAAGTGAGATTAATGTTTTCCATGCAGTTTTCTATATGTTCTAGCTTTCCATAATGTGTATGTATTGATTTTAAAACCAGTGAAAAAATGCATTATGAAAAGCAAGAATTGGTGACTACAATATGTTTAAAAAGAAAATGAAAAACTGCATATAGCTTTTTTGCAACTATTTAAACTTCTAGCTGAAGCAAGTCTTGGCACAGGAAACCTTTAGAGGATGTCAATGATAACTCACTGCCTGCCAATCACTCGAATCGGGCTGTGCAAACAGTCCTTCTGAGACCATAGGCCAGCAACAGGGGAGGCAAGGCAGGTGAGGGGAAATCAGCTAACAAAAGCCCCAAGTGCACAGCAGGTAATAAAAAGTGTTGTGGAAGTTTTGCGGTGAGAAGAGAATTCTGCTGAACTCTAAATGCTCCAATTAGACTAGTGGATCTTGTGTATTTTTTGTGAAATTCTCAGTCTCCAGGTAATATTAAAATGGAGGCTGTGTGGTTGAGGTTTTAAGAGTATTGATTTCACAACCAGGCAGCGACACACCCTAGCTATGTTAACAGGAGATGTTTATTTCACCTCACTGTTGCTTGGTTCTCCTCTGAAAATTGAAGCAACGTCTTGGGTTGTCTTAAACTGGGCAAATTAATGGAGATAATGCACAGAAGAGCTTAGAGGCTGAGATACGCAATGGGTAGAGTTAGGGGCTAACAGAAGGACTTCACAGCCACATCTTCTGGATTATTATCTCAGTTCCATCACTGGCTTAAGCACCTTAACCTTTCTGTGCTTCAATATGCTCATCTATAAAACAGAAATAGTCATAATAGCACGACACAGAGCTGTTGCCAGGATAAATGAGTTCATACAGAGTAAGGTTTGGAAAAATCCGGCATATGGTAAGCTCTCAATACATGTCAGACACCTTTTTATCACCATTTTGTAGACAAGAAAACTTGAGGCACGAAGGAGTTAAGTAGCTTGCCTGATGTCACTAACTGGTTAAAGGTAGAGCTTACATGAAAATTCAGGCCCTCTGGTGTCATAGCTTGTATTCTCAGCCTTGTATGGAGTGCATGCAATACATACTCGGTACTGTTTTTGATGTGATTAGTTAAGTGAGAGGTGGCATTTGTGGATGATCTCAAGACACGTTCCCAAAACTAGGAAGGAAAGTGTAAAGATGCGCTCATTTCTAATATGATGGATACTCCTCCAGTCCTTCTACCTGTATTATCACATTTAATTGCCCACTTTCATAATGCATATAGAATGATTCCCATTTGTGAATGAAGAAATTAAGCCTGAGGAAAGGCATTCCTTAATTACAAATGAAAGTAACACTGGAATTCAAATCTGTGTAACCTCGAAGCCTGGGTCTGGCTACTACCACACTGTCCCAAGGTCTTACTATTTGTGCTGCTAATTTTCAGTTTGCCACTGGTATGGTCATCATACTCAGAATCTAGGTTTGCCCGAGGCACCTGACAACAGATGTTTCCATTGTCTCAGTTTTCCGGCCAGGTGTAGTCTCTGCTAAAGCCAGAATGGGTGCTCAGAAGACTGCTCAAAGTGAGGTAAGTGGAGCTTCACTGACCTCTGCACAAAAGAACGTTTTCCAGCCAGAAAGCTGTCAATACTAAAATGGAGTCAGTCAGGTAAAGTAAACCCTGACATATAAAGCCAGGGAAGAGCATGGAGAGAAGGCTCTCATGACTCTGTGCCTGGTAATGAAAAATATTATTAAAACCACAACCTTGCACAAAGGCCATCAGAACCTTACACAAAAATAGTTCTGCAAGGACACTGCCCAGCAACTGCCTGTCTAACACTCAGCTAGTGTCACCCTTGTAATTAAGCTATGTAGCCAAGGATAATTATTTCAAAATGATTATGTAATTGTCCTCATTTTTCTGCCTCAAAAATCTTTGTTTCCCTTCACCTCCCTGACTATGCATATAGCGTACGATGAATATTCCCATTGCAAGACTCCAGTTTCTTTGGGTGAGCATGTCTTTGTTTATTTAAGTTGACACTAGAAAAATAGAAACATATGATGAATTCATAATGAAATCAATAGTTTCCATTTGGAGCTGGAACATAGTCTTCTTAGCAAAGCATCTCAAAAATGGGGAAAAAAGTATCAAATATCCTCAATACTACTATGAAATCAATATATAACTGCCTACACACTCATATGAATAGTAAAACATAACTATAGTCCAGAAAGTAGAAGGAAAGAGGAGAGAGAGGGGAGGAGAGGGGGGATATGGGAGGTGGGAGGATATTTGGGGGGACCTCTCCTAATGTGCATGATGCAATGGTACATTTCAAAACTATTAAGAAATGAGTATACTTGTGATGGATGTGTTACTTAGTTCAATGTAAACATTTCACATTGTATATCGAAGCAGTACCCTGAACCCCATAAATGCATCAATGTACAGAGTTATGATTTAATAAAAAATAAGTAATTTAAAAAAAGATGTTCGATTGAGTAGAAAACATAGATATCCTTTTTTTATCTAGGCCCTGGATTCAAGGATTCCTCAACATTCTGATACCCAAAGTCTGCAATCTTCAGATTTCCAGGGTAATTGTTCCAAAGGAATGCTGTGTATACCCTATTTCAACACTTACAATTCATGCAGGAAATTTGGGATGGCCTTTGCTGGCTGCCTCTTCAGCTTCCATTCCCTCTTTTATTCTGCCCTCATTGCTAGTTTCCTTTTGGTAAATTATTATTATTTTAATTTTTTAAGATTTTATGACAGCCTTGCAGTTGGGTGGGACTGGTCTTACTCTCATCTTCATGAGTAGGGCTGACTGCTTTAAGCTAACCTATCCCTTCTAGAGTTCACTCTTTCTAGCCACAGTAACTGGCTCAGGAATGGATATGTGATGCAATTGGGGCCAATGAAAAAGACTGAATCCAAAGAGTTAAGCAGAGAACTGCTCTTCCCCTGGAGCTATAGTGGTGAATGTGGCATAGATTCTGGAACCTGAAAATGAAGCTGACTCTGCCACTACATGGTGGAGATGGCACTGGGTTGCTGCTTCAAGCCTCAGTAGGGACCAATTCTATTACTAAATTGTTTCAGTTTTGTGAGCCAATAAATTCCCCTTATTGTGGCTGGTGATTTGGATGGAGTTCTCTGGTACAGCTGAAAAGAGTCCTAAACAGTGGTGTCTCATCCGGGCTCTTGATCTAGCAACCCTTAAAATCCTAATGATTCTTATGGAAAAATGAATCAAACAGGACATAAATTAGAATGCAATGTCTTCTCTCAAAGAATAAGAAGCATATTGAGTGCCATTCAAAACCTTTCTTAATTTCTGCTGCAAAAAATTAATGAACTTTTATTCTACTTTCATCGATAACATAACCATATGTAGTTCAGGGTAAACTACCTCCTAGGTCAGGTATTACAATACTAACATCACATTAGCAGATAATGCTATGGCTTCCTTTCCTGAATTAGAGAGTCTGCTGAAAATACTGGCTGTATAATAATTCTCTGCTGAATTTATGGTATCATATTGCTACTCTGTGACCCAGTAGCCCAATAACATTATAAAATAGTGTTCCCCTAGAAAGAGTAAGCTCCGATCTTAGTATATATGATAGCCATATATCACACTACACTAAACTTGGAAAAAATATTGAACTTGGCCCTGTGCAAATTGCTAAAGAGATAAATATTCTCAACAGTCTTGTTGTCTAGTAACAATCATTATGCTTTTAAATTTAATTTTCAGCATTCAAAACAATAAAAAAACTCATATTTGATTAGCATCTCCTGTATATGTGGGCATCATCTCAAAGGATTCTATATATATTTGTCCATCTATAGAAACATGTGTATCTATTTCTACATATAATGTAAAATAATATAATTTTAGCACATACATATGTTTATATGTGTATATATATATATATACATACATAACATATATATAAACTCTGTAATTTTTCATAAAATATCAAGCATGGGGCCATCACACACACAATCACAAAAAAGCATCGAAACTGAGATCCTGAGTAATGTGAGACTGTTCAGAACTTCGCTAGTCAAACACAATAATGATACAATATTGTCAAAGATTCCGAGTATTTCAGTCTATGGAGTCAAGAAAACTATGAATCCCAAGATATCAATAAAATAAACAGGCTCTTATTTGCCTGATTATTCCTGAAAAATATGGCTGAGTTTCATAATTTTAGAAATAAAGCATAAAGGTTTAAGAAGGCTGACTATAGGCAGTCTGTGAGTATCAACTGGCTGGGCAACTCTCCCTTTCCACTCACATGCTTCTGACTCTCTTTGGTACCCAAGGACAGTACTGTTATCATGGCTAGCATGGGGCTAGCAAAATTACTACTTGCAACTCTGAAATCAGAGGACTATCAATTCCAATTGGCAGTGACCAGTGGAAATTATGCTGCATGTGATATATCTAAAAGAGATCTGGCTTTGAAACCAGCAACACTAGGATTAAATTCTGGACAAGCATCTTATTAGCTATTTAGCTTTGACTAAGTTATTTAACCTTTGAATGAATACATTTTTAACTGTTAAATGCATACAATTTTTTATGCGAAATTATGGGGGCCTGCGTCCCCACAACCTTAGCCAGGATCTGCATTGAGGGGAGTCCATATGAGAAAAGCCTTAGACTCAGTTATATTACATGAAATAAGCAATGGGAGCCTGTGAGAGGTGGAGACTAGCAAGTGAGACCTGGTCCATTTACCTAAAGGTCTCTTTATTCACTCCAAAACCATAAGTCATGTTGAGAACAAGAAATGTAAAGTTAATTTTAGTGAATCAAAGTTAGACTTCCCGAGCAATTATTAGAAGTCAAAAACAAAAAAGAAAAGAAAAGGAAATAAAAGAGGGAAAATTATGCAAATACATCATGTGATTAATTTTTTTAATTAAATCAAATTAATGTGAGGGTACAATTTTTAGATTACATTTTTTCACTTCCAGGGAAAGTTCCATTTGTAGAAGAGCCGCTCACCCAGGGGGCATGTTATACACCCTCACAATGTGCACATGAGGGGAGATCCCGCCTCATTTCCTCCCTCCTACCAAACGTCCTCCCCTTCTCCCCCTCTGCTTCTCTCTACTCCAAAACTAGACTATATTAGTGTTTTATTGTTCATGTGAGCATATAATTGTTTATATGTTGATTTCATATTACTTTGGATTACACTGGATATTTATTTTTCCACTTTTGCCATACTTTACTAAAAAGAATGTATTTCAACTCCATCCAGGTAAATGTAAAAGATGTTCTGTCTCCCTCTTTTTTAATGGCAGAGTAATATTCCATGGCATATACCACAGTTTGTTGATCCATTCATGGGTTGATGGGCACTTTAGATTGCTTCCACAACTTAGCAATTACGAATTGCTCCACAATAAAAATTCCAGCCCAAACGTCCTTGTGGTAAAATGATTTTTGTTCCTCTGGATAAATACCTAGTAATGGGATTGCAGGGTCACTTGCTTCAGTGATCCCATCTATATCTGGGCAGGACTCAGGTGGTAGTAGTCTTTATTTGCTAAGCATTCTGTTTTCAACTTCAAGATCTCTGTTGGGCTGTCTGCACTACCTGGAAGGGTAGGGTCCCAGACTCTGGTCAACAGGACCTCTGGAATGTTAGTTCTGAGCTACCAGGTGCCAAATATCCATTGTAAATCACTAGGCTATTACTAGTCTTGAGTGCAATGTTTCAGCACATATGGGTTTTGAGGGTCTTGGGCTCTGGTCGATAGGCCTTCCAGAAATGCGTGGTCTAAACTACACTGCAAACCTAACTCCCACAAGGAAGAGCTATACCATGGATGAAAACACTTAGAATGCTTCCTGGATGGTTTGAGGATTAGTTAATGGGTGAGTCCATAGTTCAGTAGTGCAATGCATAAGCCCTCCACCACCCCTCATAGCACAAAGAGGTGATTGCTTCAGGTGAAAATGCCAAGAAACACTATTGTTTTCAAAGGCAATAGATGGGCTGACTAGATTGTTGTCTAGCTGGATGTAAAAATAGGAAACTACACTTCAAAATGGCATGAAGTTCTCCTCATTCTTTAATCAGAAAGTACTGCTTTCTGATTCATGTCTAATCACTATGATCTTCTTTACTCATCTTAAACTTTTTTTTTTCCCCTAAGAGAATGCTAGGTATTCAGAGCGGCACAGGGCTTCTATAGTTTACTACAAAACACTGAAAGAAATCCTAGAGCAGGGAATCAGAAAATATTGGTTCCAGAGATACCCTTACTAATTCTGAATATTTGCTTTAGTTTCATCATTCAGGCAGTACAATGATGTGTAAGTCCCAACCATGTGAAAGTCCTGTTGCTGCCCCAGGTCACCAGCTTCCTTCACTTCTATTTAATACCAAGGACTTTTTAGAGGAATCATTACAGCTTCATTTATTCAAAAAGACCAAACTGTTATCTGAACATGTCATCAGCACTGCTTCTGGCATTTGTCATGTTCCGTACTATTGTTTACAAAATCCATTCACTATTAATTATAACTGAGATGCAAGTTAGAAATAGTAGCTAAATTTTCTTGAGCATTTTATTGTGCTGAAAACTGTAGTCATCAACTCATAAATATTAAATAATTCAAACTTCACAACTACTTAAATTGGATGGGTATTATAATACCCAGTTTAGAGGTGAGTCAAAGTGAATGCAGAGCATTTTGCATATGTCAACAATATGTCAACTGTTCATATTTTACTCTCTAGTAAATTATGGAGCCCGCATTGGAACGCAGAAGGTCTATTTCCTGCCTAGACTTTTATTGACTACATGACACACGGAAATGCAATTGTTACTCCCTCATCTTTCCCACGTGCCCTTGTTCAAAAGCAGCAGATCCATGTATTACAACTTGGAAATATCAAGCCATATAGTTCAGGTTATGACCTCTCGAGTATTTTTTGGCAAGTAAACTACCAAAATTAGGGGCTGTAGATGTATGTAAATCTACTTTATGAATAGATTTATTGGGTAAACAGGAAAATATTGAAATTTATTAAAAATAAACATTGTGATTTTAATAAAGCTTTTTTTTATTTTAATGTGAATTATGAAATGGTTCAAAGCCATGAGTAAAAAAATTCAAGACAACAGAAAAGTAGGAATTAAAAAACATTCAAACATAAAGAATGTATGAAAAAAATTCAAACATAAAGAGTGTATCATTCACATCTTATAGTCAACTGAAAGAGGAAACACAAAACCATTTCCAAAACAAAGAATAATTTCCAGTTTTGCCAATTATTAAAATTTAAAACTCTGTGTAATAAATTCTATGAGTCATTTTAAATGTAAAATATAGAATAGTGATGTATTGGGCCGTGCCTGTGGCTCAGTGAGTAGGGCGCCGACCCCATATGCCGAGGGTGGCGGGTTCAGGGCCAGCCCCGGCCAAACTGCAACAAAAAAATAGCCGGGCGTTGTGGCGGGCGCCTGTAGTCCCAGCTACTCGGGAGGCTGAGGCAAGAGAATCACGTAAGCCCAAGAGCTGGAGGTTGCTGTGAGCTGTGTGACGCCATGGCACTCTACCGAGGGCAGTAAAGTGAGACTCTGTCTCTACAAAAAAAAAAAAAAGAAAAAGAATAGTGATGTATTTTTTTTTAATCTAGGAAAAGGCCAATTGTGGTTCTGGAGGGAATGAAATTAGATTGTTCTTTATCTTTTCTTCTTTTTTTTATTAATATTAAATCATAGCTGTGTACATTAATGCAATCATGGGACACCATACATTGGTTTTATAAACAGTTTGACACATTTTCATCACATTGGTTAATATAGCCTTCCTGGCATTTTCTTAATTATTGTGTTAAGACAGTTATATTCTACATTTACTAAGTTTCACATGTACCCTTATAAGATGCACCACAGGTGTAATCCCACCAATCACCCTCCCTCCGCCCATTGTCCCCCCTCTCCCCATTCCCCATATTCTTAGGTTATAACTGGGTTATAGCTTTCATATGAAAGCCATAAATTAGTTTCATAGTAGGGCTGAGTACATTGGATACTTTTTCTTCCATTCTTGAGATACTTTACTAAGAAGAATATGTTCCAGCTCCATCTCTTCATCTTTTCTTAATGTTTTAAATATTTTCTCTCTTTTTTCCTTACCTTTGTGCCAACTTAGTCTGCTCTTTTATGTATTTTATGAAATTCTCTTTCTCTTACAAGGGACCAAAAAAGCCAAATTTCTTAACTAATTTTCTGTCATAAAAGGAGATGTATTTCTCAGCCTTTTATACACACAAGGATTCATTTAATGTTTGCAAATTCTAGAGAAAGAGAATGATGATCAGAAGAGCCCTAGAGTAAAACCAGTCTGCTTAAAATAACAAACACAGCTAACAAAATTAAAAAGCAAAGAAAGAGCTGTTTACATCACTCTTTCCTCCCGAACTTTGTGTTTTTCTTCTATTTTTCAAAAGGAAAAAAAGAAAGGAGGAAAAACCAAGAAAGAAAAAGATGCCCCTTGGTGCTGGGGAGAAGATAGGCAGGAAACACTTTCCCCTAACACCGTTGCTGTGTTCTTACTTACATTCCTCATCCTCTGCTTTTTTCTCTCTCCCCAGGCAGCAGCTCAATGATTCCCACAAACCCAGCACCACATGTTACTTGTGTACTTACAGATCTCACATCATAATTACTCTCAGAAATGCTACATAGAATCAGTTTCTTAACACTCTCAATTATTCACGCTACGTTGCTGAGCAAGGGGGTGGAAATACGTTTTGCCTTACATTTTATGGCAGAGATAATGCATGTGTGCTGACTATTTTGCAAAATCAGATACTATCTGATGACAAAATTAGTCAGTTAATCAACAAATATTCCCAAGTAACTCACGTGACTCCAGAGTGTGACACAGACTTGCTACTCAAGGCAAACTGGTTACGATACATATCCTGGTGGCATACGAACCACAGTTTTGATTGTTGCCTGAAAAAAAGTAAGTTGTTGAATATGTAAGAGCATTTCATATGTGTAAGTGCTTACTTAACTAATGATTTCTACTTCTAAAAGAAAACTCAGAGACCACTCTAATAAAGTATTAAAAATATGGGGAATATTTATGAAGTGAGCCTGTTTTATGTATCAAGCACAGGTCTGCCCTGTGTAAGTACACGTTTGGAGTAATTAGACAGAAGATGTGAAGTGAAAATCTGCAGTTGTACCCAAGCATTGAGGACACGGTTCTGAGGGCAGGGCTGCTAACTGCCCAGTTACAACCAGACTTCACTGAGAATCACATTTCACGAGGGATGGAATGCTACCCATACATTATAATTTAGATTCAACAGAAAGTCTTTCCCTATGCCAGTAATCAGCTCAAAATATCTTCTTAAATATCTTTTTTGTATGTAACCAAGTAAAATTCCTGAGAGTCAATGGTTTCCAATACCATTTCCATATTATTAGGATAATGTTTATCTTTTCCAAATTTCTAAATGGAATAGATAGGCAATTTTTTTTTTACTTAAAGGAGAGTACAGTTTTGCATTACAGAGTCTGTCAAGAGGTAATAAGAGGATTCAAACTACCTGCTTTCAATTCCCTTTTGACATCTTTCCCTTTGTACAAACTTAACCTCTCTGTGTTGGTTTTATCATCTGTAAAGGGATCACAGTAATACTACATACCTCATAAGTTTTTGTGAGAATTAAAGGAGAGTACTTGGAAACATGAAAATACATTCTATGAGGATACACGGAAAGTTCTTAAAACACAAGTCAGCCCTAAATAATTGTTTTAGCTATTACTAAATACATTTTGTTCACCTGATTAAGGTGAAAGGAAATAGCTGAGTAGGAATTAGCTTGTGAGAGATGGGGTGAGGAGGAAAAAAAATACATACAAAATACTTTCTAAAGGTCAAAATATCTCTTTCTTTAATCTCCAGACAGACTGGTTTGTTGTACCTCAAGATCTTGAGGAAACACTCCCTAAGGCAGCAAGATGAAAAACCCCTGGCGAGGAAGAACAGATGGGTGGTGTCAGAAATGAAAAAGGGAGAACAGCAGGGCATTTCCACTGATGTGACAAGTTTGTTTGCAACATAAGGTATTTGACTTTAGGCTCATATTTTAAACCCCGTTTTATATATTTATTTAACAGACTAGCAGATTATAGCACAAATTCACTTTTTTGTGCTTGCTTTCATATAATGAGCTTCCTAAGCCATATTATAATGTCATCTTCTAAAAGTGCTCTTTTCCTTTCAAATGAAGATTTCAAGATAAATGGGAACTTAGGTCACAGATGTTATCATCAGAAATGAGAGAGTCTAAAACATATTTTCTTTTCTTTTTTTCATGTGAGAACGATAAAAAATACTTTAAAAGAGACTTGCCTACAGACCTCATTAATAGACATTATTACCAGGCAGCCTGGGTTTAAAGTCCTTTCTAGCTGTGTGATCTTGATCATATTATTTAACTTTTTAGACTGTTTTTATTTTTTTTATTTTTACTCAAGATGTGGAAATTAGAATATTTCTAGCTTATAAACGAAAGCTTATATTAGAATATTTCTAGCTTATAAATGAAAGCTTAAATAGGTTAATAGTTCATAGAACTTAATGTAACTTATTACATATAATATTGCTGGATACAATCACAAGCTATCATTTTTTGCCATTCTATTATTAGTAATTGATTTATGATGGAATAAGTCCTACCAATTGTATAATAATTTTCTGAATATAACTGAATATAATGTAACCCCAAGAAACAAAATGTAGAGCAAATGTATATTTATTCATCTCCCTTTAATGAAAACATACACATCTGTTAAAGGTGGCAGAACATTTCACTCACAAGTCCACGGAATCTACACTGTGGTCAAGGCAGCCACATATTTTTACAAATGATAAAATATACCAACTGCCCCTCTTTCAAACAGAGGGGTTCATGCCTACAACTGTGCATGAGTTTAAGTACTTTGCGGGTAACATTCCATAACTTGTCTGGTGATTCATGCTCTTGATCTTAAAGTGAAGTCTTCCTCCTACTGGGCAAACCCCGCTGTCCAGGATGCATTCACAGCACAGAAATAGATGGACTGAGGTGTGTGATTATCTTCTGGCAAACTACCAAACTCTGCTAATGATATATGTTTTTTTTTTTTTTTTTTTTTTTGGTGACAGAGTCTCACTATGTCACCCTGGGTAGAGTGCATGGCGTCACAGCTCACAGCAACCTTGAACTCTTGGGCTTAAGTGATTCTCTTGCCTCAGTCTCCCAAGTAGCTGAGACTACAGGCGCCTGCCACAACACCCAGCTATGTTTTTTTTGGTTGTTGTTGTCATTGATGTTTGACGGGCCTGGGCTGGGTTCAAACCTACCAGCTCTGGTGTATGTGGCTGGCACCCTAGCCTCTGAGCTACAGGCACTGAGCCATGATATATATTCTTGTCTGAAAAAGCAATCTATGTAAACACCTACTTTTAAGTCTCAAAGTAACCATAATGCTGGAAGAACAGAAAAAGAAAGTTAATGTGCAAGGAACACCTTTTTCTGGGAGTCCCCGCAGGTGCTTCCCATACTCAGTCCAATGGAACATGAATTTCGCACCCTTAACTTGGTTTAGCTTATATGTGCTCTACCAAGTTCAAACAATGACTAACTGATGAGCCAGGATGCCTGTGACAGGGATGTCTATAGTCTCTATTGCACTAAAAAATGTAATAAAAAAGATAAAACACTGAAATCATTTGATACCTCATAGGCATAAGTTGTAATTTTATTTTTTTATTCATCTGGATCTGAAGGAAGGGAGATCATCCCTTTTCATTAATTTTTTTAATGGAACATGATTTATTTTAGGATTTCTGAAATTAGGAACATTAGTTGAAAATATCTGGATTTAGGAAACCACGAGTTCTGACATTTTATTTCTTTTAAAGTCTTTTCCCCTTAGAAATGACATGACTGTTTGTAAGGGTACAAACTTGCTCTGCCTCTTTTTATGAATTGTGAATTCCTGGAAACCAAAGACCAGGTTTGGTTGTTTTTCTTCCCTTCTTTAGTTATTAGCATATTAATTTCAAGAGACTAACATGTTAAATTATTAATAAATCAATTGGCAAATTGATTCAATACATTTTGAAATCTCTCCTGTATAGTCCTCCTCAGATAATATGATCTGTTAGTATTTCCTAAGGATCAGGTAATACAACTGAAATCTTCCTGTAAAGTCCAGATTTCAAATATACTATATTGTTCTTATTGCAAATGTCAGAAAATAGGTCTCAGTTTCTGGTTTGGTAAACAAAAACAGAGAGGATAAACGTCAGACAACGGGTACAAAATACTCTTTAACCCCAGAAACATCCCCCTCTCCAAGGGCTTGAAGCAGCATTACAGGCAGGGAAAAGTCTGATCTTTAGAATTCAAGAGCTTCAGGTTCAAATTCATATTCTGCTCTTTACTAGGTTTTCTGGGATTTTTTTTAAAACCATGATTCTGTGAAAAGGACTATTCAATCAAAATCCTACAATGAAAACAGATATATATAATAGAAAAGGCAGAACTTCTCACCTAGGAGCAGAGTGAAGGCCCAGAAACAACTGACAAGTCAGTTACAAAGGGACAAACAACAGTTTGAGAATTGTTTCTTCAAATTATTGAAAAGCCTATGATAAATCAATTTCAGGGACCAAAGAACCTTCCTCACTCTCCTCCCAGATCAATGTTAAAGACAGGGTCTTATTAAGCCTGGGGGACATCACTAGACTGAGCACAACACCGGAAAACCTTTTCTTTAAAGTGTGTCCTCTGGACTATTTCCAGCCTGTGAGAGGCTTGTCACTCAGGGAAGGGACATACTGTCTCTCGGAGCCCAGGCCCTGCACACCAGTGTTAACTGCCATCTCAGCAAACCCTGCAGCACTGAGGTCATCAACCCATCTCCAGCTGTGGCTGTCTGTTGCACATGGTGATTTGGAGTGTGCTGGCTCAAAGCCACCATCCCAGGTAGCAGCCAGCTGTCTTTGGATTGCTCTCTTCTGTTAATGTTCCATTAACCTCTCACAGCTAGCCTTCGTGTGCTAGATCATCAGTTCAGCTAATCTTTCCCTGATCTCTCCTCTTCTCACAGGAGGCACCTCATTAATGTATTCTCCCTCTGCCCCCTGCTTCCTCTTAGCCCACCAGTGCTCTCTATTAGGGCACGCTGTGCCAGAGGCCATCCATTCCACTGTTTGCACAGCACCAGCTTTGCTGGGCTCCAGCAACATTGGGCCCTAAGGCAATGTAAGTCCAGGCCCATTAGACACTGACTTGGAAGAGATGTGAGGATATATCCTTGTGTAGGAATAAGAGCTCTAGGAAAGTTGAGCTTGCATTTCCTCACCTGGCCTGCTGCCATGGTCCTATCCAGTCTATGCCCCATCTCATAGGTCTGACTCAAATTAATTACAATAATAAAAATCACAGTAACAATGGCTAATACAACAATAATAATGATATCTTTAAGAGAACAATAGTTAATTTCATAGAGTGTTAACTGTGCTGGATGTGTGCCAAATGCTCCATGCTCTTATTAAATTCTTGCAACATCTCTGTATGAGTTAGGTAATGTTGGTTAGGGAGCATATACCAGGTCACAGAAAGTTTAATGAAGCTGCCCAAGGCCATCCCACCAGTAAGGAAAAAGCTTTTACTTGATCTTCACTTTCCTATGTCCTTTAAAACTTGAGCTTTTAACCATTATGCATAATAAAAAAAAAATCTAAAATAGTTATGTTGCTTGGGGTTTTACCTGTATCAACATTTCAAAACTAAATGTAGTTTAGTATGCAACCATTAGCAATGCTGATTTAGTTAAGTATATTTAAATATATAGTAGATAAACTTTGCATGAATTTAAAAATAAAATATAAAAAGGAAATATTAAAAAGAATTTCCAAACATGATCTGTTAGACTTTTAGGAGGATGTAAGCAGAAATGTTTAAGAAGCTCTGATGTGAGTAATAAGGCTCAACTAGAGTGTTTTTAAAAAGACGTAGAGATGACGCGACTCCATTCACATTTTAAGCAGGTCTCTGGATGACTTGGCTCAAGCTTAAACTGCACATACCCTGTACACAGAGGTCCCAGCCAAACTATCCTTTCAGATTCTGTTTAATAGTCAAATGTTCATATTCTCTCTACTGACTCTTCTCTGAGCCTAGATGGTGCTTTAATCCCTTTTTCTTCTAAGTAATTCATATTTACCTCTCAGAGTTTAGTTCAAATGTTACCACCTCAGGCATCTTACCTAATGGACCAGACCCCATATTATCAATTCTAATATTCCTAATGGTTTCTCTTCTTTAATTCACAGTTGTTATAATTCTATATTTGTTTTATGATTACTGGATTAATAATTATTTTCTTAGATGAAAAAGACTAGAATATAATCTGTATTTAAACAGTACCTGGCATATTGTGGATACTCGATAATTGTTTAGGGGGAGAGAGAGAGAAAAGGGGAAAGGGAGGGAAGAAGGAAGGAAAGAAAGAGGCATATTATGTCTGTTGACAGTACCATTCCTACAAGTTGCCAAATGTAGGCGGGCATCATAAACAGTTTCCCATCATGCTGTGGCTTCCTCTTGTCTCGTCCTCTGAAGACATTTTTTGGATATGGGAGAGTGTGTGTCCTCCAGGCTGGGCAGTTCAGAAAGACCAGAGAAATTAAAGGCATGGGAGGGATCCTAAGTAAAGGAAAATTTCAAGTCTGTGGATAAGAACCCAATTTCTCTTTGCCTAGTAAATGACTCTGAGTAGAATGAGCCCTGGGCAGTCACAGCAGAAACACGGCTTTTCAATAGACATTTTCTTAGATTTTTCTGTTGCCCACTTCTACTTCCCCACATCCTCATAGCTCTTCTCAGGACCAGCTATAAATGAATTGCTTAGACTCAAATTCCCTTATCAGGGTGCACTTTAGGGGAACAAAAGGTAAGTTGGGAAGGAAAGAGGAAATGTGTGAGGGTATAAGGAGAACAGAAAGAAAGTGAGAAGTAAAAAAGGAAAGCAAATGAGAAGGAAGGATAAAACATAGACACATATGAGGAAGAATAGAAAAAAAAAGGGAGGAAAAAGAAAGGAAGGTTGCAAAAGAAGAAAAAAAGAAGCAAAGTGAAAACACAAGGGGAGAAATAATGAAAGTAAAAAAGTAAAAATGAAAAAAATAGAAAAGAAAGAAACAGCAAATTGAGGACTGGAGAAAAGAAAGGAAAAGAGAAGTAGGAAAAGAAAGATTGAAAGAAAAGATTAAAAAAAAAAAGAAATGAAGAATGGTTAAAAAGCAGGAGGGATGATAGAAGTAGAGAGGTACAAGGATAGAAGGGGTCAGAGAAGGGAAAGAATAAAAGGAGGACCCAAAAATAAGGAGGAAAAAACTGAAACTGGGAGGAAGCAGAAGGAAAACAAGGAAGACTTTAGATAAACACAAACAAACAAACAAAAAATCCAACAACAACAACAACAAAAATCCAGGAAAAAGGATAGCAATTCTGCGCAGAAGCAGCAGGGTCATGGAGAGACTGCAGGGGACAACGATGAGGCTGGAAAAACAGCTTCCTAAGCAAGCTAAAATGACTGTGCTTTTCCTCTATGATACGAGTGTTCTTCCTGTTTGGTTAGGGTGCTCAGCTCAGTGTCAAAGAGTGTGTCCTGGATTATAGCAAGAAAGTTTTGTTTGTATCTCAGACTGATTCGCCTGTCTCCCCATGCGTACACCAACGTTCCCCTTGGTGAACCTATGCCTGGGGTTCCTCGGTTGCTTTCCTCGCAATGCCACACTTGAGAAACATTGGCTGGGGCAGCTGCAAAACAATAGCAGGTTAAGTAGTCTCCACCTCGACTCTCAGGGCATTTCAGGAGGCTCCCAGGACAAGGGTAAGGTGAGTTTCTCTGTGCCAGGGAGAACATCCAAATCAGAAACAAATTTGCCAAAGCAAGACAAATGCCCTGGATCAGTAGGAGAGCCCACTGTGGTTTAAGACATTCCTATTTTTGAATGTGAATTTTTTTTTTTTTCTATCACAAGGTAATTATTTAAAGTCCATTCTTTGGGAAAATCATTCATTTTGTTTTCTTTTCAGCTATCTCCATTTTAAGTTTTTTCTTCTTTGCCTTAGATAAAAAGATTGAACAAACTTAAAAGAAAGAAAATCAAGATCCTGCGTTTTAGAATTAGTGCTGTCATCAACAAATGGCATGGCCTTAAAAACCACTTCTCTGGGCCTTTCTCCAGAACAGTTCACATAAATTAAACAATATGCTAAGTGGTTTTTGTAGAGCAAAGACCACTTTTCTTTCTTCTGGAAAGAAAAGAAGGGGGAAAGTCTTTTTTTCAAAGCAGCCCTGATGATTTATTTTTTTTTATATGAGGTCTGAGTAAGCTTTCATATTATGTAACAATAATTATATTATTTTGTAATAACACAAAATACTAATATCATCAAAATCTTTTCCAAATCTGAAATAAATTCAAATTCTATGCACAAGCCAATAAACCAAGGCAAACATCCACTAATAAGAATTTTATTTGAATAGCATTTTATTTGAATGGAAACAGCAACATTATCAAAAAGGTAAGTATAAGAATATATTAAATTATAGAAACATTAAAAGTACACCCGACAAGTGTGTTTCTGTGCATGTGATGAGTCTTATAATTTTTTTAAACTTCCCCTACAGACTGAAAGGAAACCCACTGAGCTTTCCGGGAGCATTGCAAAGGTACATCTTTAAAAGGGTAGCTTAGGCGATGTGGCACCCTCCCGTGCAGAAATGATCTTTCTCTCCTTCCAGTTGCATTGGCCTCACAGTCTATGGACTAGTGGTTTGTTCAGGCCAGTAGAGATGTCAAAAAGGCTTCTCTTTAGAGTTGGCAATTTCTAGGAGTTCAAACTGTAACAGAGTAGCAGTGAGATCAAGGAGAAAACAGCTCCTCCAGGCCCCTCAAGCTCCAGCAGGCTTCTTGTTCAGTTTAGCAAAGAAGAAGGAAGGGCTGATAGGTGTTGAGATGAAATGTCAGGGCAAAAGGGAATTCCTTGCTAACCAGGTAGGTCCAGTTTGGATTAAGACAGAGTCCCTGGGTAGATCCAGCAATTATGTGAAAAAATGGATATTTATGAACTGCATCCAACACTCTTTCATTTCTACGACTCTAAGGGATGGATGACTGTGGTTTTTTGGTTCTGGGGTTTATAGTACTGGCCCTCACACCAGGATTCAATTCAAAGCTGCAGATAAGACATTGTTCGGGGCCTCCCAGAATCTCTCAGATGTGCCAAGACAGATGGAAACCTTCATCCTCAAAAAGAGAAAATTCTCCATTTGGGAGTAGACTGTTCTTAGCAAAAGAATTCTATAAAATGTTAATTCTTAAAAACTTAGAATATTGATTCCCTTTTACATGTTAAAAAATGAGATGCCACACAGTAAAATAATGATGAATTAAAAGCATTTTGAATCCTGCCTATTTTTTATTAGATAGACGACCATGGACATATCTGGTTTCTTATCAGCAAAATATGGACAACAAAAGTTACATAATCAGGTTGCACACCGTGCACGGCTTAGCACATTACCTGGTATATGGTTTATTTAGTCTTATTATCAACAAAATTCAAAACAGTCTGTACGATAGTGTTGAGTTAAACAACGGAACTCATAACAAGTCACAAATACTTCCTGAATGTCTAGTTATAGATTATTTCTTTTTGCTAGTAATGATTATTATTCAGTCCTCATTTTTATTATGATCATATCCTCCCTAGACTGCCAGAATGTAATTATAAACATGACATGAGATTCAAAAGTAAAGTTAAGGTTTTTAAATAATAACCACTAAAGGTATTTGAGCATGACATTCATGAATTCCTGGAACCAATATTTGTTATCTGCTATGTGCCCAGCACTGTTCTATAAACCGGCAACGAAGGAGCGCAAGAGACAAAGCTCCAAAGTTTACGTTCTTCTGGTGGTTAAATGAGGAGAGATGTCTTATAATAAATGGTCATCTGGTTCAATATGAAGCTTTGAACTTTTTTTTTCTAGTTTTGCAATAAACACATTGGTATTTTAATTGGAGTTGCACTGAGATTCTGTAAAGCACTTTGGGGAGTATAGCCATTTTAACAATATTGGTTCTTCCAGTCTATGCGCTTGGTATATTTTTCCAACTGTTTACATCCTCTGCAATTTCTTTCCTCAGTGTTTCATAATTCTCCTTATTTTGCTAGTGTATAGAATTTGAATTTATTTTTTATTTTTTAATTTTTGTTGGTCATGACAGCTTAGCATTGAAATTTTATCTTTTTATTTTGTTTGTTTATTTATTTATTTAGAGACAGAGTCTCACTTTGTTGCCCTTGGTAAGTGCTGTGGCATCACAGCTCACAGTCACCTCCAGCTCTAGGGCTTAGGTGATTCTCTTGCCTCAGCCTCCCAAGTAGCTGGGACTACAGGCGCCTGCCACAATGCCTGGCTATTTTTTTGTTGCAGCTTGGCCGGGGCCAGGTTCGAACCCCCCACTTTTGGTATATGAGGCCGGCACCTTACCCACTGAGCCACAGGCACCGCCCTTAAATTTATTTTAGACTGCTAGAGTTCTTTTATCTCCTTTTTTAGGTATATTCCTAGGTATTTTATTTTCTTGGTTGGTACTGTGAAAGGTGTTACATCTTTTGATTTGATTCTCAGCTTGACTGTTGATGGCAAATATGAAAGCTACTGGTTTGTGTCCATTGAGTTTGTAACCGGAGGCTTTACTAAATTTATTTATCACTTCCAGGCATCTCTTAGTTGAATCCTTGGGGTTTTCTAGCTGTAAGATCAGATCATCAACAAAGAATAATGGTTTGATCTCTTCTTTCCCTGTTTGAAGTACCTTGATTTCCTTCTCTTGCCTGATAGCTTTGGTGAGAACTTGTAATACCATGCTGGATAAAAGGGGTGAAAGTTGGCAACCTTGTCTGGTTCCGATTTTATGTGGCAATACTTTCAGTTTTTCCCCATTCAGTATGATGCTGGCTGAGGATTATCATATATTGCCTTTACAATTTTTAGCAATGTCCCATTTATACCAATTTTATTGAGCATTTTTATCATCAAAGGATACTGAATTTTGTCAACTGCCTTTTCTGTGTCAATTGAAAGGGTCATATGTTCTTAGGCAAAGAATTCTTGAAGAAGAACCACAAAGCAATCAGAGAAACAACAAAAATAAACGAAGGGGACCAGATCATATTTAAAAACTTGTGCATATCCAAGAACACAATCTAAAGAATGGACAACCAACACAATCGGAGAAAATATTTGCACAGTCTATCTGACAAAGGTCTGATAACCAGAATCTACACAGAACTAAACCAAATCAACAAGAAATAACCAAACAACTCTATTAAAAAGTGGGCAAAAGACATGAAAAGAAACTTTTCAAATGAAAATATGCTAAAGGCAAACAAATTTACGAAAAAAATGCTCAAAATCTCTAAACATTAAGGAAATGCCAATCAAAACCACAATGAGATGTCACCTAACCCCAATGAGAATGACTCATTTTAATAAGTCCTGAAACAACAGATGCTGGCATGGATGCAGAGAGAAAGGAACTCTTGTACACTCTCATCAGGACTGCAAATGTGTTTATGGAAACTGCATGGAGATACCTCAAAAAACTTAAAGTATACCTACCATTTGACCCAGTATATATACCCAAAGGAAAAAAAAAAAAAGGACGCTTACACATAAATGTTTATAGCAGCACAATTCACAATTCCAAAGACACATAAACAACTCAAGTGCCCCCCAGTACATGAACGGATTAATATAATGTGACATATGCATTGTGTGGAGTGTTACTCAGCCCAAAGAAAAATGGTCATCTAGTATCTCTTGTGAGGACTTAGATGAAACTGTTGACCATTGTGCTAATTAAAACTTCACAAGAATGAAGAAACAAAGACTTGTCCTCAATACCAGGTTGGAACTGATAGATCAGCACATAAGTACACATGTGGAAGTAAATCTGAATGAAAATCAAGCTGGTGGGGGGGGGGAGAAGGTTAGTAAATTCACACTTATTTGGTATGGTGCATGCTGCCTGGGTGGGGTACATGCTTATAACTACTGTGTCAATTTGTGCAAAAAGCAAAGCATGTAACCAAATGTGTGTACCCTTCAATATTCTAAAATAAAATAAGTAAAATATATAAAATAAAAATTAAGATCTGGCAGTAGAGTCCAGAAATTAATAGAGACTGAATAGAAAACTGAAGAAGAGAAGCCTGCTTAGAAACCTGATTCTCCTGATTCTGAAAAGGAGCAGCACTTGGTGTGCAAGAGTGACAGCAGTGAGAGAGTCAACTAGGGAGCATGTGGACGAAGAGCGAGAGAGAAAAGGTGATGAGAAGGAAAGGGGGAATTTATTGGAAGGAAGAGTCAAAGTTCTGTTTTAAAATGCTGCCAAAGCATCTTGTTAAATGTCTCCTGAATAGTCATGGGAGAGTACAGTTCAAGAGAGACTTCAGAATATGCGTTTAATTTGCAATGGAATAGTTCTGGAGTTGGCAAAATTATGAAATGATAGAGTAGAAAGAGAAAAGAGGAATGTAAAGAAATGAAAATTGTTTTATGTAATTTATCAATGTCAAACAATTAATTAGATAGGTGAGCTCACCCAGCAGGACACTTGGGAAAATGAGCATATTGGAAACTTTCACATTGAAATCTGCTTAAAATTCCAAATATACTTTTTTGTTGTCTTTTCAAGGGGAAACATGTCATAATCCATGACAAGAATTAGAAATTCCTCTGAATGTGCCCTGGAGAAAACAGAGCTATTTACTCAGCTAAAATAGTTCAATAACCCTATTGCCTAGCGAATGATTGTTTCTTTTCTGTAAAATGATTTTCTATTTTCAAAAAAAAAAATGCAAAGAACAGACTCAGTTTCTCTCAGACAATATTTATAATGTAAGTCCTGGGTTTACCACACAAAAGTCAGTGACTCACCTTGAGAAGAACTGCAGGTTGAATTGAGTAGTCACCTGCAAATAAACATTATTCATGTATTCCATTTTAAATTGAGTCACCAGATTTGCTGTTGTCTTTCTAATGGAGCAATATAAAAGGAATAATGAAGCCTATGCATTATTAAAATATCAAATATAAAACCATAAAACAATGATTTCAAAATAATAGATATTTACTACAAACAAAATGTCAAATGTGAAGGTTTAAGACAATTACTGATAAGTTTCAGTCTGAATGAGGGGTATGTATGTGTTTATATATATAATATGTTTATATATATAATATATTTTATATATATATATATACACATAGTGTGTGTGTGTGTGTGTGTATGTTTCTTTGTGTGGGTGTATATACTTAAACAACCAAATAAGACAAACATTAAAATTATCACGTAACTTATCTGGTTTTTTTAAAGAGGTAGAGATTATATCATGCTTTCATGATGAGAGAAGAATTTGTACAAAAAGTATTTTAACTTGTATCCTGAACTATGGGTACAGTTTGTATAAATTTATAAAACAAAACCAAAGAATCCTTGCTTATTGAATTTGCTGAAGTAAAAGTGGGAAGACAAAAAAAAAAAAATGTGAGATGGGTTTAGAGAACTTAATAGAGGACTCAACATTTGATATTTTGTGAAATGAAGTATCTTAGATTCCTGAATAAGGTTTGTAAACTTTATCATGCTTGCACCCTAGAACCATTGAAGTTTTCTGTGAAGGGAGAAGGTGGAGTTTGAAGAATAATCTGGTAAAGTGCATAGAATAAGTGAGAGAAGGGAATGGAGTTAGAACAAGGGAATATAACATTTTCTGAAATATTTGCCTTGAGGCAAGACACCAAACATTATTCTGATCATTTCTATTTTAAATTGTGACTGGCAGGCAGTATTTACACTAACTGTAGACCATTATACACACCAGTATTAGCTAGGTTATAAAAAGGGGTACCATTCCTTTTCACATCTAACTCCTGAAGAATACAATGATGTCTTGTAACGAAAGTCAGTGCAACAACACTGAAGAGGTTTGATTCCTAACTTGAAAACCTGTTTAACCTCTCTGTTCCTCATTTCTTCACAGTATAAAATTAATTCAATAAAAGTTCAGCTACAGAGAGTGAAGCTTAAATGAGTTAATATGTAGTAAATATAAAGCAGTCAGAACAGTGCTAGGTACACAGTACATACTATATATGTTTTAGCTATTATTATTATTTATAAACAAAAGCACCCGTGAGATCTGTGACTACCTTTAATTCTCATATTGTATATAATACAAGTGCTCTCTCTCAGGATACATCTTAGAAAATGATAATTGTGACTACCTCTTATTGCCCCTAAAGGGGTTTATATTAAATTGTTATAACACTTCTCCTAAATTTTACTTTCTTGTTAAGTAGAGCAAAGATATAGTATCTGATTTTCTTTTCCCTCCATTTATGAATATCCTTCAATGCTTTCATTTCAAAGCAAAAGTCATTTATACAAAGTATTTATTTATCCAAAATGTATTGGTTGTGATAGACTCATACACACATCAGTACGGAAGGGATTCAAGACGATGCCCCATACTGTGCGAGGCAATTGGGGTTTAATTCTGTATTCTCCCTCAGTCAGTAATGCAGAGCCAGCAAGGCTTGACCAACTGATTTTTATCTCATAGCTGTAAGACCTTTGATAGCAGTTCTGGGTAAAGCTCTGCAGGAAGGAAATTCAAGTCCCTAGTTTACTCTAGTGAAGATGAATTGCTGACCCTAAAGTGATGGAAAGAGTGACTTAAGGAGTGATATCAAGGGCTCAGTGATTTTGGTTTAGTGTGACGGTATGACATTCAGCAGCAGAGGCTCATGATGTTGGATCCATGGATAGTTTCCACCCCCAGATTTATATTTACTCCATTAATGTGTCTACCACACTTGTGCTGAGATGGACAATGGCAGAGATTGGCTGTAGCCAATTGCTGAGTCATTCTGACTCCTTAGTTTTTCAAAGCTCCTTATTTTGGATGCTCTCTGATGGGTATAAACATGTAATACAAAGAACTTACATTTGATACTCAGTTTCACAGTCTATTCGTATAACTTTTCCCCAGACTTCCTTGCCCAGATCTTTCAAACTTGCTACTTAACAAATAGCCGACCAATCAGCCAAGGCGTTAGCTGTTGTCTGTGAGTCCATATTTACTTTTACATTTGGCTACTTCTTTTTTCATGTGAAATACACAAGGAAGTACACTGTAGAAAGCTGTGGCCATTGGAAGAATTTTCTATCTCTGCTGTGTTTAGAGATCATCTAAAAGTGGGGCTCTGCTATAGTCTGAATATATCCCTGAATTAATATGTTGAAACTTAATCCCCAGTGCAAAAGTATTAAAAGGTGAAGCTTACAGGAGATTATTAGGTTATAAGGGCTCCTCCTGTGTGAATGGGATCCTTATCAAAGGTCTTTCACACTTTAGCCCTTCCACCTCCTGCCATGTGACAATACAGTGTTTGCCCCTTTCGCATGTGAGAACAGAACAAGAAGGCCCTCATCAGACACTAAATTCCAGCACCTTAATTATGGATTTCCCAGGCTTTAGAACTGAAAGAAACTTTTTTTTTTTTTTTTTGGTAAATTATCCAGTCTCATGTATTTTGTTATACTAGCACAAGCAGGTCAAAATAGAAATCAGTACCAGGAGTGGAGTGTTACTATAGTAAATACTTGAAAATGTGGAAGTGGCTTTGAAATTAGGTAATGGGTAGAGGCTGGGGAAGTTTTAAAGTGCATGCCAGAAAAAGTCTAAATTCCCACAAAGAATGGAAATTACGGTAAGGGCCCAGAAAAAGAGGAGAGCTAGAGAGAGCCTCAGTCTTCTAAGGGATTATGTACGTGGTGATGCAGAATGCTAGAAAAATGGAAAGTAGAGATTTAATCTAATGAGGTATTAGATGAAAATATGGAATATCTTTATTGGAAACTTAAGTACATGCCATCCTTGTTACAAAGTGGCAAAAAAACTTGGTGAATTGTGATCATGTCCTAATGGTTTGTAGAGGGCACAATTTAGGAGCAATGAATTAGAATATTTGAAATCCCTGAGCAAAGTATTCGGAGCAAAGTGTGGCATCTCATGATTGCTTGCAGTAAAATGTGAAATTAAAGAAATGAATGGAATATAGAATTTATAATAAAAGGGAAGGAAAACTTACAGATTTACAAAATTCTCAAAGCGGCCGGATTGTGAATACTAAAAAGGCTTCCTCAGGAGAAAATTCCAAGGATGTGGCCAAAAATATTTGGTAAGATTACTATGGATAGAAGGAACTTAGATACTATTCATTAAGACAATGCAAAAATATACCCAAAGGTATACTGAATTCACCCGAGGCTGTCACTCCTATCACAGGCACTGAATGCTAGGTCTTTAAGGACAGAACAGTTCAGTGGAATAGCCCATGGCACTTGGATAGACCCAAAATAGCTGCGGACTTCAGAGCTGCTTGCCCAGTGTTGCCTCAATCTCTGCTGCCTGCCTTCCAGTGTAGTGCTCTTAGGCTGCCACAGCTGTGTCTCAAGCAGACCCAGGTGTGGTTCAAACTACCGCTCCAGAGAGTGGTAAGCCCTGGTGACACCCACCTGGTGCTAACTCTTCATGTTTTTAGAGTGCAAGATCTATTCAGGCCTGGGTACCTCCACCGAGATTACAAAAAGGGCTCAGAGATCCTCAGGGATTCTAGGAGCATAGCCATGGCTGAAACTTCCACTACAGCAATGTCCAGGAGAGCTGTGGGATCAGCACCACTGCAGAGAACACCCACTAGTACAGTGATTCTCAAACTTTCTAATGACGTGGCTCTTTAATACAGTTCCTGTGGGTCATGACCCACAGGTTGAGAACTGCTGCACTAGGAGGATGTTCTGTAGAGCCATGGGATGAGTCACTACGGAAAGCCTGCTGAATGCACTTACAGGGGCAGGTTTGCCTCTGAGGCTTCACTTCAGAACTAGAGTCATAATTATGCAAATCCAACAAGTGAGACTGACAGCCTGGACCATGCACAGCAAAGCTGTGGGGGTGTAGTACCTTGAGTTTGGGGAACCAATCTCCTAGTCCACGGTGTCTGAAAGGCAGGACTTGGAGTCAAAGATGACTCCAAAATGTCAAGTTTTAATGTTGTTTGTCTTGTTTTTTTAATCTACTTGAGACCTATCTCTCTTTTTTTTTTTTTTTGCTCCCTTTGGAAATGGAACTATCTATTCTTTTCCTGCCTCACCATTATATTTCGAAAGCACATAACATTTTTGTTCTCACAAGCTCGCAGCCGGAGAGCAATTTGCCTCAGGATAAATCATACTTTGAGTCTCACCCGTATCTGATTTAAATGATATTTAGATAAGAATTTGGACTTAGACTTTAAAGTTGATACTGGAAATACATTAAAATGTGGGGCCTATTAGGATAAAATGAATGAATTTTGCATGTACAAAGGACATAAATTTGGGAGGAGGCCAGGGGAAGAATTCTATGATCTGAATGCATTCTCTAAAATTCACATGTTGAAACAAGATTCCCAATGCAGTAGTATTCAGAGATGGAGGCTTCAAGAGGCAATTAGATCATGAGAGCTTCTCCCTTGTTAATGGGATTAAGACCCTTATAAATGGTGCTTCACACAGTGTTTGTTCCTTTCTACCTTCCGCTGCTTTCCACACACCATTTGCCCCTTCTGCTGTGTGAAGACACAGTGGTTCCCACCAGACACCAAATTCTGTTGCCTTGATCTCAAATTTCCCAGCCTCCAAAACTGTAAGGAATCATTTTGGCTCTTTATAAACTACCCAGTTTCTGATATTTTGTTATAGAACACAAATTAACATGGTTGTAACTCAGCCAAGCTCCATTTTTGGCTGATGTAATATACCAGTTCTACTCATATGTGAACCAAATTCAGCATTTTCTTCCTCTTCTAATATGGTCAAAAGAGAGCCCATATGGTCATGGTTTTAAGCCAAGGAAGCAACACCAATGCAGCTGTAGGTTCTGGGCCCACTGTTCAGCTCACCTCTGTCTCTGACCCAGCTCTTGTTTGATCCTAGGTCCACAACTTCCATTGTATGATGAGTTATTGCTGCACTCACTCAAACTTATTGTTTGGAGGGTCTGACAGAACTCTGCTACGGTTGTTTGGTCACTTGTTCCATCATCAAGCATCAGTCACAAGAGCATGGATGGTGCTCTTTTAAAGAGTCATAGTTCTCTTCCGGAGATGGCATGTATTTCCTCTGCCTTATACTGTGACTCTTATTTGGGGGTTGCTATAAATTTATACTATATTTTCTTGCCACAGATATCTATTGTTTTCTCAGTTTGGCCCAAACAGCATGTATGCTTGCATGAATGCCTTCTTGTCACCATATATAGACCATAGCCACATTTCTAGGTGTGGAATATGATGCTTCTAGAGGCCAGAGATGCTACCAAATATTACATTTTCTTTTTAGTAGTGAGGGTAAGAGAAGTAATAATAATGACATTTAGTGTGGATGAGATTTCCTGGCATGTTCTAAGCAAGTGAGCTCTAAAAGATTCCCACATTTTCATACACTTTATCCCCCCACTCTGGATCCCATGTGCCTTATAAAGGCCCCCAGCCTTCTTGACGCATCTGGTTCATATATGTGATTAACATGTGGTTGATGTAGTGGGTGAAAACGTGGTTCTATGGAATAATAAGATAGTCAAAATCCTTTTATACTATAAGATGACATAAAATTGAGAGCTTTAGTGCAACCCTGAGTAAGAAAGTAAGTATAAATTGGGCGGCGCCTGTGGCTCAAGGAGTAGGGTGCCGGTCCCATATGCCGGAGATGGCGGGTTCAAACCCAGGCCCGGCCAAAAAAAAAAAAAAAAAAAAAAAAAAGAAAGTAAGTATAAATTGTAGCATCATCTTCTGTGATGATAAAATACTTCCTATTGCCCTTTTTGATAGGGATAGCAAGAAAACATTTACCAGAATCATGAAACCATGTTAATCTGCTCTTATTTGCTTATCATATTTACATGGATGACAGAAGCTATAATAGGTGCTACTTGGTTGAATTTAGGGTAGTCTAATCTTCTAAAATTCATCTAATGTCTATAGTGGATAATCAGGGACTGCAACCTATCACATTGGTCCTTTAGGTTCTTAAGAGTTTACTAATCTCTGATATTTCTTTTGCATTGTGTTATTGGTTTTATTATCTTGGTTGGAGAAAAGCAGAGGGAAGTTCAAAGGCTTTTATTTGATTTCCCCCCTTTAATAGCTCTTAGCCTCATAGACCAGGATCCAATGTGAGTGTTGTGTGAGTTATCAAGTATGTCCATTTCACATATACCTTTAGAAACATAGAAATAACCAGCGGGTGGTTTCATGGCCCCAGTGGGCAACTGTGAGCTGGACATGGGTAAACATTCCATTAATTATCTAATCCCATATGATTTCACTCCATTAACATTGGCTAAGTGACACATAAAATGTCTCTGAGTATAAGTGAAAGCTCAGTTTCTGTGCTCAACAATCCTTACAACTAAGTCTGTGAATTCTGCCTTGTTCAGTGCATGACTATAGTTGCCAGACAGGGGGAAAGGTCATTTCTGAATACATTTGATGTTGCAAGGTCTTGCTAACAGATATTTAACCTTACTTTCAGTGATTGGGTTCTAGGTTTAAAAAGTGGCTCAGATCATAAAACTGGCCTAAGTATATCCTATCTCTGTGATTTTAGACGTTTGCCATCCCTACCTGTATCAAATAGCCCAATTCTATAACTGCATCTTGTACTCTTATGCCTGGCTTGCAGAAGGCGGCCACCATACAATTTCTCAATGCTGTGGTCTTCTCCTTAGTGTATTCTTCACTTTAGTCTGTTTTCTGTTACTGTCAACTAGTGAATTATCCTGACTTACTCAGCACAATTTTGTTCTAGCAATTTAGTTCTCTGAGCCTTTTAATTCCTTTTTCTATATAGTGCACTTTTTTTTTTTTTTTAATGCCTTCCATGGTGGTTCTATTATTTCACCTCCCCTTAGTTTTGGGATCTTTGTTCAAGATTTCAAGGGCCATCTTAACAGAACGATAGCACTGTTTCCTAGAGTTTCTGTCAGGGATTTAAAATCCAGCATCATGGGAAAGTGTGCTCACATCAATAAACTCATCCTTACCCAGAATTGTATTCAGCACCTGCCTCCTCTCCTTTGATTCTCCATCCTCAGGATCTAGTCTTATGCTTGCTCTCCTCGTTTCTGCCACCACATGTGTTCTAGGTTCTGCATCTTCTTTGGGACACAGTCCTTTGTATTCCTCAACAAGCCAGGTTATGGCTTCCACAGCCAGGTTTTCCTGTACCTTGATCTAAGATATTTATCTGGCATCCAAAAGGGAAGGGAGGGCCATCATGAGGTGGGCATATATTATTTGGCAAAGGCACAGTCCACTGCATTTACTTCAACCCATATAGGAGTGGTGAGAGGAATAAGTGTAATACCTGTACATGCTCAGAGGACTCACAGAAGTCTGAAGATACCAGACTTTTGAGTATATTAATCTGAAATACAGATTATTTTATAGATTCCCCATCCCAGTCTATGTGCCCTATTCTTTCCTACTAGGATGCTGAGCTTAGCAAAGCAGACTCACTGGAGCTGAAAATTCTTTTTTTCTTTTTTTTATTGCTACTTTTATGATTAAGTCCTGGGCTTGATATTTGTTTTTTTGACCTCAGGCTGAAGGAAATAAAAACTTCTTTCATAAATTGCCCAGCAGGCACTCTCATTTTCACACTGAAGCTTAAATGATTGAATAACTGCCCTGAACCTCTTTCGTTGTGGTTTTCTAATGCATAAATGCTATTGAACAGCAGCCATCTGATTCCATTGCCTTTAATATTATGAATTCTCTGAATTATACCATGAATAGGGCATTTCCCTTGTAAAGTATCCCATTCTAGTTCATCACCAATAAATTTTTATTAATAATTTCACCACTAGAATATGGTCACCATTGAGTCAATCAGCTCTTTATCTAACAGATGTGAGGTCCTCATTACCAGTCACTCAGCAAATGGCTTAACTCTAGAATCTACTTTGGAGTCTAACTTTTCTTCAATAACTACTCTTGGCACCAACTCTATTAAGTCAAGTTCGCCAGGAAACATTCAAATGGAAAACTAGACATAGTAAGTTTATTAGAAAGTGGCCTCTACAACACCTATAAAGAAAGGAATGATGTAGTATTGGTTATAAGAAGAAATTAGGTTTTCATGAAATAGTAACAAAAATATCAGCTGATCCAACCAGGAGCTCAGGAGCTGGGAAGGCTCTTTGGAATCGGCACAAACTGAGACAAGATGGCTAGGCCTTCACATCTCCACAGAATGTGGTAAGTGGCTTTCCTTCTAGGAAGGGTATCAACTTTCAAAGGGCAGATCCTTTTAGCAGGAAGAAATTTGTGGGCAGGGACAAGTACAAAGCTGTCATCAGGCATTACTCCTGACAACTAGGTAATAAATGCCTCCGTTCTGAAGGTGAGATCTATGTACCTACCATATCGCTATTTTTTCCTGTAATAGATGAGGACTTAGGAAGTCTTAGGAAATTTAATTTGTTTATAGTTTCACAGCTAGAACATGATAGCAATAAAATTTAAAAGCATTCTTCTCCTCCTGAAGATTGGATTCCTAACAAGATTGTAACATTGCCTCCTTTTCTATCAAATAGTCAGCTTTTTTTCCCCCTAGAGAATAAAATTTTTTAGGGCAAGGTACTTGCTTTCTCCAAGGTTCGCAATCCTCTGATGTCCTGAACTTTTTATGTCTGTCTTACACATGAGCCTACTTTGGAAAAATGCCATTGTATAGTGAAAGCCTTTGAAGAGTTTCAGCAAGTGCTATTTAATCACCATTATTCCTCCAGTCAGCTCACACATCATAGCTAATGGGTGTTTACTGGTCTTTCCCCACCATCTAGAAGGCTGGGGCTTTGCTTCATTCACATGTGTATATCCAATGCCCAACAAAGTGGCTGAACCATTTTTCTCACTCCTTTTCAATTTATGAATAAAATAAGAAATTAATTATTAATTTTAATATTAATATATTATTACTCTTTTGCATTCTATCATTTCATTTACTTTGATTATTGTATGTTGGTTTGGAGTAGGACATATAAAACAGGAGTTCAAGTCAAAGTACCAACACTCTCCAGCCACCTAACACTGAGAAAATTACTTAAAATACCTGATCCCCAGTTGACTTATCTATGAAATGGGACATACCTACTTCGTGATGCTAATCTACAGATAATAGAAATAATACATGTGAGAATCTCTTGTAACAATAAAATTACATAAATGAAAATTTTGATTACGAATACCAAAAGTACAGCTTACGACTCTCAGCAAGAATATTTATGGAATCCACTTTAATGATTCTTGTCTGTCTATAACAATTACATACCATTTTGTTATTAATTTATTTTTCACAGTTCTTTGTTTATTCTCTCACCTAGAAATGGTAACTTAAGGGTTAGACTTTGTCAATCTCATATTCCATTGTATTTCCCTCTGGGTATATTCACAGTGTAGTGTTCATAATAGATATTCAATAAAACTCTTGAGTGCTTTAGAACTATAGCACTTACTTTTATGAACCAGATCCCACTGAAGCTTTTATCATTATTTTTTATGTTTTTGCTAACATGCAAACTAACACTTTTTCTATATTCTTTCAAATCATGTTCTACCTGATTTTATTTCCATCCATCAAATACTCCTATGCTTTACATAATTTTTTCTTTTGGAATTGTCACATATTTTTCCCTAATAGCTTTTGATTGATCGGACTCTGATCCTTGAGGGGGCAGAAGAAGGGAGAAGAAAGAAAATAAAAAAAGCTTAAGATAAGAGGTGCTGAGTCTCAAGAAATATTGACTGAATAGAACAGAGAGATTTTTCTTCGCCTTTCAAAATTGATTCAAATTTACTTTTGAAGTCATTTTCAACAGAAAATTGATTAAAAACGAAGGGTTTTCTCAAGAGATCTACTTCTTTTTATCCTTTGTGCTTTTCAAGGTAATTCAATAGGTGGGTGGAACTTGTGAAGCCTAAACTGCTTTCTTAAGTGGAGGATAAGCCTAGGAGAGAAGGTTCTGTACTCCTGAAACTACCCAGAGCTGTAAAGATTGTAGCTTATTGAAGTGAAGTGCATTTCATGTTGGTACTTAAACGTGCCACCCCCAAAAAACTTCCTGAATACACTGCGATAACACATGGAACAATTCGATGTATATGAAGTGAAATTTGGGAAAGGATTTAGAGGAAAGAAAAGTTAAATGTCTAGGTCAGCAGAAATCCGGAATTGATGGCATCTGGGTTTACACCAGATGGTCTCAATATGGACAGCCATCCTCATTCTTTTCCCTACCACTCTCATTTTCCTAAAATATATTTTTATTTATAGACATTATGATGAGGCATACCCACAGTAGCTTGCAGGAAGAAAACAATTCCTAAACATGACAGTACCAGCAAGTACACTCCAGCATCGTATTCCCTCAAACTGGAGTCCCGTGCCTGCCACCATCATCACGGAAACGACAAAGCTCGAACAGAATCAGACCTTATCGATATTCCATAGTGTTCAAAGGAAAGGATTCACATTTGCTTCTTTTTAAAATTAGGACTATGACATTGTTATTTTCTTATTTTCTTTTCTTTTACTTTTAAGTTATAGGTCTTGCTCTGCTGCCTAGGCTGGAATGCAGCCATATGATCACAGTTCACTGCAACCTCAAACTCTTGGGCTCAAGTGATCCTCCTGCCTCAGGCTTCTGAGAAGCTAGTACTACAGGACTTACCACTACACCCAACAAATTTTTCCCATTTTTGGTAGAGACAGGGTTTTGCTCTGGTACCCAAGCTTGTCTGAAACCCCTGCTCCTAGTCATTCTCTCTCTTTGGCATCCCAAAGTACTGGGATTACAGGTGTCAGCCACTGTGCACAGCCTTCAATCATTCTCTTATCAAAGAATTGCCAAAAACTATAGGGTGCACAAGATTGAAGCAAATAATGACTAAAACCAAACACAGATGGATGTAGTGAAAGTGGCACACTTGCCTGCTGGTCATGTGACTTCATTCTAGATCCAATCCAGCATTGATGTGTAGTATAGTATGTATTATAGTATAAATCTTCGCTAAGATACTTCCCATTTCTTCCAGGCATAAAATAATAGAGGTTATAAAATAATGAACGTGAACTGGAGGTCTTTATGAGACCCTTAAAATTTCTTTGGGTAATGGACCCCTTTGAAAGTCTGTAAATTCTCAAACATACAAAAACACACAAAGTTTTTCTGTTAAATTCAAGAGTTAATGTGTCTATGATCTGAAAAAATGAAAGAGATAACTCCTGTCCAGAGTTTAATCTAGTTAAAAATATAAAACATGCACAACTGAAATGACTTGAGAAATGCATAAAGTTACAGTCAGGTGACAAAAATATGTAAAGGAATAATGACCAAGAAAAAATGCACTTACAATATTCTGAAGTGCTGATATTCCCGTGTGTACATGTGTGTAGACACATGCATACAGAAACACATATACACATACACACATACCATATGCATTGTGTGCAGAAAAAATAACGTGAGTTGGGTCATTTAGCTCACAGTCTACTATTCCGTGATCTTTGAAAAAGAACATTGTTATAAGACAAATAATAATCATTAAGACAGGACCTGAGGAATATTCACTGAAGTTAAGAACAGTTGAAATGGCCATATAGTGCAGAAGGTACAAATCCAGGCTTTCTGTCCCCATGTAGTCTTTGAAGTTAAGATTTGCCCACATTTTATAGTGTATTATAAAATAGCACCTTAGAGGACAATGGTATTCATATCCATGACTCCAGAAAGTGATTTAATCCCTGGAGGAGTGGGCAGGCATACTTGCCTCCCCGTGTATATACACCTGCTGGTCAAGTGGTGGCAGACTCTGCCTCTTATTCCTCATTGCCACTGTGGTTTAATAAGGCTGTGGCTGCACTTTGGGGCTTTGAAATTAGTTCATTTTGTGGATTTTGTTGGGTTTAATAGACACACACACACAGAAATTTTCAACAAAAAAGCTGCGTCTGAGGCTCCAATCACTCCAAGTGGCAGCAGATAGTCATTAAGTATGACAAGAAATGTATTTTTATATTATATTTAGGAAATTTGTGAATGCTGATGAGGCTCTTCTATTTTTTCCCCTGGGCAATGTTGCGATGTCACTGCATTACTGTGAATGCTCTGTGTGTGTGTGTGTGTGTGTGTGTGTGTGTGTGTGTGTGTGTGTGTAACGTGTTTGTATGTGTATTTAATCTATATTATACCTTCTTTTCCCTCCTGTGTGAATAGAGATTTATAGACTACATCTTTTGATTGGAATCATTTAGAGAACAGACCTGTGGTTTTCCATGGAGGTTAATCTCAGTGCCTACTTGATCTAAGGTCATCTTCAATACCACACACGGGTGGCTGACTCTGGAATGAGGTGATGCATTTTATACATACCTCCGCCAGTCTCTATTCAGCTGTATCATCAGGGACCTCGGAGTCTGTGTGACCACATCTACAAAATAGAGATGATAACAGTAGTTCTCTCATTGAATTGTTGGGAGAATCAGACAAAATAATCAAATTAAAGTATTTAACATAGTACATGACTTATTATAAAGTCTAAACCATGTGGTCCAATTTTATTACGTGGGTTTAGTTCATTTTATTTTGGGATTGACTTTAACTGTTAGACTATAATCATGCATATGTGAGTGTGTGTGTATGTGTGTATATATATCCACTTGTAAAAGCATGAAAAACCTTCTGGAATTGTTATTCTAAGTCTATGCTCTATTTATTTATTTATTTATTATTATTATTATTTTTGGTAGAGACAGAGTTTCACTTTATTGCCCTCAGTAGAGTGCCGTGGTGTCACACGACTCACAGCAACCTGCAACTCCTAGGCTTAGGCGATTCTCCTGCCTCAGCCTCCCAAGCAGCTGGGACTACAGGTGCCTGCCACAACGCCTGGCTATTTTTTTGTTGCAGTTTGGCCGGGGCTGGGTTTGAACCTGCCACCCTCGGCATATGGGGCTGGCACCCTACTCACTGAGCCACAGGCGCCACCCTATGCTCTATTTACTCTGTGTCAATAGTATTGTTTTTCTACAGTAAAGATCTATACATCAGTATATATAAATCACTGGCCAAGGCCCAGGGTGAGAAATCTAACTTTGCCAAATGGTAGTCTTCACCAGGAGTATAATGAAGTTTTATTTGTACCTGGCTACGAAAAAAAAATCATAAAAATATTCACACAACCAGAAGGAATACACACGTATGTATACATATGAATATATTTGTGTATGCATGTGAATATGCACATACCCACACTTATATAGACACAAAAGCATGTCTATGTGACTTAGGTAAAGCAAGAATGAGAAAAATAAAAGATGGTTCTCCATTTCTTCATTGAGTGCAGAGTTTCATTGGCCCTTCCATGTGGGTAGGTTTTCTGTTTCCCTCCCCTCACCCTGACCTTGACCATGATATGGACTTCAATATTACTAAAATTGACTTGTGATCATGAATTATCTATGCTGGGTAGCACATTAGTTTTGTGGGATTTTTATTTAATTTCTTTGTGTGACTTTTACTTTTATTATTAAGTAGTTTGTTTTTATTTCTTTCCATTGTCTTCTTCACTCTACTAATTTTGTGCATTATGGCAAAAAAGACCATGAAGTTCCCCATGGGGAAAGTAACTTTGGGTTTTCTAATCAAATAAGCTAATGTGTGACAGAGTTCAATTTCACTGTTGGCGGAAAACACCCAACCCAATGAGTAAGGTTAGAAATTAACATCAGCATCAGAGTCTCTCTTAATAGATGGAGTGACTCTGTTCCATTTGAGCACCTGGAAACCTTCATTTTTCAAGAGCACCTATGACAAGGACATACACACATCTCTTTATCCACATCGAAGGCACATAGGGGCTGGGGGAACTTCAAATAATAAAGCCTCATGGCTGAAAGTGACTTAAGAAATAACAGTCTGAAAGGTTTTAACTGGATTTTTCCATAGACTTTTTCTGCTAGGAAGTGGATTACATTAAATGTATGTGTGTGCAAGATGAAGTGGGAGGAATATTGATATAATGTTCCCCCACTCAGGACTGGACAGAGAAACCCCATATTCTAGGCTGGGGTGAGTTCTGAAATCCGTCTGATCACAGAACCCCTTTACCAGGCACAAACAGGCTCTTTATTGGCTGCATTCTCTGGACACATACAAAGTCATAAGAAAAGGAGCCTGACTGGTAGCTCATCTGTGCTGTCTTGGAGCAGGGAACACACCCATTGCCTCACCAGGAGCAGGGGATTCACATTAACTAAACCAGCAGCTACTACTGGTGTCTAAACAATGCCATATAGGCCAAACCCCGGGGTCTGTACTAACTGACATTCTAACATTTGATACATATTATTAGTTGTTTACTGTGGATTAAATGTATTGGAGGTAATTAGTCTTTCCCGTTGAGATGTAAAACTGCATTTGTGCTAGTGTACGCCATTTCTATCTCCTCTGGTGATTGAGGAAAACTGCATAAAATTCTTGGGTCATTGAAAATCCAAATCTCACTTTATATATTCTCAATAGAAAGGGGAAATGGAGGAGAAAGGTCCGGGTGTTCTTTTGCTTTCTTATTTATTTACTTACTTATTTATTGGATTGACTGTTTGCTCTATGGAGTTATTATACAATTCAGCCTGTTGAAGAAAGTCGTGTAACTAAAACACTACAGCATTTCCTCTACCCCCCTGGACCACATTTCTCTATCCCAGGTCCTATTGCTTACCTGGATTTTATTAGCACAGCAGATCCCACAACCCAGTGCCTCCTCATGCCTTCAGGGACTTCACTTTAGCCCATGCCGCTGTCACCCCTTGACTGGGACATGGCAGTCATGCCCTGCTGGGTTTCACCGCTCCCCTCCTGCTCTTCCTAACGTCTCTTTTCTGTGCCGCAGCCTGTGTGGTTCTTTTAAAGAGTAATCTAAATCATACCACTCACCTGCTCAACACCCTCGAGCAGCTTCACTTCGCCTTTACAATACAATCTACACCTTTCTGGAGTTCACAAGATCCTGCCCACCTGAATGCTGGCTCTTGGTTACTGTCTGATGTTACTCGTTACCTCTGACTCCATCATTCCCTGTGATCAAACCAGCCTTCTGCCCACCAGGAGAGCTCCCATTCAAGCTGATAGTACTAGTCTTTCCCTAGAATACTCTTCCTCAGACATTCTCAGGGCTTGATCCCTGGCTGAATTCAGGGCTTTGCTCTGATTCCAGTTTCTCAGAATAGCAGATGCAAAATAGAAATGTCCTGGTTGCCACTCACTTGGATTTTCTTCACAGCCTTTAGCATATTCTGCATTTATTTTATGATCTGTTTTGTCACCCCCATTGAAGGTAGAAAATGAGTGCTGCATTCCTAGTACTTAGAATAATTTCTGATGCCTAGAGAACGTTCAAGAAATATTTGATCAAAAAGAAGGAAATAGAGAAAGGGAAGGAAGGAGGATAAGGGAAAGAAATAAAAGAAGAAAGGGAGGGAAGAAGCAAGGTGGGTTTTCAATTTTAAGAATACCCTAAGCAATTTGGAAATTATCTTCTTTTAGACTTTGTTACACAGTGATGAAATGAAGAGCTTCAGCATATCAGGACACTACAGGTGAAACCACAATGCCTGAAAGACAAAGTTAGGCAAAGACACCGGTCACATTTTCCACTGAAAGCAGCAACTATTTGTAAAAGGGTGACTGTGATGATGAAATGAAAGCAGGTCTCTAATAGTTGCCAAATTGTTTCATTTTAGTTGACAGTAACAATTTATCTGACACACACATGCACATACAAATATAAACAAAACAAAAACAAAGCAGAAGGAACTAAGTTCAATCAACACCAGCTGTGAATCAAACCTTGCAATTTGTGGTCCAGTCGATGAAATAACCTGGATCAGGGCACATGCTGATTGTTAGGTGAGAACTTCCTACAGACACCCTCTGGTTGATACCGCTCATTTGCCTACTTGGCTCACCTAGTGTAAAAATCAACAAACGTAAACAAATGCGTGCACTTTACTTTGTGAATAATTTTAACATCCTTCTCCTTCCTTTGTGTTTAACACTTCTTTTTTAATTGGAGAAAGTATTTTCCTTTACCTTTTGAACTCAGCAGCTAGTGGCAGAGCAGAAAGTGCAAGTTTCCTAATGGAATAATGTCTTCTCCTTCTATAAATACTTGTTAAGTGTTTACTCTGTGCCAAGCGCTGTGCTAGGTACACACTTCTAGGCCATCCCCAAGAGAGGTGAATAAACACATACCTTAAAAAATATTTCCTATTTTACATCCTGTCTTCCTGCACACTATTTGGAAAGTTGCTACAAGAAACATCATTATCTGAAACTGAAGAAGCCTTCATTATGACAGACTCTGTACTGGGTACATTTGATATGAAATGTAACTAATGACAACTTTTCAAGGTGAGTATTAATGTCCTATGTTTGTGGCTCAGTGAGTATACCGAGGGTGGTGGGTTCAAACCCAGCCCCAGCCAAACTGCAACAAAAAAATAGCTGGGCGTTGTGGCAGGCGTCTGTAGTCCCAGCTACTTGAGGGGCTGAGGCAAGAGAATTACCTAAATCCAGGAGTTGGAGGTTGCTGTGAGCTGTGAGTTGGAGGTTGCTGTGTGCTTTATCTACCGAGGGTGATAAAGTGAGACTCTGCTTTAAAAAAAAAAAAAAAAAAGAATCTGGAGAGGTTGGCATCCGAAGTAACTCAGTTGATAGGTGAAAGAGCCCCTATTCAGATCCACGTCTGCTTGGCTCCAAAGTCTCCGCTCTTATACACCAGGTCATAAGTGTTTCTTGTTAAATTGTAGCTTATGTTTAGGAAACCCCTCCCCTTTTTCTCTCTTCTAAGAAATTAGCCTGGCATAACTGAAAAACAGAATTATCACACAATCTCAGTGGATTTCAATTTTCCAGAACAATGACACATAAATCCATCTTGTTAACTAACCCAAAATAGTTTAGAGGATGAATCTTGGTGTTGGTCCATGACAGTAATAAGAGCATACAGACTGAAAACTCAAAACATGGTAAGGTGGAAAGAAAAATCAGTAAATAACAGGCTGACATCAGTTCTCTACTGAAATAATCTCCACTTTACTCCGCTAAGCAATGTATGACTTGCTGAGTTTAGAAACCAAAGACATGCCAGTTAAATTCCAAAATTTAGAAGAATTTGAATACATATCATTAGCAAATCTGAAACCATGCCATACACAATTGATACAACTTAATCTGAAAAGAACCCCACTGTATCTAGAAAAGCTGAATTCTAGTAAGAATCTGTGTCTGTGAAGATACTAGAGTTTCCAATATTTCAATTTTCATTATTTAAGATGTCGAATTTCTGTGGAATGCCCTGTGCTTTGAAGTCAGGCTGTTGCAGGAAAGTGGCACCTGATAGAGAAAAGATTCACCGGAACCTCTATGTTTGAAAGAGAAAGGGGCTTTATTCCAGCCAGTGGAGCCACAGCAGACAAGAGTCCCAAATGGCCAAGCTCTCTGATCTTTGTCCCTGTCCTTTTATAGCCCTCCCAAATAGGCAGACAAAGGAACAATCATACCGTCTCTTTATTGGAGGTCTTGAAACGTTGGTGGGAAATACAGAAGTGTAAGCAAGCATCAGTTTCAAGGTTCCAGGAAGCTAAGTTTTTATAAATTCTTAAGAGCTGAGTCACCATAGGGAGGACTTTGCAAGACTGTGCTTGAGTCTCTGTAAGAAGCCTTTTCTCCTCAGATCAGAAAATATTTCTCCCAGGGATCCTCTCTCAAGGCATGGCCATCTGTCTGTCTTTACCCAACAGAATAGGAGAGTAAGCTTTGTCTTTCACTTCTAGTGGGGCCAAATAGGTAAGAGTTAGTGAGCAAGTTACCTTATTTCCTTATTTCCATTCATTGGAATGCCTTGCGAGGCTCCTGACAGTGGAAGTTCTCATTAGTCTGAGCTCCTGAGTAAGCCACACAAGTATTAACTCAACACAAACACATGGTAGGAGTGAGAAATCAGCCTGTGCTGGTTTAAGCTACTCAGAATGGAAGACGGTTTGAACCCCAGTTGTAAAGAGCCCGAGCTGATATAAAGCTCAAACTGACACTAGAATAGAGGGTCCCCTGAATGAGGTCATTTCAAGTTTATCCTAGAAAGTGAAATAATTTCCTCAGCAATCATCTTGGTGCCGTTAGACACTGATATTACCTGATCACCTTCTCTTTATCGCCTTATTCATTACTAAACTGCTTTCCAAAGAGAACTATTCTCACCATGTAGCCTATAGCAAAATGGTACACGATTGTTTGCTCTCCCTGACAATCACATTTCCTTCATTTCTTTATTATTAAACTGATACCTTGGCATCCTTGTTTATCCATCAGATTTCTATTAATTTGGTTAATGTAGCTCAGGCCCTAGGAGACTGACCACATGAGTGTGGGTCCATTGACAAAATGTGCAAATGGGCTTAGGGGATCACAAAACTGCTTCTTAGAGAGGGGAAGGGAGGGGAGAGAGAGAGAGAGAGAGAGATATTGATTGTCCAGCAATTTCTAACAATAACCTTGTTCTAAATTCCATTCTCATAAAGTCTCATAAAATGACCAATCATTTTCTAGTCCTTCTGAATTTGGTGAAGCAAACTGTGTTCATGAACTTATGCATATACTTTTAATCAATTCTCTTCAGATATTTATTTCTCAAAAGACAGGTGAAGGAACCAGAAAGGGAAGGAGTCTGCCTGTGCTCTCTCTCTCGGCTTTTCAGATTGCCTTATGCGCTTGGATATTTTGTTGAACAAATAACCTCCTCCATCAAATTGACAGGTCTTTTTGGTTAACTTGTCTCCATAATAAATGTTCCATCACTTACATCTATTTTTATTAAACAAGGTGTTGTGTAAAAGGAGAAAAGGTTTCATACAGTCAGTGCACACTTCTGTTTCCAGCTCCTGTTGTATTTTTAATTCATATTTTTATATCACATCAGGATAATAAATATTAGATTACTCATGTCAGGATAGTAATAGGATTATTTTCTATTGCCCCCAAATCTTACAAGAATTCATGCACAGATTCCACCAGTTGAGACCCACAAGTATTTGATGGCACCCGGCTTGTAAATTATTCTGTTCCTTCAGCTGTTGATTGATTTCTGGACATAAATAACAAAGCAAATGCCAGAGTAATAATTCATCCATTCTTTTTGGTCATGACTTGTGTTTCAGCAACATTGTTTATTTTGCTCGGGTTCTGACTGGACTTATAATTTATCTGGCCCTCTGAACACCCTGCTATTTGCTTTTTGCTCTTTCAGGTTATCATTCCAAGGATAAAACAGCAAGAATCATGCGTTCCCATCACTGAGACCAAAGCTATGTACACTGATGATCGCCACTTCTAAACTGAACTTGCCAAATGAAGCTATCATGAAATCTTGAAAAGAAAATAGCATTAGTTAAATTCGTTTGTCTCTTGAATTAATTTCAAAACCCTCAGCCTGTTACTCAAGACCTTTCATTTGTTCATTGTTTCCCTCTCTCTTCATTTGCTCTTTTCTCCCCAGATCCTTTCCACTCCCTCTCCTCTTTTCCTTCCTTCCTTCCTTCCTTCCTTCCTTCCTTCCTTCCTTCCTTCCTTCCTTCCTTCCTTCCTTCCTTCCTTCCTTCCTTCCTTCCTTCCTTCCTTCCTTCCTTCCTTCCTTCCTTCCTTCCTTCCTTCCTCCCTCCCTCCCTCCTTCCCTTCCCTTCCCTTCCCCTTCCTTCCTTCCTTCCTCCCTCCCTCCCTCCCTCCTTCCCTTCCCTTCCCCTTCCCTCCTTCCTTCCTTCCTTCCTTCCTTCCCTCCTTCCTTCCTTCCTTCCTCCCTCCCTCCCTCCCTCCCTCCCTCCCTCCTTCCCTTCCCTTCCCTTCCCCTTCCCCTTCCTTCCTTCCTTCCTTCCTTCCTTCCTCCCTCCCTCCCTCCCTCCTTCCCTTCCCTTCCCCTTCTCCTTCCCTCCTTCCTTCCTTCCTTCCTTCCTTCCTTCCTTCCCTCCCTCCCCTCCCCTCCCCTCCCCTCCCCTTCCTTCCTTCCTTTCTTCTTCTTTCTACAGGTCTTCATCTCTGGAAAATGCTTGTTAACTGCAACTGGCCTGTTTATCACTCGCTATCTCATTTCATTCTTTTCAGATTCTGTGCCCTGGCTCACAACACTTTTTTCTACACAGTACACACTTTTCATTTCTCATGAATATTCTAGGCGGCCCTATTCTAAAGACATCTGATATATTTATTATCTCTAAGCCTTTAACAAGCACTTGAGTCTATGTGGACTCTGTGTGTACCTCTCTCCCCTGTGGCATTTAAAGTAGTCTTCATTGTTTCAGATTTTTACCCCTTACCCAAAGTGACTTGCATGGAACATATATTAAAAAGAAAAAAAACTAAACTGAAGCCAGCATAATAAATAACTACTACAAAAAGGGCATGGCACTCCAGGAGGCAAACAAATCAGAGTACGAGACTTCCCGTCCATAATTTATTAGCTTGAATTCTTGAAGACTCCTTTGCGTCTCAGTTGCCTTATGGAGACATGTATAGCTTTATTTTATTTCCTCCTTGGAACATTTACAGTTTCAAAATTTATGACTATAATATATATCTTCTGTTAAATGATTAAACAACAGATAAATCAAATGATCTCACTATCATAGGTAGAGGTCTTAAAATATGCAAAGATAACTTTACAGACTTTGTGAATAGAAGATACAACGTAGCAAATCACTTCAGTATAATAATAGCGGGTAACTATTATTGAGTACTTGGATAAATGGCATCCACTGTGCTTAGTAATTTACATGTTGGGCTCCACTCCTCAGTGGAACAAACTAACAAAATGGTAGGATGGATTTTACCACACTTGCTTAGTTTAAAACAAAACAGAGGCAAGGTTGTTTTCAGTGACTTGGCACATCCAGAGTCAGAATTTAACCAGAATTTAAACCAATGTCTGTCTAACAGTAAAGCCTATGCTTTATTAAATTAAGTAAAATCCTTATAAATTCCACACATGTACTTTATGTGATATAAAAAGGACTACATATTGTACATTTCTTGGTACAGGGCAATATTCATTTTTTAAAGTATCCCATATGTAAGTTTGATCTCTTTTAATTAACCTTAAGATTTGAAATTAGACATATTTTTTTTACTTGCCACTCCTAAAGAGTAAAAATTTTTTTTTTTTTTTTTTTTATTTTGGCCGGGGCTATGTTTGAACCCGCCACCTCTGGCATATGGGACTGGCACCCTACTTCTTGAGCCACAGGTGCCGCCCTAAAGAGTGAAATTTTAATCAACTATGGGCCCCAAGCAGGTACATGGCACTGGTGCCAATCTCCCTATCTGGATACTGCTCTGCTGCTCCAGCCTAACTGTGAGCTACATTTCTAGTGGCAGATACTGTTTGCATAGAGCCATCTCCTTGTTCCATGCTACACTGCAGAGACGTCAGAGGCTGCAATTAGTGAACAGGCTTGAGCCATGGGATACAGCAAACCCAGAGATTTAACTCAAAGTCCTGTATTTATAAAGATAAGGAATTTTGACCATTGCATTTCTTTTTTTTTTTTTTATTGTTGGGGATTCATTGAGAGCCCAATAAGCCAGGTTACACTGATTGCAGTTGTTAGGCAAAGTCCCTCTTGCAATCATGTCTTGCCCCCATAAAGTGTGACACAGGTTGGTAGAGTATCTGTTCTCATAAATGTTTACTGAATGATTCATCAAAACTGATTATCTATTTTGACAGCTATTATTTGTTACTATTTTGTCTATGGGATTTTCTACCTTTTTCTTTCTACTTGTCCTTAACATAGTCTAGATACACTTTTTTTTTGGAATTGTCATCCAATCTTTCATCCTAATTTATCATATTTTGTTCCCATTTCCAAAACATAATAAAATGCATAATTTTGGTATAATCAAATAAAATAATTGTTGTTTTTCTTAGTAGTTTTTTTACACGCCACAATTATTATTTTTAAATGTCTTGTTCGACTTATAGATCATAAATATATTTTCCCAACTTTCTTATATTAACTTCATAGTTTTGCTTTTCATACTCTGGTCTATGGTTTACCTAGAGTTTACTCTTATACACAGTATTACAGAAGAACACATTGGATCTTACTTCCATATTTTCCAAAACTGTCTATTAAAGGATTGCCTTTTTAAAAATTAATTTGTAAGGTCATATTTATCATATAACATGTAGCAAGTTTCCTTGCTCATAAGACTCTCCTTCCTTCCTTCCTAGTCTTATTCTGTCACCCAGTTAGAGTACCACGGTATGGAGTTAGCTAGCTCACAGCATCCTCAAACTAGCTTTAAGCAATCGTCTTGCCTCAGCCTCCCAAGTAGCTAAGACTACAGCACATCGGCTACAGGACATCAGCTAATTTTTCTATTTTTACTAGAGTCAGGTCTTGTTCCTACTCAGGCTGGCCTTGAACTCCTGAGCTCAAGTGATCTGCCTGCTTTACCCTCCTAGAGTACCAGAATTATAGGCTTGAGCCACTGCACTCAGCCTTATTTGTTGTTTTTATATTCTCTGTTGTGTATTTATTTTTAGTTTTTGCATCAGAAACATACCCAGTCTGTTGTTTGTAGTGCTATGACTTGTAGTGTATCTTTTCTTATTTTTTCTTTCAAAATTGATTTAGCCATTTGTTAACTCTCATTTATTGGTGAGTTTTTTAGTGCTATATGTCTATAAAAAAGTAATGATAATAGTGTCACTGCATAAAGTTGTTTTATTTGTGTCCTTCTTAGGCCTCTATAGTGCCATGTACATCCTAATCTAATAGGAACAACATCTTTGTGTGGGCCAGTAACCAGCATTCCTGCAAAATATTGTTCCTTGGGCAACCCTGACTCAACTGCAGAGAGAGTATCTGAAGTTTTTCTGTTAGGAATGATGTTTGAAGAAGATTTTTGGTAAATAAAACTTAACCAACTTATTTCTGTTTATATCTTTAAAGTGCAAAGAGCTTATTTAAAATTGAAAAGTAAATACTAAGCTTTTAAAAATGCCTTTTGTATTGAATCAAAATATGATTTGATTTCTTTTTTCTTTGATAAGGAAATTGGTGAAATTACATTGCTTAGTTGTTTGATAAACAGGAAAAATCATTGAACAATCAGGCTTACTTATTACTTGCTCACATTTGTTGTAATACATTGTAGTTTTTACTAATTAAAAATGTATTTGGCATTTTGGTATGTATGTTCATAAGTGATATGAGTTTGCAGTTTTAGCTTACTTTAACTCCTTACTTAGTCTTGCAACAAAAGTTACACTAACTTTTATACAGTTAGGAAGACAGTTTGCAATAATATCCAGTGTATCAAACACCTTGAATTAAAAAGGTGTCTCAAAAGTCTTTTTTTAGACAATAATAATCTGCGATGTTATTTCATTCCTCTGAATTTCCAGGTGGCTTGTAGCATCTCTAGACTTGTTCTACCTTCTAAGTTAGTAGTACCCCACGAATGCTTGCAGATAGAAGTATAGTACCATGTGCCACAGACAATGTAATATTTTGCAACCTCTCTAAACTAGATTTTGTTTACCTTCAAATAATTCCATGGTAAAAATAGATAATTTGTATGTTTTGCAGTCAATAAGATTCAGTGGAAAACTGAAATAAACGTTTTCCTTCCTCCCTCTTTGTGTTAATCGTTAAGTCGGGATCCCACAGGTTGAATGCTTCTCTGTGGAACACACTGGCTTTATCTCTTTTTTAATTGTTTCTGACAAAAAGCTTTGTATAGCAAATCTTCTGAGACACAACGATGATATATGCATTGAATCTTCATTTTTAATTATTAATTTGTACAGATGTACAATCTGGTTTCAACCTTTTACACTCAATGTCATGAAATATTAATTCATCATCAGAAATATCACTGCTAGGTGTCCAATCTCAATCTGATGCTTATTCTTTTATATGTGATCTGCTTTCCCTGAGAACCCTTACAGATATATTTTCTCCTTGATTTTTTCTAAACTTTACCAAAATGTAAAATTTTACTAAACTGTCTGGGTGAGGGATTTCCCTTTTCCACAGAATGCAGCACATAATGAGACTTTTTCATCTGAAGTCTTTCACTTTATTTTTGCAAAATATATAACCATTATTTACTTAAAAAAGTTCTCTTTCATTTTGTCACGTATGTGTGTGTGCAAACACAGATATTTGTGCATATAACATATACATTTAAACATACGTACATACATATGCATATAGATACATGTGTATGTACTTGTTTTCCATTTCTGAAGCTAAATAAATACAGTTGAAATAAAAAAAAAAGGGATGAATAAAAGATTTGTTAAGTAGAATAATGAGTTCATTCTTCTTGTCCAAGAAGAAATTATATTAGACCTAAAGATAATGGGATGTAATGAGAGATAACAGGAGATGGGAAAAATTAAGAGACCTAGAAAATAAAAATAGAAGTTCCATTATCTTTATTAATTTACTTAATTGTTTATTATAATACACTTTACTTTTTAGAGAAGTTTTAGTTTCACTCAAAATTGAGAGAGAAAGTAGATTTCCCATATACCTTCTCCCTACCATACACATAGTCCCCCAAAGTAAAGAAAATCCCACACCAGAATGTTGCATTTTTTCCATTCAATGAACCTTCATTGACACATCATTATTCCCCCAAATCTATGGTCTTTACTTTATTCAGTTTGATATTGTACACATTCTGGGTTTGGAAAACTGGATAATAAAATGCATCCCTCATTATAGTATCTAGTGCCATAGGAAGTAATTTCACTGCCCTAAAATTCTCTGTACTCCACCCATTCATCACTCCTTCTCCCTAACTTCTAGTAATCACTGATTTTTTAAATTTTCTCCATAGTTTCTCTTTTTTTTCAGAATGTAATATATCTGGAATAATATATTATTCTGCCTTCTGCAATTGGTCATTTTTACTTAGTAAGATGCAAGTAAGATTCCTTTATATTTTTTCATGGATTGATAGCTTAACAATGAATTATATTTTATCATCGGCGTGTATCCCAATTCATCCATTCAAATACTGAAGGGCATCTCAGTTGATTCAAAGTTTGGGCAATTATGAATGCAGGTGATATAAACAATTGTGTGCCAATTTCTATGTGGACATAAATTTTTCAACAATTTTGGGTAAATACCAAAAATTGTGATTGCTGGATATCATAATAAACGTTTAGTTTATTAAAAAAAAAAAACTGTCACATTATCTTTCAAAATGGTTGTACGATTTTGCATTCTCATCATCAATGAATTGGTGTTTCTGTTCCTCCACCTTTCCATCAGCATTTGCTATTGTCAGTGTTTTATATTTTAGCCATTTTAATAGACGCAAGTGATGTCTTATTGTAATTTGCCATTCCCTAATCATATGAGGTTGAACATCTTTTCATACATTTATTTTCACTGTATATTCTTGGTGAGATGTCTGTTCTAGTCTTTTGCCCATTTTTCTTAAATCAAGTTGCTCATTTGTTATTGTTTAGTTTTAAGAATTCTTTGCATATGTTAGATAATAGTCCTTTATCATATATGTTCTTTGCAAATATTTTCTCTCAGTCTGTGGCTTGTCTTTTGAAAAGCAGAAGTTTTTAATTTTAATGAAGTCTAGCTTAGCAATTTTTTTTCTCATAAATCGTGTCTTTGGTATTATATATAAAAAGTCATTCCCACCAGAAATATTGGTCTGTAGTTTTCTTGCAATGTCCTTATCTGGCTTTGGTATGAGAATAATGCTGGCTTCATAGAATGGATTAGAACGTATTCCCACTGTCTCTATTTTCTGGAAGCACTTGTAGAGAATCAATACAATATTTTTAAACAATTCATAGAATTCACCAGCAAGGTATTGATACAATATCTTTATATGATTGGTAGAGAATAGATAAAATATCTTTATATGATTTGGTAGAATTCACCAGTAAACCATCCATGCCTCATGTTTTCTGATATAAAAAGGTATTATTGATTAAGTTTCTTTAATAGATATAGACTTACATGCTATTCCTTTATGATCCTTTTAGCATTTATGGGGTCATCACTAATGTCTCATCGTTCATTTTTGACATAAGTTCTTTGTACTCTCTCCCTTCCTCTCTCTCTCTCCCCCCCCTTCTTCCTGTCTCTTACGGTTATCCAAACTCCAGGATTACTGATTTTACTGATCTTTTTGAAGAACTAGATTTTTATTTTATTGATTTGTTCAATTAATTTCTTATTTTCAATTACATTGACTTCAGCTCTAATTTTTATTATTTTTCTTCGTTTACATTGGCTTTAACTTCCTCTACTTTTTCTAGCTTCCTAATTGATTTTAGATCTTTATTAATTTTTTAAAATTTTGGAATATTAGGGGGTACATGCATTGTGTTTACATGCTTTGTTTTTTGCACAAATTAAGTTTATAAGCATGTTCCCAACCCAGACTGTGTGCACCATACCCAATAGGGATGAATTTACCCACTCCCTCCTCCGCCTTCTCCCAGTTCAATTTTTTCATATGTCTGTCGGCTGTGCACCTGTCTTCTTCAGAGAAGTTTCTCTTCGAGTCCCCTGCCCAGCCTAAGATGGGATTACTTGTTTATTTCTTGCTAATACATTTGAGTTCTATCTGGATTCTGATTATTAAATCTTTGTCAGAGACATAACCTGCAAATATTTTCTCCCCTTCCGAGGGCTGTGTGCTTGCTTTACTTACTGTGTTCTTGGCTGTGCAGAAGCTTTTTAGTTTGATCAGGTCCCAGTACTGTATTTTTGATGCTGCTTCAATTGCCCGGGGGGGGGTCTTCCTCATAAAATGTTCACCCAGGCTACTTTCTTCAAGAGTTTTCCCTGTACTTTCTTCTAGTATTTTTATAGTTTCATGTCTTAAGTTTAAATCTTTAATCCAGTGAGAGTCTATCTTAGTTAATGGTGAAAGGTGTGGGTCCAGTTTCAGTCTTCTACAGGTTGCCAGCCAGTTCACCCAGCACCATTTGTTAAATAGGGAGTCTTTTCCCCACTGAATGTTTTTAATTGGCTTGTCAAATATCAAATAATGGTAAGTAGCTGGGTTCATCTCTTGGTTCTCTATTCTGTTCCATACATCTGCCTCTCAGTTTTTGTGCCAGTACCATGCCGTTTTGATCACTATTGATTTAGAGTATAGTCTGAGGTCTGGTAGTGTGATTCCTCCTGCTTTGTTTTTATTTTTGAGTAATGTCTTGGCTATTCGAATTTTTTTCTGATTCCATATAAAATGAAGTATTATTTTTTCGAGATCTTTAAAGTATGACAGTGGAGCTTTAATAGGGATTGCATTAAAATTGTATATTGGTTTGGGTAGTATGGAAATTTTAACAATGTTGATTCATCCCAGCCATGACCAGGGTATGTTTTTCCATTTGTTAACATTTTTAGCTATTTCTTTTCTTAGAGTTTTATAGTTCTCGATAGAGATCTTTCACGTTCTTTGTTAGATAAACTCCCAAATATTTCATCTTCTTTGGCACTACTGTGAACAGCATTGATTCCTTGCCTGTTTTTTCAGCTTGACTATTGTTGCTATACATAAAGGCTACCAATTTATGAATGTTCATTTTGTAACTGAGATGCTGCTGTATTCCTTCATCACTTCTAAGCATTTTGTAGTAGAATCCTTGGTGTTTTCCAGATATACGATCATATCATCTGTGAAGAGTGAAAGTTTGATCTCTTCTAACCCTATATGGATACCCTTGATGGCCTTATCTTCCCTAATTGTGATGTCTAAAACTTCCATTACAATGTTAAAGAGCAGTGGAGACAATGGGCAACCTTGCCTGGTTCCTGATCTGAGTGGAAATGATTTCAATTTAACTCTATTCAATAGAATATTGGCTATGGGTTTGCTGTAGATGGCTCTATTAGTTTAAGAAATGTCCCTTCTATGCCAATTTTCTTAAGTGTTCTGATCATGAAGGGATGCTGCATATTATCAAAAGCTTTTTTTGCATCAATTGAGAGAATAATATGGTCTTTTTTTTAATTTGTTTATGTGCTGAATTATATTTATAGATTTACGTATATTGAACCAGCCTTGAGACTCTGGGATAAAACTGACTTGGCCATGATGTATAGTTTGTTTGATGTGTTGCTGGATTCTGTTTGTTAGGATCTTGTTGAATATTTTTGCATCAATATTCATTAGTGATATTGGTCTATAATTTTCTTTTCTTGTTGGGTCTTTTCCTGTTTTGGAGAACAGAGTGATATTTGCTTCATAGAACGTGTTGGGTAGTATTCCTTCTTTTTCTATATTTTGGAAAATGTTGAGTAATATAGGTACTAGTTCCTCTTTAAAGATTTGGTAGAATTTTGATGTGAAGCCATCTGATCCCAGGCTTTTCTTTTCAGGGAGATTTTGTATGGCTGATGCTATTTCAGAACTTGATATAGGCCTGTTCAACATTTCCACCTGATTCTGGCTAAGTCTTGGAAGGTGATGTGCTTCCAAGTATTGGTCAATTTCCTTCAGATTTTCATATTTCTGAGAATAGAGTTTCTTGTAATATTCATTAAGGATGTTTTGAATTTTTGAGGAGTCTTGTTATTTTTGTCTTTGTCATTTCTGATTGATGAAATTAGAGCTTTTACTCTTTTTTTCCTGGTTAGGTTAGCCAAAGGTTTATCTATTTTATTGCCCTTTTCAAAAAACCAACTTTTTGATTTATTGATCTGTTGTATAATCCTTTTGTTTTCAATTTCATTTAATTCTGCTCTAATTTTTGTTATTTCTTTTCTTCTACTACTCTACTGGGTTTGGGGTTGGAATGTTCTTCCTTAAGAAGTAAGCAACTTTGATCTCTGGCATGGGCAATTTATAGTAGGGTTCACGCTCCTGTGAGAACATAGGAGCTGCCAATCTGACAGAAGGTGGGGAGCAGGCAAGGATGCAATGATGGAGAATGGCCATAAATACAGATGAATCTACCAGTCTGCAGCCAGGGGTGTGGACCACAGCTACACACGATGTCATTTAATCACCATTTCTCCTTAGAGTCCTGCAGTCTGTGACAATTATTACAGTTTTCATGACTAATTTTTTAATTGTCCTATTTCATCAACATTCTTCCTTAGGTCATTGAAAGTATTTTTTATAATTATTTTAAATTATTGATCTCTTTTCAAAATTTACGTGATTTTTCTTTTGATATGTTCTTTTTTTAATTGTTGGGGATTCATTTGAGGGTACTATAAACCAGGTTACACTGATTGTATTTGTTAGGCAAAGTCCCTCTTGCAATGGTGTCTTGCCCCCAAAAGGTGTGGCACACACCAAGGCCCCACCCCCCTCCCTCCTTCCCTGCCCTTCCTTTCTCCACCCCGCCCTCCTTCTTTCTCTCTCTGATCTCCCCTTCCCCAACCCTCACCATGACCTTAATTGTCATTAATTGTTCTCATATCGAAATTGAATACATAGGATTCATACTTCTCCATTCTTGTGATGCTTTACTAAGAATAATGTTTCCCACTTCCATCCAGGTTACAACAAGTCTTCATTATTTAATGGCTGAATCGTATTCCATGGTGTACATATACCACAGCTTGTTAATCCATTCCTGGGTTGGTGGGCATTTAGGCTGTTTCCACATTTTGGAAATTGTAAATTGAGCTGCAATAAACATTTTAGTGCAAGTGTCCTTATGATAAAAGGATTTTTTTTCTTCTGGGTAGATGCCCAGTAACGGGATTGCAGGATCAAATGGGAGGGCTAGCTTGAGTTCTTTGAGGGTTCTCCATACTTCCTTTCAAAAAGGTTGTACTAGTTTGCAGTCCCACCAGCAATGTAAAAGTGTTCCCTTCTCTCCATATCCACGCCAGCATCTGCAGTTTTGAGATTTTGTGATGTGGGCCATTCTCGCTGGGGTTAGATGGTATCTGAGGATGGTTTTGATTTGCATTTCTCTAATAGATAGGGATGATGAACATTTTTGTCATAAGTTTGTTAGCCATTCATCTGTCTTCTTTAGAGAAAATTCTATTCATGTCTCTTGCCCATTGATATATGGGATTGTTGGCTTTTTTCATGTGGATTAATTTGAGTTCTCTATAGATCCTAGTTATCAAGCTTTTGTCTGATTCAAAATATGCAAATATTCTTTCCCATTGTGTAGATTGTCTATTTGCTTTGTTTTTTGTCTCCTTAGCTGTACAGAAGCTTTTCAGTTTAATTAAGTACTGGGGAAAGACTTCATGAAGAAGACTGCCATGGCAATTGCAACAACAACAAAAATAAACAAATGATATGTTGTTTTTAATGGTTGTATCTCCTGAGCTTCTGGTTATTTTGGCCAAGAGATTCTGTCCTGAGGAAGTATCAGAAAAATTTCTCTGCTGTTGGGTACAGGAAGGAACTCAAGCCCAGGTCCTACTACTATAGCTTGCATTCTTCCTGTGAGTTTAAGAGATAAAAGAGAATGTGCCTCAGAACTGGCATCAGCCACCCTCCTTGTCATCTTTCCACCAGACAAAATCCTACAATTATGCATTGTACTTTAAATCCTTTGTATAACTTAGTAAGAAAGACAGCATTCTCTTTAGACTAATGCACTTTGGATTGGGGTTTGGAGGGGAAGGAGAAAGAAGGAGATCTGAAAGTTAGAAGGTGACAGAGTTCATATTTGTTTGCCTGAGATTGAGCTAGCCTTTAGCATCTGAGTGAGATCTGCTGACATTGATTCTCTGAGGTATTAGGCCAGGCAGGAATGTTCTCTAGCTGAGTGATGAAGAAGAGTTTCTCCATCCCCGTCTATCTTTGGCATCCCACCCCAGTGCTGCAGGATGCCACCTGCCATACCTCAGTTCACAGAAATGTTTCGTGGAGGTTTTCACAAAATCCCTGTATCCACACTGTCTTCCCTCATCTATGGTTTCTTCATGGTTAGTTTAGAAGAGGACATCCACAGCTCATGGCAGTCTTCCATATCTTCATGAAGCAATCACTAGTCTCTCACTAGTCCTGAAGCTACTGAGAGATACAGACAGGATACAGACTCACTGTAGATTTCAAAGCCTGTAGAGTTTACACTTTCTCACCTCTGAGGCCTGCATGTCCACCTTCTCAAACACAACACAGGCCCCTGGAATTACTATCAAACCAAGGGCATCATGTGTCCTGTGCATTGTGTATCTGAAATGGGATGTTGATGGCTGCTTCCCCTGAGAGATTTCTCAAATTCAACAGTAATTTTAAAAGAATAGGGAGACATAATTATTGCAGTTCTTTCTTATTCATTCATTAATTTCACTACAAATTTATTTACTTAGTGCATGTAGGCACTGATCTTTAAATTATATGGAAAATAATGAGGAAAAAATGGATTGCCTACTTTTATTGAGATGTTCCCTACATAACGGTCAGAGTGATCAGAAATATAGTTTTCATGTATAAAACAACAAGAAAAGACCTCATTCATTAAAATTATAGTAGCTACTCCAATGTATCTTTGAAATATGTAGACTTATATATTCACATATACTCAATCTAGCCTAATAAAATAGAACATTATTTTGGGATCTCATTGTGGACAAACTGACAATTAGGCAATGATGCCCTTCAGTATCCCTAGAACTCTCTCCATCCTTCTCCCCCCATTGCTATCAACAGATAATCTGCTCATTTCTTTCTCCCACCTATCACAAATTATGCCAAAAAATTATTTTTAAGTCGAGATAGTATATCTCATCAAACTTTGATTTATTTTTCAAAATTTGAGCTAAATAAATAGATATTTAAGTTTTATTATTAGGAGCATATTGGGAGTAAAATAAGATAGAGGTTTTTGCAGTCCCCAGAAATATACTTCAAAGACCCAGCCATAAATCTTGTCTTGTAAACAAATGAAGTATATCCAAAGAGGGAGGGGCAGAGTCCAAACATTTATTTTTCTGTATGGTATCGTAAACTATTGATTAAAGGCCCAAACTGATTGGAAACAGATGTTAGCAGATAAGAAAGTAAAATCATCTCTTATGATGGGCTCTGGGATTATGTGCTTAAAACATTTCTGTCTCACTAGCCTATCAGGCAACCAAAAAATGAAAAGTGATTTGAACTGTAAGTAGACCAACACTTTCTGGTGCTTACACTCCATGCAGCACTCTGGAAAAGCCGATAAAACCAATTACTCGGCAGTTATGCTGCTCATTAGATGATCAGCGTAAGCAAATAACATGGTCTAGGATCAATTACTTACTGCTTTCAGAAGAAAAAGGAGCTTGTTGCACAGAGGAGAAGCCCCTGGGGGCAGGACTGACTTTTACCGGTTAACTTTTGAAAGTGATTATTGACACATATACGTGTGTCCATTTGAAAAGCTGTCAAAATGCCCTGTCTATCTCATTGGAGGTACACACAGGGAAAGAAAGAGAAGGAGATCTTCATCTGTAATAGCTGTCATAGAAGCTTCTATATGTGGTAGGTAGAGGTAAATGGTTATTATTAGAATTGAGTGAATATAGTGAGAAATTAAATTCTTTATTTGTGGGAAAGAGTAAAAATAGAGGCAAGAGAAAAAAGCCTCCAGTTTGGAGACTTGCCATGGTTCCTCCGAGGGCCCTGGAGCAGGATGCTCAGAAATTATGTCATTTCCTCACTGCAATGTGCATCCCTTTACACAGACACACACATACACACATACTCTGTAAGTTTCTCCTACCTGATACAATATCCAAAATCCCTTAAGGGAGAAATAGCGGAATTGTCTTAAATTTTATCTAACTCAGTAGTTCTCAACAGTTACTGATTTGGACCTCTAATGTTAATTAATAATGCTGTGATTGAGAATACATGTGACATATGGTCACAGACACAATAGGTGTATGTGAAATATAGGTCACTATTTGATTTAATGACATTATCTAAAATATAAAATTTTCATTATTGATATCAAAAAGAAGCGTCAAGATACAGCATCAAACTAAATGTCTATCAACAGAATGGATAAAGAAAATACAGTATATATGTATACAATAAAATAATATTCAGTTTTTATAAAAAGAAAATTGTTTTCACTTCCAACAACATGGATCAGCCTGGAAGCATCACGTGAAGTGAAATAAATCAGACACAGACAGACAAACACCATACCATATCCCTTATATGTGAAATATAAGAACGTCAAATGCAGAGGATCAGAGAGCAGAATGGTGGTTACAGCAGGTTAGGGGTGGAGACAGGGCATTTAGGGAGATGGTGGTAAAAGATACAAAATTCCACTTAAAGAAGAGGAATAAGTAAAAGATCTATTGTATATCATTGTGACTATAGTTACTAACAATGTATTGCATGTTTGAAAATTGAAGAGAGTACATTTTAAATGTTCTTCCCACAAAAAATGTTAAGTGTGTGAGGTTTTAAGTGTATTAATTGGGTTGACTTAGCTATTTCACAATGTGTATGTGTGTGTATATGTGTGTGTGTGTGTATACATCAAAGCATGTTGTTCTAAAATATTTGATATACATATATGATTTATTTTTCAATTTAATAAATGAAACTGAATATAATAACAATAAAAATACACAGAACACATTATTCTTAGTAAAGCATCACAAGAATGGAGAAGCAAAAATCCTATGTACTCAATTCTGATATGAGGACAATTAATGACCTAGTACATGCTGGGGGGTGGAGGAAGGGGAGAGCAGACAGAGGGAGGGAGAGGGTGGGGGGTCATAGTGTATGACATACCTTTAGGGGACAGAACACAATTATAAGAGGGACTTTACCTAACAAATGCAATCCATGTAACCTGGCTCTTTGTACCCTCAATGAATCCCCAACAATAAACTAACTAAATAAATAAATAAACAAGAAAATAAAAATGAAATAGAACTGTTAAATCTCTGGGATTCATTTAACACTATGAAGTCAGGTTGTCTCCTCTTAACTTCACAAAGTAATGCATAATAGTAATAATAGTGCTATATTCTTAAAATAAAGAAAAATTAAACTATTCCCTTTGACCACATTGAAGAAATGCTATGGACAAGTCACATTCATCTTACCACTGAGATTTTTCTGTAGGGTTGAACACTTTAATACCTCAACAATTCAAAAGATAGCATTGGGGAAAATCAAATGAAATTCTATATGCTTCCTTCTTCTCTATAAGTGAAGAGATATCTTTTATTAAGATAATAGGTACGGAATCAAAGTGGTCCTTAGTAAGGAAGTGAAAGATCTCTATAAAGAGAACTATGAAACTCTGAGAAAATAAATAGCTGAAGATGTTAACAAATGGAAAAATATACCATGCTCATGGCTGGGAAGAATCAATATTGTTAAAATGTCTATACTACCTAAAGCAATTTACAGATTTAACACGATCCCTATTAAAGCACCTCTCTCATATTTTAAAGACCTGGAAAAATTAGTACTTCATTTTATATGGAAACAGAAAAAACCTTGAATAGCCAAGAAATTACTCAGAAATAAAAACAAATCGGGAGGAATCACACTTCCAGACTTCAGACTGTATTATAAATCAATAGTGATCAAAACAGCATGGTACTGACACAAAAATAGAGGTAGATGTATGGAACAGAATTGATGACCAAGAGGTGAATCCAGACACTTACTGTCATTTGATTTTCGATTAGCCTATTAAAAATATAAATTGGGAGAAAGATTCCCTATTCAATAAATGGTGCTGGATAAATTGGCTGGCAACTTGCAAAAGACTGAAACTGGACCCACACCTTTCTTCTCTAATAAAAATTGACTCTCACTGGTTAAAGGACTTAAACTTAAGACATGAAACTATAAAGATTTTTAGAGAGAGTGCAGGGGAAACGTTTGAGAAAATTGGCCTGGAAGAATACTTCATGAAGAAGACACCCCGGGCAATTGAAGCAACATCAAAAATACGTTACTGGGATCTGATCAAATTAAAAAGCTTCTGCACTGCCAAGAACACACTAAGTAAAGCAAATAGACAGCCCTCAGAATGGGGGAGGATTTTTGCAAGTTATACTACCGACAAAGGTCTAGTAACCACAATCCACAGAGAACTCAAACTTATTACTAAGCAAAAAACAAGTGATCCTATTTCATTGTGGGCAAGAGACATGAATAGAAGCTTCTCTGAAGAAGACAGGCGCATGGCCTACAGACACATGAAAAAATGCTCACCATCTTTAATCATCAGAGAAATGCAAACCAAAACTACTCTGAGATACCATCTAATTCCAGTAAGAGTAGCTCACATCACAAAATCCCAAAACAACAGATGTTGGTGTGGATGTGGAAAAAAGGGAACACTTCTGCCCTGCTGGTGGGAATGCAAGCTAGTATGTTCCTTTTGGAAGGAAGTTTGGAGAACACTCAGGGATCTAAATGTAGACCTGCCGTTTGATCCTGCAATTCCTCTTCTAGGTGTATATCCAAAGGACAAAAAATCATTTGGCAATAAAGATATTTGTACCAGATTGTTCATTGCAGCTCAATTCATAATTGCCAAGTCATGGAAGAAGCCCAAGTGCCATCAACCGAGGAATGGATTAATAAATTGTGGTATATGTATACCATGGAATATTATGCAGCAGTAAAAAAATGGAGACTTTACCTCCTTTATGTTTGCATAGATGGAGCTGGAAAATATTCTTCTTAGTAAAGTATCTCAGGAATGGAAAAAAAAAGTATCCAATGTACTCAGTACTACTGTGAAACCAATTTATAATCCCTCACACTTGCATATGAAAAATGAAACACAACTTTAGGCTATGATGAAGGAAGGAAGGGGAGGGTGAGGGAAGGGGATGGGAGGGATAGTAGGGATAATAGGGAGACCACAACTATGGAGCACATTGCAAGTACAAGTTGGTTCTATCATGTGTAGAACACAAATGTCCTAATGCTATAATTGGGTAAATGAGATGAAAGCTATGCTGATTAGTATGATGTAAGCACTCCAATTTGTACAAATAATCAACACACTGAAATGGGCATAAATGTATTTATGATCTATGTACAAAAGACTTAATAAAAAAATAAATATTTTTAAAAAGAAAGAGATAGGGGAAACTTAAACACATGAGCAAGAACAATAAAATAGATACATTGAATTTTACCAAGAATAAAACTTCTGTACTTTAAAGGAAACTATCTAAAAAATAAAAAGAAAAAAAAATATATATATAGTCCTGCTACATGCCAGGCATTTTGCTAACCACTAGGGCATCAATGAGGAGACAAATACTACTGTCGCCTGTCAATGCTCACACAAAACTAATAAGGTCTGTGTGTTACTAGGGTTAAGACAGGTTAACACTAGGTGGTAGTGTTCACAGATAGTAAACACATGCAGATAGTAGAAAATTGAGTTATAGAAAAACAATCTCCTCTCCACTAAAGAAGTCCACATCCTAATTCTCGGACTCTGTGAACAAGTAACTTTCCATGGTAAAGTGCAATTAAGGTGGTAGACAGAAGTAAGGTTGTTAATATACTGACCTCACTGTAGGGATTGAATTGTCTAGGAGGGCCCACATGTAATAAGAAGGATCTTTAAAAAGAGGACTTCATGCAGGCAGAAACGGAGGTGAGCATGATGTAATGTTTGAAGGACTTGACCTGATTTGATGGCTTTTAAGATGGTATAAAGATACCATTAGCCAAGGAAAGCAGCAACCACTATAAGCAGTGGAGGGCAAGGAAATGGATTCTCCTCTAGAGCCCTCAGAAGAAATGCAACCCTGTTGACGCCGTGACTTTGCTGGATGAGACCCATGCTAGAATTTTGACCTCTGGAACTATAAGACAATAAATATATATTGCTGTAAGCCAATATGTATGTAGTAATTTTCTATAGTAGCAGTAGAAAATGCCAGCTGCGTTGATGGGGCATACAGGGATGCATCTATTCAAGGCATAGCCCTGATGTGTGTGTGTGCGTGCATACGTGTTTGTGTGCATGTATGTGTGAGGGAAGGTATTGGACACGGAAAACTTTTCAGGTTAATTAGATTCTAACCTGGGTCGTGAAGCACACCTACTTGTTAGTCATTTGAAGAAGAGTAGAAAAGTGTTACAAATGCAAATAGAACTAAAGTCCTGGGCCTGAGCAACACTGTGCTTCTTATGAACTGTCTGTTAAGTTGCTCAGGAATGCAAATGATGAGAGATACAGCAGGAGATAGAATTAAGTCAGATGTAGAACAATTCACTGAGTCTAGATTTGATCCTATGTGCAATACTTAGTCAACAATGACTTTTAAATAGAAGAATGACATGATCTAATTTTAAGGATAAAATTTTTCTAGTTGCTACATAAAGTCTGGACTGGAGAGAGACAAGGTGGGAGCAGTATGGGCAGTTTGCTGGTGTTTGCCTCAATCCCTGGTAAATTCACACAAGTCTGGGGCGATGGCAATGGATACAGGTTGATGGGTCAAGAAATGTAGACTCAATAGAGGTTGGTTAAAGCAAATAGACAAACAACTGGATGTTGGCGGTTATGAAGGTGGGTGGGGAGAGGCAAGAAAAATCCTGTGTCTGGCTTAGAAAATCAGGTGAACAGGGAAGCTTTTATCTAGAACACAGCAATGTGAGCAGTGTGGGGAAGGGGAATTCACACTGAAAATTGATTGACTTCAAATGGTTCACGTTGTAGAACAGGAAGAACATCTTCGTGCACTAGAATGCCAGCAGCAAAATGATTTGCAGCCTTCCATGGTTCTGTAATTTCTTTTACAGCCGTGGATTCCCATGGGACACTTTGCTAGTGTCTGAATTCTAGAGGAACTAGTCAAGGGCAGAATAATTCCTGCACAACTCATAGGAGTGGCAGTATGCTCCTTTTAATGTTGAAATTGGCCTTAGGATTATCAATAAGCAGTTGATAACAAATTAGCAAACAAAATTTATCTATTAAAGTGTTTGAATTCAAAAGCATTTTTAAAAATAGTTGTGTATAGAAGCATTAGGTGAATTTCTGATCCTTTACCCATAAACATAAATGGGTAGCAAGGATTAAGACATGTGTAAGGAGAGAGTGAGTCAGTTCTTTTCCTAAAAAACAGTCAAAAAAAAAAAAAAAAAGATTCCTTTTTCTAAAAGGCAGTTGAATAAAATACACCCTTGCAATGACTTTGAATAGTCCAGGTTCTGGTACAGTCAATACGCATTTCCAAATTATTAGTGATTTGCAAATATTATTCACCTGTGGCTGGATTTATACGCTACAAAGCATTTATGCATGAATTTGTTTCAGAATACCAGCAGATCCTAGTGAGATGCAGGACTATTTACAACCCCTTACCTTTTCCTAGATGTGGGCTGCAGATATTTTGTTTCATTGTTGATAACATGTATTCATAAATATAAATGTGTGCAGAGAATTGAAAATTTGAAGTCTGTTTTATTATTCAAAATATATGCAATATGCCTCTAACCATCATCTCTGCTCAACATCACTCTTTTCACTCCTGTTTTCTTTTTTCTTGTCCTTATCATAAGCTTTCTTGTGTCTCTTTCCCACCTGATCTTGTCTATAGGGAGCTCAGAATTTTTTAACCTCTATGAATTCCAATCTTGCTCATTTTACTTTTTTCCACCTAAATTTGTATTCTGTTGTGATATTATTTATTTTTATCAAACTTTAGCTAGGAGAGTGGGAAGACTATACTTAGACTGAAATATAGTTTCTTTCACTTATCTGCCCTGCAACATTGGCAAGTTATATAATTTCTCTAAACCTCAATTTCTGCATTCATAAAGTGGGGGTAATATTTTCTGTCACATAAATTTATTTTACAGGTAGATAATATGTTCTTCCTTGTTTTATAAAAGATTTAAATTCCCCTCTACCCTTCCAATCTTAGTCCCTAAATTATTTTGCTTCTGGGGATATAGCTGAGTATGGAAATGTGCTCACTCTAGCAGATAATGTAAAGCAGCACTTTATAACTATAACCACTACACAAATACCTAACAAGACATCTAGGGAGAAGAGGAAACAGTTTCAGTTAATATCTTCCCAGTTTTATATAATTCCAGATACACCAGTACAAGAAGCTACTACTTCCAGGACAAAATCTTCTTTTCACTCTTCTTACTCTTTTAGAAGAAAAAGCAAAATATCAAACCTGAAATATTTTAAAGTAGTTGTTAACTAAAATAACTTTCACCTTCCCACGTAACCTTAAATGTGACCATGATTATCTCTGGGATGCAAACCTGATAGGATCTTTTCAAATCTGTAATGAAAATCACATTTGTCTTATCAAAGTTCATTAGCTTGCCTCCTGTTATGTGCTAAAGTTAAAAAAGGAAAAAAAGTGAAATATTACTTAAGCCTGTCCTCTGAGCTTTCTTTCCTATCCAGAAAATGAGAATCTTAGGTACCTGGTGAGTAACTTCCATCTAAAACTCCATCACTTTTCACAAAAAGTTTTACTATAAAGGATCAGTTAGTAAATGTGTTAGGATTTGATGGTGATATAATCTTCCTGGCGTATAGTCAGCTCTGCTGTTGTAGCATAAACGCAGCCATGGATTTAAGCAAAATAATGAGTGTGGCTTTCTTCCAATAGAAATTTATTTACAGGCCGGGTGTGGTGGCTCACGCCTAGTCCCAGCACTGTGGGAGGCCAAAGCGGGTGGATAGCCTGGAGCTGAGAGTTTTGAGACCAGCATGAGCCCGAGTGAGCCAGAGTGAGACCCTGTCTCTATGAAAAAAAAAGCTCATTGTGGTGGGTGCTTGTAATCCCAGCTACTTTGGAGGCAAAGGGCAAGAGAATCGCTAAAGGAAGAAAGAAAAAAGAAAATAAAAAACAAACAAACAAACTTCAAACTAAGATGAGTGAAAGCCAGCTGAAATTGAAAGAAAAAAAAAAAGAAAGAAAGAAAAAGAAATTTATTTACAAACCAGAGGACCTGATTTGGCCCATGTGCCATTGTTTGTTGACCCCTCTGGACTCCATGGGAGTCACTTTTATGCACTGATATATATTTTAACAAGTCAAGATTAAGGTGCAAAATAAGAACGTCCAGATCAAAATGAAACGCATTTAAGGAATATGGCCAGTGAGATGAGGGTAATTAGGAATGAGAGAAAACCCCAGAAATTCTGACTCCCATTGCAAAGTAGATATGTCCCTATGTTATACACAACACCGGGGTGACACTGGGCAGCTCTCAGATTATTAGTGAAGAACTATTTCTTTTCTCAATCTATCATGGACTGATAAATACAAAACCACGCATTTGGATGGCAATGGAAATTTGTTATAAAATTTCTAAATGTTTATTTTCTGCATTTATCTCAGTGTGAACTAGTAGTAAACAGATAGGGACCAGCGTGCTGGTTAGTGACTCCTAACAAGGCAGGTTCCTGCCTGGACAGGTTTCTGCCTTAAAGTCTTTATTGCATTTGCTCACAGGATTATCTGTAACAGTCCTCAGTAACAAATATGATTGCCTAATCCTTTACCCACAAATCTGTCTTTAAAAACTCTGTTTCCCTAGTTGTCAGGAAGGCAGATTTGAGAAATTTCTCCCATCTTCCCACTTAGCACTTTGCAGAAAAAGTCTTTCTTTGCTGTAACAAAAAAATGCACACACACATTATATACAGTTTTTTTTACTGTAGTATCTAAAGTCTTTCTGTCCGGGTCCAGTCGTACGGTTTTGGCAGTGCCCTCCTCTGCTTCCACACGGCATGACTTTCTGTACCCAACACACGTTCTGCTTTCCTACATTTTGTCTTTGCTCATATGATTTTCTACCACTGCATTGTGTCAGCAAATCCATTTTTAGTGTCCTTTGAAATTCCTCCATGAAGTATTATTCTTCTCCTTCGACTGAGATCTGGTCCTCCACTGAACATCTATAAAGCATTGCATACTTTGTCTCTGACTAGACTCGCTTTAAATACTATCAATATAATCTCTGCACTTGTCGTATCCTGATAGTGAGCTTTTAGAATGGGAGCTAAATCATATATATGTATGGAACAATAATGCTCAGAGTACCTGATACTGTATCATTTATAAAATAGAGGCTCCTTACAAATTAGTCCATAAATGAGTATGTTGAACCCACACTTGCAATACTCTTCCTTCTGGATCCCCTTTGAATACTTTTATGAATTCACTTTGCTATACTTTCGTCCTTTCTTTCTTCCTCTTAGTTCAAAGAGGCTTATCAGCAAGAGAGCTTGGGTACATAAAACCACAGGACACAGAAAAGTGCAGCATCAAAAGCAAACCAAACAGACACATAACTCACTTACAGAATTTGTAAAATGAAGCCTAGAGAATAAAAATCCAATTTATAGCTCATTTATGGTATTCTGAATGTCACTCTGAGACTCACATTTTATAGGCAAAAGGGAACTCACGATGGTTAGTATTTAGCTCAGCCACAACCCATGACAACTGTTGTTTCCACTGTGATCTGTAAGACTTCCCTTCAGGATAAAAACTTAATTGGATATACTAAAGGAAAGAGCTACCATTGGTGGGTAAAATTTTATAATCTCCATCAAAGTTACATATTTGCAGAATTATGAAGCCAAGCTGATATTTACTCGGCAAATGAATACAATTCTGAATGATAAAAACTGACAGAATTAAGCTCTGTTAGTAATGTGTGTGAGGAGAAAAGAGCAGGGAGATTCACTCAGGTATTTTATTACAGTTATTATATATGAAACAAATAATGACTGTTAAGGCTGTGCTGCATTTTATTGGTTTGCCACTATATTTAACACAGTTGTAAAAGAACAAAATTCTTGATGTATGGTTTAAACATATTTCATACATATAAAACTTCCTTTCAGGTAGGACTGCTGACTATAAAAGTAAGGCACTGAGAGTGTGTCTTGCCTTTCAAGGCCTGTGCCTTAACTCCCGGGGTTGGAAGGAAAAGAACTGAGGAAAGGTAGAGGTTCTCTGAAGCTTCTTCACTAGGCTTGCCTACAGCTTCCATGGAACCTTTACACTGTGGTTTCTGGAAGGAGCAGACATTCATTCTACCTTAGTCCACTTTTACCTCACCAGGGATAGATCCCACTGATGGTCAACAACTAATATGGCCTTTTATTTTTATTATTTTAACTAAATTTTTTTTTTAATGGGGCTATCTTAATGTAAAAAGCTAAGCGAAGAGTCTGGCTAACTAAGGGTGAGAGGCAGTGGAATGGCTATATTATCCATCAATTTGTTAGAGTAAGCCCCCATTGCTCATTCAAACACTAATTTAGGTTTTGCTGTAATGGTATTTTCTAGGTGTGATTAAGGTCCATACTCAGTTGGCTTTACATAAGGGAGACTATCCTAGGTATTGTGGGCAGGCCTCATTTAATCAGTTGAAAGTCTGTCAGAGCAGAAGAGGATTCTCTGAGCAAGAAGAAAGTCTACCTGTGAATAGCAGCTTCAGCCTGGGGCTGACCATTTCAGCCTGCCCTTCCTGCAGACCTGCTTTATAGATCTTGAACTTGCCTCACCAGCTGTTCCATAACCACAGAAGCCCAGTCCTTTCAATAAATATCTTCTACTGATCATGTTTCTCTGGTCAAATGCTGACTGAAATAGGCAGTGTTCCAGTGAAACAAAGGACCAGGCAAGACTGAGCCATAGTGAGTGGAGAAGAAAACTGACGGGCAGAGGAAACCAGTATTCCCAGAGAAATAACAATGAATAGTCACATAGCCGTGGAGAAAACAAGACAGTCACAACCTTAAATTCTCAGTTTCAGTCCCATTCCTACTTTGTCCCCACCAGATTGTGGATGTCTACTTGAATGATCTATTATATAAACATGAATGTTACCTTGTCCCCATCAAATTTTAGATATCTACTTGAATTATTTATTATATGAATGTGTTTGCTTAAACCAAACAGCCATAATATCAGCCAATTATCATGTGTCTAGTATATTCTAGAAGAGGAAAAAAAAAATGCTTGTTTGATATTTTAGTTTTTTCATTATTTCACTAAAGATTTATTAATTATCTAAAATTTATAAGATACACTATCATAGCTACACTGAAAACACCAAATGAACTGATATAGAGCCTGCTCTTGAGAAATTTATAGCCTGATAATAGAGATGTCTGTTCATAAATATTGCCAATTGACAACTAAAGGAGATGTCTGAAGAAGGTAAGAAGGTCCCCAGCTCGAAAATGGGTGTTTGGAGGTGTCTGAGACGATTACAGACGGTCCCTTGGAGAGAAGGCTATTTGGTTTCTCTATAAGCCTACTATTTGCAGACCTGGGACAAGGATCCAAAAGGTAGGCTCTGCATGTCTAAATTAAACTAACAATTATAAATAAACTATGTTGTGTTATCTTTCATATACACCACCACCACAACATGGAAAGTAGGAATTTACTTAAGAATGATTGACTCTTAGAGTATCCTGCTCCTTTTCTTCCTAACTCTGGTTCCAACCTGCAGAATGAGGGGCCTCAGACTCATGCATGTGGGCACCTGAACCTGCCCATCCAAGTTCCATCCATTTCTTCTTGCAAACAGCAGCCTCCTGGTCACTCCTTGAGCCCATGTTATAAAAATCTGCAATGAAGCCCACCCTGAGTTCAACAGACTCAGGACAGAGGACCTAAGGAGGTAGATTTAGGGCACTTTGAAGTAAGAATTAAGAGAATATTTTTTCTTCATCCAATTGACTCCTCCTCCACCTTATAAAGAAAGTGCCTAGAATGGGGCTTCCTACAGTTTAGGCAAAACTAAACTGTGTATAAGTAGCCCATGCCTATAATAATCCCAGCACTTTGGAAGGTTGAGGCAGAAGGATCACTTAAGGACAGGAGTTTGAGACTAGACTGGGCAATACAGTGAGACCCCATGTCTAAAGAAACAAAACCAAAAACAGTAGCATGGTCACATATGCTAGCTACTACTCAGGAAACTGAGGTGGTAGGTTTGCTTCAGTCTAGGAGTTAAAGTTGCACCTGATCCATAATCGCACAATTGTGCTACAGCATTTAAAAATTTTAATAAATAATCCTCTAACAATTATTAAGTACTTTATATATACATATATATTGGAAAAGAAAAAAATGTCAGGTTTATCTTGGTGACTATTTGTTCAGTTCTAAGGCACAGTTAAAAATGTACAGGGTCTTGGTTCTAGTTCCAAAATGATGACATAGATGCAAGTTGCCTATACTTCCCATGCCCACCACCAACACACACAAAAAATCAGAAACAAATATACATATACAGTGCTGAGATCATCACCAGAAATATCCAGACATCAAATATGAAGCAGATACAGTTCCTGGGGACACAGAGAAGCAAAAAAAACTCGAGGCAGATGGTAAAAGAATTAGATTTTTCCCATCTACAATGACCATCCCCTCCTGCCCAGCACAACACACATTGAAAAATGTCCCCAGTGCACAGGCACTGTTTCTATATAATAAAAAGTGAGATTAAACTGGACAACCAGCTTCTCCACATCTTGGGTTCCCCAGCAGGATTCCTATCCCCATTTTAATCTACAGTTACCACTGAAACTCTCTAAAAGGGAGAAATAAACCTGAGAACAAGCAGAGACAAAGGAAAGAGGTAGAGCTACCATCCCCAGCCCTGGAAACTCTGCTCTGTGACTCATTCAAAGGTGATGCCAAATCAGAGGCCTGTTCAGCAGCACAATATGTAGATTTGTCCCCTGGTCATGAGCCCATAGATAGTCCTCCCACACTGCTGGGACATTCACTTTGAGATCTCCCACATTTGGGAAGGACAGCACTCTTATTGTTTACTAGAACCAAGATAAAACTGGGGTTAAGGTGCTACTCAGAGCCAAAAAGGAGGCAGTGCCTGAAGGTAAAGAACTACTAAGCTTGCAGGCAAGATGGCTCACTAGGGATGCCTGGCATTTATCTTCCCAACAAGAAATAACCAGGACAATGAATAAACAGCTAAGATTTGACTGGAGTGTCAAACAGAGAGGGTTGGAGTGAGGTGGAGTGTACACACATCTGCTGTGATCAGAACTTCAGAAGGGTAGTTTCCTATCCCCCATTTGTATCAGATGTGGGTGGAGTAAGAGGTACTTACTTCTCTTTGTGAGGAAAACGTAAGCAGAAGATCTCGACCAGCCCTTATTGCCACTGCAAATCCCTAAATGCTTTACAGCAGAAGAATCCCACAGTTTCTCAGTTTGAAGAGCTGCATCATCCTGGATTGGAAGCATTAGGGGTGCACTTCTCTCACTTTTACTATCTCTATGAGCCAGACCCTGCAGCATAACAATATTTGGACACCAGAGCCACCTTTGGTATGCACCCTAATCTGGAGGATCAGCACTAAGGCTCCATCTTCATTCTACCAAGTCCACACTGGTGACCTAATACCAAAACTCCCACAGCATGGGGCCAGGGCTCAGGATTAGCTGTGACATTGTTCCTGTACAGCAGGGAATCCAACTCCCTCCCATCCTCACTTCTAGTAAAAAACAGCTAAATGCCTTCTCCCCAGCAGGAGGGAGCCTTAGACCTCCAAGCAGCCAACAAGCTCCCATGCTGGTGAAGTAACTCAAAGTCTTCACTCAGGGACTGAGTAGGAGTCTTGAGGTGCACCACTTCCTGAAGACCATTTCTTGACCTTCCTATTGCCCCTGTTCTTATAATCAGAGCCAGAAAAACAGCTCCATGAGATTCCTTTTGCAGAAATAGCCCCAGGCCACCTGAGTATATTTGTGCTCAGTTCTTCAGGCTGCCCCTGCTGGGCAATGTCCCAAGCTGCAGAAACATCCCTGTGACTACCCAACATTCTGTTGAGTTGAGAAAGCATTTTACTATGTCCCAAGCCTGAGAAACTACCCTGTGGACTAACCTCAGCAAGCAGGTCCCCAGGTGAACCAAGCACTCATGCAGCTTTTTCTAAGGTCCAACAAGTAGGCAAACTCTCAAGACAGATAAAATGCACACCTGCATACCAGTCCTAAGAAACAGCTCTGTTGGCTGCCAGTAGTGGGTGTTCCCCCAGGATGGCCAAGCAACCACATGTTCATGTTCTAATAGTGGTTCTCTACATGTGGGTCCCGACCCCTTTTTAACAATGAAAATTCATCCTGCATATCAGATATTTACATCATGATTCATAACAGTAGCAAAATTACAGTTATGAAGTAGCAACGAAAATAATTTTATGGTTGGGGGTCACCACAACATGAGGAACTGTATTAAAGGGTCACATCATTAGGAGGCATTAGGAAGGTTGAGAACCACTGTGAAGAAACTACATCATGGCCTCAACCCCAGTGAACCAGACTTCAAGTTGGCTGAACTATCCATGTAAATGCTTATATCCCCAACCTGAGAAACAGCCCAGTGATCTCACCCCAAGCAATGTCACACCATAGCCAAAACTTTTCTCATCCTAGGCAATTGGGAAACTTGAAAATTCCACTAGAGAAGATTACAACTGAAGAAACTACATGGAAACTACACTATTGTGATAACCCGGAGACAAAGCTAATGCACCTCACCAAACCAAGACCTCAAGATCCACTCATATGAAAGGCTTTCCCTTTCTACTATTGCAAGTAGAATCATGTAATATCTGTCCTTTAGTAACCAGATAATTTCACTTAGAACTATGTATTTCAGGTTCATCCATGTTGTAGCAAATGGTAGGATGTTCTTCTCTTAGTAGGCTGAGTAATATTTTAGGGTACATAAGTGTGTGCAAGTATACATACATGTGCATGACACATTTTCTTTATTCATTCACCTGTTAATGAATATTTGGGTTGTTTCCATTACTTAAATACTGTGAATAATATCACAATAAGCATGGGATCGCAGATATCTCTTTGAGATCCTGAATTGATTCTTTTGGTATATATATATATATATATATATATATACCTTTGAAATGAGATTCTGGATCATATGGTAGTTTTACTTTTAACTTGTTGAAGAACTTCTATATTGTTTTACATAATAGCTGCACCATTTTATATTCCAACAAATAACTTAGGAGGTTTTCAATATCTCCACATCTTTACTGACACTAACCTTTTTTATTTTTATTGTTAGCCATTCTGACAGGTAAAATGCATGTTAATTTATAAGGATGAATAAGATGAAGCTAACAATAATAGTAAAAATAAAGCTACACTTTGCTGAGCAGTTACTATATGTAAGAAATTGTGCTGATCACTTTATATGTCTTAAATTGAATTTTATGAATAATTCTATGAAGAAGATAATATTATGCTAATTTTCCAGGTGAAGGAACTGGGACTTATAAAGGAGTAATGATTTGCCTCCAGTCACATGGTAAGTAAATGGGGAAGCCAATATCAAAACAAGCAAAATATAACTATCTGGTTAATTTGTAGAGATCCAGCTCTTAAACACTTCTGTTTTATTCCATCATATGAATTCCCATGACTTTACGGCAAAGCTCCTGTGCTGAATAGAAAGGAGGCTAAGCTGGGAGGAAGAAAGCTTAAGTTCCAGTTTCAACCATTTTTTCAATTAAAAATTTGAGTCAGGCTCGGTGCCTGTAGCACAGTGGTTACGGTGCCAGCCACATACACTGAGGATGGCGGGTTCCCACCCAGCCCAGGAAAGCTAAACAACTGTAACAAAAAAATAGCTGGGCATTGTGGCAGGCACCTGTAGTCCCAGCTACTTTGGAGGCTGAGGCAAGAGAATTGCTTAAGCCCAAGAGTTTGAGGTTTCTGTGAGCTGTAATGCCAGGGTACTCTACCCAGGGCAACATAATGAGGCTCTGTCTCCAAAAAAAAAAAAAAAAATTTGAATCATATTTGACTTCCCTTCTCTCATCTGCAACAGATGATAAAGATAAGGAGAGGATGTGGGTAGTTTCTTTAATTTTCTTTGAGACAGATCAGCTTACTGTTCTCAGGGTGTCTCAATTTATTTTTAATCTGTGTTACTGTGACACCTCTAATATCTCTATTCAGAATCTGACATTCTCACCAGCTTTCATCTGCCCACTTTTAAAAAATCAACATTGAGGGTGGTGCCTGTGGCTCAGTGAGCGGGGCACCGGCCCCATATACCGAGGGTGGCGGATTTGAACCCAACCCTGGCCAAACTGCAACAACAACAACAACAAAAAAATAGCCGGGCATTGTGGCAGGCGCCTGTAGTCCCAGCTACTCAGGAGGCTGAGGCAGGAGAATCTCCTAAGCCCAGGAGTTGGAGGTTGCTGTGAGCTGTGTGACACCACAGCACTCTACCGAGGGCAATAAAGTGAAACTCTGTCTCTACTAAAATAAAAAAAAATCAACATTGATAATTATGAAAAATATTATTAATGAATGATTAGCTCTAGATATTTTATCTATCTACATTTACTTCAGATTCTATCTATATTTATTTCAGATATTTTTTCCTAGATCAAATCATGCTACTGCAGAGATTTAAATTTAAGCTCTTTTTTCAGTCCATAGAATTATGTCTTAGCTTTAATTTAGAAAGAGTAATACAGTTTTTTTAGGCATAAATTATATATGTTATAAGAGTTTTGTTGAAGATACCCACTTATAACTAAATTTCCATTTCTGCAGCCAATGTAGAAATTTGTCTTTGACTTTAACAAAAAGCTTTGCTATTGCTCAGCAACCAAGGCATATTGATTATATAAATGAGGACTCCACAAATGATAGCCATTGGGCCTAAATGGTAAACAGCCATGCCCATTTGTTTATTTGTTTTCTGTGGCTTTTTCACTTTACAACAGCAGGACTGTGTAGTTAAGTGATAGAGAATGGTCTACAAAGCTGAAAACATCTACTCTCTGACCTTTTGCAGAAAAAGTTTGCTAATTCTGCCTTGAGCATTCAGGAAGACTGTGCCCCCTGCAGTTAGGTGTAATCATGTTGCTAACTCTGGCTAACTAAGCATGAGCAGAAATTAAGGGTACAGGTATGAGCCAGTAAATGATTCTCTACTTTCTCTGTCTCCATGACCTATGGTATTCCAGATAGTGAGGACTCCATCATTCTAGTTCACTCAGGGTGGAACACCAGAAGCTACAGTCTTCTCCCATGGTCATGGAGACTGAGTATGAAATGGACCTTCAGCATTTAACCTACTGAGATGTGGGGACACCGTCAAGCCTGGACTACCTGATGCATCTTGTAAATTTTCCCAAATGATTTCTGCAATAGGTAGATTTTAAATAATGATACTAACAATCATAATAATATGAATAAACTTTTGGGGATCTTAAATTTTTGAAGTCCATATATCCCTTTGAAGATTTAATCAAAACTAAAAGTTATGTCCAAAGAGGAAATGATTAAATTATACACACACACATACAGTAATATATAGTAATATATATATGTATGTACACATATGGTTATTTATATATAATCAAAACTTCACAAGCAATTTCAGGAGGTTGTAGTCTCTTTGAATACCAATGCATAGGTTCTAACTTGCATAGTGGAAGGATCATTGCATTTGGAGGTAACATACACAACAATGGTTTCAAATCCTCTCTTTGCCACTAACAAATTAGATGTATTTGTTAAATGTATATGAACTCTGAGATTTCACTTTACCTAATCTGTAAAAGGCAGGATTAATACCTGCTTTGCTTCGAAATTGTAAGATACAAATGCAACGGTATGCAATTGTCTGTCACAGTGTTTAACACATTAGATGGTCAATAAATGTCTATTCCCTTCATCCTGTAATAACAGTGACAGTAATACAGTGAGACACTCTCAGGTCAAAACAAATCCAAGCTGGTGCAGAATAAGATGAGATAAGAATGTTCTCATTTGCAAAATAATGGATTAGATCTGATGATGGCTATTATTCTTCTCTGCTCTACAGTTCTGACTATCATTAGACAAAGGCCCCCTAAATGCAAATAGGTATTCTTGGGATAACTCAATAAAGCAGTTTTGCCTTACTGATTTTAGACTTGGAAGTTCAGCTGCTGCAGAAATGTACTTTCTACAATGTATGCACACATAGTCTTAGGTTTAAATTAGCAGGTTAAATTCAAAGTTCTTTTCTTTGGGAAATTTTCATATAGAAGCCATTATGGATAGTAAAGCTTTCACAGAAAAAATACATTGGAAAGGCACAGTGCATGAGTCTTTAGGTCCCTGATCATCTTACATACTAGAATATTTTCTTAATTGTGCATTTCTGAAACATATGTAGTCACTTTAGAAGTTATTATCATAGAGTTATACAATAACAGATGTTCTGAGATGGTCAGGACATGTTTATGTATCCTTAAAACATATTCCTTTACAGATGAGAAAAATTAAATCCAGTAATGTTAAATGCCTTGACCAGAGACAGTGGCCTATGTAGAAAAGTAGAAATGGAAATAGTACCTTGAAATCTGGGCATTCTGCTGCTCTTTTTTAATGCTCTCCTACATCATAATATACTAAATTATCAGACCAAGATAGTTCAGTATAATGCATATACCAGGAGACTGTTGGAAGCATCTGCTGTGAGCCCACTAGGTTCCATTAAAGGTGAATGGTAATGAAATTTCAGAGACACTGTAGACAACACAGAGCTCCCAGAAAAGCCTAGGAAGGACTAGGCTAAACACAGATCCTCTATGTCTTTTAATTTTTATAACAATGCTTGAAGTTTTTAGTTATATATTTATTTAATTACTGTGAATATTTGATTTTGTGAATATTGTTCACTTCACCAGATAACATGCTTCACGACATGAGAAATTTCTCTCTTTTTCTCTTATTTCCAGCATTGCACCCTTAACATATATCACAGGGAGGAGAGATCAATAATTATTGATGCTTAATAAATATTTGTGAAGTAAATGAAAAATAACTGTTCTATGTAGTGTTTACCATGGTTGCTTCTTTAGATGAAGAAATGAAACCCTAAGAAAAGTATCTTTGTAATAGCACGTCACTCCAAATTTCTCTCCAAATCATTCCCATTCTGAATGTCCACCTACTAGAAAAACTAAATACTCACAATTATTACTTATTGGAGACATTTTTGCTTTTTTTCTATGGGCCTGTACCTCGGAAAAGGCAACTTCCTAGACTCCTCAGTCAAACTTTCTCTTCTATCATCTAGTTCCTGAGGTATATACATACCTCAAAAATAAGAACAATAGCCATATATTGGAAAACTTTAATCTCAGGATTCATTGAACAGAAATTTGATTCCTGAGGGTAAAGTTAAAAGTAAAGAGATGATCAACTGGACCATCTTTCACACTGATCATTGTATCAGTTGGCTGTTTCTGTGTATACCATTGAGATATACAAAGAAAAATCACAATTAGATACAAGAATAAGCATTCATTTCTTTTCATATGTTTGTGTATCATCTTGAGTAGCTCTGCTTTTATGTAGAGATTTATCCAGGCTTGGTTTAAAGATAGAAATTTGCTCATTCTGATTTTGGTCATTCTTGTCTGAGACTCAAGAGGGAGTGATTTCCCATGATAGGGGAAATTTCTCCTTCTGGAAGATCACTGACATCCAAGATAGCAAACCCAACCACAAAGTTGTGGCACATCTGCTCACATCTGCTTGTTGGCCAATGTCATATGGCCAAGCTCAACATGAATAGATAATGGAACAGAGATGTGCACCCTTCTCCCAAGGATGGTGGAGAGTGAGAAAGATAGTGGAAGAAAGGGGAACATATTTGTTCTACCCTAAAAATTATGCTGAAAATTCAGTGTAAAGTGAATTTGAACCCTTATTTTACCTTCATTAAAACTATAGTTGTACCTCTCTAGAATTTAAGTATGCCTTTGCTCACGCTGAATTTTGTAAGTTTTTGAGGATATTTGATTCTATATCAATGAGTATTATTCAGGCTCACTTGATAAATACTTTTCCATATTTCCAGTGCTACTATTAGGACTATTTTGATAGCATAGTAAAGATGGTATCATCTTCTAGTGAAAGTATCTCAGAAAGAAAATCACCAGGCCAGAGAGAATGGCAAACACTGACATTGTGAAGGTATGTGGCATCATTACAACCTTAGCAAGTTACCAAGCCTGAGAGTCCTTCATGAAATGGGGCTAATAAAAGCATCTACGCCAGGGACACAGTTATCAGAGGGACTTTACCTAACAAATGCAATCAATGTAACCCAGTTCTTTATACCTGCATTGAATCCCCAACAACAACAACAACAAAAAAAAAAAAAAAAAAAACTCATCTATTTCATAGACTTGTGAGAAGTAAAGGAGGAAGTAACTTTGCAAGTATTTAATATGAGGTACTGAGGCGGTCAGGGCATTTGTAAATTCCAAATACTGTTGTTATTTTGTGATTATTCCTGTTTCTAAGCAAGTGTGAGTCTTAGTCTACATGCTCAGATGTACGAGATACACAAATTCCTTTTCTTTTCCTTTTTTTAACCTAAAACCATAATATAATAAAATTTATTTCCTAGACTTATCTGTAGAGGTGAGGATGAAATTTTATTCATGACCCTCTTCCAAAGTCATGCCAAGGCTCCAAACCTTAATTGCTAACAAGTGGTTGAAGTGGGTTGGGGAGATCTCTCTGGCTCCAAGTCATTGATCACTCATTTGTCCCCAAGATATACTCTATGCCATTTATTTGATTCTGTAGTCTCCTCTCCACAATGTCCATATTACTCTTGAGTGCATAGAATTCTTTTCAAAGCTGCTTATGTTCTTACTTCCTAAGTCTTCCAAGTGGCCATTTCTTGTCTAGGGTCTCACTGACACTGCACTGCTCCCTACATGCCATCTTGAAGCAGTGACTTTCTGCTCCCCTTTCCTCATTTCAAGAGGGCAATTTACTCCTTGCCAGTTCTGTTTGAGATATTCTCTATAAATTGTGAATCCTCTTCTCTCTTTGCCACTTGTCTTTTAAAACCAAATGCAAAGTTTTCTGCTTTCAGCACTGCAGCACCCTTGACAAAGGAAATCTACAGGGTGTACTTCTCTACTGGAATAGAGGCAAAGGAAAAAGAGAAATCCAGGAAAAGAAAAAGAAATAGGTATGAGTTATCATTTCAAAATACTAGCTACTGTCATTATTATTGTCATCACACCCATCTTTGTCCTCATCACAGTTCTTAAATTGATATGATCACAGGAGTCCTTGCTAACACATTTCTCAGAATCCTCGTCTCAGAGAAGGTACTTCAGAGAGGTCGTCGGTTTGATACAGCACAAAGTACCCAGCTTCAGAATTCAGATACAAGGTCAAGTTCCCACCCTACTACTCACTATCCTGAACATCTAAATTAAGCCTGAGTTTCCTCAACACAGTTTCCTCTGAAATGGGTATAAATATCATCAGCTCCCAGTTTTGTGATGGAGAATAAATCATTTATGTAAAGCACCTGACACAATTCTGACAATTATTTAATAAATGTTGGGATAGCTTTTGTTAAAGAGAGAAGGACAACTCTTCCTATTTTTTTTCTTTAGTCTTCTAATTTCTAAGAGCGCCCTCTGCTGTAAGGCTGTGGTTTGGGAATCTAGAATGCCTCCCTGATCTGGTTATCTGTTCGTGATCCCAAGCCTCTGCAGTCAATGCTTCATTGCCTTATTTAACATAATCTGCCTCTTGATGAAAACCTTGGATAGCAGATGCCAGAGGCTCCAGGGTCAGTAATTAATTATAAAAACAGCAAAATTGAGAAATCCCATTGACAGGAGGTGCCCCTGTATAATGGCAATATGTAGGTCACTGCTGGGGAAATGAAGACAGTGAGCCCAACAGCCACTTCCATCTCATTTGGCTTAGAGCACTTGGCATTCATTTATGAGGCCATTGGGTTCAATTAGATCTCTGCATAAGGAGCTGTCAGTCACCATCAAGGTACCTCCTGATACATGTCAGAGCAGCCTCCACTCTGTCACTTTAATCTCATTCTGGAAAGCTGTGAGCGGGATTTGAAGGAGTTGAATTGGTGCATGTTGCATAACACTCTGTTTTCCCATTTTTCTCCCCATCCCTGTTTCTCTGAGGCTTCTGCCATAGAAGGTCAGGCTTGCAGAGAGCCAAGGGGTGTTAGGCTAAGGAGTCCTCAAGGAGTGCCCATCTAGGAGAGCCTTGATGGGGCCATCATCTGGTGGGCTGCTGCAGCCTGGGCCATGGCTTTTCTAAGGGTTCACATTAACCCAGCAACAATCAAAAAATAAGGAGTCTCTAATCCTAAAGAGCAAAGATGAAGAGCGCTGCATAGTACTTCATGGGTAATAGCCTAGCTGCTAAGAGATTGGCTCTACTCACCCCACCTTTTAGAGTACCTGTTTTCTTCCCCCATCAGATGCATCTGACAGATGACATTTGCATGTGTGGCACTCGACTGCAATTTCCCGAATTATCTCAAACACCATCCTCTCTGCAACTACTTGAGAAACTGTACCCTAATGCAAATAAGAGAAAGAAAGGTTATTATGGGGATAACTTGGAATCTGCTTTCTTTAACACAATGTGAGATATTCTGTTAAATTATTATTTAGAGCTACCTCACAGTAGATCCAGGTGTACTTTGTGTCACAATGTTGTAACTGAAAACTTGGTTGAGTTTTTAATGTTTCAAGACAGGAAAACAGATTCTTCTTCCTCTCCAAGTCAGGAAAAACTACTTGTTCAGTGAGGAGCGTGCAGCAAGTGCCACGCTGGGATCTCCTGTGTCCCTTATCTTATCAGACTCTGCCAAGACTCTGTGATAGGCAGAGCTATTCTTCTATGAAAGGGACTAATACTCTGGACACCAAGGACCTGAATTTGTATCCCACTTCTTGAACTCCTTGAGCCTGGACAAGTTTCTGAACTTGAATCTATGGCCTTCGGTTTTCACATCTGGGATGGGTCTTAATAATTTCTATCTACATCCTGGACTGTATCTAATTAAGAGCTTTACGCTGTTTTCTGCTTTACGCTGTTTTCTGCTCTTGCTGTTTTCTGTATGTTCGTTCCCTTTATATAGATGAGGTAACAGAGGTTTAGAGACTTTGACAATGTTTCTGAGCCAGAATCCATTTCTCAGAATCTTCATCTCAGAGAAGGTACTTCAGAGACGTCAATATTTTGATACAGCACAAAGTACACAGCTTCAGAATTTGGATACAAGTTCAAGTTCCCACTCTATTACTTACAGTGATATGCCAACCTTACAGTGATATGCTGGATCACTTTACTATATTGTCTCCATTCATTTAAGTGACAAACTGTTGGCTATTCCTTGAAACTTAGCAGAAATTTGTATGTGTACTAATGGTAAGAAGATTTCATAAAATAACTGAGCAAAAAAAAATTAGAGGTATTTCCTATAACGTTGTATATAAATGCATATAAATGATTATTCTTATTTCATACAGTAATTAAGGAGTTGTAGAATTTTAGGATTGGAAAAAGTTTTGGAGACTTCATATTCCAGTAATTTATAATAAGCACATCAGGAAGGTCTTCCAGTTTTTAACTTTCAATGAATGCTACATTTTTAGAGTTTTGACTACCAAAATTAGATGTATCAAGTGAACTCCATATATCTAATTTTTTAAAAGTCTATATCTACATGCACTCATTTGTTAATTCACAATGTCCCAATTTTAATGAACAATATGGAAATATCTTCTAAGCTTATCAGTAGAAGATCAAGATTTTCTTTAATTGTTTTCTTTATTCAAGCCTCAACTTAAAATTGTTTCAAAAAGGCTTTGCCTGGCTTGTAGGCTTGGTTCAGTTCTCCTGTTATGCTACATTACGCTATACTTTCTTTCCCTGAATGTTCATCACTCATAACTGCTTTTTTCTTTCTTTTTTTTTTTTTTTTTTTTTTTGTGGTTTTTGGCCAGGGCTGGGTTTGAACCCACCACCTCTGGCATATGGGACCAGCGCCCCAGCCCTTTGAGCCACAGGCGCTGCCCATAACTACTTTTTTCTTATCTGCCTCTTTGCACACAGTGTTAGGGTACAAGTACTTTGTGAGTGAGGCTATGTAGGAATTGTTTCCTAATTTCCAGTGGTATTTGTATAATCTAACAGGACTTCCTTTCAGGGATAACTTTCCATGTCCTTTCTTCCTACTTTATTTAAAAATATCACAATAATAAGATCAAGATGGAATTAAGGAAAGTATTATGATATCCTCCATGACTATGTCATTGTCACTACTAAATTATTATATATCCACTCTTCTAAACTAGGATTTATCCAAGACTAGTTCAGACAACATCTCCTTTCTGATTTTCCCAGGAAGACTTAGCTGAAGTCTGGAATATGGTGCCAAAATTGAAACTAGTCCCAAGGGGTGCAGAAGTCATTATATTTTTTGAACTATGGCAAAGAGGAAGGGATAGATCACTTTTGTCTTGATACTTTTTTTTCAGTCTGCTTTTCCAGTCCATCAGCAAATAGCAACTCTTTTGAAGGCAAATGGATGTTTCCATGTAAAATTTACATCATAGCTTTCGGGAGAAGAGTGGGACTCTATGTATAGCTCTTCTTCCGCTTTCTTTTCAACTTAAAAGAGAGATATGTCTATTGGAACATATGGTCTAAGACCTAAGGAATTCTAAGGTGGCTCTGGATCACCGCTTTCACTTGACCTCATACTGAAAATCTTGTATGAAACAACTCTTTCAGAAAAGGTGAAAAGAACTAGAAAAACAATATAATTATACATTTCACTGTTGACTATAGAATGACTCATACTCTCTCCCAGAATTGACTTTCTTAAGTTAAGGCACAAAGTCAGGATAAAGGTACACATAGTGGGAAAGACTAGATGAACCCATTTGATGGTAGATACAGAATATGCTGTGAATTAAGACTTTATTCTACGCCAGACACATGGATCAACAATAATTCAGATATATCACAATTCAACAAAGTAGAAATTAGTGTTTCATTTCGACAGATGAGGAAGTGATAATAAGAATTACAAGGGTAACAACAATAATAACAGATATGTATTGAACACTTATTTTGAAATTCTTTTCTGATTGGATCATATGTGTTAATTTCCATATTTTAACTAATTTATTCCTAACAGTGATCAGGAGGTATGATTTTTGTTTATATTTTATAAATACAGAAGAAACTATAAGGTTGAACAATTTAACCAAGGTTACACAGTTAATAAGAGACAGACTAGAATTTGAATCCAATACTCCAGCTGTAGAATGCATGCTTGGGAGACTGAGACTTATAGAGTTTGTGTAATATGAAGACAATCACCCTTCTTGGTCTATATTTTTGAGTCTTGAATCTGGATATGTGTATAGTCATATATTTTGTTACTGATGTTATTTGTTTTGTTGTTCTGCTTATATTAGATACTACTACCCAAGGGTGGAAAAATGGGGTCAGAAAAAGAAATGAAATCTATCAGTTTCCATTTATATTGTTCAAGAGCAAAATTTGCTTGTATTTCCAGTATTACAGTCTTATATTCCCATTTCCCTTAGAACTCTCTATAACGTTAACAATGCATTTCCTCTGTCCTTGTGATCAAAGGCAATAGTCAGGAACAAGCTAAAAGATGGCTGCGTCATCCTTTCCAGAGTTCTGTCTCAGCAAATCCAAAGACTTCACTTATTCTGTGTTCAATGAAGCCAACATCAGCTAAAGTTTATTTTTCACGCTGCCCGTTCTGACTGCCTACTCTTCCCAGGTAAGTTCCTCATATTAGAAATAAATCAACTGGATTAGCAATAAAGCAGCTTCAGGGTTCTTGACATTTCAGCAAGGAACGACAGTTCTTTGGTTTTGCTTTTTACAGTTCTCTCTCCCAATGGATGAAAATAAACAGAGGAGAAAGAGGTGTTTTCCTGAAAGATGCTCGATTAGCACTTTCATTTAAAGCCTTTTGTTTAGACAGACAAATCCGATTTGGCTTATTCCCATTGAGTGACACTAAGCTGCCTTTCGAAAGCTTTTACAGTCTTAATTAATATCTGCCATCAAGTAATACCACCTTCTCATAAATCCTGGTTGGAGGACACACAGCCTTATAGTCAAAACTTAACATTGGGACCAATCAGATTCTTTTGTAGGAATTCCTTGACATTCTTCCATAAAAGAAAAATGTTTCAATACTTTCGATGTAAAAGATAGTTCAGAGTTTTCCACATTTTCATTTCCAACGAAGATTACGTACCACTTCTGTGTTGTGTTCACCCAAGGTTAAAAATGTGTCAAATTAATTAAAATCACCCGAGATATGTGCCATCCAAATTACCTGGAGTCCTACGAGTCAAATACAATATGATTAACCAGTTAAATATTAGTAAAGACTCTTTGGGATAGGTGGGTTTTTTTTTAGTTCTTTGTTGTTTTGTTTTGTGGTCTAGCTTGCAAGGACAGTAAGTAACTCACGTGAGGTTCTAATTGAAATGTTAGCCAGTTGATCATAAGGCAAAAAGGTTAATTATCAGGTGGTGGCTGAGTAATTACCTAGCAATCGCCATCTTCGATTACTGTCATAATTATTTTGGTCCTCTTCACCAAAACACAGATCATCCTTGATAATTACTTTTGGATCCACTGAGCATTATTGAGAGGGGGCCTCTCAAAGGCTAAAAAGAAGCAGTAATTACAGTATTAAAATCAAATACATATCTCCCCCAAATTGAGCACAGGCTCTGCTTGGACATACTGTATATTGTTTTATTTTACACCTCATATGGGAAACTATTGAAGGAAATAGGGCCTTAAGTTGGTTATTCAATTCTCAGTGGTCCCTATAGGAAAGAAGTAAGGAGGAGAGGAATAGATGAAAAGGAAGGAGGGAAGAAAAAAAGAGGGTAGTGAAGAAGAGAGATGGTTAAGTACTGATAGAGGGGAAGTCAGAAGATGTAGGGCTGGAAGGGTAAAAGGAAAGATTGATAAAAATTAGTTTTAAAAAATAGTTTGGTAGGCTGAATACACTTCTCCTCCAAGGGATTTTCACATTTTAATCCCTGGGATCGTGAATGTTATGGCTAAAAAAGACTTTGCTGAAATGCTAATGTTAAGGATCTTGAGATGGGGAGATTATCCTAGAGTAACTGTGTAGGCTCTGGAGGCAATCACATGTGTCTTTACGAGTGATAAATAGGCATATTTTTTACAGACAGAGAAGGCCCTGTGTGATCACGGAAGCAGTGATTGGAATGATATATTCAGAAGTCAAGGAAGGCCAGTACCTTTAGGCTCCAAGGATGCATGGCTCTACCTACACCTCAATTTTGGCTTAGTGATATTGATTTTGGCCTTCTCGGCTAATGAACTCTAAGAGAATACATTTGTGATGTTGTAAGCCACCAAATGTGTGATAATTTGTTACAATAATCATGAGAAACTAATAGAGTCATTTCACTGATCACAATTTTAATGTATTGCCTGTTAGAGTCAGGTGGTGCTCTGAACATGGTTGTGGGGAGGAAGAAAAAGAGAGAGAAAGCTAAGTGAAGAGAACGCAAGCTTAAACAAATGTGAATAAAATAATAATAAGATTCTTTCATACAGTCATAGGTTCTATGAAATACATAAGCAGAGAAATCAGAAAGAAGAAGGGGAAGAAGAGGCATGAGGTGGGTCATGGAAGGCTCCTGAGCAGAGGATATTTGAGGCAGTCTTGTGAAGACATGGTATTTTCTAACTTTTTGAAATCATCACCACTTGTCATTCGCAAAACAACCTATGAAAATAATGAGTTAACTATATTTTACAGACTGATAAAAGAAATTAAGGCTTAACGAACTAAAATATCTGATCCAAGGTAATAGTGTCATAAGTGGTAGCAAAAAAGGTCAAACACAGATTTGTGTATGCTAAATCTTTCCCTTTTTTTTTGCAGTTTTGGCCAGGGCCAGGCTTGAACCCGCCACCCTCAGTATATGGGGCTGGTGCCCTCCTCCTTGAGCCATAGATGCTGTCCTGTATGCTAAATCTTAAACTTTTTCCATGTGAAGTGCAGGTGAAAGGAGTAACTGCATAGCACAGATTAAGGCGCCACAAAACATTTTCCAAATCCCTGGTAAGGATGTCTGGATTTTCTGTCTAGACCTACCTTATTTGACACTTCATCTCACCAGGTCATAACGCATCAAGTTAGAGAGGGCATCAGCAATCACCTGTTTCGAAAGGCTACCCCAGGATTTTAAAAGCAAAGCTTTTCCTCACCCTGAGAAAATGAGAATCCACTTTGACTATCACCAGTCCAAAGATTCACATCCATCCTTTCTGTGTGGCTGGACTCAGCTTTCCCCTAAGAATCTTCCTGACTTTAAGTGAAAACACCATGTGCAGATGAATGTGACAGGTAGGTCATCACCCTAGAGTGAGCAGGGAAGGATGATTTCCACTGCCGAAGGCCTAAAGAATCTTAATTTGATATTTAGGGCCTTTGGCCTGATTAGGCTCTGGCAAGGAGAGGATTCTGTTCTGTTGTGTCAGTTTGCAGACTGCAGGGATTGACGGGCTGCCAGGCAAAGGCCTGACTGACTCGTAACCAGCGGGCAAGAGCCAAAACACAGAGCTCACCCCATGATTTTTAATGGTGGAGACCAGCTGGCTACAGGGACTCCCAGGGGAAGCCTACAAGCCTGTCAGTGCTTGTCAGTGTCACTGTGACAACTGAACACTCAGAAAGGAGCTGTGGAAAGAAGAGTAGCAGATAACAAGGCCACCTTGAGAAGTCCTAGGCTTTGAGCACCTGGGAATACTGTGAAGGGAATTTGGAGGATGTGGTTCCTACTCCTAGCACTTGCCCACAAGAACGTGACATGTTTCAATACCACAGATGAAACATATGCACCAAAAATGTCTTTGGAAGGATTGCAGAAAGGTTTCAGAAAAGAAGAGTTTATTATTTTTTTTTAATTTATTTTTTGTGTGTGTGTGTTTTTTTTTTTTTGGCCGGGGATAGGTTTGAACCCACCATCTCCGGCATATGGGACCGGCACCCTATTCCTTGAGCCACAGGTGCCACCCTGGAAAAGAAGACTTTTATCATAGCTTAAATTCCCTCATAGAGAAGTACAAACAACTACAACTGCAGCGAGAGGAATGGCAAAACAATAGCTAGCGTTCATTTTATAATCCCAAGCACCGGGCTCTGTTCTAAGTGCTTTAGGCACATGAACGCATTTAATTCTCACCACAACACCATACAGTGGGTATTATTCTTATACTATTCTATACTTCAGGAGAATAAGAATAAGGCACACAGCTAATACAAAAGTGTTACTAACTTGAATTTATCCAGAAATGAAGCCAAAGAGAATATGATTACCTACACTGGGATGCAGGGTAGTTTTGTTTTGTTTTAAGATCATAAGCATTGAGACGAGCTACCTGTTACAATCCCAGTCTACCATGTGCTAGTTGAATAACCTTGTACAAAATGTCAGATCTCTTTAAAACTCAGTTTCCTTATTTATAAAACAGAGATAATAATACCTTCTTTGCGTGGTTCTTGGGAAAGGCAACAGAATAAGGTAGGTAAAGTACTTAGGACAATTTCTGAAAAATAGCAGGTTCTTGCCAAATGCTCCTTTAAAGCATTTATTCAGGGATTCCTAGACACTGGGTCTTGCTATTCAAGGTCAAACTCCTCTCATCATCAGTTAGCTCATTTGTAACATGGTGACATTATGGTTTCTATTACAGACTATGTAAAGAAATCATAGTTGATCATTTGTTTTAAAGCAGTTCATAAAATATTGAGCCCTGGTGGAATGTTGTATAACCTTCATGACACTATTCCATTACCATTAAAATGGGAATAAAAAGTGTTTTGCTGTGAAGTTAGGGGCATGAAATTCAGATAAGTAGCACAGAATGTGTCAATCATAATGTCGGGCACTTAGTTTCTACTGTATTAATGTCGGTTCTCATTTTGAATTAATTGTGACTAATGAAGAATCAAAGCCTTGGATTCAACCTTAATCTCTATCAGATATTTCTTTTTTGATTGTTTGATTGTTATTTTTGTTTTGTTTTGTTGCTCAAAAAAGCTTATAAATGCACTAACCATCAGTGAAATTACTTCCTTGTTAAAGATCTTCTTGCAACTGAAATTCACTAAGACAATATTTGGCTAAGCTTTAACTATCTGGTCAATTTTCTCAGTGGAAAAAAAGCGGTCATGAATTGAGGACATTATTACACAAAATTGTTGAACCTTTTCCTTCTCTGACTTTTTCTAGGAAGAAGCATGACAAGTCACTGGTGAAGAAAAAGGTGAGTAGGGAGCATGTGATCTTTTTGTAAATAATTTATGGACCATCCCCCTGCACTGTAGCTAATTTGAGATGGTTGTGAAGAAATTGCTTTGGGTTGCTAAAAGATACAGAAACACCCTCTTTCAGCTGCCTGACTCTGGCACAAAGTAGGTCATCTTGATATTCAACTGAAGAAAGACATCTACCGTTTGTCAGCTTGCTACTTGCTGGGTTGATAATCCCCAGATGCAGCTTTTAGAAAAATCAGAGATCACACATAATAGTCTTTGGTATCCCAACCTGCTCTTCAAAACCAGCTAATGGGCTGAATGCCTGTGATGTGGATAAAGTTAGAAACAGCTCATTACTGGAAGAGACTGTGTTGAGAAGTCTTGGTTGCTGGCTTTTTATGACAGCAGCTTAGGGGAATCTCTTTCAAAGCTTGCTGAAATGCTACTTAATATATGATTTTATCAGTCCTGATCAAGACTAATTAAACTGAGGAAGAACAAAATACCTATGAAAGCAATGATGTCTTCTCATAAAAGCAAGATCTCAGTTCTTCTACATGAAGTCGTATCTCTCACTTTCAGAATGCCATATTGGAGTAGGGGATATGGGTCAGATACAGAACAAGAAATCTTAAGGAGGTATTCTCTGTTTACTGGATGGTTGAGATAGATTCTTAAGCTCTATAAAATTCTAATAGCATCCTTCTGTTCTATTTTCCCTATACACATATCCATTTTGAAGAAGAAGAAACTGAGACCAGATGTGTGAGTTACTGGTCCAGATTAATGCAGTTACTGACTAACAGAGCTAAAATATGGATGGATGGGACCCTCAGAATCAAAGCCCTATCATTCTTTCCCCTATATCAAGTTTGCTAAATTTTTCTGATCACTAACATAATATAGCTTATTTTATATGTGTTCAAACAGGCCCAAAGGTTTTAAACATTCACACATTATTAGAAAAGAGTTTCTGGTATGCTCAGGCTATTGCTTTTTTTTTTTTTTTTTTTAACAAGGCTTCATTCACTAGCCTCCTTTAGAGACAGTGTTCCCTGAACTATATTTACCAAACTATCTCCAACATGTAAAGATTCCTTCCAAGACTTTATGAGTCATGTCAGACTCAGGCATTTCACTATTCACGAAAACTCAGGCGACGAATTTTCAGCCAGTAAGAGTACAAGATAAATGTACAGTTCTAGCTAGTAGTCAAAAAAATAAGTTGGAGAGTGTGCAGAAGAGGACCAAGAATGGTAAGGGTGACTCAGAAGTTCACAATGTATGAGGACCAAGTTGAAAATGTTAGAAAAACCTCATTTCTGAGTAGGCTTCTCAGAAACTCTAAACAAAGTAAACAATAGAGATCTTCTCAAAGAAAGATTAATCTCATCTTTTATGTCTCTAATTTTCAAGGATCAATGGTGCAAGAATGTTTTAGAGAGATAAATTTGAGCTCATTATAAGGAAAAATGTTCTAATAATCAGGGTCATCCAGGGATGCTTCAAGTGAGACAGGCATGAAACCACTGGACCCAGAGAGAGGAATCAGCCACTAACAAATTCAAAGCCATGGACTGGTTGTTTATCCTCTCTTTGCTTTGGTTTTCTTTTTTTGCAAAAGCACAATATGAAAAACCTTTTTAGCATTTATGTCCGGATCTCAAATTTTAAATTAATTTATTTAAATTTCAGGATATTATAGGGACAAACATGTTTTGTCAATGTAATTTGCTTTTGTGCATTTTAAGTCAAAGTTATAAGTGTACGCTTCACGCAGATTGTGTGCAGAGTACCAATTAGGTGTGAATTTACCCAACTCCTCTTCTCTCCACCTGCCTACTTAATTTCCATTGAGTTTTATTTCTATGTGTGACACAGGGTTGTTGAACAAATGGTTCCAATTTAGTATTGAGTACATGTGGTGTTTGCTTTTCATTCTTGTGATACTTCACTTAGAAAAACGGTCTTCAGTTTCATCCAGGTTGTTACAGAAGATACTAGATCCTCATAATTTTTAATAGCTGATTAGTACTCCATTATACACATACCATATTTTATTAATTCACTCATGTATTAATGGGCACTTGGGCTGTTGCTATATCTTTACAATAGTGAATTGTGCTGAAACACTTGAGTGAAAGTGTGTTTATTATAAAATATTTTCTCTCCTCTTTGGATAAATACCCAGTAGTAGAACTTTTGGATCAAATGGTAGATCTTCTTTTAATTCTTTGAGGTATCTCCATACTAATAGTCTTGGGTACCCCAACCTGCTCTTCAAAACCAGCTAATAGGCTGAATGAATTCCATGCTAATTTCCATAACGGTTGGAAAAGTTTACAGTCCCACCAACATTGTAAAAGAGTTCCTTTCTCTCTGCATCTATACCAGCATCTGATGTTTTGGGACCTTTTGATAAGAGCAATTCTAATCAGAGTTAGATGTGGTTTTGATTTGCATTTTCTTGATAATTAGAGAAGTTGAGCATTTCTTTCTTTCTTTTTTTTACTATTAGATTATGTTCCCTTGAAGAGCTTTTGTTCCTGTCTTTTGCATACTTTTTAATAGTGCCAGAAGTCCTAGCCAGAGCAATCAGGCAAGAGAAATAAATTAAGAGTGTCCAAAAGGCTGAATACTATTCCATGGTATACATATACCATAGTGTATTAATCCACTCATGGTTTGATGGACTCTTAGGTTGTTTCCACCTCTTGGCAATTGTAAATTGAACTGCAATAAACAATCTAGTGACCAATGTAAGGGTATATCACACACATATGGACAAAACTACTATAGGGACTTTCACCTAACAAATATAAACATTGTAACCCAATTGTTTGTACCCTCATATTAATCTGGAATAAAAAATAAAAGAGTGTCCAAATGGAGAAAAAAGAGGTCAAACTATCACTCTTTGCTGATGATCTGATCTTATATCTAGAAAACCCAAATGATTTAATCAAAAAACTCCTGGAATTGATACAGAAATTCAGCAAAGTCTCAGGTTAAAAAATCAATATATACAAATCAGTAGCTTTAATATACACCAAAACAATCAAGCTGAGACTCAAATCAAAGATTTGATTTCACAGTAGCAACAAAGAAAATAAAATACCTAGGAATATATTTAACTAAGAAGGCCAAAGGCCTCTATTGGGAGAACTATGAAATACTGAGAAAAGAAATCACAGAGAATTTAAACAAATGGGAAAACTTACCATGCACATGGATCGGCAGAATCAACATTGTTAAAATGGCTATACCACCCAAAGTGATTTATAGATTCAATGTAATTCCCATTCAAATTCCAAAGTCACTTCTTTTTTTTTTTGAAACAGAGTCTCAAGCTGTCACCGTGGGTAGAATGTCATAGCGTTATAGCTCACAGCAACCTCCTATTTGGGCTCAAGAGATAGTCTTGCCCCAGTTTTTCTATTTTTAGTAGAGACAGGGTCTTGCTTTAGCTCAAGCTTGTCTGGAACTCCTAAGCTCAAGCAATCCACCTGCCTCGGCCTCCCATAGTGCTAGGATTACTGGCTTGAGCCACCACACTCTGGATGTAGACAAAATAGTTCTATGTTTTGTAGGGAATCAGAAAAGACCCCGAATAACCAATGCAACATTATGTGAAAAGAAAAAAGGAGAATACTTCACTTTACTAGTCTTCCAGCTATGCTATAAGGCTATAGTAACCAAAACAGTATGGTGCTGGCACAAAAACACAGATATAGACCTTTGGATGAGAGCAGAGAACTCAGAGCTGTAACCACGCTCATAGTCCCATCTGATCTTTGACACAGTAGACAAAAACATACACTGAGGAAAAGAATCCCTATTCAATAAAGGTACTGGGAAAACTAGATAACTACATGTAAAAAACCGAAACAGGATCTGCACCTCTGATCAAATAAAAAAGTTAACTCATGATAGATAATAGACTTAAACCTATGCCATGAAACTGTAAGAATTCTAGAAGAAAATTTTGGAAAAATTGTTATAGACATTGGTCTAGGAAAAGCATTTAAGAAAAAGACTCCCAAAGCAATCACAGCCATAATAAATATAAAAAAAGTGGGATTTGATTAAATTAAAACATTTCTACACAGCTAAGGACACAATCAGTAGAGTAAATAGACAACCTACAGAACGGTAGAAAATATTTGCATGCTGTCTATCCAATAAAGGGCTATTAGCCAGAATCTACAAAGAACTTAAGCAAATTATCAAGACAAAAAGTCAAATTTTAATTTTAATTATGATCATAATAATTAAGGTATTTGCACAAGGGGCAGATTACGACATGTCAGAGTATTTAACCATCACTTGTAAGTTGGAATTAAAGTTTGGTTTTACCCAAACCAGATCTTTATACCCTACTTTAAGGAGATATTAACTAAGGCCTAATAGACTATTTCACATATATCTAAGTCTTTACAAAAGTATAGTTACAATGAGAAAGAGAGAGAGAGAGAGAGAGAGAGAGAGAGAGAACCAGAAGAGGAAAGAGAGAAGGGGAAATTTTGTTCTCTTTGTATAAATTTTTAGATGCAATTTTTTAAATGTATTATAATACTCTGTCATTCTTGATCCAGAGTCAATTAAAATAATGTGTGACACACCACATGTGACTTGGTTAATACATACATAAGGAATAATTACAATTATACCAAACTGTTCTAGTGATGACATGATGAAAATTCTGCGGACATAGACACCACAGTTTGTATCAATAAAATCTCAGCATAGGGTGCTGGAGCCTATCACCAGAAATTCTGCAATTACTGCAGCTGGAACTTTTATACAGTGGCCAGAGCTGTTGTTCTTTTTCATTTTAACTGATTCTATTTCTTCACTGCCTCTTTGCATCACTGATCCTTATTCAAAGTCTAGGACAAATATTCCTGAGTGTGGGAATTAGACACACTCCTGTTTCTTTTTGCCAGGGTGGTTGATAAAATAAGTGTCTGACATTTTCAGTTTCCAAAATGAAGAGAAAAGATTTCTACTTCAAAAAAGTGAGCCTTTGCTAAAAAGCGAAAGGGGATTCAGATGTAAAGCAGCCAAAAGAGAAATTATGAATATGTATCATATCCATGGAAGCTAAAAGAAGTGAATGTTTTCAAAAAAGAAGAAAATGGTCATTGGTGTCAAACTCTGCAGAGAAACCAAATCAAGTGAGAACTTACCTGATGTTTTTGAACTGGGCAAATACAAAGTTATCAACACATTTTATGAGGGCTGTTTCCACAGTGTTGGGATCAGAGGCTGGCTGTTGTGGGTAAAAAGTGAATGCAAACAGAAATGTCATAAACAGTAAACACACATTCCTCCTGACTATTGATTAAATTCTAGAGCAGACAGATACAATATTTCATTTTCATCAACTCATGGGTAATTGGGCCTATTACCCAGAGGTGAATGCTATGCTCAGGATATTTTGTGGAGAGAATCACCGATAGGAATGGACCTCAAATACTTAAAATGTGAGTCATGCTTGCCACTTTCTTGTGCACTAATCATTTATACGTCATGGGTCTTATTTGATTCGTTATATTTTAAATCTTACAGCTTCAAACATTTTGGTAATGACTCATTCTCTCTGTAATAATACAAAATGAGGAAAGAGCATCCTCTGTCACATGAGGATACTAAAAAACTGCAATTTCCATGCTATCATCTGAACCCGATTTACCTATTTTAAAAAATATTTTATTTTTTAACTAACAAATAAAAATGACAGTTTTATGGGGGCATAAAATGATGTTTTAGTAAACGTTTACTTGGTGGAATAACTGAATCATGCTAAGTAGAATATGTATTCCTTCAGATACTTAGCATTTTTTGTGGGGAAAACATTTGAAAACTATTGTCTTAGCAATTCTCAAATATACAATGTATTGTTCTGAACTACAGTCACCATGATGTGCAATGGATGCCTTGAATTTTTCCTCCTGTCTAACTGAAATTTTATTTCCTTTGACCAATATCTCCTCAGTTCCCCCCCTCTCTTCTGGTAACCACCATTCTACTCCGTTTCTGTAAGTTTGACTTTTTTAGATTCCATATTTAGGTAAGATCTTTAATTAGTTGTATTTCTGTGCCTGTTTTATGTCACTTAACATAATGTCTTCCCAGATTCACCCATGTTGTCCCAAATGACAGGTACCCTTCTTCCACAGAAAGGTATGGAATAGATACGGCTCTGTCACTAACACCCTCGCTGCACATCTGAGCATCTTGACATGGTTTCAAACCATTCCCATGTTTTCTATTCTGTTTTGTTAATTTTTCAAGCAGATCTTTTCTTATTTTCTTTCCACTGCAGTTTTAGACATTGAAGTTCATCTCAGGAGGACTGTAAACACAATTCCTTTTGCTTCTTACTCTGGAACCAGAGATGAAACTTGCCCGTTCTCTTGCCAGTGCCAATAACCAACATATACTGAGCTGACAAAATTCTGGGTATCTTCCGTGATAAGAAAGGAAAGGTTAAGCAAACTATTGAAAAGATGCAATTATTCAATAACTATGTTGTTATTTTGTTCATTCACTTATTTATTTATTCATTAAACAGCTTTTCAGAGAAAATATAATTTTCAAGCACAGTTTTCTTTTCTTTTTTTTTTTTTTTTTTTTGTGGTTTTTGACCGGGGCTGGGCTTGAACCCGCCACCTGTGGCATATGGGACCGGCGCCCTACTCCTTGAGCCACAGGCACCACACAGTTTTTACTCCTGTGAATTTTTGTATTTTCCCAAGGTATTACACAAAACAGGTGTAATGTTTGCTAAATAAATAAAATAAATATAAATCCCGGGAACATATACAATGCAAATATTGCTTATAAACAACTTGGAAAAGTAATCTAGGACTGTAAATTTGGTAGCATAATTAATTAGATAAAATTAATTTTGTTCATCAAGCATTAACCAGAAATGTTATTTAACAGACAGATGAAGGCATTAATGGTACAGAGGCCTTCTTGCATGCTTCACATTGATGCTATCCGTGAAGATGAAATACAGTCTTGAGTCAGACACTGAAATTCTCACAAAATTATAGATGTCAGGAAGTGAAATGTCTGATGTTGAGCCAAAAAGAATGTGTGTGTTAGACCATTTTGATGAAGGCTAGGTATCTGCTACCAGCAATAATAATTATCTCAGCAAGGTCTCAAAGGTCAGATTTCCAGAAGGAGAAATGTCAGCTAGGAAGTAAAATGTATTTGAAGACAAAGAATTAATATTGGCAAGTTATCAGAATGTCAGGGATTTATTCTGTGAGGAAAAAGAGCCAAGGAAGTATAAAACAAAATAGAGAAACAGAAATAAAGAACAGTAGAGTCTAGTTGTACACATTAATTTTTTTTCAGCAGCCTGGGCATATAGCAAATTCTTTTTTTTTTTTTTTAAATCATAGCTGTGTACATTGATATGATCATGGGGCATCATACACTCGATTCATAGACCATTTGACACATTTTCATCACAATGGTTAACATAGCAAATTCTTAAGTAACTGCCACATTTGAATTTGCATCTCAAACCATGATAGAGAATTATGCAGCAAAGCAAGAAGAAATCAGAATTAGAATGTTTAAATAAATTTAATCCCCAAATAGCCATATTATGGTAATAACTTTCAGTGTTACAAACAACATATGAAAAGCTGATGTATGAGTAGAAATATTACAAATTTGGGGCTTTTAGATTGTTTTCAGATTATCTCTTTCCTGGTGGTTAGAAGATTTAAAGCAGAGACTATCTAAGTTGAAACATCCAAAGGAAAAGCTGTGGCTGTATTGTAACTTAAAAGTAAAAATAAAAAGGTTAAATCTTTGATCGTCTTTAGCATATTTTTAAAGCAATAGAGATTAATAACTTAGAGTCTGAGTCTTGGAGGCTAACAGATCTATCTTGACCCCTGGCTCCATCTCTTACCAGTAATTTACTCTCATCTCTTTAAGATTTACCTTCCTTTTAGGTAAATAGATATAATTGTAGGAACTACTTCCCAGGATTGTTGAATGGTTTAATTCAACTGCATTTAAGGCCCTTACCTCATGCCCTGACACTTTGTTCCTGGCTATCCTAACCAATGATGGTCATGTTGTATAGTAACAATATTTAAGTTGACCATCATCACTTTAGCTAGAATTGAAAGTAAAAGATTGGCTATCATGTTGCCCTGCGCCCCCCCCCTTTTTTTGAAAGTCATGTAACCATTTTGTGCCTCGGTTTCTTTACCTGTAAAATGAAGACAGTAATAGTGTTGATGTAAAGTTAAGCACATTTTAATAAAAGATGGCTATGATAATTTGGTGTTCACATGGAATGCAGTGATACTTGACCAATATATCAAACCATGTGAAACCATATACATATAGTAAGCACTCTCTAAATGTTTACTGTTTACCCTGTGAAACGCGGCAATGTCATTTACTCCTGCTCACCAACCCTTACTTACTGCCTCTAAATGGTACAGTACTTCTCTTTTCTCCTCAGTATTTAATGTAAATTTTTTTCCTCTGGCTTTTTTCTTTCAAGATTGTTTACTTATCTTTGTTTTTCACTATTTTAACTGTAACGTGCTTAGGTGTTTTTATTATTTCTTGAGAGGGAGTCTTACTCTGTTACCCTGGGTAGAGTCCTCTGACATCATAGCTCATCATTAGCAAAAAGTGAGTTTTGACTTACTCTGCTGCATCTCATTTGGATGTCCTTTATTTCTTTCTCTTGCCTAATTGCATTAGCTAGAACTTCCAGCACAATGTTGAATAATAGTGGTGATAGTGGATTTCCTTGTCTGATTCCAGGTCTAAGTGGAAACACTTTCAGTTTTACTCCATTCAGTGTTAGCTGTGGGTTTGTCATAGATGGCTTCAATCAGCTTAAGAAATGTGCCACCTGTGCCTACTTTCTTAACTATTCTTGTTAGAAAAGGATGCTGAATTTTGTCAAATGCTTTTTCTGTATCTTGAGAGGATCATATGGTCTTTGTTTTTGCTTCCATTGATATGGTGAATTACATTGATGGATCTGAGTATGTTAAACCACCCTTGTGTCCCTTGGATGAAGCATACTTGATCGTGATGTATAATGTTTTTAAGGTGTAGATGCAATCTATTAGCTAATTATAGCTAATGTTTTTAAGGTGTAGATGCAATCTATTAGCTAAAATACTCAATTATATTGAGTATTTTTACATCATTATGCATTAGTGAAATTGGTCTGTAGTTTTCCTTTTTAGTTGAGTCCTTTCCTGGTTTTGGTATCACAGTGATGTTTGCTTCATAGAAGGTGTTGGGGAAGGTTCCTTCCTTGTCAATGTTTTAGAATAGGTTCTGCAACATAGGTACAAGCTTTGAAGCTTGTGATAGCATTCTAGTATGAAGACATCTGGTCCCAGACTTTTTTTGTTGGAAACTTTGTTATTGTTTCTACAATCTCAGTGCTTGATGATTAAGTCTAGGGAGAGGGTGTGATTCCAGGTGTTGGCCCATTTCCTTTATATTGTCAAATTTCTGGGCATTGAGTTTTCGGTAGTAGTCAGACACAATCTATTCTATATCTGTGGTATCAGTTGTTGGTAACTCATTTCTGATTGAGGTTATTCATTTTTCTATTTCTGGTTAATCTGGCCAATGATTTACGGATTTTATATATCCTTTCAAAGAATCAACTTTTTGTTTCATTAATTTTCTGAATGATTCTTTTATTTTCAATTTCATTTATGTCTGATTTAATTTTTGTTATTTCTTTTCTTCTGCAAGGTTTGGGATTGGATTGCTTTTCCTTTTCCTTAATATGATTCCTTAGATTGTTGATGTACTCTCTTTTTGTTTTTTGAAAGTAGATATCTAATGCGTAAATTTCCCTATTAGGACTGCTTTTGCAGTTTCCCACAGGTTTTGGTAGCTTGTGTCTTCATTGTTGTTATTCTCAATGAAGTTCACAATTTCCTTTTTTATCTCTTCATTGACTCAAAAGTCATTCAGCATAAGGTTATTTAGTTTCCATGAATTTTTGTGGGGGCAAAAATTTTTGTAGGAGTTGAGTTCCACCTTTATTGCCTTATGGTCTGAAAAGATGCAAGGTATAATTTTAATTCTTTTGATTTTGTTGAAGTTTGATTTGTGTCCCAGGATATGATTTATTTTGGAGAATGTTCCATGGACCCACAAGAAGAATGTATATTCTTTCACATTGGGATGGAGTGTTCTGTTTATGTCTATTATGCACAGTTGTTTAAGGGTCATGTTTAAGTCCCTTGTATTTTTGTTTTGTTTCTGTTTAGAGGATCTGTCCAGTTTTGTAAGAGAAGTGTTAAAGTCCCCTGTTTTTATGGTGTTATAGGATATCGTATTACTCAGACAAATTAAGGTTTGTTTCATAAATCTGTGAGCATTTCAATTGGTTGTATAAATATTTAGAATTGAAATGACTTCTTATTGTATTGTTTCCTTGACCAGCATGAAGTGTCAATCCTTGTCTTTTTGACTTTAGTTGCTTTAAATCCATTTGTATCTGAAAATAAGATTGCAACCATTCTTTTCTTCTGATTTCTGTTTGCCTAAGAAAAATGTTTCCTGTCTCTTAACCTTGCATTTTACTTTGTCCTTCAATGGTAGATGTGTTTCCTGGAGACACATATGGATGGCCTGTGCTTTTTTATCCAATCAGCCAGCCTATATCTTTTCAGTGGGGAATTCAAACCATTAAAATTTGCTGAGATAATTGGTAAGTGTGGTAGAGTTCTATTCATCTTATTTAGTGAAATTCTATTGCTTGGTTTTTCTATTGCATCATTGTGGAAGCTACATTTTGTACTTTAGTTTCTGGGTGTTTACTTTGCTGGTGGTCCATTGTGATGGTCAGTGTGTAGAATAAGTTTAAGTATTTCCTGTAGAGCTGGTCTTGTGGCAAAATTCCTCAATGTTTGTCTATCAGTAAAAGATTTGAATTCTCTATTATTTTTAAAGCTTAGATTAGCAAGATATAGAATTTTGGGCTGAAAATTGTTTTATTTAAGTAGGTTAAAAGTAGATGACCATTCTCTTAAGGTTTAAAAAAGTTTCATTTGAGAAGTCCACAATCACCCTGATAGATTTGCTGCTTTCTCCTGGCTGCTTACAGAATCTTCTCTTTCATCTTGACTTTGGATGGGTTTATGACAATGTGTATTGGAAAAGCTCTGTTTGGATTGAGATGAGTTGGGTTTTGATATCCCTCTGAAAGGCATGAGTCAGAATCTTTGTTGATACTTGGGAAATGTTCATTTATGATATCCTCTAGTAGGGCTTCCATTCCTCGCAGGGGTCCTCAAACTTTTTAAATAGGGAGCCAGTTCACTGTCCCTCAGACCGTTGGAGGGCTGGACTATATTTAAAAAAAAAAAAAAAAAACTGTGAACAAATTCCTATGCACACTGCACATATCTTATTTTGAAGTAAAAAAACAAAACGGGAACAAATACAATGACACTGCCTCATGTGGCCCGTGGGCCGTAGCTTGAGGACCCCTGTGTCTAGGGCATTCTTCTTCCCTTTCTGGGATACCTATAACCAAACAAACTAATGTTTGAACACTCCATGAAGTCTCATAATTATCTCAGTGACCATTCTTCTTTCTCTCCCTTTGTTTCTGTCTCTTTAACTGCCTATGTTACCTCAAGAGCTTTATTCTCTACCTTTGAGATTCTTTCTTCTGCATGGTCTCATTTGTTATTGATATTTTCTGATGCATCTTTAAGTTTCCCAACAGCTTCAAATCCTAAGCTCCACTGTATCCTTTCTGTATTCTTCCCATCATTTGTCTCTTATTTGATTTTGTTTTTGGATTTCCTTTTGTTATTTTCTACTTTCTCAGCAATTTCCTTCATTGTTTTTACCATCCATCTTTTAAATTCCCTTTCTGTCATTTCTAACCTTTCTTTACAGGTGGAATCCTCTGGAGTAGCTACCTCATGATTCCTGTGGGTGATTCTCTGTTCTGGTTTTTCATGTTGCCAGGATTTTTCTGATGTTTCTTCCTCATAAGTATTTTATTTTTGTCTGTTTCCTTGCCCTACTTTTACTTTCACTTTCTCATGCTCTTTAAGTTACTATGGCTATATGTTGAAGTGTCCTTTTAGTATAGGACTAAAAGGAAGAGAAGAGTGAAGACCAAGAAGGGATAAAAGATAAGAAAAGATAAAGGAAAGAGGGAGAGTAAAAGGGAAGATCAACAAAAAGAAGACAGGAACAGAAAGAGAGTGATAAGAGTAATAGTGGCATACAGTAGGGAACTTTGACCACAACCACAAATCCTCCATCTTTGGGGGTCTGGTTTGTGTAGCTCTCTTGAGGTCAGAGCTCTTTGCAGCCTGAGCAGACACAAGAACCCACCTCCACCAAATAGAGAAGAAAAACAAAAATAGTATAAATGAAAACAAATGAACAAAAAAACAAACAAACCAAAAAATCCCCAAAACATGAAGGGATAAAATTGGGAGGGGGGGGAGGTGGGAGAATAACAGGAATGGAAAAACTAGCAGAAATGAAGCCCTTATTATTAAAGAAGGGAACAATCTAAATATATAATTACAAGAGAAAAAAGAAGAAAAAAAGGAAAAAAAATCTAGGGGGAAAAAGTAGAAAAAAAATTAAAGAAAAAAATATATCTTGCTGTATATTGCCAGGGCAACTAGTGATCTTCAATAAGAGATGCTAGTTTCAGTGCTGATAAAGCTGTATAAAATGGAGGCTGAAAGCCTCTCTCTTGCCTAGGAGACCTGGTCCAGTCTTCCTGACTCTTTGCTCTCAATCCTCATAGGATTGGGAGCCTGAAGCTCTCCTCAGCCCACTTAATAGACACAGCTTGACCTTTCCAACCTGTGTCCTTTGGCCACACAGTGACTTTCCCAGGAAAGTGTGTGTCACTCAAATCTCCCCAGGAGTGGCTGTGCCACTTATCAGGCAAACCAGAACTGGCCTCACAGCAGGAGTCTGAGGGCCAAGGCTACAAAGCAGCTTTGCCACAATGGAAGCACCTGACTTGCAGCTGAACAATGAAAGCTGCACTCTGCTTGGTGACTCAGTCCCACCCCTGGGCACTGTTAAAAATCACTTGTTTGCTTCCACAAGCTATTCCAAAGTAACTCAACCAAGTACTGAGGTCCAAAAAAATGTTGCAGGGCAGGCCTTCTCTGTCTGTAAACTGTCCCCACTGCTGCTGCTGCTGCTGCCACACCAGTGAGCTTCTGCCCAAATGCAAGAACTTGCCTTTGAGAAGCATGTCTACTGCTTCTGTCCTTGTCTCTGTGCCCACAAAAAGATCTCAAGCCAGAGGTGCCAGGAATCAATTCTCCCCTGTATCACCACCTGTGTCTGCAAAGAAGCTGTCTGTAGTCTGTCATCTTGCTGCACCCCTTAGAATCTTCTTTAAAAGCTACAGTTAAAATCATATGTATTAGTAAAAAGTTAATATTTTCCTCTTAATAAATGTATTGGGAATAAAGCCAGAAGTTTGTTCTCATTGCTTCTATCCACTGTTATGCTAGAGGTCCCAGATAGTATAGAAAAGCAGAGAAAACAAATCAAAAGCTCATATGTTTAAAGGAGGAAGTAAAATAGCTTGCATTTGATAATGACAAAATTATCTACATAGAAGATCTCAAGGAATGTACAAAAAAGATACCTGTCTAACAAACCTGCTCAGTTCAAGGCTAATACGCCAAAAACCAAATAAACAACAAAAAAGTAAATTGAAAGAAAAAAATGCCAAATATAGTAACAGTTGAAAGCAGAAAGAAAAATTGGTAAAATTGCAATAAAACATGTACAAGACTACAAACAATAATAAGACAAATCAAAGAAGACCTAACTGCAAAATTATACTGATTTGGGAGATTTAATCTCATTTAATATTATATTTTTCCAAACAGATCTAGATATTAATTGTATCTCAATAAAATATCATAGCAGACTTTTTTGTAGAAATTAACAATGTGATTCTAAATTTTATAGAAGAAAATGACAGTATAAGAGTTGCCTAAGTGATCAATAAAAGGACAAATAACCCAGAAATATATATGTACATGCATGTCCATATATATTAGCAGATAGATAGCTATTCATTTGATTTTGGTAAAGGTGCAGAGGCCATTGAATGAAAGAAGGGTAATTTTTTCCAACTAGTGGTGTTGGGACAATAAGCTTTCAATATGCATACCCTGATTCACACTATATAACAAAAGAAATAAATATGAGTCATAGACCTAAATACAAAAATTAAAACTGGACTAATCCATAACAATGTTTGCACACTTGAGTAATAAAAATATTTGTTACTCTAAGATAGACTCTCATTGGATTAAAGATTTAAACTTCAGACATGAAACTATAAAAATACTAAAAGAAAGTAAAGGGAAAACTCTTGAAGAAATTGGCCTGGGCGAATATTTTATGAGGAGCCCCCCCCACCCCACCCAGGCAATTGAAGCAGCATCAAAAATACACTAATGGGACCTGATCAAACTAAAAAGCTTCTACACAGCCTAGAACACAGTAAGTAAAGCAAGAAGATAGCCCTCAGAATGGGAAAAAATACTTGCAGGTTATAGTCTCTGACAAAGGTTTAATAACCAGAATTCACAGAGAACTCAAACATATTAGCAAGAAAAGAACAAGTGATCCCATCTCAGGCTGGGCAAGGGACTTGAAGAGAAACTTCTCTGAAGAAGACAGGTGTATGGCCTAAAGACATATGAAAAAATGCTCATCACCCTCAATCATCAGAGAAATGCAAATCAAAACTACTTTGAAATATCATCTAACTCCAGTAAGATTAGCCCATATCACAAAATCCCGAAACCAGAGATGTTGGCATGGATGTGGAAAAAAGGGAACACTCCTGCACTGCTGGTAGGAATGCAAACTAATACGTTCCTTTGGGAAAGATGTTCGGAGAACATTTAGAGGTCTAAAAATAGACCTGCCATTTGATCCTGCAATTCCTCTACTAGGTATATACCCAGGAGACCAAAAATCACATTATAACAAAGACATCTGTACCAGAATGTTTATTGTAGCCCAATTCATAATTACTAAATCATGGAAGAAGCCCAAGTGCCCATTGATCCACGAATGGATTAATAAACTGTGGTATACATACACCAGGGAATATTATGCAGCCTTAAAGAAAGATAGAGACTTTACCTCTTTCATGTTTACATGGATAGAGCTGGAACATATTCTTCTTAGCAAAGTATCTCAAGAATGAAAGAAAAGGTATCCAATGTACTCAGCCCTACTATGAAACTAATTTATGGCTTTCACATGAAAGCTATAACCCATTTATAACCTAAGAATATGGGGAAGGGGGAGAGGGAGGGGAGGGAGGGGGAGGATGGGTAGAGGGAGTGTGATTGGTGGGATTACCCCTGCGGTGCATCTTACAAGAATACATACATGTGAAATACATGTGAAACTTAGTAAATGTAGAATATAAATGTCTTAACACAATAACTAAGAAAATGCCAGGAAGGCTATGTTAACCAGTGTGATGAAAATATGTCAAATGGTCTATAAAACCAGTGTATGGTGCCCCATGATTGCATTAATACACACAGCTATGATTTAATTTAAAAAAATATATATTTGTTACATGTGCCATCAAAAGCATTAAAAGTACTCAAGAGAACTTGAATATATGAAGAATACTTTATGTAAACTCAAATTTAAACTCAAAACTAAATAATAAGAAAAAAATCTAATAAAGCTGAGGAAATTTGAATAGATAGATACTTTATCAAAAAAGTTGTTTAGAAGGCAAATGTGAACATGTAAATATGCTTTACATCACTAGTCATTAAGGAAATAAAAATTTTAAATCACACTTAGATACAACCACACACATACTTTAATGGTAAATACTTCTAAAATCACTTGCTAGAAGGAACCACTGTAACTCTTGCACATTGCTAAAGGAAATGCAAAGAGTATAATTGCTATAAAAAATAATTTGGGAATTTTTTATATGTTATATTTACTGGTACCAAACAATTCAGAACTCAAAATCCTCAAAATTTACCATAAAATAAATGAAAATGTACATTCACATGAACACTGTATGTGAATGGTATAATGGTTTTATGTATGATTTAAAAATTGGAAACTATCTAAAATATTCTTCAATTGGTAAAGAAACAAACATATTGTGGTGTATTCATAGGAACAACGTTTTGAAGGTTGCTGCCTTGGCATTAGAAGAACACCACACCCAAATGTTCTAAGCCAGTGACCAGATTTTTTCACCTAGCAGACAAAGGTCCCTGCTTCCCTACGACTTCCTTTAAATGAGCTTTTCACCTATTTGCCCATGAACTAAAAGTTCCTATTTCCTTATTAACATACACATATACTTCTACTTGCTACTCTCTATCTCTTTCCCTCCCTCCTTACTCCCTCTCACTGCCTCTTCCTCTCTCTCTGCCTGACTCTTCATCCCTGCTTCTCATGATCTGGGGGGTTTATGTCTGCCTTCCCAATTCCCTGGGGCCCTCCCTGCTTAGCATCTGTAGGTAACAAATCTTTAAATTTATTTTCTATTGTGACACCGTCCTAAATTTTTGCTTTCAGTCTGAAGAACCAGGGGCTATCTGAGGCTGTGTTTTCTCTGGAATTCCAGAGAGAACACAAGACCAGGAGGCTCCCAGGGCCAGGGTGAAGGTCGGGCAGACATAAACTGGACATGAGTCAAACAAGAGCCACAAAGGTGTTGCCAGTATAAACAAGTCTCTGAGGGACTTCTGGAAATGGGCTGGACAACAGGAACTAGGTTATCAACCAGGTAAGAGATGTATCCCATGAAAGGTACTCCAGGTATTTTTTCTTACTCCAAAATAACTACTTGATAAAGATGCATTGTAAATGCAGTTACCCTTCATTTTCTCTTAGGATAGAGTTGTTAGCCACTCTGGTACTGGAATCCTAATTTAGCTGGCATCTCTTGAGACATATATACCAACAACAAAATATTATGCAGCAATAAAAATAAATAAACTGCTGATGCATCCTGCAACATAGATGAATCTCAAATGAAGGAATCCAGAATCAAAAAGGCTACACACATTATCATACCATTCTAGTCACATGATAGTCTAGAAAAAACAAATTATAGGTACAGAAAACAGATCACTTTTCAGGTTTTATAGGTGATACAAAAGGTATAAGGTAAATATTTGGGGTTTAAAAGAAATTATTGCAAGTTTTGCTAGTGATGATTATTCAGTGAATGTATGGTTTTATAAAAACTTATATAATTGGGCCAGGTGTGGTGGCTCATGCCTGTAATCCTAGCACTCTGGGAGGCCAAGACAGATGGATCACCTCAGTTCACAGGTTCAAGACTACCCTGAGCCAGAGCGAGACCTCGCCTCTAAAAAATAGCAAGGTGTTGTGGAGGGTGCCTGTAGTCCCAGCTACATGGGAGGCTGAGGTGAAAGAATCGCTTGAGCCCAAGGCTCTGATATTTCTGTGAGCTGTGACACTATGGCACTCTATGAACCCTATACACCGAGGGTGGTGGGTTTGAACCTGGCCTGGGCCAGCTAAACAACTGCAACAAAAAAATAGCTGGGCGTCATGGCGGGTGCCTGTAGTCCTAGCTACTTGGGAGGCTGAGGTGGGAGAATTGCTTAAGCCCAGGAGTTTGAGGTTGCTGTGAACTATGATGCCATGGCACTCTACCAAGGGTGATAAAGTGAGAATCTGTCTCTAAAAAAACAAACAAAAAGGTATATCATATTGAAATAATATCCAAATACATGAAATACTGATAAATTTAAGAAAACATGTGCAAAGCAAGTTCACTGAAAGTTAAATGGCATTTTGAGAGTTAAGATGAACAGTAAAGAGAGATGTACATACACAGAGCTCATGGATTTTAAGACTCAATATTATTAAGATATCAATTCTCCAGAAATTGGTCTGTTGATTTAATTCAATCACAATCAACATTATTGCAAGTTTTTTCAAAAGAAACAAAAATAGGCAAGTTTATTCTAAAGTTTGTATCAAAAAATGCAAAAGAACCTGGAATATATGAACATTTTAGAAAAATAAAAATTATTTAGGAAGTTTATAGTATTTGAAGTTATAGCAATTAAGACAGTATGACCTTGGCAGAGGATAGTTATATAGTTACATGATATGAAATAGACTTAAGAAATAGATCCACATTCATTTAGTCAAACAATTTTTGAAAAATATACAAATACAAACTCAAGGGTAAAATGCTGTATTATCAACAAATAGTGTAAAAAAACCCTGGTTATTTATATAGGAAAAAAGTATTCTCAACCTTTACTTCATACTATTAACAAAAATTAAACTGAAATGAATCACAAATCTAAATGTAAAAGCTGTAATTATAAAATCACTTAAAGAAATGTAGGGAAAAAAAAGACTCTGAGTGCAGATGAAGTAAGCAACAATGTCTTAGACAAGATAAAAGGATCATAAAGAAAAAAGAAAATATTGGTAAATTGGACTAAATCAAAATCTGCTATTCTTTAAAATATTGGTAAATTGAACCATAATCAAAATCTGCTGTTCTTTAAAATACAACTTTACGAAACTAAAAAGTATGTGGTATGATCCGGGGAGAAAATATTTGCAATCTCTATATCTAACCACTGGTTTTATATCAAATATATAATAAATTCCTATAACCCAATAGTTACATGACAGAAGCAAATTTTTTTTTTTTTTTTTTTTTTTATTGTTGGGGATTCATTTAGGGTACAATAAGCCAGGTTACACTGATTGCAACTGTTAGGTAAAGTCCCTCGTGCAATCATGTCTTGCCCCCATAAAGTGTGACACACACCAAGGCCCCACCCCCCTCCCTCCGTCCCTCTTTCTGGACGGAAGCAAAATTTTAAAAAAGCAAACAACACAAAATAAGAAATGCAATAGACCAGTTAACACATGCAAAAATGCTAAATGTAATTAGTCATCATAGAAATGCATGTTAAGTACACAATTAAATTCACCATGCACTCACTAAAATGGCTGAAATTTGAAAAGACTGACAGTATCAAATGTTGGGAAGGATGTTGAATAGTGGCATCCTCATACATAGCTACTGGTAATGAAAATTATTCAAGATTATGGAAACCATTGTCTGTTTCTTAAAAGTGAAACATATACTAACTCACATTTCAATACTTCCACTCCAAGAGCGGGTGGAGACAAGATGGCTGACTGAAGCCAGCTTTCCACAGAGGCTCCCATGCAGAAGGAGAGTTAAAGGACAGAAATTTAGCAAGTAACCTGGTGGATTAGAGCTTCACCAAGAGAGAATATTGAAGAATGCACATCAACCCCGCTGAGGCGAGTGAGACCCCAAGGATACAAACAAAAGGTACAAAATGCATCACCAACTGGACAGGAGTCCCCTCCCCCATGGAAACAGCTCAGAGTGCCCCACAAACAAATGAACAGAGTTCAAAGTTCCACCCACTACACTCCACGAGAGAGACCCTCTAAAAACTGGACATACCTCCCCTAATAGGGTGCCACGAAGTTCTCCTGCCAGGCATAAAACTGTATAAAACTGTACATATTTTCAACCTGCAATTCTGAGCTCCCAGCTCTCCCCTCTACTCTCACTCTGAGGTCTGGAGGCCTGTCACCAGGAGTCCAGATTCTTGGGTGATTTCTTGAGAGGTGTGGACAGGGCCTAGACTGCAGCTGATCAATGCTGATTCTGTGGCACGGGAGGGAGGAGAGGATGGTTGGCTGAAAGGGAACCATGCCACCAGAGCAGCGGTGCCCAGAGGTGCAGAGCAGCAGCCGTTTTTGGCAACAATAGGGCTTACTCCTAGATATTCCGAAGCCACACCCCCTGTCTCCCAGGGCAACCAGAGGAGGTCGGACATCTTCTCAGGTGGCATCCACTGTGGAACAGATCTGGGATGGAAACGCAGGCCTCGTGAGTAAAGGGTTTGCCTGAGGCAGTACCAGCCTGGGTGGAGTGCGGGGACTAGAAAATGCATTCACAGAGCCAGGAAATTCCCAGGGCGGGGCTGACCCAGAGGACTGCTTTACTGAGCCTAAGATGCACCCGGCCCTCAGGGGATTGTCAGCCTATAGACAAAGGAAGTCAGGAGGCTAGATCTGACAGCTAACCGAATACAAACCTGTAGGAGCAAAGACAGGGCCTGAGGCAGAGGTTCATGGAACTCAAAACAGCTTCTCTTCTGCAGGAGAATTTAGCAGGGACAGAAACAAATTCCCACAAAGTTGTTCTGTTCTGTTAGTAACATCAATCAGGCACAGGGATGGAACTGAGTGAACAAACCTCAGCCTCCATCAAGCGCCCGAGGTTGTCAGGCCTCACCTCCCCCTCCTAGATAGAGGCAAAGAGCAGCAGCCTGGCTGAGCAGATATAGATTTCCTTGTGATTAAGGCAGGTGCAAACCCCTGGAGTATCTGCTCACTGGAGGCAACTGGGTCACAGCCCTGCGGGGCTATCAGTGACTGGGTGTGACAGAGGTGCAAGGTGGGGAAGGAGGCATTAACCTTCCCAGACTAATCTATTTGCTGGGTGGGTTCTCCTGACTTCATGGAGCACCAGAGCAAGTCATATCTGAGTTGTCACCAGACCCCTGCGATCCAGTTGCCAGAGACCTTTTAAACTCACCTCTCACCTGAGACAGGTGCTGACTGAGACAATTGATTTGGACCTTTTGAACTAAGCCAATCACCCAAGGACTATTCAAGTGGTGCCCTGGGTGTGTGGTTGTAGGAAGGTTTGATTTTCCTTTTCCAATTGTTGCCTGTGGGGGGGGGCGGAGTGATTTACTTGCTGGTATTTCTCCACAGCTGAAACTCCAAACCAGAGTAACTGTTTCAGTAGGGTCAGACAGAGACCAGCTGAAAACAAGAGAGAACCACTTAGCCCCACCACATGAAACAGGTCTCCAGATAATCAGGCCATAGCACTGTACAGGTCCTTGACAAAGCTCCAGGGGAAAAATCAAATGGTGTAAAACTCTGGTAACACAAATAACCAGAATAGATAAAACTGCCGAAGAAAAGATATGGCAGATGTAACTGAAGATCCCATTCATAAACAGCTGGCCAAGATGTCAGAAATTGAATTCAGAATTTGGATTACAAACAAGATTAATAGAATGCAGTAAAATTTGGAATTAGAAAGTCAAAGAGCAATTCAAAAGTCAGAATTACACATTCAAGGAGAAATTCAGAAGTTGTCTCAAGAATTTAACAAATTTAAAGAGAAAACCACCAAAGATTTTGATTCAATGAAGCAAGAATTTGTAGCCCTGAAAGATCTAAAAAATACAGTGGAAACCATCAGTAACAGACTGGAGCAAGCAGAAGAAAGGATTTCCGACATTGAAGACAAAGCTTTTGAATGCTCCCACACTCTCAAATAGGAAGAGAAATGGAGAGCAAAAACAGATCATTCTCTCAGAGAGCTCTGTGATAATTCTCTCAGAGAGCTCTGGTATAACATATGCCTCATTGGAGTCCCTGAAAGTGATGTAGTGGCCTCACAAGGCACAGAGGTCCTTTCCCATGAATTATGAAGAGAATTTTCCGGACATAACAAGAGATTCTGAAATTCTAGCAGACAGTTTCCCAGCACAACTCAATCTGAATAAGACATCCCCCAAGCACATCATAATTAAATTCACTAAAGTTAATATGAAGGAGAAAATTCTGAAAGCAGCCAGACGTAAGAATTCCATTACCTAAGGGGAAGAATATTAGAATGACTGCAGATCTCTCTGCTGAAATTTTTCAAGCCAGAAGAGGGTGGTCATCGCTTTTAATCTCCTAAGGCAAAATAACTTTCAACACCGTATCCTGTATCCAACTAAACTGAGTTTCATTTATGATGGAGAAATTAAATACTTTAATGACATTCACATGTTGAAGATATTTGCCATAACTAAACCAGCTCTTCAGGATATTCTCAGACCTATCCTCCACAATGACCAGCCCAATCCTCTACCACAAAATTAAACTCACTCAGAAACTTTTGATCAAACTCCAATTTCCAAAGTGGCGACAGGATTAAAAATGTCCACTGGGCTTTTGAAAAACTTGATAGAAAAAATTTTACCAGACCTATCAATATTCTCCATTAATGTGAACGGCTTAAACTGTCCTTTAAAGTGGCACAGGTTAGCTGACTGGATACAAAAACTCAGGCCAGATATTTGCTGCATGCAAGAGTCAGATCTTACCTTAAAAGATAAATATAGACTCAGGGTGGAAGAATGTTCGTCCATATTTCAGGCAAATGGTACCCAGAAAAAAGCAGGTGTTGCAATTCTATTTGCAGACACAATAGGCTTTAAACCAAAAAAGGTAAGGAAGGATAAGAATGGTCACTTCATATTTGTTAAGGGTAATCCTCAATATGATGAGATTTCAATTAATAATATTTATGCACCCAACCAGAACGCACTTCAATTCATAAGAGAAACTCTAACGGACATGAGCATCTTCTAGCTCCATAACAGTTGGAGATTTCAACACTCTTTTGGCAGCGTTGGATCAATCCTCCAATAAGAAGCTGAGCAAAGAAATTTTAGATTTAAACTTAACCATTCAACATTTGGATTTAGCAGACATCTACAGAACATTTCATTCCAACAAAACTGAATACACATACTTCTCATCAACTCACAGAACATACTCCAAAATTGATAACATCTTAGGCCACAAGTCTAACCTCAATAAATTTAAAGGAATAGAAATTATTCCTTGCATCTTCTCGGACCACCATGGAATAAAAGTTGAACTCAGTAACAACAGGGATCTGCATACTCATACAAAAACAAGGAAGTTAAATAACCTTATGCTGAATGATAGCTGGGTCAGAGATGAGATAAGAAGGAAATTGCCAAATTTTTGGAACAAAATGACAATGAAAACACGAATTATCAGACCCTCTGGGATACCGCAAAGGCAGTCCTAATAGAGAAATTTATAACACTGCATGCCTTCCTCAAGAAAACAGAGAGAGGAAGTTAACAACTTAATGTGACAACTCAAGCAACTGGAAAAGGAAGAACATTCCAACCCCAAACCAACTAGAAAAAAAGAAATAACAAAAACTAGAGCAGAATTAAATGAAACTGAAAACAAAAGATTACACAACAGATTAATAAATCAAAAAGTTGGTTTTTTGAAAAGGTCAATAAAATAGATAAACCTTTGGCCAACCTAAGCAGGAAAAAAAGAGTAAAATCTATAATCTCATCAATCAGAAACAACAAAGATGAAATAACAACAGACTCCTCAGAAATTCAAAAAATACTTAATGAATAATACAAGAAACTTTATTCTCAGAAATATGAAATTCTGAAGGAAACTGACCAATACTTGGAAGCACGTCACCTTCCAAGACTTAGCCAGACTCAAGTGGAAATGTTAAACAGGCCAATATCAGGTTCTGAAATAGCATCAACCATACAAAATCATGCTAAAAAGAAAAGCCCAGGACCAGATGGCCTCACGTCAGAATTCTACCAAACTTTTAAAGAGGAACTAGTACCTATATTACTCGACCTGTTCCAAAATGTAGAAAAAGAAGGAAGACTACCCAACACGTTCTATGAAGCAAACATCACACTGATCCCTAAACCAGGAAAAGACCCAACAAGAAAAGAAAATTGTAGACCAATATCACTAATGAATATAGATGCAAAAATATTCAACAAGATCCTAACAAACAGAATCCAGCAACACATCAAACAAATTATACATCATGACCAAGTCAGTTTTATCCCAGGGTCTCAAGGCTGGTTCAATATACGTAAATCTATTAAGTATAATTCAGCACATAAACAAATTAAAAAACAAAGACCAAAGGCTGCCCATTGTCTCCACTGTTCTTTAACATTGTTATGGAAGTTTTAGCCATCACAATTAGGAAAGAAAAGGCCATCAGGGTATCCATATAGGGTCAGAAAAGATCAAACTTTCGTTCTTCGCAGATGATATGATTGTATATCTGGAAATCACCAGGGATTCTACTACAAAACTCTTAGAAGTGACCAGGAAATATAGCAGCATCTCAGGTTATAAAATCAACCTTCATAAATTGGTAGCCTTTATATATACCAACAATAGTCAAGCTGAAAAGACAGTTAAAGACACTATTTCATTCACAGTAGTACCAAAAAGATGAAATATTTGGGAGTTTATCTAACAAAGGATGTGAAAGACCTCTATAAAGAGAATTATGAAACTCTAAGAAAAGAAATAGCTGAAAATGTTAACAAATGGAAAAACATACCATGCTCATGGCTGGGAAGAATCAACATTGTTAAAATGTCCATACTACCCAAAGCAATATACAACTTTAATGCAATCCCTATTAAAGCTCCAGGGTCATACTTTGAAGATCTTGAAAAAATAGTACTTCGTTTTATATGGAATCAGAAAAAACTTCAAATAGCCAAGACATTACTCAGAAAGAAAAAACAAAGCAGAAGGAAAGGAATCATGCTACGTGACCTCAGACTATACTATAAATCGATAGTGATCAAAATAGCATGGTATTGGCACAGAAACTGAAAAGTAGATGTCTGGAACAGAATAGAGAACCAAGAGATGAATCCAGCTACTTACCGTTATTTGATCTTTGACAAGCCAATTAAAAACATTCAGTGGGGAAAAGATTCCCTATTTAACAAATGGTGCTGGGTGAACTGGCTGGCAACCTGTAGAAGACTGAAACTGGACCCACACCTTTTACGATTAACTAAGATAGACTCTCACTGGATTAAAGATTTAAACTTAAGACATGAAACTATAAAAATACTAGAAGAGATTGCAGGGAAAACCCTTGAAGAAATCGGTCTGGGCAAGTATTTTATGACGAGGACCACCTGGGTAACTGAAGCAGCTTCAAATATACACTACTGGGACCTGATCAAACTAAAAAGCTTCTGCACAGCCAAGAACATAGTAAGTAAAACAAGCAAACAGTTCTCAAAATGGGAGAATATATTTGCAGGTTATGTCTCCGACAAAGGTTTAATAACCAGTATCCACAGAGAACTCAAGCGTATAAGCAAGAATAGAACAAGTGATCCCATTGCAGGCTGGGCAAAGAATCTGAAGAGAAACTTCTCTGAAGAAGACATGTGGCCTACAGACATATGAAAAAATGCTCATCATCTTTAATCATCAGAGAAATGCAAATCAAAACTACTTTGAGATATCATCTAACTCCAGTAAGATTAGCCTATATCACAAAATCCCAAGACCAGAGATGTTGGCATGGATGTGGAGAAAAGGGAACACTTCTACACTGCTGGTGGGAATGCAAATTAATACATTCCTTTTGGAAACATATATGGAGAACACTAAAACTAGATCTGCCATTCAATCCCATAATTCGTCTACTAGGCATATACACAGAAGACCAAAATCACATCATAACAATGATATTGGTACCAGAATGTTTATTGCAGCCCTATTCATAATTGCTAAATCATGGAAAAAGCCCAAGTGCCCATTGATCCACGAATGGATTAATAAATTGTGGTATATGTACACCATGGAATATTATGCAGCCTTAAAGAAAGATGGAGACTTTACCTCTTTCATGTTTACGTGGATGGAGCTGGAACATAGTCTTCTTAGTAAAGTATCTCTATAATGGAAGAAAAAGTATCCAATGTACTCAGCCCTACTAGGGAACTAATTTATGGCTTTCACATGAAAGCTATAACCCAGTTACAAACTAAGAATAGGGGGAAGGGGGAAAGGGAGGGGAGGGAGGGGGGAGGTGGGCAGAGGCAGGGTGATTGGTGGGATTACACCTGTGGTATATCTTACAAGGGTATATGTGAAACTTAGTAAATGTGGAATGTAAATGTCTTAGCACAATAACTAAGAAAATGCCAGGAAGGCTATGTTAACCAGTGTAATGAAAATGTGTCAAACGGTCTATGAAACTAGTGTATGGTGCCCCATGATCACATTAATGTACACAGCTATAATTTAATAAAATAAAATAAAAACTAAGAAGATGTTTCAAAAAAAAGATAGTAAGAAAAATTTCGGGGTGATAGAAATTTTGTTTATCATTTATGGTAGTGACTATGTTATGTTGCAGCATTTAAACAGGTTGAATTTTAGTTTCTGTCTATTATATTTCAAAATTGTTAACATTTTTAGGGATTTCATCAGGTGGTTGATGTATTTTACTGCTTTACAATGACTGTGGTGGGCTGCCACTCATTCATCATCAATTTCCTCCAATCCATTCTGGGCACCTTACCTGGAGAGAGATGCATTATTTTTGAAATGCAAATTGAAACCTGTCTCTTCTATACCTAGAGCACTTCAAAGGCTGCCCATTGCATTTAGAATTAGCCATAAAATTCCTTATCTGGCCCATGGACCCTGTATGTGTCAGACCCAGACCTACCTCTGTAACTTCACATTGGCAACTCTTTATCTTAGTCACTTGGTACTGTCTGAGTTTTTTTTTTTTTTTTTTGGGGGGGGGGGTTATGCCTTGCTTCCTCTTATCACAAGATTCTTCGTGCATCGTTTGCAAGTTCTTGCTCACCAATACCCTTCCTTTGGCTGATTACCTGACTATTCTTGCAAATGTCAGCTCAATTACACTTTTAGAAACTTTTCCATGACCCCTGGGATTAAGTCAATTTACCCTATTTTACACTTACACGGAACCATGCAATAAAAGTACATATCCTATTAAGTTGATGGATAGACATTTAAAAAGAAATACTACACTTGACCAGGTTTTGAACCACTGAACTGGACAGTACCCCCAAAGTCCTTTTACTTCCAAAATGCTATGATTGCATAAATTGAATTACTTATATTGATTTCTGTGAGAGACTTGCAAGGCAAGAAACCAAATGCCAAAAGACTTACTGTGATTTCTTTATTTATCTTCTTCAATGCAAGTGTTAGCTGGAAATCCTGCTCTCCTAGTGGAAAAAAAAGGGGGGGGGGTAGAGCCCCCTTCTCACCTTAATCCTGTCCTGAGTGATTGCTCCAACCTCCCAATCTACCAGTCAGAACATAGCACAAAAACTCTAAAAGTATGTAGAGAACTCTCTATCCCAGGGGCCAACAACAGATACCGAAGAATTCTGAAGCTAGAATAGCCTTAAGGCTAATTATCATGTCATTAGCTTAAATCTACATTGTGCCAATGGGCTTTCAGAGAAGCTTATGGGACATCCCCAGGCACAGTAAAATGTTGGTTCCAAGGTGATGTCTGAGCCATCAGCTAGGCTCAACCAGGAAGTACAAAAGGAACCCCGGCCATCACCAAGGCCTTTCTTTTCACGACACTGGAGTTCTGTTCTTTGTCTGTCTTTCTCTGTACACCCATCTTACTCTTACTCTATAAGCCTATATTTTTCTTTTTCAATAAATTTTGTTTCATGCTTGCCTTAATATGGAGTATCTGGTCCTTCTTCGGCCTAGAACACCTCAAGAACCAAGGATACAGATGGCTTCCTGAAACCCAATGCAAGTACCACATGTAGTATTTATTTGCTTTTACTCATCATGCCTTTATATTTCAACATGATAATGACATCTCTCACCTGTGAAGACTTCATGCTGCAGATCTTGTGTGAAAGAGGAGCCACACAAGTGAATTAGGGTTACAAATCCCCATTGTTTTATTGTATTCTCTGGCAGTAATTAGCAAGTCTTGGGCTTGCTGTTTTATATACCCCACAAACATTTGTTGTCCTGATATATCGAGATGTCAATGCCTTAATTACATCTTTTATTTCCCCTATTTATGAACTGGGGAAACTATTGCCTGTTTTATTATGTTATTACTAAAATATTGCCTACTATTATTACAATGAGTGTGAATTGCCCGAAATATAGTATGCATTCAGTAAACAGCAATCATGGAAGAACTCAGCAATTGAGAAACAAGTACATATTTGTTTCCATTTATGAAAGCCTAAAGTGCTAGTTTCAAGAATCAATACAAGGCACTTTCTTAGGTCTTGAGGCATAGTTGAATTAAAACGCTGCTATCCCCATCTGCAATTATTTTCACAGATACCAGGAATTTTAATCAATGTGTTTTGCCCAAGCACGTGTCTGTTTAAAATGGTGACACCTACAAGAGTCAGAGGTTGTCACAGCTGGGGGATTGCAGAATAAACCCAGAAAAAACTAAATAGTTACTACTTTGGAGCTAGAATCCAGCCAGGTTAATACTACATTAATTGTTTTTGAAGCAATTAAAGGGATTTCATTTGATTTCTATTTCCCGTTTACCAAATAGACATACCACCATTCTAAGTCTATTATATAACTCTATCTTGAATCATTTTTATTCTAAGATGGAAAGTTCAGAATTATTTTTTTTTTTTTTGCTTGACCACTCAAATTTTGAAAGTCTATTTTAAAACATTAGATTTTGGAAAAATCATTACATTTAAAAATGATTTTTGTTTCCACAAACAGATGTTCTTTTAGTAACAAAATTTATACTGGTTCAATTTTGAATGATACACTTTTATAATCAGCTCTCAATCAGCAAAATACATTTAATAAAATGAGAATATCATGTTTTCTTCTCCAAACAAAACAGGACAAAAAATTATCCATTTCCTCCACTTTACCCTGGAAACGGTGTTAAGAGTTGAAGTAAGAGGGACAACTTAAGATTGCTTTCTGGAAGAAAGGTGGAGAAAAAGGAGAGGAGGAAAGGGGGGGAAGAGGGAGACAGAAAAAGAGGCAGAAACAGAGAGTATACTTTTAATTTATGGGTGGGAATGATAAACTCCATCTTTAAATGGCACGTAGCATCTTTTAAAATTTTATACCACTCACATGCTATACTGATGAATAAACCACCAGCCCCTAAACTCATATGTACCTGACCCTTTTGCATTTTTTTAATCCATTATAGTCCTTTGCCATATGTAAATTTCCATAAATCCACTTATCAGGAGAAGTTGGAAGCTGATATCTATAGGTATAGGAGCATACTACCCAGGTGGAACAAATTTCCTAACAAAGGGTCTTTTTTTCTCTATCAGCCTTGTTTCTTTGTTTACCAATGCCCAAAGTAAAAGAAATGAAATTTCTGGATTTGAGCTGAAATTTTAGAACTTTAAAAGCAGAATTGTGCATTTCACCTTTCCAGAAAAGATGGATACTGATAATTCCACATAATCCAAATGATTTCTAAGCATTAAAAGTTATCACTAATCTGAAAGATTTAAGACAAATAACTCCTTGGATTGGTCCAAGGAAATAAACTTCGTGTAATAAGGAACTAGTTCACATCGCCAACATTCCCACCTAGCCAAACTGGACTTCTGACATCATGCTGAAATACCAACAATTTAAAACTAGACCTGCCATTTGATCCTGCAATCCCATTACCAGGCATCTACCCACAAGAAAAAAAAAATCATTTTATCATAAGAACATTTACACTAGACTGTTCAGTTTACAAATGCCAAATTGTGGAAACAACCTAAATGCCTACCAATTCAGGAATGAATTAACAAGCTGTGGTATATGTATACCATGGAATACTATACAGCCACTAAAAAGCATGGTGACTCTACATCTTTTGTATTAACGTGGATGGAGTTGAAATACATTCTTTTTTGAAAAACATTGCAAGAATGCAGAAGTAAGAATCCAATGTACTCAATTCTGATACAAGGAAAATTGATGCTACTACATGGCGTGGGGAGGGAAAAAGGTGGAGGGAAGAGAGGGGAGAAGTGAGGGGGCTAAAGGGTCATGGTGTGTAACACCATGGTGTGTAATGCACTTCTTGGGTGCAGGACACTATTAATAGAGGGACTTCACCCAGTAAATGCAAGCAGTATAACCTGGCTCATTGTACCCTCAATGATTCCCCAATAATAAAAAAAAGAACATTTAAATACATGGAGAAACATATTAATAAAAAAACACCAATAATTGATGTGTTTTTCCCCAAAATATTTTGTTTAAACATTTCTAACACAAGGGAAAGTTGAAAATATAGCAAAATATGTATAGCAAAACATTCTTTAAAACAAATTTTATCATCATCTAACTTCCTGTCTGTTAGCTTCCAATTCAAAATAATAAGGACATTTTACTACATAATCACAATAATGACATCCTCATTAAGAAAAGCTTTGCACTATCCTTTCCCTTTTTTAATAGTCTAGGACAGTTGAAATATGTCTAATATTTTTGACTCCTCTGTTTCCTTGTGGTTTCATTTACCTCATCTTTCTATCCTCCATATTTTCTTTCCTCCATAATCTGGAAGTTAGTTCTAATTGTTTGATGTGCTATGATTAAATATTTTGGGGGAAACTACCCACATCATTGGTAATATTGCTTGCCCCATATGAATGCACAACAAGGTACAAACCTTGTTACAATATGTCGGTTTCAGTGATATTAATTTTCGTCATTTAGTCAAGGGGTGCATTGATTAGTTGTGTATTATTGCTTGACAGTATTACCACCTATTTAGTAGATTAAAACAGCACATATTTGTTATTTCACATTTTCTTTTTTTTTTTTTTATTGTTGGGGATTCATTGAGGGTACAATAAGCCAGGTTACATTGATTGCAATTGTCAGGCAAAGTCCCTCTTGCAATCATGTCTTGCCCCCATAAAGTGTGACACACACCAAAGCCAGTCTGGGGGCTCGGCACTCATAGCATAGTGGTTGCAGTGCCAGCCACATATACTGACGGTGGTGGGATCAAACCCAACTTGGGCCAGCTAAACAACAATGACAACTGCAACCGAAAAATAGCTGGGTGTTGTGGCAGGCACCTGTAGTCCCAGCTACTTGGGAGGCTGAGGCAAGAGAATCACATAAGTCCAAGAGTTTGAGGTTGCTGTGAAATGTGATGCCACGACACTCTACCCAGGGCCCCATAGTGAAAAAAAAAAAAAAAAAATAGAGTCTGGGCCTGGTAAGCTGGGTCCTCAGTCTCAGAGTTTAACTTGAGGAAATCATGGTTGTCTCTGGTCTCATCTGAGGCTCAACTGGGGAAGAATCTTTTTCCAAACACATGGGGCTGTTGGCAGCATTTAGCTTCTTTCTGGTTGCTATGTTGAGGGCCTCAGTGTTTTGGGGCTATTGACTGGAAACAGTCTTCATTTTTTTTACCACATGACTTCCTAAGTCAGCTCAAACACAGCAACTTACTGCTTCAAATCTAGCAAGGGAAAGAGTTTCTTAGTACAATGTACATTAAAATCTTATGGAATAAGATAAAATACACATAATTTTATATATACTCTTATTTTTGCCATGTTGTTTTTGTTAGGAAGCAAGTCAAAAGTCCTGCCCATACTCAAGGGAGGGAGATTACGCAAGAGCTTGAATACCAAGAAGCGAGGATCATGGGGTCGCTTTAGAGTCTGCCCACCATAAGATAACACCGACAGTTCTCTGTTAGAAAGGTGCACTTTCAAATTAGTACTGAATAAGCACACAGTGGGGTGATACTTTGACACAATGTGAACAGTTTTGTAATATTAAAAAGCATTAAAATTAAATTAATGTTAATTTTGAATTGGAAATATTTTTGAATTCTGAATTTTATAGATATATTGCTTAATAAATATATCTATACAGATGCTCTTTGTCTTATAATGGGGTTGTGTTTAGATAAACCCATCATAAGTTGAACATGCATTTCATACACTTAACTTACAGAACATCGTAGCTTAACCTAGTCTAGCATAAACATGCTCAGAACATTTATGTTAGCCTTCAGTTGGGCAAAAATCATCTGACATAAAAGCCTTTTTAAAAATAATGTGTTCACTAACTCATGTAATTTATTAAATACTGTGCTGCAAATAAAAATCAAAATGATTATGTCCGTACTCAAAATAGAGTTTCTGTTGAGTGTGTATTGCTTTAGCACTCTCATAAAGTCAGACCATCCATGTGTGTGCACGTACATACTCAAACTGTATTCTGGACACTCAGATATTCCCAATTCAAAATTAACAATAAAGGGGTTTCTGGGTGGTGCCTGTGGCTCAACGGGGTAGGGCACCAGTCCCATATGCCAGAGGTCAAGCCCAGCCCTGGCCAAAAACCACAATAAATAAATAAATAAATAAATAAATAAATAAATAAATAAAGGGGTTTCTCAAAATATCTTTATTACTTACTTTGTATTCTTTTCATTGTTCTTAATACATCAAAGCATTTAATTATTTGATCTATTCTATAATACGCATAGAACAGTCTCATATTACAAAATAAAAATTGTGATTAACAATAATCCTACTAAGTAAAATTTAAAATTTGTGGTTTCTTTCTTGCCCTTAGGATGTATTTTTTTTTTTTTTTTTGTAGAGACAGAGTCTCACTGTACCGCCCTTGGGTAGAGTGCAGTGGCGTCACACGGCTCACAGCAACCTCTAACTCTTGGGCTTACGCAATTCTCTTGCCTCAGCCTCCCAAGCAGCTGGGACCACAGGCACCTGCCACAATGCCCGGCTATTTTTTTGTTGCAGTTTGGCCGGGGCTGGGTTTGAACCCGCCACCCTCGGCATATGGGGAGGGCGCCCTACTCACTGAGCCACAGGCGCCGCCAGGATGTATTTTATTAAGGAACAAATAGAGTATTATGTTTCACCGGTCCTTGAAACAATTGATGCCTGTGGGTGTTTATGTTGTCAATTTAAAATGCAGTTATATTTTTATGTTTCTATTTGGATTCAACTTTAAGATTTATTATATTTTCTTTTAAAGTTATGTTTATTTTTGATTATATAAACCAGGTCAATATTTAAAAAGTCATCTTTATTTTAAAATTCAAAGAATTATAGTCTCAGTGCTTGTCTTTCCCTTTTACTAACACATCCTTACATGGAACAATTGTTATTTATTACTTTAATTACTGTTACATATCAAAAAAGTAAATGCATACTTGTTCTAGTTTAGTTTTTCTCCTTTTTATATATAAAAGTCATATATTATTACATTATTTTGAACCTTTATTTTTTATTTTAAAATACATCCTGGGATTATATCTATATACATCATAGAGTCTTTCTTACTATTTTTTGACTGTTGCATAGTATTGCATTACAAGTGTATGAGTTTATTCAGTTATCAGTGGAGTCCTGTCAATGAAAGATTATTCTTAAAAATGATGGTGAACTAGATAACTTTTGCTTATGTTGTTTCCTATTTGTGCAGGTGTATATTCAGATGAGATCACGAGTTGAAGTCCCCAGGAACCATGAGATAAAGATTCACACACAGAAAATTTATTAGTGATTGTTCTCAGGACCAACACTCAAAAGGAAAAAAATAAATAAAGCAGCATTGAGCAAAGGGAGAAGGCAGGCTGTGTTTCAGTGAAGGTCACAGCCAATGCTACAAGGAAGTTTGGAGCCATGACAACCCTTCAGAGTTGCCAGGAGTTAGGGTAAGGGATCCAGGTCTTTGCACCACTTCAACAATCAGCAATGCACATGGGATGCACCTCAAAGGTGCAAATTTTGAGTTAGTCATCCCTGCTGCTAACTGGACATTTTAGCTGGCAACGTAATCATCACCTTGATGAATATAACAATCCCAAAGAGAGATAGATGTGGCATAGCCTTGAATCTATAATAGTTTGTCCTTTATATCAATTGAATCAATTTTCATCATATCAATTTAAAAATCTAGTGAGCTTCTGCTACTAGGAAAAAAACATCTCATAAGAGGCAGATTAGTAGAATCAACTACAGCCCCCACTACCATAAACTGGTTCTTGAAGTTGTACCTGGTTATCATTAACTTCATCTTTTGCTACCCATTCTAGATTCCCCTCATCTTGAGCATCTCTGATGACCTTGGTGGCTCAAATTGTAGAGTGAGTAAGATCCCATTCCTTGAGTAGTCTATACCCTTGATTCCCATGTCATTTGAAAACATTGGCCATTAAAATTATCTGTGTATCATCAAAATCAGCCAAGGGATAACTAAGAGACATCCAGTTGGATAAGTTGGATGCAAAACTTGGATATCTGATGCCAAACACATTTCTCCCTCTCTCCTTTCTGTGAAAAGTGCTCTTTCTCCTTTTGAAGATCCAGATCACTTATTCCCCACCAGGATTGTGAATTTTGTTTAACCCAGATGATCCCTTGGAAGGAAGCACCCACAATGCTTGGGTAAGTCTCAGATTAAAGGTTAGTGGATCTCTTGCTGGTTCCCTGGTGGAAGCATTTTCCTCTTGGGAAACACATCTTCTAACATGGAAGGTCACAGAGTTGAAAGGATGTGGACCACAAATTCCTCAAGTGGGTTACTGGAAATAATGGAAGTGCAGACCTTCCTGGCTTTACCTATTTTTTCCCTGACCCACATATTCTAACCATTGGAGATACAAGATAATCTAATGAGTGGTATGTGTATGTGGTATCCTAGAGGATGTGGTCCATCCCCACAGAGTATTGTCTGCAAGTTGGTGTGTTAGCTGTTTCTTCAACAGGATAGACTATTGCTGTACTTAGGTCAGCAGTTTCTGGATGGTGAGTGATGTGCTAGAGGAAAGAACAAGTGGATTTCTTATATAGTAGAGCCTCTTTGAGTTGACCACCCAAGGGACTATGACAAACTGGTCAATACATGGAGGTGGTCAACATAAAGAACTAGGCCTACTGTACTGATATGTACATGTGGTGTGTGTCTGGTCTATGAAAATTAGCTCAACTTAAGGAGGTGGTCAACATACGGAGGTGGTGATCTACAGAGGTTCTTCTTTATACACACACACTTTCACACTGCCTCTGCTATATGATGAGTCCCTTGGTCCTCTGTGGCATTACAGTGGAGCTTGTGTTGATTCCTAAAACATTCCATAAACTTTGTACAGTGGCTTAGGATGAAATTGTGAAGGGGAGAAGACAACCATGTGGGATGATTACAGCCTTTTCAAAATCGGTACCCATGTTCTTAGATTCTATCCCATTCTGTCTTTATTTTCTCACAGTTCAAATAAATGTAGAACACCTAGAAATATACTGAATCAAAGGCCATGGAGTTGAAACTCTAAGAAATACACAGCAAGATGAGGACCTCACTCTAATTCTAAATAAAGAGGAGGGAGTAGGAAGGTGGTGGCTCTCACTTCATTCCTACACACTTCTGTGACCAAGCACAGCTGAGAGTGTTTGAATGCTCAGTATTTTCCAGTCACTGTTCTCAGAACTTGGTTTTGAATTCATGCTTTTATACTTCTCAATAACTATATGAGGTAAGTGCTATAAGTATCCTATTATTATTATTTAGGACACTGAGGCACATAGAAATTAAGTAACTTCAATTTCTCTAGCTTGCAAGAGATAAGTTCTGAATTATAACCTGTCTAATTTGGTTCAAGAGCCTCTATACATAAGTGCTGTGTTATAATACTTCCAGAAATAGGAGAGAAGGGACATAAAGACCCAGTATGGATTTTATAGTAACCTCCCCAACCATACAGGGTCCATTCTGTCCACCAGTCAGTCATATAAACCTTCAGTGCCAGGCTATAACAGAGAATAAGAAAGAATGATGTATTCTAGTCAAATGGCAAAGTCATCAGACTTGCATTTGAGTCTTATCTCAGCCACTTTTTAGATGAGAAACCACAGGCACTCAGCCCTGTGGGGTTTGGTTTTCACTGAAGTAATATTAGATGGTTTCTCAGGGTGGTTGGCCATCTTTGCAGGCAAGATAGAATTATCATTGTGTATTATGTTGGCCCACATGGAATATGATAGAATGGACTTATATTTTTCCACATAAATGGAATCTCAGCTTCATGTGTGAGGATCTTCAAGGTCACAACCATCTAGAGAGAGCAGTGAGGTGAATCCTTTTAAACCTGAGTGCTAGTGGCAGTCGTTTGAGTACAAAGTATGACCTTATTGTAGAAGCTAGACCTGATGACAGAGGGGCGGACAGCTTCAATTGCAGCGAAGTAACAGCCCTACTTCACAGTAGCAACCCAAGTGTTATGCTGCATGACAGGAAGGTGAACTGTAAGATGCTCTGAGAAATTGGCAAATACATTAGCATAGGGAATTGACTATCTTGATTGCAAATCAATGACTCATTTTAGCACTGTCCTGACAGTTGCTATGTTGTTTTCATAAGACAACACTTTATTGAGAAAAAAGTATTACAGACATGAGATTCAGGGCTTCACATGAAAACAGCAAAGGGAACGTTGCTTAGATTGACTCTCTACTGATAAGCTGAAGCAAATAAGCCATCCTAGCAAAAAATAACCTCTTCTTTCTCCTTCCACAGCACAGATGCTTTCTCACTGGTTAAGCCTATGCAAAGTTAAGTACTATTTTTCCGGCCAGCATTTTGGACCTCAAGGCTGACATAGCACATCTGTCTATCAAAGTATCAGACGTGTACATTAGCCAAAAGGAAGAAAAAAAGAAGGCAGTGCAAAGGATAATACATTCAATCATTGTATTAAAAACAAAGGGCTGGTACTTCTCTAGACATCATATTACCCACTGAAAGCACAGAAGTGCAATCAAGAAGATAGATTTTCTTCCCACGAAGAAGTTCATGGAAAGTAGAGGAAATAGAAAAATGTACCCAGTATTGCAGTGGTCTATGGAGAGTGTCCTGATCAATTCAAACACGCTATGCTCTCAGAGCACAGGAGGGATATCCTAATCCCTTGGGGCAACCAGAGAACATTCCCTGGAGGCAGTGCCACAAGGTGAATTTGAAGGGTAAGGAGATTTAGATGAAAAGGCCAAAGGCCATCTAAGGCAAAGAAGCTTATGAGAAGGTCTACAGAGAAGCATCCTACAGGAAGGGGGAGGTCAGACTGGATAACATTTCAGAGTGCCATAATTTTAAGATTTTATTATTATTTTTGAAGTGGGATTTATCAATGTTAAAACAAATAGCCAAGTGTGGTGGCTCTTACCTGTAATCCTAGCACTCTGGGAGGCTGAGGTGGACAGATCACTTGAGCTCATTAGTGGAAACCAGTCTAAGCCAGAGTGAGACCTTGCCTCTAAAATTAGCTGGGTGTTGTGGTGGGCACCTGCAGTCCCAGCTACTCAGGAGGCTGAGGCAAGAGGATCGCTTAAGTCCAAGAATTGGAGGTTGCTTTGAGCAATGATGATTCCAAAGCACTCTACCTAGGGTGAAAAAGTGAGACTCTGTCTCAAAACAAACAAACAAACAAACAATAAAAAAACAAATAAATATATTAAGATAGTTAAAAAAAAACACAGAAAGAAAATGAAAGAACTTACTCTTAAATGAAGCATACCCTTAACCTCTGCTAACTACTTTCCCTTAGTGCACATAGTATTCTTTATTCCTGTCCATCTCAGGATATGTATATAGGTGTCCTTAGCTGTAGGTCAAAGGGTACAAAGTTACAGTTGTATAGGATGAAGAAGACCAGAGATCTAAAGTGGAGCAGAAGGACTATAATTCATCTTGTACTATGTACTGGAAATGTTCTAAGAGAGTACGGTTTAGATGTTCTTATAAAAAAAAGTAACTATATGAAATACTGAATATTGTGACTGACTTGACTAAGTAATCCTTTCATTATATATGCATCAAAACATCTATATCTTAAATATATATAGTGTTTTAAAAAAGAAATTTGTGTGAGACTTGCATGACAAAACAATGAAAAGAGGGAAACAGAATATATTTAAAAAATGTTTATTCAAGGCTGCGCCCATAGCTCAGTGGGGAGGGTGCTGGCCACATATGCCCAAGCTGGCAGATTCCAACCCAGCGCAGGCCAGCTAAACAACAGGACAACTGCAACAAAAAAATAGCCAGGCACTGTGGCAGGTGCCTGTAGTCCCAGCTACTTGGGAGACTGAGGCAAGATAATCGCTTAAGCCCAAGAGTTTGAGGTTGCTATGAGCTGTGACACCACAGCACTCTACTGAGGATGACATAGTGAGACTCTGTCTCAAAATATATATATATATATTCAACAGTTGTATATTATACACAGGGATAGAAACACCATATAAAATAATGTAGACTGGTTAACTTGCTCACAATACATCCATACCATATAGTAATGTGTACTTCTTAAAAAGGATTATAATTTGTATGTATTATTATTGAAGTAGATGCACAACATATAATGGGCTAAAAGAATTTGTGAAAATGTATGTATAGTAGGATGTAAGTTTTGTTATACGCAAAACAATGATATAACTCTGTGTGTGGATGTGTATGAGTTGGTTTAGAACATGTGTAGAAAATCATTACAACCAGTGGTTAATGATTGTTACCACTGTCAGGAGAGATAGGAAAGGAGAGATTTTAGAGACCTTAACTTTAAAAATAAATTATACACTTCATTTCCTTTTTCACAAAATTATTTTTAAAAATACTTAAATATAAACAATATTTTCTTGTGTTATGCGTCCTTTATATGCCATAGTAACCATAATATAGACTATGTGTTTATGTTTTAAATATACCTATATGGATATATTATGTGTATTAATATATTTATCTATCTAATTTTTTAAAGATTTTAGATTTCTAATATACTTCTACTGTATTTCCCCTCACCTGCCGGGCCTGATTTGGCTTTATTTTTTCACTTGACCGTGTGATGACTTAGATGACCATCAAATCTTGTTGATCGTCTGGCTGGTTTTTAGATGAAACGCTGAGCACAGGGGTCAACACATTTATGACTAACCACAGTCAACCGTGCCCCTGATTCCTCCCACATTGGTCCACTTTGGCAAACTCACCCAGCTAATTGAATGTAGCAGTTAATTCAACAAAATAGTTTATTAAGTTTACTTCTACTTGAGAGGAAGTTGAAACATCTTCTAGTACAGAAAAGAAAGATTATCTCATTCAGAATTGGGTCATTGCTTGACTAAGGACAGGCCACGTGCAAGATGTTTTTTGTCCCGACACCCAGAATATAAGCAAAGGAGACAACGTATGTTGAGTTGTTTTATAAAAATGAAAAGTTGTATACAAGAAAATTTTATTATTTTCCAGACCTTATTTTATCATTTTACTATCATTCAGGAAACACTTAGAGAGCAAGTTATGACCAATACCCCTGAAAATCACCTTCATTTTTTTATTCAAGTATTTATTAAGCACCAACTGTGTTCTAGGTGCTAATTTTCATTCTGGAGAAATGATAGTATTAAACCATTCAAGGAATTCCTACCCTACTGGAGTTAACTGCATAGGGTAAAGATGCACACCCAAAACAAAATAAATAACTAAAATATATATTATATTTCATTGATCTCAAGACATTCATTGTATGGTTAATCACATGTCATGGCTCAATAGTGATTTGACATTTTTTTGCTTTTGTTCTAGGGGTACATACACAAATGTTGCATCTCATAATGGACTGGTGTCCAGGACTTGACATTGCAAGAAACACTATCGGGAAAAAAAAGCATAAAAGAGATCAAAGGACGTGTTAGATTTCAGTGGGGAATGAAACCCTTGTGGGGCCTCATAATTCAGGGGTCGAACTTCAAACAGAAGTCTGTATGAGCCTGAGCTTTAAGTCTCTTACAATACCAGTCTCTGCTGTTTTCAGGAAATCTTAAACAGGAGGGTTTCTGCCATGGTTTCCCTGGATCACTCAGAAGACATTTAACCAATACCTAATTATTAAGTCTCTCACAATACCAGTCTCTGCTATTTTCAGGAAATCTTAAAAAGGAGGGTTTCTACCATGGTTTTCCTGGATCACTCAGAAGACTCTTTTCCTAAGACATTTAACCAAAACTTAATTATTCTGGTCTTTCCAAAGACTTAAATTTTTATTATTACATTCTTTTTGAAAAATTTCTAGTTAACCAAAGAAACCAAGATACCAAGGTTCCATGCATTAGGTAATAAAAATTGTTACCATTTCTTAAAGGTGAATTTTTTGTGGGACAGTTTGCTTTAAATGCATCATCTATAATGCTCACAACCCTTCAAGGCTGATGTTATCATATACATTTTATAGACAAGAAAATGCAAAATCTGTAGCAGATACACAAGGACGAGTATGGGATAACATATGTGGGCCTCTGAAGCCACTCCCTCATTAATACAACATCATCATTATGAACCTTGACAGTGTTCCTGACATTGAGCAGTTCCCTTTGTCATCAAGGGAAAAACAGTTTTATCTAAGACTTCTCAATATGCTAGTCATCGCGCTATGATATTTTATAGCAATTTCAACTAACTCTGCCTACCAAAACAACGAATAGGAACTTGTATTTTAGAAAGACTAAAACAGATTTTTTTTTTTAAAGGGAAAGTTGGAGTTGATCAATTCTTTAATACCTTTATGAATTTAAACTTTTAATACAAGAATAAATAAATTATTGAAAATTTCACAATATAGCAAAGAACAAGGGATTTGGTGGAGTAGACAGATCTAGATTCAAACTCCACTCACATCTCTCCTTTACTTTTCATAAAGAACTCAACTTTCTGAAGCCTATATTCTTATCCTTTAATATGAGACAAAGCTGCCTGCCTTCAGTGAAGACCAAGTGAAAATGTGTATAAGAAGACTTAAATGGGTCTATAAGAGGCAGCTAATATTCTTAAGGCAATCTCTAGGGAGAAAGTGCGGTATAGAGTAAAAGTTGTGATAGGCAAAATAATGTCCTCCCAAAGATGTCTACATGTTGATCCCCAGAACCTGCAAATATATTACTCTATATGGCAATGTGCATTGAGATCACAGAAGTAATTGAGATTCAAATGAGATGACTTTAAAAGAGAAGGGAGGTGGGCGGAGGGAGGGTGATTGGTGGGATTACACCTGTAGTGCATCTTACAAGGGTATATGTGAAACTTAGTAAATGTAGAATGTAAATGTCTTAACACAATAACTAAGAAAATGCCAGGAAGGCTATGTTAACCAGTATGATGAAAATGTGTCAAACGGTCTATAAAACCAGTGTATGGTGCCCCATGATCACATTAATGTACACAGCTATGATTTAATAATAAAAAAAAAATTTTTTTTTAAAAAAGTGGGCAGATTATCCTGGGTTAAATGAGAGCATCCAATATGAACAGAAGAATCTTTAAAACAGGAAAAGGTAATAAAAAGACAAAAAATAAAGAGATAGAAACATACAAAGGACTTGTCCTGGTGTTACTGGCTTTGAAGATGGAGGAAGGGGGACTGTGGTCCAAGGAAAGCAAGCAGCTTCTCACAGCTACAAAAAACAAAGAGATGAATTCCCTGTTAGAACCGTGAGAAGGAACAGGGCTTTGACAACACTTTGACCACAGCCTAGTGAGAAACATTTCAGACTTGTCACCTCCAGAACTGTGAGATAATCCATTTGTATTTGTGAACTCCCAAATTTGTAGTAGTGATTTGTTAGAGCAACAATAGAGAAGTAATAGAAAACAAACAGCCAGAAAACCTGTAGTCTAACAACCCTGCTTTGCCACTGACTAGTTCTGTTATCTTCAAAAATTAATCTTAACCCTTCCATGTCTCATTTTCTTCATTTGCAAAACGGGACTGATAATACCTAGCTAACGTCTCAGTGTTAGGGACTAAAAGAGTTAACACACATTTGATAATCTAAAGTAGTGTTGGCTTATGATGTTCACCTAGGACACATTAGCTATAAACTCTTAGAAGCCCAGAATATGTGGTAATAGCCTCAGTGATTTGGCTTTCCAACCTTTAAATGCTGTAAAATCTTTCCTATCTGCATTTCTGAACCATTTGCTGCATAAACTTGGAGAATGGTTAATAGAGTGCAGAATTAGCACCCAGGGAGGAAAACTGAGGGCATGCTAGTAGGGAAAAGCAAGGAAAAGAAAGGGCCTTGGGTGTGATAATGAGAAGGAAGGAAAGGGGAACGTGTAAAGAACTGACAACAATGGCCAACCCACTGCTGTTTTTAACCTAACATTTTATCACTTTTGCCTTTAAAGAACAACCCCGCTGCTTTCGATCATGGGTGTGGAGAATGCACATAATTATTTGGCATTTCAAAGAAACAAAATTTAAAAGAGCCACTAAAGTTATCCATCCCTCTTTTCTAAACTTGAAACATCAAAAATAGATGTCCCTGGCATGATAACACATTGAAGTCATTCTGAAAGAAAATTAGAATTTCCATTCCTCATTTTCCTTTCTCCCCAGTAAAGTTTCAAGCAGATGGGAATATCAATTTAGTTACTTGACATTTAGAAGCATAAATGACTTAAGCGCTTTATGATCCCCTCTCATTGAAGCATATTTGATAACATCTGCCCAACATCTTACATTCATATCAGAGCCAAGTGTGATTTAACAGGAAGAGAATGGCGAGAATCCAGCACCCCAGGGTTCCATCCTTGGTCCTGATACTAATATAAGAGGCAGTCACAATCTAAAGATAAATAAAGTTTGTTACTATTTGGACAGCTTATCTATTTTTATCCTAGGGAATATGCAATTATTAAAACTGAGAAGTGAGAAATGGGATATTAATAATTTGTTTCAAGGAGAATATAATGTTCACAGTGAAGTTCTCATTCAAAGATTCAAGGGAAAGAAAATCTATCTTACTTTAGATTGCATTAGAGAAACTACAAAAATAATGGATGCTGGAGCGATATATCTCATTCTTAATGAAAAGTTCTCTCTTTTTTTTCTGAAGAGATGTTACCATTTTTCCTAGAAATTCTGACTCTTCTTTTATGTAATAAATCACATTATTTCATTTATATTGTTACCTCACTGATTACTGGTCTCAAGCCAGGAACATAAAAATATATATAGTTTAATCTTTCCATTTTATAGTGTCCTTTTAAAGAAAAGAAGAAGAATGTCATGCCTGAGACATTTATGAAGACTTATTGGGCAACCTCCAACAGATAAGAGCCATAAAACAATTAAGCAACATTCATCAAAATCACTTGAACAAATAGGGAGCAAGCATCTCCAGACTGGGCACTCACGTGGCGGGGAAATGTAAATCTCTCTTGAAACCTCCTATTTGGACACTGGCTAATGAATAGCTTTAACTCCTTCAGAATCATCCTCTTCGGGTATTGTGTTTGAATCCATGTGTGCTCTGTGCCCTGAGAAACTATGCAAATAGTAAGGACTTAATAAATATTTGCTTAACCGATTAATGAATTAATTGATTCAAAGTGCCATTCATTCTATGGTCTTGGCTTGTAAAATTGAGGAATTTTCTGGTATATGTGGTCTCATTGGAATTTATTAAACCCCTCTATTACTTAAATAATTAAAGTATGGAATTCTGGCACTTGAAGGAACTAACTGATCTAATACCCTGATTTTCCCATTGGTAGGAAGATTGCAGTAATTCAAGGGCCCTCCAAAAAAAGTTGGACAATACTTCATGAGATATGGTGATCCATTTTATGCTCTGGTCTAGAATTCAATGCCAATAGTATAGTTCAAAAATAGTTTTGTGTTATATTTCAATGCTTAAAAATATGTTGTTTTATAACATGTTTTTATAACTCCAAAGGTACCTATACCTATAGTTTTCTTATTGTCTTTAGTATCTAGAGGTTTTTTTTTTTTTTTTTTTTTTTTTTTGGCCAGGGCTGGGTTTGAACCCGCCACCTCTGGCATATGGGACCGGCGCCCTACTCCTTGAGCCACAGGCGCCGCCCAGTATCTAGAGGTTTTTATCTGAATAAAGGATATATACATACAGACGGTCTCTGAATATAAGACATACTGGATTCAATAATGAAGTTTAAATTTTAAAATTATATATTTACTTGGTGCTTTCTTATTCAATGTCTCTAGAATACAAACTCCATAAGCATGGAAATCAAATGTATTCATTACCAAATTTATCACTCAACAGCTACCCCATTTCCCCAAAAATAAGACATTCTCCAAAAATAAGACCTACTTACAGGAAAGATAAGACGTCTCCTGAAAATAAGACCTAGCGCATCTTTGGGAGTACACCTTAAAATAAGACACTGTCTTATTTTTGGGGAAACAGGGTAGTGAATTATCAATAACTAACTGGTAAAAAAGAAGAAACTCAATGACAACTTGGATATTTTATTAAAGTAGTCATACCTCACTTGAGCTCATGAGTTCAAGACCACCCTGAGCAAGAGCTAGACCTGGTCTCTAAAAAAAGCCAGGCATAGAGTTGGGCACCTGTAGATCCAGCTACTTGGGAGGCTGATGCAAGAAGATCGCTTAAACCCAAGAGTTTGAGGTTGCTGTGAGCTAAGATGCCACAGCACTTTACCAGGGGGAAGAAAGTGAGACTCTGTCTCAAAAAAAAAAAAAAAATAGTCTTGCCTGCTGTGATATTCAAGCACAAACATTAGGTGAAGGGGAAGAAGGAAGAAAGTCAGGTGTGCAGAAGGAGGACTGGCCTTGTGATATATCAGTATGTTCACATGGTATAAAGACTTGGGACCAAATCATATCACTTCTTGGTTCCAATTTAAATCTTTCTCCTTCTATCCTGACTTAATACAATCCCATTGTCTTTAAAAGGGCCTCTCCCCCAAACACATTGCAATAGGCATTTGATGTTTTGCTGCCTACCACCCATTCTCTCTCCTGGTTGTAACAACACGCAGCGTGCTGTGGGTGTTACTTTCATCCCACCATTGGATACCGTCTGGAGCACAATCCAGCATGGCATGGTGCCCATCTACAACTAAAATAGGAGAACAAGGCTTAAGCTTGGAAAATTGGGTTCTCTTTCTCTGAGATTTAACAACAGCAACCACAAGACCGAAAATATTTGGAGTGAATTCAATGTCCAACATCCTGCAGTTTGGATGATCAAAAAGTTCCCTGGTTCTCCAGCCTTCCTCTATATTTCTGGTAACTCCATTTCTGCTTACATTAGCCATAACCAGTTTTTGTTGACTACAATCCTGATATAGAGGTCAGCATTTTTCGAATGTGGTAGTTTCAGGTGCAGGTTTTAGAACCACCTTATCTGGATTTATATATTTGTTCTGTCACTGACCATGTGATATTTATCACATTCCTTGCCCTACCTAAGCTGTAGTTTTCCTGTGAAGATTAAATATCTTATCAAATAGCATTGGTGTAGGCATTAAATTAAGTGGCACCTGTGCAGTATTCAGTGTTCAGTAAATACAAGAGGTCCTTGAATAGCATCATTTCTTTCAGCATCATTTTGTTGTAACGATAAAGAAAGAAACATTGATTCCTGGCCAGAGTCACAGTTTGTGTGGCTACACACTCTCCGTATGTCTGCTTGGGTTTTCTACCATTATCTTAGGTCCCTCCCACATCCCAAAGATGTCCACATTAGATGTGTTTAATTGGTCCCAGTTTGAGTGAGTTTAGGTTTGTGCGTGAGTGTGTCCTGAGATAGAGTCTCATCCAGGATGGTTCCCACCTTGTGCCCTCAGCTAACAGGCTAGGACCTGGCCAGTTGTGAGCCTAAGCTAAAATAAGTAAATAATTATCTTACTGGTTTTTATTAATCTTTCTTAAATGTATACATAGGATACATTTCTTTTTATTGTTAAATCATAGCTGTGTACATTTGTGCAATCAAGGGGTACAATGTGCTGGTTTCATATACAATCTGAAATATTCTCATCAAACTGTTTAACGTAGCCTTCATGGCATTTTCTTAGTTATTGTATGTAGACATTTGTATTCTGCATTAAGTAGGTTTTGCCTGTACCCATTCTAAGATGCACCAAAGTTGTGGCCCCACCCATTACCCTCCCTCAACCCTGACTTCCTCCCTCCCTTCCCCTCCCTTGGCCCTTTCCCCATATTCTTGTGCTATAGTTGGGTTATAGCCTTCATATGAAAGCTATAAATTAGCTTCATAGTAGGGCTGAGTACATTGGATACTTTTTCTTCCATTCTTGAGATACTTTGCTAAGAAGAATATGTTACAGCTCCATCCATGTAAGCATGAAAGAGGTAAAGTCTCCATCTTTCTTTAAGGCTGCATAATAGTCCACAGTATACATGTACCACAATTTGCTAGTCCATTTGTGGGTCGATGGGCACTTGGGCTTCTTCCATGACTTAGTAATTATGAATTGGGCTTCAATGAACCTTCTGGTACAGATGTCTTTGTTATGATGTGATTTTTGGTCTTCTGGGTATATACCTACTAAAGGAATTATACGATTGAATGGCAGGTCTATTTTTAGATCTCTAAGTATTCTCCAAACATCCTCCCAAAAGGAAAGTATTAGTGTACATCCCCACCAGCAGTGTAGAAGTGTGCCCTTTTCTCCGCATCCACGCCAACATCTCTGGTTTTGGGATTTTGTTGTGTGAGCTACTCTGACTGGGGTTAGGTGAATCTCAAAGTAGTTTTGATTTGCATTTTTCTGATGATTAAGGATGATGAGCTCTTTTTCATGTGTCTGTAGATCATGCATCTGTCTTCTTCAGAGAAGTTTCTCTTCAAGTCCTTTGCCTACCCTGAGATGGGATCACTTGTTCTTTTCTTGCTAATGCATTTGAGTTCTCTGTGGATTCTGGTTATTAGACCTTTATCAGAGGTATAACCTGCAAATATTTTCTCCCATTCTGAGGGCTGTCTGCTTGCTTTACTTACTATGTTCTTGGCTGTGCAGAAGCTTTTTAGTTTGATCAGGTCCTGGTAATATGTTTTTGATACTGCTTCAATTGCAGTTCCTGGTCAGGGAGTGGGGAGTACCGGCAGGTGGGGTAGCATGTCCGGCACAGCTCTTACCAGGCTCCGGGTGGGTATAGCTCTTACGGAGGTCTGGGAGGGTCCCTGCACAGCTCTTACTGGGGTCCAGGAGTTGTGCTGATCATGGGTCTCAGCGCAGCTCTTTCGGAGGTCCAGTTGGGTGCCCATTGCGGGTCCCAGCATGGCTCTTCCTGAGGTGGCAGGGTGCCAATCCTGGGTCCTGGCACAACTGTTCCAGAGATAAGAGGGTGCTGACTGCAGGTCCCAGCATAGCTGTTCTGGAGGTCTGGGAGGGTACTGATCAGAGGTCCTGGGGAAGCTCTTCCGGAGGTGGGAGGGTGCCGATCACGGGTCCTGGTGCAGCTCTTCCAGAGTTCTGGGAGGGTGCCAATCATGGGTCCCGGCCCAGCTCACATAGGTTACATTTCTTTCTTTGTTTAATATTAGACATGTCTTGGTCTTTATTTGAAAGTTTTATGATGTTTCTGGGAACAGATATATGATACAAGAAGTTAACTGTTGTTTATATGACTTCGTCTGTTTACATTATTTTTATTATACATTGTTTAACTCAGGCACAGTTTCCAAGAACCTGTTAATGACATCACTTAAGGACTTACTCTACTTCATAAGTAGTAGCTGTCGAGGGACTTGAAAAGAAAACTCTCTGAAGAAGACAGGCGCATGGCCTACAGACGTGAAAAAATGCTCATCATCCATAATCATCAGAGAAATGCAAATCAAAACTACTTTGATATATCATCTTACTCCAGTAAGATTATCCCATATCACAAAATCCCAAGACAAGAGATGTTGGAGTGGATGTGAAGAAAAGGGAACACTTCTACACTGCTGGTAGAAATGCAAATTAATACGTTCCTTTTGGAAAGATGTTTAGAGAACACTTAGAGACCTAAAAATAGATCTGCCATTCCATTCTACAATTCCTCTACTAGGTATATACCCAGAAGACCAAAAATCACATCATAACAAAGATATTTGTACCAGAATGTTTATTGCGGCCCAATTCATAATTGCTAAGTCATGGAAAAAGCCCAAGTGCTTTTTCATGAATGGATTAATAAATTGTGGTATATATACACCATGGAATATTATGTAGCCTTAAAGAAAGATGGAGACTTTACCTCTTTCATGTTTACATGGATGGAGCTGGAACATATTCTTCTTAGCAAAGTATCTGAAGAATGGAAGAAAAAGTATCCAATGTACTCAGCCCTACTATGAAACTAATTTATAGCTTTCATATGAAAGCTATAACCCAATTATAATGTAAGAATATGGGGAAGGGGGAAAGGGAGAGGAGAGAGGGGGGAGGATGGGCGGAGGGAGGGTGATTGGTGGGACCACACCTACGGTGCATCTTACAAGGGTACATGTGAAACTTACTAAATGTAGAATGTTAATGTCTCAACCTAATAACTAAGAAAATGCCAGGAAGGCTATGTTAACCAGTGTGATGAAAATATGTCAAATGGTATATAAAACCAGTGTATGGTGCCCCATGAGTGCATTAATGTATACAGTTATGATTTAATTATAAATTGAATGTCCTTTAAAAAATTAAAAAATAATAACATAAGTATTAAAATTAAAATGACTCTTTATTGAAATGCTGTAATCCAGGAAAAATAAAATTTCCATTTCTCCAGGGATTGCTACTAAGGGCCTTTGCAAGACTTGCTAATCAGGCATCAATATAGCATTTGCTTAATTTAAACATGCACAGATTCCAAAAAGAAAATAAATCACTAAATGAGACTCATCTGAAGGTTTTCAGTTAATGTGTTAGTATCCCTTTTGTTTTCTCCCCTCAGAGTTATTAAATTGGGGATGCAGTTTAGGAATAGGGTGGTGAGCTAAGAAGCATGGTAACAGACAGGAGTGGGTTGTTAGGTCATCCATGCGCAAAGCACAGTGCGTGGGGACTCCCCCTACCACACGTTCTTTCGGTCTTCATACCCTCACTCAGACATAGTGGAGAAAGCAGTTCTTGAAATCTTACCTCCATATTTGTGCTGACCTTGTGTCAAATAAAAACACAGGTCTTTTGGCATTCATCAAGAGATTGCTGTGTTTAGCCTTCTGTTGTTGTGACCGTAGTAGTTGAAGTTTGTTTTCAGTTAGAATAGCAGATAGATGCTAATTAAAGTAAATGCTTACTGACCTATGGCTTTTCTTTACATTCACTGCCTCCAGAATCATGATTTTACAGGGAAGAAGAGAAAAGCACTCCTTGTGGGGCTGATTGCTGCTCCGTGCTAGGTAAGCCATGTTAGCACTCGCTGAGAGACATTGATTTTTCTTTCAGAGCCAAAGAAGTGCATCAGTACATCTTGCCATGGGCCACCTTGCCTCAGTTTACCCACTTACTGAATAAATGACATACTGGCTTCTGTGTATATGGGCTAAGTATAATTGATTAATACTTACGAGGCTTGGAAATACAGGGACCACAAGCAATAAAATGTCACAGCGCTTTGTTTTGCAGGTGCTTTCTTTATTAATGTTGACTGAGAAGTATTGAGCCAGCCAAGCACACAGTGTTATATTGATTTTCAAAGTAAGCACTTAACTGAGGCATCAACATTAAATCTAAACATAATCCTTTTGTGGAAAATAAAGCATGATCTTGCTCTTCAAGCCAGGTTTCTTTGATACAGGTTTATTCGAAGCATGATAACCTTGGTCCCATGACTATTCGAAGTTGCTCAAATCCAGGATTTAAAAAAGGATGCTACAGAACCTGCAACTGGCCTACGCATCTTACAAATATATTGGAGGGATGTTAGAACCATGTCATGATTCTAAAGAATGGGGAACGGAGAAAAAAAATGGAAGAATTTAAACAGTAGTGGCTTAGGAGTCATAGGATATGGATTCCAAAGCTGGACTTTGATTTGCCTTAGCAAGTTACTGAAAACCAGTTCCCTTATCTGTGAAAGGAGTTGGTCTTACAATAACCTATGTTAATTGTTACAAAGTTTAAGTGCATATGTCAACTCAACACCGGATTGTTAGAGTGTGTAATAAACATTTGTTATCTTCCATCTCTACTTTTAAAATGAACTGAAAGCTATTGTCTTTGGGAGGAAATACTTTCTTTAGAGTATAGGCCGGAAGGGAACATTGGGGAAAAGACTGCTTAGGTTCCATAGCACAAAATGAAAGAATATATTTAGTTTTTAACCAATATGAAAACTATAAAGCCCATTCAGTTCCATTTTTCTTTGTCCATAAATTACAAAGTCATAGTTGATACAATGAGGCTGGGTTATCTTTTCAGACGTAACTTTTTCAGTACTACTTAGCCAAGGATTGCAGGGAATTGAGTTCTATAAGAATCCGTCCCCACGCGCAGCATATGCAGCAATAGTGAGTTATTGGTGGAAAGCAGTGCATGGAGTAGGGAAAAGTAGACATTGAAAATTCAGAAATAATAATATAATAAAAGGCCAGGGGGTGACAAGTGAAGACCACTACCTCAAGGGAGAAAGTATTATGGTACTTCAGATAAGGGACAGGGAAGACTTCCCTGGGACGGATCATTAAAGAGACTTGAAGGAAGTGAAGAAGAGAGTTTTCTGGATATCTGAGAGACTGAATTCCCTACAGAGGGAAGAATGGGTGGAACTGGATCGAGTAATGTGACTGGGGCATGGTGGGCAGCATAGAGGGCTTAGAAATGACAACTAAACACGGTCATAGTAAATAAAGTGGACTTTATCCTTGTCCAATGGGAGTCAGTAGAAGTTTGGAGCAGTGGAGATCTGACAGCTCCTGGAGTCAGCTGTGGTTAGTGTCTTGGAACAGGAGAGTGAGCTGTTGGATGAAGTGGCAGAACTAGGACTGGGTGCTTGCCATTTTGGCCTCTGTCTACTCCACAGCAATGCTGAAAACTAAGCCTATATTGACAGGGTCTGCACTGTAAAGGCAAATGGGGAAGGACCAATTGATAACTTACAAAGACGTAGCCACTGTCTTAGAGGACTTATTTTTTATTTATTTATTTATTTTATTAAATCATAGCTGTGTACATTGATATAATCATGGGGCATCATTCACTAACTTGACAGACCGTTTACCAAGTTTCACATATACCCTTGTAAGATGCACCGTTGGTGTAATCCCACCAATCCCCTTCCCTCTACCCACCTCCCCCCGCCCTCCCCTCCCTTTCCCTCTTCCCCCATTCTTAGGTTGTAACTGGGTTATAGCTTTCATGTGAAAACCCTAAATTAGTTTCGTAGTAGGGCTGAGTACATTGGGTACTTTTTCTTCCATTCTTGAGATACTTTACTAAGAAGAATATGTTCCAGCTCCATCCATGTAAACATGAAAGAGGTAAAGTCTCAATCTTTCTTTAAGGCTGCATAATATTCCATGGTGTACATATACCACAATTTATTAATCCATTCATGGATTGATGGGCACTTGGGCTTAGAGGACTTATTTTATAAAAATACATAGCTTAAAAAAGTGATTCAAAATAATGCCACCTTGTTCACTATTTATGACACCTTAAAGCGAAGTTCCTAGAACTAGATTTAATGTTAGAGTATTTTGTTAATGATTATGTGTTTATTCTTTAAGGAGAGGTCACTGAATCATAAGTCATTTTAGTATTTCTAGCTCTTCTTACAGAACTTGATACTTTACACATGCATTCGATGAATGATGACTAAACTCATGAACAATAAAGACTAAAATGTGTACCTGCACCACTTCACAGCTGACAGTGCAATTGCTTTCACTTTCATTGTCTTTATTTATTTGTTTGTTTGAGACAGAGTCTCACTCTGTCATCCTGGGTAGTGTGGTGGCGTCATAAGCTCACAGCAACCTCAAGCTCTTGGGCTATTTGGCCTCAGCCTCCTGAGTAGCTGGAACTACAGGCATCTCCCACAGTGCCAGCTACTTGTCCTATTATTAGTAGAGCTAGGGTCTCACTCTTGCTCAGGCTGGTCTCTTGAACTCCTGAGCTAAAGCAGTCCACCTGCCTCAGCCTCCCTAAGTGCTAGGATTACAGGTGTGAGCCACCGGGCCCAGCCCTACTATTATCATCTTATTTGATTCTGAAGATAATCCTGAGAGGAGGGTTTGACATCTTATTATCCCACTTTAAATAAGAGATAACCAAGGCTCAGAGAATAAGTGGCAGTCCAAAGTCAAGTAATTAAAAGTAACAAAAGTGGGACACAGACACTAACTCACATTATCTCTCACCAGGATTCCAAACCACATTTGACACAATTGTCCTTTCCATGGTTACCTCCGAAGCTAACCACTAACCCTGTCGGTCTTTATTCCAGAATTAGTTCCAGTTAGAATCTGCCCACTACATCTCATACACACAGAATGGCTCAAGGTCAATGCATATTAGAAACATCCTCTAGATACCTGTAGAAACAATTGTGTAGAATAAGGGCCTGAGTGAATTTTGAAATGTTAACAATGCACATTTTTCACCTTAAGTGTATTGAAACAAGGATCACTTAGAATTAACTGGGCGTAGTGGGTATTGAATGGGGACTCAAATGTAAAACATTACCATCCCTGCAGGGTATTTGTCCCTTAATGCTTAGATCTAGAGTTGTGAGAAGCCTTCTGAATCTAGAAGCATAATTGCTTGACAATATCATCATTGTTCATTCTCTGGTAGCGACACTATACATTTTCCTTTCCTCTACGTTTTTTTTCCAATCTACCAGACACCAATTGTTGACCGACTTCCATTTACAGAAATCAAGTTAGTTTTTTCTCACTGTAAACTTGCGCCCTGCCTTTTATTAAATCTTGCAAAGTGTCAGATATCCTCTCAGTTTGCAGTTGAGACCCTGGGAAATCAGAGTCATTATGGCATGAATGTTGAGGCAGCTTTTTAACTACTGAGACTCTGGAGACAGAGCCATCACCCCATCTGATCTCCTCTTCTCTTCATCAGTGACTCATGGGGTCTCATTATCTGATTTGCTATTTCAACACTGAAGCAATTACGCTAACACTAAGGGCATTGCTCATTGCCACCAAATTAAAAAAAAAAAAAGGCAGCAGAAAATGTGCCAGTGTCAGCCTGTAGTGAGGGTCTGGAAGGGAAACTGATGTACAAATGATGCATCAAAATTGGTAGGACCTGTCAAGACGAAACGAGAAGAGGGAAAGTATCAGAAACTCCTTCCAATGTGCTAATGATACTACTGGTTAAGATTGCAGGGGAGAGTAACGGGCCTGATGTAAATTAGAGTTTGCTATTTGATTTAATTCTTTTAGCCACTCAACTCAGAAGTTCGGAGGAGGTGAGTTTTTACATGTCTTTAGCACACACAGAGCACTTCCTATGTGCCCTGCTCTGCACTTCAAACTTTATAAATATGTAACTCTTTAAAAATCCAGAAATCTGTAGAGTTTCTTCACTGTCTCTTTCCCTTTTCCCTTCTTTATATATATTCCACAATATTGCTAAAATTTCCAACAGTCAGACTTTACTCTAAATACTAGTTGACACCTTGGACGTTATTCTAGTAGAAATTTGTGAAAAAGTTCAAAATATATTCATTTTTATCAAAAAGTGTTAAAGTTTAATTCTAAATGTACCACTATGAAGTCGTACCCATCAATGAAATGCAATTATTTCTGTGGAGATTAATTTGTCAACTTACTGTTCTTTCTCTGCATATGGCAGATCCTTCCTGTACTATCAATGAGAGGAGGAAAGAGTCTATTTATTAGAAAGAGACTTACTTATTAGAAGAAAAATGTGGCATTAATTACCCTTTCCCCCAGTAAGTGATTCTTCTGTGAGAAAAAGAAAATTATTTGTATTTCCCCCTTTGTATCTATTTAAATCAGCCTTTGTTCTGATTGGGGAAGAGAGACAAGTTAGAAAGAGGAATGAATTAGAAGACGGCCCAGCTCCGCTACCCAACTGAAATGAGACTATAAATCAACTAATGAAGGCGTTCGATTTTGTGAAAGACTTCGCTTCTCAGCTAATGTGTCCTCGGTTGTGATGAAATTTGAATATGACAAAGTGACTGCTTTTCCTGTTATTTCTAAGGGAAGGTGTGGAGCTAGAAAGAAGAGGGTGAGAGTTTGTAAAGCTGCACCACTGAAGCGGATACTACCATCTTCTTGATGTGAATGTACTGAATTGTAGTGACACAGCTGACAGAAAGAGTTATGTCTTTTCACAAGCTTGTATTTTTTATTGCTCACATTAGCTTTTGGAGAAGAAAAAAAATACAGGTGAATTCAACAGGCTATAAATCTTCTCTGACATGTAGTATGATATTGTCTCCTGGTGGGAGAGAAGGCAAAGGGGACACAGAGTCCCTCCCTACCATGACCAGAACATGCCTTGGAGAGGGAGGGCAGTGTTGCCCTACTGAGGTGCTGATCCGTCCTCCCCAAAGTGGGTCTCTCCCTGTGTGGTTACAAAGCACGCCAGCACTTCAGAGAGATGATGACAGCCATCGGTATCATCAATAAGCTAAGTTCTTGAACCTAAAGTGTTAATTCTGTTCCAAAGTAAGTAAGCCACCTTAGGGGAAATAATATTATATTATTATATATAATATATATTTTTATTTTTTTTACATATACATGTGTTTATTAGGTTTCCATTTTTTGCCTTCACAAAATTAAAAAGGCTTAAAATTTAATAACAATAACAATTTTTAAGATAAGGACTAGAAACAAAAACCTCGTAAAGAACAAATGAACATAAGTACATTCAGAAAAGAAATCAGACGTTTGCTGCATTGAAATCTCAAGCAATAATAATAATAATGCAAAGAAAGGAACATTCACATTGTCAAGTAAGTTTATGTCTATCATAGAATGCTTTGACTCTGAGATTCAGTATGGAGTCATAAGTTAACTTATTATTATTATTTTCTTTTAAGTCTCAAAAAATAGACAAGTAATATTTATAAATAAAAGTAAAAGATAATTTCAAAAAACAGATCATGCCAAATCTTATAGACAATAGAAAAAGAAGAAATACTTCAAAATCATTCTCCTTGATCTGGATACACTTGATATTAAAATTGGAGAAAATATATTAGTATAAAGGGAAATTACAAACATATTTCACTTATAAATGAGGAGGCAATATCCAAAACAACATATTAACAAGTTGAATTAAAAGTTAGAGAAATGCAAATCAAAACCACTCTGAGATATCACCTAACCCCAGCAAGAATGACCTATATCACAAAATCTCAAAACTGCAGATGCTGGCATGGATGTCGAGAGAAAGGAACACTTTTACACTGCTGGTGGGAACTACAAACTAATACAACCTTTTTGGAAGGAAGTATGGAGAAACTGCAAAGAACTCAACCTAAACCTCCCATTTGATCCTGCAATGCTATTATGGACATCTATCCAGAAGAGAAAAAAAACTTTTATTGTACTAGGCTGTTTAAAACAGCCCAATTTACAATCGCTAAAATGTGGAAACAACCTAAATTTTCTTCAACCCAGGAATGAACTGGTCAGCTGTGGTATATGTATACCATGGAATATTATTCAGCCATAAAAAATGGAGATTTTGCAGCATTTGTACTAACCTGGATGGAGGAGGAACACATTATTCTTAGTGAAGCATCACAGGAATGGAGAAGTATGAAAAAATCCTATGTATTCAATTTTGATATGAGGACAATTAATGACACAGTGGGGCATGGGGGAAGGGGAGGCCAGACAGAGAAGGAGGGAGGGGGTGAAGGAAAGGAAAAGAAGTAAAAAAAAAAAAAAAAAGAAAAGAAAATAGTAACTAATTCACACATAAATTGGATTCAATTTTGACCAAAGTGCATTATTATATATATGTTTTTAACGACAAAACAGTGTTTGGAAAAGTATTGGAATAATAAACTAATTAAATATGGAAGCATACACAGTTCTCAATATGCTTTCCAATATATTTCCTTAAATATATCTACAAACTTACATTAAATGGCAAGAGCTAGCCACCAGACTATAAATGAAAATAAGACTGTTAAGAGTATGGACGAAGGGGAAATGTCCAATAAAAAAATAATCAATGACGATGGATTTAGAAGAATACTTTCAAGCTATCCATGCAAAACATGTATTTTTCTAAACCAGAATAGCCCAGATGGCTATAAGCTCTAAAAGGAGTTTGGTTTACTATTCTTCCTCAATTCCCCTGTTTTTCTATCTTTCTTTTCTTGAGACAGTCTCACTCAGTCGCCTTGGGTGGAGTGCCATACAGTCATAGCTCACAGCAACCTCAAACTCCTGCGCTCAAGTGAATAAGTAATTATGTACAGCAACAGATTAAATACTCTGAGAAATCTAGGTGTCAAAAACAGAACCAGGGCTCTGTAAACTGGATCATAAACCAAATCTGGCTCACTGCCTGTTTTCGTAAACAAGGCTTTATTAGAGCACAGCCACACTTATTCATTCATCCATTTTCTCTGCTTGCTTGCCCACTACAACAACAGGGTTAACCAGTTGCAATAGACTGCACACTTCACAGAGCTGAAAATACTTGCTGTTTGGCTCTTTACAGAAAACAATTGCTGACCCCTAAATAAAACAAAAACAAATCGATAATCTGTTTGATGTACTAATTTGTTCATAAAATACATTATTTTCTGTTAATACTTGCTTCTTTTCCCAAGAAGCACATGATTTAAAAATCCATATGTACAGAGTTTTGAGGGAAGAGAAGTTGTGATTTAAGAAATCTATACTCGCACAAGTGTTTACTTATTTTTAAAAGTAGCAAAAAGCTGTCCTTAGATATTTGATGTGTCTGATAATTTGGAGAGCCGCTAGGAAAAATAGCTTGGGTAAGTATCATAGCAACCAAACCATTATGTTGGTTACATATACAGGGTTTGGAGATGGATAACTTGGCTCCATACCACTCTGATATCCTCATGTCCAAAATGGGGTTGATAATACAGATGCCATGAATATTAAACTGTGTAATTCATATAAGATTCTTAAAGTCACAAAATATAAAAATCTTTTTTTTTTTTTGAGACAGAGTCTCACTAAGTTGCCCTGGGTAGAGTGCTGCAGTGTCACAGCTCACAGCAACCTCAAACTCTTGGGCTTAAGCTTTTCTCTTGCCTCAGCCTCCCAAGTAGCTGGGACTACAAGTGCCTGTCATGATGCCCGGCTATTTTTTGTTGCAGTTGTCATTGTTGTTTAGAGGCCCAGGCAGGGTTTGAAACCACCTGCCTCAGTGTATGTAGCTGGCGCCTTAACCACTGAGCTATAGATACTGGGTGTAAAAATTTTTTAAGATTAATGAAACATGGTATTTAGAATGTAGTTTGTTATAATCTAATTAACTATGGTTAGAAACTGAATGCAAATACAGACAAAAGAGGCATGATATAGAATGGAAACATACAATTCTCTCATAAGCTTCAGATTAATTAATTTGTGGTATTAAGTGACAATAGAAGGCAGAGGAAAATCTGAAATCATTTTTAATTTCTTTATATACACTATATAATATAATATTATATATATGAATATATATACATATATTATAATATAAAATTAAAAATATTGATAATTATGTAGGGGCTAGATATAAGTTTATTATATATATATTATGTGTGTATATATATATATATATATATGCACATATATGTATCAACCAAGTAAGCAAAATTTTGTTGACAGCAAGGGTATGTTGATAAAGATATAATTATATGTCGATATGGCTGTTTAATTTCATAAAATCTTTCAAGAAAGCAATTAGGCAACATGATTGAAAAAGCTTTTAAAACTTTTGCAATTCCTAATGAAGTCATCGATTTATGCAATGTTTATCAACGGTTGGTAACATCTCTAGTAGAACAGTAAACAGACAACTTATTGAAGAAAGTAAAGAATTACTCCATGGATGACTCACTGATTATATACAGAAAGAAAAAAGCTTACAACAGAGGAGTCAGGCCAACAAGAGGGATAAAATCACGCTACCATTGCAAAAAGCTCAATGTGTTGTTCCTGATGTGACGTACTGTGAAGGACAAAACAGTACCTAGAAAGAAATGTGACAAAGACTTTAGGTCTACCTTCCACTTTTCAAGAAGAGAAGAATATATAGGGGTGAGTTGAATGACACCATGAATAAAACAATCAGATAAGGCTGAAATATGGGAGATTCTACTGAGAAGCTGACTGGTTTTCATTGACAGGAGAGATAAAATAGAAACTGTCATAAATGATAAGAGAATTAACCAACAGAAGAGGACAGCCAAATGGGACAGGTGAAACTTGGATCTTGATTTCAATTGACCAACTGGGTAACAGGACCTTTTTTTTAATTATGCAATTTTAATATGGGCTGAATATTTTATGACATAAAGGAGTCATTGTTAATTTAAAATTTTTTAAGTATTGTCTAGGTTTAGATGTGATTATGATTTAGCCGTTATGTAAAATGTTCTTTTAGTTGTTCTTAGAAATTGAAATATTTAGCAGTGAAAAATAGTGATATTTTGAAGAGTCTCTAAAATTCTTCCATAAAACTAGTAATAAAAAACCCCATCTACACCAGGAACAAAAGAAGAACACGTTTAGGAATACGTCAAATCTAATAGCACAAAACAGTGACAATTACCTAGGGGCTAGATATGAGTTTATTAAAATATGTTATACTCTTTACTCTCCTATATGTTTGAAAGTTTTCCGAATGATATTTTTAATCTTATATCCTTTAATTATTCCCCTTCTTGGAAGAAATGCTGCGGCAATCATTATAATTGCAAAAGAATGATTTTGCTTTATAGTGTTGGCCAAAGCATCATTTATCTTGGGCAAACAATAAATAAATAAAAATAAAAAGCCTGACTGTAGGGTGATAAGTCACATTTGAAGAATTGAACATTAATGAAACTTGAATTATTCATGCAAAGAATTTATACCAACATAGGGAAAGTTCATATAGGAGGTAATAAAAATTCTAGAAAAAAATCATCTGTATTTATACACAATACATATACAGACCCAAACATATGAAGTGTACATAAATAAATGTAAGAAAAAATATATGCCAAAATGCTGACAGTCATTTTGTGTATGTTTTTTATTTTTTGCTCTGCTTCTCTGTACTATTTACTACATCCATTAAAATTTCTATAATAATTATTTATAGTACATGCATTTGTTTGATAAGCAGTAAAAGGTGTGAACATTATCTAGGTAAATGATGTCTAGTTGTGTAATCAATCAAATGATGTGTAGTTTAGCAATTACATAGTGCGTTTGTAAAATATCTTCTGCTTTTAAAAATTATTATCATCAGATATAAAAGTAAGAAAACAAAACTATTTCCCAAAGAATTTGGTAAAGCTCTTCAGATCCTCAGAAACGTTACATGATATTTAAGATTGTTATTAATAAATGATATTTATTTGTTAAAATAAAATTTTTGGTTAGGTCATGATTGTATTCAGAAAGTTACAATGGAACCAATCTCAGCATGATCAGTAGAAAACACCCAGTGTTATGTTGAGTTTAGATTTATAAGCCCCCCCAAAATACAGAGGTATGCCTTTTGAGTCTTATTTTAACCTTTGCCTCTACCATATTCTGTTGAGGGAGCTGGCACTATGGACAAAACAGTGTGCTATGATGTCTTAATTAAAGATCTCATTAACTTTAAGACTCTGCAAATTCCTGTTTATTATTTATTTTAATTTTTACATCTTTCTATCTTAACTTTGAAATATCCTACTTATTTCACACCTTAAAATTGTATTCTTTTAATTCATTTGTAGAGAAGCAACACTATGCAAGGAATAAAATGTGGGTCTTTGGGTCAAATCTGGAATTAATTTCAAGTTCTACACTTTCCTCCCCAAAGGAACTCCACTCTCCTCATTTAAAAAGTGTTAATAATATTATTTACCTCAATTTCTCTTGATAATTAAACAATAAAAGTAAGGTAAAACATCTATCATCGTATGTGATAGATATTTAGCCTACATGCGTAATATTTCAATTCTTCATTTTATATGTATTTGTATTTTCTGGTGCTGCTCTGAAAAAAAATTATTTTTGCATTAGCATACCAATTACTAGTAAACTTTATGACCAGGTATGAGACGGTTTGAGAATGGTTGGTGCAGTATTTGTCCTGAGATGAGTAGCTAATTGGGATACGCAGAGTTTCAAAAAGTTCAAATGAGCTGATTACAGTTTCTCCTCTTTTATTTTTATTTATTTATTTATTATTATTTTTTTAAATAGACTCTGACTATGTCACCCTTAGTAGAGTGCTATGGCGTCACAGCTCACAGCAATCTCAAACTCCTGGGCTTAAGCGATTCTCTTGCTTCAGCCTCCCATGTAGCTGGGACTACAGGTGTCCGCCACAATGTCTGGCTATTTTTTTTTGTTGCAGTTGTCATTGTTGTTTCGTTGGCCTGGGCTGGGTTCAAACCCGCAAGCCTTGGTGTATGTCCTGGCACCTTAACCACTGTGCTACGGACACCGAGCCAGTTTCTGCTATCTTGATCTTTATGAAAAATGTTGGGTCCTTTTTATATGATTATTATTGTTGTTATTATTATTATTTATTATTAAATCATAGCTGTGTACATTAATGCGATCACGGGGCACCATACACTGTTTTTATAGACTGTTTGACACATTTTTATTACGCTGGTTAACATAGCCTTCCTGGCATTTTCTTAGTTATTGTTTTAAGATATTTATATTCTACATTTACTAAGTTTCACATATAAGATGTAAGATGCACTGCAGTTGTAATCCCACCAGTCACCCTCCCTCCGCCCATCCTCCCCCCTCCTTCCCCTCCTTCTCCCCCTTCCCCCCAACATATTCTTCTTAGTAAAGTATCTCAAGAATGGAAGAAAAAGTATCCAATGTACTCAAGCCTATTATGAAACTAATTTATGGCTTGCACATGAAAGCTATAACCCAGTTATTATTATTTTAAATCAAATGATTTTACAAAATGTCTGACTCCTCTGCTCTCCCAGGTGGAATCCAGAGGAGACACTCAAAGACTAAAATTTAACGTTATGTCAACAAAAGATAAGTGTTTCATTCTGGATGCCTTAGTCTTCCTAATGAATGCAGTTTTTACTAGTCAGCAAGAACTTAAGCTTAAATACCCAGCAGATACCATCAACCAGACTTTGCCCATTTGAGTTTTCTGTCAAAAGAAGCCAACTTGAGCTCTATACATATAAGTTGGGTTTGTTTTCCAATTCAGTATCCTTTCTTAGTTACATTGATTTAAAATTTTTGCCCGATGAGTTCACCTGCTGCTATAATTTAATTATTATTTTTTACCTTCTTACTTCTAATTACAGCTTTATGTGAACATTGGTCTGAGGGAATCCCTGCCTGCATAGATAAATATAGCACACTTCATGTCTAAACCAGAATTGGGAGTACTAGGAAATATACTCTAACCATACTTTCTATCATAGTCTCTTCAACCTCTGTATTACACACTACTACATTTATATTTTATGCATATATATATATATAGTGTTTAATAATTTACAGAGGTGGATACACTTGCTACAAGGCAATGTGATATTCCCATTTGATCTACTTTGGTAGAATCCCTTTCTGTCAGGAAATTCACTGCAATGATGTGCACAGTAAATATTTAATAACATCGGAGATATCAGAGTCTATTTTTCTTTGAAGAGTGCTTAATTATGTCAATTTCCTATGATAAGGTGCTAAAGTCAGTGTTATTTGAATTTGGAGTAACAGGGTGGAGGTGAAGAATTCTTTACTTAAGGCCCTCTCCCACAAATAGTCAATGGGTATGACTTTAATGAGGCAATATCGCAGACTCATTAATTTGGGCCCTGCTAATTAAATATTTGTGATACTTCCCCTATGCCAGTGACCTGGCACTATCAATAAAGGAAGAGTTGGCTAAGCTACACATGAATATAAACAACACAAGATTAAAACGTTGCATCTATTTTTACCATGTTCTGGATAGTCGTGTACTTAAATAGCTATTATCTACCTGCATGTTAGGTATATTGGTATTTGACAAATTTGACCAAAAAGGGGGCCATTTCACATGGGTCAATTTATAAGTTTTAGTCCTTTCAGTGGAAGCAACATTTCTGTCAGTTCCTTCCTCTTGATGACAGACATGCTACAGTCTTGCTATATTTTTCTTACATTATCACTAGAACATTCTAAGCCAAGACCTTAGATGATGGAAAAGTTGATAGGATAAGCAATAAAGTTCCACTTGGTTTTCCAAATAACTGCATGCATTTGGCCTTAGTCTTGAGAGTTAGAACTTGTAACTCTCAGTAAAGTCAGAACATATGGCTTCACCCTGAAGAATAAACTGTAGCATGACACTCTCTGTATGATGACAGCTTTGACTCAGATAGCTCCTTGTGGTATTATTTTTACATCCTTCAAAGAACAAACTTTTTAAAAACATGTATTTTTTACTGGACACAATAAACAATATTAGACATTCAGGATAACTTCCTTTTGGAAAAATTTATTTACAAAATGTAGTAATGATTAGCCTAGAAAGCAAAATACATAAATATGTATAAAAAGTTGATGTTAATGAGTATCAGACACATTTTATTTTTAATAACAATAATTTGACTAAGGATTTTCACAGTGAATTTTGGAGCTTCTGTGAGATATACTAACTTCAAAGCATTTGAAATCCCAGAAATAAAAGGGTAGGTATCATCAAATTTACTATTCTATATCTGAAGCTTAAAGGTAATTTCTTTAACAGGTTGTAGACTCTTTGAAGACAGAGACGAGATACATATATATATATATATATATATCTTATCTCTGTAAGATCCTATCTTACAGACTATCAGGCACAAAATGTATGCTTTAAAATATAGGTTAATCAAATTGTACTTTTTTCTGTTATCAAATCTCATGGATTGATACTTGGCCCATCTGTGTGTATCATGCCCCTGGCCACAATAAGCAAGAGATTCATACCAAGTTAGCAACACTTAATAAAGAGAATTTTGCCGGAATAATCAGCAAAAGAATCTTCTTCCATATTTCTTAGTAGAATGCAGCTCATCATTATTCATGCTTTCAAAAAATATTATAATAAACACCTATTATGTACCAGAATCTACATGCCACAAATAAAAATTAGTCCAAGAAGAAAACTGAAATCAGAGCCTAATGACATTGTTAGGCTTAGAATCTATATTTAACTGAAGGTCATTATTAAAGTTCATATTTACAATTTATGATGGTTTGTTAAGTTGTCAATGGCGGCAAAGATATCTGAATAACATGTTTGCCAAATGTGAGTTTGTTGGGTTCAGATACCATTCATGGTATCATGCATCAGGGTGATACACTGGAAGTTTACTTCTTATGTTATTTTTGAAATATGTTATATATTATTATTGACTATAGTTACCTTGCTATGCAATAGATTTAAAAACTTATTCCCTCAGTCTAATTGAACCTTTGTACCCATGACCAGTAACTCCTAGTTCCCTTGCTCCACCACACCACCCCTTCAGCCTCTAGTAAGCACCATTCTACTTCCACTTGTATGAATTCAACTTTTTTTAGAGTCTACATATAAATGAGATCATGTAATATTGGTGACTTATTTTACTTAGCATAATGGTTCTGGTTTGTTTGTTCTTCTTCTTCTTTTGATTTTTTTTTTTTCCGCTGCCATCCTCCTGATTAGGCCAGTCCCCTTCATTTTACTCTGTATACACCAAGATTCCCACCATTGGGACCAGAAATGTAGACCTCTGTAACAAATAATTTGTTTCAGAAAGAATTTTCTAGCACTAAGAAATGAGACTATAGAAAAACTATTTATTCCATCTATGCACAAGGTTTTAAGTGCTTCCAAGAAATCTAAATTTGGTCTCCTCATTTAAAAGATAAACAACTTCACTATCGTCTATGTTTAAATGCACCCATAAATCTGAATCACCATCTGGTCCTTCTTCAGTAAAAGATCTAATTATTCAACTGTTACCTGAACATTTCTACTTAGAAACATGCCCTCTCCCACTCCAACCCAAATTTCAGACTGAACTCGTATTTCCTCTTATTCCAAATTAGCCCCAATCCTTTCTTGTATTATGTATCCAAATTAATGATGTACCATTGATTTCATCACCAACACTAGAATCTGAGAGGTGGCGTCCTTTAGATAACCTTTCTCCCCCGTGGCTCACCTTATGTTAAGTTCTGTTGATTCATCCTCCCCAACTGTTTTGATGCCTCAAAACAGTCATCTGTGCCTTGTTTTCACTTTGCTTACTTTAGTTCAGAAAAGCATCATGCTTTACCTGCATATTTGTCACTGTTCTCTTCCTTCTAGTTACCCTCCACACTGTCACCCCGTCATCTTCCTCAAACAGAAAACAGTTTATGTTGTTACCATCTTCAAATCATTCAACAGCTTGACAATTCCAAGGCAAGTAGCATACATGTTTTTTAAAATCATGTACACCATAAATTAAAAGTTAATTACAAAACATAGCTCATTGTATTGCGTATAATGCACACAATAGAAATCATACACAAATAAATAAATCGAGAATATGGGATAACAATAAATGTAAAAGCATGTTCTGTGTTTTCCTCCAGCATCTCAATTGTTTTCAGCACTTTGGAGGCTGACTTACTTCAGTTTGGAGTCTATTTTTTTAATGGATAAAATATGTTCTTTTCCAGGGGTCATTCGTTTGGGTCATTTCGTATCCTATTATTTCTTCCACCATAGGCCTTACCAAGGCCATTTCTTATGTATAGTGAATTGTGATAGAGATAGGACACGCAGAGGTTAGCATTGGAATTAAAGTGAGAATTAGGCTAAGCCTCTTGAAAGTAGGATATAATGCTGTCTTTGTTTTTGCAACTTGAGCAGCCAGCACATTACTTAGAGTATATTTGCTAAACAAATTAATGAATTGATGTAAATAAATGTTAACATAGAAACTAATTTAAACTGAGCTCTCCAAATAGAAAATGTATTTGACTATCTTGCCCCAGTCTGAAATTTACTTTTGCACTTTAAGTACAATGTTACTCTATAATAATTGCTATTATTTTAAAAACCGGAGAGAAGAAAGTTATGTTTAAAGAGGTAAACAATTATCTATAATTTCAGAGACATTTACAGCCTAAAAAAAGTCCTAATTATGTAAAAGCTATCTATTTATTTGTCAGTTCCTATGGAATCTCAAATAAAATATTTTGTGCACAGGCAATTCATACAACTCTGTATATAGATAAAAAATAAATCTGAATTTCTCTATAATTCTCCTATGATTTGGATTCTGGTTGTCCCCAAACAGACATGTTATCATTTGTTTATGTGCTTAAGTTTCTGTAATACAGATGCTGACAGGAATATTATACGTGAGAAAAATTACTGTATTTTCAAATGCTTAAATTGCTCGAGTTCAAAATGCAGAAGGATCTAAAAGCATATTTTCATGATTTCCTTCAGTCACATTTCTTTTATCTGAATGCCTACTGTTTAACTGTCTCTTCAGCAGATAAATAAGAACCTTCAACCCCTGTTTCAACGTTGATTCCATTGGACACACGCAGAAGGCCAGGAGTTTTCAAATTGACAATAGCTGCACAGATTTAAAAAATGGCCCCCCTGAGGCAAGTTTTACAGGGGTCTCAAAACCAAGGTAAGATTTTATCATTATACATTTATCATCATGAATTTTTTAATTGGCTTTAGGAATGAAAAAGTGTTCGTAAAGAACCAAAAGATGGTAAACTTGGAGGAAGAAAAGCCACAAACATAAATCTGAATTAATTGCTTAAACTGTTGTGAAAGCAAGCCAAAATTGAACGCAGATATGAAGTTTTTACTATGATTTTTTTTTGTCCCTTCCTCAAAATAGATGCCACTGCCACTTTGGCCATATTTCTACAATGGAAAATCATTAGCCATAGGGGTAATCTCAGAACCCAAAGAGACTTTGCCATTTAAAATTTCATAACCAGTTCCATTAGCTGAGTTTCTGAGTATGCCACACCCACTCTCTCTCTTATGGGTGTTAGTTTCCCAAGACATAGGACATGAATGGAAATTACTAATAATAATAGCAGTTAACATGTGCATGGAGATTTTTCTCTTCCAAAGTGCTTTACACACTAGTAGCAAACTTTGTTCCCCTGAAGTTTAGAGTAAGAGTTGACGTTTGTTTGAAGATGACCTTGCTTCCTGACCTCATCGTGAGTTTGATACTCAGCATATGAAAGAGACAAAAAAGACAATAAGGGTTACAAAAAAATGAGAAGTAGAACCAAATCCTATCCAACAACATGTGATGAGAAAGTCCTATGTATAAGGCATTGATCCAGGCATAGATGACCAACCCAAAGATGACTGTTACTAGGACCAAACTGGACAGCTTTATAGAATGGGAACTAGTGTGTTTATGCTTAGATAATGCAAATGCAGGGTATTATGAGAATTTGTAGGTTGGAAATGCTTTATCCATATTAGGTTGTGGAAAGGCACAATGGAGAAGGTGGTATTTGAGAAAGGTTCTGAAGTGTGGGTAACATTTCAGAAGGACAGGTAGAAGCACAGAAGGCATTCCCCATAGCAGGGCAGATGTGAGCCTAGGTAGGGAACATTATCCAGGAAAGCGTGTCCTAGAAAGGAATGCATGGAGCTGTTTGGCTGGAGGTGTTCACATGCCAGAGGCATCATGCAGAAGTGCAACTGGAACACTATGTCTGATTAAACTCTAGTAGAGTCTACAATCCAGCATGAAAAGGGAGGACATGCTTCAGTAGGTGACAAGAGTCCTTGAATGTGTTTTAGCACAAGAGTGACACAATCAGATTTCTGCACTGCTAACAGCATCTGCTAAAAGCAGAATTTTACACCTGTATTGAGAAATGCTGGGGCTTCATGTTAATGTAAAATGTGTTCTTCCTAAAGGCTATAAAATATATTCCAACTGTGGTGTCACACAGATGGATCCCATTCTGCCCCAGAGCCACAAAGAAGACCCATTAAATAGCTATATTCAAGACCCTCTGTCTATAATGAGGGAGATGGTGTGGCTTGCTCTGTCTGGAAGCTTTTTGAATGACGGATGTTACTGAGGCATCTAATTTAAACTTACTTGGATTTACCTGGCCTAAGGGAGTTGCTGAAATATTTTAACTGACAAGGTGGGGATTAACTATTAAAGAGTGATAGAAAAATCACTCAGGTGTCTTGCCTGAGAGGCAGCTGGGGCTTCAAGCTGGGGAAGGGAGAAGAACCAGTGATGACTCTCAGAGTACATTCCTCAGGGCTCCCATTCCTCCCAATACCCTCATCAGGATGTCTAAGACTACACAACCCAGACGTCTGTAGGACTCGCTGCAGTGGGCACTGGACTGGTGCTCTGTGTTTTGACGATTTGATCTCAAGTCACCTTCCCAATGCCCTTTCCTTGGGATGCAGGGACTGGGTAATTGGAATAACATTTCTAGGCCTCAACAAGGCCTGCTCCATTTTGAGTGCAGGACGCATCTCAGATAGGGCTGGAGGAAAATTTCTCACCTGCCCCATCAGTTAGTTGACTGCGACTTGCTTAACTTGAATCTCCTTTTCAAGCATCTCCCTGTGTTGCAACTGACACTCCTTGCATTGGCTGTTCTGGCCAAGAATTCCAGTACAAATTCTAATTCTAGGACTTTCTAACTACCTTTTATTCTCCAATAAGGCAACCTAGCTCTCTCAGGCCGGCCCCTACTAAAGCGATTTTAATTTGGTAGGAAAATGTGGATCGACCTTGTTTTTCTGCAAAAGTTAGCCTGAAGATTGTAGGCAAAGTAGGGTTATTTCAACACCATATAATCAAGGGTTGGAAATGTGAAAAGTTAGTAACTTTGGAAGGTATGTGAATGAGGTCACAGATGACAGCAGGAGCGGGGGCAGCAGCAAGTCTGTACATGGCTAAGGAAAGTTATGCAGAGAGCAGAGTAGAACAAAACTCTGTAAAATACCCACTATGGACTCTCAAGCCATTTCATTGGAGATGTTACGGTGGACCTGAATTAATCAAATAGGGGCCATGTCCTCATAAAGGATTTACATTTGTTGCTATATGATACCATTAGCATGCATAGCTAGAGTGGTCTGGGAGTATTTGAGTTGTGTATATAGTCACTGAGGACACAACCATCTCTGTTTCCTTAGACTTCTCCAGCTGTTATCATTTCAGTCTCCACACAGCAGATCTTAAGCTTAGTTTAGATAAAGATGTGCAAAATCCGTAAGTATCTTATATATACCTACCCGCATCCTCACACATGTCCCTAGATCAACAAGCTTTAGAGAGGGGGCCATAGTTCTGTGTCAGGCTTCCCCAGTCTTTGGGGATGATTTACTTACAGATTCTGTACCGAAATCTGCTAATTTGTTCCTAGGCTACAGATAGTTCTGCATAAAACAGTGCTTTGTTAACCTCTTGGGTAGGAATCAGAATAACAGCATTATGAATTTTGAAGCAAAAGTCCACTGGGACTGGCATTAATCAGTCTCAGAGCTGCAGTCTGTGTAGCTGCTTATCCTTCACTACTAAAGTCTTGGAGTATTCACATGAATAGTGGAAGTAGTATTAGTTATTAGTACTGGTGTTCCTGTTTCATTTTCACTAACGGCGTGTTCAGTCACCTCCTCTTCATCCTGTTAGAGGGCTAACTGGACACCTGCCACTTGACACAGATGCAGTCGCGGAGCAAAAGCAGCTTACCAGTCACATGCACTCACAGCCCAGAGGCGCTAGGTACTGCATGCCGGTCAAGGCCATACACAGGGAGTTACACCCAGGAAGAGCTTGGATAATGAGGGGCTGTGGGAGGCAAACTTCAGACCAATAAGAGGATGAGGTGACCCCTGGTTCCAATGACAGGATGCAATGAGCTTGTTTGAATAATTCTGAGGTAAGAAGACTATGACTCAGAGATACAAATAGGCACTATCCATGGGCTATATGTGTTCTCTATAATGAGGAGACCATATATATGGTTGTCATGATAAAGGAGACAGGCTATGGAGCTGTATCTGTAGGAATAGGGTTACGGAGCACAGCTTACCCTTGGGCCATTTGAGGACTTTCAGCTTTAGCAGGTAATACTGTCTTAATTTCAGGCCTTGCACACAGTTGACACTTAGTGAAAACTTACTATGTGCTACATGTTGGTATAAGACCTTAAAATAGATTTATTACTTTGCTTCTAGCTTTTATACTTAAAACAACACTATACCTATAAGAAAGTACTTTGAATTCTATCCTTTTGCACACATGTGAAAATGGTGCTTAATTTCTCATAGCAAGACATGGGGCCAAGATTTGAAGCCATTCTCCCTAATACATGCAGTCTTTCAGTATCAATAATGGCACCAGCTCTATTTGACATCTTAAATACAAGCGTAATTGTAGAATCCTTGAATGTTAGAGTTCTAATGGGGCTTGGAGATTTCAGTGCATCCTAGAAAAAGTAAAGACATTGTTATTTTGAAATGGAAAAACAGGACAAGATGTACCATAAAGCATTAGTAGACAAAAATTGAGCTAATGCTAATTATATGCAAGTATAAAGAAGATTAGTGTTATTTAAATTGAATAATAGTAATTGCACTAATATGAAAATAATATGAACCATTAAAAAGAAGTAGAAGAAGGCAATTAGAATGCTCTTACGACGTTCACATAAGTGTTCCATAACTCAAGCTTTGCTGACCTCACCCATCTGTGGATATCAATGTGATCACATGAATTTGCATATGTTCCTATTGACCTCATCATGTGTAACAATGATCCCCCCCACCAAAATACTTATGCTATTACTCAAGATATGGCCCAAATGTTCTCATGAACAAATCTGCTTTGTCCCAGTAGTTTATTTAGCAATTCTTCTCTGCCTTTCTTTCCTAGGTTTCATTGGTTCTGTCTTCTAGGGGGCACCACCTCCATAGGATTCCTCAGTCACACCTCCCTGAACATTTCCTCACTTCTGCTTGTTCCCCCAAGTAGTATGTTGGTGATTCTCTGCTCCATAGTGTTCCCTAGCTGCCACGTAGTGTGGGACAAGAGGGATTTTATGCTGTCATAATGATTCTAGAGTGGTATTACTTAACTTCGTTATGAAGCAGAACTAATAGCAATTTTGTTTTGTTTTTCTGAGAATGCTCCTTTTATTTTTCTTTTATAGTCACAAGTAAAAGGAAATGAGTCCTTCTAAATTCAGATTTCTGGCAGTCTTATAACCCTGCTGTTTTGTTTTTTTAAAATAAAGTATAATTTACATACAGTAAAATACATGTTTTGGTGCAGAGTTCTAGGACCTCTGACAATTGCAAACAGTCACATAGCAACCATCACAATCCATCATCTCCAAAATTCCCCTTGTTCCCTCCTCTTTATGGTCATCCCTTTACCCCATTTTTAGTCTCTGGCAATTACTAATCTGTGTTCTGTCCTTATATATTTTGCCTTTTTGAGAATGTCATAGAAATACACATCCTGTTCCAAAATGACAAAAAAGTTTTTGTGGCTAGAGTGAACATGATCTTCATTTACCTCTCTGTTTACCCACAGTTGTTAACAGAATACACATTCATTCTCAGAAGTGTCTCAATCTGGATAATAAATTAAAGATTATGCTCTTTATAGTTGTGTGTGTGTGTGTGTGTGTGCATACACATACTCACATATCTCCCTTGAGAACTGGTTTGGGGCCACATGTCAGGAAAAACAAATCTACATACTCTACTCAACTGTCTCCCTAATCCCTCCACCTGCACCATAAAAGGAAAAGTGAAATGCATTGAACAACAACTTAGAAAATCAGAATCTTTATGTTATGAATATAGTTACTTTTCACAACTGGAGAGACATGTGGCTGACTCATTATTATTGGCTCTCCGGATATCAGCAGAAAGTCCAGATAAGACAGATTATGATTTGCGTACAAACTCTAAGGGCCTGCAGTGTCACCACTTTTTTAACTTAGTGAACACAACACATTCAGGTGTCACACTTCATAAGTTAAAACTAATTGCTGTAATATGCGAATGTTCCTCATGTGTGAATATAAGAACTTGTCATTAGAAGCGCCCCTCACAGGCAAGTCAACTACCCAGCTGGACTCTGAAAGACATCATTCAGAAATCAAGACAGGCATAAAGGACAGTCGGCTTCCTGATATCCAAAATACATTCCCGTCTAAGACAATGATACACCATTGCTGAAAAGAGAACTAACCTTTTGTTTCTGTTTTATTTATTTCTTTTTCTTTTTTTTTGGCTGGGGCTGGGTTTGAACCCACCACCTCCAGCATATGGGGCCACCGCTCTACTCCTTTGAGGCTCAGGCACTGCCCTATTTATTTATTTTTTATTAAATCATAGCTGTGTACAATAATGCAATTATGGGGTACAATGTGCTGGTTTTATATACAATTTGAAATATTTTCATGAAACTGGTTAACCATCACCGTACTTTCTTAGTTATTGTGTTAAGACATTTTTGATCAAGGTAAACCTGCCTTTGCATTCTAGGTCTGCTACCTCCCTTCCTCAGCTTATGTTTTCTCATCTCTCATGTGGGAATAATTCTTAACATAGTTATTAAAATTAAATGGAATAATGCATGCAATTTGTAAGCATAGTGTCCAGAATATAATAAGAGTTCAAAAAAGCATAGTTATTATTAAATTAAACCAGAGATTTTAATTAGTTGCTTTTTATTAGTGCTTAGGGTAATAGAAGCAGAAATGGTCCATTGAATAAGGCTTGATGAAACACAGCAATTACATTTTTATCTTGTCTTCCAGAAGCCAGCTATTTTAAGTCTTTTTTTCCTTCTAGAACCTATCAAAGTGAAGCATACATCCCACTTGTTATCCACTGTGGAAAAGGTTTCTAGAGCCCAATCCAAGCACAAGAGTGCCAGTGCATGCCCACATATAACACATCTCAGTGTTAAGAAAATATGAATAAAGGTGGAAACCTGTTAAATAAATTATACTTTAGCTTCCATCATTGTCAAATACTTTCACAACAATATGGAAAAGGTTTGAATTTAGAATTGCTTAGGGTCTTCAGAGTTCTTGCTAGAAAATGGCAGCATGGGAAGACATGGGCCCAGGAGCCCACCCCTCTGCCATCACCTTTCTCTTCTTATTCAACACCAGCTCCATTATGCACTACAACTTGCATCATGCACACTCAGCCTACCCATGCAAGTTGTGTCTAAATTCTTCACAAACAGCCACCCCTAGGCTACCACAGAGGCTTAGGGATGCACGTACATGATACACCTTCAACTTTTGAGATGAACCCAGGGAATAACACCAAGCTGCACCTGGAAATGTTCACAAGAACACTTGTTCTCAGAGAATTCCAGTATCCTAGGTATCCCTGGGACTTGACCTCATATGGTCACATCCAGTAAAAAATGATACACCTGCAGGAAATCCTGAGGGTGTCTGTCTAAAAAGCCAGGTTGAGAAAAAGGGCAATGCTTATCCTTTTCCTTCCTGAGTATATGTGTAGATTCTATAACAGAGCCCCCTAGGACTGATCTGTGTGTATGTAAGGGAATGTGAGAGGAAGTAAAGCATTCTATTATAGGCCTAATCTTAAGAATTTTTCATGAGAGCCTTCTCTTATCATTCTCAGAATGATCTCTTATCATTCACTAGATGGCCAGATACAGATGATTCAGAAAAAAATTTTTGAAAGTCTAGGCAATGGCAGGAATCATCTGATAGAAGAAGCCCCAGATACTGGAACAAGAAAAGGATACCACTTTTTTGTTTGTTTGTTTTTTGTTTTGTTTTGTTTTTTACCATTGTCATTCATCATAGCATTGAAAGTTCTACAGCAATCAGACAAGAGAAAGAAATAAAGGTCTCCAAACTGGAAAGGAAGAAATAAAATGATCCTTGTTTGTACATGATTTGATTTTATATCTAGAGAAATGTAAAGACTTCACAAAAAACTGTTAGAACTGATAAACAAGTTCAGTAAAGTTGCACAATACACAATCGACATGTGAATATCAATAGCATTTTTATATGCAATAATAAACAGTCTGAAAAAGGAACTGAGCAAGTAATCCCATTTACAATAGCTACAAATGAAATACTATATCTAGGACAAAACTTAACCAAAGATTTCTATAAAGAAAGCTATAAAACAGTAATGAAAAAATTTGAAGAGGACACATCAAAATGGAAAAATATGTCATGCTTATGGATTGGAAGATTTGAATGTACATGCTTCCCAAAGCACTCTACAAATTCAATACAATCCATATCAAAATACCAATGACATTCTTTAGAGAAATAGGAAAAATAATTCTAAAATTTATATAGAATCATAGATAGGCCAGAATAGTTAAATTTATCCTGAGTAAAAATAACAAAACTGGAGAAATCATATTATTTGCCATAAGATTATACTACAGAGTTATAAGAACTAAAACAGCATGGTGCTAGCATAAAGACAGACACATAGACAAATGGAACAGAATAGAGATCACAGAAATAAATCCACAAATCTATAGAAGACTTATCTTTGGAAATGTGTGAAGAATAAACAGTGCAGGAAGGACAATGCCTTCCATAAATGGTGCTGGGAAAACTGGATAACCATATACAGAAGAATGAAACTAGAACCTTATCTCTTACTATATCCATAGATCAAGTCAAAGTGCATTAAACACTTAAATATAATACCTGAAACAATAAAATAACTAAAAGAAATATTGGGGAAATGCTTCAGGACATTGGTTTGGGCAAGGACTTCTTGAGTAATGCCCCCAAAACACAGTGAACAAAAATAAAATTGGATAAGTGGGATCACATCAAACTAAAAAGCTTCTGCATAGAAATGGGGAAAAATCAATACCTGGAAGAGACAGCTCACAGAATGGGAGAAAATATTTGCTAGTACTCATCTGAAAAAGGATTAATAACTAGAATATATAAGGAGCTCCAACAACTGAATAGCAAAAATATCAAATAATTGATTTAAAAAATGAGCAAAGGATCTGAATAGACATTTTTCAAAAGAAGACAAACATGGTCAGCAGGTATACGTAAAAAATGTGTAATATCCTTAGTAATCAGAGAAAAGCAGATCTACACTCAATGTATCTCATCATCTCACTACTGTTAAAATGTTTTTTTGTTTTTTATCAAAATGACAGGCAATAAGGAATGCTGGCAATGATGTGAGGAATTCTTGCACACTGCTAGTGGGTATGTAAATTAGTGCAATCACTATGGAGTACAGTATGGAAGTTTCTCAGAAAACTAAAAGTAGATCTATCATAACCCAGTCATTCCACTGCTAGGTAGACGTCCAAAGGAAGGAAATTCTATATATCAAAAGATATCTACACTCTCACGTTCATTGCAGCACTAGTCACAATAGCCAAGATTTGAAATTACGTGAACAAGGCTAAGCACAAATCTCACATGTTCTTATTAAGCGAGAGATTAACATTAAAACAACTGATCTCATGGAGACAGCAGGTAGAATTATAATTGCTGGAGGCTGGGAAGGGTAGTGGAGATAATGTAGGGATGATCAGTGGATACAAATATATATTTAGATAGAATAAATAATATTTGATAGCAGAACAAATGTGTATAATCAACAATAAGTTAGGATACAATTAAAAATAACTAGAATGATCCCCAACTACTACTTTTCAGGCATTTGTTCTGATTACTTTTTTTCTCTGTTTCCTGATCCACACTGTTGAAACAGGGGGGTGCCATGAATTTCTAGATTGACTCGGACCCCAGCAAGTGGACAGGGAAAGAATAACCTGGTAAGAGAGAGAAAAATTCAAACCATGGCAGTTGTGCAAAGATAAACACATGAAAGATTAAGAAGAGGGTTTCCTTGATTTCCTATCATATATTTTTTTTAATTTCCTATCATGTTATAGTCTTTGACACCGGCCTTTTCTGGAGGTGCATTTTTATCCCTCTTCTATCTGAGGTTTGTGCAAACAACTTGTACTCTTATGGCAGAGCACTCTTTTGAATAACCTAAATGCATACATTTTGTTACCAGCAACCAGAATAGGCTTAAACACAGAACAAGAGTACATGATGTCTGAGGGAGAAACACCCCAAATTCCTTATTCTAGACATTTTCTGTATACTAATCTTGGTCTCAAACCTTAATGTCACCTTGAAACTATTCAAAGCACTCAGCCCCTTTTGTCAAAGACAAGAAAGGCATCATCCTGCATCTTTGAAGTTATACTGCCTTTACCATCAGAAATAATAAAAAAAAAAAATGCATCTGCTCAAGATTTTTTTCCCACAGAGCAACACAATAAAAGAGTAAGTGGCTTTGTAGTGAAAAATAATATAGAAAGATAATTAAATCTCAGGGGCATTTTTTTTTTTTGGTCTAATGTAGCTTTTCTCAGAAAGAAAAACAAGCATCAAAGCTGCCCCCAAAGACACTTTCCAACCTGCCATTGCCACTAATGTGAAGTTGAGAAATGAAAATTCTGTGCTTGATTTATTCTTTCGTTTCAAGAAAAAGAGGCTTAATATTCATTGGGGAAGAAGAGTAGGAAAAAAAATATTCTGCTGTTATTTTCAAGGGAGTGAAATGTTTTTTCTCATGGCTGAAGGTGCTCATCTTTACAAAGATGGTTGCTAGGGAGCTAGCCAATTTGAGGGAATATTTTTTGAATGTTTATAAAACTGAAGGGCAGTATCATTGGCATTACATTTATTGGCAGAACTGAACCAATTAGTCAGTACTTCTAGAGAGATTATGTACAGTGGATTTCACAGAGGGGGCAAGTGTATAATGATGCATGCTGCTAGAATTTTTTTTAACTACAGATATTTAAGTCTCAGATAAAGGCAATAATGTACTTTTACTATTTCAAGACATTTCGAATGTTCACATTTGGGGTTATAAAAACACATAAGAGAGCATTTTTTAGGCAGTGCTGACACATTCCCTAGTTATTCTTGGATGAAATAAATCACAGGACCAGTGCTCTTTGAGGATGCAGATTAGTTTTTGCAATAATGAAAGGCTTACCAATATTTCTTCATTTCATTCATTACAAATGTGCGATTCAATGCAATTGAATCATTACAATGCTCGCTTTAATATTCTTCCTCTTACATATTCCTGTCTATCACTTTTAAAGATAATCATAGCCAACATCTATATTTATAAAGATAGTAAGAATGACAAAAAAATCAGGCAAAGACAATCAATAAACAAGCAAAACAAAAACTTCTCATAATACGCAAATACAAGGTTTGCCTACTCCTGCTGCTTGTTCCTTTTTTTTTTTTTTTAAGAGACAGGATCTCACTCTTGCTCAGGCTGTACTTGAACTCCTGAGCTCAAGCAATCCACCATCTTACCAGAGTGGTAGGATTATAGGTGTGAGCCACTGCACCTGGCCTTGATTGTTAATTTTTTTTTTTTTTTGTAGAGACAGAGTCTCACTTTATGGCCCTCGGTAGAGTGCTGTGGCCTCACACAGCTCACAGCAACCTCCAACTCCTGGGCTTAAGCGATTCTCTTGATTGTTAATTTTGATTGTTTCTCTTAACTACATTTCATCCACATCCCCATTTCCATCATGAGTGGAGGGAAAAGGTGTGATTACTGAGTGTCACTAATCGGGCTCTCTGAGAAGGAGACTCAGGAATTGAGAATGTAAGAGGGAGTGGTCCTGGGATTGGTATCTGCAGAAGAGAAAGAAAGGAAGCAGAATTGAATTGTATATGAAACCAGCACATTGTACCCCTTGATTGCACTAATGTACACAGCTATGATTTAGCAATAAATAAATAAATAAATAAAGAGAGGGAGAAGTCAGGTTGGCAGGAAGTTTTCAAGGGGAACTCTGTAGCCTGATTGACCTTTCAGAGTTGTTCTGAATGGAGCAAAGGAACCAGGTATTTACACTCACTGTGGACCAGTCAAGGATGTTCATTGCCCAGGAAGGGGAAAATAGCCTTGGACAAAATGGCTCTCTTCAGTAGAGACAATCTCTGAAATGCCACAAGGGGTCATAGCTTTCTGTCCAATGCATTCTCAGCAGCTGAGAGAATCAATTCATCATTCCTGAGAGGGGGTTTGGGCAGCACATCACAGCATCTTTCACACTAATAGAGAATAATTATTTTTCATTAAAGAGCAATGAATTGCATGAAGCAGCAGGTAGTTACTAATCTATTATTTACTCATAACATATTGTATGCCCTCCACTGCGAGAAAGTGGTGGGGGAAAAACACATCCAACCAGCACAGGATATCTTTTTTGAGACATAAATTTAACTCATGCATCACTACCAACTTACAAGGAAAAATGTTACACAGTGATGGCTAAGGAAAGGAAAATTGGTAGTATAGCTTCATAGAGAAAATGGTGATGAATTTTAAGAGAATCAACAAAAATCAATGATCTGGTACGGGTTGTGTCTTTGAAAACAGAGTTGGATAAAAACAGGTAGGTGGAAATAAAAGTGTTAGTGCAAAGGAAAGAAGGTTGTACCCACTATAGACAAAGTGAGTAATGGAGAGAGTCACCTACAGAGGAGATTTAAGAGTGTTTCCCCTAAAGCAGAAGGAGGCAAATTTGAATAGAGAAAGGGAAAGTAGATAACAGAATGGCTTGTCTGCCAGATTGAAGACAATGGATGTCATGTAAACTGAAATACAAGAGGATATAGCTTAGCCTGGGAAGCATACAATAAAGGTGGGGCTCTTCAAAATTGAGCTGGTAAAGGATCAAGACTAAAGTGTAGAAGGTAAGACTATAAATCACTGTCTTCTTGGTGAAATTGCCAGGATGGGAAAGGTGAAATTTCTGAAGTTCTAGAAACTGGGACTGATGGAAGTACCATAATATAATCTGTTCAAAGTCACAGGACAAAGAAGGAATTGAACTACATCTGTCTCCAAAGTGCCTTTTCTACCAATATCTCACACTATGAAATGTTAGAGGACCTCTCTGCAATGTGGTTTTCCTCCCTAAGATTATTTGGAAAGTAAGGAAATAAAAATGCTGGCATTGACTTGGAGTACAATATAGTTTTCATATTTTGACACTATTTGGAGAATTGCATTTTGCATTATGTCACTAGTTTATCTTTACAATAAGACAGAACACTCATTTTGCCCCTAAGAACACTTTCTGAAACAGATTATTACACTATTGGTTAAGGGATTCAATAAACATTTACTGACTGCTTATTCTTTGCCAGAAGTATACTTGGTGTTGCAGACAAAGCAAAAAACATGATAAAGTCCTAGTGAAACTAACCTTAATTTTGATGAGACAAAGACAAAGGAGAAATATAAAAATCAATAAAAACCCAAATACATAAATATAATAATTTTTTAATTATGTGTTTTCTGAAGAAAAACTAAAACTATAGTATAATTTTGTGGATAGAAGTGTGTTTAGCATTTGTTTATTAGTTGTTAACGTTCTACCACTTATTAGCTGAGCTGTGTTCTCTTGGTTAATATATCTGTGGCTCAGTTTTCTCACATATCTTAATAAGTCTGATACCACGATTAAAAGAGTAAATGACAAAAACAAAAGTCCTCAAACAATGAATACAGTAAAGCTTTAGCAAATGTTACCTCATTTTAAAATATTATTTATATTATTGAGAATTAAGGTTTCACTTTTCCCATCTTTTCTTTCCTATGTAGTAAAAGTATAAAGTCAGATGCGTCCAGATGCTCCCTGAAGGTAAAATTTCGTTCTTAAGATTATTCTGCATAACCTTTATGGGAGTTGTCCTCCCTTCATTTGAAAACCTCTTACCAAATGGCCACTGCCTGCTAGATATTGGCTTCCATAAGATGAATTTAATTCAGAAATTACCAAATTCCACTCTTTGGGTTTGTTTTGTTTCTCAGTAATGCCCTACCCTGTTTTAGCAGCCTGTCAAAGAAGCAGAAAGATAGCCTCTGGGGCTCTGTCAGCTGAGCCCAGCCCAGACATCAAAGAATATTATGAATGTGTAAAATTGCCTTTGGCAAATACTATTTACAGACCCTCTGGCACAGTTATGCTGAAATGATAAGAAATGTCACTGCAGCCTACTGCACTGAATAATAAACATTTCCTGCCTTTAATATCAACTACCCACTTGCTCAGAACCCAGAGTGGCTTGCAATCACAATAAAGGGAGAAAGCATTTTTTTTTTCTTTTCATTTATATGCCGCCATTCTTCCTATTAATTAAGTCAGTGGGATAGCCAGGAGTAGAACTTATGAGTGAGATTATCTATATTATACACTCAAAATATAGTTTATCCATTTTAATTAAATAAGTTCTAAATATAGCCACTTTTAATTCTTCTATGCCCTGAAACTAATTAAAAGTAAAATTAGTTAACATTTCTATGTGACATCATTAAAAATTGGTTCATGTGAAAATGCAAATGTCCCTACAGTGTGCTGTGTATTTGCATGGATTCCTCTATGATGTTTGATCACCAGAGTATTAAAACTATGAATGGATACAGCCTGGTGGCCAGGAATTTGTTTTTTTCCCTTGAATTTCTATTTCTCTCCATGACTAGTCTCATACCTCCTCCTTGTCTGCTCCTGACATGGTCTGGACACTGGGCACAGCTTTGGGAAGCATATTAAATTTCTTTTCCTGGTTATTCTGTTTCAGAGAGACTTTATATTAGGCTGATCACACATCTACATCTATTTTTTTATTTCCTTCTATAGCATATATTTAGGACCCACTGAGTGTGCTCAGAGCTCTTCAGTGGTAAGAAAATACCCCTGTAAGAAGTGAGCACAGAAACCACTAGTGGGAACTAGTGATGAGGTAGAAAAACCTGAACTATAATTGATGAACTGCTGCAGGCTTGGTGTGGACAAATACAAGAGTTAAAAACCCAATAAGAACCCAGACACAGAGCCCCTCCAGACATTTTTGTAAGTTTAACCTCCTGAAGCTTGGTCAAATTCTCACAGTAAATATTAAAAGAAAAATGTCCACATGCCTCTGGCACATGGAGGGAAAGGAAACATTTTGAAATATGCCAGAGCACTCCGGGGAGAACATTTACCCCGAGCCTGACCTGCAGGGATTTTATCAGAGCCTAACTGACCTGCAGAAATGGAAATACCTAAAACTCTGGCCTACTCTAGTCACCCTGCTGGGGAACCTGAGAAGCACTTGTAAAGTTTATGGTTTAGGGGCTGGGCTCACTGAGAGGGTAAGACATAATCATAGGACTCAGGGAGGGATTTTTCTTCCTCCAAACTTATCACCTATTACCAAATGCCTAGAGTAGTTCTTTTTACCAGTAGGTCCTGTTAAGCTATCAAGAACAAATTACAAAGCATACTAAACTATAGCAGGAAAATGATCAACAAACACATGAAAAAAAGATGCTCCCTGTCCCTAATTGTCACAGAAACACAAATCAAAACCACTTAAAGATATCATCTAACCTTAGTGAGAATAGACCACATCACAAGTTCTCAATCCCACAAAACGCTGGTTGGTGTGCAAAGAGAGGGGATCACTTCTGCATTATTGGTGGGATAGCAAACTAATACAGCCCTTTTGGAAAGAAGTATAATGAATCCTCAAAGAGATAAAAGTAGCCCTTCCATTTGGTCCTGTAATCTCATTATTAGGTATGTATTCAGAAAAAAAAAATCATTTTATCATAAGGAAATTTGCACTTGAATGTTTATAGCAGCTCAAATTATAATCGCAAAGATGTGAAAACAATTCATCTGCTCATGAGTAGATTAATAAAATGTGGTATATGTATACAATGGAATACTATTCAGCCATAAAAAAATGGAGATTTTGTATCTTTTGTGTTTACCTGTATGTATTTGGAGAACATTGTCCTAAGTAAAGTATTTCAAAAATGGAAAAGCAATCATCCCATGCACTCAATAATACTATGTTGAGAATAGTAAATCAATAACCACAGGCCCACGTGAGAGAAAAATACAACTACATTTGAGAAAAGGGGACGGGGAGGAGGGAGACAGTGTGGAAAGCTCCCACAGGATAGGAGTATATGGCACACTTTCTGGGTGAAGGTCTCAACTGCAACTTAGACTTTAACTTACAAATGCAAACAATGTAAACTAATTGTGTGGACCTTCATATTAACCTGACATAAAAAATTAAATAAGTAAAGGGCATAAAACACAATCTGAAGAGATGGAGAAAGCATTGGGAGCAGCATAAAATGGATGTTGGAATTATCAAACATGGAATTTAAAACAACAATGAAATATGCTAAGTGCACTAATGGGTAAAGTAGACAATATGAAAGAAAGGAGGGTCAATGTAAGCAGAGACATGGTATCCAAAATAAATGCTAAAGATCAAAAACATTAACAATGACCAATGCCCTTGAAAATATTAATAAATTGGGCATGGCTGAAGGAAGAACATTTGAACTTGAGGTTATAACAATATAAACCTCTAAAGCTGAAAAATGAGAGCACACTGAAAAAAATGCAACACCATAGTTTGGAATTGTAGGACAACTACCAAAAGTGTAGCACATGCAGTACAGGAATTAAGAAAAGAGAAGAAAGGGCGGCACCTGTGGCTCAAAGGAGTAGGGTGCCGGCCCCATATGCCGGAGGTGGTGGGTTCAAGCCAGGCCCCAGTCAAAAACTGCAAAAAAAAAAAAGAGAGAAGAAATACAGAAATAAAAAGATGAAATATTTTAAATAATACAACTTAGAATTGCTTTGAATTAATGTCAGGAACCAAACCACAGACCCAGGAAACTCAGAGAACATTAAGCAAGATAAATTTTAAAGAACTACACCTAGGCATATCATTTTCAAAACACAGAACATCAAAGGTAAAAGCAAATATCTCAATTTAAAAATCAGGCAAGCACTGGAATGGAGAGTGCCCAAAGGGATACACACAGACAACAAGTGTATGAATAAAGCTCTATGTCACTAGTCATCAGGGAAATGTAAATTAAAACCATAATGAGATAATTACCTTACACTTGTTATAATGGTTATTACAAAAATAACAGATGTTAGCAAAGATGGGAAAGAAAGGGAGTTTTTGTACCCTGCTGTTGGGGATGTAAATTAGTACAACCATTATAGAAAACAGTATGGAGGGTCTTCAAAATATTAAAAATATAATTGCCATATGATAAAACAATCTCACTTTGGTGTATGTATCCAAAGGAATTGAAATCAGAATACTGAAGAGATATCGGGATATCTGCATTCCTATGTTCACTGCAGCATTACTCACAGTAGCCAAGATAATAAGTTACCCTAAGTGTACACCAACAGGTAGGTGGATATAGGAAATGTGGTATGTAAGTGTATATACACACAATGGGATATTATTCAGACTTAACAAGGAAATCTTATCATTTTCAATGACATGAATGAACCTATAGGACATGGTACTTAATGAAAAACTCCAGGCATAGAAAAAAACATCCTGCATCCCACTTATATGTGAAATCTAAAATAGTCAAATAAAGAAACAGAGAGTAGGGTGGAGGTTGCCAGTGTTCTGGGGGTTGGAGAGGTGAACAGAAAAATGTCAGTTAAATGATACAAAGTTTCCGGAAGAAAGGACAAATAAGTTCTGAAGATTTGTTATATACAACATTTATAGTTATTAAATATAAAATTTAAAAGCTCAGATCTTAAATGTTCTCAACACAAAAATCATAAGTATGTGATGTTTTATAGATGTTAATTAACTTTGTTTAATCACTTCACCATGAATACACATATCAAAACAATTGTATACTGTAAATACTAGTACACTTTTCATTTGTTTATTATACTTTGATAGAGCTGGAGAGCTGGGTTGGTTGAGCAAAAGAGAGATATAGTAAATATAAAAACAGAAAATAAAAATTTTTTTTCAAAAATCAAAAATCTTAAAAAATATCTAGAAGAAAATATACCTAACTTAAAAATTACATTTGATTTCTTCAGAGAAACCCCACAAGAAAGAAGAGAGTGGAGTGAAATATTAAAAGTATTGAGGGAGAGAAAAAAAAAAAGATGAAACCAAGTATAATTTTGTACTCTAACAAATTATCTTCAAAATGAAGGAGAAATAAAGATTTTCTAAGACAAAAATAAATAAATCTAGAGAACTTGTTGGCAGGGAGATGCCTTTTAAGAGATGTTGAATAAGTTACTTAGAAAGAAGGAAAATGATATAGCAGAAACATAAATCTTCGTAAAGAAAGAAAGGGCATTAAAGAAGGAATAAATGAAGGTAAAATTAAATACTTTTATTTTTCTTATGCCTAGTAACATGTAGAAGAATTATCTAAAATTGATAATATAATTTCCATTTAAGGAAACTTCAAAAAGAGAGCAAATTAAATCCAAAGTAAGCAGGAAAAAAAGGGAAACAATAAAAATTAGGGAAAAAATCAATGAAATTGAAAATAGGCAGTCAATAGAGAACATTGATGAAAGCAAAAGCTAATTCTTTGAAAATATCAATAAAGTCTGTAAATCTCTAGCCAGGCCAAAAAAAAAAAAAAGAGAGAGAGAAGAAAGTGAAAATGTGAATTACTAATACCAGAAATGAAAAAGATGACACCACTACAGATCCTAGGGAAATTAAAAATATGAATGAGGAATATTACAAACAATTCTATGCCCACAAATTTGATAATCTAGATGAAATCAATCATTTTTCTAGAAAGACACTTGTCTATTTCTTCTTGTATGGAAAAACTCATACAAGAAGAAATAGACAATTTTAATTTTAATAGACTTATATCTATTACAAAACTGAATTAATAATTAATAACCCTCCCAAACAGAAATTACTAAGACCAAATAAGTTTACTTTTAAATTCTACCAAGGATTTAAAGAAATTATACTAGTTTTCTGCAATCTATAATCTCTTTTCAGATGATAGAAGCATAGGAAATACCTCCTAACTTACTCTGTGAGGCTAGAATTATTCTAATACCAAAAGTAAACAAAGATATTAAGAGAAAGAAACTATAGACCAATACCTCATTAACATGTATACAATTTTTTTTTTTTTTTTTTTAAACCAGAGTCTGACTCTGTTGTGCTGGGTAAAGTGTCATGGCATCATAGCTCACAGCAACCTGAAACTCTTGAGCTAGAGCAATCCTCTTGCCTCAGCCTCCCAAGTAGCTGAGACTACTGGTGTTTACCACAATAAAACATCCAGTTTTTTTCTCTTTAATAGAGACAGGGTCTCACTTTTTCTCAGGCTGGTCTTGAACTCTGAGCTCAAAGCAATCCACCTGCCACAGCCTCCCAGAGTGCTAGGATTAGAGGCATGGGCCATAATGACTGGCCTTCATACAAAAATTGTTAACAATATATTAACAAATCAAACCCACTTATGTATAAAAGCTATAATATATTGTGACCAAGTGGGCTTTCTGTCAGTTTAAAAGGCTAGTCAAGGTTCAAAAATCAATAAATGTAATACGTCACATCAACAGGTCACAAAATTTTCATAATCATATCCATAGATTCAGTAAAAGCATTTGACAAAGTCGAACACCTATCCATAATAAAAATCTCTCAGTACATTAGAAATAGAAAGGAACATCCTTAACATGGTAAAGAATGTCTATCAAAAAAGGACTAATACAATACTTAAAGGTGAGAAACAGAAATCTTTCCTATTAAGATCAAGAACAAACTAAAGATGTTACCTCTCATCACTCCTTTAGAACGTGGAACTGGAGGTCCTAGCTAATGAAATAAAACAAGAAACAGAAGTATATGTGTTTGGAAGGAAGAAAAAAAATCATCTTTGTTTGCAGATTACATGATTATCTGTCTGGCCAATATGAAAGTCAACAAAAAAAACTTCTAGAACTAAGTAATTACTATAGGAAAGTAATAGGAAATAAGATTAACATACAGAAGTCTGTCTCTTTCCTATATACTAGCAATTAACAAGTATAATTTGAAATCAAACACATAATATCATTTATATTAGCACTCAAAAGAATGAAATATGTATGTACAAGTCTACTAAAATATAGAGAAGATCTATATGAAGATAACTACAAAACTCTAATCAACAAAATAAAAGAAGAACAAAATGAATGGAAATATGTACTTATATTCCATGATCATGGACAGAAAAACTCAATTTTGTCAAAATGTCAGTTCTTCACAAACTAACCTTTAGATATGTTCTAATCCCAACCAAAAACCTAGCAAGTTTTTTTTTGTTTTTTTGTTTTTTTGTGGACATTGACAAACTTATTCTTTTTTAAGACAGAGTCTCACTTTATCATCCTCGGTAGAGTGCTGTGACAGCTCACAGCAACCTCCAACTCCTGGGCTTAGGCAATTCTCTTGCTTCAGCCTCCTAAGTAGCTGGGACTACAGGTGCCCACAACAACCCCCGGCTATTCTTTTGTTGCAGTTTAGATGGGGCTGGGTTCGAACCCACCACCCTCGGTATATGGGGCTGGCCCCCTACTCGCTGAGCCACAGGTGCTGCCCACAAACTCATTCTTTATATCGAAAGGCAAAAGATCCAGAAGGCAACACAATATAGAAAGAAAAGAACAACATTTGGTGGCTGAAGCTACCCAACTTCAGAACTTGTTATAAAGTTACAGTAATCAAGGCACTGTGACTAAAATACTGACAAATAGATCGATGTGACAGAGTAGAGAACCCAGAATTGGCCACATACATTTAGCTAACTGAACTTTGATCAAAGAACAATAGCAACACAATGGAGGAAGTACAATCTGTTCAAGCAATAACGCTGGCACAACTAAACACCCACCTGCCACAAAGTTAATCTAGACACAGATTTGCGTGCATCACAAAAATGAACTCAAAATGGATTAGAAGTCTAAATATAAATCACAAAAACATAAAATCCCTAGGGAAGATAATGTAGGACAAATCCAACATAATTTGGGGTATAGCAATGACAATTTAACTACCATAACGAAGGCACAAACCATAAAAGAAATAATTAACTTCATTAAAATTAAAAGAAAAAAACAAACTTGTATTCTACAAAAGACACAGTGAAGAGAATGGGAAGATGAGTCACACACTGGAATAAATTATTTGCAAAAGATATATCTACTAAAGTCCAACAGTGAGAAAATGGACAACCTGGTTAAAAATGGGCAAAATATCTGATCTGATGCTACAACAAAGAAGATAGACAGATGGCCAACAAATGCAATTAAATATGCCCAATACTGTATTCCTTTTGCATAATAAATTGCCCCATAAGCCAAAAAATTGACATTAGAATCTAACAAAAAGGCCAAAATATAAAACATTAACAATAGTAAAATGCGGATGTGGATGTGGAGCACAGAAATTATCATTTACTGCTGATGGGAGGGCAAAATGGTATAGCCACTTTGGCATTTTCTTAAAAACTAAACATACACTTACCATAACCCCAGAAATCAAGCTTTTTGATGTTTGCCCAAGGGAATTGAAAACCTATGTCTACACAAAACCTGCACACGATTGTTTGTAGCAGATTGATTCACATTTGCCAAAACTCAAAAGCAACCAAGATGTTTCCAAGCATTATTTGAATGATAGATAAACTGTGGTACATGTAGACAAGGGGAAAGTATTCATTACTAAAAATAAATGAACTATCAAGTCATTAAAATACATGGAGGAAACTTAAACGCATATTTACGTGAAATAAGCTGATTCACAAAGGGTACAAACAGTATTGTCTGACTATTATATGACATTCCTGAAAAGGCAAAATTTTGGACACGGTAATAAAGATCAGTGGCTTCAATGGACTGGGGACAGGAACCCAATGAAGAGTTATAGCCTAGAGGATTTTTACTGCATTCAAACTACTTTCTGGAATACGGTAATGATGCATACATAGCATCATACTTTTGTTCAAATACATGGAATGTACTTCACCAAGATGGGACCTTGATACTAACTACAGACTTTGGGTTATTATGATGTGCTAAGGTAAGTTTTTCTATTGTAAAAAACATAGTACTCTTATGGGGTATCTTGATAAAAGAAAATCTCTGTACATTCCTCTTAATTTTGTGATGATCCCTAAACTCCTATAAAAATAAAGTCTTAAAAAGATGGGCTCTCTTAAAATATGGAAATGATAATAAATCAAGTATACTATATGCAAACAGCATTCTTCTGCTTCTGCTCATGTTTCAATCTTCCCTCTAATCTCATTAACTGTTTTAGTTCAACATAATCCACATTCTCATTCTTTTATATATAGACTTTGGGTGCAAAGTACAGGTTATTTTTATAAGGTCCTTATTTTTTCAAGGTGCTGTTCTTAATGGTTTGGCTACTACAGTTTAAGTAAGTCCCATTTGTTTATTTTTGTTGGTGGTGCAATTGCCACAGAAGGTCTTAATAAAATCTTTCCCCAGGCTATATATTCAGGTGTTTTCTCCACATTTTCTTCAAGTATTTTTATTGTTTCATGCCCTAGAATTAGAATGCCCTGTACAGCTAAGGAATCAATAACCAAAGCAAAGAGACAACCTTCAGAATGGGAAAAGATATTTGCATATTATGAATCAGACAAAAGCTTGAGAACTAGAATCTATAGAGAACTCAAATTAATCAACAAAAAAAAGACCCAATAATCCCATATAACACTGGGCAAGTGAGATGAATAGAACCTTCTCTAAAGAAGACAGATGAATGGGTAACAAATGTCTGAAAAAATGCTCATTGTTCCTAATCATCAGAGAAATGCAGATCAAAACTACTCTGAGAGATCACCTAACCCCAGTGAGAACAGCCCACATCACAAAGTCTCAAAGCTGCAGATGCTGGCATGGCTGTGGAGAGAAGGGAACATTTTTGCACTACTGGTGGGACTGCAAACTACTACAACCTTTTTGGTAGGAAGTATGGAGAATCCCCAAAGAACTCAAAGTAGACCTTCCATTTGATCCTGCAATCCCATTACTAGATATTTACCCAGAAGAAAAAAAAATCTTTTCTCATAAGGCTATTTGCACTAGACTGTTTATAGCAACTCAATTTATAATCACCAAAATGTGGAAAAAGCCTAAATGCCCACCAACCCAGGAATGGATTAACAAGCTGTGGTATATGTATACCATGGAATACAATTTAGCCACTGAAAAATATGGAGACTTTATATGTTTTGTATTAACCTGGAGGGAGGTGGAACACATTCTTCTTAGTAAAGCATCACAAGAATGCAGAAGCAAGAATCCAATGTCATCACTTTTAACATGAAGGCGGTAATGAACTAATACAATGCGTGGAGTAGGGGAATGAGCAAGTGAGGAGAGGGGAGGAGAGAAGGGAATGGGGGGGAGGGTCACAGTGTACGGCACACCTCCTGGGGACGGGACACAATTATAAGAGGGACTTTACCTAACAAATGCAATCAGTAGTACCTAATTCTTTGTACTATCAGTGAATCCCAAACGATAAAAACTAACTAACTAAATAAATAAAATTAATAACATGTTAAGCCCAGCTGATAGACATTTAAATAAGCCTTTCTTTCTAGGTAGCCAGCAAGCAAAAATAAATAAATAAATAAATAAAATCTCCAATGCTTATAAGCAAGGAAAAGATGGGGTGTGTGTGTGTGTACATGTATGTTTTCTTCCTATTCTATGATGAGATCAGAAGTTGTTTTCACTTAAAAGAAGTATAGCAGGGTGGTGCCTGTGGCTCAAAGGAGTAGGGCACTAGCCCCACATACCGGAGGTGGTGGGTTCAAACCGGGCCCCAGCCATAAACTGGAAAAAAGAAAAAAAAAAGGGATAGCAGCATTGTTAAAAGAATGAGAAGCCTTGTTTCTTACTCTTACTTGTCTATGCATGTCTTTGTAGACAGTGCTAAGATTTTTCTAGTCTTCTGTTTCCATGCATGTCAAATAGATATGTTAATAATATATACCTCATGGATGGTGGTGATAACTTAATGAGAGACTGAAGGTAAAGCACGTACTCCAGTCTACATGGAATGTGTGTCCAGTAGGTCTCAGCCATCACAGTTTGTATTTGCTAACTCAGTACACATAGACATCATCTCCTGCAGTCTAATAACATGACTTTTTACTACGGATTTCGCCCTACCCAGCCACTCCAGCCAAAGTGCAGAGGACAGAACCTTTGATTTAATGGGATTTTAAAAATTATTTTCACCTATAATATACTGCAATAAAAACGTCAACCCACTCCCAGAAGCGCTGCTTAGAATGCAGCCTAATTAAAATAAAGGAACAATCAACAGCAGGACTGTTAGCATAAAACCCAGGAAATTATTAAGAAACCAAACTGAACAACATCATTAAGAATCACCAGAGGCTTCTATAAATATGTAAGCAGTGTAGGAGTTGAAATAATACAGAAGGGAGGCACGCTATAAAAATATGTTTGTGTCTATAGGCACGGCCTGCATAAATCCTCTGCAGGGTGTGTAACTCCAAGGAGCTTCTTCGGTGAGGATGACTTACGATGGAGAAACTTGAATTTGCTAACATCAATGCCTGTATTTCAGCAGGAGCTAAAGCATAATTTTCATGCATTCCTATGCTTAAATGTAGCAGCCATACCATTAAAACAGCACCCTGAAATAATAAGGACCCTATAAAAATAACCTGTACTTTGCACCCCGAGTCTATGCTTCTACTAAGCTATTAGATTTGATATATATATATATATATATATGTCTTACATTATTGCTAACATGAAAAGGAATTGTATCTGAACTCTTCTGATAGGGTAATGAGTCTAAGAACTTAGGAGAGTGATATGTCTGATGTTAGAGTTGAAACTGGCAGGAATGCAGGAGAGGCTTCAAGTCCAATTTTCAGCTCCTGATGTTGGCATGTGGGAACTTTTCTATAGGCCAAATTAGAGATCTAATCTGCAACTTGGAGAATTCACTATTTTACTCAGGTCAGCAGCAAAATAAATAAATAAATAATAAATAAAATTTTGGCTGTAACTTAAAGATCACACAGATGTTTAGCCAGGAAAACCTTAGTGGCATAAACCTGCATAGGACGGAGCCTTGATACCAGAGAAAACACTGCTGCAGACAAGGATGTGAAGGAAACATGGGGTGACTGGAGTGTGGCAGACAGAAGGGAGGTTGACAAGAGGCAAATTTAAAGGAGAAGCAAAGGTCACACCACCCTCCACCACATATTAGAGAATGTTGGTTTTTGTCTACATGCAATGATATGTTAAATAGGCTGTTGCCAAGAAAGAGGTTGAATTCGCACTGTAACTTGTAAGAAGCAATTTGGTCATTGTAAAGGAAATGATGTGAATGGTAAAGAATGTGGCATAACCAGAAAGGCTGCAGTGGTGGCCTGAAACAGGCGTGGAGGGTGACCATGGAGACTCACTCCATCTATGGTGGAGGTTGAATCAAAAAGACTTGCTGATACCTGCAATGCAGGTGCCTGCAGAAGGGGAATGGCTAAGAGTTTCAGCTTCTCTCTTAAGGGATGATGAGAAGCTTTTACTGAGAGAAATAAATGCCAGAAGTAAACACCAAGAGTTCAATATTCAGTATGATAACCTTAATTGTGTAAGAGACATTCAGTGATGATTTCTAGCAAGCCATGAGATAGAGCATGCTTCCCTTCTGTATTATTTCAGAGAGAGCCATCTGGATTGTACTACTCACATCAATGGGTTGGGTTGGTGCGATAAAAGTGCTTCTTTGTGGAGATTTATACGTAGTTTTGTTTCCCTAGGACCAAGGAATGATGAAACAATTTTGGCACTTGTCCATGAAGCCACCTCAGAAGAATGAAGACAAGTGGTTGAGGAGAAGGAACAGTAAGTTTATTACTTTGCTGACAAAGGAGGGAAAAGGGAAGACTATTGTCTCAAAGTCCAAATTTCCTTTACATGAGCAGAAAGACAGAGTTTTTAAAGGGAAGGAGAAGGCTTTCAAGTTTTAGCCTATTGTAGTTTAACTGCAATTGGTGATTTGCTAAAATCGATCCCGTCACCTCCGCTCACCTGCAACGCCCACCCAGGCTTACCCATGGCCTGGCCCTGGACCTGCATCTAGACAGTTGAGCTGAACCATCTCCTGTAGCACAAAAATCAAAAGACATTCCCTGGGCGATGCCTGTGGCTCAAAGGCAGGGCGCCGGCCCCATATGCCAGAGTTGGCAGGTTCAAACCCAGCCCTGGCCAAAAAAAAAAAAAAAAACACAAAAGACATTCCCTTGTCCCTCCTGACCACCTCTGCAGGCAGGGATGTAGGTCTCAAATCCCAAAAATAGTGAGGAAAGTTTTAAAGAGACAGCATTTTTGCCAGTTTTTAGGCCATTCCCTCTATTCCATATTCCCCAATTTCAATTTTACCCTTCCATATCTTTTGGAGGAGGGACAAAAGAGTCCTCAAGCTGCTTCCTGTTGAGTTGGGGTGATGCTTTTGATGGAAGCTTTATATTTATGTATACATGCCATTGTAAAGCTTGCGACAGTATATTTATAATAACAGATTGCCACGCAAAAGCATTATAAGCAACAACTATCGCAGTGAGGATTGACAAGGCAAAAACGGACTATAGCCTTGTACACAATGTTGACACAGGGCTAAGCTAGAAAGAAACCTGGAAGGACTGAACATAGAGCCAGTAGTTTCACCCTGCAGGTGAAATGCAGAAATTACATACAGCATAAACAAGGTTTAGGATAAGAAATCCAGCACCAAGACAGAGCAACAGAAGAGGCAATATCCCAGGGAAATGTTCACTACGGAGTTATCGCTCAGTCCTACAGACAGAACAAATAGTCAAAGAAAGGTTAGCCCAAATACCAACACTTTTATTTTTCTCATTTTTAAAAAACAGATAACTTTACACAGTCTAAAGGATGGCCCCTGTACTCCTTGGTTTTTTTTTCTCCCCTGGGACATCTCTCTTTTCTGATATTATGGACTCAAGGCTTTACTTCTAACAATTTTAATCAGGTACGAACTGTTAAAGGTACTTCACAGGGTCGCTTCCACTTCTCTGCTTTCAACTGGGGCAGAGACCTGAAAGAGGCAAACTCATGCTCAGGGGCTAGTACTTGGCCCTCTCATTTGACATATTGCTTTACTCTGCTTTCCTTTCCCATGGTTATATCACCATACTTACCTGGAGTATTAGGAAGGTTCTCTCAGAAGCTGTTTTTTAGGGGCTTAACTTAACCCATTCTGGAGGTCCACCGTTATCAGAATGAGGACAAGTTGAAATATTTTCTCCCACTTTTCTGTATCACTTTCAGAATGTATGCAATTTCCATCTTAGATATACAGCTTACCTTATTTGTTGGGTTACTCTAACTTAAAAGAGAGTCTATTATTACTCTGGGAGCCTCTGAACATCTTGATGGCCTATGGGACCCCTGAGTCCACACTGTCCAGCTCCTTGGAGAAACAGTTCACCAGGTTCCCACTGAGGCTCCACTCAAAGAAGTTCATGGGTGGCCACAGGACATTGTACAGCAGAGCTAGGTGCAGATGGTAGAAAGTAAAGATTTACCCAAAGGAGATTGCCATGGAGTAGCCAAACACAGTGATGCCTTGAGCTATCGAGCTCTTTCTGCAGGCTGCTTTTCCCCCGGCATCCATCACTAACACGTCTTTCTCCACTTGCCTGGCCTCTTTCCCTGGATCGTCACTGTCCATCATCCCTCAGTCCTTGAGGATTGTTCCTGTTCTGTGCTGCAAGATGTATGTGAGTAAGGACTCTGGGAAGGCCCCATCCCATGCCAGCAACTCCTGGGAGGAGCCCATTATAGAACTTCAGATGTTCCCCCAATCCATCCAACAACCCTCTCCCTAGTCTGAACAGGTGTGTAGTAAGGCACGCTCAGGCATCTGAGAGAAATCAATGGTTCTAATCATCAAAATCGCCCAATTGAGGCTCCTTGTGCAGAGGATCACCTTTCTGTCCTTAGACTGCCCAGGACACATAAACAGTTGGTTGTAAATAGAGTCCTCTCAAATGTGGTCCCCCCAAACACATTAAAGCATTATTGACATAATATATGCATTTATGTAGATGTCTCACAAGAGGCTGAACCATAAAGCTTCAGGAGAACAAGGACAGGAGAACAAGCCCAGAGGATTCTATCTCCACTTAGCTGTGCCATCCCAAATGTCAGAGCCCCAGTCTTTAATTATAAAGGGGATTTAAATCTTGCCAGGGTATCAAGTCACCCGGGAACACATTGTCTTTAGTGGTCTCCTTAGTGGCACTGTTAGTGGACTGATTTCTTTTTGTCAAGCTGGCCACTCACTTGGGCTGAGGACCGACATGACGCCTGCATCAGGACCGTTCTGTTAGAGGCATACTTAATAGTTTTATCTCCTGTCATAAGGATCCCTTTTCCTTTCAAATGGCACCACGAGCATTCATAATCACAAAAACACAGAGTCTGTATAAATGGTTATCTTCTTCCTCTGGATAACTACAGCTCAGCTTCCCGGGCCAAAGTCCCTGGTGGCAGTGCCACTGCTGTAATCACCACAGATCCAGCCCCTCATTGCCTATAAAGTTTCTCCCATCAGTGACAAGATCCCAAACTTGTTCTGGCATCTGTTGAAATGGATGGATGGATGGATTTGGTTAGATGGATGGATCCATTTGGTTAGAATACACAGCCTCCAGAACCTCTAAAAAGCCAGGTTGTAAAGGCAAAAGGGTGGAAGTATAGAGAATAGATACAGGCAGCTTATAAGTAGCTGTTACTATCTGGAGGTGAAGAGATCCTCTTCTCACGATGTTGTTCAGTGGTTTTGATGCCACCAGCATCAGAGCAAGGTTTTTTCCTTGCTTTTTGTAGTATGTAAAAGTCAGGCAAACCCAAAGTAGGGCAGTCATCAGCTATCCCCTTAGAGGCCCCACCAAAGGGGGTTGTCATCAGTTTGAAGTCTGGAATCTGGATGCTATTCCAATAAATCTCAGGTAAGTATTTACAAAAGTATCCAATTTCAGTTTTCCTAAGACCCCTGCTAAGCTTTCCAGCAGCAGCACAAGGCCACTCTGGTCCCAGGATTTTGCCACTCAGATGCAACTGACATTCCCAGTCATCTGTACAATGTCATTAGTGTCATGCCAATCCTGCAAGTATCTATTCTTGGTTTAGGAAATTTAAATTTTCTTTTTACATCCCAGAGTTCCCTGAGCCTATGTCATTACTAACTTTTGGTACCTTTTTTCTTGCAAATGCTACAATGATATGTATGCCTGCTAAGGCCTGAACTTTAAAGAACAATGGTGTGTATACTTTACCAGGTCCTGGTATTTATCCAGCAGGAGCTTAGTGGTGTCCCTTGAAGGCAAGCCTGTGCCATCCCTAAAACAACTTCAGTGGCTCTCACTGCTCACCCAGGTCAGCCCCCTGGGCCCGCTGCAATAGCCACAGCCAGCCTATGGCTGTGTGCTACCACTGGCCTCTTCCCTACTTGGCACCAATCCTTCCCCCACTGTCAATCTTTCCCCAGGCTCCTGTGGGGTTATTTCAAGGCAGAGAATTCCATCCCCCTCCTTCACTGTCTGGATCCTGGACTTAAGAAAAAATCACTTTCTCTCCTGGGGGCTTTTTGCTACCCAGAGACTTCAGTAACTTTTGGGCAATGTTCTTTCCAATGTCCTTCTTTTCTACAAGAATCGCACTGCTTAAAGAACTCTTGGTTGGTACTGCTAAAAGAACATACAGATTTCAATTATTTTTTTTTTCTTTCCTGGCCTTATATACTTTTCTTTCTTTCTTTTTTTTTTTTTTTATTATTGTTGGGGATTCATTGAGGGTACAATAAGCCAGGTTACACTGATTGCATTTTTTAGGTAAAGTCCCTCTTGCAATCGTGTCTTGCCCCAGAAGGTGTGGCACACACCAAGGCCCCACCCCCCTCCCTCCTTCCCTTTCTCTGCTCTTCTTTTCTCCACCCCTCCCTTCTTCTTTCTCTCTCTGTTCTCCACTTACCCCACCTCCACCATGACATTAATTGTCATTAATTGTCCTCATATCAAAAGTGAGTACATAGGATTCATGCTTCTCCATTCTTGTGATGCTTTACTAAGAATAATGTCTTCCACTTCCATCCAGGTTAATACGAAGAATGTAAAGTCTCCATTTTTTTTAATAGCTGAACAGTATTCCATGGTGTACATATACCACAGCTTGTTAATCCATTCCTGGATTGGTGGGCATTTAGGCTGTTTCCACATTTTGGCAATTGTAAATTGAGCTGCAATAAACAGTTTTATTAAAGTCTTATTAAACACTTAATAAAGTGTCCTTATGATAAAAGGATTTTATCCCTTCTGGCTAGATGCCCAGTAATGGGATTGCAGGATCAAATGGGAGGTCTAGGTTGAGTGCTTTGAGGTTTTTCCATACTTCCTTCCAGAAAGGTTGTACTAGTTTGCAGTCCCACCAGCAGTGTAAAAGTATCCCCTTCTCTCCACATCCACGCCAGCATCTGCAGTTTTGAGATTTTGTGATGTGGGCCATTCTCACTGGGGTTAGATTGTATCTCAGGGTGGTTTTGATTTGCATTTCTATAATAGATAGGGATGATAAACATTTTGTTATATGTTTATTAGCCATTCATCTGTCTTCTTTAGAGAAGGTTCTATTCATGTCTCTTGCCCATTGATATATGGGATTGTTGGCTTTTTTCATGTGGATTAATTTGTGTTCTCTATAGATCCTAGTTATCGAGCTTTTGTCTGATCCAAAATATGCAAATATCCTTTCCCATTGTGTAGCTTGTCTATTTACTTTGGTTGTTGTCTCCTTAGCTGTACAGAAGCTTTTCAGTTTAATGAAGTTCCATTTGTTTATTTTTGTTGTTGCAATTGCCATGGCAGTCTTCTTCATGAAGTCTTTCTCTAGGCCAATATCTTCCAGTGTTTTTCCTGTGTTTTCTTTGAGGATTTTTATTGTTTCATGCCATAAATTTAAGTCCTTTATCCATCTTGAATCAATTTTTGTGAGTGGGGAAAGGTATGGGTCCAGTTTCAGTCTTTTACATGTGGATATCCAGTTCTCCCAGCACCATTTATTGAATAGGGTCTTTCCCCCAAGGTATGTTCTTGTTTGGTTTATCAAAGATTAGGTGGTCACAAGATGTTAGTTTTATTTTCTGGCTTTCTATTCGATTCCAAATGTCTATGTGTCTATTTTTGTGCCAGTATCATGCTGTCTTGACCACTATGGCTTTGTAGTATAGCCTAAAATCTGGTATGATGATGCCCCCAGCTTTATATTTATTACTAAGAACTTCCTTAGCTATATGGGTTTTTTTCTGGTTCCATACAAAACGCAGAATCATTTTTTCCAAATCTTGAAAGTACGATGTTGGTATTTTAATAGGAATGGCATTGAATAGGTAGCTTGCTTTGGAATGTATAGACATTTTAACAATGTTGATTCTTCCCATCCATGAGCATGGTATGTTCTTCTATTTGTTAATATCCTCTGCTATTTCCTTTCTGAGGATTTTGTAATTTTCTTTATAGAGGTCCTTCACCTCCTTCGTTAGGTATATTCCTAGGTATTTCATTTTCTTTGAAACTATGGTGAAGGGAGTTGTGTCCTTAATTAACTTCTCATCTTGACTGTTATTGGCATATAAAAAGGCTACTGACTTGTGGACATTGATTTTATATCCTGAAAAATTACTGTATTTTTTTTTTTTTGCTTAAACTATTTTTTTTTATTAAATCATAGTTGTGTACATTGATATATTCATGGGGCATCTTTCACTAGCTTCACAGACTGTTTACCAAGTTTCACATTACTGTATTTTTTGATGACTTCTAGGAGTCTTGTGGTTGAGTCTTTGGGATTCTCTAAGTATAAGATCATGTTGTCAGCAAAGAGAGAGAGTTCGACCTCCTCTGCTCCCATTTGGATTCCCTTTATTTCCTTGTCTTGCCTAATTGTATTGGCTAGAACTTTCAGCACTATGTTGAATAGTAAAGGTGACAGAGGACAACCTTGTCTGGTTCCAGTTCTAAGAGGAAAAGCTTTCAGTTTTACTCCATTCAGTGAAATATTAGCTGTGGGTTTGCAATTGCCCTGTTCTGCATAGGGATGTGGCATTTGGCCAAACTGAGCTTTTTGCTGGATCTTAGAGGAAGAGACCCTTCCCTCTTCAGTCATAACCTACTGGATGTGGGCATGTTCTTCCTTACCCCTGTCACAGCAGCAGACACCAGCAGTGGCAGTTGCCCGGGCCAGGCTTCATTTGCAGGCTGGCTACAAGCCACAGATGGTGTCCCTAATAGGCATTGCAGGCATGGCTGCAGCACCAGCTTGTACATGGTGCACTTCCTGCCCTGTTACGCATGTGCCTAGGAGTGGGTGTGGCCAGGCAGCAGGCGGTCCCTCCCCAGACCCCTCACCAGGTGATGCTGGACTATGACCACCAACCAGTTCCCTGTCCTTCTGGGGGCATCTGTTTAACTAAAACAGAAGTGTACCACTAATTTTATCCCAGGCATTAAGAGCAACGTAAGTGTATGTACCCTCATATTAATCTGAAAGTTTAAAAAATGTTAGGAAAAAAAAAAAAAGATTGTATTAGGTCATTAAACATGAAAAGTCCAACCTTGAAACAAGGAAACAAACATTTTCTACTCAATAACATAACACATATGGGATCTCATCCTGTTTACCTGACAGTTGACAAAATAATTCCAGTTATAAGACAGTATAATTCAAGGTTTTCATTTTCTCCTCATAGTATAGCACATATATTGGCTTACAATGGAACCATTCTCTTTAGATATAGGTTTGCAGTTATAAGTTGACCAGTCAAAATTTTTCCAAGGGATTTTCAGATGAAACTTTTCTATGATGCACAAAATTTGCAAATAACAAACACAAACAATACAGAGAATTCTCAACAAAAAATTGCTAGGACTAGCAAACAGATGGAAATCTGGAGGGAACAGAGGACGCTCCCAAATGTCAGGCTACAGGGCTCCAAATGGTGGCATAATCCCACCGTTCACTGGGAACTGCAAATGAGTTCTATCCAAACCAGGCTCCTAAATTCTACTCAATCTCCCCCAAGCTGGTGCCCCTAACACATGGAGGTTTAAAAATTTCCAGATGGGAGAAAAGATCTTGGGGTGAACCCTAGGGAACTTACCCAGTAAGAGGCCTGGCATCTGGTCCTTTTCCAAAACTATTTCCACCTCCTCAACTCAGTTCAGGTTGTGGGGAGCTGCCTCTACTTTAGTGGGGTAGAGATGGAGTTCCCCAGAGCTGAATCATGGTCTAGCTGCTGCTGATACCCTCTGAATTCTCTCACTCTGAAAGGGCGTAACTCCTACTGGACAAGACACATGGCTTGTCCTGGGGCTACTTCCTGCCTGCTTAGCACAGTGTTATTACCCTAGGAAGCTGATGTCACCCAGAATGCCAAAATCTATTTCCAAACATTTATCGTTTGCAAAACTGCATCTGAAGAATGAGGTCAATTGTTTGAGAAGGAACAAGATGTTTATTACTTTGCTGGCAAAGGAGGAAAATGTAGGACTCCTGTCTCAAAGTCCAAATTTCTTCTACATAAGCAGAAACACAGAGTTGTTAAAGGGAAGGGGAGGATCCTCACTTTGAGGCTACTGTCATTTAACTATAGTTATGATTCATTGAAGACAATTCCACCACCTGTCACCTCTGCCCACCTGGGAGGGCCACCCAGGAGTCCCTGGCCAGGAGTACACTTTCATCTACACAGTTCAGCTGATCCATTTTCTATAGCAGAAAGAAAAAAAACCATTCCTCTACCCCTGAGGACTACCACTGCAGGAGGCAGGGATTCAGGTCTCAATTCCCAAAAAGAGAGGGGGGAGTTTTAAAGTGATAAAATACTTTTGCCATATTTTTTAGGCAGTTACCTCTGTTACACTATGAAAAACAGCATTTCTCAAAGTCCAAATGACCAGGAGACTTCTGCAAGTAAAAAATTTTGGTGAAGCCTCACTGACAAGCTGGGTATATGGCTCTGCAAAAAAAAAAAATAATAATACAATAAAATTTTGCAAAAGTGAAACTTGAGATACGATCTACCCATGGACCCTGAGCATTAGTGTTGTGTTATCCTCAGCTCCTGAGGAGACAGTGCTATCTTGGCCCAATCCTTGCCTGTTGAGTTTTCTCAGCCAAAAATAAACTCCCACTTGCACCATCTATACCACAAGACTAATAAAGCTAGCATAATGCTGACAGAAGGGAAATGCGTGCCTTCTTCTCCCATAGTCCCAATGAGAAATGAGCTGAGCTCAGTTTTTTCAGAGCCATGCTAATGAGACAGCAGGGTCTCAAGAGATTGCTAAATCATGACCCTGCCTAAACTGCTTATTTTCAAGCCCTGAGTAATAGCATAATGATTCGTGAAATGAAGTCATTTCTGATCAAACTGTCTTTTTCTTCTTAGCCCCTCTGCCCAGCGCAAGTGCCTTCTTCCCCAGCTTCGACTTCAGAAGATGTCAACATTATAGTATGAAAGTCCAACTGTTGGAGCCACAGAAATCGCTTTGCTCAGCAAAAGGCTTTATGGATTTGGCCACATTTTTGTTATTTGCTGCATTCCTTTATTGCACATGCGTTCTCCTTCCCGTTTTCCAGGATGACAGTGGATAGAACTGATATGGAAATGGTTTGGGAAATGCATTAGATAAAGAGAAATTTCTATATATGGGCCTTTAAAAATACCATTTACTTCTTTTTCTCTCGGTAGTAAAATCTCCTCATTGCAGAAAATTTTGGAAATATAAAAATAAAGAAAAAGTAAAAATTATTCATAATCATCTAACTCCAATGATAAGCATTACCATTTTAGTGTTTATGTAAGTTTTTCTACATAAATATGGTTATGTGTATTTTAATAAAATTAGAATCATATGTTTTTGCATCTTAATTTTTGCCCATGGTCATTAAAATTTTCTCAAACATGATTTTTTTAATATTTGAAAGATATTCAAATAGTAAATGCATGTGGAATGGCTTATTAGACACGTTCTGTTATCTAATTAATACTTAGTTTGGCTCTGAAGGGCTTTTCAAAAGTAAGTTTCTATATTCAGCTAAGAATAGTGTCTATGCACTCACATTTTAATAATTCATAATTTATTCTAGAATCTTCTAATTACAAATGTTGTACTAATAAGAAGGGAAGAAAGAGAAATCCTGACTTTTGGAATTATAGCAGTATAATATAAATGTACACATTGGAATCTTATATGCCAGCAGGCTTACAGATAGTAAACTCATTTATATCCATATTTCTGAACTATCAGTATGTTGGATAAACCAAACACATTCCAGCACATTTTCTATAAAGTATTAACATGGGCATGTGCAATGTTTATCTGTAGTTAAGCCCATATGGTTCATAAACATTTTAAGATCTTTGTTTCATAGCCTTCTGCACTGCAACTGCTGACAGCAAAGAACTCATACCTATTTTCCAAAAATAAAGTTTTATTTCTTCCTCCAATTATTTGCATCAATTCATAAAATTTCTTTATCTACTTTCATGTCATGCTAGAATGCAGAACCAAGGAATTTATTATGCCTAAAGATGATGCATTTCATTCCTAATCCCAGTGAGAATGGAGACGGAGCTGACTCAGTTAAGGGCCACCTTATGAACCAACAAGATGTTCTCACAGTCCACAGTCCTGATTATATCTAGTGTGAAATCTGCCATACTTGTTTTCTTTCCACATTCCGGTTTATGCCACATACACAAGGACAACTCCTTTTTTCCTATATGCTGGCCAATTCTGAAATAAGTCTGCAGTTTCAATGCCATGCTCAGGAATCTAGATATAAAATCATAGAAATGTGTCCTTTCAGCCTGATCATTTTAGATATGCAGATTAATAACAAAGTAATAGATATGATAGATGTGTAAGTGTTCTCCCTTTGCCTCCTAAAGATAATCCTATCTTTGTTTGACTTCCTCTGTTTTGAGGAGGATTTCTGCTTTTTATTTGTGATTTTTATATGTGAATGGAGGGAAACAAGAGATGTGTGTGAAGGTGAAGATTCAAATCAGAATATGCAAAAACTGAAGGAAAGCAATATAAGAGAAAAGAGTCCTTTGGGGGGGAGGGGAGGAGACCGTGAGGGACGGGAAGAAGAGTTGTGGGTGCCCAACAGTTGCCACAGATAGGCATGGAAAAATGGGATTATAAGCAAAAAACGAGTTTTCTCAAACTTGGCACTGACATTGGATTAGATAATTCTTTATTGTAAGGGAGTGTCCTCTATTCTGTAGCAGCAGCCCTACTCACTTCTCACTGGAAAAAGCCCTCTAGTAGTAAAAGCAAAAATTACAGTCATTGTCAAAGGCTCCCTGATGGTCCAGAAGGTTTTCTGGTTGAGAACCACTACTTAAAAAACCATGGCTTCCCTCTCTCCAGCCAATTACTTTCCCCTAGCCCACATCTTTTGGCATTTTCTCCAGAGATAGAGCTAGTCAACATTATAATTATTTCAACTATAGCTTTTATTAGATTGTTCTTTCTTTGGATTGATGCTATGCAGAGAATGGACTTTATTGGGTAGCTGTTTTATTTGGTATACTGCTATACGGACCTTGATTTTCAACTTAATGAGCTTATACATAGCACATATCTCTGTAACAGCGGTTTGTAATGACTGTTAGTAACAGTTACACGAGGAAAAGATGAAAAGAGGGTGAGGGATACTGAAGGTGAGGAGATGTTTGTTTTAGGTCCCGAATTTATCAGTAATTGAAAGAAAACGGTTGTATTTATAGGTTTTGAAATCTCTGAAATGAGGTAAATCACCCCAGTTCCTTTCACATTTGATATTCAGTGATTTGATTATGTTACAGTTTTATTTAAAAGACCCCAATACAAAAGAATTATTTCCCAGGGTTGCATATGTGAGATCAGAAAGTTTCCAGACAGTAAAGAGTAAAATAAATAAATAAATAGTAGTGACTATTGGGGAAATTCAAGACTTGGGAAGAACATTAGTAGATAGGAAATCACCTATTAGCAAAGCTCTAATCCATTGACCAGAACACTGATCTTAGCCCTGTTTTATGAGAAGTTGTCAATTCCTTCTCTTGTGTTCCCCTTCTTACATCAACACACCTCAAATTTGACCACAAACCACAAAGTGGAATAGGATTCAGCTGTTGATTTTTGGTGGAGGCCCTCTCTTCCTGCATGTCAGTATTAGGCAATTGCATGGGTGTTAACCAAAAGGTAGAGGAAAGTTTCCTGCCCCTTTATGAATATAGTCAGGCCCCGAGCTTAAAGAGCTGAGAATGCCCTTATTCTCCTCTTCACTTGTCACCAATTGATGGCAGAAGATTTAACAACTAGGCCAAAACCTCAGGAGCATTTTAAAAGCTACTTTGTTATTCAAAGATTTGGGGCAAGAATCCCTGTGGACTTGCAAGATCAGGAAGGAGAAAAGTGGTCTGAAGTCACAGAGGGTGTGTGCTGTAGAATGTCACTGTGAAACTGAAGACCCATACTTCATCCAGACATCCTGTTTGAAAGCTTTTTTAGGATCATGAAAAAAACATGCTGCCCATCCATTAGTTGTCTGTCAATGAAGGGTGTTGAATGTGGATGTGATTCTGGCCCTTGTTCGGTAGTTCTAATAATGACAGCAGTGGAAAGAAGGAGACCACAACTTTTCAGAACTTTTCTTTATAATTTCAGAGATGCAAAAGTCTTCAAACTTTTTAGCATTTTCTTGTTAAAAATTTCTTTTCTTTTATAATAATTTTAGTTTTAGGTTTTTTTTTTTTTTCAACATCTTCAAAATACAGAGGAATATTTTGCAGTATTACGAAAGTACCCTTGGTCAAGGGAATAATATTAATATATATATATATTTGTGTGTGTGTGTGTGTGTGTGGCTCATTAGTGTCTCAGAGCTTTGCAATCATTCAGGGAACAGCACAGGATTAGCAAGATATGAATTCAGCAGGGGATTAAGCAGAAAGCCTAATCATTTGCCAGAGTTGAATGAATCTTGAATCTTTGTGGAGGGAGATAAATATTTGATTAACTCATTTTAAAAAAAATGAGTTAAAATGAGTTTTAGCCCTTGCTGCTGTTTCCTGATGGGAAGCATTATGATTCAGTTATAAGCCAGAACCTTCCACTTGAGGAATTCTATTTTGTTATCCTGTTAACCAGGTACCTGTTATTTTAAGTATCAAATATTTTCTGTTGGAAGTTACAAATACAATCTAAATCCCAATGACGAAAATATCCGCAAGGTGAATTATCTAACGAGATCATAAATGATAGGCAAAACTACCTCTTTCTTCTCTTATTCCAAAATCAAAATAGTTAATTGACTCTGGTAATTAAAAAGTATTTCATGCTCATTGTAAATAATTAATTCATTACAGAAAAACAAAACAAGGAGTGTAAAAATGGTCGGTTTCATTACATAAAGATTGTCATTCTTAACAAATTGCTGAATAGAAATACATACATGTAAATATTCATTAAAAAGTGTGAATCCCAATATGCATTCTCAGTTGTTACTTTCTTTTCTTAACTTAATAATTTTCATTAATACCTTTTTGAGTTTGTAAGTCTATAATATTTTGTTTTAAATCACGGGATAATTTTTCATTGAATATGTAAATAACAACATTGCATAATGTTAAATCATCTGTTAATTAAAAAACTGAAGATCAGGCCATTATCTTTATCTCTTAGTCACTCTTCTTTTCTTTGTTTCTTATTTTTTTAATTCGAAGAGGAAGATTATGCAGACACTAATAACACCTACTTTTTAACCCATTTTTGTGAGGATGAAATCACATAGGTAAGGGCCACATATAGAATAAAAATATTTGACTTATTGCATGGGCTCAACAAATGTTACGTTATTATCAGTATCACCATTCATTTAGCCAATCTACTATAACTTAATGTTTAAATAGTTTTCTATTTTCTAATACTTTGAAGAACTCTTGTAAAATCAAACTTACAGATGTCTCATTATTTGTCTAGGATAAATTCTTTAAAATGAATTCAAAACATACAGGATTTGGTGTTTGGAGTTTTATTTGTTTTTTGGTTTGTTTGGGGTTTTTTTGTGTGTGTTTGTTTTTAGGATCTTTATTCCTCTGGCTAAACTTCCTCATCCTAAAAAGTGTATCAGTCCAAAATTGTATTAGCATTACATAGGAGTGAATGATTGTCTTACTGCATTTGACAGGTTGAGATAGTCATTATTTTAATGATGAGCTATGCAGGTGAGAAAAATATTCAGAATATGTTAACAACAACAACAAAAATCAAGTCGCTAAAAGACTACTCTAGTGGCCTTAAAGATTTTGATATCCCTTTGAAAACATTTAAAAACACAATAAAACCCATACTCTTCACTAAGCAAATACTAGAGAAACAGATATTTGACAATCCCCTCCTACCAAATCATAATTTCTATAATTCAATGGTCTTATTTTGAGTTCTTACTAAATTGAATGTAATAATTGTAATGGTTACAAAGAAAAGCCATCTCTTTCAAGGGTCTATGAATTTTGCATTAATACAAGGCTTACAGCAGAAAGAAGACAAACTTTGTAATCGAGTAAATCTGGTTTTTGATTCTAGTCTATCGTGTATTTATTAATTGTACAAATGTTAAAAGAACAATTAAACATTTCTGGTGTCTTATATACACTACACAAAGATAATTACACTCTATTGAACATTACTTTAGGTCTGCTGGTTCAGTAGTTCTACTCTTTTTTATCAGAACTCTTCTTTCTTTGGGAAACTGCTCATTTTCTTCATCCAATATCTAGTTCAGGGGTTCTCAACCTGTGGGTTGCGACCCCTTTGTTCAACTTGTAACAACGCAGCAATTAGGAAGGTTGAGAATCACTAAATTCTAGTTCCTGGTTATAGAATTGTTCATGTTACTGGATATAATCAATCTTAGTGCCTAACCCTTTAGCCACAAAGACTGGCCCAAGGATGTTCATGTGAGCCAAACCAGGCTAAACAGCATCCTCTGAATTTCTAATATGATTTAAGCTTGAAACTCTGAGTTACCTATTCCATTATGCAGTGTATAGAATAATGTTACAACATGAAGAGAAAGAGACAGAGAGTATTAGGTAGGGATAAGGAGGAGAGGGACCAGCTGCTTTGTCTAGAAGTTGCCCATTGAGAAACTGATGGTATTAGGAAATGCTTTGTCTACAATAAGAGGGACAAATTAATAGGAGGCTCCCAAGAGAGAACAGATGGCATATCAAGTGGGCTTTGAAGGAGTCACCAGATGTGTGGTTCTATGATAGCAGGTCTCTAAAAACTGACCAGCCAGAAAGGAGTAGAAAAGCCATAAAGTGGAGATCTGATCAAAGCCACAAAAGAGGGTCATTGGAACATGCACACAAGTAAGGAAACAGTGTCTCTAAATATACTACCTTCATTAACAGACAAAAATCACACACACCAGTACCATGACAGTTTACAAATACCATGGCAAATACCCCAGGACATTGGCCTATGAGGACAGAAAATAGACAGAGTCACTATTCTGGGAATTCTCCACCTTTTTCCAAGAAAAACCTTGAATATTTCACCCTCAGCTTAGCATATTATTAGGGATTAGCATGAAAACAACAGACCCTAACTCCAGGGGGCTGCTGTTCCTTATTTGAGCAGTCCACTCTATGCCACCTTTGGGAGTATACTACTCTTTCTATACTTTGTACTTTAATAACTTGCAATAATGGCTTGCTTATATCTGTTTGAAATGCTCAACTACTCTGTCAACTCAGTATCTGTAACCATTCTTTGGTACTGGGAACCAAAACCCAGAGAATGGGCTCTGACATCTGGTCCTCACACCTGACAAAAGATAAAGAGAGACAGAAGCAAAAGCAAATAAGGCCTGTAACACTCCTAGAATTCTCGGCTCTATGAGACCCTCAATTCCCATTTAAGTTTAACAAGATATTTTAGTCTACATTCTGTTGCTTATAACAGAAAACCTGAAACTGGATAGTGTATAAAGAAGAAGACTATTTCTTACAGTTATGGAGATTGAGAAGTACAAGATCAAGGGACCACATCTGGTGAGCTCCTTCTTGCTGCCGGGGAAGCTGTGCAGAGTTCCAAGGCAGTGCAGAGCATCACATGGCTAGGGGGCTGAGCATGCTAACTTGCTACACTCAGGTCTCTCTCTTCTCATAAAGCCACTAGTTCCACCCCTGGGGTAATCTATTGATCCACTAACCATGTAATCCTCTAATCAATTCATCCATTCACAAGAGCAGATTCTTCATAATCCAACCACCTCTTAAATATTCCAAGTCTTAATACTACCACACTGGGGGATTAAGCTTCAAAATGTATTTTGGAAGGTTCATTAAAACCACAGCCCACAGTTTGTATTATAATCTTGTGACAGAGAATCTTAATCAAAAGATGTATCCCATAAGAGTGTCGTATGTGTTGACTGAGATACAGTGTGTAATGTGCCCAATATGAGACCTTTCCTTTTGCTTATTGAAAGACTCAAGGCTTTTAACTGCTGATCACGCTCACTGAGAAAGTGGATATAGGGTAGAAAACAAAAAGTCCAGCACTCCTCACTCAAGTTCTTTCTAAAATCATCAGATGTTTTAGAGGACTCTTGCAGGTCAACTTAATAAGCAAACCTAATTCTTATTTTCCCATTTTCAGTCTTCATTATTCAGCAATTAAAGATTTACTATTTGCATATTATATCCTGACAGCATTTATTTTAGTTATTGTCCAAATAAAGGACTGGACTTGAATAAAAATGATTATTTAAGAAAATGAAGGAACAATAACAAGTGACAGGAAATGGAAGTAATATGGCATTAGGAATTTCCCTGGAATTCTAGTATTGATGCTGCCCTGAGTGGGGTAATCACAAAAAATCTCATTTAACTTCCCTGGACTCCTATTATAAAAAGAGAGGTTTTGTAAGCGATCCCTTCTGGCTCTAACTTTTAATAATGTTATGATTTTGTATAATAACAAACCATGTGCAACATCCAACTTTCTGCATCATTAGATGGTTGCTATCTGTTTCAATATACAGACATCAGACAAGATATTCTTACAAGAGAACCACATATCCATGTATTCCGATGGCAATTATAGATAAAAAAAGAGTGACAAGTAGGTCTAGTAAAAAGCCTTAATTTGCAACTTGCTATGTGACTTTGGACAAATCACTTCCCTGTCTTTATTTTCTCATTTGTGACATAATAGTTTTATATGAAAATTGTGATCTTTATTCTGTTTCAACCAAAGAACCCTTTGCAAATGGAAATGTGAACCACATGACTGTAGACCTTGCTGGTTCTAGCAGGAGTTGAGGATGAAAACCTCAACCACTGTGACTTCTGCTCCTGGGTCTCTGAGACATCTCACAGAGACTACGCCCTCTCAGAAACACATTCTGACAAATACAAAGTCTCTTCAGTTATACAATTGCATGACCTCATGGGTTTAAAAAAAACACAAAAGTGATTTGGCTCATTTTCTTCCTGTGTTCTCCATAGAATAAGCCAGCCTATGAAAATTTTAAATGTGATAACATTTCTCATGATTGAGCTTATGTAGTTTCTATTTTACTGGGATTTCTCAGGGTATCCCATTTTTTTAAATTTCTTTTTTATTACAGATTAATATGAGGGTACAAATGATTCATTTGCATTGTTTGCATTTCTAAGGTAAGGTTCAGTTGCAGTTAAACAGAAAAAGCCTTCAATAAAATTCAACATCCTTTTCTGACAAGGACACTTAAGAAAATAGGCATAGCGGGGGCATTTATTAAATTGATAGAGGCCAGCTACCACAAACACATGGCCAATATTGGATTGAATGGAGAAAAACTGAAAGCATCTACACTAACAGCTGGAACCAGACAAGGATGAAGATTATCACTATTACATATTTTAATGTCCTAGAGCAAAGTTTTAAATCTTTAATAATCAAAAATAGATTTTGTTTATGTTTTCTTTTTTATTGCTGTTATACTAAACATCCTCACTTAAAGGTCTTTGTCAGAATAAATAAGATGTGATGCTATGTTAGAATAACCAATGATTTCAGGTACCCTGGGATGGTCCTGGTTTCAGCAGGAAAAATCCCTTATTCCAGGAAACCCATTAGTCCTGGGATGACTGGAAGAGTTAGTCACCATAATCACCAATAATCTTGTCTAAATAGAAAGCAGTACTTTGATTTAAAAATGATAAGGGAATGAGCAAACACAATGGATATGTGCCTTCTGATGGGTGAACCTGGCACATTAGCCAGGCTACTCATATAGACTTGCTTCCACCTGCATCACCATTCCCCGCCACTATCTAGTCCCTCTCAGTGGGTTGGGTGCTGCCACAAATCCACTACCCAACACAGGATGAATCTTCTGCCTAGGACTACTCCACTTCTGCTTCCCTTTACTCTGGTCCAGGCACAATTACAATTCTGTATTAATTTTCTATTGCTGCTGTGATCAATTATGACTAGTTAGTTAAAATTTATGATCTTATGTTCTGAGGTCAGAAATCTATCACAAGTATCACTGGGCTCAAATCAACAAGTTATCAGCATTGCACTTCTCCTGGAGGCTCTAGGCCAGTGATTTTCAAGAGGATTTTAGGTGTGCTGCAAAAATTTTTAAAGATCGTTAATTAATTTTTTTAAATTTTAGGATAATATGAGTGTACAAACAACCAGGTCACAATATTTGAATTTGTTAGTTAGATTCCTTCTTGTAGTTGTGTCTCACACCCAAAAGGTGTTCCATACACCCTTACATTGTGCCCATTAAGTGCGAGAACCCCAACCCCTCTTCCTCCCCTCTCCCTCTTCACTGATTCCCCCTTGTCCCAATGTGAAATAAAATGAATTTTTCTCTCCTATGGTTGTGAATTAGATTGTCTATTGGCATCATGTTAGTATTGAGAACATTGGATATTTGCTTTTCCAGTCTTATGACACTTTGCTAAGACGAATGTGCTTCAACTCCATCCAGGATAATACAAAAGATGCGAAGTCACCATCGTTTTTATTGCTGAATGTTATTCCATGGTATACATATATCACAGTTTGTTAATCTATTTTTAAATTGATGGGCATTTAGGGTATTTCAACATTTTGGCAACTTAAATTGAGCTGCAACAATCTATTGCAAATGTCCTTATGATCAAATTAATTTTTTTCTTAGGTTGTAGGGTCAAATGGAGGTCTAATTTGAGTTCTTTGAGGATTCTACATACTACTTTCCAAAGAGGCTGTATTAGTTTACAGTGCCACCTACAGTGTACAAGTAGTGTACAAGTGTTCCCCTCTTTCCATGTTCATGGCAACAACTGCAACTTTGGGACTTTATGAACTGGGGTAATCTTACTGGGGTTGGGTGAAATCTCAGGGTCTTGATTTTCATTTCTCTGTTGATTAGAGAAAATGAGCAATTTTTCATATGTTTGTTAGTATTCATCAGTCTTCCTCAGAGAAGATTCATGTCTCTTTCCCAGTGATAGATGGGATTGTTTGCTCCTTTTTTATTGATTAATTGGAGTTCTCCATAGATCCTAGTTAACACGCTTTGTCAGATTTGTAACATGCAAATATCTTTACCCATTCTGAAAGCTGTCTTTTTGCTTTGTTGTTTCCTTAGCTGTGCGGAATCTTTTCAGTGTAAGTCTCACTTATTTATTTATTTATTTATTTTTCTTTGCAGTTTTTGGCAGGGGCTGGGTTTGAACCCACCACCTCCGGTATACAGGGCCAGCGCCCTACTCCTTTGAGCCACAGGCTCTGCCCTTTCATTTGTTTATTTTTATTGGTGGTGCAATTCCCACAGAAATCTTCTTCATAAAATCTTTGCACAGGCCAACATCATCAAGGGTTTTTAACACACTTTCTTCAAAGACTTTTATTGTTTCATGCCCTAGATTTAAATCTTTTATCCATCATGAGTCAATTTTTGTAAGTAGCAAAAGTCATATGTCCTGTTTCAGTCTTTCACATGTTGTTATCCAGTTCTCCCAGCACCAGTTATTTAATATGGATTCTTTTCCCCACTGTATGCTTTAGTTTGGTTTATCAAAGATCAGATGGCAGAAGAGAGTAGTTTCATCTCTGTGTTTCAATTGGATTCCAAATGTCTATGCTTTATTTTTTGTGCCAATATCATGATGTTTTGTTCACTGTGGACTTGTAATATAGCCTACAGTCTTATTGAGTGATGCCTCAGGCTTTGTTTTTATTACTAATAGCCTTGGCTATCCTATATGGGTTTTCTTCTGGTTCCATGAAAAACAAAGAACTTTTTTTTTTTTCCAGTTCTTCAAACTATGATGTTGATATTTGAATGGGTATTTCACTGAATCTGCAGATTGCTTTGGGTATAAAGACATTTTAATAATGTTGATTCTTCCCTTCCAGGAGCGTGGTATGTTCTTCCATTTGTTAATGTCTTCTGCTATTTCTTTTCTTAGGGTTTCATAATTCTCTTTGTAGAGTTCCTTCACCTCTTTTGTTAGGTATATTCCTAGATATTTTATTTTCTTTGAAGCTACTGTGAAGGGAATTATGTCTTTGATTTGCTTTTCAACTTGGCTGCTCTTGGCATATACAGAGGCTACTGATATGTGGACATTGATTTTATACCCTGAGACTTTACTGCATTTCTTGATCAGTTCCAGTTATGTGGATGAATCTCTGGGGTTTTCTATAAAATCATATTATCAGCAAAGAGTAAGAGTTTATTCTCTTCTGCCCCCATTTGGATATCCTTTATATCCTTCTCTTGTCTCATTGCATTGGCTAGAACTTCCAGCACTATATTGAATAATAGTAGTCATAGAACCTTTGTCTGGTTCGAGTTCTAAGTGGAAAGCTTTCAATTTTACTCTTTTCAGTGTGATACTAGCTATGGGTTTGTCATAGATGACTTTAATCAGTTAAAGAAATGTGCCTCCCACACCTGTTTTCTTAAGTGTTCTTATTACAAAAGGATACTAAATTTTATCAAAGACTTTTTCTGAATTTACTGAGAGGATCATATGATTTTAGTTTTTGTTTCAATGATATGGTGAATTATGTTTATGAATTTGGGTATGTTAAATCATCCTTGCATCCCTGGGATGAAGCCTAACTGATCATGATATATAACTTTTTTTAATGTGTAGCTATAATCTGTTGGCTAAGATTTTATTGAGTATTTTTGGATCTATATTCATTAGAGAAAATGGTATTCAGTTCTTTTAAGTTGGGTCCTTTCTTGTTTTGTTATCAGGATGATGTTTGCTTCATAGAATGTTTTGGAAAGGTTTCTTCCTTCTGAGTTTTTGGAATACTTTGTATAGTATAGGTGAAAGCTCTTCTTGGAAGTTTTGATAGAATTCTGGTGTGATGCCATCTGGTCTAGGGCTTTTATTTATTTGAAGATTTTTTTTTATTGTTTTTTAATCTCAGTGCTTGATATTGTTTGTTAAAGAGTTCTATTTCTTCCTGGTTAAGTCTAGAGAGATGATGTGATTCCAGGTATAGGCCCATTTCCTCCACGTTGTAAAATATCTTTTCATAGAGTTTCTTGTATTATTCAGAGATAATCTCTTTTATCTCTGGGATATCTGTTGTTATTTCCCCTTTTCCATTTCTGATTGAGGATATTAGAGATTTTAATTTTCTGTTTCTAGTTAATCTTGGCAAAAGTTTATCAATTGTGTTTATTTTTTAAAGAACCAGCTTATTGTTTCATTAATGTTTCCAATAATTATTTTATTTTCAATTTCATAAATTTCTGATTTAAGTTTAGTTATTTCTTCTTTTCTGCTAGGTTGGGAATAGATTGTTAATCCTTTTCCTTTTCCTTAAGATGATTTCTTAGTTTGTTGATGTGCTCTCTTACTGTTTTTTGGATGTAGACATCTAATGCCATATATTTCCATCATAGCACTGCTTTTGCAATGTCCACAGGTTTTGGTAGCTTGTTGTTATGTTCAACAAAATTGAATGGTTTCCTCCTTTATGTCTTTCTTGACCCAACTGTCATTCAGCATAAGGTTTAATTTCCATGCCTTTGTGTGGGGATAAAAATCTTTGTTGTAGCTGAGTTTCACCCTTATTGCCTTGTGGTCAGGAAAGATACAAGATATAATTTCAATTATTTTTTATTTTGTTGAGGTTTGATTGTACCCTATGATATGACCTATTTTTGAGTATGTTCCATGGTTTGTCGCAAAGAACATATATTTCTTAGCTTTGGAATTATGTGTTATGCATATGTCTATTAAACCCATTTGTTCTTGGTGACACTGCATAATGCATTCCACAGAGATATGTAGAATTTAACATAGTTTATAGATATTTTTATTGAATATTCAGTTCTATTTTAGGGGGCTTAGGAATCCAGAAGGCATACTCCACTTGGGTAGAAATGATTCTACCCAGTATTGCATGCAATACTGTGAGGACATTTTCTGATACATTTTACATCATATAATTTAGACAATACCACAATGTCAGTGAAACCTCATGTTTAGTAGGAAATTACATGGAAGTTGTAGGAAATTAAAAATAAAATAATGATGCAGCAGAAAAATTTTTTAAAAGTTTATAACTTCTATAAGTTGAATTTGTATTCTATATTTTTCTCTAGCCATAATCAAATACATAAATATTACAAACCTGATACTATTTTGTATTCTGCTTATTTTACTTAAAATATAAGAAAGTCTTCATGCTAACAATTATTTTCACAATTATTCCAACAACTATGTAGTCTGTATTTGAGTAATATTGATGTTGCTTCCAAAACTGGCCATAAACACTGCTGACTTGAAAAACATCTAATAATGGTTCTCTGCTTATTTAGATGATACATATAGTATTAATCCAAACCCAGGAGTGGGAAGATGAGTGTGCTTCAGGTAAATGGGAAGACAGTGGCCAGGGAAAGGCAAAGATACTTCAAATGAGACTATACACAGATCTGTAGTAGCTAAATTATGGCTTTCCAAAGATGTTATTGCCCTAGTCTCCAAACTCTGTGAATCTAAACTTACATGGCAAAAGATATTTTGAAGATGTGATTAAATTAAAGATCTTGAGATGGGAAGATTATTCTCCATTATCTGGGTGGGCTCAATGTAATCATAAGTGTCCTTAAATAGGAGAACCAGGAGAGTCTGAGTTAGAGGAAGTGCTGTGATCACATAGCCAGTAAAGAGTGTATGACCACACTAAGCAGCTATCTTTGAAGATGGAGTAAGGGGCCACCAGCCGAGGATGGTACATGACTTTTAGAAGCTGGCAGACACAAGGCAATGATACTTTGCTACAGCCTTCAGAAAGAACCAGCCTTTTAGCATCTTTACTTTAGCTCAGTGAGACTGATTTTGGACTTCTCATGACAAGTACTGAGAAATAATAGATTGGTGTTATTTTAAGACACTGAGTTTGTAGAAATATGTTATGGTTGCCATTGGAAACTGATACAGGGTCATATATATATACCAGGCCATGAAGTTAGGAATGAATACAACATCATTTAGAGGTATAAAAGAACAACCTCTCTCTGAGGAGAGTATACACTTTGGGGAAGTGAGTACACAGAAATCAAAGAGGGATGGAGGCAGTGGGTGGGACAAAGGACCTGAGCAATAGACTAATGGTTTCAAGTCCAAACTCTGCTATAAACTCAAGTAGATTAGTATGCTATTTTGTAAGATAGAGAAAATGCAATTAAGCCTGCTGGATATTTCTGAAAATTAAACAAATCACAACCCTTAGTGCATGGGTCATGAAGCTGTAATGAGTTTTTACCTCAAGTCCTTTGGTTCAACTGTCATTTGCTAATCATGTGGATTTGACTATGCTACTTCCCTTTCTAATGTTGTTTCCATATTTCTAAAATAGGATTACTAATAGTGCTGCCCCCATGGGGTTGTTAGTAAGGTTATATGAAAGTAATGCAATGTAATGTATTAATAGAATATATAAGCATGTATATTGAATCAGTTCTCAATACATGCCAAGACTCAACCTTTGGGATTATGAACAAGTGTTCATTCATCCATTCAGGAATTATTTATTGGATTTCAACTCTGGAACAGGCACTTTAGAAGTACTTAGGCTGCAGGGGAACATATCTCACAAGTCCTTTACCCTTGAAGAACCTATGTTCTGGTTCCCTGTCTTTCTTTGTTACAAAATGAGTCATATTTTCAGTATTTTCCAATGAGCTCACTTCCCTGAAGTCACTGCTTCAGCCTGAAGTGTGAGTTTCTTCTATGAGAAATTTTATTTGTGGTTTTGGGAAGCAGTTGTAGTAATGAGCCACCTTCTGAGCTTTAGGGCATCTGAAGCTTCCTGTTTCCTAACTCCTCTCAGCACCAGGTTAATGACACATTCGAAAAATGACTTTCGAGATTTTCACATTTATAACATAAGACCAGAAACAAATTTTCTGCTTAGGTTCATGGAATTTTCCTAACAAAGTAGACAATCTTTTTTTTTTTTTTTACTGTGACTGTTAGAAAAGTACAGAGCTATTTATTCTCACACCACTCCCTCCATAAAACTGAAAAAGGTAGTGATTGGTCTGCACTGAAGAGATCATTCTGTTATAATGAAAGGACATTCAACTAGCAGGGGGTGTAATACATGTAAGCCCAAAGTAAATGAATCATTATAAAATATACACTCCATCTCCACAATGAGTCTATTTTATTAAAATAATCTCTACCATAATATTGTCCTCTCTTGGCTTTCCCCTACTGTGAATCCATCTAGAATTCTACCATTACAAATCTTCTGCCCTGAGGACATATTCGTAATGAGAATGAAGTGTTTGATTATTTGCTTTTAATAACTATGCCTCCAAATCCTACTTAATGCAGCAGAGATTCTGTATGGAAGAACACGCCAGAATTATTGGAGGATCAATCAATATCGGCAATTAATCATCATCACAGCCAGCAATCATAGCTGCAATTACCAATTGATTAATTAGGACAGATCTTGAAATGCCAGTAGAAACTTAATATCACATTAGATTCATCCCAATAACCATAAACTTCTACAATTACTTTTCAGCTTACCATTATTTATGTCATATCTCTTTTTATTATTAGTTGCTATATTTATTTATTCATCATTTTATTTGAGCAGGCCAAACTCTTTCAGCATATTTTTTTATGGTGGGAATATACTAAAATATGTTTAAGTGAGGGCATTAAATAAATCTAGTGTCAGTGCTGAGCAAATATTTATAAATTTAGGGCATCTAATTGCATTGATTTTCAAGCCAAAAGTTATTTTTTGCCAAAAGATAGAGTGCAAGTATATTTTATGTAGTGAAAATTGGGCAATATTGGTATAATAGATTTAAGTGTGCAACATGTCATTTGGTCTTTTGAGGGGTTGGCAGAAGAAATTTTACACAAGCTTCTTTGAATGACATACATAGAGCCTAGAGTATCCAGAACCCCCTAATAGGTGCATGAACCACAGCATACAAAAATAATATACCTTAAGGAAATGAGGAGAGTCCTAATACAAAGTAGGGTATCAGCTTAGGAAATTCAGTATATGTTAACATATTTGTTTTAAAAGTAGGGATTATTTTCATTCAGCAAACAGCTTTAGTTTATGTTTTCAAGGAAAGCATTCTTACCTTTGCTTTATATAACTTCATATGTAAACCCATGTAATATGAAGGAATGTAGAAAGTGACATACTCTAATAAAATATTCTCAATGAATACTCTGCGTGCAATAACATGCTAGGCAATGAAGGGAATTTGAAAACAAATGAAGCTTAGTGTTTTACCTTGAGCTCATAGTCTATAAGGGAGCTGAGACATGGACCCCTTCATAAAGAATGTGAGTCAATTGTGCAGGTAAATAGAAAGAATAGAATTTTTAAAAGTAAAAAAGAACAAAAGGGAAGAAAGAAAGAAAGCTATTGATCAAGATTTACCATCTTTTTCAAAGGACTTCTGCTTCTTCAATTCATGTGTTGGCAAAATCAAACATAAAATTTTAACTGTCTGCATTTTAAAATTGTCAAAAATTAATTTTTCTCTTCCTAATCTCTTTGTTCATTCTAATTTGTTAGCATTAATTTGTTATTAACTTGTGTCTCAAGCACAAAGAATTTCTTATATCTCCTGATTGTAAAAATTGATGGAACAAAATAATGCTATCTTTATCAGAGGCATAATCTCCTAGCAATACCTAACTATATGATTTAATAATTGGTGCCATTAAAATGAAGTAAATACGAAGCAAGTTTTATTTACATGTATTCTGTCTCCAATTGAATTTCTAGTAGTTAATTAAGAGACATACTTTGATGTGCCTCCCTCTGTTTGGTCATGTGCCATACGTTCCTCCGTGTGATGAAGGTATGGTTTATGTAGCTAATGCTCCCACAACCCCACTCCATTTGCAGTTACATACTGCTGGGCTGTGCAGAATAATGTTCACTCATCTTCAAAGAGGTTAATTCAAACTATGAAACAGGAGCTGTTGAAAGCTAATAGACATTTATGAAGGCTACATTACAGTGGAAATTTTGATAGCATTGTGTATTACATCCATATTAACAGCAAATTACTTAGCATGGATAATAGCATTTCACAATGAACACCCAAGAAATAAGGGACTATTAGCTCTATACTCAAAAGCACTGTCTGACTCTTAAGAAGGGAATTCTGAAAAATGGAAACCATGGATCTAGTACATCCTTAGACACTCTGAGTTCTATCATTACAGCCTCCAGTCTGCTAAGCCATGATCCCATACTCCTGGGAGCAGAGTAATAGGAGTCATACGTTGTACAAGCACTGCTGATTTAACTCCCATTTCCCTCAAAGCAATGTCCATTCAGTGAAACAATCTTTCAAAAAGAAAAAACAGGCTGTTTTAAAACATCATCTTTTTAAAGCATGAGATGGTCTCCTGGCAAGTGAATGTTTGGTGGCATGGTACTTTGATTTGCAACAGTTATTCCTAGAACAGAGTTAATTTTGAGGAGTAAGCAGTTTGGAGAGACTAATTTACATGGCAGTGCTTTGGTTGGCATAAAAGATAAGGCAGCTATCAGAAGTAACCTTATCTCTTTCTCCTCCAAATAGGTCGTTGCCAGTTCTATGCAAATGTTCCATGAGGATATTAACTTAAGATAAATCCAAAAAATCATCAGAGTAGAACTTGGCTGACCCAAAGAGCTCCAATCTTGTGACCATGATGCAGATGTCTACAGCAGCTAGAAATGGTAGCTGGAGTGAACTGGGAAGGTTTGAGTGGCATTGTCAATGTTTTACATATCCCAAAGGTCATGGGTAACCTCTGTGAATATCACCTACATGTTCAACCTTCAGATTTACAAGTTTTCATTTTGTGATAAACTAGAAAAATTTACAACATCCCTTTATAGCACAATATTTATCAACTACATTGATTATAGTAATCATGATAGCATAGCAAGAATGGCAAGTAAAAACAAAATTACCCTAAAAACTGAGGATATGAATTTTATCATTTGGGACTTCATAAAATATTTGATAAGGCATTTTTGTTTCCTGGTAGAGAAGGCATAATTCCTGAAAATCAGAGGCAGAAGATTCTGTCTTATCTGTTTATCCCATCAGTTTTTTCCCTGTTTGGCTGAAGGTGCAGGTTGGATTCTAATTCTTTTTGTACAGGTAGTCCTTTTGATATACAGAAAAGTATTCTGCTTACTTATTATGAGACTTTTGGAATTTAAAAGCAAAAAATATAAGCCCTTGTTAGAGTTCAAACTTCCTTGCATGACTGTGTGACCTCTCTCTTCATCTATCTTGTAAATTATGGTCTAACACAACTGCGAGCTAGAGTCTACAGGGTCTAAGCAAAGCAATCTCCAAGGATCAAATCACTTCACACTACTGGGGAATAGACAATAGGGCAGAGAAAAGTAAAGAATAGGTGATACGGGAGAGCAAAATAGGAATAAGCAGCGACCCTGCCATAGTTTTATAAACAGAAAGATGTTATATCATAGTTGTTTTATTGTTCTTAATGGTAGTGTTGTTATCATCTTAGTAAGACAAAAAGTATTGATAATACATAATGTTCTGTATACTAGCTTAAAAATAAAAAGTCAGATCATATCGAGTGAGTGAGTGAGTGAGAATCCTTTATGATTAATAAGTTTGGGGTCCTGCTTGACAGGGCTGATACAACCACCAGGAAGGAGCATCCCAGATTTATTGTCCATTTATAACTTTGCAATAACCTTTTGACCCTAAGTACTTCCTTTCTCTCTGCTTCCTCTGTTTGTCTTCATTTATTCACAAATCATTTGTGAAGTTACCAAAATGCTGCTTGCTATCTAGTTGAACTGCTGCTATTCCTCATTTCCAAATGGGCGCCTGGAGAGTAAGGAACAAGGGTTCATAATTGGCATGTGGATTCCTTCAAAGACACTGACTGGACAGCCTGCTTTTTAACAGAAGTTGCATCAAGAGTCTTGGATTCAACATTTTTCGGGAGCCACAATCTTTAGGATAAACATGGGCTCCTAACATCCTACTCCATTCCTCTCATTCTAGCTTTTTCCCTGTGTTCTTTTGTCTCTATTCTCTTTCTCATTCCTATCATGATTTACAAAATCTTGGAAGTTAGTAGCAGATTGGAGTTAGCTTCAAAATCAAGCCTCCTCCTCCCACCTACTCTTTCTTCTCCCAGCATAGAAAGCTGCATTCATAGATAAACACAGCTTTGCATCAAAGCTGGTGAAACAGGGCAATCTATCAGAGACACAGCTATCAGCCTGGGTGGGGGTTAGGGGTTGCTCATCAATTTATATCTCTGGCTGAATCCATGTGGCTATATCTCATTTGAAGAAAGCTATTTTAAGCTATCCTTTAGCTGTTTTGTGTGTTATGGTAGACTATTAGTTAGGATAAGCTAAACTGCTATAGCAAGTGGATATTTTAATAAAAATGTAAGGAGTCAAGAACAATTGAAATTATTTCTCCTTCTCATTAAGAGTCTAGCAAATTTCCAAATGTGGGACTTAGGGGAGGGGATTAGTGATCTGGATGAGGCAGCTGTTACTCAAGGATGGATTACAGTGGTTCTACCCTTATCGGCATTTGTCATCTAAGGTTTCTATGGCTACTGTCACTGTTTCTCTAGTCCATGTGAAAGAGGAAGTCCATGTAGGAGGATGGCCAGAAGAGACAAGGCCAGAAGTGATACACATCTTTCATCTGGGATATGATTGGAGAGAATTCAGGCACATGTCTGAATTCTATGTCTGTATCTATGTCTGCCTAGCACCTAAGGAGAAAGAGTCTCCAGCGAAACAGAGTCTTTGCATCATGCTCACAAAATTGTTGATTAATATGTTTTAAATTTATTCATCATAGTAAAATTTTATGACAAATAAGGATGGAAAAGATTATAGAAGTTCTATTTTTGTTTTATCTTGCTTTCTCTCTCTTTTCTCTTTCTCTCCTCTCCCTTCCTTCTCTTGTTACACATTCACCCACACGCACAGAACTATATTCACCCTATGAGAAACATCTTAAGATCATAAGAGCATATTACCCTTATCCTTTAAGATATTGTGACAGTAAATGTTTAACACTTTGATCTCCAAAATAATAAAAATAAAATAAATATAAAGTGTAGCATTTTCTAATTTCTGTAGTATAAATACTCCCACAATGGCCTATTTTAGGCTACTTATGTGACAGAATTTGAAAAGATGCACAGAAGCAGACACACCATCATATTAAATGATTATAACACAAAGAGCTGTATATATTACCTTTTTTAAAATGATGTTTATATAATTTAAATTTTAATAATGGCTGTGTTAATAAAAAGGTCATACATGTATAATCTTGAAAGCTTAATTAGAAATATAGATTAAGCTCAGCACAACTCTCCTCTTATTATATCCTTTTAGTTTTTAATCATATTTTCTCATTCCAAAAATTTATGCTCAGACATCTATTTCCTAACAGTAGTATTCCCTAATCTCTGTGGCCAAGTGGAACTACGCCTATCCCTAAGATTTTCTTTTTTCGTTTTATTTCTGAACTCTCACTCTTTTCTACTGTTGATCAAGTTACTCCATAAAAACCATGATAATGATTTAATTCTAGAACTTAAAATAATATCTTTTAATATGGATGAGAGTTGCAATCATTTTGTAAATGGGTATGCCAAAATAACCACCACCATTTTCTCCAGTATATCAACTAGAGAAAGGCCATTAGCTGATGAGAGGGCTCTCACCAGAAGATGGGTAGCAATGTTGATCTTATCTACACCACTGTTAAGAAGGCCACAGCTGTATAATATTACATGGTGTACATATACCACAAATTATTAATCCATTCGTGGATCGATGGCACTTGAGCTTTTTGCATGACTTAGCAACACAGCTATGATTTAATAATAATAATAAAGAATGCCACAGCCTAGGGCTGTGATGGAAGTGTAAATTGAAAAATTTTTCAGGCGGAGACAAGATGGCTGACTGAAGCCAGCTTTACAAAGAGGCTCTTGTCCAGAAGGAGAGTTAAATGACAGAAATTTAGCAAGTAACCTGGTAGATTAGAGCTGCACCAAGAGAGAAGGTTGAAGAACGCACAACAATGCCAATGAGGTGAGCTGTGACCCCAAAGATACAAAAAAAAGGTACAAAATCCATCACCAAGTGGACGGAGTCCCATCTCCCACGAGAATGGCTTGGAGTGCCCCACAAACAAACAAGCAGAATTCAAAGGTCCTCCCACCACACTCCATGGGAGAGACCCTCTAAAAACTGTACCTATTTCCCCTACTAGGGTGCCATGGAGTTCTCCTGCCAGGCATAAAACTGTATAAAACTGTACATATTCTCTACCTGCAACTCTGAGCTCCCAGCACTTCCCTCTGCTCTCACTCTGAGGTCTGGAAGCCTGGCCCCCAGGAGTCCAGATTCTTGGGTGATTTCTCGAGAGGTGGGGACAGGGCATAAACTGCAGCTGGTCAGTGCTGACTCTGGGGCACGGGAGCGAGGAGAGGACAATCAGCTGAGAGGGAACCATGCCGGAGTGGTGGTGCCCTGAGGTGCAGAGCACCAGTGGTCTTTTGGCAACAATGCGGCTCCCTCCTGGATATTCTGAAGCCACACCCCCTGTCAGGTGGCAACCACCATGGAACAGATCTGGGACAGAAATGCGGGTCCCATGAGTAAATGGTTTGCCTGAGGCAGTACTGGCCTGGGTGGAGCAAGGGGACTAGAAACACATGCATAGAGTGGGGAAGTTCCCAGGGCAGGGCTGACCCAGAGGACTGCTTTACTGAGCCTAAGACACACCCAACCCTCAGGAAATCGTCAGTCTATAGACAAAAGAAGACAGGTGGCTAGAACTGGCAGCTAATCGAATACAAACCTGCAGGAGCAAAGACAAGGCCTGAAGCGCAGGCTCTGGGAACTCAAAACAGCTTCTCTTCTGCAGGGGAATTTAGCAGGGACTGAAACAAATGCCCGCAAAGGTGTTCTGTTCTGTTCAGTCAGTAACATCAATCAGGGGCAGGGCTGAAACTGAGTGAACACCCCCCAGCCTCCATCAAGCGCCGGAGGTTGCCAGGCCTGACCTCCTCTGCTGGACAGAGGAAGAGAGCAGTGGCCTGGTGAGCAGATAAAGATTTCCTTGTGATTAAGGCAGGTGCATACCCCTGGAGTATCTGTCCACTACAGGCAACTGTGTCACAGCCCTGTGGGGCTATCGGTGACTGGGTGTGATAGAGGTACAAGGTGGGGAAGAAGGCATCAACCTTTTCAGACTGATCTATTTGCTGGGTGGGTCCTCCTCACTCCACGGAACATGGGAGCAAGCCATATCTGAATTGTCACCAGACCGCTGTGGTGCAGTTGCCAGACACCTTTTAAACTCTCCCACCTAAGACAGGTGCTGACTGAGAAAACTGATTTGGACTTTTTGAACAAAGTCAATCGCCCGAGGATTATTCAGGTGGTGCCCTGGGTGTGTGGTTGTAGGAAGATTTGATTTTCCTTTTCCAATTGATGCCTGTGGGGGGCGGGGTAACTTAATTCCTGGTATTTCTCCACAGCTGAGAATTCAAACCAGAGTAACTGTTTCACTAGTGTCAAACAGAGACCAGCTGAAAACAAGACAGAACCTCTTAGCCCCACCATACAAAACAGGTCCCCAGTTTCTCAGGCCATAGCACTGTATGGGTCCTTGACAAAGCTCCAGGGGAAAAATCAAATGGTGTAAAACAATCATGGGGTGGAATCAGCAGAAAAACTCTGGTAAAATGAATAACCAGAATAGATCAACCACCACCCCAAAGAAAAGATATGGCAGATGTAACTGAAGATCCCATTCATAAACAGCTGGCTGATATGTCAGAAATCAAATTCAGAATTTGGATTGCAAACAAGATTAATAAAATGGAGGAACATTAGGAATTAGAAATTGGGGGAGCAATTCAAAAGTCGGAATTAGAAATTCGAGGAGAAATTCCAAAGTTGTCTCAAGAATTTAACGAATTTAAAGATGAAACCACCAAAGATTTTGACACACTGAAGCAAGATTTTCCAGCCCTCAAAGATCTGAAAAATACAGTAGAAGCCCTCAAACAGAGTGGAGCAAGCAGAAGAAAGGATTTCTGACATTAAAGACAAAGCCTTTGAATGCTCCCAAACTCTCAAAGAGGAGGAGAAATGGAGAGCAAAAACAGATCATTCTCTCAGAGAGCTCTGGGATAATTTGAAGAAGGCTAATATCCGCCTCATTGGAAGGGGAAAGTGATGAAGTGGCCTCACAAAGCACAGAGGCCCTTCTCCATGAAAATATGAAAGAGAGTTTTCCAGACATGCCAAGAGAGTCTAAATTCAGATAGCAGACAGGTTAGAACCCTAGCATGACTCAATCCCAATAAGACATCCCCCAGGCATATCATAATAAACTTCATTAAAGTTAATATGAAGGAGAAAATACTGAAAGCAGCCAGACGTAAGAAATCCATTACCTACAAAGGAAACAATATTAGAATGACTTCAGATCTCTCTTCTGAAACTTTTCAAGCCAGAAAAGGGTTGTCATCAACTTTTAATCTCCTAAAGCAAAATAACTTTCAACCCCAGATCCTGTATCCAGCTAAACCAAGTTATGATGGAGAAATTAAATACTTTAATGACATTCATATGTTCAAGAAATTTGCCATAACCAAACCAGCTCTTGAGGATATTCTCAGACCCATACCCAAAAGTGACCAGTCCAATCCTCTACCACAAAAGTAAACTGACTCAGAAACTTTTGATAAAACTCCAACTTCCACAGTGGCGAAAGGATTAAAAATGTCCTCTGGACTTTCGAAATACACCATACCCCAAATTTTACCAGACTTATCAATATTCTCCATTAATGTGAATGGCTTAAACTTTCCTTTAAAGAGGCACAGGTTAGCTGACTGGATACAAAAATTCAGGCCAGATATTTGCTGCATACAAGAGTCACATCTTACCTTAAAAATAAATATAGACTTAGGGTAAAAGGATGGTCATCCATATTTCACGCAAATGGTAATCAGAAAAAAGCAGGTGTTGCAATTCTATTTGTAGATAAAATAGGCTTTAAACCAACAAAAGGAAGGAAGGATAAGAATGGTCACTTCATATTTGTTAAGGATAATACTCAATATGATGAGATTTCAATTATTAATGTCTATGCACCCAACAAGAATGCACCTTAATTTAAAAGAGAAACTCTAACAGACATGAGCAACTTGATTTCCTCCAGCTCCATAATAGTTGGAGATTTCAACACTCCTTTGGTAGTGTTGGATCGATCCTCCAATGCGAAGCTGAGCAAAGAAATTTTAGTTTTCAACTTAACCACCTAATATTTGGATTTATCAGACATCTACAGAACATTTCATCCCAACAAAACTGAATACACATACTTCTCATCAGCTCACAGAACATACTCCAAAATTGATCACATCTTAGTTCACAAGTCTGACCCCAATAAATTTAAAGGAATAGAAATTATTCCTTGTATCTTCTCAGACCACCATGGAAGAAAAGTTGAGCTCAGTATAACAGGAATCTGCATACTTATACAAAAACATGGAAGTTAAATAACCTTATGCTGAATGATAGCTGGGTCAGAGATGAGATTAAGAAGGAAATTGCCAACTTTTTGGAACAGAACGACAATGAAGACACGAATTATCAGAACCTCTGTGATACTGCAAAGGCAGTCCTAAGAGGGAAATTTATAGCACTGCAAGCTTTCCTCAAGAGAACTGAAAGAGAGGAAGTTAACAACTTAATGGGACATCACAAGCAACTAGAAAAGGAAGAACAATCCAACCTCAAACCCAGTAGAAGAGAAATAACCATAATTAGAGCAGAATTAAATGAAATTGAAAACAAAAGAATTATAGAACAGATCAATAAATTGAAAAGTTGGTTTTTTGAAAAGATCAATAAAATAGATAAACCTTTGGCTAACCTAACTGGAAAAAAAAGAGTAAAATCTCTAATCTCATCAATCAGAAATTACGAAGACTAGATAACAACAGATTCCTCAGAAATTCAAAAAATCCTTAATGAATATTACAAGAAAATTTATTCTCAGAAATATGAAAATCTGAAGGAAACTGACCAATACTTGGAAGAATGTCACCTTCCAAGACTTAGCCAGAATCAAGTGGAAGTGTTGGACAGGCCAATATCAAGTTCTGAAATAGCATTAATCATACAAAATCTCCCTAAAAAGAAAAGCCCAGGACCAGATGGCTTCATGTCAGAATTCTACCAAACCTTTAAAGAGGAATTAGTACCTATAATACTCAACCTGTTTCAAAATGTAGAAAAAGAAGGAAAACTACCCAACATGTAATATTAAGCAAATGTCACCCTGATCCCGAAACCAGGTAAAGACCCAACAAGAAAATAAAATTATAGACCAATATCACTAAAGAATATAGATGCAAAAATATTCAACAAGATCCTAACAAACAGAATCCAGCAACACATCAAACAAATTATACATCATGACCAACTCAGTTTTATCCCAGGATCTCAGGGCTGGTTCAATATACAGAAATCTATAAGTATAATTCAGAACATAAACAAATTAAAAACCAAACACCATATTATTCTCTCAATTGATGCAGAAAAAGCTTTAGATAATATTCAGCACCTGTTCATGACCAGAACACTTAAGAAAATCAGTATAGAAGGGACATTTCTTAAACTGATAGAGACCATCTACAGCAAAACCACAGTCAATATCGTATTGAATGGAGTTAAATTGAAATAATTTCCACTCAGATCAGGTACCAGACAAGGCTGCCCATTGTCTCCACTGCTCTTTAACATTGTAATGAAAGTTTTAGCCACCTCAATTAGGGAAGAAAAGGCTATCAAGTGTATCCATATTGGGTCAGAAGAGATCAAACTTTCGCTCTTCGCAGATGATATGATTGCATATCTGGAAAACACCAGGGATTCTACTACAAAACTCTTTTTTTTTTTTTTTTTTTTTTTTTGGCCGGGGCTGGGTTTGAACCCGCCACCTCTGGCATATGGGACCGGCGCCCTACCCGCTGAGCCACAGGAGCCGCCCTACAAAACTCTTAGAAGTGATCAAGGAATACAGCAGCGTCTCATGTTACAAAATCAACATTCATATATCAGTAGCCTTTATATATACCAACATTAGTCAAGCCGAAAAAACAGTTAAGGACTCTATTCCATTCAAAGTAGTGCCAAAGAAGATGAAATATTTGGGAGTTTATCTAACAAAGAATGTGAAAGATCTCTATAAAGAGAACTATGAAACTCTAAGAAAAGAAATAGCTGAAAATGTTAACAAATGGAAAAACATACCATGCTCTTGGCTGGGAAGAATCAACATTGTTAAAATGTCCATACTACCCAAAGCAATATACAATTTTAATGCAATCCCTATTAAAGCTCCACTGTCATACTTTAAAGATCTTGAAAAATAATACTTAATTTTATATGTAATCAGAAAAAACCTCAAATAGCCAAGACATTACTCAGAAATGAAAACAAAGCAGGAGGAATCATGCTACCAGACCTCAAACTATATTCTAAATTAATAGTGATCAAAACAGCAAGGTTCTGGCACAAAAAAAGAAAAGTAGATGTCTTGAACAGAATAGAGAACCAAGAGATGAATCCAGCTACTTACCGTTATTTGATCTTTGACAAGCCAATTAAAAACTTTCAATAGGGAAAAGATTCCCTATTTAACAAATGGTGATGGCTGAACTGGCTGGCAACCTGTAGAAGACTAAAACTGGACCCACACCTTTCACCATTAACTAAGATAGACTCTCACTGGATTAAAGATTTAAACTTAAGACATGAAACTATAAAAATACTAGAAGAGATTGCAGGGAAAACCCTTGAAGAAATCGGTCTGGGTGAGTATTTTATGACGAGGACCACCTGGGCAACTGAAGCAGCTTCAAAAATACACTACTGGGACCTGATCAAACTAAAAAGCTTCTGCACAGCCAAGAAAATAGTAAGTAAAACAAACAAAAGGTTCTCAAAATGGGAGAATATATTTGCAGGTTATGTCTCCGACCAAGGTTTAATAACCAGAATCCACAGAGAACTGAAACGTATAAGCATGAAAAAGAACAAGTGATCCCATCACAGGCTGAGCGAAGGACTTGAAGAGAAACTCCTCTGAAGAAGACAGGCGCACAGCCTACAGACATATGAAAAAATGCTCATCATCTTTAATCATCAGAGAAATGCAAATCAAAACTACTTTGAGATATCATCTAACTCCAGTGAGACTAGCCTATATCACAAAATCCCAAGACCAGAGATGTTGGCGTGGATGTGGAGAAAAGGGAACACTTCTACACTGCTGGTGGGAATGCAAATTAATACATTCCTTTTGGAAAAATGTTTGGAGAAGACTTAGAAATCTAAAAATAGATCTGCCATTCAATCCTATAATTCCTCTACTAGTTATATACCCAGAAGACCAAAAATCACATTATAACAAAGATATTTGTAGCAGAATGTTTATTGCAGCTAAGTCATGGAAAAAGCCCAAGTGCCCATCAATCCATGAATGGATTAATAAATTGTGGTATATGTACACCATGGAATATTATGCAGCCTTAAAGAAAGATGGAGACTTTACCTCTTTCATGTTTACATGGATGGAGCTGGAACATATTCTTCTTAGTAAAGTATCTCACGAATGGAAGAAAAAGTATCCAATGTACTCAGCCCTACTAGGAAACTAATTTATGTTTTTCACATGAAAGCTATAACCCAGTTATAACCTAAGAATAGGGGGAAGGGAGAAAGGGAGGGGAGTTAGTGGGGAGGTGGGCGGAGGGAGGGTGATTGGTGGGATTACACCTGCAGTGCATCTTACAAGGGTCTATGTGAAACTTAGTAAATGTAGAATGTAAATGTCTTAACACAATAACCAAGAAAATGCCAGGAAGGCTATGTTAACCAGTATGATGAAAATGTGTCAAATGGTCTATAAAACCAGTGTATGGTGCCCCATGATCACAGTAATGTACACAGCTATGATTTAATAATACAAAGAAAGAGAAAAAAGCAAATTAAAAAAAAAGAAAAAAGAATAATTTTTCGAGTTCTGAGTCAGCTCTTGAAAAGGGAAAAAAAAAAAAATGAGAGAAGGCAAAGCAAGTTTGCCTTGCTTGGCAAATTAAGACAAAGGGTCTTAATTAAAATCTTTGAATGTACCACTATACCAGTTGATTATTCTTTTTAATTCAATGCCCACCCCCACATACTCCTACCCCTGGAGGAATATAACACCAAACTATTTGACCAATGTGAGCATATTCCCCGGAAAAAGTAACATTCCTAATGTGGATTGTGCTACTCTTGAGGAAAGACCTTATCATTTTGATGTGTAGAGACTGTGCAAGATGATAGCAGTTTTCTCTTTTCTCTCTCTGAAACAAGGATTATCAGTCAACATTTGCTATATCCCTTACGAGAAATATAAATCCCCTGCTCTCGTGAGATGTACATGAGATGGAATGAATCCCCACTGGAAGGAATATTCCTGTCCCACCCAAGTGATATTATAGTTGATCTGTGTATCGGCTTTGGCAAAAAGTGTACAATTGCAGGCACAGCAGATAGCAGCGAGTTAAACCCTCTCTCTGTGCATGCACAAAGAAGTCATGTGAGCCCACAGCAGCAATGTGACAACTGCCTGTTACCCAAGCTAGGAGGCCTCATGGCACCTTGATTTTAGACTTCAGCCTCCAGGATTGTGAGAAAATAAATTTATATTGTCTAATGATGCCACCGAATCTGTGGTATTTTGTTATGGCAGCTTCAGGAGATTCATACAAGTAGATAATTGTTTTTAATCAAAATTTTTAAAAATTAGAAATATGTATATGATCATATCATATATTAGGGAAAGAAAGACTTATCAATAACCAGCATGCATCATAGATCCAGAGGATTAATGTGATTAATGTGTATCCTTATCTGTTGCAGCAAAAAGTATCATAAACCTTTCTATCTATCCAAATTTCATCTGCACCAAAAAATTTTATTTATCATTTCCTTTTTCAAAAGATTGTTCTAATTATCCCACAACTTGATATGCATAATCATTCTCTTCTTGGATCATGTGTTGGTTTTGTCTTGATTGTAATACCCATAAATTCTTACAAACATTAAATATGTATTTACTTTTTTCAGTAACTCAATAAACCTTTGGCATAAAATAAGCCTTTGATTTATATTAGTTTTACACTTAAATTTTCAAGTGTAAAATGGACACTAACTGGTTTCCATTAGTCCATACTAGGGTCATATCAATCTATTACGATGGCAAGTTATGAGAATATAAGAATCTAACTGGGAAGTTACACACCCCTAGACTAAGTGCATAATGGCAATATTAAGTTTTACATGTACTTAATTTTACAATAGATATCCTTTACTTCACTAGACTTAATGAACTGGGTCTTGAGCTTTTATTGCAATGATTTCAAACTAGAATACTTTGTACAAGACTTAAAGATAGAGATTGGATAGTTTGTTCATTAGTATAAGTGTTATTACTTTTAAACAAATACTAAGCAGAAATATCAATCCTTTTGTAATTATATAAACCTTGTCTAAGAAGTGATCTCAGAAAATTAATTTATTATGAAGGGATGTTTTTCCTAAATGTAAGTGAAAGAACATTAGAGGTTCTATTGCCCTACACTTGTGTGTAACAGCATGCATGCAAGCACCTCCATGCTTTTCCCCAGAGTGAAGTTGCATAGCTTTTTTTAGGATTCTCCAAATGGTTTCTCACTCAATTAAAAGTGGCCAGCTCCCATTTCAGGATTTTTACAGATTTGGATCATATCAGAAATCAAGACGTTAATGGAAATCACAATGTTGAAACCTAAGTGTGTAAAAATGTTTGTGTAAATAAACAAAATAAAGTGTAAATAGTTTATGGTTCAGTCTGTACTCAAACATGGTACAGATGTTAGATCACCTCTGATGAAATGAAAGTTAAAAATAACTTTCTTGGATTTTATCAGAATCTATTAATGAAACGCTTATATTTCCTCTACCACTGTTGTGCACCTAGAGGGATCCAGATGCATCTAAAGACAGGTAATAGCTCTCACAAACAACTATTGCAAATAGATAACGAATTGATACATCACTAACCACACCTGTAGAAGAATGTGTCTGAATCCAGGCTTCCATATATATGACGGGAATAATCTCTCTCTTCCACCTCCTCTCTCTCTTCTGTCTCTCCCCCCTTTTCTCTGTTCTATGATTGCTGATAGCTAACCTAATTATTTTGGGATTGGAAAGGAAACTTTAAGTATAAGTCTGTTACGAAATCTCCATTTACTTATTGGAATGAGAAAACCTGTCTGAACATTTCATAAATGAGTAAATCTTTTTATTTTCATTTGCGAAAATTTCAAATTACTAAAATTCGGACTTTGGAGGTAGTTATAACAACCTGGCCAATCCTTCTACTCATCAAAAACGTCATAAAATAATGGGAGTATCTACACAAATACTATGGGTCTCTCCGAAAATAAATTTCTATAGCTTCATTATTAATTCTGATTAGTTCTTTGCATATACTCTGAACACATTTTTCTGTCTAAGCAGAATTCTGAACACAAAGATGAAACAGATCCACATCTAAAAAGTTCAGCTGATAGTTGAATTTTGCTATTAAACTCATAAAACTCAAGTTCCCTATCTATGTATTGCATCAAAGGAAACTGAGCATGGATAAGTGGTTACTCTTTCATTTTTCTGGCCTTCATTGATTAATCACAGTGACTCTGTGGTGATTCGGGGGTTGTGTGAAATGTAATTCCAAAGAAAAGACATAAAGGTCTGTCAGCTGGAAACACAGTGCAACCTCACGGCAAGGGGAAAAAAAAGGATTAAAGGTGCTTTAACTTTAACTATCACTTGACATTTGCTCCTCGGAGACAAGCAAAATTTCTTGACATAAATTTTCAAGTGTAAAATGGACACTAATCTAAAGTTTTTAAACTCATCTCAATGAATATTGGTTTTATAGCACCTGAAGTACAAATCCCCTTACCAAGGCCTGAATACAGATTTTCAAAAATCTAAACAATTACAATAGTGACTTGGTGAAAAACATAACAGTCTTTGTTTTCCTCGCTTTTCCATTCAGAATGTCACATATCTTTAGGTGCCTGTTTGAAGCATGCTCACCTGCACAGATGTACACACAAGCACACAGCATAGAAAAATGTGGTGGCAAGTTGCTCATTCAGGTCTCTGTTACTTACCAAGTTTACTCAAGACAGAAGGAAAGAGAAGTTTTATAGGTTGAACTGTGTCCTCTCAATATGCACAGGTTGAACTTACAACCCTTAGTACCTTAGGATATAATCATATTTAGAAATAAAGTTTTCGAAGAGTTAATTGTGTTATTTATGAGCCTGTTTGTGTGGGAGGGGCTCTAATCCAATCTAACTGCTGTTCTTATAAAAAGAGAAAATTTGAACTCACAGAGAGACACCAAGGATGGCCGTGCAAAGAGGAAAGACCATGTGAGGACGCGTGAGAAGGCAGCCGTCTGCAAGCCAGAAGGCCCTCGGGAAAACCAAACTTACCAATACTTTAAGGCTCTAACCTCTAGAACTACAAGAAAATTTATTTCTGTTGTTAAAAACACCTCATTTGTAGTATTTTCTTACAGTTTTCTTAGAAAACTAACACAGAGCAACACTTACTGAGGCTTTGTATCAAACATTCAAATTATTCTCTAAGGCACTGTGTGGTGTTAGGTGATAAGTAATTACCTTTGAAAATCACACTATTATGTTATTCAGTGAAACTATTGTTATCGATTTAGGGTGTTAATTAATTTATCTGTTTATTCAATTGTAATAATTGTACCTAAATTCCTTGCACATTTTTTTCTAAGTCTTCGTGTTACCTGCTTTGAAGGCGTGTACAGTGCAATTCTCTGAATAAGACATTACAAGTGAATGACTATGTAATCTGAGGCTATGTGAGTATTATAATATGGCTAATGTAGAAGGACTATGTGACTTCAAAATAATATACATGCACATAATTGATTTAATAATTAATGCTATTTGTTATTCGGTTATACCATGACATATACCAAACTAATCTCTTTATATCCCCAAGCTGTTTTAATAATCACAAAAATCCTAAGAGTTGGGAAATAACATCTTTAATTCTCAAATAATTTAAACTAATCTTAGAAATTAAGGAAATTGCTCAAGACCATATAGTCATAAGTGGCAAATAGGATACTAATGGTGGCTAATCTAGCAGCATAATCCATGCATTTAAATACCATACTACCTAAAGATTCGGTGTCCTAATGTTTTTCAATTCTCATATGAAAAATATAATTCTTTTCAGACACTTTTCAGTGACATAACATAAGAATAAAAGTCATTTGCTAACTTGCTTTGTTCATCATGAAACTATTATGTATGCTTATTCTTACCTAATTTATCACTGATGCTAAAAGCAAGGAACACTTCCCCAAGTCATGCTTATGTAAATCTCTTTTATTTCAGTTGAAGAATCCTTGGTCCAGAAAGTTGCATGAGTCATTCAGGTCAATGAAGCCAGAAAGTGAGAAAGTGTAGGACGGTGCCACTCCACATGCCAGTCCATGAACTGTAACGTGTCTGTGATGATATAAGCAACTTGCTACAGAATGTTTAAAAAAATAATACTAATTTTTATTTAATACTAACTTTTATTATTGGGAAAGTTTTGCTATAAAAATTGTCTCTATGACTCTAACAGTCTAGTGGTTTCGTTTATTTCTATTGGAAGCAAAATTCTCATTCCATCATGGAGAATTGACAGTCTCAGACAAGAAGCAGGTTACTTTGATTATTAACGGCAGAACTGGAATCGCCAGTCCGTGACTAAGGTTTCCTTTACTATGTTTCCTTAGGTGAACAGGCAGAAAGACTTGAGTTCACAAATTATGGTCCTTAATCTTATTAGCTATGTAAGCTTTATAAGCTAATTTAATATTGTAGATTAAAAAAATGATCTGTTTTTAGAGGAAAAAATAACACTTCATATACAAAGGTATCAGGTAAATTTGAGATCGCTAACATAAAATATGACACATAGTACTCAATAAAGAGTAACTAATATCAGTGTATAAAATGCTTAGAAAGAAATTTTATTTGGAGTACATATATCTCTAATGTAACTTATGATAAAGATAATTTACTGACAACACTAATTTTGCCTAGGAAAGATCATAGAATTTCCTAAAATACATAGTATTCCAAGAGCAGTAGTAGCAACAAAAAAATATTAGTAACAATATGATTGAGGGTAAATGTGAAAACTACTAGAACAAAATGTACTCCCACTTTAATTCTTTATTAAAAAAAAACAACAACAACAACAATAGTAATCGTGAGAATTCCATTACCAGCTATTGAGGAATAAGTTGGCCTGGAGTTACCCTTCTCCTATAAGACAATTTAAAAAGAGAAATTACTGGGCGGCGCCTGTGGCTCAGTGAGTAGGGCGCCGGCCCCATATGCCGAGGGTGGCGGGTTCAAACCCAGCCCCGGCCAAACTGCAACCAAAAAATAGCCGGGCGTTGTGGCGGGCGCCTGTAGTCCCAGCTACTCGGGAGGCTGAGGCAGGAGAATCGCGTAAGCCCAAGCATTAGAGGTTGCTGTGAGCTGTGGGACGCCACGGCACTCTACCCGAGGGCGGTACAGTGACACTCTGTCTCTACAAAAAAAAAAAAAAATTAAAAAAAAAAGAGAAATTACTGTATGTATATTTAAAACTCTGTTTTCAGATGGTGGATGACATGTGCACAAGATTGTGACCCTTGAGAGGAGAGGAGAAAAGCAAAGCGGATGAGCCTTAAATTTGCCACAGGTTTTTGCACTGAAGCATTCTGGACGGTGTTCCAATGAAAGAGATTCTAAGTAAAAAATGTCAGTCTCACTGGGTTGAGAAGACAGAAATATGTGTTCAGAGAAAATGAAGTAGCTGTAATTTGCAGACAAGATTTCTAGAAAAGAGGAGCTATGTGGAAAATCAACTTGCATAGAAGCTAAAGCCTGAAAACTTCTGAGGTTGGGCAAAAAACTAGGTCTAGTAATTTTACCATGTCCACTAATTCACACAGAACTTGAAAATGTTTGAACTTCAACCTGTCATGATGACTGGTCCTTATTGAATATCAAAGACATTCTGGAGACACCTTAGATGTGTCATACTTTAGTGTTCAAGCCAAACTCTAAAGACTTCACTAGAATATCTTCAAAATTTGAAAACCAATTATGAACATATTGAGCAAATTAGCAACTAATTTAACTGCCAGATAGAACAAAACCCAAAATTCTTTAAAACAATATGATGAGATGGGACGTCCAACAGTCTTGTACTTACCACAATGTCCAGCAGACAATAAAAATCACTAACCACTATCAAGAAGCAGGAAAAGGTGACTCAGATTCAGAAGAAAAAGTAGAGAATAAATACAGGTCCAAAAATGTTACAAATTATGGAATTGGCAGAATAAGATACTAAAACAACTAAGCAATATGTTCAATAGTGCATAAGACAATATGGATATAAAAGTGAGAGATATAGAAATTCTGGAAAGAAAAAAAAAAGAAATTCTGGAAAGAAAAATACAATACAGTAAAACCTACATAGTTGACAAACTTCTTACATTGACCACCTCCTCTTAGTTGACCTAATTGTCCTAGATGGAATGTAGACCACATATGGAAGACTGACTTCTATATATTCATCACCTTTTTATTAGTTGCATCTTGACCACTTTGACTGTTACATGCAATATAAATTTGCTCTCTATAACTTGACCAGGTGAGTCCACTCTATACCAAGGAGTACAAGGTATGGGTTTTGCCCCTTAGTTGTGTTATTTTTTCTTTAGTATAAATTCACTTTTCATGTTTTATTATTACCACTTATTGGATTAGGCCTAATGTCCTATTGTTTATTATGTGTTATTGAATATTTTTTCAAAATGAAGGAGTGGTCTAAATTGTAGGTGTATCCTAAAATTAGTGAAAAAAATTTACAATTAATCAAGACACGATAGCTCAAAGGAAAGAACACAAAGAGCAGACATTAAAAGAAAGTGGTGATCTTGTACACTTCCTAGAAAATGGCAACCAAAGAAAGAGGATGGAACCTATCAGTGTTGGGAAGACCACACAGTTAGCAACATGCAAAAATCTCAACATAAGTACTTAGAGAGATATGGCAAGGAAAGCAGAGACCTACAGCAGAAAAAGAGGAAAACTTCCCTTGATGAAGTTAAAGAAGTCACATAAATCTGGTTCAAAGAAATGTGGGGCAGTTAATGTCCAAATCTCTGGCCTGATGAACCAAGAAGTTGCTAAAATATTCACACAAGACTTCAGGGTGGCATATTTCCGAGCATCAAGTGGCTGGCTTAAGAAATTGAAACTGTGACGTGAGAGCTCCAGAAAGTCTTATGTGGTGAATCCAATGAAGTTCCAATAAAAGTTATGGAAGACTTCATAAAAAGTTCCTGGATTTCATCAGGTTTCAAAGATGATAACATCTTTAATGGTGAGAAGTACAGACTCTTTTTCAAGGCAATTCCTGACAGCAGCTTCATCATGAAGGGTGACGAATGTAAGAGTAGAAAACTTTTCAAAGAATATTTTACAGTTGTGCTTGGCACTAGCACGAACAAGGAGAAACTGAAGCCTTTGGTTATATAATTTGGCAAAGCCATACACATTCAAGAACCTGAAGCCCGGGGCGGCACCTGTGGCTCAGTGAGTAGGGCACCGGCCCCATATGCCGAGGGTGGCGAGTTCAAACCCAGCTCCGGCCAAACTGCAACAAAAAAATAGCTGGGCGTTGTGGCAGGAGCCTGTAGTTCCAGCTGCTCGGGAGGCTGAGGCAAGAGAATCGCATAAGCCCAAGAGTTAGAGATTGCTGTGAGCCGTGTGATGCCACGGCACTCTACCCGAGGGCAGTACAGTGAGACTCTGTCTCTACAAAAAAAAAAAAAAAAAAGAACCTAAAGCCCAAAGACCTCCCTATCACTTGAAGATCAAACAATACACAGGATGACTGGTGCCCTATTTGAAGAATGGATAAGTGGTATTGATCCAAAAATGAAAAAGAAGAAACAGTCATTTCCTCTGACAACAGACAACTGTCCTGGCCAGCCACAAGTGAATCATCTCACAAACATGTCACTGAAATTTCTGCCTCCAAATATGACCTCAAAAACCCAACCTCTTGACCAAGCTGTCACCAAAACATTTAGAATACACTACCGAGCCCACTCCTGCAGTGAGTTGTTACTGAAGCACAAACCTGTCGTCCACCTGTGGAAGCAACTTCATCTGCTGCATCAGTTAACACTCTGGATACTGTCCTCTGGATAAGCTCTGCTTGAAATAAAGTTTAGCCAGAAATGATACAGAAGTACTTCAGGAAAGATGGATTTGTCACAACTCAAGACTATGATGTTTTGGTACCATCAAGCCATCCCTCTGCCATGGCAGAATTCGAAGGAGGAGATTGTGAAGGTTTTGTTGCAATAGATGATGAGGTGGGCAACCTAGAACCTGACCCAGAAGGAATTTTTCAAGAGATATTGACCAAAGCACGGACCAGTATAAAAGTGCATGAAGCAGCTGATGAAGTGAAAGAAGACAGTGAGGATGACACAGAATTTTCAGAGACTGGGGGAAAAAAGGGCATAATGCAGTTGAAGTCATTTGCTGTGGAAAAATGCCCAGCTATGCCACATGGTACAGCCAGTGTTGAGAGTTCTTTCTCCACTTACATTTGTAATAAGAATAAGAAACATCCCAAGATTAACTACTTTTTCAGAAAGAATGATTAAATCATGAGAAAACAGTAAACATTTTGATTTTGTATAATACTGTATGTATGATTTTACTGTGTTTTGATTATGTATTATTTGTATGATAGTCTCTAATAAAAGCTGTACTATAAGAAAGTAAAGTACATGGAAGTATCAGTACAGTAGGCCTAGTTCCCTATGTTGACCACCTCCATATGTTGACCAGCTTATTATAGGCCCTTGGGTGGTCAACTTACAAAGGTCCTACTGTGTTTTACATGAAAACCTAATTGGATGAGGTTAACATAAATTAGAACTTTTCCTGCAGAAAAAAGATAAGTGAACTTGAAAAAGTAAAAATAGGTATTGTGAGTACAGAATAACAAAAGGGAAAATTTCAAAACCTAAAGAGAACCTCAGTACCAGCTGAAAAATATAAAGTAACTTATCATACATGTAATTAAAGCCTCAGAAGAAAGGGAATGTGAGATAAGTAGATAATATATTTGAAATTTTCATGGCCAGGAATTTCTCAAATTTAATGACAATTTGAAGCCCACTAAATGAAAAAAAGTTCAATAAACCCGAAGTCAGTTAATCCCTAAGTGCACTCACACACAGAGAAAAACATCAATCCATATCATGACAAAAGGCCTAAAAGTATCAATAGAGACATTTAACAGCTTCTAGAGAATGAAACAAAGAATTTTTCAGAGATTTCCGTGAAGTTGTAAGAAGTATATTAATAATATATATTGAACATTTAGTATATGTCAGACATTCCTGTAAACATTTGACATATATCAACTTATTTAACTCTCATATAGTTTGTGATGTAAGTAGTAGTTTCATCATCCCAGCTTAAAGATCAGGAAATCTGGTGTTGCTGCCATTGCCACTGATGTCTTCTTCATAACATCTTTCCCCGGGCCAACATCCTCAAGACTTTTCCCCACACTTTCTTCTAGGATTTTTATGGTTTCATGACTTAGGTTTAAATCCTTTATTCATCTTGAGTCAATTTTTGTAAGTGGTGACAGGTGCAGTTCCAGTTTCAGTCTTTTAACATGTGGTTATCCAATTCTCCCAGCACCATTTATTGAATAGGGATTCTTTCCCCCAGTGTATGCTTTAGTTTGGTTTATCAAAGATCAGATGGCTATAAGAGACTGGTTTCATCTCATGGTTTTCTATTCAGTTACAAATGTCTATATTTCTGTTTTTATGCCAATACCATGCTGAGGAAAGAAGTATAGAGAATCATCAAAGAACTCAAATTAGACCTCCCACTTGATCCCACAATTCCACTAATAAGGCATCTACCCAGAAAAAAACAAAAAATTATCATAAGAACATTATTTGCACTAGGCTGTTTATCATAGCTTAATTTACAATCACCAAAATATGACATCAATCTAAATGCCCACCAACCCAGAAATTGATTAACGAACTGTGGTATGTGATACTATGGAATCTATTCAGCCATAAAAAGATGGTGACTTCACATCTTTTGTATTAAACTCCATGGAGTTCAAACACTTTCTTTTTAGTAAAGTATCACAAAAATGTAGAAGCAAGTATCCAATTACTCAATCCTAATATGAAGCCAGTAGACAACTTAATACATGGCCACACAGGAGTAAAACACAATTCGGTACAAGTTGGGGAGGGAAATGGAGAAGGGAGAAGAAGGGACAAGGGGGGATTGGTGTACTCCCACTTATTGGGTACAATTTGGGGTGTATGACACACTTTTTGGGTGTGGGACACAACTACAGGATGGACTCTAACTAACAAATTCAAATATTCTGACCTGGTTGTTTATACCCTCAGATTAACCTGAAATTTAAAAAAAAAAAAAGATAGTGGCTAGGACTACGCCTGTAATCCCAGTACTTTGGGAGGCCAAGGCAAGAGAATTGCTTGAGGCTAGGAGTTGGAGACAAGCCTGGGGCAACATAGCAAGACCTTGTCTCAATAAAAATATGGAAAAATTAGCCAAGCTTGGTGGGACATACCTTTAGTCCCAGCTACTTGGAAGACTGAGGTAAGGCAGGAGGATCACTGGAGCTCAGGAGTTCAAGGCTGCAGTGATCTGTGATGGCACCACTGTATTTCAGCTTGGGCAACAGAGATGAGACCTTGTCTCTAAAACAAAGATGGTCATGTCACATATGGAAGGCCTATATTATAAAGGCTAATTTATGGAGGCAAAGGACCTGATTAACAAAAGGCTGGTTTACCAAAACAGCCCTAATGATACAAAGTAGATAGACATTTTGGAGAGTTGGAAATGAATTCCTCCAAGTTTAAAAACCTGCTGTGCTAGCAAATAACATCCTAAGTATACGGTGCTCAAGCACTTTCATTTAGGGAATATTTAGCTTTACGTCATTACTTTTCAATGACAATAGGAATGGGTAAAGAGCAGAGTTGCGAGTGAAAATTAGTTTTATGTTTTACTATATTCCACAACATAAAAGAAAAGAAAAATGCTCAACAGGTTAAAAAAGTAAGGAAATCTGTAAAATGTGAGGCTAAATACTGTACTATGAAGGTTGTAGCACTAGTATCACTAGTGTAGTAGTATTATCTATTGCCTTTCAAATATTTTACAGGTTAAAAATAGCAAACATAACCACTTTTATTTTTCTCACTACATTGTTTCAAAAATGTATCTTTTCTCTCTAGAGCTCTTTTCCAGTGTTTTCATTTCAGGGCTTTGAAATGGTAGACACCAGTTTGTGCTAGTTGAAAAAAGCAAGGATAAAATATTATCAAGTTCCACTTTTGTTTATTTTCGTGACAGTGGATACAATTTTATTTCACAATGAACTAGGATTTGAATGGGGAAGCCCATCTGAAACTTGGCTCTTTGTAGAACGTCAGTTCCTGCCTTTCCTGTCTGTGCAGACTTGCTTTCTCTGTTTTTCTATCCACAGAGTAAAAAATGTTTATGCTTATCACTTGAGCTTACATGCTGCATTTCTGGTACAGGCAGACGTCTTATAACTCCAATCACAATTTTCATGGAAATATTATCTGGCCTAATTTGGGTCAGGAATTTTATGACGGAAGTACGGAGGGACTATTTGGGCTCACATAGTGAATGAGATATACAACAAGATTTCAAAGAATTGATGAAGGGATTACACACTGCCATTCTAAAAAGATGGGCTCTTAAATAATATTAAAGTTGTAAAATCAGCAAAACTTGTTGAAAATACCTGATTCTTCATATGAAAGTGAGAGAAGGTATATGAAATACTCTTCTGGAGTTTCAGACAACCAAATCTAGGCTTAGTTTTTTTTTTTTTACTAATCTCATATGTGACCATTGGATTTAAGTTATCCTATGATATCTCCAGAAAATAATGATAATAAATATTGTTCCCTTATGGAGAAATTGCATGAATTCACTTATAATGGTCAGAATACACATCTCATTTGAATTATTATTATAACACATATTTGGGTTACATAGAACTGAAGTGCTGTCTTCCATGACAGAAGACGTTCAGAAGCCGCAAGTTACTTACAGAGCAGAGTTTCCCAAAATATTTGTTCTAAAACATTAGTCTCTAGAGATAGATTCTGCAATAAAAATAAGTTGGGAATAACTATAAATGTACAGCCCCCTCCTGGAGAAACACAATACATATTAGTATGCATAAAAAAAAGAAAAAGCTCTGACAAGCCCTGTAGCAAAGGAACCTACTTAACATTTTCCAGCCCACAATGTCTAATATATTACTCCTTTTCAGTAAAGTAAAACCAATGCATTTATAATCAAAGAAGAAAAGAAAAATGATGTGAATGGGAGATAATTTATTGGCTCACATAACTTCTTTGGGAAAAAAAGCTGTCACACTAATGACAGTGAATTTCTGTCTTTTTCTCTATCACACTCTACTCTTCTATGATTCGTAGTTATTTAAGGTGAAACTTCCTCCTGAAGAACAGAATTTGATGTAGTGCCTTGAACCCAATTCTTTAAGTTGTTGGGAAAGGATGTTAATTAGCCTGGCTTGACCTATAAGCCTATTCCTGAAACATGCAGTGTACGTGAATTTGGGATACTTGATTAGCCTACCCTGGGTTTTCTAATTGACTAGACAGGCTAAGCTAGGCTGTGCTGAGGTAAACAACACAACTCCAAAATTTCAGTAGCTTAAAATAATAATGATTTCTTTTTTTTTTTTTTTTTTGTAGGGACAGAGTCTCACTTTATGGCCCTCGGTAGAGTGCCGTGGCCTCACACAGCTCACAGCAACCTCCAACTCCTGGGCTGAAGCGATTCTCTTGCCTCAGCCTCCCAGTAGCTGGGACTACAGGCGCCCGCCACAACGCCCGGCTATTGTTTGGTTGCAGTTTGGCCGGGGCCGGGCTTGAACCCGTCACCCTCGGTATATGGGGTTGGTGCCCTACCAACTGAGCCACAGGCGCCGCCCAATAATGATTTATTTCTTACTCATACCATAGTATGTCACGGGGTCCACTACAGCTCTACTTTATGTCATTTTAATCTAGAATCCATGCTGACTGAACTGGAATATTTCCAGCCTCATGAATAGGGAAAAGAGGCCTGGCACAGCCTACGTTGGTTCACTAGACAGGACACACATTAACTTCTGGTCACACGTCATTGGACAAATGAGTTTCATGGCTAAGTTTGATGTTACTGGAACAGAGAAATCTAATGCTTCCACAGGGAAAGTAAGAAATATTGTGAAGCAATTATACATTTACTAGTTTATCTTTCTGAGCACCAACCTTTGTCTTTGTCCCCCTCTCATATTCAGAATATGGAGGACAGAGCAACTTCTATGTAGAGCATTTCATAGAAGGATGAGTACCACACATTTTTGTTTCAAATCTCTCCCAAGAAATTCCACTCACATTTCACTGGCCAGTGCAAGCTACGAGAGCAAGTTTGCTAGCTATAAAATAGGGAAGAAAAATCCTCATGTGAGAAACGATACAAATTTTTTTCAGTTAAAACTATAGTTCAGCACACTTGGCCTCTCCTTGGGGGAGGGAATAGACACTCTGTGTGGCAGCCCCCAAAAGACTGAAGCTTGGAAAGTATTTGCCTCACTGATAATATGTGTAAATGAATTCTACAGTAAATTGAATCTGAAAAATGCTGAAGATAGAATTTTTTTTTCTTTTTTCCTTTTTTTTCTTCTTGGCGATGTGTAATACACATTAGCATATCAAAAAATGCGAATGTTCCTGCAATAAAGAGGCCTGTGGAATTTATTTACCCCCAAATTTCCCAAATTGTTGACTTTGAGATTTCTTTTCATGTTGTGAAATGCCATTATAGTGATATTAATTCTGGGAACCTTTGTGGCACATTAGAATCAAAACATTCATCAGAAATATCTTCTGAAGTCTACAAATCTTTAAATTTGGGTGAAACAGTTCTCAACAAACTTTCTACCTTATCTTACTCTCACATATTTCTTTTGCCATACTACAACACCTCTTCAAATTAATCTAAAGTTCTATTTCCCATAAAATGTTTTATTCTTTTTCTGCACACAAAATAGCCTCATTTTATATTACTTTTACAAGGGTTTCTATTTTTGGCACTTGAAGAGAAAGAAAAGTCATTTTGTTGTTGTTGCAGTAAATATACATAATGTGAAATTTGTCATTTTGACGATTTTTAAGTGTACTATTCAGTGGCGTTAGATTCTGTTGATGTGCCACCGTCACCATTACCTATTTTCAAAATCTTCTTTTGTAATATCCAAAACAGAAACTAAATAGTAACAACTCAGCAATAATTACTCATTCTTGTGTTTTCCTACTCCCTGATAATCTTCTGTTTTTATGAATTTGCCTACTTCACATTTTATGAGTGTAATTATAAATATTTTTTGTGTGTGTGTGTATGGCGTATTTCACTTAGCATAGTTTTTTAAGGTTCGTGCATGTTATAGTTGTTTAAGGTTCATGCATGTTCCATGTGTCAGAACTCAATTCCTCTTTATGGCTAAATAATATTCCATTGTATTTAAGGCTCACATTTGGTTTATCCATTAGTTTGTTGATGGACTTCTGAGTTGCTTCCAGCTTTTGGCTATTGTACATAATGCCTCGGTAAACACTGCCTCCCAAGTATCCATTTTTGACTCTTTTGATACATAACTCAGAGTGAAATTTGTGGGTCCTATGGTAATTCTGTTTTTAGGTTTTTGAAGCACTGCCAAAGTATTTTCTGCAGAGGTTGTAACGTGTCATTCTTACCAGCAAACTACCTGGGTTTTAATTTTTCCATATTCTCATTTTGCTTATTTTTAAATGCCTACAGGTCTTAAGAATACCAGACTCTTGTCATGCAAGATTCAAATTCACACTTTGGAAATGTTAATAATTATATCTCATTATTCACTTGTGCATCTTTAAAGGTGCTCATGTTATTTTCATTAATAATAATGATAATGACAACATCCATCAAGGGCATACTCAAATCAGGAACATCAAGAAAGTAGTTTACATTGATGAAAGAGACTGATTCTGAAAAAGCAATTCCTTTATGGGTTTTCTTGGATTAGGTCCCATAAACGCATCAAGTAATTGATCTTAATTTGTTTTTTCTTTTTCCCAAATAGATTTCTTGCCAAGGAAAGAGATATTCACCCACTATAAATTATTAAATGAGCTTTCTAGTAGGAATGAATCCCTTGAGAGTTGAGCAGGGCAAAGTGACTGTTTTCCAGTGCTAGTTTCTCCAGGATAGATAAGAGCCACAGATTGGAGAAGAAAAGGAAGGGAATTCATATTTGTTGAGCTTCCTACTTTTGCAAGTTTCTCATTTGACATTCACAATGGAACAATGATCCAGGTAGACAGTGTAAATCAGCAGCCAAACACAGATTATCTGAGTTTATCTCCCAATTCCAATCCTGAATAGCTATATCATTTTTAGCAACCTTCCTTCCTTCCTTCTTTCATTCAAGTATTTATTGAGCATCACATGATGTTAATGTCTGCTGTGACCCCAAAAGGCACATATTTTGCATTTAAGAAATTACACACTAGCAGGGAATATAAATAAATACATAAAATGATATAAACAGAAATAAAACATGGAAAGAAGTTACAGAATAACCTATTTTATCATCTAAAAGTGAAAATAATAAAACCTACCTCAAAGGACCATTGCAACTGTTAGAATGATATAATCAATCCCAAGGGCTTAGCAGAGAGCTTGACTCACAGAGTGTGTTAGGAGGTAATGTAGAAACTAACGTCCAAGGAGTCCAGAAGTACAGATTCAGAGTCACTCAGCCAGAACTGAAATACAATTTGTGCACAAATATCTTTCTATTGTACTGTGCTTCCTTCCTGAGGCTCTAAATGTTGAGAGAGAGAGAGACCAACAGAAATACATTTCATAGAAAGTAGTTTTCCCCTCTCATTATCAAATGCTTGTTTCTCAGAAATCATGTAACTATTATAAAAAGGGAGTTTAGAAGAATCACTCCCATATTTGGAGTCACAATTGTTATATTTTTAAATGGAATGTTTAAGATAAGAAATCCTTAAAATCCAGTTTCTTTCTTATAGTCTTTTATTCCCTGGAACAATGATATCATATGATCCTTGGGACTGAGTTTCAAAGACAAGTTTTCTATCCCCCAAATTCAAACACCTCGTAGTCCAATGGAAGTTTCAGCCAAATGAGAATGTAGGGTGCTCACAAGCTCTTCTGCCACCAGCAAAACCTACCCAGCTTTCTTTTCTCCCCAGATTCTAAGGAATTGGCTAAAGTTAGAAGCAGAACCCACTGCCAAAGTTGGTAACCCCCAACTTCTTTGCATTTCCTTATAAATCAGGTGATGGTGTGTCCAGTTTGCCTGATAGTTCATGGGCATGCTGGTCGCCCTCCCTTGCTATTAATTTCCTCCTCCTTTCTTGTCACAACAAATCTTTGGGCAATAAATCACGTGTCCACCCTATCTATGTGCACTCACACTCAGAGGTATAGTACAGGTAACAGTTGCTATTGTTAGAACTTCTTGATGAAAGAATCTTGACTTATTTGATTGCATCTTGGAAAGTCATCAAAAACTCATCCTTTTGGGGGGATTTATATTTCAATGAGATTCAATTTGAAATTTATATCTACTGGCTTAATAGCACTTATTCCTTACTTTATGTTATCAGTTCTATATAACTGCATCACATGTGAATTATTGGATATCTAAGTAAACACAGGACAAACCCACTGTCTCTATGGTGATACTTCAGGTTATTAGTAAAAGTTTCATAAATAAGGATTTTTATCCCTCTCCTTGAATAGAAACAAACAAAAAAAACGGTAAAGCTTGTTCAGTTGAAGTGATGCTCATCTAAGGGAGAGGTAAGGATTATGGAGCTTCCAGACTTTGGCTTTTGTTGCTTTGTTCTCTAACATCAAATTGGTAAGTAGATTAAAAAGACATCAAAAATAAACAAAATCTCATGACAGGGGTTCTGTGGCCATGAGAATATTTTAGAAGTTTTTCAACTCACATTATCCTCTTCTCTGCTACTCAGTGAAACAGCAAAATAAATTCTTAAAATACACCTTTGTCTTTGCATCAGAGACAGTTACATTGAGTAAAAATATACATTAAGCCTTGTTCAAAAACTGGTTGTTTTCTCATCCAACTGGGTTTTAAAAATTAGAATTCTGGACTTGAATTAAAAATCAAAACCCAAACTTTTCAATTTGGTATTTGGAGTTAATAATCTAGCCCCCACCTCCATGATACTGTTAACTTTGTCTTTGCTACAACCAAATTGAACTACTTAGTTACCAGAAAACCTTCTCCTTCCTCTTTTCATGAATCTGTTCATACTGTTCCTACCACCTAAGATGATTTTCTCTTACATTGCAACAAGTTAAAAATCCAATTTTAAAGTCTAGCTCATCTGTTAACAATTTCAAATAAGTAAAATTTCTTCCTTTCTTTGAATATCTACAGGATATTCGCTCTGAGTATCCCCCCCTTCAAACTTACATTGTAAGAATTTATGCATCCATCTTATTTTTTGTAAAAGATTGTAGGTTCCTAGAGGGCAGGAACACAGTAGAATAAAAGGTTTTATATTTAATTGATCTTCTGCAGCTCACTATATCATGGTTTTCAGGGCAAGTGTGGTTTTCAATACAAGTTCGTTAAATAACAAATACAGGAAGGAAGGAAGAGAAGGGAGGAAAAGGAGAAGGGAGGGAGAAAGATGAATTATAAGCACAATCTTTCCAGTATGATTGAATGCCTCTCCTTGTGGAATATTTTCAGACCAAAGAATATGACTCATCTCACACCAAAAGGTGATAAAAACACATATCCTTGAACTCTGTGTTAAGTGACTCCATCTATCTAAAGTACTTGAAAGACTGACACACAGCAATCACTACTTGTAATTATTATTTTCACATATTGTACCAAATTCTTAACTCAAACCCATTGAAAATGGGAGTGGCTTAGTGTAGTGGAATGGGGACACACTCTGACTCAGAGTTCAAATTTCAGCTCAACCTTTTACAAGATGTTTAATGACCAGATTATTTATTCTTCTTGATCAAAAAATCCCTCAAGTGTAAAATAAGGCTTATAATAGAACTGATGTCATAAGATTGTGCTAAGTCAGTACTATATGAATTAGTGACTGGAGCATAGTAGCCACTCAATGAATGGTAGAGATAGGAGGACTAAGAGACACATTATCTTAATCAATTTACTATTTTCATTTTTTTCATAAGCAGAACCCTAGAATTATTAAAACATTAATTGATATCTTTTTAGTGGTTTGTAATTATAGTATACACTACCAGTAAATCATCCAGATTCCCTTGCATCCTTTTACAAAAGTCTGAGGCATTATCATGCACTTCTTCTGGTTTTTCTTCTAACCATCCATACCTGCGTCTTTTACAAGGCCCTCCCTTGAATTACCAAAGCAGCTTTTTAATAGTCTCATACAAGAAGTGAGTTCGCAGTGCCTATATCCTTGTCCCCAGTAAAGTATAAAGCACCAGTATAGACGCCACATGAGATCTCACTACAGCTGAGATTGGTCCTATTGCCTCCTTGCAAGACTTCCTTTTCTTTGCTCAACTTTTCTTTGCAGAATTTTCATAATAAATCTTAAGTTCATTGTCTTATGGTCTGTTCTAGGAAATGACATATTACAAAGAAGAGCAGAATGGAAAACTTGTATAAAGCATTGATCCTCCCTGAGTTGAAGATTCTTCTGCAGCAATATCACCATCCCTCTCACTCCCCCAAAACTGACTTATTTCTACTTCACCAAACTTCCTGAGCACTTACCACCTATCACTCATTCAACATAACATACTAGTTTTCTAGTGCTGTGTAACAAAGTACTAAACACTTAGAGGCCTAAAACAATATGCATTTATTATTTCACAGTTTTATGTTGGTCAGGAATCTAGGCATAACTTGCTAGGATCCCTGCTGAGGGTCTCATCAGGCTGAAATCAAATTGTCGACTAGAGCTACAATCTCATGGAGGTTCAGGGTCTTCTTCCAAGCTGGGTTGTTGCCAATAAGTGCTTCTTGCACTTGTTGGAATACCTTTTTTTTTTTTTTTTTTGTAGAGACAGAGTCTCACTTTATGGCCCTCGGTAGAGTGCCGTGGCCTCACACAGCTCACAGCAACCTCCAACTCCTGGGCTTAAGCGATTCTCTTGCCTCAGCCTCCCGAGTAGCTGGGACTACAGGCGCCCGCCACAACGCCCGGCTATTTTTTAGTTGCAGTTTGGCCGGGGCCGGGTTTGAACCCACCACCCTCAGTATATGGGGCCGGCGCCTTACCGACTGAGCCACAGGCGCCGCCCCACTTGTTGGAATAAATACCCCATTCTCTTGGCTTTTGGCTGTGGACCACATTTAGTTCCTAGAGGCTGACTTGATTCCTCACACATGACTTTCTCATTATTCAGTTCACAATGTGGTTGTTTTCTTCTTCAAGGCAAGCAGGAATAATCTCTCTCATTTTGAATCTATCTGACCTCTTTTAAGGATTTATCTGATTAAGTCAATAATCTTCCATTTCATTAACTCAAAGTCAACTGATTAGAGGCATTAATTAATTCTGGAATAACTCTTCTGCCAAATGATGTGACATAATTATAGATATAATAACCTGTGACTTTCAGAAGTTTCATCCACACACTAGGGTGAAAGTATTATAGCAAGGGTATATACAGCAGGGCAGGAGTCAGGAGTCTTGGAGATCATCTTAAAATTTTGCCCACTGTGTTTATTTTGCTCTCTGTGCTTACTTACCGTACACCTTTGCTGAAGAGTGATGCTCTATTGTCAGAAATTACTGTGGATTTTAGGAGGTGGTTGTGATGGTGGTGGTGGTCATGTTTATTATCATTGTTCTTATTAAGAGCGAGGTCGTAGCATATGTATTCATGATATGATTCCTACAATCTAAATGTCAAATCATAAAACATTCTGTGCCCCCAGCCCCAAATTTAGAGCAATTCAACTTTGATCTATGTAAAAAATTATTTGATATCTATAATTCTTTATTTTCCTGATGTGCAAAATGGATAGAGTATAACCTGTCCCGCTGAGTTGCTAAAAGAATTAGAAGACATTATTAGAGAAATACCTGACAGATTATAGGTGCCTAAAAATGGAAAGTAATTTATCTTTTTATTCCCTATACAGAATGTCTTAAGTAAATTTTCTAGAAACGGAAGTAATTTTTAGAAACATGTGGAACATGTTTCTGACAAGCAACAGATGCTTTGGGAAGTAATTAACCGGTGCACATAGACCAAGACATTTATCAGTCACAGGAAGCATTTTACATGAAAAGGCTGTCTAGAACAGGTGAAGAGAATTAGGAAAAGGCAATTTCATACTGATTTCCACCCCTCTCCCCCAAGTAGAGAGCTTTAGCAGGGGTTCGTGGCTTGAAGAGCTGTCAGGGAAACCCCATTTTGTGAGTGGTAAGATCTTTAAAGCCCAGAGGTGTGGAAACTTGAGGGAATTTAACTAAGAGGGAAAATTACATGTTTCCTTGTGAAGTATGTCTTGTCTTGGTGTCTGGCGACTTTAGACCATCAGCTATAGAAGAACAGAGATGAGTGAACATTAAGAAAAATACTGGCTGATAAAGTATTTAGAATGCTTGTCAACATATTGCTTTTACATTCAAGCAGTTCAAAACTGTGTAAGTTTGATAGTGATTTATTATCTTGATTTTTGTTTGTTTATTTTATTTATTTATTTTTTTGAGACAGGATCTCACCTTGTCACCCCGGGTGGAGTGCCAGGGCATCATAGCTCACAGAAACCTCAAACTCCTGGGCTCAAGCAGTTCTCTTGCCTCAGTCTCCCTGCTGGCACTACAGGCACATGACACAATACTTGGCTATTTTTAGCTCTACCTCAGGCTGGTCTTGAACTCCTGAGCTCAGGCAATCCACCCACCTCGGCCTTCATCTTAATTTTTAAATAGCATTTATTAGGAGCTTACTATGGACCAGACATTGTAGTAAGCATTTTGCATGTATTTCAATCCATGATGAGATGTGCACCACTGTTATTATTACTCCTATGCAAACAAGGAAAACAGAATCTAAGAAATTAATGTGCCCAATAAAACAAGCATAAAAAGTAGGAAAAGAGTAGGTCTGAAACCTAGCTTGGTATAAGTCTTAAGCTATTTCCTGAAGCTGTGTGCCATACATATTTAAAATAATATGCCATTAGCATTCTTTTGCATGGATCTTAGTTGTCACTTAGGAATCATCCAGCTAAGATCTCTTCAGAACACTTTTACCACAGGGTTCCCTGACTTGAATTCGTTGATGTATTTCTATTCTGTGCCCCTGTGTACTGGCTGGGGAATGGGAATCAAGGTCAAGCTGTGAGAGAAATTCTGGCAGGAAGGAGCCTCCTGTGAAGGGTTCATTTGCAGAGATGGAGGAATGCCGACTGGTTTCACCCATGCTCTCCAAAGCGTTCACACACGGTAGTGTGTTAACAGCAAAGCCCATCACAAATGACTATTTCCACTTTCAAATCATCTCTTATTATCTCTGCTCAGTGACTGTGAGCAGGTTTAATCTATTCCTCCCCATTCAAACCATTTTATTCTAACTACAAATAACATTTCCCATTTCCCACATTCAGGGAAAGGCCGAATCATTCAAATAGAGTTTTTGCATGACTTACTTAAAGCTGACAGGTTGCACATGTGGAATTTAAACTCTCTAGAATCCTAGTGAATTCCCTTAGATTTTATTAGTTTGTGATTTTTTGAAAGATGCAATAACACTTTAGCTCGAAGGGATGATGGTGATGCAAAAAAAGCTCTCTTAATATCAAAACAAATCTCCTGAGTCAGGGTCAATACTAAATCTAAATGGTAATTCTCCTGAATCCAGCTGTAGAATTATGAATTCTCAACTCTTTTCCTATTCCAAATCACTTTTCAATGAATTTGAACTCCTTTTCCCTGGAGACTTTTGGCATTCCCCCATAATATATAAATATAAATAAATGTATATAAATATCAGGCCATATTTATAAGATAGCTAACAGATGTGACTGGAAAGAGTTTACCAGAGTATACAGATGTGAGCATTGGCAAAGAAAGTATTCTAATGCCCCATTAAAACTGTCAGCTAAACTACATTTTTAAGAAGTTTCTTGAACTTCACTCTGCCCTATTTGGGTAAATGAAACCTAAAGTTCTACACAAAGAATATTCTCATTAAGTGAGAACAAATGGAACATTAATCAGAAAGTTTCCCATATAAAATGGTCATACTAACTCACATGTAGAAGATGTACACTGTATAGCAAAGACTATGGCCACCGAAGTCATAAACCCAGAGCAATCTTAACGTTTACCTCTTCTAATTGGTGACTATTAGCAAGGGCATTTAAACAAGACGAGGTTTTAAGTTTTCTTATCTGTAATGTGGAGATAACAATGATAGATATTTCACCGGGTTGTAAAGATTAAACGATAGAGAGTCGTGCACACCCACCCCCTCAATAACTGTACTAGTTCCTTCTACTTCTTTTCTAAGTAAGCTCCAATTCAATTAGCAACTTGCTCACAACCAAATCTTAAATCTAAAACTGAAATAAGCTCATGAATGTACTCTGTTGTTTCAAAAAATCAACTATAATTTTAACCATGAGCCAAATCAACTTGAATTATAACTTCTCTTTGTATTCACAATTAATCTCACTAGGTCAGAAACAGAGCATCAAAATACGATCCCAATCCAGCCTTAATCAAATTACATTAGATTCAGTTTAGTTTTACCACTGAGTTGTTGTTCCTCCTGGTAGAGGTTGCATGTTCTTTGATATCTTAACAACATCTCATTTCACTCTTTGTCACTCAACCTGGCATTTATAGGTCATGTGGTTAATTTGTGTTTAAAATAAATAAAGCTATTTAACTCCTGCAACACTTTTCTTATCTCTATTGTGGTGGTAACAATAGATATTCTCTCTCTCTAAATAGATGTTTGAAATTCTAAGTCAGATACTAGACCTAAAATTAAATTTGGTGTTATATATTCCAAAATTACTGTTATTTAATACCGAGACAGTATGTTATTCTACATTTTTAATGTTAGTAAATTAAACATTGTTGCCAGTATAGTTCACCAATCTATGGTTATTACCCCAAATATAATTGCGCCTGTCCTAATTATGTTCTGAGGAATAGTTTTAAAATATGAATAAGGCTCTCTCTAAATGGGCACGGGGTGGGGTGTTTGGCTCACCTTTTGTGTGGGCGACATAACCTCAAGAGGGACTCTACCTAACAAAATCAAATATTTTGACCTGTTTGTTTGTATCCTCACATTAACCTGAAATAAATTTGCTTTGAAAGGATACAATATGAATAAGAATCACATGTACTCTGAAAAAGAAACACATGCCAGTCTGATAACTAAGAACTCAAGGTGTGTCTTCAGACTTCATGCTGAAAATTACAAAGCACAATAAAGCAAAAAATATCTCAGGTTGACAAAAAGCCTCTACTTTCTTCGCTTTCAAAACTGTCCTCAAAATTTAGGCTTTACTAAACTTGGTTCCATCTATACACTGGAATAAGATCATACATTTTCATTTGTTTTATGTGGAGACTGTCCTTGTACCTTTCTAACATATATCAACCATTTGGCAATGCCTAGTTATACATATATTATAAGAACACAGTGTACTGAGGTAGTTAAGGAGTCTGGTCTCAAGAGCTGAGCTGCCTACTGACCCCAGTGCTTTGGCTTTGAAATCCTGGACAAATTATCTGAGTTCTCCTAAACTAATTTTCCTTATTTTAAAAATGGAAATAATAATCTCAACACGGGAATGTGTGAGGATTCAATGAGATAATATATATGAAGTATACTTAAAGCTATCTCTGAAATAATTATCCAATGTACCAACGCTGAGACTTGATATTGTTTGTTAGATCATCTCATAGAAAGGAAGACGTAAGAGTGATTTTTCACAATGCCTGCAGCTCCTCTACTTCAGAGACAACCATTTTCCTATGTAGATATTAGGAAATAATAATGTCCCAGTCCTAAATTTCTTTTGGTGTGATACAAAGGTAACATGGTTTTTAATTGTATAAAAATATAAAGTGCTATTTTCCTTACATATATGAAGGATTACCCTTCTTATTCCCCTTGCAGTTTGGTGGAGTTATGTGACAAACTCTGATCTATGGCACGTAAGAGGGAGTGCAGTGTGTCAGGTTCATGTTGAGCAGCGAAAGGCTTCTGTGCAGTATTTTAACACTCTCTTCCCCTCTAAACTAAGTGTGGAAGCATAAATGAAAATCTAAGCAGCCTGGATGGCTGAATCCACTTCGTAAGTCAATCTGCCCTGGGGAGTTGTCAGAAGAATTTGTGTGAGTAAGAAATAAACTTTATGTGTCATGCCAGTAGAATTTTAGGGTTATTTGTTGACTCAGTATAAACCTAGTCCATTTTTACGACATATAGGTTTTATAAACAAAGGGGTTTCAGTGGAAGATTTACTGATGTTATATTTTCTTATAAATACAAAGATTGTGTGTTCTCTTCTTAATCTGCCCCTAGTAGATTACACATAATCTCCACCTAATTGCTTTGGGACCAGTAGAAAATAATCACAATTTTTTAATACGACTATTCTCCCAATGGGGTGGAAAAAAACCTATACATGAGGTTCTCCAGGGTAGATAGCTGCCACATTTGAGACCGGCTATTATGATTGTTCATGCTCACTACAGATATAGTAGCTTTCACAAAAACTACCCAGGTGCAAATAAGGCATAAAAATACAAATGTTACTAAAATAATGCTACCACCCTGCCCACTCTTTGTCAAGAATGCTGAAAGGTCTGAGATTTTATGCTACTCTGAGTCTGAGATTTTATGCTAGAGATTTGATTCCAATCAAAAAGTTTGTCACAGTTTCATGGAGGAATACCAAAGACACGAGACTTCTGAGTCAGTGAAAAATAATTTTGTTAGCTAGTAGCATTAGCAGTATCCAAAGTATCAGTATCTGTGCTGGTTCCTCCAGTCCCAAATCCCATGGAATGGCACATTCCAAAAAGACTATATGATGCCCACACATGCAGTTATGTGTTTATAGGAAAGGAATCCCAGTTTAGAGAACCCAAATCTTTGAAACTTTGAAATCTTTACTTTCAAAATCTTTGAAAGTAAAGCTGCCTGATCACTGCCTAGAAGGGAGTATTATTCAGTTGTATCATGAATAAACTTATTCTTTTCTCTGGAGGGAGACGTTGTCTCTAACTTCCTAAGCTACCTACTGTACAACGATTCCTGAAAAGATAATATAGAACACAATAAGTCAATATCTCTGTTTGCAAGAAATGCACAAATGTCAGGAATACATGGATAATTGCCAAAAGCTGAATTCCTCACTCTTATATTCTCTTGGCTTCTAGCGATTTTCCAATGAGTTTAACACTCCTTCTGCAGCCACTCTGATTAATTGGTGCAATATAGGCTGGAAATAAATCATTTTGATTGTATGATATAATATTGAATAATACTCTATCAACAGGACTCCACACAGAAGGATGAGGTCTACCTTCACAGTTGACCTCAACCATGGTCCCGAGAGTTTAGTGCCCAACAAATTGAATGCCTTAGAATTATCAGAATGTAATTTAGAAATCCAGGTGGCTTTCTCTTTAAGAGTTCATATTGACTTTTTCATTTGGCCCATGGCATGAATCCAGGTACAGAAGGAACGCGTAGTGATTGCATTAAGCTAACATGCAAGGAGGAAGTCTGGGGTAATTTAATTATCCATAACAACCCTGGCCAGTGTGCCTGACCTGCAAGTATTTCAGGGCGAAGGTGGTGTCATTGATTGCTTCAGCAAAAGTCAGAGATAAATTTTGAACAGTTATTCTAATAGAATGACCTCCATTTTAATCACTATTTGTAGGACACACAAAAATCATGTGTTATTTTTCCTTCCTAGAAGCAACCTGGGTTATGCAGCCTAATTTAGCCTTCCTTAGGAGTGATCTCTGCAGTCATATGAGAGTGATAGGACCTATTAGGGCTTTTTCTTTAAGCACCTAAAGGTCTCTATGGCCACGCCTAAGTAAGTACTATGTTTTTAGGAGGAAGGCAAGTTAATGTCTGACTCCCACACACAAATTAAAGTCTCAAGGTTACACATGGTACCCCCTGAAAGAATGTGTTTTTTCATCTATCATACGGGATGTCAGCTGGAGGGCACAGGTGTGGACTCTCAACTGACTGGTGGCCATAGAGCACCTAGTTCTATGAATAATTGACTCTTATCTGTTCTTTCTGTAGGCAGAGCTTGAGGAAAGTCCATTTAACCTGTTCTGTTTGTTTGTATCAACAGAACAAACCATGTGAGTGGTACATCTACTCCACAGAAATACTGAGTGTTAATCATAGGAATAAGGATGGGCAAAGATGTCCAGATGTTTTGATTGATATTTTGCATGGCAGGGGTCAAGAATCGGGGGCTGGCTGTCTCTTACTATTTCAATAGACAAATTCATAAGCTCAAATCATGGTCAGCCCGAATAATTCTGTGCATTACTAGTCTATGTGTTGTAATTGACAATAGAACAGTATCAACTTCTATCTTCTTTGATTTGATTACATAGTTTGTATTATCTATCAATAGTTAAAGACACTTTTGCTTTCATTTATAGCCTTGTAGATTCAAAGTTCATACCGACTCATTTGACAATAGCTACTACACCCAAAGTTCCTAACCCATTATCTGATAAGTCTACCAAACAGCCTTTAGGATGATTTTACTGTGACAATAACAACTAAAATTTAATTAAAATTTTTATATGCCTGATATTTTGATATTTTTGTCAGGTTTCCAGAATCCTTATTATATACATTTGTCCCATTCCATCTTTATTTGTCCCCAGAGAATAGGTTGAAATTAAGTAAAAGGAACTAATTATTGTGAATGACTTCCAAATGATGAGAGAGTTTATCTCTTGGAATTTGTACTTTTCGTAGCCTCCCTGGGAGCCCAGACTTTACATGTTACCAGAATCTCTATGTTAGATGAAATTTAAGCTGATCACTCAGTGAGGAGTTGGCTTGGTTTGGAAAGTCCCAAGAGAAAGGCCTAATCATAAAGTTTGTGGTTTAAGCCTTAGGTCAGAGGCATGATATCAGTGTTTCAGGATATACATGATTCAGTTATATTCAGAGAGAGAACACTTCCTTAGAATTCTACAATTTGTGAGGAAGTGCTTTCTCTCTGAATATAGCTGAATCATGTATATCCTGAAACACTGATATCATGCCTCTGACCTAAGTCTACCTCATAAATTGTAGAATCCTGGGCAGCACCTGTGGCTCAGTGAGTAGGGCACCGGCCCCATATACCAAGGGTGGCGGGTTCAAACCTGGCCCCAACCAAATTGCAACAACAACAACAACAACAAATAGCCGGGCATTGTGGTGGGCACCTGTAGTACCAGCTACGTGAGAGGCTGAATCAGGAGAATCACCTAAGCCCAAGAGCTGGAGGTTGCTGTGAGCTGTGATGCCACAGCACTCTACCGAGGGCGACAAAGTGAGACTCTGTCTCTAAAAAAAAAATAAATTAAATTGTAGAATCCTGTTCTAGGATCATCACACAACAACCCTTTTACTTGTGTCTTTTATATCAAATCCACAAAATTTAAATTATTTATGATAACCACACTGATAGCTACTGAGAACATGTAGAAATCATATCCCCTGTCCCCATTCTATGGAATCCCACATTCTGCTATGCTAGCTTAAATAAATATTTCACGTCAGTAAACACAAATTCAGTTTGCTAGATTATTTGTAGTCCAGAAATCATTTCCCTTTCTGTTTTTCTTTTCAGATTCTTGTAAACTAAAGTCAAAGCTTTTGAATGTTCCCAAAGTAAAATATGTATGAAACTTTTAAGACATTCCAAACCTTTGCCTCTATGGTTTGGGGTGAATGTATTCATTAATTTGTTCTTTGGTCTTAACTTTCACATGGATGTCTTGCGTCAGGTAAGCATGGATGTTTTTCATTTTTCTTCCATTTTCTTAGCAAACAATCAGTTCTGTAAGTCCCAGGAACTGAATGCCAACCCAATTCACAAAAGACAATGATAATATTGATCAACAGGCAAAATTGTTCATATTCAGGTAAGATTTTCCTGGCCCTACTTACTTTTATCTTTGCAGAGCAACCTAGTGTAATGGAAATGGTGGAAGTGAATAGGACTTTAATTGGATTGGGCTATTACAGATCCTAAAGCTACTGATACAGACCAAAAACACTGTGTTCTTTATCTTCACCAATATAAAAATGTACTTCAAAGGCAAAGTGGAGTTGCGTGACATTGGTTATTAGCTCAGCCAGATTCATTTTCAAAGGCAGATCTCAGCGTGTTGCTTGTAATACCATCACATGGTCTATTCTCAAGGGACCCTTTCTGGCGATTAAGAAAGAGTAGCACAGCATCCCGTCTGCCTCCTTCCTAGGCTGATTTTTAACTGTAACCAAGGATAATATAAAAGCCTTCTCAATGCAAGAAAAGAAACTCACACCAAATGCCTCTAATTAATGTTTGGTGTCTCAGTTTTCTCATCTACAAATTAAATAAAGAACTATCTATTAGAACCACCACATTGTGGTTATTGTGAGAATTAAATGTGATGCTTGTGAGGATTGGAAGTTGGAAATCCCTCCATAAATGTGTAAATCATTATAGTCCCATTTACTGCCATGTAACTATATGTTATCTATTCCTCCAAATATCTTCGAGGTTTGAAGGAAAGTTGAAACACTTTCCATTTTTTTTAAATCCCCTTAGCTCACTTTCCCCGTTTAACTCCACTTGTGATGTGTCATTGCTCAATATTCTCCTGATAGGTATTCAGTAGTCATTTTAGGATAGCTGTTAGCACATTTTATATACAACCTTGTGTGAAATTTTTTAATTTGAAATTTCAATCCCAGCCCTTCCTAATAAAGACCCGAAAATATACAAATTTTCTCTGAAAATGACAAATTAGTGAAGAATCCCTTAAAGGAATCTGTTAAAAAACAGATAATTTCTCATCCACTAAAGCTCTATTTTGGCATGCAATGATTGTCGACATCGTGCTCACTGGAACTGAAGCATAGACTATGATTGACATGTGTGTGCACGTCTGTGTATGTGCATGCATGTACACGCATGTGTGTCATGTATATGTGAGAGAGAGAGAGAAGATATAAGAAATAAACAGCTTGAGTCAGTCAATACAACATATAAAATTGATACCTATGTACCAAGTACTTGAAATGTACTAGTCATAGAGCAGAATACTAAGAAATCACCCTGGCCTATCCATAGCTCTTAACCTAGAGGACAAATCAAAGGATTCTTTTGATGTTTTCATTTATGAAATGAGATGGTTGGATCATTTTAGCTTCAGCTACCTCAAAAGCTGGAATGATGACACTTTACTTAATTTTTACACTTAGATTTACTTTATGAGAAGAAATGTGTTATCTTGACACATTAATGAAACATTTTCATGAAGAAAATGGGGCATCTCTTCCTCTCCCTGAAAAGGATCAAGGTAACCAAAACAAAACTTGAGTTTTGGGGGGCGAGGATTTATCTTTTCTGTCATTAGAAATCAATGAAAGCACACTTACTGGTGAACTATGTGGTAGACACCATTGTTCTCCTTTCCTCCCTTAATCATTTTCCAATGTTCATTTACAGGCCCCATTTGGACCTACATCCAGGTGGACCTTCTGGACACTGATATAGACCAGAGATTCTGGCACATGGCTGCCCATTAGAAAATATTGACAACTTTGGAAAAATATGGGTCTTCCTGCTCCATTTCCGACCTACAGACTTAGAATCTTGGGAGACAAGACCCAAGAATCTTCAGTGATTACTAAGGTTGGCAAGTTGTCCAAGCCTGTGGACAAGTTTTAGAGAGTTAATTCCCAGTATTTAATTAAATTTAGCTAATCAGAGGTATTTAAAGTATCTTATATGGGAAATAACTTGTTCTCCTCTTTGCAAAATAATTAGTTTCTCTTTTTTCCCAATCTAAAATTTTTAATCCTTTCACCTGTTAAATAAAATTTATGGAAGGCTATTATTTTGGACTAAGCTCTTATACTGAGCCACAATAGAACAAATCAAATCAGAATGGAGTTACTATAGATTGGAATCACTGGTGCTAAGTGACGTGTAATGAAATTGAACTTAGAAATGGGCCAGCTTTCCAAAAAATGGGAAACTCTACAAGCAATTTCAAAGGACCTAGTCAACCAGAGACAGCATGGAAAGGAAATTGTCTTTGCTTTAACCCTATGAGGAAAGTGACTTTGAAACAGCCAGAATATTTTTTATTCCTTATTTCTGCTTTCTTCAACCTTTTCTGCTTATAAATCTCACTCCGTCTGCTCAGGTCATCAGAGAGTCTTTCTATTTTGTAGCTACCGCTGCCAGACTCATGAATTGCTAACAAATGCCAATTAGATCTTGAAAACTCAAGTTGTAAAAATTTTATTCTTTGACACACCTAAGCCTATTATTCTCCTTACATTTTATTCTTTAGTTAATTTGATTTCTATTCCAGTATCATCATTTTATGATGTTCATGTGATTTTCCTTATTTTCATCCTATAATTATTTAGCAAACTCTGAAGTGTAATTGTTTACTAACTGCCAAATTCAACATTGTTTTCTGACATCTTAGGTCAGAGATTTTGTCATCTCCCCATCTTCTCACCATAACTACTTATTTTTTAATATATGACCCACTTAAAGGTAGACTGACTTTAGTCAAAGTAAAGATATGGATCTGAGAGCTCTGCCACTCGTTCCTTTGTATCTTGTGGGATATAGGTGGAAACTAGCAAACCAGACTATTTTAATAACCTCTTAACAGCTTCCATCTGATTAGCTTTTCCTCTGGATCAAGTATTCTTGATGGTTTCTGGGAATTCAAAGTAATGTATTGTATTATACCATTCTGCATTTCCAAACATATTTAACATTAAACCTCAAATCTCCCCAACCTGATGGTCCAGTCACAGGCTGACTCACCTTTCTTGGAACATGTCTTCTATGCTCTGTCTACCACATCATGTAGGGGGGCAAAAGGAGTGCCTCCTTCATTCATTTTTATTCTACATAGCAATTAAAAGTCTGCATCTAGTCAGCTGTTACTAGATAAATGTTGTCCTTGCATTTTGTTATTAAACATACACTTATGAATGACAGCTGCATGCCAGGCTTATTTCTAAGTATCACAAAGAACTTGCCCTTAGAAATGTAAATCATTTGTTCCAAGTTGGTTCTAATTGTTAGGAATTCAATCAAGTAAGAGAATGTGGGGTGGGGAATAGTGCTGCCTTCCTTGGTACAATTCTATCTCCTCTAAGAGAAAATAATCTGAAGTGCTCTTCAAATTATTGTCTTAATGATGGCCCTAGTCATGTGGAAGTTTTATTGTTGTCTCTTTAGAAAGGAAAAATTATTTTTTTCTGAATGGTTAAAATGGTAGTGATAATTATTGTATATGACATAACTTACAGAGTTGTATTTTATTATCACTTCATGGAGCTATAAATATAAAGGTCCAATAATTTAAAATTTGAATCCAAGATTTGAACCCTGCCCTGACTGCTCCACTCTTTTGCTGTTTTTCCTTCCTCTAAGCTGCTTTTTAATAGCTGTGCCCGGAAGTGGCCCCTGACGAGTTCCAATTCCAGGACAGCACTCTGTTCCCCTTCCACCCCCTTCCCTGTTCCCCCCTGCCTCTTACCACAGGAGACCTTGAGAAAGGTTAGGAATTTGCGGAGGTTCCTCTTTTATAATGAGAAACTTGCTGTGAAATCTATCACAGCAGCTGAAAGATACAAGTAAATGTTTTCCAAATAAAAATCCTTCAGTGAATCAAAAAAAAAAAAAAAAAGGTATAATTTTCCTTTGGTAAACGCAACATGCACATGTTATTTGAAACAGCTGGTTCAAGTGGAAATGAATGACTTCCCCAGGGTCACAATCTGACAGTAAGTGCTTGCTGCTTACATGTGTGGAAGAGGGAACGGGGACAGATATTGTAACAGAGCAGAACAATTTCTCCGCCTCATCAGTTCATGAATATTTGAATGGAGAGGGGTGATTTGGAGAGCTCCTTCACGGCTTTGCTTTTTCTTTTCCCTCCTGTATTCCTCTCATCCAGTGAGTATCCATCATACACACACGACAATCCGAGAATGTTGCTAGGCCCTGGCCGCAGAGCTCCACATGACACGTTTCCTCGCCCCAAGGAGCAATCTTTATTGTATTACTCTCAATACTATGATCCAACTGTATTAGACAAAGGAGGACAGGTGTCCTTGCTTATATAGCACGAGGGTCACAAAATAAGGACCACCTCAGTTCCCACCCCTTGTCTGTACTCTGAGCTGCCTTCGTAGTGGAATGGTAACTTTTGGAAAGAACCGCTGAATCTCTGTGTAGTTTTCCCTAAGGACTCTAAACTCAATTGCTGTATTGCCCAAGTCGGTAAATGTTTTTGAGTACTTATGAAAGATGTCACACTCTTTCTGTGTGCACTTCCAAGGTCTGTCATTCTTCTGCATCATGGACGGTTGGCTGCTAAATGAGAACACTTAAGGACTTTAGCTGAGAAATGTTTACTGAAAAATACATTCAAAAACTTCACATGGATAATGATGCTAGTTAGCAAGGACTCTCCAGGTACCAAGTATGGTTGTCACTGCTCTTCTTCACGCCTACTTTCTACAGCCTCTCTCAGAGGCATGAAATTGCATAGGCAACAGAAATCTGATCTGCTTATATGTTCAAGCTGTCAGAAAGTCAGGGTCACACATTTTAAGTTCTGTGGGTTGGACGCAATGATAACCTGATGCTACCAAGCTGAAGAAGATGAAGTCATGCTTCACTGAAGGATGGGGTCTGAGAAACGTGTCATCAGGCACCTCAATCTTTGTTCAGACATCACAGAGTGGTATAGCCTACTACACACCTGGGCTATATGGTGTGGCCTATTGCTCCTAGGCGAAGAGCTTGTACTGTATGTTACTGTACTGAATATCGCATGCAGTTGAAACACAAAGGTACATACTTGTGTATCTAAGCGTGAGAAAGGTACAGCAAAAAAGATGGTATTGTAACCCTATGAGATCACTTTCATTTATGTGGTCTATCATTGCTGGGAACATCATTATGCAGAATATAACTGTATTTAAAGGAACAAAATAAGAGGCAAAAAATTATCAAGGTGCGCAAAAACATGAAAGGGGGGAGAAAATTAATTTAGGAAGTGAATACACAATTGATGTGGGAGAACCCACTTACTGAAGACTGATTAAGAACCAATATGGTTTATTCGTAGATAGAGATCCTGATATTAGTACAAAATATGGTGAAGGAGATAAACAGAAGGGATGATTGTTTCCAGCATAAGGTGTAAATGAGAAAGAGAGGAGCCAGCCTTACACCCTCAGTTCAGAGGTCAGGGTGACGATGAATTCTCAGGCAGATGAATTCGTAATTGATGGCCACCTCTGATGTACAGCTGCCTCTTCAGTTCCATCAGAGGAGTAAGAAATATGTTGATTACTGAAAATGCATTGTGACATTAAGAGATAAACTATTAATATCTCTTTCCATGTCCTCTACTAACTCACTATTTTTTAATTCTCCCTGAAACCTTGAGGCAACTACTCCTCCCAAACCAGTAGCAGGTTCCAAGAAATTACTAGAATGTTACTTATCCCGGAAGTCTTATACTAAATAGTAAAGTTTAATTTAAATTCTCTGAAACTAGGCATTGTGAACAGAGAACTAAGATAGGAGAGATTTTAGTAGGCAGATCAACCGGTTGTGATGTCAGTAGGAGATACAGCACGAGTCATATTCTTCGATTTGAATTGACAATTCAGTTGTACTCATTTGATGCTGATATAACCCAGGGATGACCTTTGATTGTCAGCAAACCCAAGAAGAGGAGTCTAGTGTGGAATTGTACCACCAGCTTACATGTTCTTCGATTTGAATTGACATGAGATGCTTGGGCATCAGTAAGAGGATGGTGGGTAACAAGGTGAATATGAACTTCAAGTTCTTTAAAAACTGTCCTCCAAAACTCGGAAACAAATCCTAAGAAGAAGTCATTGTTGAGCAATCATTTGTTTATGAGCTACTCATATATACCCAGAAACTGTTGCGAAGGAAGGAGTGTAAAGTTGTGATGAAGTCATCCTCATCACAAGGGTTATATAACGTGATATGTGCTGTGGATGGATAAGGTACATAGCAACAATATTGGGAGAATTTCATATTCCCTTTGGCTACCTGAGTCTTTCTTTGGCCCAAATAAAACATAAAAGATAGTGGTTTTATACTGAGGTTCATTCTTTAGCCACTGGACTCTGCTGACACAGCACCTGATGACTCCTTCTACTAAGTGAGAGAAGGAAGACCAACTCCAGTTCAGACCCATTTATACTGCTGTGGCTGGCTGGGGGAAAGTTGCCACTTATTTGCCTTAAGCTGGGTTGGAAGATGAGCTCATTGTTGGGCACCAAGCTCACAAAGCAGGGGAATCATCGTACCTTCATCTGCTTCCCCCAGGTGGAGGTGAGTTGAGAAGGATATTAACAATTCAGTCACTCCTCTAGGAACCATGGGGGAGGCTAGGTAGTTGTTCCATGTGTGTTTGGCTGGAGTATGGTTAAGGATTGCCAAGGAGATTTCCCACTTTTTAAAGCCACCCCTTCCCCAGTCATTTAGCTTGGATTCACAGGCTTTCTCAGAGCTTCTTTTGCTTGGCTGGCTGTTCTGGACTGGAGGCTCCTACAGTACCCTTCCAGGGATATGCTGGAGCCAAGAAACAAACCCAGAAGTTTACCACTGTCACTATGTCATTCCTCAAGTCCCAAGGTCCAAAGCCACCCCATTCTTATCACCTTTCTACCTTCCCAACATCCTATGTTTCTGTGCTGTGTTATATCATGGGTTTTTTAGTTAACAAGTAGAGGTCCTAGGAGAAATAAATGACTTCATTTTGACCAGAACTAGAAATCCCCCCAAATTATCTTTAAAGCCCAAATAGTTATGAAAAACTTCAGGCACAATTTCCAATGACTTTACTACTTATCTTCTATTTATATTATTTATTTTCCTCTATGGTTGGAGAGTTAGATGAGTGGGAAAAGAAATTTCTATTTCATTTTAAGTGGTGTCACTAGTGGAAGTTATTACGCATGTTTCACTTGTAATTTTCCTAGCTGGGATTTTTATTTTTTTTTTTTAATGAGGGAAGATAAACAAAAGATATTACAGTGTATTTCACGTTGGGAGTTTTTTAAACTGTTACTTTTTTTTTTCTTGGTCTCTGGATTCAGGATACCATAGGTGTGATGTACTCAATTTTTCAGCCCAATTTATTTAGAAATTAATCTCACACTAAAAATCCCAAATCATTTTCTATTCCCAACTGTGGTGACCTAAAAAGTTCTCCTTAAATATGACTCCATAGATGTATTTATATTTAATCAAGTCTTTTGACTGACACTCCTGGCTACAGCTGCTGATTCTGCTGCTGACAAGGGCAGGAAGGATTTTGAGGAGAATGTTATAGGAATCAAGGCAGGAATGTTTCTTTGAACATCAGCCAGGGATCAAATGATGATGATCTATGTAAGAAACCATAGTTTTTAATAATGTGGCGTGTGAATCAGGGATCCAAAATTTAGGAAGGAATAAAAACATCAACAATAACATTGAAAAGACTGTATCTAAATTTTTTAGTCCTGATGTTCTGAAAACAGTCTTGTGAATAAAACATCTATTCAGTTCTTTAAAATTACCGGAAACCTATAGAGTGTGTGTTGGTTCAAATCTTTATGTTCTCACTTATAGCTATGTGAATTTTGGTAAGTTGTGTAATGTTCTTGACCCAGTTTTCCTACCTTTAAAATGACCATAATCTTAGTGCCAACTGCCTGCACTGATATGATCAAAAGAGTTAATAAATGCAAGGTGCAAAGAATTGTGTTTTGTAAGACTTTAGTGCTCAAGAAATGCTGATTGTTTTTCAGTAATTATTGTGACAATGATTGATTGAAATTTTTTCAAATTTTAGAATTTTTATAAATCTACCAACATTTATGGAGTTATCTGGGATGTGAAAGGCATATAATCCACAGGTTCTGCAATCAAAGAAATTATTAACTCTTAGAAATAAAGGAAAAAATAGACTAATGTTATGGAAAATTAACACTTTGTGCCAGTTCACAATAGTCAGTATTAACCCTATTTTGCAACAAAAGTCAGAAAATGGAAAAAGAAACTTAAGACCACACCATTAAATTCATATATTCGAATGCAAGTGTATCTGAAGTCACGGATTACAGGGAACTCTTTCTTACAAAATGAGTCAAAAAAAAAAAAAAAAGAGCATTACATTATGAACTGAACATGACTCCAAACTCAACTTGAGCCAAGGTCAATTGTGCCTTGTATGTGACCAATGTCATGCCCGAGTAATGTTCTAAGTACCAGAAGAATAATTCTATGAGCACAGTCTTCTCCCCTGTAAAACAAGACAGCCAGAGGAGATATCTCTAAGACCCCTTCCTAGTTTAACAACCTAAATCCTATAAATGTTTACATACTAAAGTTTTTGATAATTATTATAAACAAAATAAATATATTATAAACAAAGTATTATTTAAAAATTGAGTGGATGGGCTTGAAACCTGCTGTGAAGAAGGTGGGTGCCAGTGGAGAAATTATTCTCAAGACTTTCATAGCATCTGAAGTAAGGAAGAGCGAGACAGTTACAGTGATTGGGGTTGAATAGGAGAAACACAAGGGACGGTCAGTGTGATGTTCTTGGAGGCTCTGTGAGATTCTGTTCTCACTTAATGACAGACTAAAACACCATTACTCTACTCGGTACTTAACGTACGTCATTTTACTTAATTCTTACAAAAGCCCTATGGAATTGAGATACTTAATCCCTAAATTTGTATGAATGGTGGAGCCACAGAGGTGTTAAATAATCCCCTGGCAAGGTGACGCTGCTGTACCACAGGGACGCTGGTGGCAATACTCATTGCTACCAATGAGTCTACATGTGGCAATACTCATTGCTCTCCTGCTGTTTTATAAAGTTTCCATAAGATTTCTGTATATATCTGATACTTTTCTTCTCATGCATTTATGTAAATGACAGAATGGGTCATTATTGATTTAATATGTATGATAGTTATTTACCGTAAGTATTGGCTTTAGCCTTTCTGAACAATGAAATAAAATTGTTTTCATTCACTAGTAGAGCTGCTCCTATTAAACTTTCTAATCGCCCATTATAATTTTCTTAGAAAGTATTTTCAGAAAATAGGAAGGCAAAGGGACTGAAATTCGCGAGCAATTTCGTGGAGCCAAGCACTTAACGTGCATTGCCTTATTTAAGCTTTACAACTTTGGAAATCATATTATTTGCCCTTTCTAAAAGATGAAGAAGCCAAGGCTTAGAGGAAGTCAAGTAGGATCCTGTAAATCAAAATCTCCTGTTTTTCAATACCCTGCATTGCTTCCCTGAGCTAATTTCCAAATCAGACTTTACTTTCCTTATATTTCTTTGAACTTTCAGCTGGTATGTGTTTTGTATTTTTATTTTAGGGCATCTCCAAAAGTTCATAAGTATATATTTATATCAGTGGATCAGTATATGTTTTTCCAACATGGATCAGATCAAAATCTCAACACTCACAGTATTGGTGAGTGACATGTTTTTTTTCTTTTTTTATTAAATCATAGCTGTGTACATTGATATATTCATGGGGCATCATTCACTAGCTTCACAGACCATTTACCAAGTTTCACATATACCCTTTAAGATGCACCGCTGGTGTAATCACACCAATCCCCTTCCCTCTACCCACCTCCCCTTCTCCCCTCCATTTCCCACTTCCCCCTGTTCTTAGGTTCTAACTGGGTTATAGCTTTCATGTGAAAACCCTAAATTAGTTTCATAGTAGGGCTGAGTACATTGGGTACTTTTTCTTCCATTCTTGAAATACTTTACTAAGAAGAATATGTTCCAGCTCCATCCATGTAAACATGAAAGAGGTAACGTCTCCATCTTTCTTTAAGGCTGCATAATATTCCATGGTGTACATACACCACAATTTATTAATCCTTTTGTGTATCGATGGGCACTTGGGCTTCTTCCATGACTTAACAATTATGAATTGAGCTGCAATAAACATTCTGCTACAAATATCTTTGTTATGATATGATTTTTGGTCTTCTGGGTATATGCCCACTAGAGGGATTACAGGATTGAATGGCAGATCTATTTTTAGATCTCTAAGTGTTCTCCATATCTCTTTCCAAAAGGAATGTATTAATTTGCATTCCCACCAGCAGTGCAAAAGTGTTCCCTTTTCTCCACATCCGTGCCAACATCTCTGGTCTTGGGATTTTGTGATACAGGCTAGTCTCACTGGAGTTAGATGGTATCTCAAAGTAGTTTTGATTTGCATTTCTCTGATGATTAAAGATGATGAGCATTTTTTCATATGCCTGAAGGCCACGTGCCTGTCTTCTTTAGAGAAGTTTCTCTTCAAATCCCTTGCCCAGCCTGCGATGGGATCCTTTGTTCTATTCTTGCTAATGCGTTTGAGTTCTCTGTAGATTCTGGTTATTAAACCTTTGTCAGAGACATAACCTGCAAATATCTTCTCCCATTCTGAGGGCTGTGTGCTTGCTTTACTTACTGTGTTCTTGGCTGTGCAGAAGCTTTTTAGTTTGATCAAGTCCCAGTAGTGTATTTTTGAAGCTGCTTCGATTGCCCGGGGGGTACTCCTCATAAAATACTCGCCCAGACAGATTTCTTCAAGGGTTTTCCCTGCACTCTCCTCTAGTATCTTTATAGTTTCATGTCTTAAGTTTAAATCTTTAATCCAGTGAGAGTCTATCTTAGTTAATGCTGAAAGGTGTGGGTCCAGTTTCAGTCTTCTACAGGTTGCCAGCCAGTTCACCCAGCACCATTTGTTAAATAGGGAATCTTTTCCCCATTGAATGTTTTTAATTGGCTTGTCAAAGATTAAATAACGGTAACTACCTGGGTTCATCTCTTGGTTCTCTATTCTTTTCCAGACATCTACTTCTCTGTTTTTGTGCCAATACCATGCTGTTTTGATCACTATCAATTTGTAGTATAGTCTGAGGTCTGGTAGCATAATTCCTCCTGCTTTGTTTTTATTTCTGAGTAATGTCTTGGCTATTCAAGGTTTTCTCTGATTCCATATAAAACGAAGTATTACTTTTTCAAGATCTTTAAAGTATAACAGTGGAGCTTTAATAGGGATTGCATTGAAATTATATATTGCTTTGGGTAGTATGGACATTTTAACAATGTTGATTCTTCCCAGCCATGAGCATGGTATGTTTTTCCATTTGTTAATATTTTCAGCTATTTCTTTTCTTAGAGTTTCATAGTTCTCTTTATAGAGATCTTTCACGTCCTTTGTTAGATAAATTCCCAAATATTTCATCTTCTTTGGCACTACTGTGAATGGGATAGAGTCCTTAACTGTTTTTTAACTTGACTATTGTTGGTGTATATAAAAGCTACCGATTTATGAAGGTTGATTTTGTAACCTGAGATGCTGCTGTATTCCTCGATCACTTCTAAGAGTTTTGTAGTAGAGTCCCTAGTGTTTTCCAGATATACAATCATATCATCTGTGAAGAGCGAAAGTTTGATCTCTTCTGACCCTACATGGATACCCTTGATCGCCTTTTCTTCCCTAATTGCGGTGGCTAAAACTTCCATTACAATGTTAAAGAGGAATGGAGACAATGGGCAACCTTGCTTGGTTCCTGATCTGAGTGGAAATGATCACAACAGACTCCTCAGAAATCAAAAAAATCCTTAATGAATATTACGAGAAACTGTATTCTCAAAAATATGAAAATCTGAAGGAAATTGACCGATACTTGGAAGCATGTCACCTTCCAAGACTTAGCCAGAATCAAGTGGAAATGTTGAACAGGCCCATATCAAGTTCGGAAATAGCATCAACCATACAAAACCTCCCTAAAAAGAAAAGCCCGGGACCAGATGGTTTCACGTCAGAATTCTACCAAACTTTTAAAGAGGAATTAGTACCTATATTACTCAACCTGTTCCAAAAGGTAGAAAAAGAAGGAAGACTACCTAACACATTCTATGAAGCAAACATCACCCTGATCCCCAAACCAGGAAAAGACCCAACAAGAAAACTATAGACCAATATCATTAATGAATATAGATGCAAAAATATTCAACAAGATCCTAAAAAACAGAATCCAGCAACACATCAAACAAATTATACATCACGACCAAGTCGGTTTTATCCCAGGGTCTCAAGGCTGGTTCAATATACGTAAATCTATAAATGTAATCCAGCACATAAACAAATTAAAAAACAAAGACCATATGATTCTCTCAATCGATGCAGAAAAAACTTTTGATAATATCCAGCATCCCTTCATGATCAGAACACTTAAGAAAATTGGTATAGGGGGGCGGAGCAAGATGGCAGCCGAGTAACAGCTTCCTTGCATCTGGGCACCGTGAGTCTGGGGAGATAGGACTCCAGGCATCTCCGGCTGCTGGGATCTGCCTATCATCACCCCTGAGAGGATACAGGGAGTCAGCGAGAGACTTCTAGATCCCAAGAGGAGGACTAAAACAGTGGAAAACCGGCAAGTGGTCGCGTGTGTTAAATCGGTCTAAACCCGCCCGCAACTGTAAGTTTAGTAGCAGCGAGACTGCAAACCAGAAAGGCCTTACCTGTGAACTGTTTTGGTGTCTTTGGACATGGCACTCAACTGAACTGCCTTGGGGAGAGCCTGAGCGGGAGTGCGGAGAACTTTGGCCTTTGTCTAGGGCCCCAGTCTGAGCCGTTGAGCCAGACGGAGCTAATAGTGTTTGGCTCTGGGTCACAGGCAGCCATTGTGAATAATCTGCCCCAGCAAGCTCCGCCCTCAGGGTCGCAGAGCTAGAATTGGGTGGGAGCTGGTAACCCAGCGATCAAGTAGCCTAAGGGCGGGGTCTGAGCCGCCTTGCAGCCCTAACCCTCGGGGGCAGAGGGAGACCAGTTTTGGCACACAGGGTAAGTGGATAGCCACTTCAGCAGTGATTACAGCGACAAGCACTTCCCTGGGAAAGCTTCTGCTCAGCAAGTGAACAAGTTCAAAGAGCCTTTTAAGTGGGCTGAAGAGAGATTGAGGGTGTATACCTGCTGGGGTTTGAGAAACTAGCAGCCTCCAGTCGTATCAGAACTGTGATTAACATCTCATACCCCAGAAGACCACGTGTTGCCCAGACAATATTCAATAACATATACATACTGTCTGTTTTTGGTTGCGTTTTTTTTTTTTTTTGGTTTGGTTGTTTTTTTTGTTTATTTTGATGTTGTAGATAGTTGTTTTGTTTTTTAAGTTCAACCTTTTCCATACAGATCCTTTTTCTTTCTCAATTTTTGTAGTTTAATTATTATTTCCCATTGCTCCCTATTTCAATAATTAGAATTTCATTTTTCTTAGGGTTTCTACTGCTATTATTTGGTTTTCCACCCAATTTTATCCCGTAAAGTTTTCTGTTTGCTTGTTTTGGTTTGATTTATAGCATTTTTGTCTTTCCTCTCTACTTGGTGGAGGTGCGGTACTGTGTCTGATCAGGTTAGCAAAGAGCTGCTGACCTCAAGGGAAACACCCAACTGGGCACCCCCAGAAGGTGTTTTTTTTATTTTTAAGGTTGTATCAAAGTACCCTACTGTACACCTATATTGCTCCATCTCCCTCTTTCTGTGCCTCTCTTCTTTTTGTCAATATTCCTTTTACCCACCCCCTCTCCTTTCTCTATTTTTCTTTTTTTTTTTTCTTATCACTCGGTCCTCCTTTCTTTCATCCCTTTTTTGCTCTTCAACCTTCTCACCCTTCTGGTCCTGTAACCCTTAGTCCACAGGCACGAGAACTTAAAGAGCAAGAGGAAGTGAAAGGAAAATTAGGGCAAGGAAACAGATAAAAGAAATCAGTCATGAGGAAGAATCAGCAGAAAACTCCAGGCAACATGAAGAACCAGTCCAGAACAACCCCGCCAAGGGACCATGAGGTAGCTACTGCAGAGGATTCCACATATAAAGAAATGTTAGGAATGACAGAAAGGGAATTTAGAATACACATGTTGCAAACAATGAAAGAAATGATGGAAACAATGAAGGAAACTGCTAATAAAGTGGAAAATAACCAAAAGGAAATCCAAAAACAGAATCAAATAAGAGATGAATGATATGAAGAATATAAAAAGGATATAGCAGACCTGAAGGAACTGAAACAGTCAATTAGGGAACTTAAAGATGCAATGGAAAGTATCAGCAACAGGTTAGACCATGCAGAAGAAAGAATTTAAGAGGTAGAAGACAAAGTTCTTGAGATAACTCAGATAGTAAAAGAGGCAGAAAAGAAGAAAGAGAAAGCAGAACGTTCACTGTCAGAATTATGGGACTTTGTGAAGCATTCCAACATACGAGTTATAGGAATTCCAGAAGGGGAAGAAGAATACCCCAGAGGAATGGAAGCCATACCACAGAATATTATAAAAGAAAATTTCCCAAATATCACCAAAGATTCTGACACACTGCTTTCAGAGGGCTATTGGACCCCAGGTCGCCTCAACTCTAACCGAGCTTCTCCAAGACACATTGTGATGAACCTGTCCAAAGTCAAGACAAAAGAAAAGATTCTGCAAGCTGCCAGGAGTAAGCGCCAGTTGACCTACAGGGGCAAATCCATCAGAGTGACTGCAGTACTTTCCAAGCAAGAAGACAATGGTCATCTACCTTTAATCTACTTAAACAGAATAATTTCCAGCCCATAATTCTGTACCCTGCTAAGCTAAGCTTCAAAATTGATGGAGAAATCAAATCATTTACGGACATACAAACATTGAGGAAATTTGCCACAACAAGACCAGCCCTACAGGAAATACTTCAACCTGTTCTGCACACTGACCACCACAATGGATCAGCAGCAAAGTAAGAACTCAGAAATTAAAGGACGGAATCTAACCTCCACACTGATGCAAAAGATAAAACTAAGCAATGGACTCTCACCAAATAAGACGAATAGAATACTACCACACTTATCAATTATCTCAATAAATGTTAATGGCTTGAATTCCCCACTGAAGAGACATAGATTGGCTGACTGGATTAAAAAACACAAGCCATTCATTTGCTGTCTGCAAGAAACACACCTGGCTTCAAAAGACAAATTAAAGCTCTGAGTCAAGGGTTGGAAGACAATTTTTCAGGCAAATGGAATTCAGAAGAAAAGAGGAGTTGCAATCTTATTTTCAGATACATGTGGATTTAAAGCAACTAAAGTCAAAAAAGACAAAGATGGTCACTTTATATTGGTCAAGGGAAAAATACAACAAGAAGACGTTTCAATTCTAAATATTTATGCACCCAATTTAAATGCTCACAGATTCTTGAAACAGACCTTACTCAGTCTGAGCAATATGATATCTGATAATACCATAATAACAGGGGACCTTAACACTCCTCTTACAGAGCTGGACAGATCCTCTAAACAGAAATTAAACAAGGATATAAGAGATTTAAATGAGACCCTAGAACAACTGTGCTTGATAGATGCATATAGAACACTCCATCCCAAAGATAAAGAGTATACATTCTTCTCATAACCCCATGGAACATTCTCCAAAATTGATCATATCCTGGGACACAAAACAAATATCAACAGAATCAAAAGAATTGAAATTTTACCTTGTATCTTCTCAGACCATAAGACACTAAAGGTGGAACTCAACTCTAACAAAAATGCTCGACCCCGCACAAAGGCATGGAAATTAAACAATCTTCTGTTGAATAACAGATGGGTGCAGGAAGAAATAAAACAGGAAATCATTAACTTCCTTGAGCATAACAACAATGAAGACACAAGCTACCAAAACCTGTGGGATACTGCAAAAGCAGTTTTGAGAGGAAAATTCATCGCTTTAGATGCCCACATTTGAAAAACAGAAAGAGAGCACATCAACAATCTCACAAGAGATCTTATGGAATTGGAAAAAGAAGAACAATCTAAGCCTAAACTCAGTAGAAGAAAAGAAATATCCAAAATCAAATCAGAGATCAATGAAATTGAAAACAAAAGAATCATTCAGAAAATTAATGAAACAAGGAGTTGGTTTTTTGAAAAAATAAATAAAATAGATAAACCATTGTCCAGACTAATGAGGAATAGAAAAGTAAAATCTCTAGTAACCTCAATCAGAAATGATAAAGGGGAAATAACAACTGATCCCACAGAGATACAAGAGATCATCTCTGAATACTACCAGAAACTCTATGCCCAGAAATTTGACAATGTGAAGGAAATGGATCAATATTTGGAATCACACCCTCTCCCTAGACTCAGCCAGGAAGAAATAGAGCTCCTGAACAGACCAATTTCAAGCACTGAGATCAAAGAAACAATAAAAAAGCTTCCAACCAAAAAATGCCCTGGTCCAGATGGCTTCACTCCAGAATTCTATCAAACCTTCAAGGAAGAGCTTATTCCTGTACTGCAGAAATTATTCCAAAAAATTGAGGAAGAAGGAATCTTCCCCAACACATTCTATGAAGCAAACATAACCCTGATACCAAAACCAGGAAAAGACCCAAACAACAAGGAGAATTTGAGACCAATCTCACTCACGAACATAGATGCAAAAATTCTCAACAAAATCCTAGCCAATAGATTACAGCTTATCATCAAAAAAGTCATTCATCATGATCAAGTAGGCTTCATCCCAGGGATGCAAGGCTGGTTTAACATACGCAAGTCCATAAACGTTATCTACCATACTAACAGACGCAAAAATAAAGATCACATGATCCTCTCAATAGATGCAGAAAAAGCATTTGATAAAATCCAGCATCCTTTTCTAATTAGAACACTGAAGAGTATAGGCATAGGTGGCACATTTCTAAAACTGATTGAAGCTATCTATGACAAACCCACAGCCAATATTTTACTGAATGGAGTAAAACTGAAAGATTTTCCTCTTAGAACTGGAACCAGACAAGGTTGTCCTCTGTCACCTTTACTATTTAACGTAGTGCTGGAAGTTCTAGCCAATACAATTAGGCAAGACAAGGAAATAAAGGGAATCCAAATGGGATCAGAGGAGGTCAAACTCTCCCTCTTTGCTGAGGTCATGATCTTATACTTAGAGAACCCCAAAGACTCAACCACAAGACTCCTAGAAGTCATCAAAAAATACAGTAATGTTTCAGGATATAAAATCAATGTCCACAAGTCAGTAGCCTTTGTGTACATCAATAACAGTCAAGATGAGAAGCTAATTAAGGACACAACTCCTTTCACCATAGTTTCAAAGAAAATGAAATACCTAGGAATATACCTAATGAAGGAGGTGAAGGACCTCTATAAAGAAAACTCTGAAATCCTCAGAAAGGAAATAGCAGAGGATATTAACAAATGGAAGAACATACCATGCTCATGGATGGGAAGAATCAACATTGTTAAAATGTCTATACTTCCCAAAGCAATCTACCTATTCAATGCCATTCCTATCAAAATACCAACATCGTACTTTCAAGATTTGGAAAAAATGATTCTGCGTTTTGTATGGAACCGGAAAAAACCCCGTATAGCTAAGGCAGTTCTCTGTAACAAAAATAAAGCTGGGGGCATCAGCATACCAGATTTTAGTCTGTACTACAAAGCCATAGTTCTCAAGACAGCATGGTACTGGCACAAAAACAGAGACATAGACACTTGGAATCGAATTGAAAACAAGAAATGAAACTAACATCTTACAACCACCTAATCTTTGATAAACCAAACAAGAACATACCTTGGGGGAAAGACTCCCTATTCAATAAATGGTGTTGGGAGAACTGGATGTCTACATGCAAAAGACTGAAACTGGACCCACACCTTTCCCCACTCACAAAAATTGATTCAAGATGGATAAAGGACTTAAATTTAAGGCATGAAACAATAAAAATCCTCAAAGAAAGCATAGGAAAAACACTGGAAGATATTGGCCTGGGGAAAGACTTCGTGAAGAAGACTGCCATGGCAATTGCAACAACAACAAAAATAAACCAATGGGACTTCATGAAACTGAAAAGCTTCTGTACAGCTAAGGAGACATTAACCAAAGCAAAGAGACAACCTACACAATGGGAAAGGATATTTGCATACTTTCAATCAGACAAAAGCTTGATAACTAGGATCCATAGAGAACTCAAATTAATCCACATCAAAAAAGCCAACAATCCCATATATCAATGGGCAAGAGACATGAATAGAACTTTCTCTAAAGATGATAGATGAATGGCTAACAAACACATGAAAAAATGTTCATCATCTCTATATATTAGAGAAATGCAAATCAAAACAACCCTGAGATATCATCTAACCCCAGTGAGAATGGCCCACATCACAAAATCTCAAAACTGCAGATGCTGGCGTGGATGTGGAGAGAAGGGAACACTTTTACACTGCTGGTGGGACTGCAAACTAGTACAACCTTTCTGGAAGGAAGTATGGAGAAACCTCAAAGCACTCAAGCTAGACCTCCCATTTGATCCTGCAATCCCATTACTGGGCATCTACCCAGAAGGAAAAAAATCCTTTTATCATAAGGACACTTGTACTAGACTGTTTATTGCAGCTCAATTTACAATCGCCAAAATGTGGAAACAGCCTAAATGCCCACCAACCCAGGAATGGATGAACAAGCTGTGGTATATGTATACCATGGAATACTATTCAGCCATTAAAAAAAAATGGAGACTTTACATCCTTCGTATTAACCTGGATGGACGTGGAAGACATTATTCTTAGTAAAGCATCACAAAGAATGGAGAAGCATGAATCCTATGTACTCAATTTTGATATGAGGACAATTAATGACAATTACGGTTATGGGGGGGGAACAGAAAGAGGGAATGAGGGAGGGGGGTGGGGCCTTGGTGTGTGTCACACTTTATGGGGGCAAGATATGATTGCAAGAGGGACTTTACCTAACAATTGCAATCAGTGTAACCTGGCTTATTGTACCCTCAATGAATCCCCAACAATAAAAAAAAAAGTTAAAAAAAAAAAAAAGAAAAGAAAATCGGTATAGAAGGGATGTTTCTTAAACTGATAGAGACCATCTACAGCAAACCCACAGCCAATATCATATTGAATGGAGTTAAACTGGAATCATTTCCACTCAGATCAGGAACCAGACAAGGCTGCCCATTGTCTCCATTGCTTTTTAACATTGTAATGGAGTGACATGTTTTTAATGAACATTAAGATATATAAGTTCTGTAATTCCTGATCATTATAGGTCCTCAGTATACAATCATTTAATTGAGAAGTTAGTGACTTTTACTACTGGGTAACAACAAGTATTTGCTGAGTACGTGTGTCTGATCACCATGTTGAATTAGCTTGATAATAAGTTATACAGGTTTTTTTTTTTTTCTTTTTTACTAAGTTTATTAATGTGTGTATATATATATATATTCTTTTTTCTTTCCTTCAGGGCTCTTACTTCAGCTATTTAAAATCTCCCTTAGTCGAAGAATACACATCCCTTGATACACATACCTAAATCTTAGTCATTTAAACAAGAGCTTGATTTGCTATAAACCGTAAGCTAAATGGGTAGTTTGGGGAACGCATTTGTCTGGAGACAAAGTCTTGCTCTAGATAACAGTTTAAAATGTTTCAAGGAGAAGCTGTTGAAAACAATACATTACATAAGCAATTTCTTTATAGCTGTCTGTAGAAACGGCTCAGCCACTTACACATAAGTGAGTAGTGAAGCCAAGGAGAAGTGTTCCCCAAATTCCCAGGCTGAGTGGTTCCTCTGGGCTTTGTGTTCCCACAGCACTTTCTTCTTAGTTCTGAAACAGCACTCACTAGCTTGTTCTTAACTTGTTTGTGTAAAAGTCTTACACCACATTCAACTATTAATTCTTCAAGGTCAAGGACCAAGTTTTATTCTCATTATACCTCTAGTACATACCACAGTGGCAAATACATAACAAGGCTCAAAAGATAGATCTTGAGTGAATGACTGAAGGAAAAAACATAGGTTGCTATGTCTCCCAATATATTAAGATTTGTGGTGAATAATATTATGTACCATGTGGATTCCCTGCCAACATTTTGCACCAGCTCTTGGAAATTTTGTCAGCAGTCAACTTTCAGCTATTAGCACCTACAGGGAGGGATTGTGTTACCTGCAAAGAGCTGTCTGGCTCAAGGTCAAACCTATTTCCATGGTGTTCCATACCCAATGGCTAATCTATGTGAGCATAAAAGGGTTTAGCTATCTTACTCCATGGAGAATAATCTTAAAGGGTCATTCAAGCTCCAGAGCCCCCCAGGGTAGTGAAGAATGACACTGAAACTGCTTATCAATGTCTCATTCCCTTCTGCCCAATCCTGTTCCCCAACCTACCCTTACTCCAGGATGGATCCCAAAGAAACTCCTTAATAAACATATCGCAAACTAACCTCTGTCTTAGGTTCTACTTTACAAACCAGCAAGTTTCAAGGAAAACAACTGTAAACAAAAATAGCAAGCATCTTCTTTAGATAACAAGTCAGGAACTGTATTATGTAGTTTTTTACCTGGATGATCTCACATAGTTCTTACTTCAGGCCTGTACAATAGGATTTTTTTTTTTTAATTCCAAACTTTATATGTGGCTCAAAGCATCTAAGAAAAACTCCCAAGTTTTTATAGCTCATCTACAGCTGGAGGTTACATTTACCTCAAAACCCAAATAAAATAATACAGGCCAGAACTAAATTGGAAGTCCAGGAGATTTTATTTTATCCTCCACACACCACAGACCACAGGCTGCCATAATATTTCACTTTCCCTGGGTGTTCACTGACACGGTCTGTTGATAGCTCCTTCTTCATTTCACTGCTTCCTTTATTTTTCTTCAAAAAATAGTTTGAAATGAAGATGTCTAATTCTGTTTTCATAAATCCTTATCTTCATTTCTGGGATATTAGGGTTGGGTTTTCCAGAAACAGAACTCAAGCTGGGGACTGTGACTCAAGTGACTTACTCAAAGTGGCAAGTGAGGAGAATGGGGAGTAAAGAAACCAAGATGAAGAAAGGGAAAAGTCTAAGACAGGTTATGTTTCAGATAAAGACGACTTTCATTCTGATTCCAATGTCTAGACCAGTGTTTTTCAGTCTTTATTATCTAACAGTACACTTGAACCTGAGTTAAACTTCTGTGACAATCTTAAATTATGTTGGTCAAAAAAGGAGGGGGAGTAAAAAAAAAAGAATATACTGACTGTGCTTTGAATTTCTTTCAAAAGTAATTTAATTGATGATATTTTAAAATGTTTTTGGCACACCTACGATCTCATAGCATATCAGTTGAAAATCACTGGTGTAGACAATGAATGCAACACAAAGCTAGTCCTTTCTGGAGGCAAGAAGGCAACTTTTTGACCATTATATAACCCAGACATTAACAGCCTCCCGGAGCAAGTGTAATTAACCGGGTACAACTTGGTAGGCCAAAGTCAGAACATCAGAGATAGAACTATTTATTTGCCAGTAACAGTGACTAACAGCAGCAGCAATATGGGTGCATGGTCCAGACAAGAGAACCTATGAAGATCAGAGTACCCACTACATCACATATTTTTAATAGCACATGGTCTACATTTACACAGTAAGCATTTATTCAACCAAATCCTGGACTTATTCTACATTCTAAGTAAGACAGAAGTGAATAAAATGAAGGGGAAAATATATATTCTCCCCAATCATTTCCTATAAAGCTTACATTCTAGTAGAGGGAGACACATAATAAAGAAATGAACTATGCCAGTGGCTACTAAAGAATATGAAAAAAAGGATAGAAAGGGAAGAGTTGAAATATTTGATGAGTTAATCTTCATTGAGAAGATGATATTGGAACAAATAAACAGAGAAGGTGAGTGGACAAATCATGTGGATATTCTGAGAAAGAATCTACTGGCAGAAAAAATGCAGGTACAGTTTTTTTTTTTTTTGTTTGTTTTTTTATTGTTGGGGATTCATTGAGGGTACAATAAGCCAGGTTACACTGATTGCATTTGTTAGGTAAAGTCCCTCTTGCAATCATGTAAGGTGGGAGTATCAGTCATTTGCAAGAAGCATAAAGGACTCCAACATGGCTGCAATAGTCTGGTCCCTGGAAATAGTAAAAGAGATAAGTTCTGAAAGGCAGCTGGAGTCAGGCCAGGTAGAATCTTAAAGGTCACTATAAATGCTTGCCTTTTACTTTGAGAGAGATGGAAAATCACTGGGAAGGTTCTCAGCAAAAGGGTGGCATGATCGGACATTGTGAACAGATCAGTCTGCCTACAGTTTTGAGAAGAAAAGTTGTTGACTGGATATATGGAGTGGGAGAAGGAAAAGAGTTGAATGTATTTCTAAACTATAATAACACTTGACCAGAGGATTGCTCATGGTTTCAGATTAATAGTTAAATTCATTGGATACTATAGATTTCACTAAGCATCATGTCTGTTTACTTTTAAGAAAGGATTCAGGGCCAGGGCCAGGACCTGTGGCTCAGGGTCTGTGAACATTCCACTTGGGGAGGCTGAGGTGGGATGATGGCTTGAGGCCAGGTGCTCAAGGCCACCCTGAGTAAAGTGAGATCCTATCTCTACTAAAAATAGAAAAAATTAGACAGACATGGTTGTGGTGGTGTATACATGTAGTCCCACTACTACATGAGGTAAAAAGATTGCTTGAGTCCAGGAGTTTGAGATTGCTGTGAGCTAGACTGAGGCCATAGCACGCTAGCCCAGGCAACAGAAAAAGACATTGTCAAAAAAAAATGCAGGATAGGATTTAATGTCATTTATAGAATTCATGGCAACAGCCTATCAGAGATCATATGATTCACATGAGTGATTTCTGAATTCCCTGATCATGATGTATTTTCCATTTGCAAGTACATAGGAGAAAAAGCTGAATGGGAAAGGTTGGGGTCAGCTCAGGGAGACCATTAGCTCTGGAATCATTTCAGCTTTTATACTTTGTGTTCATTTCCTGGTGCAGCTGTATATTATAAATACTGATTAGTCTGTATTCAATAAACGATCTCGACAAGGAGGTACAGGTGCTGGGTCGTATACATAAAAAACCTTGTCTATAATTTCACTTATCCTGGATGTGCTATACTGCTATGAATTTCCTGAGTTTGACATAGTGGGGAAATATTTGATTAAGATTTGAATCATCAGGTGATGATGTAAGGCCGTAAATCAGCCACTGGCACTAGAAGGATGGAATGGTCATCTTCTTAGAGTAGTGGTTTTGGAAAGAAGTAGAGAAGGAAGAAATCAGGAGTGTAGCTTTTGGATACAGGCCAGTAGATACATTTTATAGATCCTGGTGGAGAAATTGAGCACAAAATCTGATGCATGGATTTGAATTTCAGGAGAGAAATTTGGAACAGAGATATATATTTGACAGTCAATAACACATAAATGTATTTAGATCTGTGAGTCTAGATGAGAACAAGAACAGGAGGATCCAGAGTGAGTGAGCATAGAAAAAGAAATCTAGCAATTGAGAAATTTTACTGGTTGGGGAGATAAAAGAGAACTGAGTCAAAGGATGCTGAGATCAGGAGGACTGTGAAACAGAAGAAAATCATGAGTTTCTAATGTCCTATAGGCCAATGGAAGAAAGGGTTAAAATTGCATTAATTAACTGCATTAAATTCTGATGATAGGGTAAGTACAGGAGAAAATGTTGACTTTAGTCAGATGGCCAAAGTTGACATTTACAGAAGCAATTGTGTGTGTGTGTGTGTGTGTGTGTGTGTGTGTGTGTGTGTGTGTGTAAACATTGCAACAATGGCTGGTGAGATGATAGTCATTAAGATGAGAGTCATTATTGCAAGTTTTTAGGCATAGGGAATGATCAAGTAGATAAGGGAAAGTAATAGTGAAGAAGCAGGTGGCTGGGTGGAAACTATGGAAGTTCTTAGTATCTATTTCCTCAGTGAAATTGAACACAAAGTAAACATCAAATAAAGAGAAGGTGTTGGATGTTTAAGGAAAGAAAAGAAGGTATGAACTAATCATGGGGAGAGTGAATGGATAGAGAAATGTACTTAGAATTTCTGGACAGACATTAGGAGTCTGCCTAAAAATAGTGGTCAAGGCAAAGTTGCTTGTCCAGCCATGGTGAGGTTTGAGGTTTAGGCAAAGTGTGGTAAGACATACACAATCAAGGTCAGAATTTCGTTAAGTGAGTATATAAAATGATAAATGTGCAAGCTGATTGAAGGTGCGTGTGAGGGAGTTATTACAATGCTGGGCTAGCTCAAGAGTCAAAACAAGGGTACGGGGGAGAGGGGAAAAGAAAGACATTGATTAGGAGATAGGGCCAAAAGACTGGAGGTCGGACCAGGATGGTAACTTTGTTACAATCAGAGGCTTTAAGGAACCAGTTGGAGAGGTGAAAGGTGACTGTCAACATGTGGGGTTCCTGAAATGTAGACTACAGAAGGATTGTTTACAGGTAATAACTAATCCTATGATGTGATCATGGGAGTGAGTGGTTAGTATGATTATTCAATCAGAGAAATCCAAGCATTGAAAGTCCAAGATAATGGAAACAACATCTAGATGAGCACCGAAATCACCAAAAGTTATGACGGGGATAATTTTGAAGAGTGAAACAGGGAACCGAGGGCTCAAATGTTTAAGGAACAAAGGTGACCCATGGAGTGTAGGTAAGCACAGCAAAGCTGGGTAGTGGGAATTTTGTGGAGATAGGAAGAAAACTGGTTTAGAAGCAGTAATGCTGCAGGGAATTCAGTGTCCCTGGAAAGCATACACTTTACAAATTTAATAACATTTAGACAACCTCATTCATAAGTTTCAAAATTCTGGAAGAAAGAGTCTGATTTGTCTCACTTGGGTTTGTTGATCACTTCTGATCCATACATCCATGACCAGGAAAGGAATGCTGTCAGGTTACTGAAGACCTGTGTGGCCATCAGGGCCTTCTCCTGGTACATAGTAGACCTTTTACATACATTTCCTAACTGCTTACCACCAATGAAAAGTCCAGTAAAGCATTAACTTTACTTCTAGAGTCGTTCTTCTCTCTCGCTTTCTTTTCATTTGCAAAACTCAGAACCAGTAGTTTCCTGCTTATCTAGGGGTCAGGGGTCAGGCAATGGTGCACATATCTGAATTCCAGCTAGACATCTGAACCCCGCTAACCATCACTACACTGCTACCACACAAACACAAACTTCTCAACTTGCAACAAGCTCAGTAAGAAGCTGCAGTCACTTACCTGGTATGGGCACAGTTTATAGTTGTGCAAGCAATCCCACTTGGCACAGGACATCTTGATGTGTGTTAACATTCTAATGCACTAATCTTCCTAATACCCCTTATATTTATTTATGACATAAATCAAATCCCGTTCAGAACTAAGTTGTTGCTGCTTTTTTCCCCCCTCTTCTCCTCTCCTGCTGGGTGTATTTATGTTAGCTGTGTTGTGTTCCTATCCTTGCTGCAAATTTATCTGGGCTTTGACTTTTACTGCTGATTTAGCAAACATTTTACATTCTGCAATGAACTGTAAACATTTTTTCTTCTGACAATCCATTATGACAAGTGTTATAAACTCTTCACTGCAGACTGTATCTCTTCTATTGAACTGCTCTTTATATCAATTTTACTTTGCACAGAAAATAATGCTGGTAATACTGCACCTGTCTAAATTCGTCCGGGACAATCAGTGAGTTCTGCAACCCGAGGCGCCTGTATACCTAGTTTTATTACATCTGTTCCTGGTTTATACAACATGTGAGTGGGAATCAAATTTTTAAGAGGAGTCAAATGAGCTGAAAGTATCTCATGAACCCCAATGTACTCCCATTTAAAAGTTTGGCTGCATATAAAGATACAAAATATCTTAAAGTAGCTGATAAAGTTATCCATTTCCTGCCTGTCAGGTCTAAAAAGTCCATAATGCATCTACATTAAGCCCAGGTTGCATCTGAGAGTAAGTGCTAATCCCGAAGAAGTACATTCTTGCTGCCATTACTCTTGCTAGCTTTGGGCCACGGGAGTCTTTTATTTACTGGCAGCTTCTAATGATTTAGAATATCAATATTCCACCAGAAGCAGCAATGAGGATGTAAGAAGAAAGGAAACCACGTTTCATGGGATGAAATGTCTCTTTCCGAAATTCCTATGTTGAAGTCCTCACCCCCAGTTCCTCAAATGACTCTATTTGGACATGTGATCTCTAAAGACTTTTGCTTTGAGAAAATCCTCGAATTTTGCTTACCAGTTATTAATGTAAAATGGAACAAATAGCTGTTGATTATCGTCTGCCTTTTGGGTACTACTTTCAAGGAAACAAAGGATCCATAAATAGAGCAGACAGACATTGTCTCTGCCTCACACGGACAGAGTTCATTATAATAAACATACTCAGTTTGGGGGGTCTATGTTTGTTTGCTTGTTTATGTTTTGCTTTTTTTTTTTTTCTTTTAAAGTGTGCCCCTCTCCTGTCTAAATGGAAAGCCACGAGGTCACGGACTATGTCTTGTTTATTTTTGTGTCTCCAGTGTCTGGCCGAATGCCTGGCACATATTAAGGGCTCAATAAATCTTTTTAAATTGAATTGGGATTCCAAATTTATAGCTGATGAAGATGAATGAATATCCCATTACTTGACAGGAGTTCAAGTGACGTTCTGAAAACTGCTGATGGAAGCTCAGCCTTTGTGCACAAAACATAAATACCTAAAGCTCAAATTATTCATAGAGCCACACTAATGCGAAGATGTCATGTTAGGCCCCAGATCCCTAATTATTTCTTTCCCTTTCTTATTCCCCCATTCCTATATTTGTGCCAGAATATGATTTTTATAACATGATTTTTAATTTGATTTAAAAACACAAGTTATAAAAAAATATGAAAATGTACAAAGCATAAGATGACTTATCATTGTGTTATAACCTAGAAATAGCCATTGTTACCTTTTTTATTTATCTTTCTAATCTCCTATGCCTGTAGTTATCCCTAAAAATATTATTCTACATATTGGAAATATACTCTGTAGAAAATTTTATAGCATGACTCTGTCACAAAATATTTATTAAAAATACTGCCATATAACATTAAATATTCACATATAATTTAATGGATTTAATGGGTAGTATTTACTTTTCATTCATTCATTTACTACGAACTTATTGTTGTCTAAATACTCTGGAAGATTCTAGAACTATAGAGATAACGAAGCCCAGGTTTTACTCTCTCTTATCACAAATTGACAATTTATAATTGTATACATGTATGGGGTATGAAGTGATTTATAAATGTAATGTGTAATTATTAAATCAAACTAGTTAACATATCCATCACCTTAATACTGTTCTTAAACATTGCATCAAGACCTTTGGATATGTTCTCTCCAATGCATGGAATTATTCAGTACTGTTTTTATTATTTTCCCAGCATTAACTTATTCAGTTAATGTTATTTATTGAATATAACTTATACACCAATTTCCACTCTTTCTCTGTATGTTTAGATACAGTCTTTCATTCAAAAATATTTATACAGTATCTAATACGTGAAAGTCTGTGGTCTCAGCAATGGGAAGACTTCAGTAGATAAAACAATCTTTGGGATGATACCAGTGAATAAGTTCGTGAATACTTCTGTCCTCATGAAGTTTATTTTCTGGTAGGAAAACATAGACATTAAACAGGATAGAGACTGTAGGCAGTGTTTAGGAGTAAGAGATGTGAGAAAAAAAAATTAAGGTTTGGAGAATATAAAATTGTGGGGAGTGAATGTGGTTTTGTATAGGATAGCCAGGCTTGATTTAGACACCAGTGAGCTGTTCATCTGTGGCCTTAATGACGTGAAAGAACAAGTGCTTCAGACGTGGGGGGAAAGTTCAGGTGGAGGGAACAGGAAGCACAAAACCTATTAGACAGGGATACATGTCTTTCAGTTTGCAAAATACTGAGGGTGACTGTGTACTTAGAATGAAGTGAGCACGGGCCCTTGGAGCAGTAGGAATGTAGAATGGTGCTGATAACTTCTGGAAGTTCTTTTCTAGATATTTCCTTTTTTGTGTGTAAAATAGAGATTAAAGACCTTATTTTAAAGCATAGAATTGAAGGGAAAGTTTGTGAGATTTTAACAAAAGATATAAGAGGAAACTAATGTTTGGAGGGAGAAGGATCTTAAACCTACAAGTAGGGTATTTTTAGAACTGCATAAACAGCAATAAATAACCAAGTAAATGAAAGATAACAAACTTTGCCTTGGATTCAGCAAATGATCACCAACATAATCTATATTTGGCATTTTCACAGCCGGCCTACCACCTTCTATGGATGCCACACCCAAGGTAGATATCACTCTTCTATTCTGAATCCACCTAGGCCTCCATAGTCCCTCCAAACATGTAGCCACTATCAACCACCTGGAGTTGGCGTGTGAGATAAAACTATTTTGCCTCCGTATCTGGGCTGTACATGGTACAGAGTAAGTACAAATGGATGACTTAATGTTCTTAAATTTCACCTGTGTTCATGGTTTTGCTCTTTGACATCTTAATACTTCCCCTTTTGAAAACCATTTATGTATTTATTTATTTATTTTATTTTATTTTATTTTTTTATTGAAACAGAGTCTCACTTTGTGGCCCTTGGTAGAGTGCTGTGGCATCACAGCTCACAGCAACCTCCAACTCTTGGGCTTAAGCAATTCTCTTGCCTCAGCCTCCCAAGTAGCTTGGACTACAGGTACCTGCCACAACACCTGGATTTTTTTTTTTGTAGAGACATGATCTCACTCTGGCTCAGGCTGGTCTTGAACCTCTGAACTCAGGGCAATCCACCCGCCTCAGCCTTCCAGAGTGATTACAGGTGTGAGCTACCACACTCAGCCTATTCATTTATTTTTTTGTATTGTTGGGGATTCATTGAAGGTACAACGAACCAGGTTACAGTGACTACATTTGTTAGGTAAAGTCCCTTTTATAATTGTGTCCTGCTCCCAAAAGGTGCTTTAAAAAGCATGCAATTCTAGATTTAAAAAAAATAGTTCTAAAAATGGGAAACATTTTCCCCATGAAGCTGCAGAGTAAAATTGGTATCCTTGCTTGGTCTTTGTTTCTCAGAGGCTTGATGAAAAGAAAAATGTACCTGTGGCTCAGTGAGGAGGGCTCTGGCCTCCTCACTGAGGGTGGTGGGTTCAAACCCGGCCCCAGCCAAACTGCAACAGAAAAATAGCCGGGCGTTATGGCAGGCGCCTATAGTCCCAGCTACTCAGGAGGCTGAGGCAAGAGAATTGCCTAAGCCCAAGAGCTGGAGGTTGCTGTAAGCTGTGAAGCCATAGTACTCAACCGAAGGCAATAAAGTAAGACTCTGTCTCTAAAATAAAATAACATTAAAAACATGCATTCATCAAACATGCTTATTTCACAGAGATTTAGTTACTTGCTGTGTATTCAAAAATACTTTGATTACTCTGGTGAATTAAGAATTTTCCATACCTCTGAAGAGCTCACATCCTATCCAAGGAGAAAATCATGGAAGAGACTGATTACAATAATGTGTGAGGAGCTCTGTGAAGGAGTAACGCACTAAGTGCTATGGAATTACACAGGAAGAACCAGTTAATGGTGACGGAGGCAAGCACTTTTTGGTTTGAAGAAGTGACAGAGGGATAATGAGGGTAAGAGTTAGAAGCAAGGGGCAGAATAGTTTGAAATAGCACTGTAGAGTGAAGCAAGGTCCAGGTTATATTAGTCATAAAACTAGCTTAATAAAGTTGAATTTTATTCTGAGAGCACTGGAGATCATTTGAAGAGTTTTAATGATAAGGATAATGGCAAAATTAACTATGGATATTTAAATTACCACTCCAACTACATTATGCAGGGTGAGTAGTCAGGGATGAGGTCTGGTGATAGGCAGAAAAGTAAGCAGGTAGCACAATGATCAGACAAAAGACAATGGTAGACTAGATTGGGATAAAATCAGGGAAGATAAAAATAAGCTAATAAAGTCGCATGGTATTTAGTGAATGAAACCAATGGGACTTGGTATGTGATTAGAATTTAGCAATAAAAGAGAAAGATGCACAATAAACAAGTCATTTTTCATTTGACCATATCAATGAATTAAAATAACATCAATTGTGATAGAAGAAATAAGAAGCAGATCTGAAGAACATAGACCATAGCATCAACTTTTCAGGTCAAATTTTTGGTACCTTGTTTCCCCGAAAATAAGACCTACTTACAGGAAAGATAAGATGTCCCCTGAAAATAAGACCTAGAACATCTTTGGGAGCACATCTTAAAATAAGTGTCTTATTTTTGGGGAAACAGGGTATTTGTAGAACACTTAAGATGAAATGCCCTCTAGACTGTTAAATATGTGAGTTTGAAGGCAAGATACAGGTGAGACATACAAGCCCGGGAGTCATAACCATAAACACCAAAGTCAAGTGTGAGGATGGGTGTGGTAACTCACGCCTGTAATCCTAGCACTGTGGGAGGCCAAGGAGGATGGAACCCTTGAGCTCAGGAGTTTGAGACCAGCCTGAGCAAGAGGTAGACCCTATCTCCACTAAAAATAGAAAAATTAGCTGGGCATCCTGGCAGGTGCATGTCATCCCAGCTACTTGGGAGGCTGAGACAGGAGGATCACTTGAGCCTAAGCATTTGAGGTTGCTGTCAGCTACAAGTGATGTCATGGGACTCTACCCAGGGTGACAAAGTGAGACTCCCTCTCAAAGAAAAAATTACTTTGTTGCAGACATCTGCTTGATTCCTCTGTACCTGTTGATAATTATGATCCCAAATTACTTCTCTTCTAAATTACCTGTTAATTTCAAGCCCACGGATCCTCCTTGGCTTTGGCTTCTGCATTACTTCTCGTACCTTGCCCCATTCTTATGGCTATACACTATTAAAGAGCCCCTATGCTGCTATGGGGAACCATAACATCAGGCCTGGCTTCTAGTATTCTTAAGGTGACTATCAGAGTGACTAACCAGAGAAGGTTAGAGGAAAACTTCAGAGAAGTGATTTGGTCCTCAGAGTTTCTAGTACTCTTAGGACCAAAGGATCTATTCATACCAAGAGTAACAAGACCTTCTTCATTACTGAATTTTTTAGACACTCTTAAAAAAGCACTTTTGACTTCTTCTCATTTGATATGTATTAATGTTGAACACTTTCATCAACTTGAAATATCTTCTCTTAATTTTGTGCTATCATATACTCCATAATTTATTCCTGCCTCTCTGAATATTCATCAATCCCCTCCTCCTTTGCCAAAAACTGAAATTAGTATTTTTCAGCATTTTTTTACAAAATTCATTTTTTCTGTTATTTCTATATTACATATTTTCTTGAGCCATCTTATTAAATATACATGTCTTTCCCTTTCATTGTCATGTACCAAGTCCTGTTAATTTCCCTATTAAAATACACTCAGCTGCATTCATTCATTCACACTCATCCTCCTTGACGTTATTCCACTCTAGCCACTATCGTGTCTTGGCTTATTGTAGCAGCACTTGCTAAATTATCTACCCATCCACAGCACATTCACTATGTTGTTTATATGGTGGCAACACAGCTGCTGTGGCACAAAGCACCATACATCCAAATATGGAAAGAAAGTGATGGGGAAAATTTTCTCTTTTCTTTAAAGAAGACTTTTTCTCACCAGAAGGCTCTAGATTATTCCTTCTTCTATACCAGTTAGAATTGGGTTCCAGTCCCCTTCTGTCTCACAAATGAAAAAGGGGAATAGAATTGCTATAATTGAATAATCAATACAATTTATCCTATGAAGGCGGGGGATAGGCTGCTTTAAGAAAATCAGGATCTTATTACCGATGATGATGAAGAAAATGACTGTAGAACAGGAAGCCAACAGCTTCTGCCACGTGGAATAAAAGGGAAGTTCAGTTTGGTTGAGAGGCTTTGGAATTAGTTAAAACACATTAGAGTCCACACATGAATCAAATATTCATTCCTTAGTCATCAAGCTTTGCTCTGACTCCCATAGAAACACCACCAAACTCTGATCCGAAAGTTGGGAGCAGGACATTAGAAGTAACCAGATGATAAAATGAAAGTGGAGAAAATAAATTCAGACAACAGTTCATTCTGCAAGGCATTGAGAAAGGGAGCTCCTACCTCTATGTATAGTCAATTAAAATGTTACATTATTTCCCTGTATTTTAATAATACATTAATTAATGAGTCAACAAACTAAAAAAAAAAAGAAAAGTAGATTTTTGGGGGTCTCCAATTGCAAATTCTAATCTATCTCAGATTTTCCCAGAGAGGTGATTTTTCTAATAGGATGCATCAGAAAAACAGCTCAGAAAGTGTATTATGAGTAATTATGTCTGAAGACAACTAACACTCTGGCTTACATGGACTTTTGCTGCATGAAATCCCCTTAGGAAATGATCCCATTGTAATATTATATTAATTCCATTGAATTAAGCTCCAGTAGATGTCAAGGAAATTATGGCCATAGTTTTCTTTTTAAGTAGTAAGTCATATTAGTGTGTGTATAAAGAATACCCTGACAAGACTATCTAATATTTGTGTTATTATTTATTGTGTCCTGGGCACCTCTGTGCCTATAGAAAATTAACTTCACTATCACATTACAATTCTTCCAGATGCTGCAGTAATGGTTTTCCAGACAAGAGCAGCCTATTCTCACTCCTTCAAGGTGGCTTAAAGAGTCTGTCTGCTCCTGCTGAGCTGGTGTCTGTGAAGTGTGAAGTTTTTAATCTGATACCTGTTCAGCCTCCAGCATTTAATTTGCAGCTTAGGAATTAAGAAGGGTCTGCCACGCAGATCAACAAGGGTAAAAGCTGTGAAGATTTGCCAATATACATTGAAGAAACCTGAGTGGGAAAGAGCAAGCCAATTGCATTGGTAGAAACAGTACACTAAGGGCTGAAGAACAGAATCTGCTTTACATTCAGAGACAGTGTCCTCTTCCTGAGTTGTCCAGAGACACCACCAAGCTTTTATCATGGATGATTCTGAAGTGGGGAATAAATGCAAGGGCACCTTACCTTCCACTCAAGAAATTAATTCAAGCCAAAAGAAAGCAACTGGACAAAAAAGGAGAGATTAAAACAAACCTCCACTCCCTCCAAAAAATATCAGATAAAAAATGCCTAAAACTTACCCAAGGATTAGAGTTGCAAACTTTGTCATCACAGAGTAAATATACCTCAATCATAGTTTCTGGTCCTCAGCTGCTTATGCAGCAAGAAGGTGAAATTATCCACCCCTGATAGCTACACCAACACATCACATCTACGACCTGCTAGCCAAGGGAGGCCTCCTTATGTCTCCCATGGATCTAAATCCTACTCAACATCATATCCCTAAGTACTTACATATTTATAATTCTTTGGAGCTTTCTTGTTTTTTGCAAAACCACAGCACACAATGCCACATACAGTTCTCATTCATTATATAATATATAACATATACATATTATCATACGTATATATGTTTATGTACATGTAATAATATACGATAAAGTATGTATGTTTTCATTATATATTTATTTACATGTATGTTTATATACATATACCAACATATGTGAGATAATTCACAACAATGAATCAGTAGAGTGTGTGACTGAGTATATATCACTTTATGACTTCATTGTTTTGAGTTCTCAAACATATGTTTGTTCTTCCTCCATAGTAAAATTATAATTTCAGAAAGCAGAGGCACCTCTCTTAGAGTTAGGCAGTCTGGGTGTTGCTGTGGATTTACTGCTAACTTGCTTTGGGGCTTGTTCATTTTCTACAAAATTTTATACATCTCTTCCTTGGAAAATTCACCTTCTATTTGGTATCTTCATTTTCCACTTTTGCAGTGATGATGTTAGAGTGAATGAATTTTCTTTTGCAGCTCTTATTTTTATTTGTGATTCTTTTCCTCATATTTCTAATGCAAGTTTATGTAATGTTGGATGCATCATAATCCTTCAATAAATAAGTGAATGTAATTACAGAGGTTGAGTGGACAGATGGATAAGTGGATGGATGGATGGATGGAAGGAAGGAAGAATATCTGTATGAACTATCTATTTGAAAGTATTTAATTTTCTCATTAATTCAATAGAAGATACAGATTGAGTTACAGCTGAGTGTTTGCTTTACCCATCACAGAGTGCTAAGAGTAGAACCTCCTGAGACTTTACGCTGCTGAAGACATCACAAGACAGAAACTATTTACCTAGAAAATGAAAAATGAACTTCTTTCTGACCTGTTCCCCAGGAGTGCTAATTCCCTTGAGTTTCAAAGGTAGTGCTTAATACAGAAAGAACACAGGGTACGTAGACAATAGAGAAAGAAACATTCCAAGCCACTTTTTTCCAAAGGTAAAAGGCACCCATTATTTCCCATTCAACAATCACAAAATGAAAATGTCTCCCAGACATATCAGAGTCGATTAAAACTCATATCCCCCAAGCTCATTTTTCACCCCATTGCTTGCTGGTTCATTTTTCACTTTACCTTATGCTTTTGACAAGTCATATGAAAGGAAGGATGAGAGAATAGCTCTGGTGTCAAAGCTCACCTCTCTCTCTGGAGCATACCACGTTATGTAGGCAGGTGAGAAATGACCCTATTATTACTTCTAAGAACACAGAATGGCCAGGACTTTACAACAGAGCTAGTTTCCCTGAAGAAGTCTATTCCCAGATGGACAGTGTCTACTTGTCTTGCTTATGTGCAGAGTCATGCACACCATCAGTTGTATCACTCAGTACAGGAGAAATAGTTAGCCTTGTATGATTGCTAATTCTTAAGCAATGTAGTCATTTAGAATTTGTTCATTGGTTAAGACACCCTGACTTCATTTTGGGGGGCTCTAAGTCTACGTTGGTACTTCCTGCATTCCTATATTAACTTATAGTATCAAATGGAGCAGTATAAAAGCAATATGGATCGTTTAAAGTTGTTTCCAGACTATTCCATGCCTGAGCAACCTTGTTTTCCCATGATAGCACAGCTCACCGAACATACACCATCACTGCCATGTGCCCTGTTTGTTCACTGACAAGAGAAAACCAGAGCCAACCAGAACACCTAGATCCCATTTTAATTGAATCTATGCTGTGGAACAGTCTTTGTCCTCTGGTGGAAGCATTCCTACTATGAACATTAAGGTCTCTGAATCTCTAGGGTCATAAAGTATGAAAGCTAAGACATCACCAGCAGGTAATTAGGGGTAATGATAAGTGGGGTGACCTCCCTCTCTGTTCTTTGATTTCTAATCTATCCATACATCCTGGACTGCATGCTATCATAGGGTAGCACAGCACTCCAACATGATAAAACATTATCCTTCTAAGCTAGAGCTTACACAGTCTTTGTCATTTTACTGTTCCATCTTTGTTTTTGCTATAATTGTTATGTAATGAGATACGTCTGTGGCTCAGTGAGTAGGCCGCCGGCCCCATATACCAAGCGAGGGTGGTGGGTTCAAACCCAGCCCTGCCTGAACTGCAACCAAAAAATAGCTGGGCATTGTGGTGGGCACCTGTAGTCCCAGCTGCTCGGGAGGCTGAGGCAAGAGAATCCCTGAAGCCCAAGAGCTAGAGGTTGCTGTGAGTCCTGTGACATCATGGCACTCTACTGAAGGTGGTAAAGTGAGACTCTGTCTCTACAAAAATAAATAAATAAATAAATAAATAAATAAATAATCCTATAGATATCATTGCCTCATTCATTCTTTCCTTGAAGAGAAAATATACTTTATGTGAGTTTACATGATGATGTGAAAGGCATTTAATAAGTTCACAAGTGAAATCTCAGGTAAAAGAACAATAGGCTAGAAAAGAAGCACATGTCGACCCCAATGTTTTTGAAGTTAAAATAAATTATTATTTTCCACTGGATGAATGGGGTTCCACTTTAACCAACCTGTAGCAATGTGACATTTTTCTCCTATCAACATATTATCATATGGGGGTCCAAAGGTTGGTTGTTGCTGCTTGAAAGATTAACAGTGCGGAAAGAGAAATCATCATGAAAGGAAGTCTCGGTCACTAAATCTACACATAATTTTCATGACTATTTAGTTCACAAATCTTTTGAGAAATTTCTAAAGAGCTGAGGAAGAAAGTTAATTATTACCTTGTCAACCTCTTCTTAACTACTTCTCAGAAAGAATAGTGACTAAATATTTATCTGGAAAACAAATATTATCAAATTCTGGGACTATCTCAAGAGATCCATTCATATAAGTCTTTTATAGGTATCTCTGTTATAAATTCTAGCTTCTTCCAACTTCCTAACCACTCATCAAAATTATTACTACATAACTTGTAAATTGCTGGCAGGTTTTTATCATCCCAGTGTTTCCTAATGCCTACTTCTGATTGGGCTTGGAAGGTATTTGCCATCAACTTTCACTGGATGCCAATTTATCATGCACATCTATGACGTGTGACAATTAAGTTCACAAACTCATCATACAGGAAATGCTATATGCCACAGTTATCTTTGATATACTCCACTTGGGAAGCTGTGTACTGATTCCAGTGCCTAGTTCACCCTTCAAAGCCATTTTGGAACTCTTTTTCTGGAATAGCCATCAGAACTGTCATCCTATTACCTTTGATATCTTTAATGTCATCAAAATATTTTCTTTTCAATATTTCCTTTATCATTGAGTAAAGAAAAAAGTCACCGGGGGCCAGAGTAGGGAGGGGGTTCCAATACAGTTGTTTGTTTACTAGCTAAAAACTCTCTTGCAGATAGTGCCATATGAGCTGGTTCATTGTGGTGATGTAAGAACCGTAGTTGTTGGTGCAAAGTTCAGCTCATTTTCACCTAACTTTTCCACACAGCCTTTTCAGTACTTCCAAATAGCAACCTTGATTGATATCCATTGTGCACTTTGATGTTTTGTTTCAGGGTTATATTGGTACCCAAGTTTCATCACCAGTGATAACATGGCCCCAAACATCATCTTGCCTCTCCAAAAGGTCTTGACAAACTTCAAGACCTTTGCTTTTGTTCATTGGTGTGTTCCTTTGGGACCATTTTTTCACACATCTTTTTCATGCCAAGATTTTCAGTTAAGATTTCTCTGTTTCTCTATTTATGTTTACGGGTATATTTATGTCAAGCTGAATATCTTGACACACAATTTGACAATTTTGTGCAATGTTTTTGTCAGTTCTGCTCATTACTGGCTACCCTGACCTCTCTTCATCAGTGACACTTTCTCCTCAATTAAGCCACTAGTACACTGCCATTTTCTTTGGCATTTTCCCAATAAACTTGGACTAACATGTCCTTGATTTCACTTACACTCTTGCCAAGTTTAACAAGAAGTTCACAAATGTTTGTTTGTTGCTCTAATTCAAACTTTAGCATTCTCATGATGGCACACAAAAACACCACAATAATGAACACCAGTCATCAAGACCCCAACACATGTTGACATGAACACAGCTATGAGACACTAATTGTTGTACCAAGGATGTGAAACCTTACTGAGCTATTTGTACAGTGCTACCAATGTAAGCACATGGTGGCAATTTCACAAACTTAATTGTTAGGCATTGTATATCAAGACCACTTTGATATTTTTTCTTCCTGACAATAGGTCATAGGTAAATGCCCAGAAGGCTATAATTATAGATTAATGAAGAGGCAGCATTAAACTAGGAATAGCCATTGTGATTATGGATGATCCTGTGTCCCTGGTACATTCTTAATTTGGATGTATCACTTTCCCATGATATCATATGATTATAAAAGGTTGCTAGACATAGTTAACCTCATGAAGCGATAAATTAAGTAATGAACATTTTATCATGGGCAACTTGGGCTACATAATTATCTATTTATTTTCTCTTAGAATTGGGTCAGAGAGAAACTATATTTCAGTATCTCATCCCTAAAATGGAAGACTTTCTGGTCATTTGGCTAAAGGGCAAGAGTAGCACCCCAAAATGTGGTTTATTTTCCTCTCAAAATTCAAAGATGCATGACAAGCATTGAATATATTTTTCAGTTTGGTGGTGAAACATTATATTTTGCAGGTGATATTCTAACAATGTCTTAAATTTTTGTATTGAAAATTCACTGAAGTGACATATATCTAGATGATGTGTATCTCTGACCTTATGTGCACATGTCAAACGGAGGCATTAATGATACCACTATTTTCTGCTTTCTAGGTCCTATTTACATGATGTCATCATTATACTCAATCTTCATAATGTCCTGTGGGTTGACAAGATCCTCAAGGTTAAGAGCAGCCTAAATTGTGAAACATAGCTAAAAAGATGACATAATCCTGCACATAACAGTAAAAGTGTATTGTCCTTGTGGACAAATACAGAGCTATAATATTTTTATTTTATGACATAAAATGAAAATAATATTTGTCAGGTCAATAACTGTGTCAAGAAGTCAATAGCTATTTTGAATATCCCCAAAGAGGAAAATATATCTGGAACCTTAGCTTCAATCAGAGTCATGCTGTGATTAATGGGAGAGCAATTGGTAGAATGACCCACTTAGTTCTTCATTCAAGAAAGGACTTGATGCCCAGTTGCAAATAGTGTGTTCACCTGATGGCTTCCAGCTGACAACACCTACAGTTTCCATTTTTACTCTAAAACTGAGACTATACTCTTTTTTAGGCCAGCCCAGTAAATGACTTAACAAAATGGTGAGTGTCAACATAGCCTAGCCGTCTTTGCCCTTTGTGGCATGGTACATGGGAAATCTTTGTCATAGTGCTCCTTGTTGGGTTAGAAAGAGTTTTTGTTAATCTACATCACCATCTCATGGATTATCTCTCCCAGTCTCATTTCTTCTTCCTTTCTTTTACAGATATTGTGCCACGATAAATCTTTTGCACTTCTAAATCCATCTTGGCCTCCACTTCCTCATAATATAACCTGCAATATAAAGCTCCCTATAATTCCCTGTCTTTTTCTAGAAACTGTGTATCTTCTGCACTCTGTCTCCAGAGCTAGAGACTTAAAAGATGTGGGTTTCATTTTGTTTTATTTTTTCTTAGTAAAAATCATCATCTCTTTACATTTTTTTCAAGGAAGGGCAATTCCTGTGTGGCTTTTTAAAATAACACAAACTGTGTGTGGGGGGGGGTTGTTTGTTTATTTTAGGGATAAGATATTGCTTCAGATGTATATTTTTATAGGAAAGGTTAGCACTGATGTTCCCTCCTTGGCCTATCCTGGAATAATAACGGTCAGTTTGTGAATTATGACACCCATCTGGAGAGGCTTCTTGGTTCTGAGTCTGTAGGTGGGAAAGACACAGTAGGATTATACAGATGTGGTTTTTATCTCTCAAAAAGGATTCTCTCAAATTTTGGGTGATATTTGCACACTGGTCCTATTTAAAACTGAAGTACATAAAGTTGATTAGACATGTTTTATGGGTAGCCAGGGCTTGTGAAATGGTGAACTTGACTTTAGGGTGATTTATTGACCTGCTTTTTAGGAGAAGCATCTATCTGTTTCTATAGAGATATTCTTTCAAGTTAGTCAGTTTACCCAGAGAAGACACAGTCTTCCTTAAAAGTTTGAGTCTGGTTGGCAACATTCTGCAAGACAAGAGGGGAAAAGGAGTCATTTTTCAATTCAATCACCCTGATTTAATTATGACAGGCCAGCCCTCAGCTGTTCCTGATTTCACCAAGCTCAGACTCGCTCTGTCTCACCCTCTTTAAAGAATAATCATCTAGTTTATTTTTTTAGGAGTAGAAGAGCATATAGGTGTTTAAATGATTCTTTGATAGAATCACCTAATCACATGGTCTTTAGCCAAATATCTAGCCTCTATCTTCAGAAGTACAGGGTGGCCATAAAATTTGCGTGCAATTTAAATTTGTGATTCTGTGGTAGTAGTACCCTCCCTTTGGGAATTACCCACACCAACTTAGGTCTCCTTGTTATCTAGCCTCCTAAGTCAGTTACTGCTCACCAGACATCTTATTAGTGTCATCTCTCTTTTTCTTTTTGTCCTTGCTGGTTATATCTTACTGCTTTCCTCCAACGTTCAGGTTATAAACATTAGTGTTTATAGTGCTGTGTGAGGAATAAATGTCCTCTGCTATTTCTGTTACTCATTTCAGAAATAAAGTTCCTATCTGAAGCATCAGATTGGACAAATATAAGTAAATTCTTGAACACCAGCTATTGGATGGAGTTCCCAGAGAACAAGTCAGGGCAGCCTGGAAAAAATGATCTTCCACCAAGTATGATACAGTAACAAAAGCTTTAAATATTTGAGACTCAATTGCTGAGTAGTAAAACCAATGTGAGATTTTGTAAGGATCTATCCTACTGTTCTAGGGCTCCAGTAATCTTCACATAAGGCTTTCACCACGTGCCCATGAAACCATGGAGTTGGTGAGTGGTTTTTCCAAAGTTTAGTCTCTTAAGAAGCCAACCTTTGTAAATATAATTAATTAATAATGATAATAATGAAAGTAACAATGAAAAAAAGAACCGTATTTTTATCATCAGACTATGGAATAGTTTCCTTTTGCAATATTAGTAAATACAACATTGGAAAAATTCTTCATTCTCAATTCGATTTGAGAAACTCTGAGATAAATAAATGGAAATATGTATAGTTCTGGTAGGATTTCTCACCACTTTCAGTATGTTAATGTATTAAAGTGGAAAATGATAGAGAAAGAGTGAAAAGGGCTTTTAAGCCTAAAATTCTAAGTTTACCAAGATTTGATTCAGGTCTAGTGTGTAAAATTGAAGGTCCCAGGAAATGGCAGCCAATTTTTGAAAATGTCAGGCCAGGCACCTGGGACTGGAGACTTCTAGTGCGAGGAACTTTTGTATTTAAGTTTCTTGTCTTCAACTTTATACTCTATCTAAACTGCTGAAGGTGGATGAAATTTAGGGAATAACATTGTATTTTATCTGATAGTTAGGGATTTATGGTAGAGATAACAATTAAGAACCTGGGTTAGGTTTCAGAGGAGATAATGCTGGGTGACCTTTGGATTCCACCATTTAATACCAAATGACCTTGGATAAGTCATTTAATCTTAAACGCAAATTTTGTAATCTATAAAATGAAAAAAAAAAAAAACTATTTCATGAGTTTGTTATAATGATCACCTGAAAAAATATATAATCACTACCTGAGTATAATAATCACATGTAATGATCATTTAATGAATTATATATTTTACATTAGCACTATTTTCAATATGAGTATTATTCAAGAAATAATAACACAGTGCAAGCCAGATTATAGTTAAATATTTAACTGGGAGGTCCAGAGGGCAAATCAACTTCTATTGCTCATATCTACAATTAATAACTCTAATATTTCTCAATTTATCTTTATAACTAAGCTTCTAAATAAAGGATGGATATTGTCTACATTTTTGTAGTTTCTGTTTTAGCTCTTATACCTTTTACTTCCAAACAGAACATTTGTAAGGCTATGAATGATCTCTATGTTGATAAATCCAGTAGACATTTTTCATGGCATCTTACTTGATTTTTAGTAACATTCAACACAGCTGGACCTCTCTTGTCTTTCTGTATGTTTCTGATTTTTCTCCTCACTGTAACCACAGCCCCAAGCAGTATCTGTTAGAATGATGTGCTGTTTAACAGCAGAATAGGATTAGTAATTAAAGCTTTGGTTTGGAATAAAATACACTGAGGTTGATATCTGCCTACCTCTTCTTCTGACAAAAAGTTATTAATAATCTACCATATGCCAGAAATGTACTAGCCTAACCACCAGAGGTTTGCCCTTAGCCTCTTTTCTTCTTATTTTACATCCTAGGAGATACCCTTATTTTAATAACTACAATTCTGAAATCTATACCTTTTGCCAACACTGCTTTCTGAGCTTCTATCCCACACATCTAACTGCTTCCTGGACATCATTACATGGACATCTCAAAAATGAATTCATCATCTGTAAACACATCCTGAATCTGTTCCTCTTCTGATTTCCTATCTTAGGAAATGGCATCAGCAATCCCTGACTTTTTCACTTCCCTGGCATCAATTCAATGTAGCCCTCAGAATTCTATTCTACTTCCTTAGAGCCTCTACAATTTGTCAACTTCACTCATTTATTTACTTATCCTGAGTTAGTTCAATGCCTTTTTATGGCTACAACCTGTTCTAGATTCTATGTAAGGCTATAAACATGTTAATTTGATTGATTGTGGGACTCATTGTACAAAGTATACATATATCAAAGTACCATTTGTACATCTCAAATATACACAATTTTTATTTCTTAATCATACCTCTTTAAAGTTGAGGGGGGAAGATAAACCAATGCTTTTCAAACTATCTGTCATAAAGAATCAATTTTATTTTCTTTGAATTTCCAATCAGTTATGGAAACATACAATGAAAATTAATTATTGAACTAATAAAATGGAAAAATGGCATACAAATTGCAAGCCCCAGTTTTTTTTATTATCAGATTAAATACACATAAAATTACTCACCACATTGCTATAAAAGCTTTTTTTTTTTTTTTAGACAGAGTTTCACTTTATCACCCTTGGTAAAGTGCTGTGGCATCACAGCTCACAGCAACTTCTAACTCCTGGGTTTAGGTGATTCTCTTGCCTCAGCCTCCCAAGTAGCTGGGACTACAGGCGCCCGCCACAATGCCTGGCTATTTTGTGGTTGCAGTTTGGCCGGGGCTGGGTTTGAACCCACCACCCTCAGTATATGGGGCCAGTGCCCCACTCACTGAGCCACAGGTACTGCCCTGCTATAAAAGTTTTTAAATGCTTCTTTCAATTTGTACTTCAATGCAGACCAGTACAAATTTGAAAACTGGTGTTATCCGTGGACTATACTTTGAATACTACTGAGAAGAAAGAGCCTGATTTCTTTTACATTTAAAACAAAATGTTTAAAAATAAAATGCCACTGCACATTTACTGGAATGGCCAAAATATAAAACAACACCAAATCCCAGCAAGGATACAAAGCAACAGAACTCTTACCCATTGCTGATGCAAAAACCAAATGGTACAGCCTCTTTGGGAGATAGATTGGCAGTTTCTTATAAAACTACACATTGTCTTATCATATGATCTAGTTATGCCCTTCCTTAGGATTTATCTAAAAGATCTGAAAGCTTACATTTACACAAAAACTTGAACATGGATATTTATAGCACCTTTATTCATAATTGTCAAAACTTAGAAGCAACCAAAATGTCCTTCTATAGGTGAAGGGATAAACTGTGGTACATTCAAACAACAGAACATTATGCAGCACTAAAAATAAATGAACTATCAAGCCATTAAAAACATAGAGGAAACTTAAATGTGTATTCCTCAGTGAAAGAAGCCAATTTGAAAAAGGGTACATATGACTTGATTCCTACTGTATGAATATATTAGTCCATTTTGCATTGCTGTAAGGGAATACCTGAGGCTGGACAACTTATCAAGAAAAGAGGTTTATTTGCTCATGGGTCTGCAGGCTGTAGAAGATGCATGGGGCTGGCATCTGCTTTTGGAGAGGGCTTCAGGAAGACTTCATTACGGCAGAAGGAAGAAGGGAGCTGGAATGCTGGGAGAGGGAGCTAGAAAGATAATGAGGGGTGTACAGGCTCTTTTTAACAACCAGATCTCTCATGAGCAGATGCACTGAGAACCCAGTCATCACTGATGAGACACCACAAAGCCATTCATGACAGATCTGCCTCCATGGCCTCTCCTACCAGGCCTCCAGCTCCAACATCAAGGATCAAAATTTCAACATGGGTTTGGAGAAACCACACATTCAAACGATGTCAGTGATATCCTGAATAACGCAAAACAATGAAGACAGTGAAAACGTCGGTGATGGCCAGGAGTTCGGGGTGGGAGAATGAGGAGCCAGAGCACAGGGATTGCCAGGGCAGTGAAATACCTTGTGTAACACCACAGTGGTGGATCCTTGTCATTCTACATTTGTCCAAACCCATGAAATATACCACACCAAGAGGGAAGGCTGATGTGGACAATGGACTTTGGGTGATTGTAATACATCAGTGTAGTTTCATCAGTTATAACAAATATTACATTCCACTGGAGGATGTTGATAAGGGGGGAGACAACATGTATGCAGGGAAAGAGAAGATATGAGAAATCTCTATTTTCCTCTTTATTTTGCTGCGATCTCAAAACTAAATAAATAAAATTTTATGCATTTTTATACATATCTGCGAGTGTGTGTGCACATGTGTTATGCCACTAATTAATGCTTATACAGAATCAATTAGCAGAAATGCATATAAATAGAAAATTAGGATTCCCTTCTTCATCCTCCACTAGTCTCTCTCAAAAGTTGTGTGTCATTTATATCATTCCAGAATTTTTTACATATTTTCAAGCATATTTACCTCTATATGAAATGAATGAGATTATAGAGTGCATATTCTTTAATTTGCTTTTCTTATTTAATTAAACATACACACTAAGGACATCATTATTAACATATAAGGATCTTCTTTCTTTAAAATTACTGGATAATATTTGGTTATGCCACATGAAATTGCCAATATTCAATTGCTTTTAGCCTATCAAGTGGCCATTTCCAATGGTCCAATGTCATATTTTATTGTGTGATCACACCACAAGTGACAGGAGCAATCCTGTACTGGTGGTCATTTTGGTTGATTCCGGTATTTTATATGTAACATATTTACAAACTTTGAAAGATACCACTTATGACACATTTACTGGTAGCTACAAAGGAAATGGTCTGTACCCTAAAAGTTTACATTTTTTTTGTGAGAAATTAGAAACAAAGAGAATAGATTAAAAACAAAAAGCTATACCTAGGTTGATGGTTAGCCTTGAGGAGTCTGAATCTATTGAAAGAATATTATGCATGTACAGAGTTTTACAGCACATTTTAGTGACAGACTAATAGTTTCACATGTATAACTGCAAATGACTTCAAGTAGCAGAGAAAGAACTCATCAAGTTCATCATAGTCGGCTCATAGAGAGGAAACACTAAGAATATCTCTATACAGGCCGCACAAAAACTAGTAAACAGCTAGCTATGAAGGTTATCTGAATGATAAACTGTAATATTTGTTTGCTATCAATGAAATGGTCCAAAATAAACATCTGAGATAATGGCAAAACCTGGCATTTCATATTTAAAAACAGCAGCTGGAAGTATATGCATGTATGTATTTTTTATGTGAACAAAACTGTATAGGATAAATTTGTGCAGTATATATCACAGACAACAAAAGCTTGAGCTCAAGGCACTTGAGAAACCCGTGGCTACTCAGAACTCTATTGTCATTACAACTCTTCCTTCCTCCTTCCTGTCCTCCCTCCCTCCCTTCATCCCTTCCTTCCTTCCTTCCTCCTTCTTTCTTCAATTTCAGGTTAATCTGAGGGTACAAACAACCAGGTCGAAATATTTGAATTTGTTACATAGTTATGTCTTCCACTCAAAAGGTGTGCCAAACACCCCCTCATCCTTCCCATTCAATGAGAACATCCCCCCTTGTACCCCATCTCTCCAACTTGAATTGAAATGTGTTTTACTCCTATGTGGCTGTGTATTAGATTGTGTACTGGCTTCATATTAGCATCGAGTTTTTTCCATTCTTGTGATACTTTACAAAGAAGAATAATTGGATAATTGCTTTTCCATTCTTATGATATGATACTTTACAAAGGAGAATGTGTTTCAACTCCATCCAGGTTAATACAAAAGATGTGAAGTCACTGTCTTTTTTATGGTTGAATAGTATTCCATGGTATACCTGTACAACAATTTGTTAATCCATTCCTGAGTTGATGGGCATTTCGGTTGTTTCCACATTCTGGCAATTGTAAATTGAGCTGTGATAAACAATCTAGTACAATCTAGTGTCCTTATGATAAAATGATTTTTTTTTCTTCTGGGTAGATGCCTCACAGTAGGATTGTGGGGTCAAATGGGAGATCTAATTTGAGTTCTTTGAGGATTCTCCATACTTCTTTCCAAAGAGGCTGTATTTAGTTTGCAGTCCCACTAACAGTGTAAAAGTGATCCCCTCTCTCCACATCCATGCCAGATCTACAGCTTTGGGACTTTGTGATGTGGGCTAATCTTACCAGGGTTAGGTGATATCTTTTACTATCTATGTAGTTTATGGTGATATAGTAATACTTGTATTTTCTTATCCATTCAACAAGACAAAAATATGAACTTCAGTGAAAGAGGCTGAAGCTGACCAGATTTCTATTTTTTTTTTTGAGGTTGTTTTTATTTTTTGAAATTGAATAATTACTAGAAAAATAATATCTCTGGTTATGTGATTGTCCTTGGAACCTGATTAGCTTTTTTGTTGCAGGTAGATATTTAAAAAAAAAAAAAAAAGACATGAAAAACCTGAACTTCAGGATTTCCTATTTCCTGTAGGTAATACATGGAAATGGTTCGTTTTGAAACTGCTAGCCATGTGCTCATTGCCTGTGGTCATGACTGCACTGTTAACCTGGAAGCTGCTGACTGCAGGGATTCAGAGGATGTCCTCACAAAATTCATCGATTCTATTTGCAATATTCATATTTGAGCAATTCAAGATATTTTAACTGTACTTTTCAAATATGGTTGCTATGATTGTTAGTCACATATGTAATAATCAGAAGATATTTAAGAATAATAGTTGGGCAAAATGAGGAAACTTGGTAACTACACTGTTATCCACAGTGACCAACATTATTTTTAGATTCACAGGAAAAGTAGTTGGCTCTGGAAAATGAAGGAGCTTTTGAAATTGTTCTATGTGTAGTACATTATTGGTTAACCTTATGTCTATTTTTTTCTATTTCTGTGAAGAATGTCATTGGAATTTGGGTGGGGATTACATTGAATCTGTAGATTGCTTTGGGTAGCATGCACATTTTAACAATATTGATTCTTCCAATGCATGAGCATGGCATAGGAATATCTTTCCATTTAGTTGTGTCCTCTTTAATTTCTTTTATCAATGTTTTACAGCTTTCATTGTAAAAATCTTTTACTTCCTTCATTAGGTTTATTCCTAGGTATTTTATTTGCACCCATTATAAATGGGAGTACTTTCCTGATTTCTTTTTCAGATTGTTGACTGTGGTTCGGCAGAAATGAGACTGACTTTTGTGTGTTGATTTTGTATTCTGAAAACTTTACTGAACATTTTAGTTCTAATATATTTTTTAATGGAATTTTTAAGTTTCCCTAGATATATAAGATCATATTATCTGCAACCAATTTGGCCACTCTTTCCAGTTTGGATGCTCTTTATTGTTGAATCATCCTTGCATCCCTGGGATGAATCATAATGGATAATGGTCAGGATGAGTAATAATTTTAATGTGTTATTGAATTTTTAGGCTTTCTCTCTTTTTTTGTCTTAGTCTGTTTAAAAAACATGTCTTTTTTTATTGACTAGTATGAAATGAAATTTATTAAGGAGAAAAACGATAGACTTATGGAATAAGGAAGTTTACAAAGCAGGACACATTTGCCATAGATGGTGAATTAATTTTGTTTAGCTTTTTAAAAAGTCTACTTTTAGTTTTGTTCATCTTTTGTACTTTTTATTGTGTTTTCACTTTCATTTATTTCTGCTTTGATCTTTATTATTTCCTTTCTTCTACTAATTTTGGGTTTGGTTTGCTTTTGTTTTTCTAGTTCGAGAAGCCTCATGAGGTTGTTCAGTTGAAGCTTTTCAACTTTTTGGATGTAGTCATTTATTGCTACCAACTTTCCCCTACTTACTACTTTTGCTATAGCCCATAGGTTTTGATTTTGTTTTATTTTTCCTTTGTTTTGAGAAATTTTTAAAATCTACTTCTTAATCTCTCTAGTGACCCACTGGTCATTCAGGAGATATTGTTTAATTTCAGTGCATTTATATAGTTTTCAATGTTCCTCGTTATTGATTTCCAACTTTATTATTTTGTGGTCAGAGAAAACATTTAGTATGATCTTAATTTTTTAACATTTTTTAAGACTTGTTTTGTGACCTAACATCCTTTAAGGATGATCAATTAGCATACGAAAAGAACATGTATTCTGCAGCCATTGGATGAAATATTCCATGTCTAGTGTGTTATTTTGTCTATAATTCACATTAAGTTCAATTTTTTTGTTTGTTTTCCTAATTGGATGAACTGTCCAATGCAGAAAATGGAGTGTTGAAGTCTCTGATATTATTGTATTAGGGGCTATTTTTCTCTTTAGCTCTAATATTTGCTTTATGTATCTGGTTGCTCCAGTGTTGAGTGCATATGTATTTTTAATTATTATATCCTCTTGCTAAATTGATTATTTTATCATTATGTAATAATCTTATTTTTGTGTCTTTTTTATAGTTTTTATGTTGAAATCTATTTTACCTGATAAAATTATAGTTACTTCTAATCTTCTTTGGTTTCCATTTGCATGGAATATTCTCTCCATTCCTTTAGATTCAGCCTATGTATATCTTTATGGGTGAAATGTGTATATGGCATACCTCCTAGGTGTGGGCACACATACGTATCTTTTTATACCTTATATCTCTCAAAAATTATAGTTATTTTTGATAGATTCATCTTTCAGTCTTCCTATTCAAGATCTCAGTGGTTTATACACTAAAATTACAGCAATAGGATATTCTGTATTTCGGTGATCACCTTTGGATGATTTCATTTTTTTTTAACCTTCATTTATTCCTCCCTTGACACTCTATCCTGATCTCTCTCTCTACCTCTTTCAGGCCAATAACACTTGGACTTTCCCTTTTGAGGCTGTTTTCTAGATTTTCTCTTTTAAAATATTTTTTCTTTTTTCTCTTCTGATGACATATGAGACTGCATTTTGGTTAGCCCCACCACCAACCAGTATGCTATTGTGGTCACTCCTTGTGAGAGGCCAGTCTTTTCTATTTTATCAGGTTTCATTCAAGAGTCAGTTGGTTCATGTTTTTACCTCCAGAGTCACCAATAGCAGTCACTTTGTCCCATGCATGATGAGAATGCTCAAGACTTTAGAGACATTTTATTCATCTCTCCCCTGCCTTCATGGTCATTTACTGAGGCAAATTGGATTGAGCTGTGAATTGCCAGATTAAGATGATTATTTAAACTTTTATTAGACTCTCAACTCCAAACCTATTTCTTGTAGCTGGACCCTGGTGTCTGTTTCTCTTCACCTGACACATTCTCTAGAAGGCAGTGTCCTCTTGCCCACATCTGGAAGTGGTGGTTTCACTCAGGGAAAAGCCATGAATTTCTTCTCATTTTTGAAGGTATCCCTTCTTCTGAAGTTAGTTCTTCTGGACTTTCTTGAATCAACCATTCTGGGACATCATCATCTATTAGTACGAGTTTTATAAAGGTGGAGTTTTCAGTGTCTTTTTACATCATATTTTTCATTAAGCTCACTCTATCCACTCTTACAATGGTTTTTCTTCCTGCCTCATTGCTGTTACAGTAGAACTTTGGTAAGTTGACCACCCAAGGGACTCTGACAAACTGGTCAACATACAGAGGAAGTCAACATAAGGAAATGGGCCTACTGTACTGATAGGTACATGTGGTGCATGTTTTCTCTATGAAAATGCTGTCAAATTGAGGAAATAGTCAATGTAGGGAGGTGGTCAATTATGGAGATTCTACCATAGTTGTAAGTTGGTCTCGACTCTCTGGTCTCTTTCATTTTATTAATGACTTATAAACATTTTCCTAATCCTACATTTGTTTTGTTTGTGAGTTATAGTCAATATGCCAGGATATTAGGGCATTAGATCCTCTTGGATGTTTCTTAAAGTTTGGAAATTGTGTAACTTTGTTTCTGCATCTTATTGATAGTATTTTTTCTAGAAGCAGGGCCTGTCATTGACATTTGTATTTGTGTGATTTCTTGTGGGAACATTCTCAAGAGAAACTAACTATGCTGTGAGGGACTTGATAGGAATGCTGTGGGGATAGGTAGGAATGTCAGCTCAGGTGAAATTTAAATTCAGCATAATACCTCAAAAACATATGGAGTCTTAATTACATCAGAGTCTTTCCTTCCCTGAAGCAAGGAGAGATGGGGGGCACCTAGTCTCCAAGCATCTTAGTAAGTTAGCTTTAGCCTCTCAAAGAGAATCTTCATGGAGGGAAGGCAGGTGTGAGTATTCTCATAGAAACTGAGCATCAGTGCCATAGCACACTTAGTGAAGGAAATTCCAAGGCACTAGGGGAGGGGCAGGGCACAATATCGTTCTTAATTTCTCTGAAATTCTACATTGCTATTAAACTTTCCTGTGAATGAAATAAAAACATTAACGATTCTCACTGTGGAGAGACTATTAAAAGATTTGAAATACTAAAAATTAATTACTTAAGAAACGTTTTTACTTTCTGTCAGAAAAACTTGCTGATGAAATATAAAAATATAAAAAGAAGAAAAAAAAAAACCAGGAGCACTCTTATTGCATTATAGGCAGAAATCCAAATAGTGTGGTGTCTTAAAACAACAGTATATAAAACAGGACAGAGGTCAGGGCATAGGTTCTGTGCTTTATTGAGCACCATTGCCTGTTTAATCATCTCAGGTCAAAGAGAATCTGGCTATTGGCCTATTTGTGCTGACTTGGGTTATACCAAAGTGTCAAGTGTCTTTGTGGATCATGACCCCTCTAGTCAATTTTTAGAACTCTTGTTCCTAAAAGAGGAAATCACCTTGGAAGGCTATTCAAAAACAAATCTTTGAGCTTTTTAAAAATAGACTTTAATTTACTAAATGTATATATGTATAATTCAGTAATTTCTTATTGATAATTAATTGCACGAGGCCTGAGAGTTCTGGAGACAATCTACCATGTGGCTCTCTTCTGTAAAGACTGTGGTTTAGTTTTCATGGAGGAAAAAGATATAGAATGGATTTTATGTTGGGAAAAATGGGCACATAGTCTTTATAACTAGAAAACTAAGTAACAGACTGCTTTTATCATATTATATAATTCTACTTAGGATAAAGATGTATGTTTTTTTATACTTTTTCTTGCATAAATCTTTGTGCAATCTGATTTCTGTAATGCAGTCTCACTCTGTCACCTGGGCTAGGTAGGGTGCCTCATCATAGCCTCCTCATAGCTCACTGCAACCTCAAAGTCCTGGATGGACTCAAGTGACCCTCTTGAGTAGGTGGGACTATAGGTGCGCATCACCACTCCCAGCTAATTTTTCTTTCTTTCTTTTTTCTTTCATTTTTTTTTTCCAGAGACAGGGGGTGGGTGTGTCTTGATCAGGCTGGTCTCAAACTCCTGATCTCAAGCACTCTTGCCCTGGCTTCCCAGAATGTTCGGATTATAGGCATGAGCCATGGCACTTAGCCTCTTTCTTGATGCACTGTTTTCCTAGATATGTTCCATGAAACATGTTGCATAGTTAATGGAGAATTAAAAAAGCAAAGAGTTCTGGAAGACCAAGGCAGGTCTTCCTTGAAGAAGTGAAGATTCTTTCTCAAAAAAAAAAAAAAAAAATCGAAGGGATTATATGGTCAATCAAGTTTCCTTCCTCCTACACTGCTGTATTAAAAGTACAGAAATGCTCTAAGCAAAGAAACTTGTTTAATGTTGTTTATTTTACTGTTAGTCAAATTATTTTTAGGCTAGCTCTTTCTGTAAATATTTATCCATGTTGTTCTTATTTTCAATTTTCATTAACATTCCAAAAATCTAGAACATAGGTTAGGAAACTTTTTTAAAGTCATGCAGACTTTCACTCTAAGTGGAATCTGGCTGAATTTAAAATTTGAAGCTGCTCACCTCCTTTTCCTTTCGTTTTCTCTCAACATTCTTTCTATTCTTTCTTTTTCCCTGGATATATCACGTACTCACTATTCTCTAATTTCTGTGAAGGAAAGGTAGAAATTGTAAATTTACACTCATTTGTTTCTTGAATATTGGAATGGGCACTTATTTGATTTAAGCAATGTGGATTCAAACAGCAGATCAGCTATTGACCATCCATGCAATGTTGCCAAGATTGATCTTTAGATTTTAAACAATAAAAAAGAAATAATATGTTACCATCTACCTCATAGAATTAATGTGATGAGAAATCCAAGATTTGATGAATAAAGGCTAATTTTGTGGTAATGACTTTCAGAATGTTAAAATGCTATGCAAATTTAAGATGATTATTACATACACACATCTGTATTCATGGCCTTGTTGGACAAAAAAAATCCATGCAGCTAGCCGGAAAATTCAAACTATTTTCAAATATAAAAGACAATAATAAAAAACTCCAGGAAGGTTAAGGACCAGAGAGTAAAATGAAATCCTCGAGTTAATACGCAAATGTACATGCACTATGAGTCTTCTTGCATAATTGATTGAATCACTATTTTCCTTAAATGCTGCATTCAAAATATCATTTGCATTGCAAAAATGGGAATGATATGAACATGGAGGAAAAATTTAGAGAAAATGAAAGAAAGGAAAGAAATGTATTTAGGGGAAGCAAAAGGTTATTTAAATCTGACTTCTAAATATTCCAAATTTATTAGTAAACATAAAAAAATTAAAAATACATGTAGTATTCCATCATGATTTTTGTAAATCAATCAGAGAGGTTGTCCAGTCCCTGACTTGATCCAGTGACCAAAATCAACACATGAGTGCTCAGTGTAAGGATACATGGGGCATTATTAGGTTATAGTTTGTCAGACTATTAAAAAGCAATTGTAAATAAATATATATATATATATAATTGTAAATATATTTACAATTGCAAATAAATTGTAAATATATTTACAATATATATATATCTGGCTTCTATCCCCTGAAAGCCTCAGGTGTTTGCCTAATTATTATCTGAGATAACCACTGATATCATTGTATTTACATAACAATTATGTGAAGATTTACTTTTTAACCATGTTTTATTCTATTTACATTTTTCATAGTATTTGCATATTTTGAAAATGTTTATTGAATTTTAAACTCGATTACTATTTATCAGGCATTGTAGTCTGGAACTTTTCTGAAGGAATGACCATGAACCTTTTCTCTGCTGTATTTTGTCCTCTTAACTAGAACACTTGGCTCCTAATAACTATGTTTTAAGTGAACAGTAAAGAAATGATTGAAAGTCCATTTTCTAACAAAATCTTTATTAGTAGAAATTCCTGCAAGAGCACCTTAAAACAGTAAGTATGAATGAATTAAAACATTAAAATGATATGATGCTATAAGAACTCAACTTAAAAAAGTGCTACTGTATAACACTATGTACATAAACTTGACAAACAGGCTGCAGAGGTCAGGATACTGTCATACACTGGGGAGAAAAGTTACAGGAAGGGACCACCATGGGGCTCCCGAGACGCTGGTGCTGGCTATCTAGATGTCCTTGAGTTGATGTAAAGTCCACTGAGAACTGACATTAATACACTTAAAAAAGTTCAATATATTGTAGGTGTGCAAGTAGTTTTTGGATACCTGGATAAATTGTTTAGTGATAAAGAAGGAGCTTTCAGGGTAGGCATCACCTGAGTAGTACACACTATACTTGCAGGTAATTTTTTATTCTTCCCATCCTTCCCCCTTCTGAGTCTCCAAAGTAGATTAGATCACTATGTGTGACTGTATGTACCCTTTCTTAAATACATGCTATCCTTAATAAAAATTTGTGAAAAATAATACCTAATCACCTGGAGCAATAAATATATTGCAAGACACAACTCACTTGCTATCTCTGATTACCAGTTTCAGAGTTTATTAGGGAAAGGTTTTTAATATATATACACACATATATACATGTATAATATATATGTATATTATTGTAATATACAATTATAATAATATAATTTATATTAATTATAATTATATATTATTTTATATATTATATATACAGGTATATGTATAGATACATTATGTGTATTATATATATTTTATGTATACATATAATGTATGCTTACATATACATGTATATATGTATAATATATAATATATTGTATAATGCATGCAATATATGCATAATATATAACACATAATATATATAATATGTGTAATGTAATATTTATATTGTATAATGTATACTATATAATACATTATATGTATATATAATGTCTACATGTATAGTATATATGTGTATGTATATATGTAGTATATACATACACATATATATACACATAATATATATATTATATATATATTATATATAAGATATATATATAGTATATATAGTATATATATATAAGATATATATATAGTATATATATATATAAAACTCTTTCCTTACTAAACTATACTATATATAGTACAGTATATATATATAAAAATCTTTCCTTACTAAACTTTGAAAGTGCTAATCAGAGATAGCAAGTGAGCTGTATCTTGCAATATATTTATTGCTCCAGGTTATTAGATATTATTTTTAACAGATTTTTATTAAGGATAGTGTGTATTTAAGAAAGGGTACATATGGTCACATATAGTAATCTAATGAACTTTGGAGACTCAGAAAGGGGAAAGATGGGAAGAATCAAAAATTATATATACATGTGTATGTATATATAATATAGTACATATGTTATATACATGTATATATGTATAATATATGTATATGTTATATATATAGACCATTTGTGTGAATATATATTATATAATACACATTAGACCATTAGACTGTCTTTTTTTCTTTTTGTAATGGCAAATGTAAAAGAATATTTTGTCAAAAATTTTAAAGACTCTTTATGTTCTCTCTACAGTTTAGCTTTTACAAGATATTTGCAAGAGGAAAAGGCCTATCATCAGTGATCATTAGAACCACAGATATCCTTCAGAGCAGACATGCAATTGGGCATGGCAACCTTCACAGCAGACTAACTTTCTATTTCTCCAATACCTCTTTGCTCATTTCCTCATTGTACTACCTACTTTTAAGTGGATTTCCCTCTGTTCTTTCAGCTATCTGCTATGAAAAATACTATACTTTCCTTTCTACAATATGTCATTGCAAAAGACATTCAAAGTATTCCTAGACACAGGAGCAACTAACATATTATCTGGGAGATGTAATGAACAGACTGATCTGTAATTCTTTCTTATAAATTCCTTTTGCCCTTAAGAACCATGTTAGTTTGTTCAGACATTGAGTAGTGATTTTTTATTTCTTATAAAACCACATTCTTGATTCCTCCTCTACACTGGAATAGCATCTATATCATTTGCATTTAAACCAGTGATAAAACTGTTCAAATCTTTCCTAAAGACAGATATTCCATAACAATGCTCTGGGATCAATTCTATGATGAAGAGCTTGTTACTCCGACATGGAAGGGCTGGAAAATCCATAGTTTAGATAAGTATGTCTTTAAATAGGACTGCGAAGTACACAAAAGCACAAAATAAATGCCATGATTCTGCATCTACTTGCTTGACAGAAGCACTGACATCAGCTATACAACTATGAATGTCTATGCTCCTTCTTTTCACATGTGCATTCACATTTTCTTTTGAATTACACTATACTATACAGATAAGTTAGTGATTGTTTACCCTAATAAATTGTATTTGGTATCTTGGTATCTACTCAACCTTTCCCTACTAAATTTTTAAATAACTAATCAATGATAACATTTGCGCTGTTCTTGTAAAACCATGGTATGCTCTGAAAGAGAAAAGGATAGTTTTGCTCTAGGGTTTTAAACCAGTAGTACAATACAATAATACCAGTATATACAACATAACAGTAATACAATAATTATTAGAAGTTAACATTTAAAGTCTTGGTTTAATAATTATTAGGAGTTAACATTTAAAGGTTCTAGTCTTCATTCTAATAAATTTTATATGTCATTCATTCTTCCTAACCATGTTTCGTTATCTATGATGTGGAAAATGATATTAGCAGTAATACTGGTTATTATTATTTCACCAAATTTTACATAGATAAGTGAGAAATAACTAAATTAGGGCAAATGAAATTATATTGAAGATATAAAATATAAATAAATATTGAATGATGTGTTGAGTATACTCTAAAATATAACAAAAAGAGATATGTTACATTCCTTATGCAATCCCAAAAGAATTAATCACCATTATACTTTATTTTAAAAGATAGCTTATATTATTTTTAATTTTTCTTCAATTTATGTAATTGAGAGTACAGTTACAAAAACATTACTGGAATTCAACAGTGTTGAAAGGAGTAATTTGAAGAAACTTCATTCTAATTTCACAAAGAAAATGTTTCCTTTCTCTTAAAGTGCAAATTGTATTGTCTTTCTTGTTAGTTGACATCTACTTGTATACCACAATATTCACTTCAAAAAACATTTCACCAAAGAGTAAGGAATTATTTTAACTATTTTCTCTATGGAAGCTTACAAAGATATTTTCTTTTAGAAATATTATATTCAATAATTATTTAAATACATTTAAAAATTCTATAATATTGTCAAAGAACAAATAAGATCCAATGACAAAACTTCCTTAAGAGTAAGATTTATGGAGGGGCAGAGACAAGATGGCTAACTGAAGCCAACTTTCCACAGAGGCTCCCGACCAGAAAGAGAGTTAAAGGACAGAAATTTAGCAACTACCATGGTGGATTAGAGCTGCACCAAGAGAGAAGGTTGAAGAACGCACATCAACCCCACTGAGGTGAGCTGTGACCCAAGGATACAAACAAAAGGTACAAAATCCATCATCAAGCAGATGGGAGTCCCCTTCCCCATGAGAACGGCTTGGAGTGCCCCACAAACAAACAAGCAGAGTTCAAAGTTCCTCCCACTACACTCCACGCAAAAGACCCTCTAAAAACTGGACCTACCTCCCCTACTAGGGTGCTACGGTGTTCTCCTGCCAGGCATAAAACTGTATAAAACTGTATATATTCTCTACCTGCAATTCTAAGCTCCCAGCACTCCCCTCCACTCTGACACTGAGGTCTGGAGGCCTGTCCACCACGAGTCCAGATTCTTGAGTGTTTTCTCTAGAGGTGTGGACAGGGCCTGAATTGCTGCTGCTCAGTGCTGATTCTGCAGCACGGGAGTGAGGAGAGGACAAAAAGGAGAGGGAACCACACTGGAGTGGCAGTGCCCAGAGGCGCAGAGCAGCAGCCATTTGGGGGCAACAATAGGGCTCACTCCCGGATATTCCAAAGCCACACCCCCTGTCTCCCTGGGCAACCAGAGGAGGCAGGGCATCTTCTCAGGTGGCAACCATCACGGAACAGATCTGGGACAAAAACCCAGGCCCAGTGAGTAAAGGGTTTGCCTGAGGCGGTACCGGCCAGGGTGGAGTGCGGGGAATAGAAAATGCAACTGCAGAGCTGGGAAATTCCCAGGCTGGGGCTGACCAAGAGGACTGCTTTACTGAGCCAAAGACACACCTGGCCCTCAGGGGATCATCAGCCTATAGACAAAGGAAGGCAGGAAGCTAGAATTGACAGGTAACTAAATACAAACCTACAGGGGCAAAGACAAGGCCTGAGGCGCAGGCTCTGGGAACTCAAACCAGCTTCTTTTCTACAGGGGAATGTAGCAGGTACAGAAACAAATTCCCGTAAAGTTGTTCTGTTCTGTTCTGTCAGTAACATCAATCAGGGGCAGGGATAGAACTGAGTGAACACCCCCGAGCCTCCATCAAGCATTCAAGGTTTCAGGCCTCACCTTCTCCTGCTGGACAGAGGCAGAGCATAGCGGCCTGCTTGAGCAGAAATAGATTTCCTTGTGATTCAGGCAAGTGCAAACAACTGGCAACCAGGCAACCCAGTTGCCTCTAGTGAGCATCTGTTCACTAGAGGCAACTGGGTCACATCCCTGTGGGGCTATCAGTGACTGGGTGTGACAGAGGTGCAAGGTGGGGAAGGAGGCATCATCCTTCCCAGACTAATCTATTTGCTGGGTGAGTCCTTCTGACTTCATGGAGCACCAGAGCAAGTCACATCTGAGTTGTCACCAGACTCCTGCCAGAGTCCTTTTAAACTATTCCACCTGAGACAGGTGCTGACTGAGACAAATGATTTGGACCTTTTGAACTGAGCCAATCTCCTGAGGACTATTCAAGTGGTGTCCTGGGTGTGTTTGTAGAAAGGTTTGATTTTCCTTTTCCAATTGTTGCCCATGGGTGGCAGGATGACTTAATTGCAGGTATTTCTCCAAAGCTGAGACTTCATCCCAGAATAACTGTTTCACTAGGGTCAAACAGAGACCAGCTGAAAACAAGACAGAACCACTTAGCCCCACCACAGCAAATAGGTCCCCAGTTTCTCAGGCCATAGCACTGTACAGGTCTTCGACAAAGCTCCAGGGGAAAACACAAATGGTGTAATACAATCATGGAGCAGAATCAGTGGAAAAACTCTGGTAACATGAATAACCAGACTAGATCAACCCCCCCAAGGAAAGATATGGCAGATGTAACTGAAGATCCCATTCATAAACAGCTGGCCGAGATGTCAGAAATCAAATTCAGAATTTGGATTGCAAACAAGATTAATAAAATGGAGGAAAATTTGGAATTAGAAATTCGAGCAGCAATTCAAAAGTCGGAGTTAGAAATTCGAGGAGAAATTCAAAAGTTGTCTCAAGAATTTAACGAATTTAAAGACAAAACCACCAAAGATTTTGATGCACTGAAGCAAGATTTTGCAGCCCTCAAAGATCTGAAAAATACAATAGAATCCCTCAATAACAGAGTGGAGCAAACAGAAGAAAGGATTTCTGACACTGAAGACAAAACTTTAGAATGATCCTAAACTATCAAAGAGGAAGAGAAATGGAGGGCAAAAACAGATCACTCACTCAGAGAGCTCTGGATAATTCAAAGAAAACCAATATTTGCTTATAGGGATACCTGAAAGCGAAGAAGTGGCTTCACAAGGCACAGAATGACTTCTTCATAAGATTATAAAAGAGAACTTTCCAGACACACCAAGAGATTGCAAAATTCAGATAGCAGACAGTTTCAGAACCCCAGCATGACTCAATCCAAATAAGACATCCCCCAGGCATATCATAATTAACTTCACTAAAGTTAATATGAAGGAGAAAATTCTGAAAGCAGCCGGATGTAAGCAATTCATTACCTACAAAGGGAAGAATATTAGAATGATGGCAGATCTCTCTGCTGAAACTTTTCTAGCCAGAAGAGGGTGGTCATTAACTTTTAATCTCCTAAAGCAAAATAACTTTCAACCCTGGATCCTGTATCCAGCTAAACTGAGTTTTATTTAAGATGGAGAAATTAAATACTTTAATGACATTCATATGTTGAAAAATTTTGAAATAACAAAACCAGCTCTTCAGGATATTCTCAGACCTATCCTCCATAATGACCAACCCAATCCTCTACCACAAAAGTAAACTCACTCAGAAACTTTTGATCAAACTCCAACTTCCACAGTGGTGAAAGGATTAAAAACGTCCACTGGATTTTCAAAAAACTCGATACCCAAAATTTTACCAGACTTGTCAATAGTCTCCATTAATGTGAATGGCTTAAACTGTCCTCGGAAAAGGCACAGGTTAGCTGACTGGATACAAAAACTCAGGCCAGATATTTGCTGCATACAAGAGTCACATCTTACCTTAAAAGATAAATATAGACTCAAGTGAAACAATGGTCGTCCATATTTTAGGCAAATGATAATCAGAAGAAAGCAGGTGTTGCAATTCTATTTGCAGACACAATAGGCTTTAAACCAACAAAAGTAAGGAAGGATAAGAATGGTCACTTCATATTTCTTAAGGGTAATAGTCAATATGATGAGATTTCAATTATTAATATTTATGCACCCAACCAGAATGCACTTCAATTTATAAGAGAAAATTTAACAGACATGAGCAACTTGATTTCCTCCAGCTCCATAATAGTTGGAGATTTCAACACTCCTTTGGCAGTGTTGGATCAATCCTCCAATAAGAAGGTGAGCAAAAAAATTTAGATTTAAACCTAACCATCCAACATTTGGATTGAGCAGACATCTACAGAACATTTCATCCCAACAAAACTGAATGCATATACTTCTCATAAGCCAACATAACATACTCCAAAATTGATAACATCTTAGGTCACAAGTCTAACATCAGTTATTAAAGGAATAGAAATTATTCCTTGCATCTTCTTGGACCACCGTAGCATAAAAGTTGAGCTCAGTAACAACAGGATTCTGCATAATCATACAAAAACATGGAAGTTAAATAACCTTATGCTGAATGATAGTTGGGTCAGAGATGAGATTAAGAAGGAAATTGCCAAATTTTTGGAATAAAATGACAATGAAGACACAAATTATCAGAACTTCTGATACGGCAAAGGCAGTCCTAAGAGGGAAATTTATAGCACTGCAAGCCTTCCTCAAGAGAATGGAAAGAGAAGAAGTTAACAACTTAATGGGACATCTCAAGCAACTGGAAAAGGAAGAACATTCCAACCCCAAACACAGTAGAAGAAAAGAAACAACCAAAATTGGAGCATAATTAAATGAAATTGAAAACAAAATAATTATACAACAGATCAATAAATCAAAAAGTTGGTTTTTTAAAAGGTCAATAAAATAGATAAACCTTTGGCTAACCTAAACAGGAAAAAAAGACTAAAATCTCTAATCTCATCCATCAGAAATGACAAAGATGAAATACAACAGACTCCTCAGAAATTCAAGAAATCATTAATGAATATTACAAGAAACTTTATTCTCAGAAATATGAAAATCTGAAGGAAATTGACCAATACTTGGAAGCACGTCATCTTCCAAGACTTAGCCAGAATCAAGTAGAAATGTTGAACAGGCCAATATCAAGTTCTGAAATAGCATCAATGATACATAATCTTTCTAAAAAGAAAAGCCCAGGACCAGATGGCTTCACATCAGAATTCTACCAAACCTTTTAAGAGGAACTAGTATCTATATTACTCAACCTGTTCCAAAATGTAGAAAAAGAAGGAAGACTACCCAACACATTCTATGAAGCAAACATCACCCTGATACCCAAACCAGGAAAAGACCCAACAAGAAAGCAAAACTATAGACAAATATCACTAATGGATATAGATGCAAAAATATTCAACAAGATCTTAACAAACAGAATCCAGCAACACATCAAACAAATTATTCATCATGACCAAGTCGGTTTTATCCCAGGGTCTCAAGGATGGTTCAATATACGTAAATCTATAAGTATAATTCAGCACATAAACAAATTAAAAACCAAACACCATATGATTCTCTCAATCGATGCAGAAAAAGTTTTTGATAATATCCAGCATCCCTTCATGATCAGAACACTTAAGAAAACTGGTATAGAAGGGACATTTCTTAAACTGATAGGGGCCATCTACAGCAAACCACAGCCAATATCGTATTGAATGGAGTGAAATTGAAATTGTTTCCACTTAGATCACAAACCAGACAAGTCTGCCCATTGTCTCCACTGCTCTTTAACATTATAATGGATGTTTTAGCCACCACAATTAGTGATGAAAAGGCCATCAAGGGTATCCATATAGGGTGAGAAGACATCAAACTTTGGCTCTTTGCAGATGATATGATTGTATCATCTGCCTGGAAAACACTAGGGATTCTAGTACAAAACTCTTAGAAGTGATCAAGGAATAGAGCAGTGTCTCAGGTTACAAAATCAACATTCATAAATTGGTAGCCTATATATATACCAACAATAGTCAAATTGAAAAAACAGTTTGATATATATATATACCAACAATAGTCAAATTGAAAAAACAGTTAAGGACTCTATTCCACTCACAGTAGTGCCAAAGAAGATGAAATATTTGGGAGTTTATCTAACAAAGGACGTGAAAGATCTCTATAAAGAGAACTATGAAACTCTAAGAAAAGAAATAGCTGAAAATGTTAAATGGAAAAACATACCATGCTCATGGCTGGGAAGAATCAACATTGTTAAAATGTCCTTACTACCCTAAGCACTATACAATTTTAATGCAATCCCTATTAAAGCTCTAATGTCATACTTTAAAGATCTTGAAAAAATAATACTTCGTTTTATATGGAATCAGAAAAAATCCTCGAATAGCCAAGACATTACTCAGAAATAAAAACAAAGCAGGAGGAATCACACTACCAGAACTCAGACTATACTACAAATCGTTAGTAATCAAAACAGCATGGTACTGACACAAAAACAGAGAAGTAGATGTCTGGAACAGAATAGAGAACCAAGAGATGAATCCAGCTACTTACCATTATTTGATCTTTGACAAGTCAATTAAAAACGTTCAGTGGGGAAAAGATTCCCTATTTAACAAATGGTGCTGGGTGAACTGGCTGGCAACCTGTAGAAGACTAAAACTGGACCCACACCTTTCACCATTAACTAAGATAGACTCTCACTGGATTAAAGATTTAAACTTAAGACAGAAAACTTTAAAAATACTAGAAGAGCGTGCAGGGAAAACCCTTGAAGAAATTGGTCTGGGTGAGTATTTTATGAGGAGGACTCCCCAGGCAATTGAAGCAGCTTCAAATATATACTACTGGGACCTGATCAAACTAAAAAGCTTCTGCACAGCCAAGAACAAAGTAAGTAAAGCAAGCAGACAGCCATCAGAATGGGAAAAGATATTTGCAGGTTATGTCTCCAACAAAGCTTTAATAACCAGAATCCACAGAGAACTCAAACGTATAAGCAAGAAAAGAACAAGGGATCCCATCGCAGGCTGGGCAAGGGACTTGAAGAGAAACTTCTCTGAAGAAGACAGGCGCATGGCCTATAGACATATGAAAAAATGCTCATCATCTTTAATCATCAGAGAAATGCACATCAAAACTACTTTGAGATATCATCTAACTCCAGTAAGATTAGACCATATCACAAAATCCCAAGACCAGAGATGTTGGTGTGGATGTGGAGAAAAGGGAACACTTCTACACTGCTGGTGGGAATGCAAAAAAATACATTCCTTTTGGAACGATGTTTGGAGAACACTTAGAGATCTAAAAATAGATCTGCCATTCAAGCCTATATTTTCTCTAGTAGGCATATACACAGAAGACCAAAAATCACATCATAACAAAGATATTTGTACCAGAATGTTTATTGCAGCCTAATTCATAATTGCTAAGTCATGGAAAAAGCCCAAGTGCCCATCGATCCACGAATGGATTAATAAATTGTGGTATATGTACACCATGGAATATTATGCAGCCTTCAAGAAAGATGGAGACTTTACCTCTTTCATGTTTACATGTATGGAGCTGGACATATTCTTCTTAGTAAAGTATCTCAAGAATGGAAGAAAAAGTACCCAATGTACTCAGACCTACTATGAAACTAATTTATGGCTTTCACATGAAAGCTATAACCCAGTTATAAACTAAGAAGAGGAGGAAGGGAGAGAGGGAAGTGATGGAGGGTGGAGGATGGGCTGAGGGAGGGTGATTGGTGGGATTACACCTGTGGTGCATCTTACAAGGGTACATGTGAAACTTAGTTAATGTAGAATCTAAATGTCTTAACATAATAACTAAGAAAATGCCAGGAAGGCTATGTTAACCAGTGTGATAAAAATGTGTTAAATGGTCTATAATACCAGTGCATGGTGCCCCATGATTGCATTAATGTACACAGCTATAATTTAATAATTTTAAAAAAAGTAAAATTTAAAACAGTCCTAAAAATGTTGTAGATTCCTTGGTTTGTTTCATTTCAATTTTCCTAAAACTGACATTAGCAAATATTTGAAATGTAGTATACAAATAATAAACCTTTGCATAATAATACACAGAGTTTAGAAAGCTTAGACTCATCTACACGTGCTAAGATTAAGGTATTTTGAGGTCACATGGCATTTTGGGAGAACTGGATCCTCTGATTTAAAAGATTACACACAGTGCCAAGATTCAAAGCACTACATTCATGAAAGAGAGACAGTTGGACAGTGAAAAATAAACGTGCAACTCCTAAAAGTTTACAGTACCTCACAAAGTTTAAACAAGAAGGAAATAAAACACCCCTTCAAAGAGAATTGGAAAGAAAATCTGACTTACTTTTTGCTTTGTACATAAAGGAAAATTTCAGAATGAAGCCTTCCTTGAGATTCGACATTTTCAAGAAATCTTAACTCGTAACCTAAATTAAGGCTACCTTTGTAAATTAAAATAAGACAAGCAAAAAAGTTGAATTTAAGGATCACAGTTTGATAGCATCACAAGATAAGTGGCAGTATGAGTCCTCTGTAGAGGAACATGTCGTAATCCCACATTTTATGGAATCTTCATGAATAACTAAATACTAAGGGCCCTCAAGAAACATGAATAGAATTAATAAATTAGTGATCAGAAACAAACTAACAAAAACCAAAATTATATGTGCATATTTCAGAAACTAAAAGTACTGTGTATATAAAATGAAAATGAAATAATATTTATCATGTTTAATGAAATCTAATGGGGAACAAAAACATGAATAAAAAGTAGTATCCACTAAAATTTACCAACTGTAAGTTTGTGTTAATTAAATAAACTTATAAATGTAAAAGATAAACTCCTGTGTTTATTCAGCATTATTCACAATAGCCAAGATTTGGAACGAATGTTAAGTGTTCATTAATTATTAAAAAACCTAAATAGACATTGCTTAAAAAAAGACAAATAGTCAATATTTATATGAAAAAATACTTAACATTATGAATTATTACAAAAATACAAATTGGAATAACAGTGAGATAACATCTTACACTCATCAGAATGGCTATTGAAAATATGAAAGGTAACAAGTCTCTATCAAAAATATGGAAGGTAACAAGTCTTGCTGAAGATGTGGAGAGAAAAGAATGTTGATACACTGTTAATGGGAACAAAATTTATATAACCACTATGGAAAAAAGTATGGAGATGCATCAAAAAACTGTTAATGGAATTAACATATGATCAATCCAGTAATCCCACTTTTAGATATATCCCCACGTATTTGAAATCAACTTTTTAAGGAGATATCTGTGTTTCCATGTTTATTACAGCATTTTTCATAATGGCCAAGATGTGGAATCAACTTAAGTTGTCCATTGGCAGGTGAATAAATAAAGAAAATATGATGACCCTGCCATACAACATCACATTTGTGTGGTATCTAAAATAATATAAGAGGCTGGGGAATGGGGGTATTGGCAAGATGTTGGGTTAAAAGGTACAGTCTTTTAGTTTAGACTGGAAGAATAAATGATAAATATTATAGGTTATGGATATGTTAATTAGCTTGAGCCATCATCACTTTGTACCTCATAAATATATACATGCTTTTTCAATTATATTTTTCAATATTCAGCATTCAATAAAATAATTAAACATCAGTGTAAAATAAAAAATATAAAATAATTATCAAATTTTTTGGCAAATATTTCTTTAGTACAACACAAAAACACATTTAAAATAAAAAACTACTGGGACTTGATCAAACTAAAAAGCTTCTGCACAGCTAAGAACACAGTAAGCAGAGCAAGCAGACAGCCCTCAGAATGGGAGAAGATATTTGCAGGGTATATCTCTGACAAAGGTTTAATAACCAGAATCCACAGAGAACTCAAACGCATCAGCAAGAAAAAAACAAGGGATCCCATCGCAGGCTGGGCAAGGGATTTGAAGAGAAACTTCTCTGAAGAAGACAGGCGCACGGCCTTCAGACATATCAAAAAATGCTCATCATCTTTAATCATCAGAGGAATGCAAATCAAAACTACTTTGAGATATCATCTAACTCCAATGAGACTAGCCTATATCACAAAATCTCAAGACCAGAGATGTTGGCGTGGATGCGGAGAAAAGGGAACACTTCTGCACTGCTGGTGGGAATGCAAATTAATACATTCCTTTTGGAAAGATATACGGAGAACACTCAGAGATCTAAAAATAGATCTGCCATTCAATCCTGTAATTCCTCTGCTGGGCATATACCCAGAAGACCAAAAATCACAACATAACAAAGATATTTGTACCAGAATGTTTATTGCAGCCCAATTCATAATAGCTAAGTCATAGAAAAAGCCCAAGTGCCCATCGATCCACGAATGGATTAATAAATTGTGGTATATGTATACCATGGAATACTATGCAGCCTTAAAGAAAGATGGAGACTTTACCTCTTTCATGTTTACATGGATGGAGCTGGAACATATTCTTCTTAGTAAAGTATCTCAAGAATGGAAGAAAAAGTACCCAATGTACACAGCCCTACTATGAAACTAATTTGGGACTCTCACATGAAAGCTATAACCCAGCTACAACTTAACAATAGGGGGAAGTGGGAAAGAGGGGGTGGGTGGAGGGAGGGGGATTGGTGGGATCACACCTGTGGTGCATCTTACAGGGGTATTTGCGAAACTTGGTAAATGTAGAATGTAAATGTTTTGGCGCAGTAACTGAGATAACGCCAGAAAAGCTATGTTAACCACTGTGATAAAAATGTGTCAAATGGTTTATGAAGCGAGTGTATGATACCCCATGATCATATCAATGTATACAGTTATGATTTAATAAAAAAAAATAAACTTCAAAAAAAAATAAATAAATAAAATAAAAAAATAGATTTCAGCACATTTTAGTCTCTAGATTTGCAAAAGTCATTCTTACAATAAACTAGCAAACAAAATTTATAACATATATTGCCAATTATGGATTTGTAGCTAGACTATATAAATAACTTTTACGTTCAGTGATAAAAGTTGAATTCTTTTACATGCATATAATGTACAAAGGTGAAATATGGGCATTTGTACCTATAGTGTGAATAGTGTACCCTGCACCCCGTAGGCAATTTTCTTTCCCCCCTTACCACCTTCCTCACTTTTGTGTCTCCAATGTCCATTGTACTACTCTGTGTGCCCTTTGGAAGCCATAGCTTAGTGTCCACCTAAAAGTGAGAAAACGTGGCATTTATTTTTCTGTTTCTGCTTTACTTCACTTAGGATGATGGCTTCCAGTTCCACCCAAGTTGCTGTAAAATACATGATTTCCTTCTTGCTTATAGTATTTCATGCAGTGTGTGTGTGTGTATTTATACTTTACATACACACATACCATTTTTTTATTCACTTATAAATTAATGGATACTTAGGTTGATTCCACATCATTATGATTGTGAATTGTGCTACGATAAACATGTAGGTGCATGTATCATTTTTGCATAATGTCCTTTGGGTACATACACTGCAGTGTTATTGCTGGATCAAACAGTAGTTCTATTCTTAAGTTCATTGAGAAATCTCCATGCAGGTCTCCAATGATCTCTCGCACCAATTGCACATAGTATTCCCTTTTTACTGCACCCCTGTCAACAACTATTGCCTTTTGACTTTTCACTAATGACCATTCTAATAGAGTAAAATGGTATCCCACTGTGGTTTTAATTTGCCATTATTTGATGATTAATGATGCTGAACATTTCTTTGATATGTTTTTTGTCTATTTGTGTATTTCCTTTTGAAAAAGTAAATAATTTTGTTATTTGCCCACTATTTAATGGGATTGTTTGTTTGTCTTTCTTGCTGAATTGTTCACATTTGTTGTGGATTCTTTGTTCTACGTCAGATACAGATTTTGAAAATATTTTCTCTAATTCTTAGGTTGTTAATTTACTTTGCTGATCATTTCCTTTGCTGTGTAGAAACTTTGTGTTTTAATTAAGTCCCCTTTGCCTATTTTGTTGTTATTGTCATCATTGTATTTGCTTTTGGTGTTTTAATCATGAATTCTTTCTTAGGCCAACACCCAGAATAATTTTCCCTTAGTTTTCTTATAGGATATTTTTTATGGTTTCAGGTATTACATTTAAGTCATAAATCTATCTTAAGTTAATTTTAGTATATGGTGAAACAAAGAGATGCAGTTTCATTCTTTTGCATATGATTATCCAATCTTCCAAATGCCATTTATTGAATCATGTGTGTTTTCCTTAGCATTTGTTTGTGTCTACTTTCTTCAAGATCAGCTGGTTGCAGGTATGTCATTTTATTTCAGGGTTCTCTATTCTGTTCTATTGATGTATGTGTCTACTTTTAGGGCAATACCATTCTATTTTTGTTAATATAGCCTTGTAACTAAATTGAAGTCAATTAATAAGATTCCTTCAGCTTTATTCTTTTTATTTAGGATTGCTTTGACTGTTCAGGTTCTTTTTGGTTACATGTAAATTTTAGAATTGTTTTCTCTAACAATTGTCATTTTCTGTGAAAATGATATTGGTATTTTGATAGAAATTTCACTGAATTTTTAGATTCAATTTTAGATTGCTTTAGACAATATGGAAAATTTGAATATATTGATTCTTCCAATCCATGAGCATGAGATATTTTTCCATTTGTTTATGTCATCTGTGATTTATCTTATCAGTGAGTCATACTTCTTCTTGTTGAGATCTTTTCTTTCCTTGGTTAAATGCATTCTAAGTATTTTATTTTACAATTCTTTTTTTTTTTTTTTTTTTTTTTTTTGCAACCAGTGCAAATGGATTGAGTGCTTGATTTTCTTCTCAGCTAGGTCACTATCAGTGTATAGGAATGCTACTATATATTCATTTCATAATCTAAAACTTTAGTAAATTTATTTATTTATCAAATCAAGGAGTCTTTTAGTTGTTTCTTTAGGGATTTCTAAGTATAAGATCACCTCATTAGCAAACACAGATAATATGAGTTCCTGTTTTCCAATTTGGATAAACTTTATTTATTTCTCATGTTATTCATGGTTATTCTAGCTAAGATTTCCAGTACTATGTTTAATAGAAATGGTGAAAGTGGGTATCCATGTTCCGTTCCATTTCTTAAGAAGAATACTTTTAACTTTTCGCAATTCAGTATGATGTTGGCTGTGGGTTTGTAACGAATATATTTTATCTTTTTGAGGAATATTCTTTTCTATATGCCAGTATTTGGGGGGGGGAGCGGTTATCATAAAATTGCTGGACATTATTAAATGCTTTTTTTGTATCTATTGAGATAATCATGTGGGTTTTGTTCCTGATTGTTTATGTGGTGAATCACATTTATTTACTTGCATATGTTGAACCATCCTTGCCTACCTGGGATGAGACACACTTGACTGTGATTAATTATCCTTTTGATATACTGTTGGATTCAGTTTTCTAGTATTTTGTTGAGAAGTTTTTGCATCTATGTTTATCAGAAATATTTGCCTATAGTTTTCTTTTTTTTTGTTGCATCCTATCCTAGCTTTAGTATCAGGGTAATACTGTCATTGTAGAATGAGTTAAGGAGAAATTTTTCCTTCTTGATCTTTTGAAACAGTCTCAGTAAGATTGGTACTAGCTCTTTGTGCAAGATGGTGGGGAAAAGAAGGAGGAAAGAGAAACAGTGAATGGATGAGGAGAGAGACAATAAAAAGGGAAGAAGAAGAAAAAGGGGGAAAGAGAAACTATTAGGAACAGAGTTCCTCCAGGAGAAAGAATGTTATGTATTTGGGAATCCACTTGACTATGTATGTTTATTAATTCGGATGAGGCTTTTAGTGAATATTCTTTGTGGGATGGGATTAGAAATTACTTAATTAGGCTGGGCGCAGTGGCTCACGCCTATAATCCTAGCACTCTGGGAGGCTGAGGCAGGTGGATTGCCTGGGCTTACAGGTTTGAAACCAGCCTGAGCAAGGGTGAGACTTCATTTCTAAAAAAAAAGCCTGGCATTGTGGCCATTGCCTGTAGTCCCAGCTACTCCAGAGGCTGAGGCAAGAGAATCTCTTGAGCCCAAGAGTTTGAGGTTGCTATGAGCTATGACGCCATGACACTGAACCAAGGGTGAGAAAGTGAGACTCCCTCCATCTCCAAAAAAAAAAAAAAAAAGGAAAAGAAAAAGAAAAAAAAGTACTTAAGTATATTGAAAGAAATCAAGAATTTTATGTTGGAGCAGAACCAAATACAAAGCAAAATTGAGGCATTATAAAGTGAAGAGCTAAAAATAATATCCTTGAGAAATTCCTAGGGGCATAACTGTAAGAATAAAAAAATCGGATAGGGTAATTTCATTTTCAATGTTAAATTGCTTGTTGTCTTGATATAAAACTTGCATGGGGTCTTCAGTAAAGTTGCATGTAATCATAAATGTCCCATTCAACTAGTATTTGGAGAAAATTAAGGGAAAGAAACAATACCATATCTCATTGATGTATGTCTGAGAGAAGAGAATTAAAAAAAAAAAAGTAGAATTAAGATATGCAGCTCATTGAGAAGTGAAGAACAAATGTAAGTATTAGGGAAGTTTGGAAAAATTTTCTGGGGATTGCTATACTTTCATGGGAGGAGGGATAAGGCAGTTTGAACTAATTTTCTTTAAATATCAAAGTACTAGTAACCTTTGATACTTCAGTTGCAATATAACTAGAAAGTAGAATAAAATGTAGGAGTAAATGACCTCTGAGGCCTCATCAAACCCCAAAATGCTTTGATTCTAAGAGAAGAATATGACTATTTAGCAATATATCAAATACAACCCAGCGTGACTGTGGTTTGGGCCAATTATTACATTTATTTATGGTTTGGGAACTTTGTTTAGGCTTGAAGTACAAGACTAAAATAACTCAAGTTCAAAGAAATAACAGTGACATTGACATTTCACAGGATCAGCAAGTCTTTCAGGGAGTTACAGAATAGCAACATTTATAAGGCACAGTTGCTGCCGCTCAAGTGGAGTAAGGGATTAGTGGAGAAAACTCTCCCCAAAGCCTCATTACAGAGTAAATCAAACCTGACCTTCTGGCCCAATGTTGCTGTCACATCAGGAGAGACCAAGTCACTAAAAATGGCAAATGCAACCAACTCCTTATGGCATCTTTGAGGTAAAATACAGAAAAAAAAAAAGACTAAACGAAGCCATTTTGCAAGTTCTTCTTAAAATTGGCAGGCTCCAGACACTGCCAGTGTTTTGACTGAATTACCCAAGAGAGTTTGTAGTTAATTATCAAAAGCAAAACTCAATGTCTGATAATTAACTTAGAACAGAGAAGTTGTGTTTGTCATAAAACTGAGAGTCCAGTTACCTCAATTTAAAAATCTAGTGATAAGTAAAAGGGGACATTGTCATGCTTCCTGAGTCTTTACATGTGACATTTTCAGACCGTGGAGAGAGGTACTATATTAACCATTATGGTAATTTGAATAACATTGGAATTTCTTAATCCTAACAGCCTGATGTAACCATAGTGCCTTTATAAGCATCTTTCTATGATTATGAAAAGGACCAACTTCGTTGGGCAAGATTACAAAATACATTAAAAGGAAAATATATGTCAATAGAATCATGGTTTGCACTCCAGAGAAGTAATGATTGAAAATCAAAAGGTATCATATTCTGTACTATGCATTTTTTATTTGGAGAAGGTAAGTAACTTACTTATAATTTGAGCAGCAGAGCTATAGAGTAGAATTCAATACATTTTTTTTTTTTTTGCATTCTAAACTATTGATTCATGGTAGAATAAAATGCTGAAGACTAAGATTTAGGAAATTCAAACTCTAATTCTAGATCAGTCACTAATAGTTAGGCACCGTTCATTCAACAAGTCACTTCAAGTCTTTGGCTTACATTTTCCTTATTTGGAAAATGAAGGAGGTCAACTTTGTGACTTCCTTTCCAAGATGACAATAGTTAGTGTTGATTTGCTACCTTTTCACTATCTGCACATCATAACACCTAATTCTCTTTTGAATAATCATAGTAGATACTTTTCTAGGTCTAGATACTGGAGGCATATGCAATCATTCATTTCTGTCTTACAGAAACATGCCTATCTCTCTTTTCCCAACTTTAAATGCCCCACTGGACTGATTTAATTTGAAGGAATGTTCTCACTGAGCTCTGTGTGAAAAGAAACTTCTATCATCTGAATATTTACCCATCCACATTAAACTAGACATGAAAATATTCCAACCACCCCACTTATTCTATTAATATTTTGGTCTGATGGATGTGGAAGAATCAGTGACTCCCAGTCTCTGTCCCAGCTGGTCTCTGCAGAAAGCACTGGAACAATGTGTACATCATTTCCCTTACTAATTGCATAACAGGGTGTTTCAAGATCACTCTGACCCTCTCTGCAGAGCAAGATACACTATAATAAAAAATATCTCTGTGGGAGAGGCTACTCCAATTTTTCAATTCCAAGGATTTATAAGTTAGAATCTTTTTAATTGCAAGAGATAGAATACCGATTTCCAACTGCCTCAAAAAGGAAAGTAGGGAGGGAAGAATGTTTTTGCTCTTATAGATGAAAAGATCTGTGAGATTTAATTTAACTTTGGGCAGAGTATTATCTTTTAATCAGTTTCCCATATATTTTCTACCTGTCTTCGGTCTCCTCTGTGACACTGGAGACTGATTTCTGTCAATTACCTCACTGACTTCCTTCCAGTTGGGTGATACAAAGAGAAGTACCAGCCAGTGATGGGAGAACTGACCCAGACAAAAATATCAAACATTTCTTTTTCACTCCCTCCATCCTTTAGGGATTAGTTTCCATCTCTCCACCACTAACAATCCTACAAGATACATTATTATTACCACAGTTTTTACGGAACTGGTATAACTATTTCTTCCCTGGGTTCCTTCAGTTCTAGTAATGGTAACAACTTTTCATTTTCCCCAGACATTGAGGATCTCATCCTTTCGTATTTATTCTCTTAATTTTCCTCACTCCCTTTTTAAATAATTGTTCCACTAAAATAGTTTCATATAAACCATGTAGAATGAATTCTGCTTCCCACTGGGCATTGACTGACAAAAGCTAAGGGCTAACTGGTCAAGAGCTCAAACTATGTTACTAAGAACTATTTTTTCTCTATAGCTCAAAACTATGATCCCTCATCTTGGCTCAGATGATAGCAAGACGGTTACTAGTAACTTGAGACATACAGGCTTCTATGTTGCCGTCCAGAAAATAGTTTTTCCCAGAAACTTGAAGAGAAATGTTGACAGAGCATGCATTTAGTCAAATTGGGGCACATGGCTATGTCTAAGTCAAACATTGTGGCTAGGACAAAGAGATGTCATAACCGGTAAGGAAATATTTTTCCACTCCCCTAGAAACATGTGGTGAAGTCAACACATCCTTGGATTGAGAGTGAAAGAGATGGATCCCCAAAAGCACTCCCTGCATACTACTTGCAAGAACAGGGAACTAGGGAGAGTGGATACTGGGTGATCAGGAATCAGGAATGCTCAATTCACATCAAGTTAATTCACTTAGTCAGGCCCATGAATGCGGAGCCTGAGAAACAGTTCTTTGTCTTCTATTTGAGCTCACCCTACTTTTTCTTGCTTAGACCCCAGACTCACCTCTATTTTCTATTCTATCTCAGGGGTCCTCAGATAAACAGAATGCCATAATTAGTCACTCGTTGAAACACTTTGATAACCCTTTTTTATATGATGCTAGAGAAACTTTGTCCATTTGCACTTAAAAGTTTTGTTTGTATTTAATGTTTATTAAAATGAGTATACTCTCAGAACAAAGCCCAGAGATCTTGCCATTACTCGTAACTCATAAGACTCTACTGAATCCCATGGCCTCCCTTCTCCCTGATCTCATCTTGTGCCAGGATGGCCTCATTACTGTCATGGCCGTCCTGAGCCGTTCAGCTTCTGGAACACACTCAGCTTGCACCTTTCTCAGGGATTTTACTTTTGCTGCTCCTTCTCCTTAGAATCCTCTTTCCCACCTCTTCCCCATCTGATTCCTTCTTATCACTTAGGTCTGAGCTCAAATGTCACCTCTTTTTTTTTTTTTTTTGAGATAAAGTCTCACTATGCTGCCCTTGGTAGGGTACCATGGCATTACAGCTCACAGCAACCTCAAAGTCTTGGGTTTAAGTGATTCTCTTGCGTTAGCCTCCCATGTAGCTGGGACTATAGGCACCTGCCACAATGCCTGGCTATTTTTTTGTTGTAGTTGTTTAGCTGGCCTGGGCTGGCTTTGAACCTGCCATCCTTGGTGTATGTGGCTGGTGCCCTAACCACTGAGCCACGGGTGCTGAAGCCAAATGTCACCTCTTAACTGACACCACTGAGACTGTCTTAGAGCCCTCACTGCTTCTTAATTCATTTCTCTATTTTATGTCCTCTCATAGAACTCATAGAATTTATCTTATTATTAAAGATAATTATCTTATTATTATCTTATTATCTTATCTTTAATAAGATAAATAAAATTATCTTATTATTACTTTTCTATTTTCTTGCCTACTGTCTACTACCTCTGCCTGGCATTCGGAAGGAACTCAATAATTTTTAACTAAAAGAATAATAATAAGATGACCTAAAGAGTCATTTTCTTTACTCCAAAAGAAAAAAAGGATAGATTTCAGATATTAGAGAAAAGGGAATTAAGGGAAGACTTCTCGATGCCCAACAAGTCTACCTGGTTATAGATCAATGGTTGAAATATGAAAGTAAATAAAAATTTTAGAAACATAATACATAAAAATATATCCAATGGAGCATAAAATAGTTTGGCGATTTTGTTTTTCCTTGTTAGATAAAGTAAGTAGATAGTGGGAGTAGATAACATTGTTGACAGGATAGAAACACGGATGTCAGATGCCAAAATTGGCCACTACTGTGGTTCTTAATAGATGAACTGCCCAGTGAATTGGGATGTGGTTCAAGAATGGGCCACAAGGTGTGTGTTGCAGACTGCCTGTCTCCAGATTTCCATATTTGTAGTGCAAACTATTCTTCTCCCACGTAAAACACTAGAAATAGTGTAATGAAAGATCTAACAGAGCTTGATAATTATTATAGAATGGAGGTATACATGAGAACAGAAGGCTGGGATAAATTTGGTATTTTGGAAAATGCCATGTTGCTATATGAACAATACGTGGTAATGCACAATTGAAAATCTTGGATGGGTACAGCACTGTGATTAAGTTGAGATTAGGCTGGGTGGAATTGTGTCTCCTCCTCCTTCTGCTTGACATCGACAAACTCTCTTTGCTCTTCTGAACCTCAGCCTTCTCATCTAGAAAATGATGACAATATCAATATAGTAGTAATACATATTGCATGAATTATTATACATTTTTGTATTATAGTGAGGAGCCAATATCTCAAGCCACTACATAAAAGAAGTAGTAGACTGATATAAACAGTAGGCTTTCAGTACATTTTGGCTACTACTGATTCCGTGATCACTATTCTAGGAAGGCAGAGGAGTTAGAGATATTTATTTTCAGTCAAATGTAAACCAAGTCAAAATTCCTCCAGCTTGAGGACTTATTACTAAGTGAATTATCCCTCCTGGAAGAAAACATGATATAAAAATGAAGATTTAATAATAAGTACAAATATTGCTATTAATTTTTATTTGTTCATGTTACTAAGAGTTTATCTCTTTGAAACTCAATCTCATTATTTACACATTAGAAAATTCAGAATATTGCTTTCTTGGGGTAATTAAGATGACAGAGTAAAATAATAAATATAAAAGAAACAGAAAGGGGGAAGGCTGGCAAACATTCAGTAAATGATCATTTTTCTTGCCATTATTTCATATAATAATTAACTTTTAGATGGGGATGTTTAGTAATTGCAAAAAAATTTATTAGCCCTGTTATATGTATGAGGAAACTGAGGATCAGAGAAAGTCACTTAATTAGAAGCTAGAGAAACAGAATTGGACCTCGGGTCTTCTCATGCCAGAAAAGCCATGTTCTTTCTTTCTACATCACATCACCTCCAATTTGTTGTTTTTTATTTAATGTCTGGCATGATAAAGAAGATGGATTTATTATTTGTCTATGGCTTCACTAGAAGACAAAAATCAAAGGAGTACTCCTACAAGTAGCACTAATGTATTATAACACAGACACATTTCCTGAATTACAAACTTGTTCAGTCTAAACCTACTAGCGAAGAAATTCTGCAAAGGCTAAGAGCAAGTAGTAGTATAGTCATTGGTTCACTTCCCGTCTCTGAATGCAAATGGTTCAGGTCTCCAGAATGAATGCTATGATACGCCAGGTCCCAGAATTCCTAATCCAAAGAATAGAGGCAACCATGGCAAGAAGACTGATAGAAACTAGTACTTTCTATTAGCTAGAGATAATCTTTTTAAACAAGACAAATTGTCATTTTCACTTGTTCTTTGCAATATAAGGCTTCCTCTTTTACCCTATTTATTGTTCCCCCCCCCTTTTAATGGAAGTAGGTCTCACACCTTTTTCGGCCTCTTCTGTCAGGCTGTTCTCTTGTTAGCATTTACTATTCCATTTCAGTTCCGTGTATTTCCACACCCTGTTCCTTGTTCCAGGATGTTCTTTTTCTTCCAACCCCAGACCTTGTTTCTTATTGTACACCCTTTAAAATATTGGCTCTTCCTGCTTCTATGAAGTCTTCTGCCAGACCCCTTCTCTTTGTCATAGCAGAGGTCATCAGAGTCCCAGTCTGGTGCTTTGAATATACTCCTGGGTTTCTGTATGATACATGTGCACCACATAATATTGTTTGTGTTTTTTCCCAGGAAGCATTTTCTAAGACTACTGTCTCAGAAATTATCCCAAATATGCACACAGTGAACAAATCAAATACTGTCTTTGCTCTTGTGCTCCTGACAGTAGTGTATTCTTTTAAAAATCATTTATCTTACCTTAATATATTGTGGATACCATGAAAACAAAGAGTATATCACATTCGTTATCAAACCTATAGTGCCTAGTGCTATGCCTGGTACATTATCAGTTACCAATTAAATATTTCCTGAATCATAATGATTATTAATAAGTTAAGTTTATATTATGATAAAAATGTGTGCTTCAGAGTCAGACAGTTCATTCTAACATGTAACTTTACCCTCTTCTCTGCAAATTCCCGAAGGCCTGATTTCTTACATTAGAGGCAACTGAATCTGCCCTTCAGAACAATTTGTTGACTTTGACAGGTTATTCCCCCAAGTATTGCACCAAGCCATGCTTAATAAGATTGCAGAGATGCTGGGATTATTGCAGACAATATTTAGTTGCATGCTCATGGCCCTTGCAGCTAGGAAAGCCTGGAAGGACATACAAGGAACATTTCAGATAAGAGTAGGCTGGTTTTTATTATAGAAGAATCAGGGACAAAACTCCTGTTTCAGAAACTGTCTTAACACAAGCTTTCCCTTTAGAAAAAGGCAACTGGAAATGGGCAAAGTAAATTTTAATTTCGTGATTATCTTCAGAATTACACAAGACCATTCACTTATGTCAAATCTGAATCCATTTTATCCTGTCCTCTCTTTTCTTACTGTGAATGTAACTTCGAGCACATATATAACTTAAACAGCAAATGCAAATAGTACTCCTATTTATTCACTCAGCTGACATTTGCTGAAAACCCACTAGATTCCAGAGCCTACAATAGGCATAGAGATTCCAAGGGTAAATAAGATATAGCCACAAATTCATTAATATGTTATGTTCTTTGAGAGAAACAGAATCCAGAGCAGAAAACTATAACATCAGCCCACAGATGCTAAATTAAAAGTACAAGCCCTTGCTGAGAAAATCCAGTGGAGTTAGCAATTAAATATTGCCTATAAATGCACAGGAACATCCAGGGGTGGTGCCATTTAGCTGAGATTTGAAAGATGAGGGAAAGAATGATATGAAACATCTTTACTTCTTGACTTTGTTCCTGCCTCCATTTCTAGACACTTCCATCAAATAGCCGCAGAGCTGCCCCACCTTTTGTAAATGGAAACTGGACTGAATTAACGCCTGCTTTTCAACTCACTTAGAATCAATCCAGGCTCCTCCCCTTGGCCTGCATTCTCTGACACTTACCCACCTCTGCTGTCAGGTGATATGCAATCCCCTCACTCATGAAGCACCAGAAATGATGATGTTTTTTATTCGGTTCCTTACACAAGTCAAGTTCAATTATATTTCTATACCTTTGACATATTGTTTCTTCTGTTTGAAACCTTTAGCCCTACACCACTCACAATTTGCCTGGTTGACATTTTTTTTTTTTTTCATTTAGTTCTCAGCACAAACATTGTGCTCATAGAGACCCTCCCTAAATGCCCTGTGAATGATGTAGACTATTATCTGCCAACACATCACTTTCATTCTGTTTTTGTTTTCTTGGGAAATTACCTTATCCCAAACTCACAAACTACTTCTCAGTACATCATACGTGCTCTTTAAACCTCCTTACATGTTCAGTGTCGCATCTCTCATCTATTATATGTCGGTTTATATGTAGGGATTGTGCAATCCCTATATTTATATAACTTCTTATGGGATATCTTACTGCATATATTTAAGAGTTTTCAGGAGATTCTAGACTATTTTTTACCAGGTGTTTTCTAGAGCTGCTATAACAAAGTGCCAAGGACTAGGTGGATTTAACAGCACAAATTTATTTTCTCATGATTCTGGATGCTGAAAGTCCAAGATCAAGGTTCCAGCACGTTTCGTTCATCATAAGACCCCTCTCTTTGGCTTGCAGATAGCTGCCTTTTCTAGTACGTTCACGGGGTCTTCTCGTGTGTATGTATGGACATTCAGCCCCCCCACCCAATCTGCGGGTTCTGCATCTTTACATTGAACTAATAACTGATTAAAATATTCAGAAAAAGGGCCAGGCATGTTGACTCACACCTGCAATCATAGGACTCTGAGATGCTCAGACAGGTGGACTGACTGAGCTCAGGAGTTTGAGAACAGCCTGAGCAAGGGCAAGATCCCATCTCTACTAAAAAAATAGAAAAACTAGCCAGGGGCCTGGGTAGGCACCTGAATTCCTGGTTACTTTGCAGGCTGAGGCAAGATGATTGCTTGAGCCTAAGAGTTTGAGGTTTCTGTGAGCTATGATGGCACGGCACTCTACCCAGGGTGACAGAGTGAAACTTTGCCTCAAAATAAAAAAATTGGAAAAAGAACCCATAAAAAATAACAACAATGAAAATTAATGCAAATTAAAAATACAATGTACCAACTATTTACATAGAATTTACATTGTATTAGTTTTTATAAGTAATCTAGAGGTGATTTAAAATATATGGGAAGATGGGTGTGGATTATATTCAAATTCTATTCCATTTAATGTGAGGGATTGGGGCATCTGCAGATTCTTCAGAGGGTTCTGGAACCAATACCCTGTGGATACTAAAGAATGACTATATTTTTTTCCCTAATCATCCTGTGAAGATATAAATCATATTGGATTATAGCTCATTCTAATGCCCCCAATTAACCATATTTAAAGATCCTATCTCTCAACTACAGTCACATACTGAGGTGAAGACTTCAACATACAAATTTGGGAGGGACACAACACAGACCATGACATCATATAATACACTGTCATAAATCTGCCGTAGGAAAAATAGGGATTACTGTAGAAAATAATCTGTAATTCTTCAAGCTTTCTTGGTTCAGACCCTGGGTCATGTTGTTTTTATTTCAGCAAACGCTGTTGTAATGTGCTACCCATATACTAACCTCATGTAATGGAGGCCTTTAAATACAGCAACTCAAGCAAGTGTGTTTCTCTCTCAGTCCCAAAGCAGGTGGGTGACCCAGAGGACCAGGGCAGTTTTTCTCCCTGAGATTGTCCAGGAAAACAGTTCCCGACTGTTCTTCCACTATTCACTATGGTGGTTTTCGCGTGTCTGCATAATTGAATCAAGCTTTCTCCTTTAGACCCAGAGAAAGGTACAGAAAAGAAATGGAGAACAAGCAGCTTTCTTCTCAGGGTGAGGCTTGAAATCAAGTCCCTCCTTTCCTCTCACATTCTGTTAGAATTAACTTTCTCGTGCCAGAGGAGCTTTGAAATGCAGTCTCTGGGTGATCCCGAGAGCTATCATGTGGTGGCTGAGCAGGGCTGCTACTAAAAGAGGGAAGGAAAGAATGGATATTGAGAAACAATTGGTCTGACAAATCCACTGGATTTGTAACTGCTGTATTTTGGCTGAGAACAGTCCGTGTGTAAGACATGGTTTTTGCTGTTTGTGCAACATTCTTATTTGAACGTTTAAGATTAGCTCAAGGTGTTGTGATAGTCTTTGGCACCTGCGATTAATTTTATCCCAAGTTTGACATAAATTCCATTTACTTTGGTCATATTTTCTGATCATCCTAGAATTACCTGTGATAGAAACATAAGTCCAAACATTTTGTATAATTTCATGCTATCGTATATAAATTAGAAGCAGAAGAAAAAGCAGAAAAATAGGAAAATTCAATAAGCAAAAGCTAGAGGCAACATGATACTCATAAAGGCGTAGCCCCATGTATGTTGATCAACCTGCTGGACACAATAAGCCCAACTGCAGTTTGTTTCCTTCCCTTAAGAGTGTGGTCTCTAGACAAGATTTCCTGATATTTGTTTAGCACTCATGACTCCAAGCAATTCTCTTAAACTCCCTAGGTTTCAGTTTTCTCAACTTTAGAATTTAGATAGCAATGCCACCAACTTGACAGTGTCATTGGATTTGAGTAAAACAGTGCATATAAACTGCCTACCAAGGTGCCTGGTGCATCCTTAATTGTGTAGCAAATATCACTACCAGGATTTTTCTCCTGCTGGACATTGTGACACAGGTCATTAGATAGAGTATTCGTCCATCCCCATCTAAGGCCTTAGAGATGCTGAGCTGCTTTACTGCTGAAGAGAAAGTGAAGCTACACAGCACATCTGTTTCCCATTTAAGAGGCCTTCAGGCCCATGCCTCGAAGATTAAACTGCATTATTGTCATTACCCACGTGAAGGCTTCTTTTCATGGTGAAGCTGTTCATACTTAGAGTGGAAAATTACAACTTCCAAAATTGTCTCCTCAGGGGAAATCTAATGGCTATGTTTTTATTTGATGTCTTTTATTAATGATCCCTACCAAGTGAAGAAATCTGATGAAGGTCACGGAAATTTTTCAACAGATAGTGAGGGGGAAACTGCAGGGCACAACAGAGTCAGGTTCATTGCCCCCCACCCCCATCGCCTTTGATCCAGTGAGTAATTCAACAAGATTTTGGCTGACCTTGTCAGAAAATTTCTGAATGCAAGTAACAGCCTATTTGAGGACAACAATGCCAGATCATGAGAATAAGCCCTGGGAGATACCTTTTAGCTCTGGGAATATTCAGAAATGACATTAGCCATTCCCACAAGACTCACCATCTTCTAATGTAGAAGACATGCTGCTGAGATATCCCAATAGCACATAAACTTAGGCGATAAGAGCCTTCCTTGAGTATTGTTATCTGTGCCTTAGTGGTTACCAGGTGGATTTTAAAAGTTACATTAGAACTAGTGAAAATAATTTTGTAAGAAAACATTGTATCAACCTAATTTGCCACCTATATGGCAGTCCATGTGCCTTATCAACTGAATAGAAAGATAGGTAGCTTGTAAAGAGTTGGTCACTGTGGGTGGCATCTGTGGCTCAGTGAGTAGGGCGCTGGCCCCATATACCGAGGGTGGTGGGTTCAAACCCGGCCTGGCCAAACTGCAACAAAAAAATAGACGGGTGTTGTGGTGGGCACCTGTAGTCCTAGCTACTTGGGAGGCTGAGGCAAGGGAATCATCTAAGCCCAGGAGTTGGAGGTTGCTGTGAGCTGTGTGACGACACAGCACTCTACCATGGGTGATAAAGTGAAACTCTGTCTCTGCAAAAAAAAAAAAAAAAAAGAGTTGGTCACTGTGGGTTGGACAAAAACACAATAAAAAACGTTCTCATTGATTAAGAGGTACTTATAAATAGGAAACAAGATCTGTTCACATTCTTAATTTGTTTATTACCTCATCACTAGACTCAAGTTAGATAGCTGTGGTGTGAACACAAGATACATGTCATTTACTTCTTTTTGCTCCACACAAGAAAGCATCTATAGCAAGGTTTTCCCACTATTAATGATGTCAAAATTGAGAACTTGAAAAAAAAAAAAAAAAAGATTGAGAACTTGGTAAAGATTCCTAGTGAGTCAATGCATATCAAGGTAAATTCTTTTTCTGAAATTATTAGGTAAACTATGAGGAGATACTTTGAAACTATGAGAACATACTGCTCCCTAAAATTGTTTTAGGTACTAGGTTTAGTATAATTTGTTAATGATTGTCTAAATCAGTTATTACAGTGGCTGTCAACAAATGGTGGCTTCCTAATTTTATCATTCTTTGCTTCAGCTGAGCTCTAGGTGATTTTGTCTTACACGTTAGGGATCTTCTAAATTTGCCTTGTCGTAGGCAGCTCACAGCAAAATTTTAGCAAAATTAGAATCGAAAGTTCTAATGATCTTTCAAAAGCATACATTTTACAATAAAAGCACTAAAATTCCCAACCCTTCATATGCTCCCCCTTACTATTTCTGCACCCTTGATTCTTCTAATTTTTTTTTCTGATTTATTCCATGCCTTTCCAATGTTCATTTTCAGAATCTGAGTAACATTTTTCTATATTTGCATGGCCAGAAAAGAGAGAAGAGGGACAGTTTATTCCTGTGTCAGAGATATTTTTAAAGCATATTGAACAACTAATATCTAGCTTTCAGAAAATGTTTTCTGTTCATATACACTCTACATAAAGAGGAGGGCAAGAATAAAGAAATTAAAAAAAACTGAAAAAACATACATTACACTGATTTCTAGTCGATAAAACTTGGCTCTGGCATTTTTTGATTTTATTCGTAAATTAAATATGCACTTGTTTTGTAATCTGTTTAGAAACATACTGTCTCAAGGAATAAAAATGCTGTTTCCTTTAAATAGGTTGAAAAGAAAGGACAAGTACAAAGAACCTATCTTAAAATGAAATTTGGTATTTATATTCTCCTTTAATTACTCACTGTATAATTTTGGAAGAAAAAAGGAAAAAGAAAAGAAAGACAGCTCTCATCATTCATCCATAGGCCTGTGAATCTTTTCTCAAAATCATTTTTCCATTTTTCCAGAAAAGTACACTCACTGCTAGGCAAATGTTTCCATGTTAAAGTGCCATTTCTGTTAGATGTTAAGCCAAATTGTTTCACACTACAAGAATGATTTTGTTAAGCACTGGTGTGGAGCTTTCCCATTGTGCTTCTTTAAAATAGTTCAACAAGGGCGGCGCCTGTGGCTCAGTGAGTAGGGCGCCAGCCCCATATGCCGAGGGTGGCGGGTTCAAACCCAGCCCCGGCCAAACTGCAACCAAAAAATAGCCGGGCGTTGTGGCGGGCGCCTGTAGTCCCAGCTGCTCGGGAGGCTGAGGCAAGAGAATCGCGTAAGCCCAAGAGTTAGAGGTTGCTGTGAGCCGTGTGACGCCACGGCACTCTACCCGAGGGCCATAAAGTGAGACTCTGTCTCTACAAAAAAAAAAAAAAAAAAAAATAGTTCAACAAGCTCCTTGGGAGAAGGCTGAAAGTCCTTTACCAACTGGCCAGCTGGGATTATTCTCTAATCCAGAAGTCTGGTCCGTTGAACAAATAGTTGATTTGTTCGCTGGAGATTGTCACTAGAACCAAACATTTTGACCACGGTGATCAGTTTGCATCCTCAGTATTTAATCACAACATCAATTCATACAATTTAGCCTGTCTGTCACAGCGAAATGTTGAACTCCTATTAGTTATCACAATATTGAGCTAAAATGCTGGGGTAATAAATTTAAAGGGTATGACAGACACCTTGCTCACAGAAGCTGCTTCAGCTTTATAATGGGCAACTGGAATGGGTTTTTTAAGGCGCCTCAAAGCTCTTCACTCGGCTTACAGAGTCTGGCACCACAGATATTCAAGGCCAACAATTCTATAAAAGTCATGAAAACACTTTGCCTGCAAAAGATAAAAATGGTCCAAGGAGCTAACGACAGGGCTGATAGCTATATAGGTGCTCACAGTTCAGGGAAGAAGATTTATTATACAAAGATGAGAATAGTTTTAAAGGAGAAAAGTTTATTTTACTCCCAAAAGGTGGAAAAGGCATAACATAAAAGGAATGAAGAAGTGTGGGCAGCTGAGGAAAAGTGTTTCAGGCTTTTAAAGGTTAAAAATGTCTTTTTTCTCTTTCTTTGCTCTACATTGATATCAGGGGAAGCTGGAAGATGCCAAGGAGTTTGTCCCCCCACCCCGCTCCTTTTTTTTCCTTTCTCCTGGAGACTGGTTTTCTGTTACAATCTGGTCTGGCAGGAGCTGAGGCTGGGAGCTTGTATGCCTTTCTGTCTGCTCAGGGCTCTTGAAGGACGTGTCTCTTTTAGAGACATGAGGTAAGCTTAAAGACAATGAGTTGGGCCCCAGGTATTTGACCTAACAAAAAAAAAGGAAGTTGTGCCGTGAGTTTTCTCTTCAGAAGGGCAATTATTATTCCTCTTATTTATTGTTTGATAGTTTATTTTTTCTCCATGAGAAAGTTAATTAGCAAAGCTGCCCTTTCAGCTAGTAAATTGGGACACCAAACTGAGTGTCCATTTCAAATCAGGGAGAGCTATATTTAAAAAAAAAATGACCTGAAACTTTATCAATAAAAATAATACGAAGCCTCCATTTTGATCATTGCCTATGTACTGCAACTCCTACTGTGCTTTCACTTTTCTGAGAGTGGGAGCACACACAAGAGTTATAATAGTGGAGAAACCAAAACCACATTGTGTGTCTTTCATGTGTGTGCTCTCTCTTCTTCTGTCCCTCTCTTCTTCTGTCCCTCACTCCTTCTTTAACAACAACAACAACAAAAGATCAGATTTAGAAGGCAAAGAATTTAGTATTATGACTAAATTGGGGGAAAGATTTTACTCAATACAAATACCCTTACCTGTAAAATCAAGTCAATTGTTTCCACATTCAGTATTTTTGTGACAATTGAGAATGAAAACATGCAAGATACCTTATGTGGAATTATACCAAATTATCACATTAATAATTTGATATAAAACAGCCTTGAAAACATAACTCATTGAAGTCATCATCACCAACCACCAGATTTCTAATTACTATCTATTTATTCACTCACATAACACCTATTAGGTGACAGGCATTGTGCTAAGAGACTATAAACACAGTCATCACTCTCACACACACAAAAAAAAACATTCATTAATGACTGGTACAGACATGAACAAAGATGACTGCCATTCTCTAGAGCTATAAGCAATGGAAACACTACGTAAAGGTTTTCTTTAGCTTTTTATGTCAAGTACAGTCATATCATAAATCAGTGTTTTCCAATATTTGTTATCTCTTGGCACACTGGAACCCAAAGTTAAACTTCTGCAGCACACTTAAATTATGTAGAAAAAAAAATAAAAAAAAAAAAAAAACAAGAATATACTTACTGTGCTTTAAACATCTTTCAAAAATTGTTTAATTACCTTTACAAATTTCTTCAGCAAAACTAAGATCCTCTCACAACACACTGGTGTCCAGCAGCACACCGGTTGAAAATCACTGTTGTACATTGTCTTCATAAGAATAGTTAAAATATAAAGATGATTATTTAAGAGCTTAAAAGTCAAACATCTAAATCCATGTCCTATTCCTTCCTTGCTCTCTAGTCACTAAGTTCTAGACTTTGAGTTGGTCGTCTAACAACTTTTTCATCATTTCTTCATCTGTACTATAAAGTATAATGGCCTTTATTGACTCATTGTGAGAACTTAATAGCACTAGAATAATGTGCACTATATTTAAATCTTTGCATGTGGTAGCTATTATTATAAAATCTTTGATACACATATCCAACAAATATTTACTAAATGTCTTTTGTGTGGGGATTCCTTAGGTTATAGAATCTTGTGGGATAAATAATATAGTCATGGGACTTAAACTTACGTAACTTTATTTCCTGGAAGAAAACAAAAGCAAATAACAAGACTTTAAGGGATCATATAATCTAGATGTTTTATTTTACAGACAATAAAACAGAGGCTCCGGGAATATAGGTAATATAAATAGCTAAAAACTATTGAAAATTACTATGCACATCCTTTGTACTTTTCTAAGTATTTTAAATGCTTTGATTCATTTAATTCTTATCATAACGATACAGCATATTTATAGCATTTTCAAGCCTAAGGTCATATAGCTAAAAAGTAACAGAGATAGAATTTTATTTGGGCAGTCTGGCTCCAAGACAGCCATACTGTCTTTTTATGAAGATGATTTGTCTAAGGACAGTTATCTAAAGAGTAGTGATAAATGAAGAACTAGAGATAAGTGTGTCAGATGCAGAACAGAAGGAAGACGCCATGTTACACCCGCTCCACTTTGGACTTTAGTTTCCCTTACAGACCAAATAATTTGAATTTCAGTCTCCACTAGGAGTCATTAGGTTTTGGGGTTTGTTTTGTTTTGTATAGCTCACCATTCAGAAAGGCTAAATACTTTTTTTCATTCATAAACAAGCAGAAAATAAAAATATAACTTAATTATTTTAAATTTGAAGAGTCTAGTCTTTTAAAACAAGAGTAGAAATTACCTGAACCCAGTTTTCTCTGCGATCATTTACTCAAAATACCTGAACGCTATAGTGACAAAAATCCCCAAATTTCACCGGTTTAACACATTAAAAATGTATTTATTTCTCACATATGACCCTCCCAGGATGGCTAGGGTTCTGTTCCACTCAGGACCTAAGCTGATAAAGTTCCATTATCATGCAGTTGCTCCATCTAGGAAAGGGCCTCACTGGTCACTAAAACAGAGAAAGAAGTGGAGGGTCATCTACTGGATCTTTTGTACTTTTGCCTACATATGAAACAGATTCTGTGCATAGTTCACCGGCCAAAACTCACTGTTCCCTGCATAATTGCAACGGGAAAGTGTAATACTACTGCAGAAATGCAGAAGGAGAAGGAGCAAGATTAGGATAGTCACTAGCTATTTCTAACACGGTGCTTCTGTACATTCCTCTTGCTGTGCAGATAGGGATATAAAATGACTAACTGCTGTTAAATGTTCCAGTGCATGGCAGCTGCTACCACTATTATTACTACCGCTGCTATTCCACTAATATGCCACACTGTGAGCATGTTCTATTTTGCTAGGCTACGTTAACACTTTTATATAAACTCTAACTCCACCAAACAAGGCTGTGAGCTAAGTATTATTTCTAGTTCTCAAACAAGAAATCTGAAGTTAAGAAACTTTAGCATCTTGTTTAACATCCCACAGGTACAACGTGATGGATTATGTGTGAACAAGTAATTCATTCACATTTCATTTTTACTTGCTATTTCCAGTATGAAATATCACCACCTTTCTCTAAATTTAAAAGAAATTAAGTTAAATTTTATGTGAATTCAAATCAAAGTAAATTAAATAAAACTTCCATGTGATAAGCAGAAGCATGAATCATCTCTCTCCCTTCAGCAGCTTGCTATTTAATTAGATAATTGAGACTTTATATAAAGTTAGCTTAAATATTTTTGGAATTTTTTTCCATTGATGCCAAGGCCATTACTACTACATTAAAGGCCTACTGTCCAATCAAAGTGGCAGAGCCGGTGCATCTATCATCTTAGATGTGTATTCAAACCCTAAAAAGTAGGCATTTTAATCCCAGTGCTATGAACAAGAAATTTGAATTAAAGTGACTTAAACTAGACTACAAGGTATAAATGGAAGATCTCAGATATAAATTTATATACTTTTGGCACGAGTCATATGGTTTGAACTACACACTGGACCACTTTGATCTCCTCAACTTCTAAATAATCTAGGCTCAACTAAAAATGACCTATCCCATGAAGGACTGTAGACATTCCTAGTTAGAAGTGAACATCTTCTCTTCTTCATCTTCAAAAAAGTAACGAGTAAAAGCCACCATTTAGCAGTTATTTCAGTCTATTGTAACTGTCTGTGTATACCGGTATCTTATAGACAGATAACAGACTGTGAAGTAAGCCTTGGAAATCCAGAAAGCTGTTGTTAGCTTTAAAAAGTGGTGGCGACAAGAGGTACCTGTGTCCTAAACAAGGCACAAAGAATTCCAGCATCAAAGTAAATAGACCACTCCAGACTCTGGCAGCAAGTAACCGTCAATCTGCTTATACAGTTCTTACTTTTTGAATCAGCTCAGATCTGGTCATAATTGAAACAGGGATTTAGAGAGTAAGCAAAGTATAAATGTCTTAACACAATAAGTAAATGAGGTGAAACTATATTAACTAGTTTGATGTAAGCATTCCAAATTGTATATGAATCAGCACATTGTACCCCACAAATGCATTACTGTATACATGATCTATGTGTATATGAATTAATTTAAAAAAAAGTAAAACATCAGCAGAACACAAAAATGTCCATTTATTAAAAAAAAATTACTGTGCATCTGCTCCATGTAGGAGCTGTCCTAGGAAATTCAACAATAAATGAGATAGTCAAGGTCTGTGGCATTATACAGCTTATATTATGAGAGATAAAGTAATAAACCAGAAATGATCAAAACAATTAAAATTTGCAGTAGGTTTAAAGTACTGTTTTGAAGAGAAACTTGCAACAATTACAAAAGCAATGCGATAAAATGATTGATAGATTCTTTAATAACTCATACAGGGTTGTGTGAAGAAAATGAGAAGTACAGGGCACCACTTTTGGTAGTGCAGTCAAGGAAGACCTCTCTCAAAAGGTGGCATTTAAATAAAGACCCTAAGAGTGGGAAAGAGCCAGCTAGATAAGAACCAGAATAAGAACATTCCAGACAGAGGGAAAGGCCCTAAGGTGGAAGGTACAATATATTCTGACAATTTCCATATATACCTGCAAGCTTGATCTCTGTCTGAATTCCAGATGGCATATTAACATTAGAACATGGATACCTAATACCTAATACCTAATAAAAATTTCAACTTCAATGAATTCTTTATTTTCCCCCAAAACATATTTCTCTCCCATTATTGGCAAATAAGACTACAATTTACCCATGTGTTATAGCCGAACAGCTTGAACAATTATTTCTGAGGTAGAGCCTCGAATCCTGCTGATTCTACCTTTAAAAGATTTCCCAAATCAACTATATCTCATGACCTTTATCTCTATCAAAGAACACTATAATTACTCCCTTCTGGAAATAGAAAATTTCCTATTTTGTCTTTCTGCCCCTGTACTTACATTCTTCATAGAAGCCAGAGAGTTCCCATCCATTTTCTGCTTAAAACTTCCATTACCTCCCTACATCTCTTAGAATAAAGTTCAACATCTTTACAAGAAGCTAGGGATGGAGCCAATAGGCAGATGTCGATCAAGGGTTTGAAGTTGCAGTTAAACGGGGAGAATAAATAATAAGTATTTAAGGTGAAAAAGCATCCTTGACAGAGTCTGGTCTCATAATTTCTTTATAACTTTTTTTTTAAGCTCTTTATCTTTCACTCTGCTCCAGTGACTAGGATTTTTGTACTGTTCCCTAGACATAGTACTAGATTTCAAAATATATGAAGATAAAACATTTGATCTTTTGTCCAACATTTTACCTTCAGCCTCTCTGGAACATCACATTCTCCATAAATATTTGTTAAAAGATTATGTGGAAAGAAAATCAAAGAGGGGATGAAGGAAAGGAAGGAAGGGAGAAAAAAAAAAAAGAAGGAAAAGAAAGGGAAAAAGGGAAGAGAATGTAAGTAGTCAAGATTCTCCTAGTATGTTCTAGAAACCCTCTGAAGGCCATGAACCTGGAGTATAAGAAAAAAGAAAAGTAGTATCAGGGAAGGAGACTAGATTGAATAGAGAAGTCAGGCCCCATAGAGTTTGTGAGCATCAGTAGGAAGTTCAGATTTTATTTTCTAAGTGTAGTGGAAAGTCCACAACAGCTTTCCAAAATAAACAAAAATAAAATACACAAATACAGTAAGGTATTAGCTACATAGCAAATTATTTGCCTCTCCTTTTTTCTCTAGTGAGAAAATCTTGTTTTCCCTCTACTGAAAAAATTGTGTTTTCCCTGACTGCTTGAGTGAACTAATAAATCTCATTCAAACAGACAAACTGCTTATCTTTGACATCCTCCCAAACACAAATAACTGACACCAGGACACATACATTGTCCATCTTAATTGCAAAAAAAAGTGCATATGCCAGGGAGTCAATAACAGGGCCTGGTGTGAGCATTAGGTTTAATACAATTGTTTCCTTCACTAGGAAGAGACATGGACCTAAGAATTAAAAAGACTAGATAGAGTTCAAACTCCAGCCCCGTCTTTACTTGGGTAACATTAGTCATATAATTTCATCTCTCTGAACCTCAGATTTTTCCACTTATACGTCCTCTGCTCTAAAAGAGGAGTAATTTTAGGTCACTAAATCTAAAATTTGAAATGTTCTATTTCAAATTAAAAGTTTAGTTAATGATATCTCAAATAAGAAGCAGTGCAATTAGTGTAAGTATGTATGTAAACTACTAACACAGTTTTGTCATCTCAGAGGCCGCTTGTTTATGCCAGGAAGCATGGAGAGCAAACGGCAAAGACATAGCAAAAAGTGCTTTCTAGTTTGTTGAGAATTGAGTATTTTTTCTTACAAGAAGTGGTCCAAAGCCTGAAAAAAGTGACAATCAGTTGGTGCAAGATCTGGTGAACATGGTGGATGACACAGAGTTTCCAAGTCCAGCTTCTGTAGTTTGAGCAGCCTTGTTTGTATGCAATGTGGTCAAGCGTTGTCTTGCAAGTGGATTAGCCTTTCTCTATTAACCAAATTCAGCTGCTTAATGGCAAGCATCCTCACCCTTTTATCCACTTGGTTTCAGCAGACATCTGGGGTAGATTGACCAAGTTTCATGAAGCTGTAGTGGATATCAGCACTGGACCACCAGACATAGTTGTGGACGGTGCTTCAGCACTTCATCTTTATCCAGCCATTGTGCCCGATTCTTGCGATTGTCAAAAAGAATCCCCTTTTCAATCACACGTAACAATACAGTGCAGAGATGGTTTGTTTTTATGTTGTGACAGCAAAGAAAGGCAAGCCTTGAGATGATTTCTCTTTCCATGCTCATTTAATTCATGCAGAATCCATCTATCCAGCTTCTTTACTTTAATGACTTGCTTCAAATAGTCCTATATTGTAGGAACAGTAATATCAAACCTGCTGGAAACCTACATGCCTAGGTTAAGAGGGATTTTCTTCCACTACAACTTCAGTTCATCATTATCCACCCTGGTCTTAGATTGCCCATGTTGACTCATTTTCAAGATCAAAATCCCCAGAATGAAACTTCTCAAACTTTTGACATACCATGCCTTCATTAGCCACATCAGCTTATCTGCGCTACATTAGTTCCACAAGGGAACTCATATTCAATAATAACACAAATTTTTGACTTATCCATGGTATCTCAAAAATTGATCTAAAAAAAATTGAAAGAGGGGCGGTGCCTGTGGCTTAGTCAGTAAGGTGCCAGCCCCATATACTGAGGGTGGTGGGTTCAAACCCGGCCCCGGCTGAATTGCAACCAAAAAATAGCCGGGCGTTGTGGCAGGCACCTGTAGTCCCAGCTACTTGGGAGGCTGAGGCAAGAGAATCGCTTAAGCCCAGGAGTTGGAGGTTGCTGTGAGCTGTGTGATTCCATGGTACTCTACCAAGGGCCATAAAGTGAAACTCTGTCTCTACAAAAAAAAAAAAAAAAAAAAAAAAAAAAAAAATTGAAAGATAATCACAAGGAAAAACCTAAATTTGAAAGAAGGTATATGTACCTTCATAATAATGATGATGATAATGAAAGAATTGTTGAAGTGAACTGTCAGAAATATCAACTTTCAAACTTAGTACTTAAGGAAATTGGACATTTCATGCTTTATAACCTAATAAACCTAGCTTTCAATCTTGCTGTGGCTGGTAAATAAAAAAGGATACAGAAATTACATGCAGCACAGCACATCTATTTTTCCGCAGCTGGTAAAAGGCAGAAACATCAGGCCTAACCATCGAGTATCAGCATAAAGGACAAGGCACCACCTTCTGATGTGGCTCCAAGTATGAACTTCCACCACTGCCTACTGCCAAAACATAGAAAGAGATGCTACTTCATCATAACCATTGGAGGGATACGATAGAGGAAGATGAAGCAATAAAGTATAAATTTTATGATAACATTTGGTGCTGAATTAGACTCTCTGCTAATCCAGAGAGGTTGTTTAATAACAGCAGGCTTCATAAGAAACCTGAATTATGTGCTTGCTTTGAGAACTAGACAGCCATAGTGCTAGTATGCTAGGTTTCCATAATTATAATTTCTGCTCAATATTCAAATACTTCAATAAGCATGTCAAGTAATATTCTCAGTTTCTAAAGAATCCTTTACATGGAGCCAAGTGTCTGGTCTCCTCAGAGGAGGAGCTTCAAGAATTGCCTGGGTCACATTTTCAGAAAAAAGCCACAAAACAGTGTTCTACGTCTTTAAGAGCAGACGGAAGAAAGCCAATTAGAAGCATTTTGTGTAACACTTTCAAATCTTTCAAATTCATTTCATTAACAAGCATTAAATTTACTTACATGTAAAATCTAGTCATGTCTACTTCAGCAATAATGAAAAATAGTTCCATTGAACAGATACAAATATTTATTGGACAGAACTAAATGTCTTTCAAGATTATCAGGTGTTGCTAGTATATATTGCCAGAGAAGATGTAATCATTTTGTTTTCATCACCTGTTGCTTTTTAATTTCCTCTCTCATTGACAGTCCTATTGCCACACAGACAATAACATCACTGTCTATATGTATGTATACAAACCGTACAGGAGCTTTGTTGCTGGGACAAGAGATGCTAAAATAATAAAGGAAAACATATTACGCTTTCCAAAGAGCTGTTTGGAAATACTGAGAAATATATGCTATCAGTTGCCACGTTTACACAATGAAAATCATGAGAACAAAATCAGACATTTTCTGGAATTTATTTTATAATCTTTCAAGGACAAATTAAAAGTCATCTAAGAAAATCCTCATTATTATTGAGCTTTGTATGGGATTACGCTAAAGGAATATGTGACTGAAGGGGGATACAGATTTAAAGAGAGTTGGGTTCATGATTTAAAGATGTTAACCATGAAGTTGCTACATGGAATTGAGCTGGTTGCTTATTTTCCATAAATTCTAGTCTCCTCATTGGGAGCATGGGGTAGAAAATGCTTATGCCCAGGTGCTTTGAATAAAATATGAGATCATTGGGCGGCGCCTGTGGCTCAACGGGTAGGGCGCCGGTCCCATATGCCGGAGGTGGCGGGTTCAAGCCCAGCCCCGGCCAAAAATAAAAAAAAAAAAAAAAATATGAGATCATTGATGTGAAAACTCTGCATGTATTGCAGAGTACAAAGTTTTATTTATTACATGTTAGAAATAATATATATGTATGTAATAATACTAGTAAATATGTGCAGAAAACAAATGTCTATTTTGAATTTCTCCACTGCTTGAAAAAATAATTTTTTCATTATGTTTGTTTTCTAGAGTTTATACTGGTAACTTTTAATCGTGTCAAATTACAAAGGAGACCATTTCCTAAAATAGCCTGAGATGCAACCAGGCTAAGCCAAAACCTGAGTAGAAAAATGCAATCATACCTAGTTCATTAGAGTTTACAGATATGAACAAATTTGAAAGTAGAAATCAAAGACATATTCCCACCTTCACCTGCCCTGTAAAAAATTAATTAACATAGAATAACTTAAGTTCTCATCCCTTCCAGAGTGTGTTTGGTGCTAAGTGTGAGATCAATGGGACAGAAAAATTTGGGGGGCGGGTGGCACCTGTGACTCAGAGGAGTAGGGTACCAGCCCCATATACTGGAGGTGGTGGGTTCAAACCCGGCTCTGCCAAAAAAACTAAAAAAAAAAAAAAAAAAAAAAGAAAGAAAGAAAGAAAAGAAAAGAAAAATTTTAGGGGCTGCAGCTGCAACTCTCAGGTCTCCTTTGGAAAAGAGAATGAGGCATTCTCATGGAATATCTTTTATGTTCCTATCTACCCAGTAACTTGTACTTTTCTTTCAAATAAAAAAAATTATAAAAACACATCAAATTCTCCAGAAATCTTTGACCTTTTCTCCTCGACTTCTAGATTAGATACTTCTTCTCTAGTGCACATCTAAGTTTCTATTTCTGTTACTTTGTCTCTTCTTCGCTGGACTACTGGATCATCGAGGATACAGGAGGCATCGATTCAGTCCTGACATCCTCATAAAATGTGATTTTACTGTTACAGATCAGAGAAGAACAGACCAATGTTACCTATGCTTTCCCTATCAAAACCAAGAAAATAACAAAATTTATATTGCCACGTTAGAAGTGAAATCAGAGACCATCGGTTAGATTCTGATACCTCAAGAACTCAGTAAGACATCATTAGCAGTAATTGTCTCAACTTTATTGTTTATGTCATAATATCTCCCTAAAGTTTTAGCTAGAAATCTCTTTCTAAATGTAAAAAGTATGTAGAGAAATAGGAATGCTGTTAAAAATATCAATTTCTGCCCGAGTGAAAAAAGAAGAGGTAAAATTTGCTCATATGGTAAATGAATGGATGGGTGGGTAAATGGATAAGTGCACCTAGTACTAGCAGCAAAACAACAAAAAAAAAATCACAGTAAACAGTATGATGATTATGCAATCATGCATTCATATACATATGCTGTATATTTAATTTCTGCAACTTGATGTATATTTGAGAGTTTCTCTTAAGAGTTGATTCCTAGTTTTATTTCATTGTGATCTGAGAAGACATCTGAAAAGATTTCAATTTTTTCTGAATTTTCTGAGGATTATTTTGTGTGCTAACATGTCTCTTGTGCTGATAAAAAGAATGTGTAGTCTGCTGTTTGGGGTAGAATGCTCTGTTGATGTCTGTTAGGTCCATTTATTCTGGAGTCATGTTTAAGTACAGTGTTTCTTTGTTGAACTCTTGTCTTAATGAACTCTTTGATTCTGTCAGTGGAGTGTTGAAGTTCTCGGCAATACGATGTTGCACTAGTATTGTTTATTGCTTTGCTTAGATGTAGTAGTGTTATGAATTTGGGAGATCCTGTGATAGGTGCATATATATTTAGGATGGTTATATCTTCTTGTTGCATTTCTCCATATATCATTATATAATGACTATTTCTGTCTTTTTTTAAGCATTGTTAATTTAAAGTCTATTTTATCTGATATCAAAATAGCAACTCTGGCTCTCTTTTGGGTTCTATTTGCATAGAATAATTTTTTCCTTTCCCTTTCCCTTGAATCTCTGAGTATCCCTGCAAGTTAGATGGGTTTCTTGAAGACAGCAGATACTTGAGGTATATTGTTTTATGCATTCTGTCTACATATTTTAAAAGGAGAATTAAGACCACTTATGTTTAATGTTAGTATTGCTAAGTGAGATACTGCTGTGTTCTTCATGTTGAATGATACTTAGTCACTTGGTTTTCTCCCTTGTGTAGTAATTTTGTGGGGTTTTTAACCCTATTTTATAAGGGTTGTGAGTTTTAACTTTCAAATATTTTTCATTGGTGGGTATTGACTGCACTTTTCAATGTGTAGAACACTTAAGCTTTTTCTCTAGGGCAGATGCAGGAGTGATAAATTCCCTTAGTGTTTGTTTATCTAGGAAAATTTTTATTTCTCCTTCATTTATGAAACTTAGTTTTACAGGATTCAAAATTATTGGCTGGTAGTTATTCTAATTAAGAAAACTAAAAATGGCAACTCAATCCTTTCTGGCTTGAATGGTTTTCACTGAAAATTAGTGGTAACAATTGTAAGATGGTAAGTAACTTGCTGATCATTTTACATTCACTTTGATCTTGGTCAGGCTGGTAACCATACATCTCTATGATGTTCCAGCAAAATCAGTGAAGTTTTCTGTACTATTCTCTCTAATAGGCTTTCCATGGTTATTGCTTTCCCTTCTTCTCCCTCAGGAATACCTACAATTCTTATGTTCTTTCACTTAATATAAGTCTGTATTTCTCCCAGTGGTTGTTCATTTTTATTTGTTCTTTTTCTGTGCTTTTTACTGACTGGGTTATTTTAAAATCTTTGCCTTCTAGCTCTGAACTTCTTTCTTCAGCTCAGTCTAGTCTGTTGTTAAAGCTTTTTAATATATTTTGAAATTCCTTAAGTGACTCATTTCTTTAAATTCTATTGTCTCTTCTCTAGTGTTGTCTATCTCTTCAGTGAAGTTTTCATTCATGTCCTGAATTTTTTTTGGTGTTTTTTTGAGATAGTTTTCTATAATGTCCTCAATCCATTCCTCTTACTTGTCATCCATAATTTGATTCTATACCTAAACTTTTAACAATTTCCTTTTGGTTTGAATTCATTGTTATGTTCCTTTGGGGGTGTCAAGATAGCCTGTTTGCTCATGGTGCTTTCATGCTGGTGCCTTCTCACTTGGGCCACTTCTCTCAGTTCAAAACAGATAGTATATATAGTATATCTATTCTCTGTTGAGACTTCTGTTGCTTAATGAAGATAGGGGATGAGTAACTGGATGGCTTGCTTGGGTACGGTCCTACTCCAGATGCTTGACCAGACAGGAGAAGGGCAGCTGCACTGTAATTCCATAGCTCTGCAGCTCTGTTGCATTTCTCCTTTTATCCTGTGGTTGTCATAAGACAGCTGTGACTTGTCATAAGACACATGTGACTTGGAGCAGGACCTCCTTCCTACCACCCTTCACAGAGAAGGCCTCTGGGGTAGGGCATCTGCATGGGATGGAGCTGGGCTGCAAGGTGCAGCACTCACATACACAGGCTGGACAACCATGGAGTGGTGCCAGCAAGTGGGTCAGCGTATGAGCCAGATTGTCCCACATCTATCTTCTTCACTTCACTCCCATCTCTTCCCATGGGATTCCCAGTGCTCTTGCTAAGATGAGCATTACAAAGATGAGTATCTATTCACCATTTTTGATCCTCTCAGTAAGAGCAGCATTGTGCCATCTGCTTCTAGTTCATCATCTTGGCCTCTTGCCCACTATAATTTTTGTTGTTTATTTAACTTTTAAAGTTGTCTTTGTTTAGATGATATATAGAGACCCAATTTAGAGACTATATTATTATTCAGAATACACGCATGAAAGAGGCAACAAAGTGCAGAGGATCTTAGTTTTAATATAGATATATAGATAACCACCTTTCTGGCCAATAAATGTGTCTAAGACTTCACTAAATTATATTTGCATTTTCTTAGGAATAGCTGCAAAGCAGATAAAAGAATGCTAAAGAATCTCTGTCTTCTTGGCCTGTTCTGATACACATCTAAAAAATTTAAATTCCATTAAAAGTTTGCCCACTCCATATGTACACCTATTATATATTAAATTTTTAAATTTTTTTAATGTATAATTTTAATGCCCCCATGGTTTCACCTTCACCCACAGTATACGTTACTACTGCTAAGCATCCTCTTCAACACCCATATATGAGACATTGACATGTTTTTCTACACTAATGGATGCAAGATTGTATATCACATTTTTCACTTATTTTTTAATATGTTTGAACTTTTTCATACACTTATTGAACATATTTTTAGTTCTTCTATAAATTTCTTGTTTAAATAAATTGCACTTTTCTACTGGGCTGTTTGTTGTTATGTTTGTATTACATATTCTAAATTCTAACGTTTTTGTGTTAAAGATTTGCAAATGGGTCTTTACAAATTGAATAATCGCATTTGTAAATCCTTCATGCACTGTGTTTTCGGGGTACTATTTAATAAATTTTGTCATATCTGAAGGCAAACAGATGTTCTGTTCGAAATCATTCTGAAATTTTAAGGTTCTGGCTTTTTTGTTCATTTATTTTATTTTCCTTGAGTTAGTTTTTATTCTTTAGAATATATATATTTTCTTTGTATAAAAAATAAGTAATTTTTTAAAAATTTTCTTAAATATAAATCCAAATTTTCTAGCACAGTTATTTAAACTTTCGGTTCCCCATTGATCTACTCAATTATTTCTGCTATATGCCAACTTTCTATATATGCATGGGCTTTAAATTTTGCTCCAAATGAATTATCTATTATTTTGTCAGTACAACACTGATTTAATTCACATATGTCAGCATTTGCGGGAGGTGTTATGGAGTATGATTTACATGCTTTACATTAAGTTTCTAATTATGAAATTCAAATCACATATATTTTTAGCAATATTATTTCCTGTTTTATCAGGTTCTTAGGCAATGCATTTTTAATCTTTCACTGTATCTTTAAAGTAATCCTAATATGTCTAATATTTATATTTTATATTTGTTTGATCTCATAGTAAGTGTAGGGTTATTTTTATGGTGGGATTTTTGTTCATTTTATCAGTATAAAACATTGTTTCTTGTGTATAATAAAATTCCCTTTAGTTTTATCTGTTACTACTATGTCTATAGCCTAGTTGTTTAGGTTATAACTTTTCTCATCACATTTGAATTATGTAGTTATCAATGTGTTCTATTACATTACTCTCTTATTCTTATGTAACATATTTTGCATAATTTGTATTATTTCATGTTGGCTGGCACATGTCAGGCATTTGTACCATGCATAATGAGAGGAAATAATTAATCATTATGTGAGTGTCTGTTACTGCACAGAAGGGAAGTTCGTTTGGTTTGTAGATGAGTCAGGATCTGGAAACCTTTCACCAGGTTGATTCATAAGGTCCGTGCAGCTAGTGAATTGTTAGGATGATGCCCTCCTCTTCCTTCACCACTTTGAATTCTGAGTTCTCAAAAGAAGAGGATGTAAGCTTTGTAGAGCTTGGTAGCAGATACATGTATGTCAGTGTAATCGCTTCCCAGTTTTATAATTCTGCTCATGGTACTTAAACATTGTGAGCTTCAGTTCCATCATTGCTTGAATGAAACTGCTCCCACCTACTTCATGATGTGGCTGTACAGATTAAATGGAATGCCAACTTTAGAAACCTCATAGGGCATAAGCTTATGCTTTCCACTTTAACACAGTGGATACTAATTAAATGCCTATGAAATAATAAAAAGTTATGTGGGGCTACTTGGGGAGAAAACATATTTCTGCATTTCACTAGGTGCATAGTATTTAACTAATATTAATTACATCAGAAGCATAGACCTGTTCCCTAGCCTACTCCCCAGGGGAATAGGTTTCACAAACATAAATCTCTGCAATCAGATCAAAGGTGTAATAAAATAAATCACAAAGATTTGTTTTTCTTCTCAAATAACAGAGCTAATCTCATAAAGGCATCATTTATAACAACAACAACAACAACGATTAACTTAGGATATCCCTGAAAGTGCTACCCAAGCTCATCACACACAAATCTCTTATAATACACTCACTTGTTTTCTGTGCCATTCAAAGAAATACCCCACAGGGAAAAGTAGTAAGAGTGACAGATACAAAACGTTACTATAGGAGACAGATCATAGGTCTTTAATTCTCCTCTCTCTCATCCTTTTTATTTCTTAGTTTCCTGTTAACACACATGCCAAGATGCTTTGTTAGAATGAGTTTAGAAAAATAGATAAGTTTCAGCACCAACATTGAGGCATAAGACCTAAAATTTATAGGCAAGGGAGGGAATATGGTTCTGAAACATTTCATAGCTTATTCATTAGGGCCACCAACTGACAAAACTACATGCTCAGCAACATATATTTTTCAAAACTTTCATACCTCTCTTCTGAGAACTTCCTTCCTACTATTTTATACATTTCCTATCATAGCCGAGGTTCTCTTATGGAGAGCACAAGCTCTGAAGTAAAGAAACTTGAATTTGTAACCTGCCACTGCTGCATACGAGTTAAGAACTAGCACTAGGTCAGTCAACTCTTTAAACCTTAGTTATTTCATCTGTAAATTCAGATTAGCTACATCTGTTTTACCCAGCTGACATCAAAGTATGATTTTCAAAAAATTAAAAGCATGCCTTTCATGCAAACAGAGTGTGCATAGGCCAATAGTTGTTTAAGTCATTAATAATAGCAGGATGGCAAAGCTGGTGTGAAGGAGAATTAGAAAAACTGAGCAAATACATGCATGCATGAAAGAAAAAAAATGCTAAAGTAAGATTGCTGCAGGGAAAATAAGTCCATAACCTTTGTAGTTATCTTTTCTACCCAACAGAAGTAATTTGCATGTCTACTGGAAGAATGCAAAACATATAATTTTACAGATTCATGGTTCTAATCCACAGTAAACAGTATGTCAATCAAAAGTGCATTAAGTTGAGAAATAAATAAATCTTAGACCTGTTAGGCAATATTCCAGTGTAATTTTGGAAAAAAATAACATGGAGTCATCATTTTGCACATCCTTTCTGCATTTTGAATAATGTTTCTTAACAGTACAAAATATTTGTCAGTTATTTGATGTTATGCTTTTTAAGATATTCATTATTACTGTAATTTCCACTATTGTTATCAATACAATCATTCTTTATTTTGAGGGAGCTTATATACCCAGGAGACTCTGCAAATTATTCTTTCTTTAATTAGTTTGGTCTTTTTTTTTCTATTGATTGTTATAAGTAGTTTAAATAAAGGTGAGGGAAAACTTCTAAGGCTTTAAGAAGGTTTATGTCTAGAATGAAAATAAGCAAGCAAATAAAGGTAGAGTCCGTCCTGCAAGAGTTATGCACATTACGGGGGCAGCAGGAAGCTAGCAACTTCATCTAGCTCTTTACAAAGGAGACAAAAAGCCTCCATGGATAAAATCTTAACTTTAGGGAGCCAAGGGACAGGGAAATGTTAACTCTGAACTAAGAATTATATACAGATAATTAAGACTGAAATAACTCATCCCTCACACTTGGAAAAGTGAAAATAGTTTATTGTTGCTAAAATAAGTTGGGGAGAAAAGTGATGCAAGATGACAGATGTGAGGTGAGATGCAGTCAACTTGAGAAGCTTTCTATTTCCAAATCCTAGAGGTTGCAAAGAAATACCCATGTTTGCAATATAGATAAAGGGGATTCAATTGCGGGCCAGGACACCTGGATTTTAAAACGTATTCAGCCAATAACAGACAGTGATTATTGGAGAAATCAGTTTTCTTTTCTCAGTCTCCATTTTCTGTGAGGGTTCCTGAACTGCATGAGCTAAATTCTATAGACTGAATAGTGCTTATAGCATATCAATGCCCCTGGAAACAGAGTTATTAAGGAATTCCCTTGGGATCAAAATCTTTGGAAGTGAAGTAAAAGGAGGAAGGGTGTGCAGGGGAAATAGTTGAGTTGTGACACAAGGCCAAGGGAAGTCTCATCTAACTACTCTGGGAAGTTCTGGAGTTGGGATGGCCCCTGAGAGGAGTCAAGCTGAGTATTCATCCCCAAGTTCTCACACTCTCACTTTGACCAAGTATTGAATGGGAAGAGGTGTGACTTTAAACAAGGTGACTGACTCTACATGTGACTTGATTCCTGAAGGATACCGTGAAAGCTATTGGCCAATAGAACTCCCAACAGCCAGGAAGAAAGTCCTTGGACAGAGGCCTGGGTCACACATCACTGTGTCCACCATGAGGCAGCTCATGATCAATCATATCCTGTCCTGCTCAGTTAGGTACTAGACTGCCTCCCTACCCCAACCCTGTTTTACCTATGTAAAATCACATACAGATTCTGAAACTTGCCCTGAAAGAACACTTTCTAACAATCTCAGCCCTATCACTCTGTCCTGTGGCCCTGTGATCTCAACTTTAACATCACTTCTTCCTGAATGTCTTCCAGGACATCCTGGTGTGGGTTAACTTTCTCATCCTCTGCTGACTATTGTGATATTAATCATTCTTTCCTCACGCATTTGACTTCCCTTATAAATGTAAGCAACTTGAAGGTGTTTGATAAGGCTTCTGCTATTTAGCACATACAAGGTATATATAGTAAACCCCAGATGCATCTTTGTTGGGGAAAAAAACAGATAAATAAATAAATATGAGAATTTCAGAAATAGGAAACTAAAAGGAGAATATGAGTATTTTGATCCAAAAATATGAAAGAGACAGTCTAGACAAATTAAAAGATTAAAAAATGAGCAATTTTTTCACAGGAACTTGTTTTCATCATGAAATACTCTGCATAAAGCCACAGAGTACATCTACCTTAGAAGAATCTGGAGGAGAAATGGGAAGAGCTGGGCATGATTCATGGTTGTTTTCATAACTTTGTTTCTTAGTATTGAGATTTCTAGTCTTGAGGCCTGATTTCTGCTTCTGCCTCTTTGTTGGTCTCTTCTGGATATTTTGACTTCAGAAGTCAAAGAAGAGGCAAAAGTACAAAAGCCTTCATGCAAGTATAAACTATTGTCCTACCAGAAAGGACAAATTTTAAATTAATATTCTCTGCAAAGCTGTTAAAATTCTTTCTCTTTAAGTATCCTGACTATTTAAGCTTATATGTGGGACAATGCGAAATGGCATTTCACAGTGCTCATATTTTAGTCAAATCCTTTCACATTTTTAATCTCCTTTATTAGTGAAACAGTCCTTTGTGTGACATATTGGTGTCTGTATTTTTCCAATAAAATACAAGAGACTCAGAGAGGTCGAAAGTTGCTGAATGTCCCACAGGTGGGTAGAATCTGTCTGTGCCTTTTCTATTTTGCCATAGTTTGCGTGAAGGTGTATGTTATTTCTAATCCCATCATTAGACATGTATTTATTTGGTACTTTTGAGTTTGAGTGCTCTAAGAATTAGAAGATTAATATCCTATGGAGGATAATATATGTCAATTTGCTTAAATAAAAGCAAAACAGAAGCAGCAATTTTGAAGCTAATGCCTAATAATTTAAAAATGCCATCTTTGATTAATATGAACATACATACATTTAGGTTCATACCTTCGTATTAATCCAAAATAAATTTTAAAAAAGAATAAAACAAAACAGAAAAGAAAAGTTAACATTAAAAATAAAAATGTCATCTCTTCTAATTTTTTTTAAAGCACCGATATACACATCCTTATTTCTTTTTTTCCAGAGGAAGAAACCAAAGATTAGAGGGGTTGTTCAAGATCCACAGTGAATTAAGGAAAAAAATATAATTTGAATTCAGTTTCTTTCAGGCTCCAAAGCCTCTCATCTTTTTATTATGCTCTCTACTACATTTATACGCCCTCCAGATCTCAGATTTTCAACCTCCTTCACACTTAGAAAATGGCATCAATAAGTTTAAATCTGTCCAAATTGCTCAGGTCCCTTGTGGGAGCTGAAGCTGAAGCCCCCACCTGCCATTCTGAGTGAGACTGCTAGATCAAGAGCTATGCACTATTTAAGATCATTAGTGTAAAATCAATAGTTGCAGGAAACAATTGTACCTATCCCTGTGAACTTGCCCCCTCTGGTACTTCGTTCTTGAAGGTTATTTGATTAAAGTCCAACATCGTTTGCCTCTGGAGTGGTATATAAAGTGGAATTGACATGACACCACAAGAATGTGCATTCACTCCTATCTGTGTAATGGGTGGCGCAGGCAGAGAAGGTCTCACAATACTTGGAGCCAGAACACCTAAGATTCTGTGAAGAGACACTACAAAGAAAGAATTTTTAAAGTAGCAGGAGAATTATCCATCATGTAAAAGAATATTAATAACATTACTAGCTGAATTCTGATCAGAAACCAAGGATACCAGAAAGCAGTTAAACAACATATTCAAAATACTGAAGAAGGGGTGAACAACAACAATAAAAAAAACTTACATACAAACAAGAATTTTATATTTGCCAGAACTATATTTCAAAAATGAAGGAGAAACTAAGACATTCACATGTAAACTAATATTTGTCCTATAGAAATATTAAAGAGAAAATTTTCAGGCTAAAATAAAAGGTAACTAGTGGCTAACTCAAATTCATACAAAGAAACAGAACATTAGTAAAGATAATTATATAGGTAAATACAAAAGATCATATAAATATATTTATGTGTAACTCTCATCTTTCCACATCCAATATAAAAGAAGACTACATAGAGAAATAATTATAAAACTATTTTGGTAAGCTTATGGTGTGTAAGGATACAATTTATATAACAAAACACTGAAGGATTAAAGAAGGAAAGAAGTTATTTGTCCTATAAGAAATATTAAAGAGAAATTTTATGAAACAGTTTCCATATACTATTGAATTAAGTTAGTACTATGCAAACTGAAATCTTTTAAGTTAAAATACCATTTGTAAAACCCAGAGCAACCACTAAGAAAATTGTACTCAAAAATACAGTATAGTATAAATAATGACAAAGGAATCAAGATGATGCACTAGAAAAATACCTATCTGTCACAAAAGAACACATTAATAAAAGACCAGAAGAACAACAACAAAAAAAAAGATGTATAAAAAACAAGTAACTAAATGACAGACATAAGTCCTATCTACAACTTAATTAAATATATATGGACTAAATACTACAATGAAAAGGCAAATTAACCTAATGAATTTAAAAAAAACACATTATTTAACTATATACTGTCTACTGGAGAATGAATAAATTGAAAGTAAACAAATGGAAAAAATATTTAAAGAGATCTCAATTGTCTATGTTAATGTCATAAAAGACAGTCTTTAAGAAAAAATTGTTAGTAGAGTTAAAGAGAAAATTTTAGCATTATAAAAGTGTAAATTTAGCAGTAACAGATAATAATTATAAACATATATACACCTATTCACCAGTACTAGTTTAAGCACATGAAACTAAAACCAACAGAACTGAAGAAACAGCCAGCCGATTCAACAATAATAGTGAGAGACTTCAATATTCTAAGTAGTTGATAGAACACTAGAAAGAGATTTCAAGGCTGTAGAAAACTTCAACAACTTTATAAACAAACTTCATTTAACACACATCTGTAGGACACTCCATCTAATAATTGGAGAAGGCACATTCTTTTCAAATGCTCATCAAACTTTTTTAGGGTAAATTATATGCTAAACTATTAAAAAATATTAGTAAACTTAAAAGAATTTAAATCATACACAGTATGTTTCAAAGTATGTTTCCTGATCATAATGGAATTAACTAGAAATCAACATCAAAAGGAATTTTGGAAAATCTGTAAATGGTTAACAATAAAACAACACATTTCTCAATAACTCTGAGGTCAAAGAAGAAATTATAAGGAAAATTAGAAAATATTTTGATCTAAGTAAACATAAAAATGTAACATATCAGAATTTATAAATACAACTGAAGTGGTACTTGAGGGAAATTTATAACTTTTCATGCTTACTATTATAAAAGAAGAAATACCTCAAATCAGTAACTTAAGGTGTAACTTTAATAATATAGATAACAGATTAAACTACAACATAAGCAAGAAAAAAGAAATAATAGTTTAAAATTAAATTTAATGAAAAAGAAAGGTAATAGAAAAAAATCAATGAAATCAAAAGCAATTTTTTCAGAATAATCAACACACTTGAAAAACATCGAAGAGTGAGGGGAAGGGAGACACTTATAAATAATTTAGGAATGACAAAAAGAACATTTACACTGACTTTTCCATTGCCTTTTAACTTCCATTTCAGAAGTTAAAGGAATTTAAAGTTCCTTTTGCAATATAAGTTTCACATTTTGCAGTATGATAAAAATCATTATGCAAACAAATCTAACAACTTAAACAAAATGAACAAATGCCTAAAAAGTCACAGCATACAGACACTGATTCAAAAATAAATAGGAAATATTGAATAGATTTATAACAAGTGAAAAGAATGACTTAGTGATAAAAAATATTTCCATAAATAAAATTCAGGACCTGATGTCTTCACTGATGAATTTTATCAAATGTTTAAATAAAAAATAATATTTTAAATCTTCTAGAAAACATAGGATGAAGGAATAACTGCCTGTAACTTATTTGATGAGGCCAGTTTCATCCTGATACCAAAGTCAGGCAAAGTTATCACTAGAAGGACAATTGCAGGCCAATGACCTTCATAAATGTAGATGAATAAAATCTCCAACAAAGCCTTATTAAACTAACAACATGTAAAAAAGATTATACTTCATTCCCAAGAGGGATTTATCTCTTGAATGCACAGTTTAACATCTAAAAATGGATTAATATAATATACTGTTTTAGTAGGAAGAGTCTACCAAGGAAGTGCACTCTCAGTCTCCCCAATATAGTATTGTAGGCTTCATCTGGTGCATTTAGGCAATGAAAATAACTAAAAGGCATTCATCTCGGAAGGAAGACATAAAGATAACTTGATTGACAAATGGCACAATACTATCTACAAAAAAAAAATCAAAAGAATCTATAAAATAGGCATGTAACCATGCACACACACTCACACACACATACCAAGTACCATAAAGTTTCAGAATACAAGATCAATATACAAAAATCAACTGCCTTTTTATACACTAGTAATGAATAATCTAAATTAAATCTATTCAATTCTATTTTTAATAGCATCAAAAAGAATAAAATATTTTGGCAGAAATTTAACAAAAGGAGTGCAAGTCTTATACACTAAAAATTACAAAACATGACTAATGGAAATTTAAAAAGATCTAAGTAAATGGAGAGATAGCCTGAGTTCAGGCATCGAATGAGTCAACATTGCTAAGACAGAAATTCTCCCTAAATTGATCTAATCTCAGAACAATTTCTACCAAAACTGTATCAGACTTTTTCCCCTCTGAAATGACAAGCAGATCCTAAAATTTGTATGGAAATGGAAAACACCAAGATCAGCCAAAACAATTTGAAACAAGAACAAAATTGGAGAATATTCATTTGCAGATCTCAAAATTTACTATAAAACTACTGATGTCAAGACAGTATGGTACTGGTCTCAGAAAACACATATTGTTCAATGGGGATGGAATGGTAGGGTGGTATAAAGTTCATGGTTTATGTTCCTTATAAGCTTTCCTCAATACTCCAATTTTTTTTCTTAATGATAAATATAGTTTGGTATGTGAGGAACATTGTATATTCAGTGCCTAGACTTGAATCAAACTGCCTTATTTCAAAACTCAGCACAGCATTTAATTAGCACTGTGACACTGGCCAAATCACCTTACATTTGACTCAATTCCTTCCTCTATAAAATGAAAATAGTAGTGTTATGACCTCTCAGAGATGCTACATAAATTTAATTTGATAACATAATTAAAGTATTTGGCATAGATCCCTTTGTAAGGTCTCAATAAACATTTGCTATGAAAAATCTAAAAGTAAAATTATAAAAAGTAAAATAAGTGTAAGAAAGATTAAAAAAGTGACTCGAAGGAAATAAGGAGAAACATTTAACAGCATACATATAGATCTGCAAGCTGACTGACCAACCACTGTCCTCCCAGCAAACCATAACCAACAATAGCAGCGACAACAAAAAAGGAAAACTCAATGGGTTCGGTGGTGGGCAGGGACAGAGGCAGAGGGAGAGGGAGAGACAGAGACAGAGCTTTCTATACAAGATATGACTAACCTATCTGTTCTAAGCACTTTTCTGAGAGAGATTGGGATGGCATCAGAAATTTTACTCAAGAAAAGAGGAAAGGAAAAATCAGGAATTGTGTGGGGCTGGTGGGGCATGAAAATGCAGCAATAAAGCAAGTAAAAATAAATCCTGCTGAAAGAGAGAGTGCATCGTGTTATGATTTAGTCTTGATAACGGCGTGTCCAAGTTGACATCAAAACTTGGCAACTCCAACAAGACTCAAACTCTTTTCTTGACTACAACTTTCTTGGTTTGGGGAGTTACTGTGTGACGTAGGGAGAGAGCTGACGGTGAATAGAGCAGATTTTTCATTCGGGAGGTCATGACGCTCCTCAGACAGAAGGTAGGCTGATTTGACTGCCAAAGGAAGCATGGCCAAGATTTGGGCCAAGCTTGAGGGGAAACTATCCACATGGTCTCATCCCAGTATTCAAGGCTTGAAAAGCAACAAAGCTGCAGGACAGGATAGAAAAGAATTGAAGGGGAAACCAGGTCCCAAGGAAACACAGACCTAGCTAGACAGGCTCAGTGTGTTGGCCTGTGCCAAAGGGCTGACTACTCTGCAGCCAAAGCACGCTTCTCTGGGGTTTTGAGGAACCTACAGAAAGCTGCGAGGCAAGACGCTGAAGGCACTGAAGCCTTCTCTTCTCCTGACGGTTTCTTGTTTCTAGGCAAATCTAGCATAGCAAAACAAAAAATAAATTTCTCTACCTCTGTGCAGCTAAATCTTCTCGCTACAACAGAAATGACCTTATTTTTGCCATTCTCAGACTGTCAAAGGCTGTCAAATGTCTCTCCATGAATGTAGAAGGGGAATGAACTGGGTAGACAACCATGTTGGACTAACCATATAAAAGAAAGTAGACCTCGTAAAGTAGGAAGGGAAACAATCCAATGGTCCAGTGATTTTTTATTATTTTCAAATTTAGTTTGAGCTGGGCAGTTAGCAACTTCCTTAACACGTGCAATGCCAACTTCAGAAGAACGTATTGTAACAGGAATTCAACCAGACAACGGGGTCCAGGAAAACAAAGAAGCGATGTGGAGAGAAGTTCTAGGTGAAAACAGTATATGAAACCAATATATAATCACCTGCACATTCATACGAATGATAAAACATAACTACAGTCCAGAAAGAAGGAGGGAAGAAAAAGGGTACGGTAGGGCACAGGGAGGGACGATATTTGGTAGGACCTCACCTAAAGTGCATAATGCAATGGTATACTTCATAACTATTAAGAATAAAGTATAAATGTCTTACCACAACAGATAAGTAAGTGAGGTGCTAGTTATGTTAATCAGCTCAATGTAAGCATTCCACATTGTATATCAAATCAGCACATTATACCCCATAAATACATTAATGTATGCAGTTATGATTTAATAAAGAGAAAATAAAAAAAAGAGTGAATAAAAAAAAGAAAAAGAAAATAGGAAATGAAGTCCTGGAATACTCCCATAACCCATACTTTTTTTGAGGAATGAGTGTTAGAATTTAGAACCAAAGAATGCAACCTGAAAATTGAAGGGTCTAAGATCCAGGGTTTAAACTAAGAAAACACAAGGATAACAGGAAATAAATGCCAGATTCCTAGACACAAAGAGAGGAATCTGGGAGGAAGATATTTAAGGAACCTAATTTTTCTGTGCAATGTTTGTCATTTTGGCCTATGGAATAAAGATAATTTTCAAACTTCACTGGCCAATGAGGTAAATGCAAAGGGTATTATTCAGAATGGAGTCAGTGTTCCTAGGCTGGAGATATTCATGGCAAAGATGCATGAGCCGGCTCAAAGGAGTTTCTTTATAAATGGATAAAATGATGATAGAACAGGACTAAGACAATTATGATAGAATAAAAGAACTGCTGTTCACTAAATGATAAAAAAATGTGGGTTCAACAGAACAAATTGATGAAACTATGTTTTTATACAGTTTGTGGCTTTTAACAGTTGGTTTAATGTCATTGGAGCAAAATACACATCAGTGTGGTCTGCATGGCTAAATAGATACTGCCACTTTGGCTTTTTAAACTTTCCAATGTATTTTCCATAAGAACCAAGCTGTAGATTTGCAATCAACTTGAATTTATTTCATATTAGGTTATTAGATACTTCCAGGGAGTTTCTTCTGAGATTTAAATTGACAACGAAATTAATTGTCACTTCTAATGGTAATGAGACTTGACTATATCCAGAGGGCTTTATTTATTCATGTTCAAAATCCAGGTATGGGAAGTCCCTTGTTAATATTTTTGTTATTGTTTTTGCTTTTGTCATTTTTTCATTATGAAATTACAGTCATTTCTATGACAAATATACATGTTTTAAAGAAAGGATACCAAATTCAGAGGCAAGAGTATTAAGATCTCACATAGAGTTCATAATCAGAATTAGCTAATAATATGGTCCCTAATTGTGGAGTTTGTCTTAGTTTCTTTACCGTATCCTCAATACCTATGTGCCATGACCTAAGGACCCATCAGATAAGTGAGTGAATATATTAATAAAATGATGAATGAATTATAAATAAGTTACATTGGCTGTATTTTGTTTTATGCTACAGTCTTCACATAATTTTGTTTTTCCTTTTATTTCTATATAGTTGTAACTATGCTACTTATTACTATTGCTTTAGTACATTTTTACTTATTGTAAAAAATTAACATGTGGTTGTATATTCATAAAATATCAGTTACAATTGCTATATAGTATTCTACTGAACAAGTGGTTAGTTTATTTTGCTAGTATTCTCTGTGTAAAGCTAGAGAATGTTTTTATAACCAGAATTATCAGAAATACAGTCATTTATAACCACTAATACCATACTCAATGCATGGCATAATAATACTATAAACATATTCCTGCCCTGAAATATATATCTTCACACTTCTACCTGCACAGTTACCTCTTCCTAAGTTTTTCAACGTTTTCTTTTTGTGGAAAAAGTTTGCAGGCTCAGATTTTGCTCCAAGGATTTTCCTGCTTGTTTGGAGGAAAACGCTCAACTGCTTTGCATTATTAACGTATTATACGTTGTACTACGTAAAAACGTTCAGAGGCCGTGTGCATGTTCTGGATGCTGGCATAGGTTAAAACTTAGAAAAATAGCTTTTTCCATATACCTGGCTACCTTCCAGAGAGAAAATTACTTGACTAGGTGAGAGACAAGGTAGAAGGCCAGTATTGTTCTAGTCTATACTTTTTATACATACATCAGTACACTAATTTGCCAAGGAAGAAATGAATTTTGGACACCCCCTCAAAAAATGTTTAGAAATATATTTTTCCAGGCGGCGCCTGTGGCTCAGTCGGTGGGGCGCCAGCCCCATATACCGAGGGTGGCGGGTTCAAACCCGGCCCCGGCTGAATTGCAACCAAAAAAATAGCCAGGCGTTGTGGCGGGCGCCTGTAGTCCCAGCTACTCGGGAGACTGAGGCAAGAGAATCACTTAAGCCCAGGAGTTGGAGGTTGCTGTGAGCTGTGTGATGCCACAGCACTTTACCCAGGGTCATAAAGTGAGACTCTGTCTCTACAAAAAAAAAAAAGAAAGAAATATATTTTTCCTTACTACCAGATTTTTATACCGTGTACAGTAAACTACTATCCATTGTAAACAGTCTTCCTACCCTAGGAACTGAAAGCATGGTACAGAAGCTTCCTAAGCAGCGTCTGTTGCTGTGTCTATTTACTCTTCATCCAGTGTTGGCTTAGCCTCTCAAACCAAAGGCTGAGTTGAACTACGTTGTATTAGTCATAACTCACTATGTTGTATTGTATTTCGTTCTGTTATTAGATAAAATTACAGACACATACATTGTTAAGCACTTATGCTTTTATAATACAATTGGCTGGTATGGGAAACCCAAGTAATAAGTGGTGTAAAGATTTTGTTATAAATTTAAAGCAATATAAATCCAACAGATCACATGAAGGGGTGGAATTCTGAGCAAACCTGGTTGTGATACAAATTTTCTGATAATTTCTAAATTTGCCAATCCTCTACTCCTCAAGTATTTAACTTATGCCTTTCTTGTAACACATTACGAAAAAGTTTTCTGAAGACTTATTTTACTTGTCTCTCTCCCCTACTAGACAGTGGACAAGGTTGTATATATTTTTTCTATGTATGACTGATTTGGCCCAAGTATCATTAAATTTGATGAATTTAAGCCTATCAGGTAAATATAACATCAACCTCTACCAATAGTGTGAGACACTGAGATTAGAAAAATAGCAGATAACTATCAGGCATAAACATAGGTTTGGTAGAAAACTCAGATATGGCCATTTGATGGTCAGGCAGAGTGAAGAATTATGTAAGTTTCCTCAAAAGCAGTGAAATACTCCACCTTCTTACTTTAAATAATTAAAGAGAAAAGCAAATACAACAACATATATTAACTACGATATTAAGGGTACAGAGTTAAATAACCACTAGATCATGGAATGCAAAAAAGTTTTCCATGTAATTGTTAACCCATCCACGTTAAGCAAATGTTGGATTTTTAATTTGTAGTCAAGCTCTAGAATAATTATTTAATTAAATCAAACCCTCCTTTAATGCAAAGTTAAAGTTTCGAATTTAAGCTATCAAAATTAAGATAAAAAGAGGAAGCTAAGCTTCTTGCCAGAACTTGGAGTACGTAATAAACAATGAGAAAGTAACATATTATGTGTGCATAGGATGAGCAAATATTGTTGTGAGCAGCTTAGTGTCTGTCTACATTTAACAACTTTATGGCTTTCATTTTCAAGATTAAGACCCTTCCAGAGCTGATGCTTCCTTATAGAGATTATTTTTCCTTTTTTTTTTTTTTTTTTTTGTAGTAGGGGTGATGGTAGGTGAGGTGGTGTTTAAGACTACTTGTACCTTATTAGGAGTGGAGTTTGAGAATCATATTCTCTAGACAGACTTCTTTAAATATTTCCTGCCTCAGTTGTGTACATTTATAGCTGTAGGGTCCATGCATTCACCAGCTTCTAACTTTCTAAGAAAGAGTGTTTACTTAAATTTTCTCTGCCACTATCCCAGTTCCACATATTTCCAGGCCAAATTTTATCCTCATTATCTCTTTCACTTCTCTGTCTCAGATCAACTTGCCCTTTGACATTGGCCTTCTAGCCCAAACAATATGGCTTGCAAAACTGACACCAAGCACCATTATTGATAAATATTAGCCCTTGTTTTCCTTTCTTAACAAACATGTGGATACTCAGCAAAGAATCTGGTTCCCTCTAACCAGAATGCTTACTAAATACTGACAGCAATTATATAAAACTAAGATTTTACACTCGCTCCATTCAAACCCAGGAATGGATAATGAAATATCAAGAAATAAAGGCCTTGCACTTGGAGGATCCCTTCAGAATACAGTCTTCCTCTACAAAATTTCATCCCTAACTCAAGTACATTTAAGTTACGATTTGTAAATCCCCCTACTTGGAATTGCCTACACTGTAAGTATCTCTTCTTGTTAGCTAAGTATTTCTAGGGAGAAAGAAAAAAACTCATACTTTAGCAAAGTTAAGTTTATCACAATCTATGATGTAAATGCAAAATTTTGATAAAAACTGCTGTTGTTTAAAGTACAAGGGGCTTTGCAGGGAGAGCGGACACCTGAACTGAATCCAGCTTTACCACCTGTCAGCTGCATGACCACGGCCAAGTCAATTTACCTCTTATAATCTCAGACTCCTTATCTCTAAATGGACATAATAATTGTTTCTCTCTTAAATACTTTAGACGGGATGTGCAATTGAGTCAATGTCTAGAATGTGGCTAGCATAACAGCAGAGGCATATCTTTAAAATGGTAAAATAGTAAATGGTAAAATTTCTTACCGTCATTGTTTTACTTATAACAGAGTCTCTGCAGCTGAGTTGCTTGGTGGCTAAAAGAGAAGGACAGAATCCATTCAGGCTGAACACCTATAAAATTAAGCAAATGGATAGATTTTATAAGTGTTTAAGCTTTTTACCTCTCATCATTTTATTTTCCTAAAAAATTGAGTACCTTGTACTTTTTATCAACTGCATATGATAAAAATACATAGAGAATCAAAACAATGTTAATCCAAACAATTTCTCCTCTTGAACACCCGTGTAAACAAGTTCAGTTTTTATATTATTAATTAATTTATTTTCCTAGGAGAGGTTAGAGAGCAGGGCCATCTTGACCCACATTGCCGTGGCAGTCCACTAACTGTAATTCTTGGGAAGGTCATCTCATCCCTCTTTGTCTCAGTTCTTCACAAGTAGAGATTACAATAGGATCTCTCAAGAGAGACTTTTTTCATAAAAAAATTAATCAATATTTTTATAGAGGCTACAGCAGAGCCTAATTATAAATAAACTAATCAAAACACATGAATATAATAATTTTAATATGCTAAAACTGTATTAGGATTTTCTGTGTTGCATTGCTTGGATAAAATTAAGATCTTCAAGCAGAAAATGTTGGGAGGAAAAAATAATCAGAGCTACAGTGCTTAGTAGCATCTATCCGAGGTTATTTTAACAAGCATGGTGAGTAGTAAAAAAAGTATATCCCAGATATAGACAAGTAAACTGTATTCAGATAGATCTGAAGATCTCAAGTCACCTTAATTGGAAACACTCTCAAATTGTCTGTAGACAATTGAGAAAGATTTCATTACTATCTTTCCCAGTTGATATTTCCATCAAGAACTCTAAATACAGATTTTTTGTGGATGGAACCTGGGTGTCCACCAGAGCTGGAAGCTTTTACAAGCACCATACATGGATCCAAAGAGCAGAGGCTGTGGGTATAGTTAACACCAGAGCAGGATTTCTCGACTACAGCTCTAATGACATTCGAGGCCAGATCATTCTTCACTGTGGGCATTTGCTCTGCATACTGTGAGATGTTTAACAGCACCTCTGGCCTCTGCCTACTAGATAATAGCACCTCTCTGGCCAGTTATGACAACAAAAACATTTCTCCAGGCACTGTCAAATATCACTTGAAGACAAAATGTCACCCACTGAGACCTGCTGTTCTAAAAATAGCAGAAATGGACTGGTAAGTAAATATATAAATGAACTATAAAGGACCATACATTATAGGCTATAATTAATCTCCATCTTTATACGAAAACCTTAAATATCACCAAATAGAATACACTAAAGCATCACAACATTAACAAAACCTAAACAAATTATGTGCAAACTAAAAATAAAGGATGGTTTACTATAAAAGAATTTGTTTATATAAGATGTAATATCTTTAGTAGGTCACATAAAAATACAAGGAATTACCATGGTCTCAATTCCATCCAAAAAGAAGGTATCAGTTCAAGTTCAAAAAACTTTTTAATAAAAAAGATACATGTGTATATGCATATGTGTGTGTGTGTATAGAGTAATGGGATATGTTAAAACATATTCATTTTAATAGATTTATTAATTCAATAAATATTTGTTAAACATTTATACTGTTTTATTTACTATGTATATGTGGTCAAAATATAGCAAAGTTTAATCAAATAGAAGTTCATACTTTCAGAGGGTTTATACTCTAGATGTGCATGTGCAGTAGAGAAAAGAAAACATACCGGATGATTAAAAATGTGAGGGGAAGGAAAGTTTTCTTAGAGTGGTCCACAAATGAGCCTTGACAAAGTGACATTTTACTTCATTTTTTGCTAAGTATATTCTTTAACTCTTTTTTTAAAAAAAATTCAGATTGATATGAAAGCACAAATGTTTAGGTTACGCTGTTTTTATTTCAAAGGTAAAGTTCAAGTTGTAGCTGAGGCCTTCACCCAGGGGGATGCTGAACACCCTCTCATTGTGCACATTAAGTGAGATGCCATCCGTCACCCTCCCTCCTTTTGCTACCCTCTCCCACCTTTCTCCTCCTCTTCACTAGATTATACTTGTATTTATTCTTTGGTGTGGGCATGGAGTTGTTTATATATTGGTTTCATATTAGTATTGAGTACATTGGATACTTGTTTTCTATTCTTATGATACATTACTAAGAAGAATGTGTTTCACTCCATCCAGGTAAACACAAAAGAGGTAAAGTCTCCATCTTCTCTTGTGGCTGAACAGTACTCCATGGTATATATATACCACAGTTTGTTAATCCATTCATGGGTTGATGGGCACTTGGATTGCTGCCACATCGTGGTAATTGTGAATTGAGCTGCAAAAAACATTCTGCTGCAAATGTCCTCATGGTAAAATGGCTTTTGGTTTTTTCTGGCTAGGTAGGTAGTAATGGGATTACAGGATCAAATGAAGGTCCCCTTTTAGATCTCTGAGAATTCTGTCTACTTCTTAGCATAGAGGTTGTATTAGTTTCCAATTCTACCGGCAATGTTAAAGTACTCCCTTCTCTCCAGTAGCCAACATCTACAGATTCGGGATTTTGTAATGTGGGCCAATCTTGCTGAAGTTCAGTGAGCTCTCAGAGTGGTTTTGATTTGCCTTTTTCTGATGATTAGGAATGATGAGCATTTTTTCATGTGCTTTTTGGCCATTATTTGTCTGTCATCTTCAGAAAAGTGTCTGTTCATCTGTGAGGAATGACAAACACACAGCCTCATGAAGAGCCTGTAGGTTAAGTATTGGAGAAATTGATAAAAGCTAAAATGTTAAAAAGGAAACCATCTTAGAGCCACAAGAACAAAGGAGACTATAGTAGTAAGTGCGTGAACAGAGGGAAGATACTGGAGAGGCAAACGGAATTCAAGTCTTGATGAAAGACTGGATTTTATTCTATGCACAGTGGGAAGCAGTGGTAACCTTTAAGCTGGCAGCTGGCCAATTTTTTAGCTTTAAGAGATTCTGCATGGCAAATGGAATCAAGCAGACGCAATAGTAGATGCCAAGGAATCAGTACAGTAGAGCCTCTGTAAGTTGAGCATCAAAGGACTGTAACAAACCTGTCAACATACAGGGGAGGTCAGCATAAGGAAGCAGGCCTATGGTACTGATAGGTACATATAGTGCATGTCCAATCTGTGAAAATTAGGTCAACTTAAGGAGGTGGTCAACACAGGGAGGTGGTCAACTACTGTATTTAGCAGATTTCTGTTAGACTATACATAACACGATTGTGCCTTGGTGTGGAGAGTGGGGATGGAGGAGGGGAAAGGTGGAGAGATTTGAGATATTTTAAAGACAGAATGATAGAACTTAAAAATTGTGCAGGAAAAAAGAATCATGATTCTCTTTTACCTGTTTGGATTAAGCAACTGGGGCAAATAGCCATATAGTTTGATGATACAGAAACAGAGGAGTCCCTTTAGGAGAAGTGGGAGCCAGAGGTCAAAGTTTTAGCAATGTAAGGGATACACTTGGCTACAGGAACATGATTATACTTCTTCAGGGAAGGAGTCCTAAAGAAGTCCTCAAGAATACATTATTTGAGGCAACGTATTTGAGAGATCATTGACAAATATGTGGTATTTACAATTCGTGGGGGATCTGAAAACCTACACAGATGTACAGAGAAAGAGCAGGGGAAGAAACCCAAACTCAGTCCTGGTACACTAGACATGTACAAGATTCAGTAGAGAAGGTGGGGAAGGAGTAAAAAATAAAGAGTTGCAAGGAAAGGGTTAGTAAAACCAAAATGGAAATTACTTCAAAAAGGTCCAACATGATGAATATGCTGATAAGTGTAAGAGTGAGGATTATCCCTTGGTTTGATAGCAACGAGGTCACTGGAGAGTGTGACATGAATTCCGTAGAATAGCCGAATTCGGTAGGATAGAGGCCAGAATGAAATGAGTAAAAGAATGAACAAGAGGGGAAGAAATGAAAATGATTCATAAACAATTATTCCAAGAAATCCTGCTGGGAAGGGCAGAAGAAAAGGCAACATTTAGGACACAATATGATCTCAGGAAAGGTTCTGATTTGTTTTTAAGAGATGTGGTACTGGATCATGTTCTTTTGCTGACGATAGTAATTCGGTGAAGGCAGAGGATGGCAAGGAGAAATAAGAGAGTAAAAGACAATGTGCATAAATGACTTTTCTGCAGAGGCAAAGAAAGTGCTTCAGCAAGGAAAACACATTGTGATCCAGTGTACTGGGGGGAACTGACCTTTGATAAAAACAGAAGTCTATCATTTTAATGAGAAAATATGGGCACAAATCTAAATGTATTTCTACATGTAGTGGAGATAAAATGAGAGAACACCGATTAGATGATCTCTGTTTTTTCAAGGTAGTAGGAAGGGACGCCACCTGTACTATTAAGGGGGCAGAGAGTCTGTGAGAGATTTCAAGAGAAGAGAGAAGTTTATGAGCTAAAATCTAAAATTGCACCAAGTTATTAAACTGTAGGGATTTTAAGGATCTTAAAGAAGAGTAGCTACAGTTTAAGGGACATTGGAAAGGACATGGATATTGCTGTGTTTTCAGATTGAAATGTTTGTACAGTCAGATTTGAGAAACTTCCAAATAGCAGCAACTCGTTAAAGTGGCTGGATGGAGAATACATGTGTAAACTTCAGTGGCATTTGTAGATATAGGCAAAAAGGCCTTGACCAATAAAGCTGACAATCACCACCGCCTCTTGGTTATCTATATTTGGTGTCATTTTTGACAACACATATTTTGATGTAGACTTCACAATACTGGCCTATGCAATTTTCTTCCTCCTGATATTTTTGTGGCAACCTCCTCCCCCTTAGCCTAGCCATGAAAAATACCCAAGAGGTCAAAGACTCAAGAGCTAGGCAGAAAGATTCAGATGATGGAAACAGTATGAGTTGTGAACCCGTAATTCATCATCTGTGAAAAAGTCTCCAATGATTCTGGACAAGGGTGAGCTCCTTTGAAGGGAATGATGGGAAAGTTTGCCACGTTTATTACTATTTCATTGAACATTACTTCTGTTTGTTGCATTTTGTATTTTCTTAGTGGTATTCTTCCACACGCGTTGAGTGTCAGATATCTATTTATTTCTGTGGTTGAAATGCATAAAAATCCCTGTTCACCTCCTGAGAATACTGATGAGTAGTTGACAAAGGAGAGTCAGCATGGAAGAAAATCATCCATGGAACATCGTGTAATTTCCTGGCTCCAGGTTTCACTGCGGAATAGCTATCTTTGCAACTTCCAACTTTAACCAGAAGGCAAAAGGCTGCATCAGCTTTCCCTGTGCCTTTCGCCTCCTTGGGCTATATGCAGGTGCTGTAGTGAATCTGACTCTTCACACATCCCAGCTGCTGGGAGTCCTCTCCAGGCAGACATATCACTGTTTTCCAGACCATTTGGATAAAATCACAGAAAGAAGAAAAGGGAAACAAAGGAAATATACTAGCGGAAGGGAGGGCCAGTAACTTTACTTAATCATTCATTATACTCTTCAACAATACTGATAAATATCCATGATATTACTGATAAATTACCGATAAATATCCATGGGGTATTTCACAGGGGAAAATAGAAGATCTTAAGCAGCAGCATAAAAAGACGTGAATGACTTTCCAGTTTTATTTCTACCATTAACCAATGCATCCTCTTCAAGTCTCTTACCCTTCTTTGGTGCAAAAAAGAGGGAGTTTCTCTAATTCTAAGGTGCCTTCCAGCTCCAATAGACTATAAATCTAAGACATGCTAGAGCACAAGTTTGTCTAGAGGAAAGACCAGCAGAGCAGCCAGACAGCGCACTGAAGTGCCAGGAGGGTAAGAGAATAAATGTTACATGAAGCAAAGGAAGGAAGAAAGCTCCTGCCCTGCCTCTTCTAATGTTTAAATGAGAAAAGGATTTCAGTCCTTTGAAAATGTGGAAGTTCTATCTAAACATGAGATCTGATTTTTTTTTTTCATAGAGGCAAAAAGGCTAAGGAGATGTAGAAAGCAGTCTTTATTGTGGGATGAGAATATCTGCAGATAATATGATTTAACAGAGCTTTTCTCATTTCATGTTGGGGTCAAGGCAGGGATTTTTGAAGTGTACACCTTGTAGTAGGGGGTGAAAGGACAAACCATAGCAGTGTCTTATCTTGGGATCACGAGTTAGCTGCTGAGACCCAGCAGTGGCTGAGGAGTGAAGAGTGGTCCTAGAAGTGAGCAAAATTATACTCTATGCTTTCTAAAATATCCTATTCTATTCCCATCATAAACCAGATTATAAATGAGTTTTGTCAAAAGATGAAAAGAAATGTGAAGTCTTACCCCTGAGTATACGAAAACTTTGGCCCTCTTTTACAGATCTCTGGGATTTAAAAGCACCAGACAATTCCAGTCATCAATGCCACTTCTACTGATTCACTGGAGAGGGATGGAGTCATAAAATGTACAGAGTAGAGGGAGGACGAGGGCAAGCAAATAGCCTCATCCCTGAATGCATAACGTCCAATTGCTCTAAACAAGGTGAAGAAGTAGACCCCGGTGCGATGATGGAGGTGAATAAGAAAGACCTAGTTTACACATAGGAGAAATTGACACATTCATACTCCATCTGTTATAATTTCAAGTTTGTTTTTTTCTTTTAATTTCAGATTAATATGAGGGTATGAAGGTTCAGGGTACATTGCTTTCATTTCTTTTTTTATTATTAAATCATAGCTGTGTACATTAATGCGATCATGAAGCACCATACACTGGTTTTATAGACTATTTGACACATTTTCATCACACTGGTTAACATAGCCTTCCTGGCATTTTCTTAGTTATTGTGTAAGACATTTATATTCTACATTTACCAAGTTTCACATGTACCCTTGTAAGATGCACCGCAGGTGTAATCCCACCAATCGCCCTCCCTCCTCCTCCTCCTTCCCCCTATTCTTAGGTTATAACTGGGTTATAGCTTTCATATGAAAGCCATAAATTAGTTTCATAGTAGGGCTGAGTACATTGGATACTTTTTCTTCCATTCTTGAGATACTTTACTAAGAAGAATATGTTCCAGCTCCATCCATGTAAACATGAAAGAGGTAAAGTCTCCATGTTTCTTTAAGGCTGCATAATATTCCATGGTGTACATATACCACAATTTATTAATCCATTCGTGGATCAATGGGCACTTGGGCTTTTTCCATGACTTAGCAATTATGAATTGGGCTGCAATAAACATTCTAGTACAAATATCTTTGTTATAATGTGATTTTTGGTCTTCTGGGTATATACCTAGTAGAGGAATATAGGATTGAATGGCAGGTCTATTTTTAGATCTCTAAGTGTTCTCCAAACATCTTTCCAAAAGGAATGTATTAATTTGCATTTCTAAGGTAAAGTTCAAGTTGTATGAGCCCTTCACCCAAAGGACAGGCCAAATATCCTCACAATATGCACAGTAGGTGAGAACACGCTGAAGTAGCAAGTTTTAAACTGAGTCAGAGAGGGTGAGTAGGAGCAGCCAGCTGCAGAGTCTGAGTAAACACTTGTAGCCTTGGAGCAGAGCACGAGTGAAAAGAGCCAGGGTATGAAAGAACTTGTCACATTGCAGGAGGCTCAGCCTTCAGAATCCCATTTACCTAACTTGGGAAATCCTGGGCACCACTAGGAGAGAAAGCCTTAACGAAGTTATGTTTTGTTTGTTTTCAATTAATTCCTAATCTACAAAGCTTTTATGTATCAATGAAGCTATTACCATCAAAGCAAAAACAAAAGCAAAAAAAAAAATGACAAATCTGTGGAAATGTAACAGTTTTAAAAAGCCCAATGTTTCACTATTGCCTAATATATATGTATATACCTTATGTGCTGACTTGTTTACAGAAACCCCCTAAATATTCAAGCTCAAAGCTATACTTTCTTAACTAGTAGAAAGTCCAGGCTTCCCTTAGATTTTTTTTCTTCCCAAATATTACCAAGAATTAAGAAGTGTGACCATTCTCTCCATCTAAGCAAGCTAAGGCCTCTTTTCCCTATCGAGTGTGATGGATGGATAGAGGGTGGAATCTTTCTGCTGCAGTGACTACTGACCATATATCAGTTTTTGTGGTCATTCTTCCTCTATTTTAGCAGTTTTCTATGACTGCTATCACAAATTATCACAAATTTGGTACTCTAAACAGTAGAAATTTTGCTCTCACAATTCTTGAGACCAGAAGTCCAAAATCAATTTCTTTGTACCACATCAAGGTATCCACAGATCTCTGCTTTCTCAGACGTCCTCTCAGCTTTTGGTGGCTGTTAGGGGACTTGTGTTTGCATCACTCCAATCCCTGTCATCATGATCACATCGCGTTCTCCTCCCATACTTGTGATTGCACTTAGGGTCAAGTGCATAATATATGTCCACTGTTTGGGGGTACATGTGATAATCTATTTTTTTTTAAGTATACGGTAAAGGCTACCTGTGATAATTTAATGTGTTCACACCATTTGCAAAAATCAAATCAGTGTATTTGGGATATCTATCACCTTACACTTTGCTAGAAACACTTGAATTCTTCTCTTCTTGCTATTTGGAGGTGGATGATAGATTATTGTCATGTTTAATCTTCATACTAAATGTTTTCTGGAGAAACCACTGTTCTGGGAATGCTATCATGGCTGCTTCATTTTATACATACATATTCTTTTCTGGAGATAATTAGATTGCTTTCCTTTGCAAAAATCTGAAAGTTACTCGGGTTACCCAAGCAATGAATATACGTATGTCAAATGGTAATGGATAATTAACAACAAAATCACAGCAGGCATCTTGGAAAAATAATTCAGATAGTACCTCAGTTGTTCTTCTATGCCTATAAAAACAGAGCACAAACTGCATGGCTATAAGTGTATGCGATTACCAGAGAAAATGCATAGCCAGAAGTTACAAATATAAGAAAAACTATATAGTCAAAATTTACAGAGATAAAAACCTAATTTATCAACTGGATTTAGCAACTAAAACCTAATTTAGCAACTGAAAGGACAGTCCACATTCAATGCATATCTTTTGATCTCCTTAGCTCTTCCGAGTTTCATAGTAAGACTTTGTGAATCCTCACTCTGCTGCTCTGTCATTAACCTAAGTAGAGTATTTGTTCCATGTTTTGTCATACCTACGTCTAGTTCTACTAATCTCCAAACTATCCTATAAATCTCAGGTTATAATTCCTCCAAGAAGAGGATCTGATTGATCCACTGAAAGTTCACTGGATCTGTTGGGAAGAGTTTTCATGACAGTTCACCTGCATTGACTTGATTTGGGCAAGTGTCCATTTACAGAACAATCAGCTATGATTGGTGTGGTCACAGAACTTGCTGGCTGTCACAGATGATGTGGAGCATTGAACTGATGACTGTAAGGAATTGGAGGTAGAGACCAGGTAGAAGGTGAATTTGTGCATGGCAAATATCTAGTTGCTCAGAGACCGTGGAAATCAATCCCACATTGCCACAGTTTGAAGGTAGTGTGAAGCTTTCTTTTTCTTTGAGAGTGACAGCAGGAACCAGTTGCATAACAGGTTATATCTGGAAATTAGAAACCATGAACACGGCATCTGCTCCTGCTTGGAGTGAGACACCAAAGACAGAACTAGGTAATATGTTAAACCTTTACCATGAGCTGAGTGCTGTGTCAGCACTGAGTTAGCCACTCTCCTTGGTGCTGTTAGATACACATGGCAAGCCTTCATTCTCATCATGTTTATTGCTCCAGCATTGCCGAAGGGAGTTATAAAAACTAGTAGCAGCCTGTACAATTTTTTCTGGCATGGCTAAGAGAATAGCCTTGAACTTGGAGACTGATCTCTGGTGTAAAGTGGTAATGGGCTATCATTTATGCCATTCCTTCCCAGCTGCATTAAATAACACTTTGGTACTTAGCCATAATTCACAATCTGCAGTGGCCGTGACAGAGGGAAGGGGGGTAGTTCACTGAGTTTGACTGCAATTTCAAACACAAATGCTTTAAAGAATGGTCTTGCTGAGCCTACAGAAATTATTATTCTAGACACAGCTTTTTTAATTTGTGTAAATGTTGGATTCTGTACTTACAGAAGGAAAGAAAAAAGTGACTGTGACCGGGGAGATGGTTGTATCTCAGAGAAATGGTGACAAGGCACAAGTTTTCTTTAAGGAGCTGATTTGATTTTTTTTTTTTGCCACAGTCTTGAATGTTAAAAAAGATAATAGTATTTGAATATACAAAAGGAATGCAGATGGAAGGCTCTGAAAAACCATTCTGCTTCAGGAAGGCTTACTGTATGAATGAACAATCTGGAGGTGGGAGAGGTTGGGGTCCTTGTGGAGAGCCCTTCCTGTCCCTGGAAACCTGGGCCCAGAAGCACCAGATCCCTCACTCCATGGCAGAAAGGTTTGTCGCTCCTGCACACTTCCAGAGCAGCCTATTCTAACAAGCCACATACGGTAAAGGAAGAGGAAGCAGACGTCCTGTGAAATAGAGGAATGGAGAAGGGATTTTCCTTCCTTGGTTCCTAAATTGAGAACAAGTGAAAACCACTAATGTCTGATATGCATGGGAGCAGTGAGATATCATTTAAAAATAATAATTCCTCTGCTAGGTATATACCCAGAAGACCAAAAATCACATTATAACAAAGATATTTGTACCAGACTGTTTATTGCAGCCCAATTCATAGTTTCTAATTCATGGAAAAAGCCCAAGTGCCCATCGATCCACGAATGGATTAATTAATTGTGGTATATGTACACCATGGAATATTATGCAGCCTTAAAGAAAGATGGAGACTTTACCTCTTTCATGTTTACATGGATGGAGCTGGAACATATTCTTCTTCATAAAATATCTCAAGAATGGAAGAAAACATATCCAATGTACTCAGCCCTACTATGAAATTAATTTATGGCTTTCACATGAAAGCTATAACCCAGTTATAACCTAAGAATAAGGGGAAGGGGGAAAGGGAGGGGAGGGAGGGGGGAGGGGGGAGGATGGGTGGAGGGAGGGTGATTGGTGGGATTACACCTGCGGTGCATCTTACAAGGATATATGTGAAACTTAGTAAATGTAGAATGTAAATGTCTTAACACAATAACTAAGAAAATGCCAGGAAGGCTATGTTAACCAGTGTGATGAAAAAATGTGTCAAACGGTCTATAAAACTAGTGTATGGTACCCCATGATCGCATTAATGTACACAGCTATGATTTAATAAAAAATAAAAGAAGCAAAAAAATAAGAACAACAGTAACAATGACATGGATATTTCTATCTTGTAGACTTTATTTGAAGCCCAGTCTCTCACTTCCTAAACTGAAAGACCTCTTTAGCTATCCCAATTTTGGTTTCTTCAACTGTCAAATGATGATAGTAATATGTGCAAGGTTCTATGATAATTAAATTGGACAGTGTCTGTAACACACTTAGTACAGGGTGAGCTGCCTCCTGCCTTTCCTGCTAGCCTCATTTGGACCAGCTTCCTATTCTGTCTCTACCCTAATGACACCCTGGCCTTACTCTGTTTTTGTTTTATTTCTCAAGCCCTTTCAGCTTTTTCTAGTTTCTGGACCATTGCCTGTAATGTTTCTACTGCATAGTCTCCCAGTCTCTAACACTTCTGTTGCTAGAGTAATGTTTCCAAACATTCAGCTTTCACCTTTTCAATGAGATTCCTCAAATAAACACATTAGTCTTTCTTGATCCACAGAACAGGTGAGATTATGTGTGTGTGTTTTCTTTTTCTTAGCAACTTGCAGTTTTCTGCCACTGAATTTATTATAGTTGTGATTAAATACATATTTTATAAATTATCATTTTAAATGTCTCCCATGTTGAACTGAAAGCTTTATGAAGAAAAAAATACTGTGTGGTTTTATCTACCGGTTACCCCTGTCAGAGTAACTAACACTGAGGAGTTACTCAATACATCTTTGTGGATTAAATGATAGTTCCAGTCTCTGTATGTGATTCATGGAAAGAAAATCAGTAAGAATTACCTACCTGGAAGGGCAGTTCAGCATCTATAAAGCAAATGGGAAATATTATCTGGGCCTAGACAAGTGATCATTCCCCTTGCCCCTGAAGAACAGCATGGCTTCTCCGCGCCCTTTTCCTGTGTTTCTGAAATGTATACTGTCTTAGTTGGAGCTGCAATAGCAAATTCTTACAGACTAGAAGTTTAAACAACAGAAATTCATTTCTCACAATTGTGGAGGCTGAAAGTCCCAGATCAAGGTGCTGGCAGATCTGGTGTCTGTTGTGGGCCCCCTCCCCCATTTGCAGATGGCTGCCTTCTCATTGTGTCCTGTTAGGGTAGGGGGCAGAAATAGAGACACCTTCTCTCATCTCTTTTCATAAGGGCACTAATTCCATTCATGAGGGTTCCAAATGTATGACCAAATTACCTCCCATAAGTCCCTAAGCCATCATATTGAGGGTTAAGATTTCAACATATGAATTTAGTGGTGGAGAGGGGACAAAAACATTCACCCGACCATGGATAAAAAACCCAGGAGAGCCCTTAGGAATGCAGAGCATCTCTGAGTTCTTTAGAGATATGTCTGCTCTTCAGACAGAACTCATATGACTTCTCAGCCCAATTTTGATGTGGCTCATTGATTTGGTAAGATATGGTCAAAAAGGTCTCTGGAAAGAGTCAACGTATCTGATATTGTAGATATGTTCTCAAGTAGAGATTTTAATTTCAGGCCCACATTTAACAGTGAGATTGAGCTTCCTCAATTCCAAAAGATATTTCACAGAATGTGGCAAACAAACCATACAGGATTGTGGAGTGCATAAACTTTCCATTAGCATGTGATTCCATGGAGAAAGGGCTGTGTTTTATTGTTTTGGTGTCTTCAGCGCCTGAAACGGTACCTAATAAATAGTGGCACTTTATACATTCTTTGGATGAATTTCTCAAACATAAGGTGATTACCCACATTGCAAGTATATATGGGAAACACATTTGTTGCATATCTGTTCCAGATATTCTTCATTTAATAACTTATTTAATTCATATGATTTTATTAAAAAGTATTCCTTATTTCAGATAACTAAATCTGTCTTTTCTTAAGTACAGCACAGAGCTAGTCCCAGAATTAGTGAAATAAATGAAAGACAATTTTAAGTTATAATGTAGAAATTATATCTAGAAACTCTATATGTAAAATTATACAGAAGCGCAAAAAAATAACACTCAATCTCCAGGGACAAGGGAAAATTTTCAAAGAGGTGATTTTATTTAAAAGAATGAAAAGCTAATATCCAGACAACAAACAGTAGATAAGATTTCCAGGAAGATAAAGCAGCTGATGTGAAAGCTTGTTTTAGATGTTTTCTTGGCAAAGCTGAGGAAGCCACAGAATTCTGACAAGCCTGGAAGTTAGAGCTTAGATGAGGAGCTCACAGGTGGGCTGGCAGAGGCCAAACTTGCAACAGTCCTGAATACCTAATGTCCAGGAGAACCTATTACAAGCATTTGAGCCAGGGAGGGTATAAAGAGTGTTTTTGTTTTGTTTCCAGTTTTCATAGAATTGTATTAGGTTAGAGCCTTGACAATAGATTAAGGAAGGGCGCAACTGGAAGAAATGGATGAGAACTAGGAAGAAAGCAACCACACTAAAGAAGGTAAATGCCTGGGGATGGAGGATAGATACATTTTGGAATGTTCAGAAAAGAAGCAACATTCAGCAGAGTGGGTTTTATTATGTCCCAGTTTATAGATAAAAGATTTTAAGGTTAATGGAGGAAAAGTGATGTGTCCAAAAGCAGAGCAGGGACTCAAGACTAGTTGATCCCCAAGGCCTTATCCTTCCCATCCCAAGTTACCGTCTCCCAGAAGCTGAGTGACACAGACCTTTGGCATCTATAATCTCTGGCAGAGATCACCCTTATCCACAAAGCAACTTTAGTCTCCTCTATATGGCAATCACACCACCTTCTGTTTCTTCCCCTAAATACCAGCTGCTGTGCAAAACACTTCAAATTATTAAATGCGAATTATCATAGAAAATCAATTTCAGAATGCTTAGCCAGAGACTTTATTAAGCAGTTATTGATTGAAGCAGAAAAGTTAATATGCAAATCATATCTAGATTACCTGAGTCTCTCCTACATACGACATCTTCTGCTAATATAGATAGGATGCTGCTGCTTATAAAAACAAAAATCCTCCCCTTTGGCATCTCAGAAGCAAGCAACTCTTTGCTTATTTTCCTTGACAAGAATGAACAAATCTTTAAAAATATAATGAGTCAGGACATTCTCTCCATGGCATGTAAGTGGCTCCAAGGGACTCCAGAAGGCCCCTGTTGAGGGTCATTACCTCTTTCAGGCCCTGTGGGAAGCATTCCGTAAATAATTGCTTCCTCACTTTACATGGACACCCCGGTGTTCCAAGCATGGGCCAGCACCAGGGGGTAACTTCTGATCTGGGAGGATTTGGCTGATTAACTTTCCATTAACCGCTTCCCTACTCCATGCTGAAACTTGAGGGATCAAGCTGAGAGTGGAGAAAAAAGAAACAATTTGAATGCTTCTCTGGTAATTAACATCACCAGGTGACAAATCAATACTACCTGGCTGTTCTCATAAACAATGATAACAGGGAGAACTAGGCTTCTAACCCTCAGCCTTCTAGTTATTTTTCTGTAGTTCCTATTGCTTTTTTTAATTAAAAAAAATTTTAATTTTTTAATGGGAATGCCCATGTTTTGTTTACATAATTTTCTTTTGATCATTTTAAGTCAAAGTATTAAGTGTGCCCTTCATCCAGAAAGTATGTATTGTACCTGTTAGGTGTGAATGTACCCATCCCCTCCTCCTGCCTCCCACCTGTGTAATTTCCATTGAGTTTTACTTCCACATAGTTCACTTAAGTGTTGATCGACTAGTTTCAACCTAGTATTATGTACATGTGTTTATTTTTCCATTCTTTCAATACTTCCCTTAGAAGAATGGTCTCCAGTTTCATCCAGGCTGTAACAAAAAGATACTAGATCACCATGTTTTTATGGCTAACTGGTATTCCATGGTGTGTGTGTGTGAGAGAGAGAAAGTGTGTCTGTTAGTCTGTCTTTCTATCTATCTATCTATCTATCTATCTATCTATCTATCTATCTATCTATCTCTAGCTATTATTATTAATCCACTCATGTATTGATGGGCACTTGGGTTATTTCAGCATCTTTGCGATCGTGAATTGTACTGCTAGAAACATTTGAGTGTAAGTGTCTTTTTTATAAAATGTCTTTTTTTCCTTTGGGTAAATATCTAGCAGCGGGATTTCTGGATCAAATGGTAGGTTTATTTTAGTATTTTGAGGTATCTTCATACCACTTTCCACTAGTGGTTGTACTAGTTTGCAGTCCCACCAATAGTATATAAATGTTTCTCTGTGTTCACACCAGCATCTGTTGTTTTGGGACTTTCTCATAAAAGCCATTGTCCCTGGAGTCAGGTGATATCTCATTGTGGTTTTGATTTTCATTTCCCAGATGAGTAAAGATGTTGAACATTTTTCATATGTTTGTCATTCATTAATCTACCTTCATTTGGAAAGCTCCTATTCATGTTTCTTGCCCACTTTGTTGTTGTTGTTGTTGAGACGTACTCTTACTTTGTCACCCTCAGTAGAGTGCCATGGCATAGCAGCTCGCAGCAACCTCAAATTCTTGGGCTTAAGTGATTCTCTTGCCTCAGCCTCCCAAGTAGCTGGGTCTACAGGTGCTCGCCACAATGCCTGGCTTTTCTTTTTAGAGATGAAGTCTCGCTCTGGATCATACTTGTTTTGAACTCCTGAGCTCAGGCAATCTACCCGTCTCAGCCTCCCAAAGTACTAGGATTATAGGCGTCACCCACCATGCCCAGCCTCTTGCCCACTTTTTAATGGGGCTGTTTTATTTTTTATTTTTTTCTGATTTGCTTGAGTTCTTTGTAGATTCTGGTTATCAGTCCTTTATTAGATGTATAGTGGGCAAACATTTTCTCCCAGTCTGTGGGCTATTTTCTTGATTGTGTTTTTTCTGTGAAGAAACTTTTCAATTCGATCAGATCCCATTTATTTATTGTTAAATGTCTATACCACATAAAATGATTTACAGATTCAATGCAATTCCCATTACAATACCAACAACATGGGCAGCGCCTGTGGCTCAGTGAGTAGGGTGCCAGCCCCATATGCCAAGGGTGGAGGGTTCAAACCCAGCCCCGGCCAAACTGCAACAACAACAACAACAACAAAAAAATACCAACAACATTTTTTGCAGATCTAGAAAAAAATAGTTTAACATTTTTTATGGAACCAGAAAAAATCTGTATAGGAAATGCAAACTTATATAATAACAAATCAGGAGCCATCACTCTACCATACTTCAAGTTATACTACAAGGCTATAGTAATCAAAACAGCATGGTATTAGCACAAAAACAGAGACATAGACTTATAATCAGGACAGGGAACCCAGATATGAAACTATTCTCATATTCCCATATGATCTTTGACAAAGCAGACAAAAACATACACTGGGGGAAAGTATTCCTTCAATAAATGGTGCTGGGAAAACTAGATAGCCACACATAGAATACTGAAATGGAACCTGTACCTCTCACCACTCACACCAATTAATTCACAATGAACAGTAGACTTAAACCTAAGCCATGAAACTATAAGAATTCTAGAAGAAAATGCTATAAAAACTCTTACAGATATTAGCCTAGGCAAAGAATTTATGAAGAAGACCCCAAAAGCAATCATAGCAATAATAAAAATAAATAAATGAGAACTGATCAAATTTAAAAGTTCCTATTCCTTTAAAGACATAAGGGATAAACCAGGCTGATATTTGTTTAGCTGTAGGTAATAGAGAGATCTGAAAATGCCAAAGTCCTTCAAGGGAAAGGATCCTGGCTAAAAAGTAAATAAATTATTACCTGTAATGTTGAACAAGAATCTGAATTTGGGTGAGGATATTTTAGACTTCAGCATTAGGGGGTGCAAAAAAATGTACACATATTTTAAGTGACCTTATTGGAAGTAAAATCGATCATTCCCCAAAAGTATATGAATTATAGGTGAAATGGTGTGTATATCATGTTCAGGTTCACTTGACGTGTAATGGTACCTACAATTAAACTTCAAAATGGGGGGGAAGATTGGGGAGAGAGGAGGAGGAAGGATGATTGGCAGAAGGAGGGAGGGCATGAGGTGGGATCTCACCTAATGTGCACATCGTGAGGGTATATAACACACCCCCTGGGTGAGGGGTTCTTTTACAAATGGAACTTTACTCTGGAAATGAGAACAATGTAACCTACAATGTGTACCCTCATATAAATTTGAAATAAAAAATAAATTATAAAAAATTCCTCTCAAAACAAGTAATACATAGATAACATCTCTTAAAATGTGTATACATGCTTCTGGCACCCTCTACATATAAGAATTAAGTAGAGAATTTATTCTGAAAGCAGATATCAGAAACTCTGTTTCAGGAATATTCATAATCTCTTCAGGTGATTCTCATGCAAGTGTGTCTTAAATCATACTTGAAGAATCACTATCAAATGCCTAAAAGTTACATTTATTAGGTAGTTTGATCCAAACAACTTGAGAAAAGCTCTTTGAAAAAATAAATTCATATTACTTCATATATTTTTCTTTCTTTCCTAATTAAAACAATTGATACTTGCTAATGAGATGCAGGCACCTATTGGGCACCACACAATTCTTCAAAGCTTGCAATCGGATCCGATACTTCCCCCTTCATTTCCTGTTTCACGTGGAAATATGGGATTTGCTCTTAATCACAGCAACTGCAGAAAACCCAGCATCCTACAGATATGACACCAGCAAAAGGGAATGTAAAGTGATTTTGGAAACGGAATTACTTTAAGCCAGCAATGTCCAACAGAAGAGAAATATCACTGGGTTTTCCTAACAAGTTAGAATGTTGCAATGTGTCCCTGAGAGTTTGCCGTAGCTCCCTGGCTACCTTGTCATGCACTTTGGGAATCATGAACTCAAGCAGCGGCAAAATAGGGAAGATCAGATCAACTCAGATCCCCAGAGTCGATGTTTATAGGCAGAGAATGGTCAGTTAGACACAAATTTGGGAATGAGGAAATGTTCATCCTTTTGGAGATGGAGCACACTTTTTTTATTTCTAGGTAGGTAGTCTCTAGAACTCTAGCTTTATATCTCTCAATAAGCCTAATTGGAACAATTTGTTTTTAAGTGGTGTGTTTTATTATTATTATTATTTTTTTTTTTTTTAGACACAGAGTCTCACTTTGTTGCCCTTGGTAGAGTTCCTTGGCGTCACAGCTCACAGCAACCTCCAACTCCTGGGCTTAGGAGATTCTCTTGCCTCAGCCTTTCAAATAGCTGAGACCACAGGCGCCTGCCACAACACCCAGCTATTTTTCATTGCAGTTTGGCCAGGGCCGGGTTCAAACCCGCCACCCACAGTATATGGTGCCGGCGCCCTATCCACTGAGCCACAGGCACTGCCTAAGTGGTGTTGAAAGAAAATATTACCATGAGAATGTGACCACTTCTCGCTCCCTACCATAGGAATGTGACCTTTTGTAACTGTTCCAGGAGATAGCCCCAGGAGCTTCAGCAAATGTTTACTATTAAGTAAATATTTGACTATTAGTCTTGTCTTAAGACAGTTGAATAGTGAACTAGAGTTCTCCTTATCTAATTAGAATTCCAGGTGTGTGTATTCTCTCTTACTGTGTTAGAGTCCCTGGCATGTCTGCTATTCCCGCCTACTTTGTAGTTGTTGCCTTTATAAGCTTGTAAAAAACTGCTGTGGGGGACTTGATTTCTCGGCTCCTAAAAGAGTTGTGAATCAAGTCCCTGTATATAGGAATAAAAATCCTCTTGCGTTTTTGCATCAAGAGACGACTCTTGCGGTTGATTGGGGTGGTCAGAGCTCCGGGCTGAGTGGGGGGTTCTGCCCCAAGTCTTTCATTTGGGGGCTCGTCCGGGAGATAACGACCACCCCTCACCTGCAGAGTCGACCTTGGAGGTAAGAAAGGGGTACCCTGAAAACTGTCTAGTCTGTGTCTTCAGTCCTTTTGTTTGACTTTGTGTGCGCGCTTTCGATTTCGCAGCCGTTCGGCACCTCGTGAGAGTGGCCGGACAGTGGTCGGTAGACGTGCCCGGAGGACCACAGGCTGAAACCCTGGGGGACGCCCCAGGAACTGAGGAGAACCAGGGACGCCTGGTTGTCTCCTGCTGTAAGGGCGCTGGTCGAGTCTGGTTGTTCGATCAAAAATTACGGGAAACGCGCCCGTCTGATTCTGTTATAGGCTTGTGAAGGACCAAGTGTAGTAGGTGGGTCCTTGTACCTGTAATATTTCTGTTATTTCTGTTATTTGTGTTTCTGACATATCCACTGACGATGGGACAGACTGTGACAACCCCTCTGAGTTTAACTCTAGATCATTGGACTGAAGTGAAGAGAAGAGGTCGTGATCTGTCAGTAGAGGTTAAAAAAGGCCCATGGCAGACTTTCTGCTCCTCGGAGTGGCCTACTTTTAACGTCGGCTGGCCCTCAGGAGGAACCTTTGACTTATCTCTTATTTTTGCTATTAAAGAGATTGTTTTTCAGAGAGGACCAGGAGCTCATCCGGATCAACAACCTTACATCATAGTCTGGCAGGACCTGGTGCAGAATCCGCCCCCCTGGGTTCGGCCGTGGACTGCCACATCCAGGCCCCCGTCTAATCCTCAGGTGCTCGCTGTCCAATCTTCCGGTCCCAGAAAAGGGGGCGACAGTTCGGACCCCCCTAAGAAGATCTACCCGGAAATCCAGACTGATCATCTTCTCCTCGACCCTCCACCCCCTCCTCCCCCATACCCTCCCGCCTTGGCTCCTGTCGGGGGGGCAGGGAGGACCAGCATCACCGGATCCGGCGATTGCCCCCTCTGCACCCCCGGGGCCCAGTGAACCTTCACTGGGGCCCGCACAAGGTACCAGGAGTCACCGCCGGGGAGGAGTGTCTCCCGACACTACTGTTGCCCTACCCCTGAGGGCATACGGCCCCCCCGCCGGTGGCAACAGATGAGGGACCACCTCCTCTCCAGCCCCTCCAGTACTGGCCATTTTCTTCCGCAGACCTGTATAACTGGAAAACTAATCACCCCCCTTTTTCAGAAGACCCCCAACGCCTGACTGGGCTGGTAGAGTCCCTGATGTTCTCTCATCAGCCCACATGGGATGACTGCCAGCAGCTCGTACAGACTCTCTTCACTACTGAAGAGAGGGAGAGGATTTTATTAGAAGCTAGGAAGAATGTACTCGGGGCGGACGGGCGTCCTACCCAGCTCCCCAACATCATCGAGGCTGCCTTTCCCCTCTCCAGACCAGACTGGGATTTCAACACGGCAGAAGGTAGGGAGCGACTGTCAGTCTATCGCCAGGCTCTAGTGGCTGGCCTCCGTGGGGCGGCAAGACGCCCCACTAATTTGGCTAAGGTAAGAGAAGTAATACAGGGGGCCACGGAACCCCCCTCCGTGTTTCTTGAGCGTCTAATGGAAGCTTTTAGGCGCTACACCCCATTTGACCCTGCCTCTGAAGGACAGAGGGCTTCCGTGGCTATGACTTTCATAGGGCAGTCAGCTGTAGACATTAAAAGAAAGCTGCAGAGAATTGAAGGATTGCAGGACTATACCCTGCAGGATTTAGTTAAGGAAGCTGAGAAAGTATACCATAAAAGAGAAACTGAGGAAGAAAAAGAGCAGAGAAAGGAGAAAGAGAGAGAAGAAAGGGAAAATAAGAGAGACCGAAGACAGGAGAAAAACTTAACACGGATTTTGGCCGCAGTAGTAGGGGAGAAGAGCCAGGAACAGACCCAAGGTAGAACTAAGAAGTCAGGTAGTCTGAGCAACCGCATCCCGTTAGATAAGGATCAATGTGCCTACTGTAAGGAAAAGGGGCACTGGGCCAGGGAATGTCCTAAAAAAAAGAAGAAAGAACTCTCCAAGAAAGTACTGGCCTTAGAGGAAGAAGATGATTAGCGGGGACGGGGCTCGGAACCCCTCCCCGAGCCTAGGGTAATACTTAAGGTGGAGGGGAAGCCAGTTGAGTTCCTTGTAGACACCGGAGCTCAACACTCAGTCCTACTTGAACCATCAGGACCCGTCTCCAAGAAAAAATCCTGGGTTGTAGGGGCCACAGGGCATCAGCAGTACTCATAGACTACCCGAAGATCAGTAGATCTGGGAGTGGGACGGGTAACCCACTCATTTTTAATTATCCCTGAGTGCCCTGCGCCCCTCCTCGGGAGAGATTTACTCACCAAAATGGAAGCCCAAATCACTTTTACTCCTGATGGCCCAGAGGTAACCCAAAATAAGAGGGTAACAGCCCTGACCATGCATTTAGAGGATGAACATAGACTCTTTGAAAAGCAGCGGGAGAAAGGGACTAGTCTCGTAAATGACTGGCTAGAAAAATATCCCGGGGCATGGGCCGAAACTGCTGGAATGGGACTGGCCGCAGAAAGGCCGCCTATAGTCATAGAACTCAAAGCTACTTGCACTCCTGTGGCAGTGTGCCAATATCCTATGACTAAGGAAGCTCGGGAAGGAATTAAGCCTCACATTCAGCGTCTCCTACAGCTGGGCATACTAGTAAAATGCCAGTCACCATGGAACACCCCCTTATTACCCGTCAAGAAACCCGGCACAGGAGACTATCGCCCTGTGCAGGACTTAAGAGAAGTAAACAAGCGGGCGCAAGACATCCACCCCACCGTGCCTAACCCTTATAATCTGTTAAGCTCTCTCCCTCCGGACCATATCTGGTACACTTTCCTGGATTTAAAGGACGCCTTCTTCTGCCTCCGACTACACTCCTCTAGCCAGAACATCTTCGCATTTGAATGGAGAGACCCGGACTCTGGAACAACGGGGCAATTGACATGGACCCGACTTCCACAGGGGTTTAAGAACTCCCCAACCATCTTTGATGAAGCCCTCCACCAAGACCTAGCTCACCATTTCACGCCAGCCACCCTCAGGTGATGCTCCTACAATATGTAGATGACTTACTACTAGCTGGAACAAAAGAAGAGTGCTATCGGGGCACAGAACTATTGCTAGAAGAACTAGCCTGCTTAGGATATCGAGCCTCTGCTAAAAAAGCCCAGATCTGCCAGAAAGAGGTAACGTACCTGGGTTACACCTTAAAAGCAGGGCAGAGATGGTTAACGGAAGCCAGGAAGCATACTGTGACTCAGATTCCAGTTCCCCGCTCGCCCCGCCAGGTGCGAGAATTCTTAGGAACTGCGGGGTTCTGCCGCTTATGGATACCGGGGTTTGCTACTCTGGCAGCTCCCCTCTACCCTTTGACCAAGGAAGGCACTCCCTTCGAGTGGGGTGCCAGCCAACAGCGGGCCTTTGACAACATTAAAAAGGCCTTATTATCAGCCCCGGCCCTGGCTCTACCAGATGTAACAAAGCCCTTTGTCCTATACGTAGATGAGAAGAGAGGAGTGGCCCGAGGGGTGCTGACGCAGCCTTTAGGGCCATGGAAAAGACCGGTAGCATACCTCTCCAAGAAATTGGACCCCGTCGCTGGTGGTTGGCCAGCCTGTCTGAGGTCTGTGGCGGCAGTAGCGGTACTGGTAAAAGATGCAGACAAATTGACTATGGGGCAGAAGTTGACAGTCATTGCCCCCCATGCTTTAGAAAGCATCATCAGACAGCCCCCTGACCGGTGGCTGTCTAATGCCCGCATGACACATTACCAGAGTCTCCTATTAAATGGAGACAGAGTCCAGTTTGGCCCGCCTGTCATCCTCAACCCAGCTACCCTATTACCTGATACTTCTGTCCAGAAAGATGTATTACACACATGCCAAGAAGTACTGGCTGAGGAAACTGGAACTCGGAAGGATCTCTGTGATCAGCCCCTGCCGGATGCCCAGCTGACCTGGTTCACTGATGGGAGCAGCTCCATAATAGAAGGTAAAAGGGTGGCCGGGGCGGCGGTAGTGGACGATAAGCAGACCATCTGGGCAAGTAGTCTGCCTGAAGGGACGTCGGCCCAGAAGGCCGAGCTGGTCGCCTTGACCCAGGCCTTACGTTTGGCAGAAGGGAAAAAAGTTAACATATACACCGATAGCAGGTATGCTTTTGCTATGGCCCATGTTCATGGGGCCATTTACATGCAGCGAGGACTGCTGACTTCAGCAGGAAAAGAAATTAAACACAAGGAAGAAATCCTAAGTCTACTGGAGGCTGTTCACCTCCCTAAGAAAGTGGCCATTATCCACTGCCCTGGGCATCAGAAAGGGGGGTCCAGAGTTGCCGAGGGAAACCAAAGAGCTGACCGAGAAGCTAAGCTAGCAGCTCAAAGGCTCAACATCCTGCCGCTATATGAAAACACTTTAAGGCCTAGCCTTAAAGAAATAGCACCCCCCCTTGTCAAACACTTTAAATATTCGGAGCGGGATCTCGAGAGAATGAACAGATTAGGCCTCCACTTAGAATCCCCAGAGGGGATCCGAGAAACTCCGGAAAGAAAAATCATCCTCCCTGAAGAGCAGGCGATCACCTTTCTCAGACAACTTCATAAATTAACTCATTTGGGCCCCAAGCATCTAAGAACTATTGTTCAGTCCTCCCCATACTATATTATGGAATTAAGTAAACTCGTTGACACAGCTGCAAAAGAGTGCAGACCTTGCCAATTAGTAAACACCCAGCCTAGCACATTACCTCAGGGTAGACAACTCCGAGGAGATCGTCCTGGGAGCTACTGGGAAACAGATTTTACAGAAATTAAGCCGGCCAAATACGGATACAAGTACTTGCTGGTGTTCATAGATACTTTCTCAGGATGGGTCGAAGCTTTTCCTACAAAAAGGGAGACTGCTCAAGTCGTAGCCAAAATAATATTAGAAGAAATTTTTCCAAGATTTGGGCTACCCAAGGTAATCGGATCCGACAACGGTCCCGCTTTTGTTGCCCAGGTTAATCAAGGTTTAGCCAAAATCCTGGGGCTTGAGTGGAAATTACATTGTGCTTATCGGCCCCAAAGCTCAGGGCAGGTAGAGAGGATGAATAGAACCCTAAAAGAGGCCATGACTAAATTATCCTTAGAGACTGGCATTACTGACTGGACAGTCCTCCTTCCCTTTGCCCTGTTCCGTGTGCGCAACACCCCTAGCACTCTCAAGCTGACCCCCTTTGAAATCCTATATGGAGCTCACCCCCCGCTTGTTGCCATGCAGCACCTCCCTTCCCCAGAATCTTACTCCTCTCAATCTCTATACACCAGATTAAAAGCCCTTGAAACCGTGCAAAAGGAGGTGTGGAGCCGGCTGATCGAAGCCTACAAGCCCGGGGATCTGCAAATACCTCACCAGTTCCAGGTTGGAGATTCGGTGTACATCCGGCGCCACCGGACAGCCAACCTTGAACCACGGTGGAAAGGACCATACCTGGTGCTGCTCACAACCCCTACGGCAATAAAAGTCGATGGCATCGCAGCCTGGATCCACGCATCTCATGTCAAACCAGCACCGCCGCCAGACTCCGGGTGGAAAGTGGAAAAGACAGACAACCCCCTCAAGCTCCGCATTCGCTGCAGTAGCCCTGCTCCTGCTGATACAACTCCCGGTGATAAGTAGTTCCGGTCCCAACCCCCATGCCCCCCAGAGGTTAACCTGGCAGGTTCTCTCTCAGACTGGTGATGTAGTATGGAGTACTACAAAAGAAGACCCTCCTTGGACCTGGTGGCCGTCCCTCACCCCAGATATTTGCACCTTAATAGCAGGGCTAGATAATTGGGATATCTCCGATGAGACCTTTAAAGAGGTTCCATCAAGCCTTGATCACCATTTAACAAAGCGCTCACTTACCCAAGGCTCCACATCCCAAGGCCAGTACGTTGCAGACGCCTCTGGCTGTGGCAACTTGCCCGCCCAGCGCCGGATGCGACAAACGGAGTTCTATATCTGTCCCCAGGACGGGAGAACGAGAAGCCAAGCCAACAGATGTGGGGGGGTAGAAAATTTCTATTGTAAACAATGGGGATGTGAGACGACTGGGCAGGCCTTCTGGCACCCCTTCTCCTCTTGGGACTTAATAACCGTAAAGAGGAGCAGTACCGGAGCAGGGTCAAACCCCCTAAATATTTCCTTCATGGAGAGGGGGAAACAAGCCTGAGATTGGATAAAAGGAAGAACATGGGGATTCCGTTTCTACATGTCAGGGTGGGATAAAGGATTTACCTTCTTCATCAAATTAAAAATAGAGACCCCCGTCGCTGTCCAGATAGGACCCAACATCGTACTCTCAGGACAGTAGCCGCCAGCTAGGCCGCCTATTTCTCCCCGTATGCCCCAAACTCCGGGGAGCACCCAATTTACTGAGGCCAGCACAGCCCCATCGCCTGCGAAACTGTCTCCCCAGGTAACATCCCCGGAGACTCCAAGCACCGGGCAGAGACTTCTTAACTTAATACAGGGGGCTTTCAATGTCCTCAATACTTCCAACCCTAATCTTACCGAATCTTGCTGGTTGTGTCTAGCCTCAGGCCCACCCTATTATGAAGGAATCGCCTTCTCAAGTATCTTCCAAAATACCACCTCCCATAATTCCTGTGACTGGGGATCCAAGATCACCCTTACAGCAGTCTCTGGGCGAGGCATTTGCCTAGGCACGATCCCTGAAAATCGCCAGCATCTGTGTAATCAGACCATTAAAAGCCCATCAACCACTATCAATTATTATCTAGTGCCCCCTAAAGGAGGATGGTGGGCTTGCAGCACTGGGCTAACCCCGTGCATTTCCTCATCAGTGTTCAACTCCACTGCAGACTACTGTATCCTCGTACAATTAATACCTAGAGTTATCTATCATGAGGCGAGTTCCTTCGAGGCAGAATTCGATCTCAGACCCCGTAGACAGAAGAGGGAACCAGTCTCTATTACTCTAGCTGTCCTGATGGGTATAGGGGCGGCCGGAGTAGGAACAGGAACGGCTGCGCTTGTCCAGACCCCACAGTATCTCGAAGAACTGAGAGCAGCTGTAGATGAGGATCTAAAAGCCATAGAACAATCGATCACAAAATTAGAAGAGTCACTAACATCCTTATCAGAAGTAGTATTGCAGAATAGACGGGGACTCGATCTCCTGTTCCTAAAAGATGGAGGGTTATGCGCTGCACTAAGAGAAGAATGCTGTTTCTATGTAGATCACTCTGGTATGGTAAAAGACTCCATGTCTAAACTCAGGGAGAGACTAGAAAAAAGACAACGAGATCGGGAGGCCCATCAAGGATGGTTTGAAAGTTGGTACAGCCGATCACCTTGGTTCACCACTCTCGTTTCCAGTTTAATAGGCCCTCTTATTATACTGCTTCTAATTCTTACCTTTGGGCCCTACATTCTCAACCGTATAGTCACCTTCGTCCGGGAGAGAGTGCTGTACAAGTATTAATGCTCAGACAGCATTACCAGTCTCTCCGCAGAGACGATAGCCATGAGAATGAATACATAGAGCCAGAAGTTCCATGATTTGAACTTCCCAAAAAAAAAAAAAAACAAATGGGGGAATGAAAGAAAATATTACCATGAGAATGTGACCACTTCTCGCTCCCTACCATAGGAATGTGACCTTTTGTAACTGTTCCAGGAGATAGCCCCAGGAGCTTCAGCAAATGTTTACTATTAAGTAAATATTTGACTATTAGTCTTGTCTTAAGACAGTTGAATAGTGAACTAGAGTTCTCCTTATCTAATTAGAATTCCAGGTGTGTGTATTCTCTCTTACTGTGTTAGAGTCCCTGGCATGTCTGCTATTCCCGCCTACTTTGTAGTTGTTGCCTTTATAAGCTTGTAAAAAACTGCTGTGGGGGACTTGATTTCTCGGCTCCTAAAAGAGTTGTGAATCAAGTCCCTGTATATAGGAATAAAAATCCTCTTGCATTTTTGCATGAAGAGACGACTCTTGCGGTTGATTGGGGTGGTCAGAGCTCCGGGCTGAGTGGGGGGTTCTGCCCCAAGTCTTTCAGTGTGTTTTAGTTTAGTCTAAATAATTTCTAATTTAGAAATGGAATTTTTTTTGCATGCCTATATTATTATGCTCCAGAAAAATAGTAATATATATATGTTATGTATATGTATTTATTTTGTATACACATATATCAAATATATACTTATTTAATCTGCCCCCAAGCCTATAAGATATTGTTAGCTCTGTTTTCCAGTTGGAGAAGATAAAAATCAAATTGGCTAAGATGCTTAGTCAGCAAGCCACAGATTTTTAAGTGTTGAAGTTAGGTCTGGAAAAGAAGTCTGACTCCAAAATCCAAGTTCTTTTCTCTACAAGCCAGAGCTTCAATTCTGAGAGTGAGCCACATCTCAGGGGGTCTAGAGGGCTCAGCTTGAGACGTCTACCTTACTCTTGCTCCATCATTCAGTAACCATATGGCCCTGGGAAGGAAATTTTACCATGCTAAATTCCAGTAGCCTCATCACCAAAACAGGCTTAATAATAGAAACTCCTTCACAGTTACTGAGAATAAACTGACAGAACACCCTTTTCACATTTTCTGGCACATTGTAAATATCTGATTGGTGTTAGCTATCATTATAGCTATATACAGCAATACAATGAGCAGGCATATGTTCCCTATGAATTTACATGAAGCATTTAGAAAAAGAGATTGTATCAAAATGTAGGCTGTGGTTGTTTTACATTAAGTAGAATATTCAATCATTTGGAAAGGTGACAATGTTTTGAAAAATAAGACCTGTCATATGACCTCACTGTTACCTTTAGTATTCTACATTTTTTACTCCAGAGTATTTCACCAGACTTTTTGGTGGAAATTGGAATTTTCTACTAGGTATTATATGTAGGTCATACGAAATTTTGAGACAGACTGGAGTAGGGTCCATTATTTCACTCCCAAGAAACACAGTTGAGAACATCCTCTCTGATTCACCCCTGCAAGTTTCAATGTGCTCGGATTATCAGTGTTGCTGAAAGGGCTTCGTTTGTCTCTGTCCTTGTGGATTTTATGTTTCTTGATTGCTATGTATTTCCAAAATTTTGTAATAATCCACATATTATTAAAAACCAAACACAATACATGAAAAACACTGAAAATTATCTCAAGGACACTTCCACTTTTTCTTGTCCTATCAGGAGTCAGCACAAGCCCTTCTCTGTGCCCCATTTGACTACAGATAGAAGGTAGGAAGAGGAGAGAGCATATGCCCATGTCCTCCTTTCTAATAAATTCCACCCTGAGACTTAGAAGTTTTTAGCTGTCTCATTTGGGAAAATCATTTAATCACCCTGTCTCTTTAAGACTTAGTTCCCTTGTCTGTTTATATTTACATAAAATAGTGTTATCTGTGTTATTCTAATGTTAATTCATGTAAAAGGGTAAGACTTTCAAGTAAGCCTTAAATAAGTGTCAAGAATTAAACTATGGGAGACAAATATATGGATCAGAAATTCTGTACACACCAGATGCTGAAAATTGTGTATGTGTATTTGAGAGAAAGAAAGAGAGAGAGAGAGAGAGAGATGGATACACAGAAAAAGACTGTTTCATTCTGCCAAGAGCAACAGAAAGGGATCTTTTTTGGAACTTGCACTAAAACTGACACTACTCCTCATCTGTAGGTCACTACAAAAGTTCTGAGACAGACTGTGTTACGGTCCATTATTTCATTTCCAGGAAACACACTCAACAATGTCCTTTCCTATTCACCCCTTCAAGTTTCAACTTGCTCAGCTCATCAGTGTTGCTGGAAGAATTTTGTTTCCATCCTCTTCTTGATTTTAAGTTTCTTGATTTTTGTGTATTTCAAAACTTCCATATGACCCTTTGGTGCTTCTACTACCCCACGCTGAATAATTTTCTTGAGACACATTAAAAATAAAATATAACAATTAACTTTTCCTTTCCCCATATTTTTAAAATTTTGTTTTCAGAGCAGTAATTCTATATGGTGGTTGAAGGGAAGGTAGAACTTAAGATCCTATAAAAGCTCCAACCTTACTAAAAGTTAAGTACCTAGGAAAACCTCATTTTTAGTCTTACTAAAAACTCATGCAAAAAGACTGATTTACATAGAATTCGGACCTTACAATGGTCCTCGCCTGTATTTTTCAAGGGTAGGTGTGTGTGCTATTTGATTAGAAATAGAAAGAGGCTACAGGGGGAAAAGTCTGGCCTCCTAGATAAGGAAGTTATAAACGACCCAGCAGCCAGCAAAGAGTTTCCGTTATGACTTGGTTAACCAAATAGGTCCTGTTTTCCACAAAATGTAGTTTCCAGCTTGTGACACAAAGTAGAGTAATGGTCATGGTTACAGAACAGTGCACACAACAAATATCGCAAACACCACAAGACTAACAGTGGTCACCATACAATTACCTGGAAAATAACAGGTAGCAATTATTGTTCAAATGTAAAAGAAAATGGAAAAGATGTACTGGCTCAGGTAATTTGTGATCAATGAGAAGTAGACTAGAATATCTAAGGACTGGGGAACCAATGAAAAACTTCGTACATAATTATAGGAGGCTCTAGATACTAGTTCTGCCTCTGGGACGAGGCCTCCTCTCACTCATAAGGGGACTCTTTTCCCCTCTCTGTAAAAGTCTATGCTTAAAATAAGCTTTGCTTCTGCTCTGCTGTGCTGGAGAGTCTTGACTACTTTATTTTCCTTTCCCTTTGACCTTGATTTCACTTTAACTCTGTCGAACTTGCTATTTCTGCTGAGCGACCCTACCAGGTCTACTGGACAGTTGGCAGGTCTCAGAGACTCATGATGGTAAATATTATGGTTTTTACATACTTGATTATTTTAATCTCTAACGTGAAATATGCAGATGCTATATAGTTATAGAAATACATGCACACAGATATAGGTATGCCTTTAGAAACTATCATGTCTCCTTTTCAGATTCTGCAATTTCCTCCGTATTTTTTTTTTATCATACTAATGTGTCAATTTCCAAGTAGAGGAAAAGCAAAAAAAAGCTTTTAAAAATCTTTTTTTTTTCCTTTAGAGCCTCCTGTTCCCAATTAATAAAACTTGGTACAACCATGAAAAATTTATTTATTCATATAAATAGATACTTTTGAATTGAAAAGGGGTTTATAAGGACTCAGGAGAGAAGCAGCAGCAGCACTGATTTCATTTGATGATTTTCATCTCAATTTCCTTTTGACTCTTAGTGGAAAGTGCTCACATTAAACTGAGAAAACAAGTGACATGATCGTCCTTAGTGCTGCAGGGGTTCATGGTTGAACACTCACTTGACTATGTTTCTGTCTCCATGGGTGAATGAGTAAGTGATTAACAGAGTCCACAAAGAATTGGAAACAAATCCTTTGGAACATTAAAACCAGAGAAGAGGAAAACATTTAATTACTGAGTGAAATTGGTGCTGTTTCAGCAGCTGAGAATACGATACTCAGCCTCTAAATCATGTTAATAAAAGGTAGTGAGTTTAAGCTCCTATGATGTGTCCAAAGGGATGTTCAGGGTGGAGTTCAATGGCAAACAAGAAAGACCTCTTGCAAATTACAGCGTCACTTAGTTTTATAGTCCTCACAGTAGTTTCTCTAGGCAGATCTTGTCATTTGCATTTTGTAAGTGTGCAAACCAAGTTTCAGAGAGGTGATTTGTGTATGGTCACACAGGTTGGAAGTGGAATCTGAACCTGAACGCAAGGCTTTTGGGTTTCAAAATTCAATCCTTTTCACTATACTTGCATATCTCTCAAACTAGGTATAGTACAGATAATATAACTGATTGCTTTATTAGTTGATCCTCAATTTTTTTTCAACTAAGACTGATTTCATAAATAATTTTATATTCTCTAGAAAACTGCTGATTTAATTTTTGGATAGTGTCTACCATTACATATGATAATGGTAGTCACTCGTTTTAGGAACCGTAAGACTCCATCTAAATTTTAGAGCAATACTTAGCCTTGTCATCATTAGGCTGACAAAAGTAATTATGAGAAAAAAAGAACATGTTCCACTTACATCCTTACTTTAAACAATAAATGGCCCAGAGCTATTGTTCCCACATTTCAATCCCCTTATCAACTATCTCACTGCACCTTGGGGAGCTTATTAGAAATACAGAGATTCTACATTGTCGACATCTTTTAGTGGCCGACACTTGGAGAAGGGGAAGCAAACTGAGGCTTCTGTGATGTCCAGTCCGTAATCAGTATGGGAACTATCCCTGTAGACATGATCTATCACTCCACAAAGTGGAATGGTAGTCTCATTTTGTTTATTGTTCAAAACTGAATTGTTAAAAGTTCAAAGCCTCATCTAGAATAGCAGCAAGTCCTGTGCCTTTCTTTTCAAGGGAACTAACTCCTCACCACTGCTATAAAAAAACAAAACAAACAAACAAAAAACACAGCCTTATATATACGACTGATTCTATTCCTAGAACAGGTGAGGGAGAATCCAAGATTATAATGGTTTCTCCCCTGTCACATAGTTACTTTTTTTTTTTTTTTTTTTTGTAGAGACAGAGTCTCACTGTACCGCCCTCGGGTAGACTGCTGTGGCGTCACACAGCTCACAGCAACCTCTAACTCTTGGGCTTAAGCAATCCTCTTGCCTCAGCCTCCCGAGCAGCTGGGACTACAGGCGCCCGCCACAACGCCTGGCTAAGTTACTTTTAAAAGTCAGTCTTTTAGTGGGGTTATCTTCTTCTTCCTCTTTTTTTATTTTATTTTATTTTTTTGTTTTGTTTTCCTTGCTGATTTGTTTGAGTTTCTTGCAGACTTGAGATATTACAGAATAGAAATTTTTTTTAAAAGAAGACATACAAATGGCCTACAAATATATAAAAATGCTCAATATCACTAATCATCAGGAAAATACAAATTAAAACTACCCAAGATACCACCTCACTCCTGTCAGAATGGCCATTATTAAAAAGTCAAAAAACAATAGATATTGACACAGTTGCAGAGAAAAAGGGAATGCTTATGCACTGTTGATGGGGATGTAAATTAGTACGACCTCAGTGGAAAACAGTATGAAGATTCCTCCAAGAACTAAAAGTAGACCCACTATTTGATCCAGCAATCTCACTACTGGCTATTTACTCCAAGGAAAAGAAGTGATTATAGCAAAAAGACACCTGAACCAGAATGTTTATCTCAGCACAATCCACAATTTCAACAATACAGAATCAACAGAACGCTCATCAACTGATTAGTAAGGAAAATATGATGTATATATACCGTAGAATAGTATTCATCCATAAAAAAGAAATAACATCTTTCAGAGCAACTTGGATGTAACTGGAAGCCATTATCCTAAGTGAGATATCTCAGGAATGGAAAAACAAATGCTGCATGTCCTTACTTATGAGTGAGAGCTGTATGAGGGGCACATATGGTCACACAGAGTGGTATAATGGACTCTAGAGACTCAGAGGGTAGAAGCAGAGTGAGGAATCGAACATTACCTCTTGGGTATAGTGTACACTATTTAGGTACTCTGCAAGTCCTCATCCCACACTATCCAATTCAATCATGTAACACAACCCATTTATTTATATACCCTAAATCTGTTGAAGTAAAGGAAGGAAGGTAGGAAGAAAGGAAAGAAGAAAAAGAAAGGAAGGGAAGGGAAAAGAAGGAAAAATAAGGGAAAGGAAAGAGAAAGGAGAGGAGAAGAGGGGAGGGGAGAGGAAAGGACAGGAAGGGAGAGGAGAAGAGGGGAGAGAATCTTTTTAGATTAGATCTCCAAAACATTGAAGAAAAGCGACTTCTAGCATTTAACGCTATGTGTGCGGAAGTCTGCTCAGCACTCGTGCTCCCACTTTTATCCTCTGCACAGACATATTTTAAAAGTTCCCTAGGATGGCTTCTGCATTCTCCCCCCAATTCTTTGCTCATTCCTCTTCATTCTCTGTCCACATACAAAAAACTGAATCAGGATCCATGTCTGTCACCACTCACCAAAGTTAATTAAAGATGGAAAAACAGAGTAAATGTAAGGCATGAAACTGTAAGAACCATAAGAGAAAATGTTGGATAAAGCATTCTGGATATTGGCTGAGGCAGAGAATGTATAAAGAAGACCCCAATGACAGTCAGAGCAACAAGAAAAATGAATAAATGTAACTTGATTAAGTTAAAAATCTCTGCTCAGATTAAAGAAACAGTCAACAGAGCAAATAGACAACCACAGGATAGGAGAACACATTCACAAGCTGTATATCTGATAAAAGGCTGAAAAGCAGAATCTGCTCAATAAATCAGCAATAAAAAACAAGCAACTCCATTAAAAAGTTAGCCAAAGTCACAAAAAGAAGCTTTTCAAAAGAAGACAGACAAATGATCAACAAGCACATGAAGAAAAACGTTTTAACATCACTAATCATCAAGGAAATGCAAGTTAGAACGCCAAGGAGGTATCATCTTACCCCAGTAAGAATGGCCTTAAAAAGTCAAAAAAACAATAGATACTGGTGTGAATGTGGTGAGAAAAAAAAAAAATGCTTATATGCTTTCGTTGGGACTGCAAATTAGTACAACCTCTTTGGAAAACAGTATGAAGATCCCTCAAGGAACTAAAAGTTGACCTACTGCTTGATCCAGCAATTCAATGAACTGGGTACATATTCAAAGGAAAATAAGTCATTTTATCAAAAAGACACCTGCACATGGATGTTTATTGCAGCACTATTCATAATTGTAAAGATGTTTCATCAACCCAAATGTCCACCAATTCATGAGTGGATTAACAAAATGTGGTATATGTATACTATGAAATACTAGTCAGCTGCAAAAAAGGATGGAGTAAGACCTTCCATGACAATTTGAATGAAACTGGATGGAGATCATTATCCCAAGTAGATTGTCTAGAGAATAGAAAACCAAAATCAAATGTATTCCCTATTAAATTGGAACTAAATGGTGAACACATATGTCCACAGAAGAAATTAAAACTCCATGGAAATCAAGCAGGTGAAAACCCCTACTTAACAGGTACAATGGACACTACCTAGGTGATGGGCCTCTTATAACCCTGACTCATGCATAACCAGAAACATTTGTATCCCCATAATATTTTGAAATCATCATAGTAATAAAGAATGCACACAAATCTCTTCCTGAATCATTGCCCTAAATGATCAAAATAAATTATACCTCTCAGCACTAGAGATATGTGCAATGATGTGGCCACACCTTTCCAGCTCCAGGTAATAATCTAAACCACTTTGTTTAAACCAGTTTCTCTGTGCTCCATAGAACATAAATTCCAGAGGATGATAATAAATTTTACACATACAACACAGAGTTTCTTTCATCAAGTGTTTTGGAAAACAATCAGCACAGTAAAATATTTTACTGTCGATTCTATAAAACAATGTTAATCTTCAGGAAACATACTTTTCCTCAAGCTAAAGTCATAGAACTATTTTTATTCTGTATATCTCAAATGAATGACATTTTACAAAGTGCAACACAGAAAGTGTTAATTCCAGCCAACTTCTGATATTGATCATTCTGCCAACATATATTGAATACTAGCAATGTTCTCAGCACTCCTGGTAGAAAAAGAAAAGTGTCTAGGATGCAAAGTAAAAGAAAAAAGATAAAGAAAATTAATATTAACTCACTTTTCACACACTGATATAATTACTGTAATAACTATAATAACTACCTCATATGCTTTTCAATGAATCCTTTCAAATGTTTCTTAACTCCTGCAACTGTGTGAAGCATATAGGAAGCACAGTTCAAATATGTAGTCCTTTACCAACCCTCTTTCTTTGCATTAAAAAAAGTCTAAACATGTTTTATCTCTAAATACCTAAACATAATATCATACTAATGCAAAAAAATGTGATCTCATACATATTGTGACTGTGTTTTTATTGCAATAGTTTTTCTTCTCCTGATGTGGCTTTCTCTTCTACATATGTTAACAACCTCAGGTATACTCTACCATAGTTTTTTCTCTGATCATATATGATCGTACACATATGCATATACACATTTAAAGCCTGTAGACAATTCTGGAGTCCTTGTTTAAGAAATACCCATGATCTTTATTTCAGAAGAAGACATTTTATGAAAGCCCATAATATCTCTGATATTCTCTGACACCAAGTTAAAATAGGACTCAGAAAAACCCTACTGTACATACGAACAAGTTTTAATGAAACTTTGACCAATTTACTTTGTTCACATGTTCCTTTTCCAGGTGTGTACAAAAGTTTTATAAGACAAGTATTGGTATTTAGTTAAATTGAAAAGAGCACTTTAAATGAAAGTTAAATTTCTAAGTGATAAAAGCATCTTCTCTCATAATTTAATTTTATTGTGCTTTCTGAAATGATAGTGTGTTTTACAATCAGTGGTATGTTATGTTCATCAAAATATAGTATAGAAACACATACACATGCATATAAAGTTTTAAATCAATTTTATAAAAACAGAATCATATTTTATACAGTTTACTTTTACTACGTTTATCTCAGTGAGATGTTGTGGAAATTCCTCCACATCCAAGTGATGTATCTTAAACTAATTTATTTTATTGGCCAAATGGTATTTCCCAGTGAATTAGTTATTTAATTCCTCTATTGATAAATATTCACATTGTTATTGCTTTCTATCCACTATAAATTATGCTATAATAAATATTTGTATAAATGTGTCTTTATATAGTGTGGATTTATCTATTAGAAATAGATCTCCAGAAGTGGGATTGTTGCGTTAAGATGAATATTGCTACTATTTGAAGGTTCCCTTCCAAAATCAGGTCTTGTGAATGTGATAGTATTAAAAGTTAGGGCCTTCCAGAGTCTCTGAGATCTCATTCCTTGTTAGTAGAATTAAAGCATTTACAAAGGAGGCTTCACACCGCATTTAACTATTGCTTGCCCTTGGGCCTTTTAGCAAGTGAGGACACAGTTTCTACCCTCCAGAGAAGGCAGCATCAAGGCACCATCTAAGAAATGAAAACATCCTTCAGGATCAAACCTGCTGGCACTTTGCTCTTGAAATTCCCAGCCACCAGAATGGTGAGAAAATAAATTTCTGTTCTTTTATAAGTATTCTATTGCCACAGTGCAAATGGGATAAGACATGTATGTAGTATAAACTTCAATAGACCTTGCCAGTTTGCTCTGCTGAAAGCATGGAACAATTTCAACTTATTCTAGCGATGTATGAGAACAGTCCTTTTTTTCTGTAGTCATACGAAAAGTAGATATTATTGATCTTTATTGAAGTTAGCCATATCTTTAGAGATAAATCACTGTTTCTTCACATTTCTCTGACTTTTGGATAACTTTTCTGTGCTTATGCCTATAAAATATTAAGATTATTTTTATAATTTTCTCATTAATATACTTTACTCATTTTTCCATTTGGCTGTCTTTTATGCAATTTACAAGAGTTATTTGTATGTGATATACTATTTTTGTCATTAGGAATATATTTGTTCCCTATATTTGTCTTATATATGACAGTTTTTGACTCTTTAAATAAATTTTCTGATTGGTCTGATTGCAAATATTTATCACTATACCATTCTACCTCCATGTATAATATCCTTTGATGCTTAACAAAGGATGGATACCTAGGGTTTTTGATGTTTAAGATAAGCATGTGAGACTAGAAGGGGAGCTAATTTGCCTAAGATGGTCCATGCCATGTTGTGGAATATTCTTTTATTCTTTACACAATATAAGACTTCAAGAATGGTTTTTGTAGTCCCCTCATCACAAAATTAGTACATACTTTTTCCCTGCAACACCTCACCTATTACTTACTGCATGAAAATGTCTGTGCATTTTGGGAAAACCAATCTAGGTGGTTTTGAAGATAAAAGTAAGGCAAAGTGGATGTGATTGTCCTAGGAAGAATAAAAGGAGATGACCATTCAATGCACAACACCACCCTTCAGCAGGGCTCTCAAGCTTGCTGCCCCTAGACTGGATACTGAGCCTTGCTTGCCTAATGGCCAAACCTCAGAATTCCTGGCAGCGCATCAGGAAGCAGAGGCCTTTCACACCAAAGCCTAGAATTCAGGTATTAAAACAGTTTTGGCTGCCTTCAAATGGGGGTCACAGATTAGAAATTACTGGCTTATGCAAAATCTTATCACTGAAAATCTTGATGTTATACCTGTCCATATCTTCAAAACCAGAAAACCTCATGTTTTGGTTTGTTCAGAATAGTTCAAGGTTTTATCTGTTGTGCAGGCGTAAGGGAATCCCCTTTACACTCTCAAAAGTGTCTCATGTGGGATAATGAATTATATTGTTATGCTATTCCAAAAGAAACAATATGAGGCCTGGCATGTCTTTGCGGTAGCACAGGAATAATTGAGCTGCTCAACTGGTGATGTTTATAGGATTTATTGATGGAGAGTCAGAGGCGGAAGGACTCCAGGAAAAAACAAACAAACTCCCCAACCATCAACTACTGTATGTCATTGCCTTGTAATGGAATGAAAAAGGAGGTTGCTTTCAGTTTTAGATAATTTTTTTCAATCGAAATGGCCTAGAAGCTAAAGTGAAGGGAGATTAACAATGGAGTTGGGTTTATAGCTCCTATCCTCTGAAAACAAGGACCCAGAGATGGCAGAGCCAATGCTCTTCTGAGATTGTATACCTCAAAGACACCATGGTGCTGACACTTAACATCCAGCCATCAGTGAGAAAACCTAACATCTTGCAAGAGAGCTCCATGTCTGCTCCAATATTTTCCTCTTTGTATCATACTATCATTCAGGAAACTGAGAGACTGTTTCATGAAAATCAAACAAATATGCTGCACTTGGAGTCACATAAATATCACATATTTTATTTTATTGGGTAAAATTGACATAACATAAAATTAATAATTTAAAAATGCACAATTTGGCAGTATCTTGTACATTTACAATGTTATGCAACCATAACCTCTATCTAGTTCCAAAACATTTCACTGCCCACGAAAGAAACCTTGTGCCCATTAATCAATCACTCCTCAATTCCTGTATTAGTCTTGGTTTTCCAGAGAAACAGAATCAATAGGATTTATTATAAGGAATTGGCTCACGCAATGATGGAAGCTGAGAAGTCCCATGATCTTCAGATAGTAATCTGGAGACCCAGGAAAGCTGATGGCATATCTCTAGTCTGAAAGTAAGCATCTACCACCTAGGAGAGCTAATGGTGTGGTGTAAGTTTCAATCAGAGTCTAAGGCTGAAGGCAGGTGAAGACCAACATCCCTGCTCATAGACTGAGGTAGACAGAAAATTCTCTTATAGTAGGTTCTATTTAGGTCTTTAGTGGATTAGATGAGGCTAACTCCCACCGGGGATGGCAATCTGCTATACTCAGTCTACTGATTCAAATGTTAATATTATCCAGAAACACCCTCACCTAGAGTAAAATCTAACCAAATATCTGGGCACTTCGTGGTGCAGTAAAAAATGGACATGACACATGAAATTGATGACGACTCTCCATCCCCACTGCATCAGAAAAGCACCAATCACTTTTTTGTCTCTTAGGAATCACCTGTTCATGATAATTTATAAAAATGGAAATATATACATTATGTGATATTTTGTGTATAGCTTCATCTTCTTTATAATACGTCTTTCTTTTTTTTAAGTGAATAATATTCCATTATATGTATAAAACACACTTTTTTTTTTGAGATAGAGCCTTACTTTATCACCCTCAGTAGAGTGCTGTGGCATCCCAGCTCACAGCAACCTTCAACTCCTGGGCTTAAGCGACTCTCTTGCCTCAGCCTCCCGAGTAGCTGGGACTACAGGCACCCGCCATAATTCCTGGCTATTTTTGGTTGCAGTTTGGCTGGGACAAGTTTCGAACCTGTCACCCTCAGTATATGGGGCTGGCACCCCACCCACTCAGCTACAGGTGCTGCCCTAAAACACACTTTTTTAAATCATTCATTCATTGGTGAAAATTTGGGTTTTTCTACTTTTTGGTTATTGTGAATAGCATTGCTATGACTATGGATGTACAAGATGTACAATTTGTTTGAATGCCTGCTTTCAGTTTGGGGGCGGGTGCATATACCTACCTAGGAGTGCAATTGCTGGGTCATATGTTTACTCTACCCTTAATTTTTGAGATACTGCTGACATATGCACCATAGTATCATTTTATGTTTCTACCAGCAATATACAACAGTTCCAATTCCACGCTATCCTTTCAACATTAATTATACATTATTTTATAATAACCAGGAAAATGAATACTAAAGATGGATTGACTCACACTTATAATGATAAAGGCAAATAAGAATTACACTACCTAGAGAAGGAACTACATAATCAAACTTTCATAGGCCTATAATTGTGATTTAAGAATGAGAAGATAATTAAGTCTTTGTATGTTTCCAGAAACTGTCCCAGTCAAGGTCTCAGGTACCAGTCATCATTAATTGCTAAGTAGGTGAAGGAAAAATTTTTCATGATTTCTGACAAAGTTATTATCTGTTGCTAATTGCATGAAACTGAGTAAGAACCACCAGGTTGAGCCTAGTAAATCCTCAGAACCATCAGAGATAAATAAAAAAGAAAAACATGATTGCTGTTCCTTAAAGTCACTGAATGTTAAGGTGTTCTGTTACACAGTAGCACATAAATGGAAAACCAAAACCATAAGCACGATCTAAAGGAAAGCTGCATTATGAAGGCAGAGGCAGATGCCATGCCAGGCTAGGGCACAGTTGTTTATAAATTCAAGTTGTTTACTCACTATGCAGTTTATCTAACAAACACAGGGCCGGGTCACAGATACTAAAGAGATAAACATGAATGTAAAATAGTCCCAGCTTCAAAGGAAGTCACTCTAGGAAGAGAACAGATACTACATGCTCAATAAAAATGGTGTATGCTTAAATATTATGGGGGTACAAAGGAGGAAGTGAGAAATTCTGCAGAGAAATAAGGAAAGAAAAGTTTTCAAAATAAGAGGAGGAGTGTATTTTGGAAAGCGAAAAATGAGAAGGAAAACTTTTCCGTAAAGATAAAAAACATTCGAAACTATATAAGTATTAAATTACGTGGTTTGCCCCGGGTTTGTAAGAAGCTAGTGGAAGTCAAAATTGTAATAACCCTTTTGGATTACACTGCTCAACCCTTTCTGTGTCAGCTAAACCATCCCACTGAAGGTACGTCTTGAGTATTGGGGGCAAATAGCAGTGATGAGAAATAGTAGAGGATGAAGTGAGAGACATGTGGACTCTAACCTGAACTGTGAAAGACAACAACCACTACGATGAATGGCACCATAGTAACACCGTAATATATATTAAACAAAGAGCAAGAAGATATCCTGATGGCTTCAGAATTTTGAAGAACAGAAAAAAAATTTGCTCAGTCATCATCACTACAAGTTATACTGTCTTTCAAAAGAAATAGTAAAGAAATGTAGCGAGTAACTATAATTCTTTGGGAAGAGGTTGATCATTAGTTCAGTGATAATACGCACCTAATATTTATTAGATAAAAACAACCATACCTTGCATATCAAACAATATCCTTTCTAATTTCTCTTTTCTGCTCTATAGTCTTTATTTTGCTACTATACACACATAACCTCCAATTAAAGAAGATAATTATTATTTATATATCCTTATATAATAAAATATTAATCACAAATAAAAGACTAAAAAGTATTAACAAGTGAACACAGGACATGTCTTTGACCAATTACCAAACTGATTTGGAGACACAGTTCCAAGAATTCCCAAGTTGTATTGTTTCTCTGATTATGGTAAGGCTGTCTGTCATCTTTCCTGGAAGCTTTCTTCAATGGAAGTCAAAATTGTAATAACACCTTTGGATTACACTGCTCCACCCTTTCTATGTCAGCTAAAATGTCCCACTGAAGCTCACAAACTGCTAGCAAAGCATGAAAATGCAGCTTCCAAATAAATAATTTGTTTTGATAGTGTCCAAAAGGGCGATAAATGCCTCCCTTTATAGATGCATTGTAATTAGATTACCTTTACATATATATATAAAATGTAATTATAATCTAATTACTAATATAATTCATGTACATTTACTATCACTATTATTAAAATAATAACTATTTCTCACTACATACTATGTGCTGGATAATGACCTTAGTACTTTATGTTGATAATTCATTTAATCTTCAGAGTAGCACTGTGGAGTAGTTCCCGTTTACTCGAGAGGCTCACTCTTGAACCTGAGCCACCATATTGTAAGGAAGACCATGCCACATGCACAGGCTACATGGGAGTATCCCAGTCGAATTCTCAGCTAAGCCCCTGTAAGCAAGCAGTGCCAAAATCCAGGCATGTGTATCAACAAAGCTTCAGAAGAGATGAGCCTCTCAGCCTTGGAGTCTTCCAGCTTAGGCTCTTAAAACCATAGGGTGAGACAAGCATTACTCCTGTGTCCCATCTAAATCCCTTCCTGACCCAGAGAAACTGTGAGAGAATCTTGGGAGTAATTTATTATGTAGGATTAGAGAACTAATACAGTGATAAAATAGATAACATTTTTTTCACATTACAGATGATAAAACCCTGTTATAACTATTTACTAAAATGTCTATTTTCTCAAATAAGTTTCCTTAGGCTAGTGACCAAGTATTATTGATCTATACATTTTTTGCTCTAAGCACTTGTCCTGGCACTAATTTCAAGCAGTAAGTATTTACTAAATAAAAGGAAAATGAGACCTGCAGATAGAGAGTAAAAAGAGCCATTCTCTTAAGCACAGTTTTTCCTATCTAATTCCCCCTGAGGACAGTAAGTATTCATATATAAACACACACACAAGCAAATATGTTTATTACAGAAAATGAGACCTGTGGAAATTACATGTAGAAGGTGGATCACAACATAGAGCTGATTTAAGAGGTATTTTTGCAGGAAGATGATTAGACAAAATGTAGCTTTCCACTTAAAATATATATATATATTCTGAGTGGCACCTGTGGCTCAAAGGAGCAAGGCACCTGTCCCACATGCCTGAGGTGGTGGGTTCAAACCCAGCCCTGGCCAGAAACTGCAAAAAAAAAAAAAAAAAAGAAAGAAAAGAAAAGAAAAATACATATATTATTTTTCCTAACATTATTCTTCTAAGCAACGACAGTCTCCTAAACCAATAGATATCTATGTCATCTGGCTATGAAAGAGCCCAGAAGTCAGAATCCTTCCTATCTTTAAGTGTTAATTTATTGTACATTAGTGTCTTCTTAGATAACTGTGATTTGCTCCTTTTTGTACGTACAGGTAGCAGAGACACACCTGGGATCCCATAGAGATTCCCTCGGTAGCAATTCTTCATCTGTGTTTCCCTTGGGAAGTTTCTGTGTGTTCTTTGAACCTTTGAGACGCTCCCATAATGACATTTAACAAAATTCTGCCCTTGCACTCCTGGAGCCATTTGCCAAAATTGGCTAGGAGATCAAGTCCCTCTGAGGTAGCCCTTCACCAATAACCAATAGATACAATCCTATGATCCTTAGCTCCCTCGCTCAAAGTTGGAAAAATTGGTAAGTGAAATTTGCATTCCAGAGCTGCCCTTCAAGATCCATGGCCAGGACTTGAGATCTTGTTCCTTGCCCAGCTTCCCCTACTTTTTTTTTTATTATTATTGTTGGAGATTCATTGAGGGTACATAAAACAAGGTTAAATTGATCGCATTTGCTAGGTCAAGTAAATGTGTCCTGCCCCCAAAAGGTGTGTCCTGCCCCCAAAAGGTGTGTCACATACCGTGACCCTCCCACCTTCCCTCTCTCTACTTTCCCCTTTCCCCACCCCCACTATGTATTATGTCATTAATTGTCCTCATATCAGAATTGAGTACATGGGATTCTTGCTTCTCCATTCTTGTGATGCTTTACTAAGAGCAATGTGTTCCACTTCCATGCAGGTTAATACAAAAGATGTAAAGTCTCCATCTTTTTTAATGGCTGAATAGTATTCCATGGTATACGTATACCACAGCTTATTAATCCATTCCTGGGTTGGTGGATATTTAGGCTGCTTCCACATTTTGGCAATTGTAAATTGAGCTGTAATAAACAGTCTAGTGCAAGTGTCCTTCTGGTAAAAGTATATTTTTTCTTCTGGGATTTCAGGATCAAATGAGAGGTCTAGTTTGAGTTCTTAGAGAGTTCACCATACTTCTTTCCAAAAAGGTCATATTAGTTTACAGTCCCACCAGCAGTGTAAAAGGGTTCCCTTCTCTCCACATCCACACCAGCATCTGCAGTTTTGAGATTTTGTTATGTGGGCCATTCTCGCTGGGGTTAGATGGTATCTCAGGGTGGTTTTGATTTGCATTTCTCTAAATCTTTCTCCTGTGTTCATGCTTTTGGTAAATCAATTGTCCTAAATCATAATCTATGGTCTCCTCCTGGAGAACTAATCCCAAGGTAATTGGTACTACCAGCTTTACTGAGAATGTGAAATATTCATCATTATTAACAGATTCATCTTTATTAACAGGGCATTGTTTTAACTTACTAAGCTATTATTTAACTTTGTAGTTATTTTCAAATTCCCCTATGGTACTTTGACTGTGTGGAATAAAAAGACCCATCAGCCATACACAAATAGAAAATAGTGACTTTGGTAATAGTGAGAAGTCGCAATGACTTCATGATGGTCACTGGCATCTTAAGTGCAAGATATACAATAGTTCAAATGTCCAGATGTGTCAAATTATACATATCTATATGCAGCATATAATATATCAATCACAATTTCCTCCTGACTTTCTCTTAGTTTAACAGTCCTTCTACATCCACCAATTTTCATTACCACAACAATTCACATTTCACAATACACACAACCAAGATATTAAGAAAGTTGGGAGGAGGCACCTTACAGGTGTAACATGTCCTCCTAGGAGGAAAATTTTTGTTCTTGTTTTTATGATCCACATCATAATTTTCTCCTTGTGAAATTTCTAACACTTTTCTTTACATAAATACCAATTAACAATGCTGAATTTCAAAATACAGGAGTATTTGTAATAATTTTTTTTTTTTTTTTTTTTTTGTAGAGAGAGTCTCACTTTATGGCCCTGGGTAGAGTGCCATGGCCTCACACAGCTCACAGCAACCTCCAACTCCTGGGCTTAAGTGATTCTCTTGCCTCAGTCTCCCAAGTAGCTGGGACTACAGGCATCCACTACAATGCCCAGCTATTTTTTTGGTTGCAATTCAGCCAGGGCCGGGTTTGAACCCGCCACCCTCGGTATATGGGGCTGGCGCCTTACCGACTGAGCCACAGGCGCCACCCTATTTGTAATAATTTTGAATCTGCGTTGTATAAACACTATGTTGTAAATTGGTAAAGAGTAAAGAATGTATTTTTTCCTGTCTATGCCCAAATTATTCAAGAGTTTTGTAATCCATCTAAAAGTACATAGCATATAGACATGTTTCCTTTTCTATGTCTGTAAAATATGAATATGAGATTAAGCAAAAGCAAAAGATGTGTACTTACTGCTGGAGTGATACAGTTGTTAACATTAACTATGTTTGAATATTCTCCTAACTTCAGAGGAGTTAGATACTTCACCTCTGAAGTAATAAGTTGTCACAACTCAACCTACTTATTCCACCTCTCATCGGATGACAGATATGTCATTTCCACATTATTGGGTTTGACATAGGACTTTTGAAGCTTAATAATAACCACTCAAAATGCAGGAAATTTTTATCAGCATAGGAATAAGCAATCTATTTTACCACAAGCCAATGATGCTGATCCAATGCTAAAGGAACTAGGTGAGGGTATCTGGGAATTGCAGATAGAAGCTAATTTTAGTCACAGGGATGGCCCCATCTTCAGGTGCAGGCATATATAATAATAAAATCTAAGTCAAAAATTGCAATCTGCAGAGCACCATATAAGACTACCTTCAATTTGCAGAACTTTACAAGGTAGCCTGGTTTAAGTGGGAACTGGGTGATCTACAGAGCACCAACACTAGGGTTTTTTTTTTTGTTTTTTTTTGTAGAGACAGAGTCTCACTTTATGGCCCCTGGTAGAGTGCCGCAGCATCACACATCTCACAGCAACCTCCAACTCCTGGGCTTAAGCAATTCTCCCGCCTCAGCCTCCCGAGCAGCTGGGACTACAGGCGCCCGCCACAACGCCCAGCTATTTTTTGGTTGCAGTTTGGCCGGGGCTGGGTTTGAACCTGCCACCCTCGGTATATGGGGCCGGCGCCCTACCGACTGAGCCACAGGCGCCGCCCCAACACTAGGGTTTTAAGCAGGAATTCTTGGCATTGAGTAGAATCAAAATTTTCATTTGATTAGTGTGAGGGTTACATAAATCAGAATCTGAGTACTTAGAAAAGTAGTTGGCATAGGGCTGGTGATGGGTACAGATAAAGAGTCAGTTTTCTGATTGTGGAATAAAAATCAGCAGCAGAGACACATGGATAGTGGCTAATTTTGGTACACAATTAAATCAGTAAAGAAACTGCAGTATCATACCCTCACTGTGTCACAGACTGATACAGTGATCACCTCTCTGTTTTCATACAGGTAAGAGGTTTATGAGTAGAGACTTTTGAAGTATTTGTAGATCCCTCATGGGGGGGAGCATGGCTATGTGCAAGTGCACAGCTTTCTCATAGGTCTAATAGTCCATTTCCTCCCCCTCCTTCCTGATCATCATCATCATCATTTACTGAACTCTTAACATATACCAAGTCCTGTTCTAAACACTTTACACACAATAATAACTCATTTAATCTTCACAACTGTAGAAGAAAAACATGATAAAGGTCACATTTTACAGAAGAAGAAACTGAAGCTCAGTACTTAAATAAATTGCTTGTGTTCCCAGGATAGTCATGATGGATCCAGGAATTGAACTCAGGCAGGTACCAGCCTCCACTCCAGGGAAATGCATTCCAGTAGCCGACACTTACTATATAAGCAGCTCATCTTGTGCGTGGTAGATTGTGTCTTATACCAAATGAATTATCTTGTAGATTGCAGAAAGAATTTCATATCTCTAGCTAAAATCACATTTTTACACTATCATAGCCTAAATTCTTCTAGGCTCATCTATCCCATAGATACCTCTTCATCCTCTGAAATCCTTTATTGCTTATTCAAGACTTAGAGTTTATACTGAATTAGTAGTTCTCATTTTATTTGTCTTCTAACTCCAACCATGCTAAATTATCCTTGAAAAAAGACATTATATCTTACAGGTATTGCATATTATAGAGCCTAGCATACAGTAAGCACTCAACAGAATACTGTTGACAGATTAATTGCAGTTGATAAAATGGAGATTTTTTAACAATGGGATATGATGCTAAGAAGATGCCATCAAATCCCCTTTTAAGAGATATTTATAAATAAGATTCATTCTCAGCCATTTCAAGTAATTTAGTAAGGCCCTAACAGATATAAAAAGAATAACCTCAAAACTTGCTTCCAACTGTGACTTGATAATTCTGGGAAATATATTGCTGAACTTTCACACATTTTCTCTTCAAAGTATTTTTCAGCAGGAAGATTGGATAATCCTTCTCTTACGTATAAAGCAATGTTTTAGAAAGGTCATAATCTTTGGCATTAGTCAGTTTGGGATATTAATTTTGACTCTATAATGTAATACCTAGGAAACTTTGATAATTGTTTACCTGTCTGAGCTGCAGGTTCCTTATGTACAAAAGGAATCTAGTGACTGTCACTTTCTAAATTTTTTCTATGAAAATGTAAAAAATGGGTAGGTTAAGGCAGTGTCTAATGAACCATGACACTCAACAAATATTAGTCTCTATTCCTTTCTTCTAACTTAACTCTTCATAGAATAATAACATCCCTCAAGTTGTTCTATTTCAGTAGTAAATGGCCATTTCTGAATGAGTCAGTTTGTGGGTATGAATAATTGCATATGAAATTGTTATAGCACAAGGCTCAACAAGGTGATGGAAAGACAGGTAAACTCCATATATCAACCTTAGGATGACAACAGTCTGATAATACACAAAATAATATGATAACTTTTCTAAGTAATAACTTTTACTAGCATTTAGTTCATAAATTATTTGTTTCTAGAAAGTGAGTGGCTGTAACATGATGGCCTCTTAGCACATCAGCTCAGAGAGACAAAAGAATCCCAAATCAGTGGCAAAATCTACAGAAAGCAAATGTTAACAAATGGAAAAATTTTAGCTTTTATAAAAATTGGCCTTTTCCATAAGTTCTTATCTAACATATGTGTTGTACAGGTACACGAGACACTTCCTGGGTGAAGGAACTTGGACTTTACCTTACAAACACAAACAATGTAGCCTAATCCTATGTACCCTGTTATTAACCTGAAATAAAAGCATACGTCCTTAAACTATTTTCTTTTTTTTTTTTGTAGAGACAGAGTCTCACTGTACCGCCCTCGGATAGAGTGCCGTGGTGTCACACGGCTCACAGCAACCTCTAACTCTTGGGCTTACGTGATTCTCTTGCCTCAGCCTCCTGAGCAGCTGGGACTACAGGCGCCCGCCACAACGCCCGGCTATTTTTTTGTTGCAGTTTGGCCGGGGCTGGGTCCGAACCCACCACCCTTGGCATATGGGGCTGGCGCCCTACTCACTGAGCCACAGGCGCCGCCCTAAACTATTTTCTTTTGTGAGTGGTAAAAGAGTATGCCAGCATAATACGTAAACTAAATAGGAAAATCCATTTGTGTGAGTGTATACACGTACAACACATAAGGACGAAGTAACTAATAAAAATGAAGCTCATGATTTCTGTACCAGAATCTAATGTTTGAAGAATAGAGAAAAAGACATAGAATAACATAAAATTAACACATTAACATTAATGTAAGTAAGCAGCTCTTCTATTTAAGACTTGGAAAGGGTGACAAAGGAACCATGAAAGGAAAGCAGAATGAAGTTCAGAAACGAATGAGAAATGACGACTGGGGCAAATTCATAATCACAAAACACCCTAAGTTGGAACGTCTGCCACATCACACTGATGAAAAGGTTTTGCCACCAATAGGAAGAATACACAATGATTCTATCTGAATATTAGTAATAGTTTGTTGATAGAAGAGTGTACTTTTAATTAATGAATAGAGTTTTTATTCAATAGGTGTGGATTCTTCTCAACAAATTATATCGAGATTTTTAAAAAAAAAACTTTTATTTTTTAAAAGATAGAAAGCTTAACAAAATGTAAAGTCAACTTCCAGGGTTATAGAATGGGTTGACTCTAAAATTAAGCACTAGATTTTATTAAACACAGCTCAATTCACAATAACAAAGATGTGGAAACAACCCAAGTACCCATCAACTCATGAATGGATTAATAAACTGTGGTAGATGTATGCCATAGAATACTAGTCAGCCATAAAAAGAGTGAGATTTTGCATCTTTTGTATTTACCTGCAAGCATTTGGAGAACATTCTCCTAATTGAAGTATCTCAGGAACAGAAAAGCAACCATGCCATGTACTCAATACTAAATTGAAACTAACTAGTACATCATAGAACCAGTGCAAATAAGTCAACTATAGGCCTGCATGAGAGAAAAATTCAATTAAATTCAAGAAGGGAGGAGGACAGAGGGGTTTCCATAAGTTCTTATCTAACATATGTGTTGTACAGGTACACGAGACACTTCCTGGGTGAAGGAACTTGGACTTTACCTTACAAACACAAACAATGTAGCCTAATCCTATGTACCCTTTTATTAACCTGAAATAAAAGCATACGTCCTTAAACTATTTTCTTTTGTGAGTGGTAAAAGAGTATGCCAGCATAATATGTAAACTAAATAGGAAAAACCATTTGTGTGAGTGTATACACGTACAACACACATTTTAGTTTCAACACAGTTCCCTATGGGAAAAAAACTCAACATCATAGAACACAGTGCAAATAAGTCAATTCAGGATTCACTGACTACTCAGACTAGGGCAGAATTCCAAATGCTTTCATGTTAGAATAATCAATTCCCATGGAGATAATGTCATCAATAGCAGAAAATAAATATAAATAATCTCCACACATAACAGATAATAAATGCTACAAATATTAACAGATAGTTAACATATGTGAGTATTTCATTTGGTGACTCTGTAAATAAAATTCACTTAAAATTTTGCATTTGTTATGCATCTTGAGCTGCTATTTAATAGCAATTATAAATTTAACTTTCTATACACAGGAAAATTATACAATCTGTGCTTAAATTAGTTTCCATTAATAAAAACAATATAGTATATTGAGAATTTCAACTGAATTTAATTGCATTTGATTTAGCCACTAAAATTCATCTGAAATAAGCAGTAATTTAGAATCTGCAACATTAATTCTAAATTCAAATGTTATACTAATTACAGACCTTCAGATAGCTAATTACTTCAGTTTGAAATACAGAATTACTTTCTCTTTATAAACACTTGTTTAACTTAGAGCATTGCACACTTTAAACTTTGGTATTGGCTCTGAGCTGGGGGCTCCTCTTCAGCTGTTCCATCTCCTGGAGATCCCAACTGTCTGTGGAGCAGCCTCTGTCACGCTGTGACCTGCAGGTACTGGGAGATCTGTAGGAAGGACACGGGGACATCCCCAGAGCTGGAAAATGGGAGTGTTTACATTCAAGGATGTGTCTATTGAATTCTCTATGGATGAGTGGGCCTGCCTGGACCCTGCTCAGCAGCATTGGTATTGGGAAGTCCTGTTAGAAACCTAAAAAAACTTGGTCTTCCTGGGTCCTGCTGTCACTAAGCCAGACATCATCACCTGTCTGGAGCCAAGCAAATAACCCTGGAAGGTATAGACACAGCTGACACTAGTCAAGCTCCGAGAGGCTCCCATCCAGAAGGAGAGTTAAAGGACAGAAATTTAGCAAGTAACCTGGTGGATTAGAGCTGCACCAAGAGAGAAGATTGAAGTATGCACATCAACCCTGCTGAGGTGAGCTGCGACCCCAAGGATAAAAACAAAAGGTACAAAATCCATCACCAAGTGGACGGGAGTCCCCTCCCCCATGAGAATGGATCAGAGTGCTCCACAAACAAATAAGCAGAGTTCAAAGTTCCTTCCACTATACTCCACAGGAGATACCCTCTAAAAACTGGACCTAACTCCCCTACTAGGGTGCCACGGCCTTCTCCTGCCAGGCATTAAACTGTATAAAACTGTATATATTCTCTACCTACAACTCTGGGCTCCTAGCATTCCCCTCCACTCTCACTCAGGTCTGGAGGCCTGCCCCCCAAGAGTCCAGATTCTTGGGTGATTTCTCGAGGGGTGTGGACGGGGCCTAAGCTGCAGCTGGTCAGTGATGACTCTACAGCACAGAAGAGAGGAGAGGATGGTGGGCTGAGAGGGAACCACACCGGAGTGGCGGTGCCCTGAGGCGCAGAGCACCAGCCATCTTTTGGCAACAATAGGGCTCACTCCCGGGTATTCCGAAGCCACAACCCCGTGGGCAACCAGAGGTGGCCAGGTATCTACTCAGGTGGCAACCACCATGGAACAGATTTGGGATGGAAACGCAGGCCCCGTGAGTAAAGGGTTTGCCTGAGGCAGTACAGGCCTAGGTGGAATGCGGGGACTAGGAATGCACGCGCAGAACCGGGAAGTTCCCAGGGCGGGGCTGACCCAGAGGACCGCTTTACTGAGCCTAAGATGCACCCGATCCTCAGGGGATCATCAACCTATAGACAAAGGAAGACAGGTGACTAGAACTGACAGATAACCGAATACAAACCTGCAGGAGTAAAGACAGGGCCTGAGGCACAGGCTCTGGGAACTCAAAACAGCTTCTCTTCTGCAGGAGAATTCAGCAGGGACAGAAAAAAATTCTCGCAAAATTGTTCTATTCTTTTCTGTCAGTAACAGCAATCAGGGGCAGGGCTGGAACTGAGTGATCACCCCCCAGCCTCCATCACGCACCTGAGGTTGTCAGGCCTCACCTCCCCCTGCAAGATAGAGGCAGAGTGCAGCAGCCTGGCTGAGCAGGAATAGATTTCCTTGTGATTCAGGCAGGTGCAAACCCCTGGAGTCTGTTCACTATAGGCAACTAAGTCATAGCACTGCTGGGCTATCAGTGACTGGGTGTGACAGAGGTGCAAGGTGGGGAAGGAAGCATCAACATTCCCAGGCTGATCTATTTGGTGGGTGGGTCCTCCTCCTTGCACCAGAGCAAGCCATATCTGAGTAGTCACCAGACCCCTGCAATCCAGTTGCCAGAGACCTTTTAAACTCTCCCACCTGAGATAGGTGCTGACTGAGACAATTGATTTGGACCTTCTGAACTGAGCCAATCACCTGAGGACTATTCAGGTGGTGCCTTGGGTGTGTGGTTGTAGAAAGGTTTGATTTTCCTTTTCCAATTGTTGCCTGAGGGGGTCGGGGTGACTTAAGTGCTGGTATTTCTCCACAGCTGAGACTTCAACCCAGAGTAATTGTTTCACTAGGGTTAAACAGAGACCAGCTGAAAACAAGACAGAACCACTTAGCCCCACCACACCAAACAGGTCCCCAGTTTCTCAGGCCATAGCACTGTACGGGTCCTCGACAAAGCTCCAGGGGAAAAAATCAAACGGTGTAAAATAATCATGGGATGGAATCAGCAGAAAAACTCTGGTAACATGAATAACCAGAATAGATCAACCCCCCAAGGAAAGATATGGCAGATGTAACTGAAGATCACATTCATAAACAGCTGGCAGAGATATCAGAAATCGAATTCAGAATTTGGATTGCAAACAAGATTAATAGAATGGAGGAAAATTAGGAATTAGAAATTTGAGCAGCAATTCAAAAGTCGGAATGAGAAATTCCAGGAGAAATTCAAAAGTTGTCTCAAGAATTTAATGAATTTAAAGACAAAACCACCAAAGATTTTGACACACTGAAGCAAGATTTTGCAGCCCACAAAGATCTGAAAAATACAGTAGAATACCTCAGTAACAGAGTGGAGCAAGCAGAAGAAAGGATTTCTGACACTGAAGACAAAAGCTTTGAACGCTCCCAAACTCTCAAAGAGGAAGAGAAATGGAGAACAAAAACAGATCATTCTCTCAGAGAGCTCTGGGATAATTCGAAGAAGGCTAATATCTGCCTCATTGGAATCCCGAAAGTGATGAACTGGCATCGCAAGGCACAGAAACCCTTCTCCATGAAATTACGAAAGAGAATTTTCCAGACATGCCAAGAGATTCTGAAAATCAGATAGCAGATAGTTTAAGAACCCCAGCACGACTCAATCCAAATAAGACATCCCCCAGGCATATCATAATTAACTTCACTAAAGTTAATATGAAGGAGAAAATTCTGAAAGCAGCCGGATGTAAGCAATTCATTACCTACAAAGGGAAGAATATTAGAATGATGGCAGATCTCTCTGCTGAAACTTTTCTAGCCAGAAGAGGGTGGTCATTAACTTTTAATCTCCTAAAGCAAAATAACTTTCAACCCTGGATCCTGTATCCAGCTAAACTGAGTTTTATTTAAGATGGAGAAATTAAATACTTTAATGACATTCATATGTTGAAGAAATTTGAAATAACAAAACCAGCTCTTCAGGATATTCTCAGACCTATCCTCCATAATGACCAGCCCAATCCTCTACCACAAAAGTAAACTCACTCAGAAACTTTTGCTCAAACTCCAACTTCCACAGTGGCAAAAGAATTAAAAATGTCCACTGGACTTTCAAAAAACTCGATACCCAAAATTTTACCTGACTTATCAATATTCTCCATTAATCTGAATGGCTTAAACTGTCCTCTAAAGAGGCACAGGTTGGCTGACTGGATACAAAATTCAGGGCAGATATTTGCTGCATACAAGAGTCACATCTCACCTTAAAAGATAAATATAGACTCAGGGTGAAAGGATGGTCATCCATATTTCAGGCAAATGGTACCCAGAAAAAAGCAGGTGTTGCAATTCTATTTGCATAGACAATAGGCTTTAAACCAACAAAAGTAAGAAAGGATAAGAATGGTCACAGCCTAAATGCCCACCAACCCAGGAATGGATTAACAAGCTGTGGTATATGTATACCATGGAATACTATTCAGCCATTAAAAAAAATGGAGACTTTACATCCTTTGTATTAACCTGGATGGACGTGGAAGACATTATTCTTAGTAAAGCATCACAAGAATGGAGAAGCATGAATCCTATGTACTCAATTTTGATATGAGGACAATTAATGACAATTATGGTTATGGGGGGGAAACAGAAAGAGGGAAGGAGGGAGGTGGGTGGGGCCTTGGTGTGTGTCACACTTTATGGGGGCAAGACATGATTGCAAGAGGGACTTTACCTAACAATTGCAATCAGTGTAACCTGGCTTATTGTACCCTCAATGAATCCCCAACAATAAAAAAAAAAAAAAAAAAAAAAAGAATGGTCACTTCATATTTGTTAAGGGTAATACTCAATATGATGAGGTTTCAATTATTAATATTTATGCACCCAACCAGAATGCACCTCAATTTATAAGAGAACTCTAACAGACATGAGCAACTTGATTTCTTCCAGCTCCATAATAGTCGGAGATTTCAACACTCCTTTGGCAGTGTTGGATCGATCCTCTAATAAGAAGCTGAGCAAAGAAATTTTAGATTTAAACCTAACCATCCAACATTTGGATTTAGCAGACATCTACAGAACATTTCATCTCAACAAAACTGAATACACATGCTTCTCATCAGCCCACGGAACATACTCCAAAATTGATCACATCTTAGGTCACAAGTCTAACCTTAGTAAATTTAAAGGAATAGAAATTATTCCTTGCATCTTCTCGGAGCACCATGGAATCAAAGTTGAACTCAGTAACAACAGGAATCTTCATACTCATACAAAAACATAGAAGTTAAATAATGTTATGCTGAATGATAGCTGGGTCAGATATGAGATTAAGAAGGAAACTGTCAAATTTTTTGGAACAAAATGACAATGAAGACATGAATTATCAGAACCTCTGGGATACCACAAAGGCAGTCCTAAGAGGGAAATTTATAGCACTGCAAGCCTTCCTCAAGATAACAGAAAGAGAGGAAGTTAACAACTTAATCTCCAGATTGGCGATTACCTTAGTGAAAACCACCTGGATGTGCTGCCTGCATTACTTTGTAATGAAGAAGCTTAGAACATGCAATCCCCAAATATGTCAGTGGAGAATTTGAACAACAGTACAAACAGGGAGTTCTGACTTACCTTCAGCCTTCTTCTCTGAAGCTGGCTGGAAAAGAATTCTCTGACTTTCCTTTAAAGTAAGTCATTAGATTCTTATTCTAGAAGGATTTTCCTAATTTCTGGGGAAATTAAAATTTCTGATTTTCCTAATGTCACACAGGCACATCAAGATCAGAATTAACAGGCCTTGCTAAGTCCTTCTTAGTTTATTACCTAATTTATTAGTTCATGTCCTTCTGTCCCCTAATTACACTTCTGCATGACTATCTATAATATCCAAATTTCCTTTTTCATTGGGTCTTCATTTCTGAAAGCCTCTATGTCACAAAAAAAACTTGTATTAAACCAATTTCTGTACTTTTATTTGTCTGCCTTTTGTTACTGGGGTCTCAATCATGAACCTTGCAATAGGTAAGATCACTTTCCTACCCTATCACACTTTTCTTTCTAACATAAGAACAAACACAACCACAACTCTAATTATCTTCCAATTCATGCCATCCAAGTTTTAAAATTTTCTTTACTAACTTCTGGCAACAAGTTGCTGACAATTTGAAGACAATACTAACATTACTTTTTAAAAAGTTCCAATGCATCGAAGGGATACATTTACCTTCAGCATGATTATTTTTTATTGCCATGAGAACCTTTCCTGTTATTTTCCCTTCTCATGAAGTAAATAAACCCAACCATGTAGTGCTATTGGAATAAAAACAGCCATGATTTAATGAATAATTATAATGTGACTGATGTGACAAATACTAAATATTCCTACACTTATCCTAATATTTAATTTCATAAGAATTCGATATAACAGGGCTATAATGTCCCTTCATTTTCAAATTAAGAACCTGAAAATGGATAAGTAACTTGTTCAAGATGAAATGTTTACTACTGTCTGAACTCAAGACAGTTTTATTCCAAACCTCACACTCTGACCCATTAGTCATAATCTTTCCCAATCTAATCCTCAACAGAAAACACACATGTGCACATACAACCCTGACTAAAATGTCGGGCAAGTACTAAGAAGAAGAGTAAATTATCATAATCTTTCTTTTATAATTTCACAGACTAATATTTGTATTGCTTCTCATATTTTCAGGTTTAGTAAGAAATTCATTCATCTATACCTGAAAAGTTAGGATGACCAGTCTTAATAAGCAAAGAGATAGATGTATTCTATTTCAACGTGGTTAAACAGGAGAAAATATTTTGCTTATTGCAAATTTAAGAAGGGGTGTGTGACTTTCTCATTTTCTAAAATGACATAACGTTCAGGCACTCAATGTTTAGCATAAAGAAGTGTTAAGAAGTACAGTCTATTGATCTAGACTACTAAGTACCACCTTCCAGGCTGGGTGATCTCTGGCTAATAAGTTCTGCATGAAACAATTTCTACATCTGACAAATGGGAATAACTCATGCTGCCATCATTTTGGGACATCGCAAATATTAAAAGATAGAGCACATCAAAGCACTTTTATCCATTTCAATTAATGGAAGAACATTGAATAGTTACATAAAAATTACTCTATCTCAAAGCAACATAATATTTTGAAAAAAATTTCCAAGCAATTACGTAATTGCTCAGGTTTATGCATTTTTCAAAGACTCTTTAGAAAAATATTAAATAGGTTTGCATACAAAATACATCATTATGGGAAATGGGGAGACGGAAAGGGAAGGAAGAAGACAGAGGAAGAGGGAATAAAAGGAGAAGGAAAGAGAGCCCGTGGAAAGAAAGAAAGCCAGCATGCACACTAATTGTTTTTTTTCTATTCATAAAGCAGAGTTACCCAACTTCTTGTCTTTCCCGATAACCTTCAAAAACTCTGCCAAGAGCTCACTTGTTAGTAGTTTTCTACTTATTTCTAAGTACCTCAGAGAAAGGATAAGCAGTTGTTTTTCTGATGTAATTATAAGCTGTACTTTAATTAAATTGACAATGTGACTAATGAATTTAAAGTTTCTGACTTTGCTGCTTAGGTAGAATGTTAATTGAAAATAAAATGATTAGAAGAAGGGAAATAGCTTATGGTGTGTGCTAACAAAGTGCTGTAACGTTTTTTCTGACCCTGTTCTTTATTTATTTTTTTCTCATATATGGTGAATAAGAAAAATATATTTAGTGTAGAACACTACATTTCCTCAGCATAGACAAGCTGTGAACATGAGTTACATCAGAACAGAAGACCAAGAAAGCAAGAGAAGGAAAGAAACTACAGAACGAGTGAGACAGGAGAGACAGAGATTGATACAGAGAAAGAGAGTGAGGAGGTGGACCCAACACCATTACTAAAGACAGATGAATTATAAGGGTTTTCTATGGTTATCTTTGTTAACGTCAACAGTTCTATCCACAAACCTATAATATTGCAGACTCATCCAAATGTTGATGTTTCACAAAATTCAACAAAATTCATTAACCTTTAGCAAGACAGATAATAAGACAAAAAATAACAATATCAGGAATAAAATAAAGGTTATTATTACAGATTGTACAAATGCAAAGAAATTCAAAGAAAATGTGTTTTACAACTTGGATAGATCAGGCAAGTTTTGAGAGAAATACCACTGACTTAAACTGCCACAAGACAAAACAGAAAATATGAATAGCCTTATATATGTAAATTTTATTTCAAAACCTACTAAGAAAATAAAACTTAACAAGGAAAAAGACAAGCACAGATCAGTTTGTTGACGGGATATATCAAACATGAAAAAAGACACAGGATCAACTTAAATAAACTTTTTTATAAAGAAAGAAAAAAATACATTCCAATTCATTTAATTCACATAAAATAATAACAAACTATTATACATTACAAAAAGGGAAACTGAAGAATCATATTACCTCTGGTTGTAATACTGTAAATGCAATATTCCTAACAAAATATATATTTTAAAAGCTAAAATAGAAGAAGAATTTATTTACCTAATAAAGGGACTCTAGGACAAACCTAGGTAGTATCAGTCTTGAAATTTTAAAGACATTTTCTCTAAAATCAAGAATAAGGCATTCTAGTCAATATTATACTGGATAATACAGCTTTTGAAACAGGACAATAAGCAGAAATAGACAGTCAAATATAGAAAACAGAGAATTAAAACTTTCTTTATTGTAGATAGCATGAATTTGGTATAGAAAATCCTAAAGAATGAAAAAGTGGAACAAGCAATAGAAAAAATCAACAAAGTAGGTTATTTACAAAGATTATCAAAATTGATTACATGCTAGCAAGACATAATTAATGTATTACTATAGATTGTACAGACATTAAAAACATACTAAAAAAGGGGTGGCGCCTGTGGCTAAAAGGGGTAGGGTGCTGGTCCCATATGCCAGAGTTGGTGGGTTCAAACCCAGCCCCTGCCAAAAACCACACACACACACACAAAAAAAAAAAATACTAAGAAAATAAAACTAAAAGATTAATTCAGCAAGTTTGAAGACACCAAGGTAATGTTCAGCAACTATTATTTTATGCACTTGCAACAAAGAATTAGAAAATAAGATAAAAAAATAATTCCATATATAAGAATTATGAAAAGCAGAATATTAAAAATACTCATAAAATGTGAAGACCTCTACTCTGAAAAGTACGAAATTTTGCTGAAGGTAAATAAAAAACTGAAAGTAAATGGAAATATATGTGTATTATATATGTATGTGTATATTTATACATGTGTATGTGTGCATATATATATGTATATATTTCACGGATTGGAAGACTCAGTATTATTGTTATGTTAAACATTCCCAAAATGATCTGTGCATTTTATATTTCCATCTGGCTTTGTGAATTAAAAATGACAAGTTGAATCTAAAAGTTACAAGGACATAAAATAAGAAAAAAAAGAATAACCTAAGTAATATTGAAAAAGATTAACAAAATTGATGAAATTACACTACGGGACTTCAAGACTTACTATAAAATTAACACAGGCAATATAATATGGTATTTGCAAGACAGTAGGCATATAAATCAACAGACCTGAGTAGAAATTTCAGATATAGATCTACATGTATACATCCACTTGTAAAACGAAGACACTAAAGAAATGTATTAATTGGAATAACTGAATATTTGTATTAAAAAAAAAAGAAGAATCTTGATTCCTGCCTCACACAATGCAGTAGTCTTCTCTTTTCTACCTATGAAGTTCCAAGGCCTGAATGTCTTAGATGCCTGAAACCGGGGTTAGTATGTCACAAACAATATATGTGATACATGTTGTGTTTCTTTTCCTATTAAAAATTTAATTTATAAATTAGGGACAGTGAGAGATTATCAGCAATAAGTAATAATAAAACAGAACAATTATAATAATAACCATAATAAAAGTTACCTTAACATGCCCGTGTGCATGTTCTCATTCTCTCTCTCTCAAAATATCTTTTTGCATGGAATATGCATAATTTCAGGGTGAAGTTAACTTTGTATAGGGAAAGCAGAGCCCTGATCTTTAGCATAAGACTGACTTCTTGCTTGAGAGACCTAGAGAATTACGAGAATGGCATGTGAGTTGTGTGTGTGCAGGAGATCAGAAAACTGGCCTCCAACACAAAATGTATATGTGAGGTAGGGCAATAACAATTATGGTAAAGATTCTCTAGATTCCAAAGTTCTCTGCTGGAGGTAGATGTTGTGCTCAAGGTCTGTGGTTTTGCAAAAACAAAGGTGGAGCCATTCTATCTGAGCTTCTACATGTCCCCCCCAATCACTGCTAATGTTGGGCAAGCAGCTTTTGTCTATTTCTTCCTGTTTTATGATAATAAATATGTACTCAAGGTTTACTAGAGAGAGTTTACTCCAGAGTTCCTTAGTTTCCAACACAGACTCTGTGTTAATCCTCTTCATTCCTCACGCTAAGATTGCCTCTTCTAGTGACCATAAACCCCTTCAACTCTGGGTAACTAAAACTGTGGAAAGCAAAAACACGGACAATGGGGGACTACTGTATATAAAACTGAATTTAAGATGGATAAAAGATCTAAATATAAAACAAATAAAATAAAGCATTTAGAATAAAACATAATTTCCATCACTGTAGACAACTCTATTGGAAAGAATTATTTTCAGCAGGAAAATCTAGTCCATAGTGAAGAAAACAAAAACAAACAAACAAAAAAAATGGCTTCCTGTGCTTTAGGCCCCACAGTGCTGCATGTGCACGAGGGAATTTCTGGGTTGATGGTAATAGTCTAAGATATATTGATAAATGTTTAGGTTAACATATACTACATATGCAGTTGTCAAAACTCAGTGAACATACATCTAAAATTTGTGTCTTTTACTATATGTAAATTTTACAGTAACATATTTGTAAACTGATGTTGAATTAGTTGATGATTGGAGTGCTATATCAGTGTTTTGATACCTGAAATTTATGTTAGTGAGGAGTTTAGTGATGTCTACAGTTCACTGTGGAATTAATAAAGTAGAACAGGTTGATGGTTAGGTGCAGGAATAGATACTTGGATATGTGATTAAACAAGTGTAGAAAAATACTGATGGTATATTTTAAGTGGCACATATATAGGCATTTATGAGCAAACATTTTTAACCTAAATACGTATTTGAAACTTTTTATAGTAAATGAAAAAAAATGTTCATTTAAAGCATCCACAGAAAGCATAACCACCTTAGAACTAAACCTACAATAATTATGTGCCAAAAAAAGGTTATAATTAAGCATACACTAAAATTTATTAAAAGACATGTTATAAAATCTAAGCAAGTAAAAAGTATCAAGGAGATGGTGATTCTTCCTAATTATTTATAATTTTAATAAAAATTTAAATAATCTAGGCATTTTACTATAAAATACAGTAAGCTAATTTTAAAATTCTAATGGAAAATAAATTGTTGATAATTATAATAATAAATTTTAAATGTCGTTTATCAAGTCCTCACTATATTTCAGGCTTTCTCTGATATACATATAATTTCATTTAATATTCACTATGACCTTATGAGTAAGATATTGTTATTGCTTCTAGTTTTACACCCTTAAGCACGCATCCATAAGTAGCAATTTCTCTTCTAGGGAAAATCACACATCTGCTTATGAAAATACTCATGGTATAAATAATGGTTAGAGCAACATTATTTATAGGTCATGTAAAGAAAATAATCTGTCATCTTTTACAGTAGGCAACCATTTACCATTTAAATAATTGTAATTTAGTTATGCCATGGAATATGTTGAGTTAAAAGGAATAAAGTAAAAATATAGATATGAAACTGGATAATTCTCTGATACATAATATGAAGGTGAAAGCAAAGGCATATTGCAAAAGAGTGCCACAGCATGAAGCTATTGATGTACTTTAAAAAAATGTAAAAATGTATATCATAGTAGTTTTAAAAATAGACTTCCCATAGTCACCCATCAGTGCTATTACTTAATAGATGGGTAAGAACATCAGCCAGAAGTCAATGAAGACACGTCTGGCACTAGAGCAGTGGGTTCTCTACCTTTCTAATGCTGCGAGCCTTTAATACAGTTCTTGTGAGTCACAACCCACAGGTTGAGAACCGCTGCACTACGGCCTTTAAGCAACATGAATTGAAACAACCATCTGTATGCAAAAATACTTTCACAGGAACTAAGAAATGCAGGTGAGATTACACCACCTAAGTTCAGCACAGAAATAAGAAAAGATGCATTGAATAGGGTAGAGGGACAGATTCACACTACCAATATCACTCCTCCCCCTAGCCCATGCAGCACCGCATGAAGAGAAATATGCTTCACATAGGGAAAGGAGAGTGAGTGAGTACCACAGTGGATGGAGGCAACCACAGTGGCCCCCAGCACTAGGCCCAAGCAAGTGAAGTCCAGACTTAGTTCAGCTATCAAGGCCCCACGCACATGTTGGACCATGCAGACCTATTATCTAGGTTTGCATTAGCACCAGGACAGCCTCCACAGACCCAGGTTCTAGGCCTGCCTCAGTACAAGCCTGGCTTCCATACCCCCATGCTCTAAACCAACCCCAGTAGATTCAAGATCTAAGCTCATTCCCACTGCCAGTTTTTCCCCCAAATATTAGTACAGCTCCAATCAATCCATAACCCGGCTTGACCCTATAATCTTTTTCGAAGCCTACTCTCCTGGTCTCAGACACAAGGCCTGCCCTATGGACTCAGGGACATGGCCTAACCAACTTTCCCCTGGCACTAGGCCAATCCCTATAGACTCAGGCCCAAGCCCATCCCCACAGACTCGGACATCAGGCCCACCTTAGTGTCAGACAAGGACCTCAAACTTAGGTTTAAGGTAGGTCTATTTCAGTGCCAGGAAACCCCTATGAACCCAAGATTTAGGCCAGCCTCCATGGACCATGGTTCAAAGCCCACTCCAATAAACCCAGGTTTTAGGCCCAGCTTCATGGACACAGGTACCTGGCCAATCCACCTGGACTCCAGGAGGAAATTCTCCCATGAACCCGTCCAGCTGGCCCATTAAACATCTCTTAACATGGACATGCCTACTAGTGAATGGCTTTTTCTACTGAAGCCAGTATATAAAGACTAGAAAAGATGTCTAAATCTTTATGCATACAGCAACACAAAGATTACAAATAATCAAGGAAACATAATACCAATGCCAAAATAAAACACCAATAGTCAGCCCTAAATAAAGATCTACAAATGACCTGACAAGAAATTCAAAATAATAGTTTTGAAGAACCTCAGTATGCTACAGAAAAACACACATAATAAACAAAATAAGAAAAATAATTGATGAAAAATGAGTAGTTTAACAATGAGGCATAAACCACAAGAAAGAACCAAATAGAAATTCTGAAGTTGAAGAAAATGACTGGACGGAAATATTCAATGGAGAGCTTGAAGAGAAGAATTGGTCAAACAGAAGAAAGAATCAGTAAGCTTGAAAGTGGGTCATTTGGAAAAAACCTGGTCAAAGGAACAAAAAGCAAACAGAATAAAAAAAGACTGAAAAGAGCTTGTGGAAATGTGGGATACCATAAAACAAACCAGAATGTTCATTATGGGATTTTCAGAAAGCGAAGGGGGCAGAAAGCTCCATGACAAATAACAGAAAACTGGAGAGAAATGAACACCCATATCTACTCCATAAAAAGAACCCCAAATAGAATAAAAATAGATACGTAAGACATATTATAATCAAATTCTCCACAATTTGTGGCAAAAAGAGAATTTTGAAAGCAGCAAGAAAAAAAGCAATTTGTTGCACAAGAGAAATTCCATTCAGCTTAAAGCAGATTTCTTAGCAAAACCTTTGCAGTCTAGGAGAGAGGGGTATGATACAGTCCATAGCACTGACAGAAAAAAAAAAGGAAAAGAAAAAAACTTTTAGCCAATATAACTATACATGTTAAAATTATCCTTTAGAAATAAAGGATAGATGGACAAATAAAATCTGTGGGAGTTTATCACCTATACCTGCCTCACAAGAATGGCTGAAGAGAGTTCTTCAAGTTGAAATAAAAGACAATAACAACATGAAAATCTGAAAGAAGAAAACTCTCTGTAAAGGTAAAAATATAGTCAAAGTCATAATATTCTAATACTATGGTGATGCATGAGTCATTTTTAACCCCAGTGGAAGAGTCAAAAGACAAAATTATGAAAAATTGCTAATAGCTGCAATAATTTGTTAAGGGCTACTCAATATATAGGGTTAAAAATTATGACATTAATAACAATAAAATGTGGAGACAGGAAATGTTAAACTTTAGAGTTTTTGTATATGGCCAGAGTCAAAATGTTATTAGCTTAAAGTTAACTTCTTTTTAAAATGCAAGCCTCATGGTAACCAAAGAAAAAGACCTGTAGTGGAAACCACAACAAACAATTATTAAATCACATGAATAGAACTTTCTCTAAAGACGACAGACAAATGGCTAACAAACACATGAAAAAATGTTCATCATCTCTATATATTAGAGAAATGCAAATCAAAACAACCCCAAGATATCATCTAACCCCAGTGAGAATGGCCCACATCACAAAATCTCAAAACTGCAGATGCTGGCGTGGATGTGGAGAGAAGGGAACACTTTTACACTGCTGGTGGGACTGCAAACTAGTACAACCTTTCTGGAAGGAAGTATGGAGAAACCTCAAAGCACTCAAGCTAGACCTCCCATTTGATCCTGCAATCCCATTACTGGGCATCTACCCAGAAGGAAAAAAATACTTTTATCATAAGGACACTTGTACTAGACTGTTTATTGCAGCTCAATTTACAATCGCCAAAATGTGGAAACAGCCTAAATGCCCACCAACCCAGGAATGGATTAACAAGCTGTGGTATATGTATACCATGGAATACTATTCAGCCATTAAAAAAAATGGAGACTTTACATCCTTCGTATTAACCTGGATGGACGTGGAAGACATTATTCTTAGTAAAGCATCACAAGAATGGAGAAGCATGAATCCTATGTACTCAATTTTGATATGAGGACAATTAATGACAATTATGGTTATGGGGGGGAACAGAAAGAGGGAAGGAGGGAGGTGGGCGGGGCCTTGGTGTGTGTCACACTTTATGGGGGCAAGACATGATTGCAAGAGGGACTTTACCTAACAATTGCAATCAGTGTAACCTGGCTTATTGTACCCTCAATGAATCCCCAACAATAAAAAAAAAAAAAGAATTCAAAAAAAAATATTTTACATTTCTAATACCTAAAAAAAAAAAAAAAAAAATCACAAATGAAAACAAGAGAAGAACAAAGAAAACAATAGAGTATGGAAGGAACAAAATCCTATGACACAGTCATGGAACAACTAATGAAATGATAAGAGAATGTCCTTACCTTTTAATAATTACTCTAAGAGTAAATCGATTAAATTATTCTATCAAAAGACATAGCATTACTGAATAGTTTAAAAAAGTATGATACTCCTATATGCTGCCTATAAGCAATTCACTTTAATTTTACGAATTTAGATAGGCCAGCATGTTTGCTCACACCTATAATCCTAGCGCTCTGGGAAGTGGAGATAGATGGATTGCCTGAGCCAGGATTTTGAGACCAGCCTGAGTAAAAGTATGAGCCCATCTCTAAAAAAAATAGCCTGGCACTGTGGCGGGCACCTGTAACTCAGCTACTCAGGAGGCTGAGTGAGGCAAGAGGATCACAAGAGATTGCTATGAGCTATGATGTCACAGCACTGTACTGAGGGCAAAAAAGTAAGACTCTGTCTCAAAAAAAAAAAAATTATATAAACTGAAAACAAAAGGATAGAAACATATTTCATGCAAATGGTGAACAAAAAAGTCAAGGGTATCAATACCTAAGTCAGACAAAATAAAGTTTCATTCAAAACTAATACAAGCCAAAGAAAGCCATCACATAGTGGTAATTTCTCGAAGGAATATAAAAACCCAATGATGGAGCCCCTAAATATATAAAGCAAATATTAAAAGAAATGAAAGAAAAAAATAGATATCAATACAATGATAGTAGAGGATTTCAAAACCCCACTTTCAACAAGAGATAGATCACACAGAGAAAGTTAGTAATGAAACAGTGCATTTGATAGGCATTATAAAAAAGACATCTTACAGATATATGTAGAGCGCTATATCCAACAGCAGAAGAATACACATTCTCCTTCTCTCTAAATTTGCAAGATTATTCTATGTATTCAAATATATGTAAGTGTGTGTGTGTGTGTGTGTGTGTGTGTGTGTGTGTGTGTGTGGAGAGAGAGAAATAGAAAGAGAGAGCACTATAAAACTCAACAGTAAGAAAACAAATAACCCAGTTTAAAAGTCGGGAAGATACCCGGCTACATATTTTTTTCCAAATAAGTCATAAAAATGACCAACACTTATATGAAAAGTGCTCAACATCACTAATCATCAGGAAAGTTCAAATCAAAACCACAAGACATCTTAAACATATTAAGATCATTTAAAAGAGAGAGAGAACAAGCGTTGAAGAGTATGTGAAAAAAGGGGACATCTGATATGCTATTGAGGGAAATGTAAATTAGTATAGTCATTGTGGGAAACAGTAGACAGCTTTTTTCAAAAAAATTAAAAATCCATTAATTCCACTTTAGAGTATCCAAGGAAAGGGAAATCAGAATTTCAAAGGGATATCTGACTCCAATGCTATGAATCATTATTCACAACAGCCAATATAAGATATGGAATTAAGCTAAGTGTCCATGAATGGATGAATGAATAAAGAAAATGTGATGTGTGTGCATGCATGTGTGTGTGTATATAGATATGTCCATACACATATACATACACATCTAAATAAGGGAATATTATTCAGCTTTAACAAATAAGGAAATCCTGCGATTTTCAAAAACATGGATGAACTTGAGAGGGCAGTATGTTCTGTGAAATAACCCAGGTGCACAGATACACAAATAATGCATGATCTCACTTCCGTGTGAAATGCAAACACGTTGCACTCAGAAGCACAGAGTAGAAGGGTGGCTGTCAGGGGGTGGGGAATGGAGGAAAGGAGGAGGTAGTTCTCAAAAGATGCTAAGTTTTCAGGTATGTGGATGAATAAATTCTAGTGATATAATGCTCAGAATAGTCCACAACACTGCATTGTATTCTTGAAATTTTCTAGAATAGATCTTAAATGCTCTCAACAACACCTAATTAAAAAAAAAAACCAAAAGGTAACCATGTGAGGTGATATTATTTAGGTGTATTATTTAGCTTGACTGAAATAATCATTTTACAGTGTATACGTATATCAAAACATGTTATACACCTATAATATATATAATTTTTATTTGCCAATTATTTATCAATAAAACTGAATAAAATAACTGGGTGACATCTCTCAATTTAATTTTGCATGCATGTTTCTGTATGTGTGACAAGTAGGAACCACGGGTCCTGATAGGGAGAGCCTCTTTGTTCTCCTGTTTTCCCAGTGACTCGTCCTAGTATGCTATCTGTCCTATTCTGATATGCCTAATCAGAAGGACTTGGATTTGGCTGATTCAAACACAATTTTGTAAACCTGAGAAAGCAAGATTGATTTATTTGGAATGGACCCATGGAAAAAACACAGACTTTCTAAAAGTCTTCCCTGATTTGACTGGTATAGCCACCTTGCCATGAGGAGAAGTATAGAAAATAATGAGCTTTCCAATTTGCAAAGTTATCACTTGGAAGCTGAATGCTGAAGTAGAGAGAAGGCCTGCCCCTGGCAGCCTGGTTAAATGAGCAGTATCACTTCACTTCAGGAAATCAGATCGGAAACTTTAGAGAAGGGAGACATGCCTTGATCCTCATCCCTGCTCGTAAGCTAGCTGCTAGAACACAGGCAAACTTGGCATCAATGGGGCAACCTGGGGCCGTGTAAATAATCAAACTTAGAATTATCAAGCAGCATCTATTCCCTTCCCATTTGTCCTCTTCAAGTTGGACATTGATATGAGGACAATTAATGACAATTAAGGTTATGGGGGGGAAGCAGAAAGAGGGACAGAGGGAGGGGGATGGGGCCTTGGTGTGTGTCACACTTTATGGGGGCAAGACATGATTGCAAGAGGGACTTTACCTAACGATTGCAATCAGTGTAACCTGGCTTATTGTACCCTCAATGAATCCCCAACAATTAAAAAAAAAAAAAAAAGAAAACCACCGAGGGGTAGACTTAAAGTTAAATCAGACTCTGCTAGCAGAAACTGTATCATTTTATAAAAAGGCACATTATGGCATAAAGGTAAGATCACTATTTTAAGTTTTAAAAAATCTAGGTTCTAACTTTTTGTCAATTATCTTTCATTACTTCAATTTGGAGGAAGTTACTTAATTACATCAATCCTCCATTTTCTTATCTGATACAGAAGAATAATGCCAACACTAGAAATCTGCCTTGGAAAGATGTCTTTCTCAATCACAGGACAACTACTAGATGTTCTCTAAATGGCAACCCCTCTTATTATGTTTAACTGTATTTCCTGTAATTATTTAACACTGAAGCTCCGCTCTTGGCATTCCATAAGTTATGAACCCTCCTACAGGAAACGTGCCTTACTTTGCTATGGATGCCATAGCCCAAGTCCTGTCAGCATGGCCTGTGTGGGTTACAAAACAGAGAGTGATTTTCTACAGTTCTAGAGCCTAAAAGACCAGAATCAAGGTGCTGGCAGGGGCAGGCTTAATTTTTTCTGAGGCCTCTCTCCTTGTCTTGCTGGTGACTACTTCTCACTGCATCCTCACAAGGCCTTTTGTCTGCGTGTCCACATCCCTAAGGTCCCTTCCCCTTATGCCTCTCATGTAGACAGCAGTTACGTTGAATTACAGTCCTGCCCTTATGACCTCATTTAACCGTAATTACATCTTTAAAGTCCTTATTTATAAATATGGTCACACTGGGGGTTAAAGCTTCAACATATGAATCTTTAGTCCAATAACACCTGTTCAGTCCGTAACACCTGTTGGCCAAAATTGAGCATGACGTTGTAGATGGGTCAACTTTGACTTCTAGAAATTCTACATGTTTCCGGAGAACATCTGATCTTACCACAGAGCTTATTTCCAGCTCTATTTTATTACCAAAGCCCTCTTTCTAAGATTTTTTTCTCATAGTCCCTTAGTCTGCGTACTCTTAAAAAACTTTAGATGATTGATTGGAAGTGTTGGGTCAAAAACTATTCCCCACGTCAAAGACACTGAAATACCATTTGGAAGCTATTATTGATACTGTCTTCTTTAACAAATGTACAGGTTATTTTTACTTTCTCAGGGAATTTTTGATGAACATGAAATATTCATAGAGTACAGATAATATTGAAATGACATCATTAAATAATTAAAAATGCAAGACCTCCACTGGGAATTACTACATTAAGGCTGAGAATACAGTCTCATTATCTGCTCTAAATTTCTGAGATTGTGGAATGAAAAGAACTTCTGAATAATTTCTCTATGCTATTATTAAGGGAGTGGAAATCTACCTTTAGAGAGAGTTAAACTTCACATTAGATTTTCAGTTAAATAATTATCAAAATAGTCTAGAATAAATTTAGGAACTTATTTAAAAAATCAAGTGCAATATGTTGGCAATGAAGAATATGCCAAATGATAGCACTTCCAAATATTAGTGTCACTAAATGCACAAAAGAAAGCTTCTGGCGTCCTAATGCCTGAATTGACTCTCAAGTGTCATACCTTCCAAGTATATATTAGTTCTCATTTTTAGAAAAACTAGTATAGAATTGGTTTATGGCTAAGTCTGCTTGTCTATAGCACAGAAATGGACATAAAGATGAAAAAATAAGATTTTTGAGTATTTTATTATCTACTTTATTTTCTAAAATTTTACTCATTTTTTTTTTTAGAAATGCAACTTTATTATACCAAACTTCCTCACAAAGTAAATTGTCTAATTAGAATGTTGCTTTTTTTTTGAGACAGTCTCAAGCTGTTGCCCTGGGTAGAGTGCTGTGGCATCGCAGCTCACAGCAACCTCAAACTCTTGGGCTTAAGAGATTCTCTTGCCTCAGCCTCCCAAGTAGCTGGGACTACAGGCACCTGCCACAATGCCTGGCTATTTTTTGGTTGTAGTTGTCATTGCTGTTTGGCAGGCTCGGGCTAGATTCAAGCCCACCAGCTCCAGGGTATGTGTCTGGTGCTCTAGCCTCTTGACCTACAGGTGCTGAACCTTTATTATCTACTTTAATTGTTCCAACAGGTGTATAAGGTAGACCAAACTTTATGTTACAGCAGCAACTGAAAAACTAAAAATGGTTAAGTGAATTGAACTAAAATGGTTAAGGTCACACAAATAGTAAATGACAATAATGATTATATAAATCCAAGCCCAATCATAAACTTTATTACATTGTTTTAAAATAATGATACCTTGATCTTTTGTGAAGGTCATTAAAACAATGAAAATTAAGTTGCTCTAAACGTTATACAAGGACTCATAAATGAGTTTAGTCTTATTGTTTACTATTCCCAAATTATGGCAGGACTTTAACCATTTAAGTCCTAGTCATATCTATTTGTTATTTATATACATTTTAAGCATAAATTATCAATTGAGTATAAGTTTTCATTCTTTTGCAAGGTTATCATCAATGTCGTGAAAGGGACAGGAATACAGAATAATTAACATGATGAGTGAAACGAATTCTACTTGTGAAAAGTTTTATGTATATTTAGCAATACGTGTAAGGCTGTGAAAGATTATGGAAGCCAATTAAACAATATTTCATATATGTCTTCTCCTTTTAAAATTTAAACCATAAATAAAACATTTTGAAATTATAAATATAAAATATTTATAAATAAAATTCTAATATAAAATAACAGCAACAGCATCTACTTTGTGACAGGAAATACTCTATGACAGTATATATAACCTTATGTACATGTGTGTATACATATACATTTATATGTGTGTATTTATATATACACACACACAAACATATAGAAAAGTCTCTACTCATTTTCTTAATTCTCAACAAACCACTCTTGTTACTTACATCTTGGGGATCTATGTGGTTTATTTCCACAATTCAAGACCTTTCTCAAAATTTATCATTGTCTTGTACATCAACAAATTCAGCACATTGTGCCTCATCGTTCTCTGAAATAATTCATTTTTCAGAACCTCATTTTTGAAATTTCAGCATCCCCTGAATGCCATTACACTGCATCATTTGAGCTTTTCCCTTTGATACACTCTCTTCCCATTTTGTCACCATTTCTTTTTCATTTAACCCTAAGTGTAGACATACATCAGGAGTATGTTTTAACATAACATACATTAGTATTGCTTTAGGTAAAGTGAAAAATTTACAAGAAAAATGCAGAACAATATGATGGTGTGCTGACTTTACCCAATATTTATTGACTATCTACTCTTCAATAGTGACTATTTTAAATGATTGTAACACAACAGCAACAAAATTGAACATAAGTTGAGGTACTCATAAAATCGAGCTTCTTAGTGATGAGAGGAGGAAACAATCTCAATGATTTTTCTTGTAAAAAAGAAAAACAGAAAAGCAGGATGTACTACTTACTGGGTATATATCCAAAGGAAAGGGAAATAGTATGTGAACAAGTTGTGTCTGCACGTCCATGTTTATTGTGGCACTATTTACAATAGCCAAGCTATAGAATCAACCCAAGTGTTCAATAATGGATGAATGGGTAAAACAAAGGGGGGTGTGTGTATATGTATATATATAATAGAATAGTATTTAAGCATAGAAAGGAATAAAATCCTGTCATTTGTGACAGTGTGATTGGATCTGGAGTACATCATGTTAAGTGATAGAAACTTAACACAGACAAATACCACATGCCTCCCTCATATATGGAATCTAAAAGAATTTTTAAAAGACTTGATAGCATAGAAGCAGAAAGGAGAGCAGCAGTTACCAGGGACGAGTTCAGAGAGAAGTGAAGAGAGGATGGGAGAGTTTGAATTTGGTCTGACAGTATTTTATTGAGGGTTTTTGCATCCAGATTCATAAGGGATATTGGTAGTTTTCTTTTATTGTTATGTGCTCTCCTCAATTTGATGTCAAGGTGATACTGGCTTTGTAGAACGAGTTGGGGAGGATTCCCTCCCTCTTGATCTTTGTTATGAATTGAATTGTGTTCCAGAAAAAGTACATCAAATACCTATGAATATGACCTTATTTGGAAATAGGGCCTTTACGTATATAATCAAGTTAAAATAAGATCTTTAGAATGGGTCCATATCCAGAGTAACTGGTGTCCTTATCAAAATGGAATACTTGGATATCAGGGGGTTTTGTACATGAACCCTGACCTGGTTTGAAAGCAGGTGGGAAAATGATGTGAAACTAAGGCTGAATTTAAAACAAAGTCTGAAAGCGCCTGGAGAAGGCTTGCATTAACTCAGGCTGAGCAAACCGGAAAAAAATGCAGCTTTTCTCTGTCCTCTTCAGAAGGCTTTTATTGATTTCCAGCAAAGGGGCATATGCAGAAGATAGGGTTGAAAGAACCCCAAGTCCCCAGGAAGACTGGATAGAGAGAGTCTGGGTAAGTGGTGGGGTAAACAGCCAATGGTGTATTTAAATAAGGGGGAGAGAGAAGCTCGTCTATTACTGCAGGGGAAGTAAACGAAGTTTCCTAATCTAATGGTATATTCAAAGAGTTTAATCCCCCCCATCTTGTTAACTCTCCAAGGCATAGGCCTAGTCCAGCCTGTCCAGGCGCCACCAGCTTCTTTTCACCTTCCGTGGTTTTGACGAACGCCCAGGGATTGTCTGTTTGCCTGGATACCCCAGAATTGAAGCAGGGCACCCCTTTGAGAAAATTATCTACTTCCCACACTTGGACAAAGAGAAAAACATACAAAGGAAGACAATAAGGGGACACAGGGAGAAGGGGGTCATGTGATGACAGTCTGTAGAGTTTGGAGTTTGTCAGCTATAAGCTAAGTAATGACGCTGCTCAAAGTTGGAAGAGACAAGAAAGGGCACTCATCTAGAAGCTTCAGAGGGATGATAGCCCTGCCAAGGCATTGATTTTGGATATCTACCATCCAGAATTATGAAATGTAAATTTCTGTTATTTGAAGGCATGAAATTTGTGATACTTGGCTACAGCAGTCCTAGGAAACTAATACAAACCTCTTGGTTTTGTGCAAGTTAAGGAAATAGTTTTCACTGGAGATTTTGTTATTGTTTCTGCATGGGTTAAATAAATAAATAAGAATTAACAACCACGCTGATGGCTCGAATTTCCAAACATCATTTTTTTTTTTTTTAGAGACAGAGTCTCACATTATCATCCAAGGTAGAGTGCTGTGGCACCACAGCTCACAGCAACCTCCAGCTCTTGGGCCTAGGTGATTCTCACGCCTCAGCTTCTCAAGTAGCTGAGACTACAGATGCCCGCCACAATGCCTGGCTATTTTTTTTGTTGCAGTTTGGCCGGGGTCAGATTTGAACTCACCACCCTCAGTATATGGGGCTGGCACCCTACTCACTGAACCACAGGTGCCGCCCCCAAACATTAATTTGCACGGAAATATCACTTATGTTTCTAAAGAGTAACTTTAATAATTATACTCTACTGTCCAATAAAATGATTTCAATACAAGCATGCAAAATCTACCCTTTAGCATTTCTCAATATCCCTATGAAGTTACTACCTACTATAACATATGCAATTCCTTAATCTGCGCATCCAACTGTTATTGCTCACCTACTATGTGTTTAATATTGTTAAGCATTTTGATAGAAAGTACAGTTATTTCAAAAAATCTAGAAGTCCACTGATGGCAGACTTAATTCAGCATCTACTAAGTGTCAGGCACTATTATAGGCACAGTATATAACAAATAGTTGTTATTGTGTTCTGAGAACACCTTGTGTTTGCCATTACCCTTATGGGCTTGAGAGTAGAGTTGCAAAAAATGAGTTAAATGGTGCAGGGACAGATTTCATATATATATGTGTCAGGGCCCAGGGCTGGCCAGGTCTCGGGCCCAGCTTAACTATGTTCCAGACACGAACCACTAAGCTACCTTGCTCAGGAACCATTTCTCTTAGGTGTCTGAGGGCTATCTACTTCAGCAGGACAGAGAGTCTTAGAGTAAAGCAGTCTTCTTAGAATAATAGATCTTAGTCTTTAGTGGATCTTGGTAACCTTCAGCAGAGAGACGCTGTGCTGGTGTTCTGCAGGCAGAAGAGGAGACAGAGTCATTGTAAGCGAGTCTGTGATAGAATGCGCATGTTCCCCACTGCCTTCTCCTCCAGCCTAATATAAGGCTGATCTTGTGCCTCTCAACACCACAGGTGTAGAGACTGCCAATTCACCACTGCTCTCATCTCGCAAGCTCTCATGCTTGTTAGGGGAGCTAAATCCCTCTCTCCACGTCCTTTTCAATAAGGTGTTCCATTGAACTATACAGGTATTTCTTATAACTCTCACTCCTAGCCGTAGGCTATATGGGCTGCTACATATATGTGTGTATGTGTATATATGTTTGTATATATATACAAACTTTTAATTATCTTATATTTTATTAGATTATATATATACAAATTATATATATATATATAACTTTTTAATTGTCTTATATTTTATAATGTCTTTTAGGAAGAGTTAATAAATAGGTCTTCAATCACCCTCCACCCCTAGGAAAGCAGTTGCAATTGACTTTGTCTAAACTCTAATAAGAGTTCTTTTGCCAAACACACTAATGGCATTTTCTATTAGGGGAGTTCTCATCTCTGGATGCTTTTAGCAGAATACACCTGGCCTGTCTAGAATATACTTATGATAAAAAATATAAATCTATGGATTGTAGACCATGCCATCTTATAAAATGCCATGTAAACTCTTTAGCTGAATGTAGTATGGGAAATGTTTCATGGCTGAGATAACATTCCTCTAAGTAAGTGATGCAAACCATACATAGAACTTAAGAATCCCATTTTTATTAGGGCTATCATGCCTCTGAAGAAACAATTAATACCCTGGGAAACTACCCTGATGGCCCTAGAGATTTTCTGGATTTATATTTGCCTTATCACTACTTCTGGTCTTTAAATTTTAAGTGAATCTTTACATTGGATAAGATTTCTGATTTTCTGGAGTCTGGTTTGACTGATTCCTTGTGTTACTTTACCTTTTAGTTATAACTTAAATTACTGCAATGCTCATGAAAATCTTTGTATTCCCAATGGCACCATGAGAAAATGTAAATGAATGTTTCCCATTATTCTATATGTGGGAGAAATGTCATATATTTGTTTCATTCTTCAATACACCTATGAGACAGGTATTATTATAAATGGCTAAGCGCTCAGTAAATTAAATGTGATGACTACCAATCCTGGGGAAAAATAAGCCTGCTATTTAATAAGTTTGATAAATAAAATACTATAGATAGTTTCACAACTATTTGTGCATTGACAATTTATCTGTCTTGGCTTAGAAAGCATGTTTATTGGCACTTGCACAGGAAAAAATGGTGGGCTTTAGAGATCATTCCCAGAAAGTTAAAATTGATTGATTCTTCTGTTTTTACTTATCTTTTTTCCTTCTTTTCTAACTTTTCTCTTTCCATTTACCTTATATTCTTATTGCAAAAATCAAGAGTAGTAACCACGAAATACATTTAGATAATGAGGATTTATTTTAATTAATATGGGGAAAGAATTACCTATTTTGTGCTGAAAATTTTCAGGCTTCTTTTTTTCCCCTCTGCTAATAATTTAATAAATCTCCTCTCCTACAAAGAGATTATAACTCATATTTGAAGCTAATTAAAACTGGAGGAGGCACAACCTTTCTGGAAGGAAGTATGGAGAAACCTCAAAGCACTCAACCTAGACCTCCCATTCGATCCTGCAATCCCATTACTGGGCATCTACCCAGAAGGAAAAAAATCCTTTTATCATAAAGACACTTGTACTAGACTGTTTATGGCAGCTCAATTTACCATTGCCAAAATGTGGAAACAGCCTAAATGCCCACCAACCCAGGAATGGATTAACAAGCTGTGGTATATGTATACCATGGAATACTATTCAGCCATTAAAAAAAATGGAGACTTTACATCCTTCGTATTAACCTGGATGGAAGTGGAAGACATTATTCTTAGTAAAGCATCACAAAAATGGAGAAGCATGAATCCTATGTACTCAATCTTGATATGAGGACAATTAATGACAATTAAGGTTATGGGGGGGGGAAGCAGAAAGAGGGATGGAGGGAGGAGGGTGGGGCCTTAGTGTGTGTCACATTTTATGGGGGCAAGACATGATTGCAAGAGGGACTTTACCTAACAATTGCAATCAGTGTAACTGGCTTATTGTACCCTCAATGAATCCCCAACAATAAAAAAAAAAAAAAAAAACTGGAGGAGGTATTACCTCTTTACAAATAGCTTATTATTTATGTATAAATTATTCTTAGCTGGGACAGCAGTGTTACTACGTTTACCAGTCACCTTGTATTTCATTCCATCTAGAATGGAACCACCAAAAGCAACCTGATTGGTTCTCCCAAATAAGAAATCGTAGTCATCCCTCTTTCTGCTTCCCCCCCATAACCTTAATTAATTGGCCTTAGTGTGTGTCACACTTTATGGGGGCAAGACATGATTGCAAGAGGGACTTTACCTAACAATTGCAATCAGTGTAACTGGCTTATTGTACCCTCAATGAATCCCCAACAATAAAAAATAATAATAATAAAAAATAAAAAAGAAATCGTAGTCAGGAATTGGTGGATAAGTTAATTGAGGAAGCAAAGTACATACATCATACATCCTAACATAATTCTAAAATACTTCTAACTCTGTAGTTCACATCACATTAAAAATGGCTGCAGCTGTTGTAAATGATGATTGCAAGGAAAAAAAACCCATTCTCTGGGCGGTGCCTGTGGCTCAGTCGGTAAGGTGCTGGCCCCAAATACCGAGGGTGGTGGGTTCAAACCCGGCCCCGGCCAAACTGCGACCAAAAAAAATAGCAGGGTGTTGTGGCGCGCCCCTGTAGTCCCACCTACTCAGGAGGCTGAGGCAAGAGAATCGCTTAAGCCCAGGAGTTGGAGGTTGCTGTGAGCTGTGTGAGGCCACGGCACTCTACCGAGGGCCATAAAGTGAGACTCTGTCTCTACAAAAAAAAAAACAAAAACCCATTCTCATCACAGAAAAGGTATTTGAATGGACAACAGAGGACCTAAATTATAGGCCTGTAGGAACACTGTGGCTTTGTGAGTACAAGTATTTCCTCCACGTCTTTGGGGGGATACTCTTTCTTCTCATTTGACATAATCTGGTGGGAATATTATTTAATGTGCCAGGCACAGCTCTGCAGAAAATCAACCTGATCACCCAAACAATACCAACATGACCTTTCTCCTTAAATAAACAAAGCAGACTTAAAATAGTAAGAAATCATTTACAACAAGTGTTCTTGAGATGAGTGAGCAATCATGATACTGAAACATTCTGTTATTTTATGAGCTATTTTATACTTCAGCTTTTCTGTCCCTCTATTTATATCAGACCTCCAGTTCTGTCGGAAAAAATTATTTTTTCCCTTTAGGTAGGTTTATTGTGGTTGCAAAAAAATACCCTAATTGATACAAGTACTAGCTCTGTATACTCACTATCTGATCTTCAATAAGACATGAAGAATCTATAGGCCTCAGATTTTTATCGGTCAAACGTGAATACTGACATGTGTCCTACAAACTTCAGATTGGTTTTCCAATTGCATTCTACATAAAATTAATATATATAAGAATATATTATATGTGTTTTTGTTTTATAAGTTAAAAACTATAAAAATAATATATTATACAAGCTATATTACATATATCACATACGTATATCACATGCATCTGCCTAGTCATCTATTTATATCTTTATAACTTAGGATAAATGACAGCTGTGCAGAATAAGTGAAAGTCCAGAGGCAGAGCAGTAAGATTTCCAGTGACTTTTGAGAATTTATCATGAAAGAGATGAACCAAATATATGACAATACTTCATAACACCAAAGTAGGGTTTACACAGTTGTTATTTTAGTTTGACCATGTGGATGAACATGGAAATTAGAATAAAGTCCCATGATATCTCCTACATATGCTGTAATGCAAAGAGATTGTAAGGCTAAGTATTTAAAGCTCATTTTAATGGCTTAAAAATGGGACAAGATTGCTATAATAATTCTAATAAGGGATCAGAATATGACCAGTATTAATTGTGTATATTTTTCAATATCAGATCAATACACTCATTATATTTACACTCATGTATGGATTTAGTTTTTAAGAGGACAGATTTCTGTGCAGACATCATGTCTATCAAAGCGATCCTAATGAGCCTCAGGTGTAATGATATACATGCAGCCTATTCTAAATGCAAGGATAGCTGAGAACTTTTGACACCACACTATGGTTCAATTAGGGCCGGATGTCCATAGGCTGGAGGTAGCTTTATGTTTCTTCATTAACGGATTTACCTGGGATAATTTTAGAAGGGTTTTATTGCTGTCACCTCGGTGACTGATGAAGTTACTAATGATGATGAGAAAACTAACATTTGCATCACCTCTCTGGGGTGCTCACAGTTTGCACTTTGTATTTACAAGCATCACCCTATTGACCTCTCATAACATTCCCGTGAAGTTCATATAATTACGACTATTTTTTTCTAAGGAAACTGCACTGTAGCATCATGCAGTGACCTCTTTAACAACCGTAGAAATGAAAACTGCATTGTGGCACTAATTTTTAACACATATCTGCAGGGGGACCAAAAAGACTCTTCGAAGTTAGGCCAGCTTTGGTTCCTCTTCTCCTTCTGTCTCAAGATTCCCTCCCTGATGACTGCTGTGAATGGGTCAGATTTATCCTAGATCCAGGAGAAATGGGAAGATATTGTTCATAGCTTCTAGAAAAGTGTATGATGAACCTATGACTTCTTACTAGGGAGAAAAAAATCCACTCTTTACAAGCATAAAAATGTTAACATTAAATATATTTTTATGCTATAAATGAAAAAGCTGTTTGAAATGTTGAGGCTATAGATGGTTGAAACTTAAAAATGGTAAAGCACTATAAAAACACAATTAACTTATCAATTTAAAAAACTCACTTCTCTAATGCCTACTCTGTGCTAGAAACTGAGAAGAGACTAGAGACATACAGGGTGACCATAAAGTTCGTGTACCCTTTTAAATTGCATGCTATTTTATATTGCACACGAACTTTATGGCCACGGTGTGCTAGTAAACAAGACATATTTTTCTCCACATGAGAAATTAGCACTGTTTTATTGCTATTGCTATTGTGGTACTCTTTGTTATATTTCCACCAGTGCGACTTTAACCCCTTACACCCATGTAAAATTATAAAAAGGCAACATCGAGCATTTTTCCCCCTTCACTTTGACCTTTGACCACCATAATCATTTATGCAGATGAGTCCCAAATACAAATCTGGAGTCCCCTTCTTCCGCATGAACTCCTCTTACTTGCTGAAGCTCTAAAGAACTTGCCAACCACTCAAACTCAACCAGCCCCAAATGGGGTATCATAATTTTCTTGTCTCCAAACCCCAACATTGAACTATAAAAATATAGGTTTCATTTTGTATCCTTGTTGACATGTAATCATCTGTCCCGGATAGTCAGTGGTACCCTTTCCCTGTGTCCTTTCTGGCATCTGCAAACCAGTAATTCCCTCACATTAACCTACAATCTGTTCTATATCCCATCACCTTCCCCTTCTTTCTAGATGTGATTCTGACCATATCAGCTAGGCTGAAAAACATTGGCATTCATCAGAAAGTATTCAAATTCTTTAGCCTACTGTTGGGAGCTTCCTGTTATCCAGCACTAAATTCTCTTCTGGTTTATCTTCCACAATTCCTAGTACCACACAGCAACTTTGCTTGTAGAACATGCCAGTACATTTCCTCTCGCCGTTCTTCCAGCTAGACTGCTCCACTCCCCGCACACACACATCCCCTCTCATTCTTCTAGGCTGATCTCAAGATGTATTTACTAGTTCCATTAAGTACCTCTGACTCACTCCAGGTAGAGGAGCAAGTCTCTCTCCTCCTTAATTCAGGGCCCTTTACCCATGTTACACTTATGGTTCTTAATATTTTTAACATGAAGTTAAAGGCATATGTTTATATGTCTTCCCTCTCTTAGCAGATGTGAGGTCCTGGGTGCACACAGAGGTCTGAATTAAGTCTATATACATACACATATCTCAATATTATCTATATCGAACAGTGCATAAAACTCAAGTATATATCTAGATAAGTAAATATTACCTTATATAATAAGAAGCCAATATAACCATGTAGCCAGCACCCAGATCAGAAAATATAAATTAGCAAAATACAAAAAGCCACCTCCAGTCATTACCTCCTCAAGGAAACCTATAGACCTGATTGTTTTTATACTTCATATAAATGAGATCAGATGAGTGTACCCTTTTGTGTTTGACTTTTTTGGCTCTACAAAGCATTTGTGGATTCTCACCATATTGTTTTATGTACCTTCAATTCATACGGTCCCATTACTCCATTACATTTCATTGCATGAGTGTATACCATGGTGTTTATTTGTCCTTCTGTAGATAACTTTCTGGCTTGATTCCAGCTGGGGAATATTACAAACAGTGCTACTGTCCTGAGTAAGTTTTAGTTGCACATACTCCATGAATTTTTAGTGGTTTCACAGTTTCTGATATATTTCTCTGATGTGTTCCTCACAGCATCTAATTTAGTGATCTGCTATTTGAAAAATGAATACATGAATAAATCTTTGTGATACATCTTTTTTCTTAAGTTGATTTTAAGTTCTTCATCCATCTTCTGGCATCACCACTTTGTGAAAAGTAAATGTGCAAATGAAAAATTGGGTGAAATATTATTTGTATGACCTAGGACAGTGGATATCTTAGATTAGGATGTTTTATTACCTAGAATTTGTCGAGTGTTGAAGAAATATGGTTGTAATTGTACCTGTACCCAAGACAAAGCAAAGCAAGGACCAGATTTTCAGTGAATGGCAGAACTTAGCCCGTCACTGTATCAGAGTGCACAAGAGAGAGATTGGGCATCAAGTTAATTCCAATTAAAAGACTGACAAAGAGTAGGAATAAAAGCAATAAAATCAGCATTCAGAATCAGATAAGATTTTAATATTGCATATTAATGGATAAACTAGATAAGAACTTACTCTCTCAAACCTGTGTGAAAGTAATTCAGATTGTTTCAGTTTATTCCTTTGTAAACATAGAAAATTGCATACTTAAATGTATAAAAAAACTTCATCTGAGAAGAGTGAGGCTCCTTTAAATTGCAAAAATGAAAATGAATATGTATTATTCGTGTAATATGCATGCTCCTTCTCCTCCTCCTTCTCCTCCTCCTCTTCCTTCCTTTTCTCCTTCTCCTCCCTCTTTTTCTCTCTCTCTCTCTCCCTCTTTTTCTTCCCTTCTACTAGTTGAATCTCCCTAGAAGCAGACATGACACAGGGTTTTGCATTCCTGTGCATCTTTGGAATGTGAAAGAAAGAAAGAGTAACAGGAGAATGGAGAAGCGGCCCATGAAAGAAAAGGCAGCTCCATGACACAGTGAGTGCCCAGAGCTCAACCCAGTAAATAAACTGGGGAATGATACAAAACAACTCATAATTACTCTAAGAGGAGAGGGAGGTAGTGGGGCATGTGTATACTAAAATGAGAGTATCTAATAAATGATTTCACTTCCATGCGCATGTGCATCACAGTCTCTTGCACATTCAAAAAATAATCTCAGCACAACACAGCCAGAGGTCAGCCAGGACACAGTAAAACTGCAGAGTGTGGGAGAGTATGGACAGAAGGCCAACATTATCTATTCTTTCTTTCTTACACTCTTTCTTTTGGTTTCTTTTATTCTTTCTAACACTATACCAACAATCATAGGCTTTAAATTTGCACTGAGATAGCCAAACAGCTTTACGAAAAATAAATTAAAACCGAAAAAAATCTAAACAGTGGAAACATAAATGTTACAAAATATGAATTTGAGTTGGGTTAGTACCTAAAATATTTTTCATGTAAGAGTTAACCCACAGTTTCACAATAAAGCTCTCTGGCCACCAACACCATGAGGTAAATGTAGCATGATTTACTTTATCTGTTCCAACATGGATAATGGGTCCCAGGAAAAGCACTTTTTATTGATGTCAAGATCAAAGGAACTTTCTATATTAGGCAGCAGGGTTGTAAACAATGCCATTCTAACTTTCTAGGGAAACGAAAGTTGTATAAAACCAAAATAAAATCAAAATTAAGGCCTTTAGAGGAAAACAAGCCCAGTAGGAATTGTGTCTCCTTTGGAAACTGTTCTTCAGCTGCATAATATTATATATATAATATCTTCAGGAGATAGTTGTCAAAATCAGGAATCTTGAAGGACATTATAAAGATGTTTATAATTGGCCTGAAGATGCTTCAAGAAACTAGTGACTATCTCAGGGACACATTGAGCTTTGCACAATCTCTGGAGAAAGACATTAGGAGCCATCAATCCCAGAATTGAGGAAAACAAAATACAAGAATCATAAATTGGTGTTACTGGTGTCAACTGCTGCCCAAAGCAAGATTACTGCTGAGACTGCCACCAGTATGGGCTTCAGGGGCACTAAGAAATAAACCACTCACAGCCATCTGCCCCAGAAAGAGTGACACGATTCCTCCAGCAATTAGCCTCAGCACCCACACTGTTTAATTAGACCCACTATAAAGTCTGAGCCTACCAGTTCTCTCATCCCTGGTTTGTAAGGCCTTCCCAACCTCCATGGCTCTCAAACCCTTAGAGTATCTGTCACCAAGATGTCCTGTATTTTTTTTTATTCTAACAAGACATATACTACACCTATCTGTTCTAATTTTTCATTCTTCAATCTTGAAACATTTTAATAAACAAGCTCATGTTTATCTTTAACCTCTGTCCATAACTTTTCCTTCACATTCTTGCTTTAATTAAAACATTATTTCTCCTGAAGCTATAGTTCTCATGATGGTTGTGTTTTCTTTACAAGTCTCTGTATTATAGATTTGAAAAGGGAGTTGTTTTCCTTCTCCTCACACCTGTATGGCCACACGGCAAATGAGGATGTGCTTTTGTGACCTTCTTGAGGCAAGGAAGCCTTGAAGCCTGCCTCTTCACTATAGAAAGGATTGGAGTTTTCTAATATCTAGAACAGCATAAGATATTTTTAATCTGGTCTTGAGATTTCTCTGCTAAGGCTATTGATTCTTAAATAATTTGGGGGGTTAGGAGCACCGACCCCATGTGCAGGAAAAACCCCCTATACAACTATTGACTTCCCCAAAACTTAAGTACTAACCGTCTACTGTTGACCAGAAGCCTTATCAAGAACATAAACAGTTGCTTAACACTTTAATGTATGTATGCTATACATACATATGGTATATTGTATTCTTATAATAAAATAAGCTAAAGGAAAGAACACGCTAAGAAAATCTTAAGGAAGAGAAAATATATGCACTATTAATTAAGTTGAAGTGGATCATCATAAAGGTCTTTATCCTCATTTTCTTCACACTGAGTAGGCTGAGGAAATGAAAAAGAAGACAGATTTGTCTCACTTTATCAGGGGGTAACAGAGGCAGAAGGAAATATAAGTCAAACCCAAGTTCTTCAAGAGTCAACTGTACATGTACTTTTTTTTTTTTTTTTTGCTCAAAACTTAGTAGGTTTAGGCTTTGCATTTTTCTAGTCTGTTCATGAGCCAATAATCACATCTAAAACTCTTTCTAAATATAATTCTTGAGGTGTATCTTTCTTCGTGTTTAATGACTATTACTTTGATGCAATAGTAACTTCCATTACTCTAGAAATGCCTAATCATACTCTCTATCTCATCTTTGCCCTGAAACATTTGGGAAAATGAAAAGCTGAACTGGACTTCGACACTCAAAACAAATTTTAATAACATTTACTACTGTTTAGAATCTAGAAAAAAGTTTTTCTAACCCTACAAATCTCAAAATTTCTGGACTATATTTATTTCCTTTCATTTAGGCTAGAAAACCAGCCAATTTTTTCATCATCTCATTTATTTTTTATAATACTTAGCCAAATGCAATCAATAATAGCCAACATATAATAATTGGATGATTTTTCTCAGATGTATTTTACTAGACTTGCTGGATTAGTTAGACAAGTGACCTCTACCCCAAGTGTTAGCACAGATGGCATTTTTCAAATGTTTGCCCTAACATCACATGAGTTTCCTTCTTCCAAGCTTTCACTATCCTGTCTTCCCTGTTTATTTTCCTACTGTTAAGCTAGTATTATATATTCACAGAATTATTTAATGATATCAGTTCAAGTCACTTCCATTCAAGGTCAAATTTGCCAGCTCCTAAGTATTCAAATTCTCAGTGATGTCATACAACAAAAGTTTAATTTGCATTCATGCCATACTCAGCTTTGCAAGATCAAAAGGATTCCCGATAACTTAACAGGGATTCATAGATCCTTTTTCTTCATCATATGACTCCACCACTGAAGATTCCTTTCCTTCCATCCACAAAACTTGGAAGATACAGAATGGGCCATGGCATTTTCTGTTGGTTTGAGAATTCAGGCCTGGAAATAGGCCCTGTATCATTTCTTACTTGACCATAACTAAGCAAATGACTCCTGTCAAATTTCTGAAAAGTCTAGAAAATCTAGTCTTCTAGTATTCCAGGTCAGAAGGCAGAGTCAAATCCTAGAATGTGTCATTACCTGAAGTGACTCTGTCTCACCATTCCCAGTCCCATTTCTCACTGTATTCCAAAAAGTATCATCTTTTTCTTTGCTTAGTAGAAAAATCCCTTCCTACAACTCTCAACTCCTTTAATTCAGTCCGTATTTTTGCAGCTCCTTTTTATTCCACCTTGTTCAGTCAACCCCTTTCTGTTATAGTTCTTTGACTTCTTTACTTCTGAACTAATAGGGTTCTTTACTTTTTCCTTATCCAGTAATCTTCACTTTTCAGTAATTCTTTCAGTATCCAGATTAGGCTCTTTGGTTCACCATTTCAAAAACACTTTTGCCAAAGCACTTCTTTGCAAGTTGATGATACAATATATTCATGATCGAAAAATTCAAAGAGGTCCTGATACTTACTTGCAATCAGATATTTCCCTAGCCAAGAAATCTTGTCCATTTTCCATAATAATTTTTTAAACATTTTGCTCTTCATAAAATCCTAGCTTTCCAGGTCTCAGCTCACTCTCATTGTTTAAATCAAAGAGGAAAATTGTGACATATAAGACAAGATATCCTTTACTATCTCACTATCCTCTAAAGAGCCTATTTTCTTCTTTCTCCCAGTCCCTTCAACTCTTTCTTATTATAACGAAAGGGGTGTCTCTCCTACTATATAAGCATCTCCCATACTTCAGTCCCATTCTTCTGACTTCCTAGGAAATTAATCTATTCTTCCCCTATATGTTTATTATCATCCTAAATACTATGCTTTTTTTCAATATAATTTACATCTTCTTAAGTCTGTCTCATCTGAAAAAGCAGTAAATAAATTAAACCATTCTTATTTATACCCATCATTTTAACCCCATCTTTATACTGATGACTGCTGATACTCTTCTGAGCTTCAACAAGCATAATTTAACCTACCATCTTGACACATTACAAGTAGCATCAAGTGAACACAGCTGCACCAGAATCACTGGCTATCCCACACTTTAAAATCTTTATCTCTTTGCCCCTCTCTCAATGAATGGCACTATAGTTAATCCTTTGCTGCATGTCAAATGCCTAGGAGTAATTTTTCACAATTCCTCTTCTTATCCTCATCATTAACAGATCCTGAATATCACATCTTCTAAATATGCCTTGAATACATCACTTCAACTTCCATCACCACCACCATCCTTGTGCATATAAGTTCCCATCTTTCTGGATTACCACAACATTGCCCTTCCTCTTTTCTGTTCTTTCATTCCCCCATAACCCCATTCAATGCATTTTCTTGTCTTCCACCAGAGTGGTAGAACTTTCTAAAGGCAAATATGGTAACAGATGACATGTTTGCCTAAAATCCTTCTGTAGATTCTCTTTGTTCTTTGCACTTGGGGTACAATTAACATAATCAATAGACTCAGTGTGGTCTTGCCCCTAAATATTGTCCCAGTTGCGTCTTATACCATGACCACCCAAGGTCTCCAAGCAGTAGTTACACTGACCTTCTTTATCTTCAAACAAAACACACTTTCTCTCCCCACAAGGATTTGAACCTGCTGCCCTGTTCTTCAATCGCATCTCTCAGATCATTTTTTATCTATTTAAATCTTCTTTAGCTCTTCAGTTCCCAAATTAAGTGCTATTTTCTCAGGAGAGTCTTCCCTGACATGTCAAAGTAGGTCACACAACTCTTTTTCATACAAATGTTGCTCATTGTTCATTTTCTTCAGAAGACTTATGATTGACTATTTCTGTATATGATTTCAATTCATTTGTGCTGTTATTTTATTGGTATCTGTCCTAAAAGGACTATGTTTAATTCTCTGAATTTTTTCAACATAGCACAGTACAGAGATGTAGAGGGTAGTCAGTAAATATTTATTAAATAAAATGTATTAATTAATTTCAGAATGGCAAGATAAGGAGCAAAACAGTGTGTCCCAGGGATTCAGTTACCCTATTCAGGAATGGACTACAGACTAATGGATGGATAATATAGACATTATGCTTTATTCAACTCTCTATAACATTTCTCTCAATTTTTATTAAGTAGTGGATGACTTATAGTTCACAGTTATCTTTCCAGAAAAATTACCCAGAGAGAAAGTATCCTGTGTTACAGTTTTAATACAGCTCTTTCCAGGTTTAGGATTAGTTAGTATACTACGCATAGTATACTATGTCTGTTCCCATGCAAAACAATCATGCAAATTTTTAATCATGCAAAACAATTTATGGCATCAGATACACCTCATTTAAAATGAGACCAATACTGTATTTCAGGAACTTTAAGGTGAGGGTATTCATGATTACTCTAGGACATTTTGTTCTAGAATTCTCTTTTCCCAGAATGTGTTTCAGAGAAGTTGCTTAATGGAAGGATTGGGGGTACTATCTTTCTCTTTATACAAAATGGTGATACAGAATGAGAAATCATTAGCTGAGAATGAAAAACATGCCTTTGGTCATTTGATTGTGGCTTTGTCACAGTGATGCTCTGTGGATTAAAGTCTTTGAAACTTTTTGTACCCTTTTAAATTGCAAAGGTGAATTTATAAAATCTGTTTCAAGTCTAAGCTTTTAAAAATCTTCATTCAGATCTTCATTCGGTATCTTCGTTATTTTTAAATAACAACCATGTTGGAAAATTTAAAATTTATCTGGATATAGGGTTACTATAAAATTAAAACAGTGAGAAAACACACACACACACACACAGAGCAAACAAATAAATGAAACATCGAACCTTTCAATCGCCCCTTGCTCTTAGACCACTTGGTTCTCCTATTGCTTGATCACCTAACAAGACATACTTCGTCCAAGTTTTATGCCCTTATAAAAAATTAATATGGATATGCTAAATAATTTCCCAACGGAACTTGGTAAAATATTTGGTATGCATGTGGATAGTGTGAAAAAAAAAAAAAAAAACTTGTTCTTTTACCCTTTTCTGGATATTATCCCAGAACAATGAAGTACAAAAGGTTAAGATAGGTAGTAAAATGAAATATAAATGAAAGAAATTATTCGTATAGCTTGGGAAGTGTTCAATCTCTAAAAATATCTGCTTATACTAAACAGAGAGTTTCCTTAACACAGCTGCTAATAGGACATTAAAAAGAAATACTTTTGGTATGTCACAAAACATGGCATAATAAATCAGCTTAAACTAATAATTATACAGTTGGATGTGTGAAAATGGGGAGATTTGTTAATTAGTGACCAGAAAGGGAAGGGATTAGAGAGCAGAAATATTCTTGCTACTGCTTTGGAAAATCCATTTTTAAGTTTCAGCTTAACCTCAAGGCAAGAAGAATCCTCATTTTCTAGTGGTGATAAATAAAGAAGTCTTCAATTCATCATATTCTGGTAGATAAGTCTAACCCTTGGGGACAGGAGCTGAGAGATAATCATAAGATGCCCACACATCGGGCATCCAGGAGGAAAGTAAAATAATATCTGTGATATCATCTTGTTAGGAGTTGCAAAAGTGAAGTCTGTGGTAGTCACGGACTTCCTTTAACTAGCATTTATTTTAAGTGTACATCATATGGGTCATTTCCCAGGTCTTGAACAAATTCTGTTAACAATGAGATGGTTTTTTATCAGTGGTAGACCAAGAGAAGCTTTTTTATTCAAAAGCCTTTTGCTGAGATATTGAGCTTGGAGTTTTATTGCTGAAGTCATTGTGGAGAAAAACACTGAAAAATTCCCTCCCAAGAGAAAGACAGAGATTGTTTGAACAAAGGGCATAAATTGACTGAATAAACAGAAACAGTCTAAACTGCAGAAACTAACTGCCTCTTGTGAAAATATGAAGAGACAACTTTGCACTGATCAGTCCCAAGCTGAACAACTGAACAAAGTTGTCTTGACCTCAAATGCTGGACTCCAGTGTTGATGATATGGTAGGCTTGGCAGACCAGGAACACAATAGTGACTGGAATATATGAAGCACCCCAGGGCAAAGTTTAAGTTCTGTAGATGTGAAAAAACATTTAAATCTTGAAAACTATTTGTGTCTAGATGGAAATGGACATGTTACTTTTCAGGATAGTTTAATGCTGCATGTTCATAAAATTGGTAAATAATCTACTCAAGTGGAAAGGGACTTGTTCTCCATTTGAACTGTCCTGGATTGGATTCCCAAGAACCAGATACTGAAATAGAGATCTATGCATACAGGAATTTAATCATAAGGGTAGCAGACCTAAAAAGAAGATAATACACTGGCAGCTTTCCTATGCAGAAGTGAAAATCAGATTAGGGACATTTAATAGCCTCATATGAAGTATATGTCTCACAGACTGGTCCATGACTCCCTCAATATCCATCTAGGCTCTCCTCAGTGCCTCTTGACTAATAACTAGAATCAGGTCTCAGAATGACAGAAAATGGTAGAAAATGCCTTATTTACCCAAAGAAATACAGGATGTAGATATTTACCAACAACGATTAGTGAGACATCTGTGAGAGTGAACATTAAAGTTGAGGTAGGAGGTGTAGACTGTGAGGCTGTGGAGGAGGTTATTCGTACAGGAGTACTCCCCTATGGCTGTGATTCAACACTCTGGCAAGGATGCTTGGAGCTGGTTCAAACATTAAATGGGATAACTCCCATAGTTTGAATATGACAGTGACCTACAATAAATGAGGTTTATGTGCTAGAAATACCTTGGCATAGAATTTAAGAAGGAATCAGAAAGGGGGCCAGTAGAATAGATTTATTATATGAAACAAAAGACCTATGAGCTTATGATGTTCCCTGGGAGGATCTAGAGCTAACTCCATTTATTAAAACAAGAAGAATACACTAGAAAAGTGTGTGTGTGTGTGTGTGTGTGTATGGGGAGGTAATGTCATCATTGAGAAGTACAGTGGTGACTGTCCTTCATAGACCAAGACTAATAAGATGCTTCTGTAAATCTGGGTTTACAAATATTGGTGTGGATGGTAGGACTCTGGGAGAATTGAGGAAAAGTAGTAGCATTTAATATTCTCAGGTAAGGTGGATATAATTACTGTACTAGAGGATTGGGCATGGTGGCTTATCCTATAATCAATCCTAGCACTCTGGGAGGCCAGGCAGGAGGATCTCTTGACCTCAGGAGTTCGAGATTAGACTGAGCAACAGTGAAATCCTGTCTGTACTAAAAATAGAAAAATTAGCCAAGTGTTATGGTGGTCCCAGATACTCAGGACCTGTAGTCCCAGATACTCAGGAGGCTGAGGCAGGAGGATTGCTTGAGCCCCTAAGTTTGAGGTTGCTATGAGCTGGGCAATCTAGCCTGGGCAGCAGAATGAGACTCTGTCTCAAAATAATGCTAATATATTTACATGACATTATTATTATTATTATTACTACTACTACTATAATAGGCAGTAAGACTAGAGTGGAAATATGAGAGTTAGGGTAGTTTTCAAGAACTAACAAGCTGTGGTATTCCTAGAGATGAAAAAGATGAACAGACAACAGTGGGCTTGCTGGGGTTATATCATGAGCTGGTGAATAGAAGTTTGATGCCTGTCACAGTAATGGAAAATTATGAACTCTCACCCATTTTCCAGATCTGTGCCATTTTGAAACACAGAGCTCATCTTTTGAAGAAAAGTCGGTTTTCCATGAGTGAAGATTTTACAATGACACTACAAGTATATATAGTAAATATTCTCCCAAATGATCCACAAGGGGCCCTATGGCCATTCTTCAGTGGAAACGTACATTGGGGTAAAGGAAAGATTTTTATGATCTTAGAATAGTGAGAAACAGAGACTTATCTGATAATTGACAACCAAGCCATCTGCAATGCAGGCAAAACTCCCTGTTAGAGTGAAAATACATAGATCCCAGGTGACGCATAAAATGCTGCCTCAAGTCTATCTCACAGTGGGCCCAATGTGCCCATATAACTTCTCTTGTTTTTTTAATCTGGTTCTTGGGGATACAAATTGGTGGGAAGAGTAGTATGAAAGCCTCTGAAACCACCCTACTGGCTACATGAGCAAATCAGAAGTGATAGGTACCACGGATGAAATTGCAGAGATTAGTGCTACTCTATAACATTTGATTAGGAATTGGGGGTCCTCAACATACCCTGTTTGATTTATTGGAATGGAATCTGCAAGAAATATGTGAATCATGGCAGATTAAGGCCACCATCATTTTAAAATAACTAAATGGTAGCTTCAATCACATCTACCCTGTTGGACATGATATCTTTAAGAGTAGATCAACTTAAGCTCTAACACTAGGTATGGGGTCATGGATCTGACAAATGTGTTATTTTCAATCTCTAAAAGGAAAGTGGATCAAGAGCAGTTTTCATTCACTTGAAAAAAATCTCAGCATTTCCATCTACTCACTTGCACAATGGCTATGCTCACTGTCTGGCTCTCTTTTAGAGTAACACCCAAAGGAACTCAGATTTCCTTGACAGTATGAAACACATCATGCTGGGTACTCTGTATTAATGATATGAATACTATAAGAATGGACCAAATTTACCTGCAGGAATGAAGGACTTATTTTTCTACTTCTAGATAGTGCTGGCAAAAAGTGGCCCTCATCTCTTAGTCTCTTAGGGACTATCCTACTGCAGAGAGCCACCTTAACCTGATTTATGCCCTCTTCCTGGGGTGGCCTGTCTCAAAGACAGGGCAGTGTTGAAATGCAAAGAATTGCTCACTTGAAGAAAATTATAAATAAAAAGGTTTATTCCAGCTCCAGAGTCTCATTACTTATCAAATTGCCACCCAGCTCATCATCTTCCTGCCAATAAACCTTCTTCATTTCCTTTCTATGATGTTGTTACAAAAAGCACCCCCTTTGTTACAAAAAGCACAGTAATTTCAGTTCCAGACTTTCCTTTCATAACTTAATCTGAAAAATCATAATATTTGAACTCAATTAAACACACACACAAAACAAAATGGCAAATACACATACTTAGGGTGCCCTATTAAAATACATACATGTCACACCAGAATGTTTATTGCAACTCAATTCATAATTGCTACGACACGGAAGAAGCCCAAGTGCCCATCGACCCATGAATGGATTCATAAATTGTGGTATATGTACACCATGGAATATTATACAGCCTTAAAAAAGATGGAGACTTTACCTCTTTTATGTTTACATGGATGGAGCTGGAATATATTCTTCTTAGCAAAGTATCTCAAGAATAGAAGAAAAAGTATTCAATGTACTCAGCCCTACTATGAAACCAATTTATAGCTTTCATATGAAACCTATAACCCAGCTATAGCCCAAGAAGAAGGGAAAGAGGAGAGGGAGGGGAAGGAAGGGTGAGGATGGGTGGAGGGAGGGTAATCAGTGGGACCACACCTACGGTGCATCTTATAAGGGTACATGCAAAATTTACTAAATGTAGAATATAAATGTCTAAACACAATAACTAAGAAAATGCCACAAAGGCTATGTTAACCAGTTTGATGAAAATATTTCAAATGGTATATAAAACCAGCACATTGTACCCATGATTGCATTAATGTACACAGCTATGACTTAAAGTTCATGTGCTCAAAAGTTAAATCCCCACTGCAACAGTGTTGAGAAGTGGGACCTTTCAGAAGAGATTAAACCATGAGAGCTCAGCCCCCCTGAATGGATAAATGTCATTGTCATGGAAGTTAGTTAGTTATCACGGGGGTGAACTCTTTATGAAAGAATAAATTTGGCACCCATTTACTCTCTGTTTAATGCACTTACGTCATCATCCTCTGCCCTTCTGTCCTCACATGACTCTTGACAGATGCTGGTACCACCCTCCTGGGTTTCCAGGACTGTGAGCAAAATGAACATCTACTCTTTATAAATCACCTTATCTGTAATATGCTCCTATAGAAGTGGCAAATAGGCTAAGACAGGGTTATTCTGCCTGAAGTATGATAGAGCATTGCTTCCAAAGAAATACAAAAGTTACTGCCCTTTGGTTCTTCTATCATTAAGGAAGATGCATAGTGCTTAGTGGATCACTTTGGATTTTAGAGGCTGAGTGGTTTCTGAAGAAAAAAACATAATTCTGCATTAGAATAAGCTGTAGTACAACAAGTTTCACAGCCCAGTCCATGGGAGATCCATTGATGTTAGAGTGTCTGTGGTAGATAACAATGGCCTGTGGAGTCTCTCTAGTGTGATTAAAAAAAAAAGTGAATGTCCCCAGCATTCTGGAGTAAGGCCATGTCTTTTTCAGCAGAACATTACTCAATGTTTGAAAACCTGCTGTTGGAATGCTACTGGGGCTTAGTAGAGACTAAGCGCTATCCCCTGGAAAGTAAAATAGCTATGAAAATGCAGCTGCATGCCATGTGCTGGATATTGTCAGAATCAACAATTCATAAAGTTAGATGAGTTCAGAAGCAATGCATTGCATGACAGAAGGAGTAGATTTAGCATTACAACTCGGCTGACTAGAGGCAAAAGGAAATTACATGGAAGATAGCCCACATGGCAATATCGCCTGTATCAACAACATGTTGTATCAACACCTCTCTCTCTCAACTCATGCTACGGATTTGTGGAAGTCATTTGAAACCAGTCAACACAAGAGAAAACAATAGGCTTGTTTCATGGATGGGCCCGCTTGAAATTCTGGTGTGAGAAAATATGTATTTAGAGGTATTTTATAATCCTCCTCAGGGACTCTGATGAGAGAAAATCCTCCTTCTTGACCAAGCATAAGAGGTAAATTTGGTCAATTCCTTCATATATATCAGCAAAGAATAGCCCATGAGCCAAATTAGCCAACTACTTGTAAATAAAGTTTTACTGGAACATAGTCATACACATCTGTTTCCACATTTTCTATTGCTGCTGTTATATTACAATGACAGTGTTGACTAGTTGTAACAAAAACTACATCTCCTTCAAAGCATAAAATATTTATTATCCTGCCTGAACTCTGATATAGAGGAAGAAGTGGTCTAAATTGGATGTATAACATGATACTGGGAGTAAAGAATAGTTCATGTGGTAGGTAGGGATCTGGAAGGAGAAAGATAAGAAGATGTCAGATAATGGCTCAGCACCCATAGCACAGTGGTTATGGCACCAGCCACATACACCAAGGGTGGCAGGTTCGAACCCGGCCTGGGCCAGCTAGACAACAATGACAGCAACAACAAAAAAATAGCTGGGTGGTGTGGTGGGTGCCTGTAATCCCAGCTGCTTGGGAGGCTGAGACAAGAGAATCACTTAAGCCCAAGAGTTTGAGGTTGCTATGAGCTGTGACACCAGGGCACTCTACCAAGGGTGACATAGTGAGACTCTGTCTCAAAAAAAAAAGAAGATGTGAGATAAGAAAGTTTGGGGAAAAGGCATACGATGGGCTTTTGAGAGTGAGCTCAGATTATAAAAATTGTGCTATCTTGTTTTAAAGCCCATCAGAAAGCATCTAATTCAGATGAAACAATGAAGAAGAGATTAATAGAATGGCTTACCCAGAGTGGTTAGTCTGCCTCTCTCCATGGATACCCTAATGTCTGAACAATGGACAAACAAAGAAGTAGCCATGGTAGCAAGAATAGACACTATTTTTGGACTCATTAGCATGAACTTCCTCCCACTTATACTGATCTAACAACTGCCACCATTGGCACATCAGCAGCAAAAATACACACTGATCCTTTATAAGGTAGGATCCCTTGAAGAAACCAAACAACACCTTGGCAAAGTTGCTTAATTGATTGTGCCATCAATCTGGGAGTTGTAGTTCCACAGGAATTATTATTTGTTTTGAATATGAGTTTTCCTTTCTTGTCCACATTTCCTGGGCCAGCAAAATCATCCAAAGACTCATAGTATACTTTAATTACTGACATAAAATACCACCTAACACTGCCTCAGACTAACAGAACAATTTTATCATTAAAAAGGTATAATAATAGGCACATAAACATGAAATTAATAGATCCTAGGATATTAATACAGCATCATTCAAACACTGTTATCCTGATTGAATATTTGGATGGCCTCCTAAAAATTCAACTATGGAGCCATGTTGGAGATAATACTCTGAAGGGCTGGAGCACTGTCCTCAAGGTTCCAGCACATACTTTGGACCAACAATCATTGCAAGGTAGAAGTAGTATTGGCTTCTTTCATTGTTATTCTAGTGATCAATTTGGAAAAATTTTTCCTTTCTTATTGATTGAATTATGTCTCCCAAAATGATATGTTGAAGTCTTACCCACCCATGTAAATGTAAATTTGACCTTATTTGGAAAATGGGTAATTATAGATATAATTGAGTTAAGATGAAGCCATTAGGATAGGCCCTAATTCAACATAAATAATGTCCTTAGAAGAGGAGAAAATGGGCAGTGCCTGTAGCTCAAAGGAGTAGGTGCTGGCCCCATATATTGGAGGGGGTGGGTTCAAATCCAGCCCTGGCCAAAAACTTAAAAAAAAAAAAAAAAAAAAAGAAGAAGAAGAATAGAAAACAACACACAGAGAGAACACCATGTGACAAGAAATGCAGACTGGCATTATGCACCTGCAAATCAAGGCAATCCCAAGCATTTCTAGCAACGCCAGACGCAAAGAGAAAGGTGTAGGGCAGATTCCCTCCTAGACTGCCCTGCCAAACCTTGATTTTGAAATTCAACCATCCCATACCATAGAACAAGGTTTTGTTGTTGTAAGCCACAACAGTTTTTATGGCAGCCTTAGGAAATGAACAGACTCATAAAGATAGTCGTGGCTGAATTAAAGGTCATCCACACAGGCTGAGGCAGGAGATAAGTGTTTACTGAACCAAAAAATATTACTGTTTCCTAGTTATTTTACAATCTTTATATCAATAGAGTAGAAAAAAATAGAGATACTACACTGCTGAAAATAATCACACTTCATTTGCATGAATAACTGGTGCAATTCCTACATACAAAGGACATGAAGAGATATATCTACAAATCAGGGTATTGTCTGGGGTGCTTTATTTGTTTATTTTTTATTAAGTCATATAAACTTAGATCATGAATACATTTATGCATATGTGGGGTACAATGTATTTTTTTATACAATTTGATGTGCTTACATCAAACTAATTAATACAGCTTTCACCTCATTTACTTGATTATTGTGTTAAGACATTTATGTTCTACACTTGATAGATTTGACTTGTACTCTTGCAATATGCTCCATAGGTGTGGTCCCACCATTTACCCTCCCTCTATCAAAACCTTCCCTCTCCCCTCCCTTCCCACTCCATTTCTCTCCTTCATTCTGGGCTATAGTTGTGTTCTATCTTTCTTAAGAAAGTGTGAGTAAATATAAATTGGTTTCATAGAAATACTGAGTACATTGGATACTTTTTCCTCCATTCTTGAGATACTTTACTCAGGAGAATATGTTCCAGGTCCCTCCATGTAAGCATAAAAGAGATAAAGTCTCCATCATTTTTTAAGGCTGCATAGTATTCCATGGTATACATATACCACAATTTATTAATCCATTCATGGGTTGATAGGCACTTGGGCTTGGCTATTATGAATTGAACTGGAATGAACAAGCTGCTGCAAATATCTATTTGCAAAGTGATTTTTGGTCTTTTGGATATACTCCCAGTAGATGTATTGCAGGATCCAATGGCAGGTCAATTTTTAGATCCCTGAGTGTTCCCCAAACTTGTTTCCAAAAGAAATATATTAGCTTGCATTCCCACCAGCAGTGGAGAAATGTTCTCTTTTCTCCACATCTATGCCAATATCTGTAGTTTGGGGATTTTTTTATGTGGGCTACTCTTACTGGAGTTAGATGGTATCTCAAAGTGATTTTGATTTGCATTTCTCTAATGATTAAAGATGATGAGCATTTTTTCATGCCTCTGTAGACCATGCACCTGTCTTCTTCGGAGAAGCTTCTGTTCAGGGCTATTACCCAAAGTGAAATGGGATCACTCATTCTTTTCTTATTAATAAGTTTGAGTTCTCTGTGGATTCTGGTTATCAGACCTTGTCAGAAACATAACCTGAAAATAACCTCTCCTGTTCTGAGGGTATTCTACTTGCTTTACTTGTTAATTTCACCCTCCTAAAACAAAACAATTTTCAACCCGGGATCCTGTATCTAGCTAAACTGAGTTTCATTTATGATGGAGAAATTAAATAGTTTAATGATATTTACATGCTGAAGAAATTTGCCATAACTAAACCAGCTCTCCAGGATATTCTCAGACCCATCCTCCACAATAAGCACCACAACACTTTACCACCAAAGTAAAGTCACTCAGAAATGTTTGATCAAAACCCAACTTCCACAGTGGTGAAAAGATTAAAAGTGTCCACTGGACTTTCAAAAAATTCAACACCCCAAATAATGCCAGGCTTATCACTACTCTCAATTAATGTAAATGGCTTAAATTGCCCTATAAAGAGGGACAGGTTGCCTGACTGAATACAAAAACTCAGGCCAGATATCTGCTGCATACAAGACACTCATCTTACCTTAAAAGATAAATATCGAATCAGGGTGAAGGGATGAGTATCTATAATTCAAGCAAATGGAAATCAGAAAAAGCAGGGATGGCAATTTTATTCACAAATACAATAGGCTTTAAACCAACAAAAGTAAGGAAATATAAGGATTGTCACTTCATATTTGTTAAGGGAAACACTCAACATGATGAGATTTCAATTATTAATATTTATGCACCCAACCAGAATGCTCTTCAATTTATAAGAGAGACTCTAACTGACATGAGCAACTTGATTTCCTCTAGCACAATAATAGTTGGAGATTTTAACACCTCTTTGGCTGTGTTGGATAGATCCTCCAATAAGAAACTAAACAAAGAAATTTTAGACTTAAAATTAACCATTCAACAATTGAACTTAACAGACATCTACAGAACATTTCATCCTAACAAAACTGAATACACATTCTTCTCATCAGCCCATGGAACATACTTCAAAATCGATCACATCTTAGGTCACAAGGCTAACCTCAGCAAATTTAAAAAATAGAAATTATTCCTTGTATCTTCTCGGACCATCATTGAATAAAAGTTGAACTCAGTAACAGAAATCTGCAAATACACACAAAGACATGGAAACTAAATAATCTTATGCTGAATGATAGCTGGATCATAGATGAGATTAAGAAAGAAATTACCAAATTTTGGGAACAAAACAATAATGAAGACACAAACTACCAGAACCTCTGGGATACCACAAAGACAGTCCTAAGAGGGACATTTGCAGCATTGCAAGCTTTCTTCAAGAGAACAGAAAGAGAGGAAATAGACAACTTAATGGGACAGCTCAAGCAATTGGAAAAGGAAGAACACTCCAACCCCAAACTCAGCAGAAGAAAAGAAATAACCAAAATTAGAGCAGAATTAAATGAAATTGAAAATAAAAAAATTATACAAAAGATCAATGAATCAAAAAGTTGGTTTTTTGAAAAGGTCAATAAAATAGATAAACCTTTGTCTAACCTAACCATAAATAAAAGTACAATCTCTAATTTCATCAACCAGAAATGACAGAGATGAGATAACCACAGACTTTGCAGAAATTCAAAAAATCCCTAATGAATATTACGATAAACTCTTTTCTCAGAAATATGAAAATCTGAAAGAAACTAACCAACACGTGGAACCACACTACCTTCCTAGACTTAGCCAGGGAGAATTAGAAATGTTGAACAGGCCTATATCAAATTCTGAAATAGCATCAACTATACAAAATCTTCCCATAAAGAAAAGCTCGAGTCCAGATGGCTTCACATCAGAATTCTACCAGACCTTTAAGGAGGAACTAGTACTCATATTACTTAACCTTTTCCAAAACACAGAAAAAGAAGGAGTACTTCCCAACACATTCTTTGAAGCAAACATCACCCTGATCCCCAAACCAGGAAAAGACCCAACAAGAAAAGAAAATTATAGACCAATATCTTTATTTTTTATTTTTTCATTTTTTTTAATTTAAGGTTAATGTGAGGGTATAAACAACAAAGCCACAATATTTGAATTTGTTAGGTAGAGACCCTCTTGTAGTGTCCCATACCCAAAGGTGTGCCATAGACCCCCACATTGTGCTAAGTGGGAACATCCCAAACAATGCCTCCTCCCTCTGTCCTCTCCTTAGTTCCCCCTACCCCCAACTTAAATTAAGTTTTTCTCATCTGTGATCATCAATTAGATGTCTACTGACTTCATAATAGTATTGAATATATTGGATATTTGCTTTTCCATTTTAGTCATACTTTACTAAGAAGACTGTGTTTCAACTCCATCCAGGTTAATACAAAAGATGTTACATCTCCATCTCTTTGATGGTAGACTAGTATTCCATAGTATACATATACCACAGCTTGTTAATCCATTCCTGATTTGGTGGGCATTTAGGTTGTCTGAGCACTCTGGAAATTGTAACAAGCTGCAATAAATAATCTAATGTGAATGTCTTTATGGTAAAATGATTCTTTCCTTCAGTTTAAATGCCCAGAAGTAGGATTGCATAATAAAATGGGAGGTCTAATCTGAGTTCTTTGAGGATTCTCCATACTTCTTTCCAAAGAGACTGCATTAGTTTGAAGTCCCAGCAACAGTATAAAAATGTTCTCCTTTCTCCACAACCATCCATTATCTACAACTTTGGCACATTGTGATAGGCACTAATCTTATTGGGGTTAGATGATATCCCAGGGGGTGATTTTGATTTGCATTTCTCTGAAGATTAAGGACAATGACCATTTTGCAAATGTTTCTTAGCCATCTGTCTGTCTTCCTCAGAGAAGTTTCTGTTCATGTCTCCTCCCCAGTAATAGATTGGATTGCTTGCTCTTTTTTAATTGATTCATTTGAGTTCTCTGTAGAGTCTAGTTATCAAATCTTTGACAGATCATAACATGCAAACATATTTTCCTATTCTGAAGGTTGTCTATTTGCTTTGATTGTTTTGTCCTTAGCTGTACAGAATCTTTTCAGTTTAAGTCCCATTTGTTTATTTATTTATTTATTTGTTTGTAGAGACAGAGTTTCACTTTACCGCCTTTGGTAGAGTGCCATGATGTCACAGGACTCACCACAACCTCTAGCTCTTGGGCTTCCGCGATTCTCCTGCCTCAGCCTCCCGAGCAGCTGGGACTACAGGTGCCCAATGCTGGGCTATTTTTTGGTTGCAGGTCAGCCGGGGCTGGGTTTGAACCTGCCACCCTCTGTATATGGGGCCGGCGCCCTACTCACTGAGTCACAGGCACCACCCCATTTGTTTATTTTTGTTATTACCACAATTGACGCTGAAGTCTTCTTTGTAAATATTTCCCTGGGCTGACATTCTCAAGATATTTCTCCATTTGTTTATTTTTGTTATTACCTCAATTGCCACTGAAGTTTTCTTTATAAATATTTCCCTGGGCTGACATTCTCAAGATATTTCCCAAAATTCTTCAAATATTTTTATCATTAAAAAGGTAGATAGATTTAAGTCTTTTATCCACCTTGATTCAATTTTTGTAAGTAGTGAAAGGTTTGAGTTCACTTTCAGCCTTTTATAGGTGATTATCCAGTTCTCCCAGAACTATTTATTGAATAGGGATTATTTTCCTCAGTGTATGCTCTTGTTTGGTTTATCAAAGATCAGGTGGCAACTAGAGATTGGTTTCATGTCTTGGTTTTCTATTTGGTTCCAAATGTCTATGTCTCTATTTTGTGCCAATAACATGTTGCTTGGACACTGTGGACTTGTACCATATCCTAAAATCTAGTGATACCTCAGGATTTGTTTTTATTATTAAAAATTGCATGGGCTATACAAGTTTTTTTATGGTTTCACATGAAATGAAGAACTATTTTCTTCCAGTTCTTCAAACTATGATGTTGGTATTTTAATGGGGAATGCAATGAATCAGTAGATTGCTTTTGGTAGAATAGACATTTTGACAATGTTGATTCTTCTCAGCCAAGAACATGTTATGCACCTCCATTTGTTAATGACTTCTGCTATTTTTTTTTTTTTTTGTAGAGACAGAGTCTCACTGTACCGCCCTCGGGTAGAGTGCCGTGGCATCACACGGCTCACAGCAACCTCTAACTCTTGGGCTTACGTGATTCTCCTGCCTCAGCCTCCCGAGCAGCTGGGACTACAGGCAACTTCTGCTATTTCTTTTCTTAGGGTTTCATAATTCTCTTTGTAGAGGTTCTTCACCTCTTTTGTTATGTATATTTTTAGGTTTGTTTTTTTTTAAGCTACTATGAAGAGAATTGTGTCTTTTATTAGCTTCTCAACTTGGCTGTTCCTAGCATTTCAAAGGCTCCTGATTTGTGGACACTGATTTTATGCACTGAGACATTACTATATTTCTTGATCACTTCCAGGATTCTTGTCTGTGGTTGAATCTCTTTGATTCTCTAAGTATAAAATCATATCAGCAGCAGCAAGTGAGATTTTGACCTCTTCTGCCCTCATTTGGATACTCTTTATATCTTTCTTTTGTCTGATTGGACTGGCTAGAACTTTCAGAGCTACGTTGAATAGTAATGGTGATAGTGGACATCTTTGTATGATTCTAGTTCTAAGTGGAAAAGCTTTCAGTTTTACTCCATTCAGTATGATATTAGCTGTGGGTTTGTCAGCAATGGCTTCAATCAGGTTAGGAAATGTGCCACTTATACCTATATTGGTAAGTAATCTTTTTAGAAAAGGATGCTGAATTTTGTCTATTGCTCTTTCTACATGTATTGAGAGGATAATATGGCTTTTTTTTTCTTCTATTGATGTGGCAAATTATATTATGGGTTTACATATGTTAAACCAGCCTTTCATTCCTTGGGTGAAACCTACTTGATCATGATGTATAATTTTTTAATACATAGCTGCTGTCTATTAGCTAAGATTTTGTTCAGTATTTTTGCACAGATATTCATTAGTGAAATTGGTCTATGGTTCTCCTTTTTAATTAGGTCCTTTCCCGGTTTTGGAACCAAAGTGATGTTTGCTTCATAGAAGTGTTGGGGGAGGTTCCTTACTTTTAAATCCTTTGAAATAGTTTCTGCTGTATAGGTACAAGTTCTTCTTTGAAGGTTTGATAGAATTCTGTGTGAAGCCTTTTGGTGCAGGGCTTTTTTTTCTTTTTTGAAAGATTTTTTTATTCTTTCTTCAATCTTCAGTGCTTAATATTGTTCTCTTTAAAAGATCTATTGCTTCTTGGTTAAGTTTAGGGAGAGGGTATGAGTCTAGGTATTGGTCCATTTCCTTCACATTGCCAAATTTCTGGGCATAGAGTTTCTTGTAGTAATTGAAGATAATCTCTTATATCTCTGTGATATTTGTTTTTATTTCCTCCTTTTCATTTCTGAGTGAGGTTATTGAGATTTTAGTTTTCTATTTCTAGTTAATATGGCCAAAGATTTATCAGTTTTGTTTGTTTGCTGGAAGAACCATCTGTTTCATTAATTTTCTAAATGATTTTTTTTTTTTTTTTTGTAGAGACAGAGTTTCACTTTATTGCCCTCAGTAGAGTGCCATAGCGTCACACAGCTCACAGCAACCTCCAACTCTTGGGCTTAAGTGATTCTCTTGCCTCAGCCTCCTGAGTGGCTGGGACTACAAGCGCCCACCACAACACCCGGCTATTTTTTTTGTTGCAGTTTGGCCGGGGCTGGGTTTGAACCCGCCACCCTTGGTATATGGGGCCGGCGCCCTGCTCACTGAGCCACAGGTGCCGCCCATCAATTTTATATATTTCTGATTAAATGTTGGTTATTTCCTTTCTACTGCTAGGTTTGGGATTAAATTGTCTTCCTTGTCCATTTTCTTAAAATTATTCATTGGGTTGTTGATATGATCTCTTTCTGCTTTTTGGATGTAGGTAACTAATGCAATAAATTTCTCACTTAGGACTGCTTTTGCAGTATCCACAGGTTTTGGTAACTTGTAGCTTTTATTGCTTTTTTTTTTTTTTAAGGGAATTTAATAATTTCCTCTTGTATCTCTTCCTTGACCTGCTGTCCTTTAGCATAAGGTTGTTTAATTTTCATGACTTTGTGTGGAAATAAAAATTTTTGTTGGGACTGAGTTCCACTTTTATTGCCTGAGAAGATGTAAGGTATGATTTCAGATCTTTTAATTTTGTTGAGGTTTGATTTTTACTCTGGGATATGATCTTTTCTGAAGTATGTTCCATAGGCCATTGAGAAGAATGTACATTCCTTATCTTTGGGATGGTATATTTTATATATGTCTATTAAGCCCATTTATTCTAGGGTCACATTTAAGTCTCTTGGATCTTTGATTAGTTTCTATTGACGGTTTCTTTCACAGGGGTTTTGAAGTTCCACTTATTATGGAGTTTTGGGATATAATGCTCTGACCAATCAAGGTTTGTTTCTTAAATTTAGGAGCATTTAAGTTGTGTGCATAAATATTTAGAATTGAAATATTCTTTTATGTATTGTTCCTTTATGTGAATGAAGTGACCATCATTGTCTTTCTTAACTTTTGTTGCTTTAAATCCACTTCTACCTGAAAATAAGATTGTTACTCCATTCTTCTGATTTCTATTTGTCTGAAATACTGTTTTCCATCCCTTTTCTCTGAATCTAGATTTGTCCTTCAAGGCTAGGTGTGTTTCCTGCCAGCAGTGTACGTATGCCTTGTGCTTTTTTATACAATCAGCCAGCCTATGCCTTTTCAAAGGGGAATTCAAGCCATTAACATTTATTGAGAGAATTGATAAGTGTGGTGGAGTTTTAGCCATCTTCTTTTGTGAAATTCCATTGCTTAGTTTTATCCATTGTGCCATTGTGGAAGCTAGGTTTTGTTTCCTTTTAGTTTCTGGGTGTTTACTTTGTTGGTCATCCATTATAATGGTAAATGTGGAGAATAGGTCTATGTATTTCTTATAGAGATGGTCTTATTGGGGTGAATTTCCTCATTGTTTGCATATCAGTAAAATATTTAATATCTCCATCAATTTTCAAGTTTAGTTTAGCAGGATACAGAATTCTAAGCTGAAAATTGTTTTGCTTAAGAACACTAAAGGCAGATGACCATTCTCATCCAGATTGGTAAGTTTCAGCTATAAAATCTGCTGTTACCATGATTAATATGTCCCTATAGGTCAGTTAGTGCTGACTCTTGGCTGCTTGCAGTATCTTTTTAATTTTGACTTTGCACAGATTCATTACAATGTGTCTTGTTGATGCTCTGTTTGTATTGAGGTGACTCAGACTGGGATATCCCTCTAAAAGGAGTTTTTCAGAATCTTTAGTGCACTTGGGAATTTTCATTATGATATCCTCTAGTAGGGCTTCCATTCCTTTGGGACATTCTTCTTCCCCTTCAGAGATCCCTATAATTCATAAGTTTAAATGCTTATAAGTGTTGTAATTCTATGAGCAAATGTTCTGCTTTCTCCCTCTTCTTTCCTGCCTCTTTGAATTCCTGGGTTAGCTCAAGAGCTTTATCCTCTGGCTCTGGGATTCTTTCCTCTCCAGGGCCTAATCTGTTATTGATACTTTCTATTGCATCTTTAAGTTCCCTGATTAACTCCTTCATTTCTTTCAGCTCCACTATATCCTTTCTATATACTTCATATCTTACATCCATCTTTTGGTTCTCTTTTTCCACTTTCTTGTTAATTCTATTTATTACCATTGCTATCATATTTTAAACTCTCTGTTTCCCATGAATTCTTTATAGGTGGAATTCTCTGTTGTAACTGTCTCATGGTACCTTAGGGAGGCATTTTCATGTTGCCATATTTTTCCATTATTCCTCCTCATATGTGTTTTCTTCTTGTACACTTTGCTTCCCTTACTTTTTCCTTCTCACTACCCTCCTTTACTTTAAATAACCATGTCTCAGAGCAGAGGTGTTCTTTTTAGTATAAGGCCAAGAGGAGCATAGGAATAAAGAGTGAGAAGGGAGAAAAAGAAGAAAATGAAAAAAAAAAAAGAAAAAGAAAAGAAAAGAAAAAGGAAGGGGTGAATGAAGAGAAAGAGAGCAACAGAAGAAATGCTGTTGTTCATCAGGGTGCTATTGTCACACCTGCCACTCCAGGACTTTGCATGTCTGTTTTGGGTGGTCCCTCAAAGTCAGAAACTCCTTACTTGCCTAAGCAAAAGAAAGACCTCACCTCTGCCAAATATGAAAAGAGAAATGCACACACACAACAACAACAAAACAACATTCAGCAGTATGTCACTGTGGGGACTTGTCAATACTATCTTTCCAAAGGCCAAACCTAGAGGGACACGTTAATGGTGAGCTCTTGACCTTCTTGAGCCAAACCAATGCTGTGATTCCCCCCCCCACCCTCCACCAACTCAGAAAATAGTTTGAGTTAAAATTCTCAGAGAATAGAAGAATGTGCAAAAGCATCCCAACCTCCCATCCTCTGTTACGGCAACACTGTCTTACTTTAATTTCCAGTAATAATTCCAAGCTCCTTATTTCATTGTCTGCTCCTGGAGAAAATATAATTAATATAGTTGTCTTTTAAAAAAATTCCAAAATGAGTATAATTATCCATATTTTGTTGATAGAAAAATAAGATGCAAAATAGTTAAATAGCCTCATTGAAAATACTCAGTAGTTAACAAGAGATAACAGTAACAACTCCCAAACTTCAGTTATTTAAAAAAATTCATAATTTTTACCTCACTCTCATGCTTTTAGATTTTACCTAATTTAAACAAATATATATTTAAAATAAAAAGTCACCATTTCAGTAAATGGAAAACCACCAGCATTTGCTAAACATAGAGGGTAATAATAAAAGATGCATATAATAAGGCAAACTAGTCTCTAACATATATAAAGACTAATGATATCTACACAGTGTAATCATAAAGTAATTCAAAAATATTTTTCTTTTTTATTCTAGCATTAGATGCTTCCCTTTCCCCTCTTTTGTACTGCTTGAGCTCAGTGGCTAAGAAATAAACACAACATTCACTACGTTCTTTATCCCCCTCATGAAACATTCCATTAAAACAATCTTTACCACACTTCTTAAAACTACAGCACATTATAAAGGCATAGCATGAAAAATTTTTTCTATTGATTTTTTTCTAGAATTCTTGTTAGTTTTTAATGCCTAACTTTATGGAATGTATTTATCTCTAAACATAACATTTTTTTCCAGTCAATGTACCTAGGAAAAATTTATATATACATTCTAAATACATTTGAGAAAATAATATGCAATAAGAAAATCATGTACAATGGCTATGAGTCACATTCCATATACAAGTGCTTGAAAATCAGAGCCATAGGCAGATCTTTTGGAAAGCACTCTGACCATCAACAAAAGAGATATATCTCAATGTTGCTGGTGCTGAGAGGCATCTCAGTAGCATACTCAGTATAAACTAGTTTCTTTCACAGTGACCTTGTCCTAAGTGACATTCCACAGGGACTTTTAGGTATAGCATTTGTTTTTGTCTGATGATGCTTAATGACTCTCCCCAAAAGTTAATATTTTTTAGGGAAAAATAGTGGAGATACAATTATAAAATGGAGAAAAACAAGATGGAAGACAAGACATTACTATACACACACAAAAAAAAATTTATGAATTTATTAATGATGAGAAAGTGATGCTTTTAGTATTTTGTTTTTATATCATAGTGATATAGTTTGAGGCTTATGTTTGGGAAGCTTGTTTTAGTTACATTTTAGGAAAATGGTAGTGGATTTTGGGTTGATATAATACGACATAATTTTTCCTATTTAAAGTAAGAGAAAATTGCCTTCTAGTTGTTATTTGTATGCAAAATACCTGATTTTCAGGAATGCATTACTGATACATTAGTCAAGGATCTTTCTACCTGTCTAGCCATTCATTTGTCTACCTACCTACCCATCATCTAACCATCTCATCTTTACAGATATATACAGGAGTGACTCAGAACAGAGAACATATAGAAGAAGATTTAAAAAATTACCCTGCAATCGCATTACTAGGTATCTACTCAGAAGGAAAAAATCATTAAGGACATTTACACTAGAATATTCATCACAGCTCACCAAGACGTGGAATCAACCCAAGTGCCCAATAACTCATGAATGGATTAATGAACTGTAGTATGTGTATACCATGGAATACTATTCATACATTTAAAAAGATGGAGACTTTACAACCTTATTTTTTTCTTTATTTCTTCCTTCCTTGTCCTTCTCTCCTGTTTTTCTTTTTTCCTTCCTTTCTTGCCTTTGTCCTTTCTCTCCTCTTCTCTTCTCTCTCTCTCCATCTCTTTCTCTGTCTCTAATTATCATTATTTCCCAGAAGTAAAATTCGTGTGAAAATTGGTTATTCCATAGTAGGGATGCAACTACTTTGGTGAAAGAAAAATAATGGTGGTATTCTATATTGATGACTGGCAAAAATTTACATTTAGGAAGTTAGACATTATTATCATTTAACACAAACATGGTTTCCTGCACATTCTTCAAAGGAAGATTTTCTTCCTCATGCATCTTCTTGAATTGTTTTTTCACAGTCTTAGCTTTGCATAGTGGCAGTATGGGAGCTAGTGAGGTTTATCCAAGCATGATTATTACTAATTGAGTTTTTCACAGTCTTGACATTTAGTTAGCAATCAAAAATATTTTTAATTCACTAAACACAAAGGAATCACTTTACCATGGATAGGAACCCATTGTCTTGAACTGTATCAAAGTTTAGTTGATGATACAGAATCAAAAGGAGACTGAAGTCCTTTTGACAACTCTTAAGCTTCTCTGGTAACTAAGGTTGACCAATGAGAGAACAGAAATTACAGTGAAGAAAATTGTATGAAGACCAGAGTATCTATTGGTCACCACTGCACAGACTCAAACATATCGTGTGAATTCCATAGCTGAAATATTCATAAGTCCTTCCTTTGCTTTTGTCTTTGATTGTAGAGTTCAATATTTATTTGGTGTATTATAGATAAAAGCATTATTTGTGGTTGTTAGAGTACACGACCCTCTGAGATGAGTGTGTATATTACAATTTTGATATTTTGAGACATGAGAAAATGAAATCATTGGGAGGTAAAATAATTATATCATGGGGACTCATCTCTTAGCAGGGAGCCTAGGACTAGATCCCCAAACCAAGCACTGTTTTCACTGTTCCACATCACCTATATTGCCTGTCAGAAATCTGAAAGTTCTCTGCATGTTTATAAGACCAAGTTATTTTCTGGATTGGAACCCACTCTGCATTCACTTTCACTTTATGAAATAAAATTGACAGCAAGGAAGGAAGTAAACAGTATCAAAATCATCTCTCTACCCTTGTTTTGGTTAGCAACTTCACATCAACTATCCTCCCATCTACATTCCCAAGAATGAAATGAACAGTATTTTCCTTACTCAAAATTGGATCAAATTATCAAGGAAAATATTCTCCAGTTATGAAGAACAGTCTTCTTGAGGAACACCGGGTGTGTAAATACCATATTTGTATATGAAAGGGTGGCTTCTCATCATAAAAAGTGTCATCTACCCTTCTGACCCACTCTGGGACTAATTAAGTTCCTAATAAGCAAGGTATTATGTTATTACCTTGGTACTGTGTGGGCAGGTTTTATCTGGGCAATTATTCTTGTGAAACATTTAGGTAAGTGGCATTAGAAATCAGTTCTCATATTCTGAGAACCTGATTGTTAAACTCAAATACTAAAAATGCAGCTGGGCACAGTGGATCATGCCTGTAATCCTACCACTCTGGGAAGCTAAGGTGGGTGGATTGCTTGAGCTCAGGGGTTTGAGACCAGCTTGAGCAAGAGTGAGACCCCTTTTCTACTAAAAATAGGAAAAATTAGCTGAGTGTTGCGGCAGGTGTCGGTAGCCCCAGCTACTGGGGACACTGAGGCAAGAGGCTCTCTTACGAAACTATGGCACTCTATCCAGGATGACAGAGTGAGACTCTTATCTCCAAAAAAAAAAGTAAAAATGCATGCTATGTGGAGTTTTTTGAAGTCCTCAGCCCAAGATTACTCTTAGACAATGATTTGGGGGCACAGTGCCAAACGTACTTTTGCAATTGTCTGTGCCAGGCCCACAGTCCACTCTCCACAGTTCTTCACCTCATTCTGTCCTTGGAGATCTCCCACACGGATTTCTCAACTAAGCTTGAGACTTCTGCTTCTTTTTAGGTTTGTCCAAGAAGAAACCTCAGCAAGAAATTAGCCAAAATTGTGGCATTTATTTCTGTATCTTCTTTATTCCTATAGCATTCACTCCATTAAAGTTGTTAATCCCTGTCAGGCTGCCTGCCTGTCTCTTTCTCTCTCTGTCACCTCTTTCCCTCTGGGTCTGGTCACTGCTGTTTTTGTCTCAGACCTTCAAGCCCCATGATAGTAACAATAATAATTCATAGAACAACTCCCAGATAATTTGCCTTCCAATTCATGACTTTGTAAACAGCCTTATTATACACTAAATTCTTCTCAATTTAACTCCATTTGTGTATATCATCAGTTTCTTTTTGGCATTCTAATATAGTCCATGTAATTTATCTCTTTAAACTTCTATAAAATGAGAATAATATTTACCTTGTATGATCCTTATAAGAAGCAAAATCCATAGTCCATGAATAAAAATTTCAGGCTGATCTTGCCTGAAATTATGCATGAGGTAGTGATCAGCTGGAAGCTAGGCTAGGGCTAGTCTAAGATGGCCTCGCTTGTATGAGGATCTCTCTTCGTGTGGTCCCTCATCCTTAAGGAAGCCGGCCTGGATGTATGGTTCTAGTTCCAGGACAGTGGATCCAGAGCAACAAGACCTCTTGAGATCTAAGCTCAGAATTCTTAGTGTTGCAACCACTGCATTCCTTTAGTCAGAGGAAGGCAGAAGGCCAACCTGGATGCAAGCAGCTAAAGAAAAAGACTCCTTTTCTTAGAATGAGCAGCAAAATAATACTTAAAAGTGTGTCTATTGTGGGTTGGAATTTGCAGTCGTGTTTTGCAAATACTACATGACATTACAGAACCTACAATCTAGCATGAAAACTTCCTGTGTAAGGCATATAATTTTTTTCATTCCTTCAACACAAACACACATTAATAATAAGACACTGGGCACTTGGGTTACATCAGACCATCATAATTAATCACAATAAAAATGGATAAAAATGCTCATTACCTACCTGCTGCTTTGTTTCCAATTGTGGTCAGATATTATCAGTCAGAAAGAAAACACCTTGCTGCCAAGTCCCTAAGATCCATGCTTCAGCTGTGGCAAGATGTGGATTTGATTATGGCAATAATTATATCTCCCTCCTTTCCTGCTGTTAATGTTATCCTCTTAATCTAAAAACAGCGTTTCAATGTCATGTGTCTGCATATCTGACAAGTTTGAGTTGGGAATGTGCTTTTTTACCCTCTACTTTACCATTTTAGTTCCATAGCTTTACACGGACAATTTGGTACCATCAAACAAGAAGGCACCACACTTCCCTGTATCCATTCTTCTTAAGAGGACTTCAGAGTGGCAAGCTCATCCTCTTGTGTCATTACTCCACAAGAGATTTTATTAATAGAGACCTTTTAGAATTAACCCTAATCATTATTTTGCGTGTGAAACTGCAAACAGGAAGTCCCTGGATTCCTTTCCAAATAGCGTAATGAGTGCAAGTGGATGCTACTAATGACCTCTACAACCCACGTTCTCTGTTCTCCCCCACTCCAGCTCACGATTACATCTATCAAGATTGCCCTCTGGCTGCCTCTCAAAATAAATTGATTTAGGCACAGTCCAAGCTTACTAATCCAGATAAAGCTAGCCCCCACTGAATGATCATATTTAATGTGGTATGTTCAAGCCATTTTAGAGGTCCTACTTTTACCCAAATGCGTGGCATACTCCAGGCCGTTGTGCTTTTCAGCCTTCATTCCTTCTGTGTGGAAATTTTTCGAAGTACCTGGTAACCATCTTCTTATCCTTGAAGTTCCAGCACAAATGTCAACTCCTCTCTGGAGCTACACTCTATTTACCTTGTTGAAGCTGATCCATTCAGCATACTGAATGTCGTAGCATTTGATGTGTACATCAACAATCTTCACATCCTGTCCATTTTATTTTTATGAATGTCTTTTCTCTTTTTTCTTCACTGAGAAGTCATCTCTTAAAGATTGTTTCATGTTCTTTTTGCATCAGTGCCTGGCCCAGCTTGAGTGTCTTTCTATGCTGATGAGATTGGAATTCATTTTAAGTTCACTTTTAACTTCATATCTAATTTACTAAGGTCTCTACACCAGTACGTCCATAATGACTCCTAGGCTGGAGATATTTGGTTCTCCACTTGCACTCAATCAGTTCATTCCATTAAACACAAAACAAAACCAATCTAGAATAGCTGCTTCTAAGAAATTAAACTCTACCTCTTCTCATTCAAATAAAAAAAAAAGTCCTTTAAACTCTCCAGTCTTCAAAGAGGCTATTCACATATATATACATGGTTTTTAATGAAGAAAAATAAATAGTTGCTTCTTCAAATTAGTCCCACATAACTGGAGACTGCCACTGCTAAATGCATGGCCATACTACTTCAGTGCTTGAATGAAAGGAAGGAGAACTCTGAGTTCCTAATACACCTTCTTAATAAGGGTGAAGGTTATGTTTTTTTTTTTTGGGGGGGAGCAGTTTTTGGCCGGGGCCGGGTTTGAACCCACCACTTCTGGTATATGGGGCCGGTGCCCTACTCCTTGACCCACAGGTGCCGCTCTGAAGGTCACATTTTTTAAAAGGCAAACAATGGGAGTATTTCAAATAGAACATTTAATATTAGGATTTTGAGTTGCTTCCCATGAAGTTATTATGATTTGAATGCAGATATACAGGCTAAGAAAAAAATGCTTTGCTAGACATTTTAATCCAATAAAATTTTCATCCTGTTTCTCTCTTTGTCATATTTCACTTTTGTAAAATAGTTGATTGTAAACAAAGATGAATATAGGCATTAAACAGAGAAATAAAGGCAGGTAGATTGATTGAGCTCACAGGTTCAAGACCAGCCTGAGTCAGTGCAAGACCTCGTCTCGGAAAAAAAAAAAGCCAGGTGTTGTGGCAGGCACCTGTAGGGCCCAGCTACTTGGGAGCCTGAGGCAGGAAAATCACTGAGCCCAAGAGTTTGAGGTTCCTATGAGCTGTGAATGCCACAACACTCTACTGAGGGTGACAAAGTGAGACTCTGTCTAAAAAAAAAAAAAAAAAAAAAACAGAAATACGGAAGACTTGGGCTTTTTTTGTTCATCTAAGAATTTATAGAGTCAATAGTCTCCTTGAAATAATTTTCCAGGGAGAAAAGAAAAAGTTTACTTTAAAAAAATTCTTTTATTTCCAAGTTATGATATAGACCCATTGGTTCTTTTATAAATCCAAGATATATTGTTATATGCTATTGATTTTACTTTTAATGTTACAGCCTACTGATGTATCCTAGTGATACTATTTTTTCTATATCTGGGAAAACTCTATTTCATCATTCTAATGATTGATTATTTTATCATTACTGATACTGATCAATTATTCTCAATTATGCAAAATAAATTTAAAAAGATGATGGATGTGACTAGGAAGATGACACAATAATGAATGAATCATTACATCATCCTTTAATTTTCCCAATGATTTCCCAAGTTATTGCATCAACTTTCAAGACATGTGAGAAGAAGACTAGAGAACTCATGTTTATAGTCTACTTTTAGCTTTGAATAAACAAAATGGAGAATAGGGAATTTTCCATTTTTTCTAGAATAAAAAATTAATAAAGGAATATTCTTCTCAACTAGTAGATAAGTCAGATGAATGCAAAGAAACAGCTATACCACAGAGTCTACTTATGATAGTAAAACTGACAATTAAAATTTCAGACTCTCTTCACATGTAGAAAAATTCTCAGACTTAAGAATTAATGTGTAAAGACTATATTTTTAAAAATAAAAAATGACAATAGTCATTCAATAGTACATCATATTATATTTTATGACAATGATCTCGACCATTTCTTCTTGTTTAAAGACATTCTCATATTTTCCCAGATGTTTGTGTACCAAAGTTTACTTAATGCAAAGTAGTTTACTATATTTAAATCCCTATTAAAATTTCCAATGTTATTTTTTACTATTCTATATTCTTATTTTATAAATTATTTTTATTTTAAATAAATTTTAAATTATATAAAATTTAAAAAATAAATTAATTTTTAAAAAATAAATTAATATAGTCTCATGATTTATAATATGAAAATTAAAAAGGGCAGAGGGTACCCAAATGGTCAATGAGAATAATTATTTTTCCCGCAATAGCAAGTCTAAGGTATCTTTTTGATTTGTTTTTGTTGTACTGAAACTATTTTTTCCTGCAGTGGTATACAGTCATATCATGGCATTTTGTTACTTTGAATAGCAATTTTTAAATTTTTTAGTAGATTTTATTTTCAGTATTGTTTATAAAATATGTCTATGTGATTCCACTTTCAACTCAACAAATAAAAAGTTTACATTCTATCTTCATCTCCTCTGCTCTGCTCCCTTTGTACTCCTTATAATTAAAAAAATATATTTTTAATTCATTTCTTAAAATATAAGTCAACATAATAAGCATAATATGCCTTGTACTTGAACATAAGTGTGCACATTACTAGTCTCCCTTGGCTAATTAGACCCACAGATTATGTAACAAACCACTCCAAATGGTACCTGGAGATAACAATTACATATCTGTTCATGCCCGTTGTTGTATTGACCTGTCATCCCACATGCTGTCTCATCCTAAAGGAGGTTAGCCTCAGTGTATGAAGCAAGAACAGAAACTACAATGCCTCAATGGCTAGCCCCAAATCTTCACATCACGCTTCTATTGCAGCTCACTGGCTTAGGCAACCTCTAAGACAAGACCAGGGTCATGATTAGAGAAATAAAGTCTGTCTCTTAATGGAAGAAACAGCAATGACACGTCGTAAGGACACACATGCAAAGAACAATGACAGGAAGAAACTTTAGGGCCATTTTTGTAGAAAATCCAATACAAAGTTGAGACAGAAATTAAAGCAAACAAATTCCAACTATCTGACTTCTTATCAATGAAAAAGTAAAGCGGCTCATTACTGAAAGGAAGCAGTAAATATACTGGACTCTAGTCTATCATATTAGCATCTATTCTGCCTTCTTTTAGGAAGAAACACAGAAGTGTGGAAAAGGAGGCAGAGAGTGAACATGTTGGCTGCCTACTCGGAATTTGTGTTCTTCCAAATAAAGTTCCAATTTTGTGCAAATGGCTCCTTTCCCTCTGACCTCAGATGTAGTGATCCAAAGCCAAATTATTCCAGTTTCATCAGTAAATGGTACTCTTAGAATAACTCTTTTTCACTGAATGATGCTTTTGAGATGTAAGTTGGCCTAATCAAACTAAAGAAAAGCTAGGTACATACAATTCCTGCAAAGAGGTTTCTCTGTATCTTTCATGGAGACATACACAAAGGAATCCTTTGGTCACAATTTCTTCTGCAAATTATTTTAACATCATAAAGGAAATTAGTCTTAGATTAAGCCAATAGTAGGTATAGAGGACTGTAAAGAAAATGAGAATCTGGTTCTTTTTTAAATTTCAGATTATTATGAGTGTTCAAATGATTAAATTATAATGCTTGTGTTTGTTAGGTATAGTTCCTGTTGTAGTTGTGCCCTCTCACTCAGGAGGTGTACCATAGACCCTTAAATTTTCCCCATTAGGTTAGAGCACACAAATTTTACCCCAACTTGAATTAAATGGAGTTTTTCTCTTCAATGGGGCTGTATTATTCGACTACTGGCTTCGTGTTAGTATTTTGTACATTTGTTTTACCATTCCTGTGATACTTTGCTAAAGAGAATGTTCTCCAACACTAACCAGGTTAATAAAAAGATGTAAAGCTTCCATCTCTCTCTTTTTTTTTTCTGAATAGTATTTCATGGTATACATATGCCACAGTTTATTAATCCATTCATCAGTTGATGGGCACTTGGGTTGATTCCACATCTTGGAAACTGTACATCGAATGCAATAAATAATCTAGTATGAATGTCCTTATGATAAAATGATTTTTTTTGGCTGCTGGGCAGATGCCTAGTAATGGGTTTGTGGGATCAAATGGAAGGTCTATTTTGAGTTCTTTGAGGACTCTTCCATACTTCTCTCCAAAGAGGCTGTATTAGTTTGCAGTCCTAACAACAGTTTGAGTGTTTCTCTCTCTCCACATCTGTGCCAGCATCTGTGGCTTTGAGACTTTGTGATATAGGCTCACAAAGGGGTTAGGTGAGATCTCAGGGTGGTTTTGATTTGCATTTCTGTGATGATTAGAGACCACGAGCATTTTTAAATATGTTTTTTGTCCATTCATCTGTTTTTTTCAGAGAATGTTTTATTCATGTCTCTTGCCCAGTGATAGATGGGATTGTTTATTCTTTTTATGTTGATTAATTTGAGTTCCCTGTAGATTCTAGTTATCAATCCTTTGTCAGATTCATAACATGCAAAGGAATCTGGCTCTGAGATGATATTCTGAAATCTCCGTTCTTTTCCACATGTGTAGCCTGCCCTGGTAGATTTTCAGTTATGCAAGACGTACATTTCCTTGTTATGTAAACCAGATTAATGCTATTTTTAATACTTAACTTTGGAGTTTGAAATCATTTGTACAGAGATTTGAGTTTATAAAATTGTTTTCATCCTCATGACACAGCACATTGATGCCACATCATCTATTGTAGCAATCACCGGTGAAGACAGCACTATAATTCTCAATATTATTCTAAAGGTAAAGAAACAGAGGTTCGAAGAATGTTAATGAAACCAAATGAAATGATCAATAGAACAGTATATTAGACACAGAACTCATAGTAGAGGTAAGTGTTAGTTTCACAATGAAACTCCCTTTGCCAAAGGGTCTTACTGCAAAGCAAAAAGCCTTACTCTCAAAAAGGTACAGAGTCAGAACTCAAATTCAAGTTCAATAATGCCCCCCTACAATACTGTGCTTTGTAGCTGGTGATTTTCCCAGTGATTCTTTGGTGAGATCCCCCTGCTTTTTCCTCAAAAAAACAGTGCTTTGAGACAAGGAAAGGAAACATTTGTGAGCATTAAATTACAGATACTCCTTGATTTACAATGGGGTCACAACTCAATAAACCCCTTGTTAAGTTGGAAATATCATAAGTTTAAAATGTATTCAAGACACCTAACCTACTAAAAATCATAGCTTAGCTTAGCCTACCTAAAACATGCTCAAAGTATTTACAATTCGGCAAAATCATCCACCACAAAACCTATTCCATAATAAACTGCAGAGTATTGTAGGTAATTTATTAAATACTGAACTGAAAATGAAAAACATAATGGTTACATGTGGACTTGAATTATGGTTTCTACCAACTGTGTATTGCTTTTACACCATTGTAAAGTCAAAAATTATTAGGTTGAACCATCCTGAGCCAGAGTCCATGTATATTCTTTTAGAAGGGTAAACCTAGGAAAATGTGCTGTTCTGGACAGCATGAGGGTGGTAATGTGCATAGGTGTAAAGAAGTTAACAGAGGTCTGTGGTATTGTGATATAATAAATATATATTTGGTCTTCACTCTGGTTTTTGCTAAAACATTTGTAATTTTCTGAGTCATAGGAGCTCTTGATATTATTCATAATAAACCCCTTGAGGAGACCCGAATTTATGCTAATGAGATGACTGTTGGTGGGCCCTTAGTTTCTGGATGAGGGCTGACCACCAGAACAACAAACCATGTGGTTAGAGCGTTGGAACCTCAGCCCCACCCACCACCTCTAGGGAAGGGAAAGAGGTTGGAGATCCAATTCAGTCATCCATAGCCAGTGCTTTAATTAATTCTGCTTATCTAATGGAACCTCCATGACAAAACCTAACAGATGAGATTCAGAGACTCACTACCCGACCCCTGTGCTGGAGAGAGAAGCTTCTATGCTCAGGACTCTGCTGGACCTTAAACTATTTAAGTCTTCAGCTAGCTCCTCATTTATGTCCTTTATAATATTCTCTGTGACAAATTAGTGTTTCGCTGAGTTTTATGAAACATTGTAGCAAATTATCAAACTTGAGGAGGGAGTCACAGGAATTCTCAATTTTGTGGCCTGCCTGGATAGTGGGAGTACCTTGGGCACCCAGTGCTTACAGCTGGCTTCTGACATGGGTGAAACCTTGTGAGATGGAGTCCTTAAACGGTGGGGCGTGTTCTGACTTTAGTTAATTTCAGAATTAGGTTGAACTGTAGAATATTCAGTTGTGTCTGAGAATTTGTAAAATTTACTAGTGTGGGGAAAACTAACCCACATGATTGTGGATCACAAGTGCTGTGAGCAGACATAGATCATACAGTGACCTAAAAGGGAGCGGAAAAGATGAAAGTTTTATAGCAGTGGAAAACCCTGAGAAAAGCACCGATTTGGGCATTGTATTTCCAAATTTTGCCATCTAAAGTTCCCCTCTGACATATTGGTTTATGTCTCCAGGACATTATACTCAACATATATACAGTGGTAACTATACCTAACTAATAAGCTAAAAAAAAGACTAAATGACATAATATGAAGAAAGTACCCAGCAAAGACTACGCTTCCTGTCTAGTACTCCATAAATATTGCTGTAAAGACATGACCAAGCTGAGTCTTACCTAGAGAATTTTTTTCATTTTTTTTTTTTTTGAGATAGGATCTCACTATCTTACCCTTGATAGAGTGCTGTAGTATCACAGCTCACAGCAACCTCAAACTCTTGGGCTCAAGCAATTCTCTTGCCTCATCTGCCCTAGTAGCTGGGACTACAGGTGCCTGTCACAATGCCTGGCTATTTTGGGGCGGTGGGGATGGCATTTAGCAGGCCCAGGCCAGGTTCAAACCCATCAGCCCCAGTGCACATGGCCGGTGCCCTAACCACTGAGCTATAGGTGCTCAGCCAACAGCCACAGATTTTTTTTAAATTCTGGCTAGAAGTATGTGTAAATGTTTGTGTATATATATATGGATTTGAGGATGAATTTTGATGTTATAGCTAGATGTATTCTTTCTATTTGTTCATAGAAAAAGTCTTGATTTTACCTATGGAATAGTTTTTTTGTTCTAGGAAAAGGAAACATTTTATTTGTTTACATATTTTAAAGCAAAGCCAAAAGTAAAATGAAGAAGTCTGAAATAATGGGCAGCTAAACTAATGTACTGTTTTTAAGAAACAAGAAATATCTTTTTGTTTCCCCCCAAAACATGTTAATTCTTGGGAGACGTAGGAGCTACGTCATTGGCCCCATAAGACTGGGCAAGGAGGTTTGCTGATAACACAAAGTACTCAGAGACACACCCACCCCTCATGTCCACAGAGAACCTGGTAGGGAAGAATGAAGCCCCATCTGCATGTTCCACGTAAGATTTTCCTGTGTTATTTTCCCAAGTTGAATAACCAGACCTTGAGAAGTGCCCCAGACTTGTAATACAGTGTTCCAATATCCTAGCCAGAGACACATTCTTCTGGGTAGAGGTTGTTGTTTTGATGAAGACAGATGATATTCTGTCCACTATCAGGGAAAGGGAAAATATTTGGGGAAGAGAAAGGTTCCAACTGAAATCCTCCAGACCAAATTGTTTGAAGGGCATTTCCAATCATTTCAGTTTTTATCCCTTAGACCAGTGGTTCTCAACCTTCCTAATGCCTCCTAATGCCGTGACCCTTTAATATAGTTCCTCTTGTTGTGGTGACCCCCAACCATAAAATTATTTTTTCGTTGTTACTTCTTAACTGTAATTTTGCTACTGTTATGATTTGTAATGTAAATACCTGATATGCAGGATGTATTTTCATTGTTACAACGGGGTCGCGACCAACAGATTGATAACTGCTGCCTGAGAACTGCTGCCTTAGACAAACATTTATTGAGTAGCTCTTTTGCCAACAACTACTAAGACATTTGGACTGTAGCAAGGAACAAGGCCGCCTCTCCAGTTTTCATTGTAATTGGAAATATAAAAAATAAACAAGCAGAAATGATGAATAAAATAAACATAGGTAAATTATCATTACTATGAAAAAAACATGAAATATGTTCTATCATCAAGGAAGGCTCCTCTAAGAGGCAATACTGGGCTTAAGTCCTAATAATATCAAGAGGCTTGCATGTTGTGGATAATAGAATAATGACCCCAACAAGAGCATCCATAACCTCATTTCCATAAGCTGTAAATATGTTTCCTTACATGACCAAAGAGAATCTGTGAGAGTGATTAAAAGTTAAGGAGATGGGGGGATTATCCTCGATGAACCAAATGAACCTATCTAATCACTGAGTGTTTAGAAGTCTGAAAAGGATGGTAAAAAAAAAAGAGTATAGAAGTTATGGGAGAAGTTCTAGACTCACCTTTGTTAGCACTGAAGATGAAGGAAGGAGGCCTCCAGAAGCTGGGAACAGCCCTAAAAGCCAGAAGAGCCCAGGACACTTCTTTGCCCTACATTAGCAAAGAAGTGAATTCTGCCAGCCATCTCACTGAGCAGGAAAGGGACTCTGTTCTAATACTCCAGAAAGAAAGGGAACCCTGCTGCATGCATTTCAGTATAGTTAAGCTCTGTACTTGACTTTGACCTACAGAGTTGGAAGATAATACATGTCTTCTGTTTTGAGCTGTGAAGTCCATGGCAATTTGTTACAGGAACAACAAAAACTAATGCACACACCAAATGTGAGAAGCCTACATTCCAGACTGTGTGAACTGACGCATATGAACCCTAGTGTGACTGAGGTGAATAGTGGTATTCAGGACAGATATTTGCCATACATAGTAACTCCCCAGAATTCTCAGAAGTATTTGAAGAAAAAACATTGGTAAAGTTATCTAATGCCTGGAAATAAAGTGCAGTACAATTTAGACTGTGAATTTGGAAAAAAAAAAAAAAAGGAAGGAATTACCATGTAAACTTGTGAAATCTGGATATTTGGCTTATATTTGTAACTCTTTACATCTGGAATCTCAGCATCTCAGGTAGTAGTTTATGATGTGCCATGCACTGGAGTTCTGGGATAGAAAGTTTAGCAATAATAAAAAAACAGGCCTGAAGAATCCATTAGTGAAAACATTGTCTAAAAAGAAATGATGAAGTCATCACCCCATGAGGGGAGCACCACAGATACAGGAGCCCTCGCAGAGCAGGTGTCTGACAATAAATGAGAGAGGACAGGAGAGGGGTAACCATGCTGGGGCAGAAGAGGGCTGTTTATGGTCCTGAAAGCGCTCTTTTTATTGTGAGAAAGAGAACACCCTTTCTCAGGGAAGATGCCATTAGCTTTTCCATAGGGGATGCTGACCCAGGCAATTTAACCACCTTTCAGAAGCAATCTCTCTGCTTTTCTATTTTACTGTGTTTCAAGTGCTTCATTTCAAATCTTCTCTTTCCTCTAAATTGCCTAACCAAGTACAAACAGGTCTCAGGAAAAGGGGAGAGGGGATGCTGCCCTGGAGCTGGCATGCACCCACGTGCCACTCCTTTGCAGCTTCACAAAATGCAAACTTCATATGGGCCCACAGGGAATTATCCAGAGTGAAAAGCTATTTGCAAGTAGGAAGCATCCCGGCTGTCACTGTTAATGGATGGCAAAGGCAGATGAGACATGAGCAGGGGGCACGGACAGGGAAATAAGGAGACAAGCGGAGACAGGTGTGGACATTGTTTACTGAGCAGGGAGCTGTGATTAGTAAATAAAAATGCAGGCAGAAATGCTGCATACGTGTCCTGGGGTAAAGGCTGAAAAGGCCACCAGGGAGAGGACAAGGGTCCCAATGTCATGAAGCCTGGTTCTGAAGGCTGGAACTGGCACATTTTAGCTGTGTGCTCACATCAATGTAAATGACTTCATCTTAGCATCAGTCTTCTGCACCTAATCGGGATATTTTGATGATGACATGATATTGGACATGAAGTGCCAGCCACTTAACTGCACACAGTAAATATTAGCAGATGCTGGTCCCAATCCTCATTTGTGTTTTTACAGAGTGAGTTCTACAGGGCATTTAAATACTTTGCTACAACCAGGAAGAGAATAGGAATATGCACCTCTACTCAGAGTAGACGTTACAGAAGAAACAATACAGAATAGAGCTACTGTGTGCTGTAGACATCCTGGTATTCAGAGCCCTTCATTGGCAGGCAAAGGAACTGAAATCCAAACTGTTTCACGATCTGTTCAAGATGATAATGCAAAGAAGGGAGTAGGCAGTTACTTGAAGACAGTCCAGTCTCTAAACCCTTGTCTAGTCAAACAACGTCTGTTGGTTTGTATACTTGCTTTGAAATCATTGCCTTTTATGATTCATAAGATGGAGACCAGGGAAATCACATCTACATTCCCACCCATCACCTCCTCACACTGCATCGTATCCTTACCCTAATTACAACTTTTGTGCCGGGAATAGACTGATCCTGTCCCCTATTTTTTGGAATTTTCCATGATTCCAGCTCAAAGACTGCCCCAGAACTCTCAAGTCACCAATCCCAGTAGAATCATTAGATTCCAGGAGGGTTACTGAATGCAGGGTGAAAATAACAGATTACTATTTAGAGGTTACAAAGTAGATGTGACCAACCCATAGTTTTGCTTTTTTCCATTAACAATGTTATAAAACTTTTTATTTTGATTACCTACTCAAAGGTCCCACTCTTCCTATTCTTTGGCTCAGCTTTATTCACACATTTATGGTGTCTGGTGGGCCACTGTAGAGTTTATTTAGCAACTCCTGGTATATATGTGTGCAGGATTTCTCTAATAGAAAAATGATGCATTTCCAGAAGAGCTTTCTGGTTATACATTTTTTATTACCTAATAAAAAGCTCCTATAGAACTCCTAGGAGTTTAAAGTTCTGGGTTGAAGTAAAGAGGGCATGTTGATTAGTTTAGTGTGTCATCTTGGCAACACTATACCTAGTTATTCAACCAAACACTAATCTAGGTGTTACCGTAAATGTATTTTTGTAGATGCAGTTAACATCTGCCATCAGTTGACTTTAAGCAAAGGAAATTACGTCAATTATGTGGGAGGGCCTCATCCAATCTGGTAAAAAGGTCTTAAGAGCAAAACTGAAGTTTCCCTGAGGAAGAAGAAATTCTGCCTTAAGACTACAGTATCAGCTCTGGTCTTGGAGTTCCAGTGTATTGAACTGGGCCTGCCAGACTCCAAAATTACATATGCCAATTCCATATGTGTGTTTGTGTATTTCTACTGGTCCATTTTTCTGCAAACTCTGACTGATAGAGTAGTATAAGAAGACTTAAGCCAATGGCCATAGGAGAAATTGCCAAATGTTTTAGATAAAGTAATGCTGGCTGCTATAACTGATGGACACAAATCTCTGCAGCTTAACCCATTAAAAGATTGTTTTCTCACTTAGGTGAGAAAAATCTAGCAGGTGGGACAGGGCAAGGGTAGAAATTCAGCTTAATAGAGGCTTGGCAACTGCTCATGACCTTGAAGCTTACCCGGAAATCAACATCCAGGCAGCAGACAGGGAAGAAATAGAATGCAGGGTCCTGTGAAAGGTTTTATGGGACAGAATCACTTCTATCCAACTTCCTTCCATTGGGCGAGACTGAGTCATGTGGCCACACCTAACTGCAAGGAATTGCAGGCTAGCTACTTCCCAGAGAGAGCTGAAAATGTGTCAAAGAAGAGCCATTCTGTGTCATGCCAAATCAATGTGGAAAGCACCATGTTTCCTTGGTAGGGCCACAACTCCCTGTTTGTTAAAAGTTTTGTGACTAACTTGTTAGGTATTGTGATCTCAATACCAGAATAAAAATAGAAAACAGAAAAAAAACATAGAATGAGGAGGCAGGAAAAGCAAAGTCTGAAGCAGGAGACAATTTAAAACAGCAATTAGAGTCTAATTAAATCCAAAGTTTGGTATCATTATTGGAAGTGAGGACACAGCTAATTATGCTGAAAGCAACTTTCAGTTCAGGTTATGGTCATTCAATAAGGGAATCTTTTCTTCCCAGCAGAAAACACTAATTCTGAAAAACACTTAAAAGATTCTCAATAATAGATGGAATGTATGTGTGTGCATTTTAATCTCTTTATCCATATTGCCCAAGTGGTATTTAGTCTTTGTACTTAAATCAACAGCAATTGTTTGTGGTAGCATGAGAAATTTTTGCCTCATTGATTTTCCATAGTACCAAAATGTCACATTAGCTCAAGGTGAAAAGCTAATAGGATGTGAATGATGATAATAATAATCAGAATGATAATAGAAATAATCATATACCCAAATGTACATTAAAATCATCTATTGCATCTCAAGGGGCTGGCACAATTTCAAATCCCAGGAGAAGAGAGAGAAAATGGTTTGTTTTCTAGAACCACTCTAGAATCCCAGCCTGATCTTGATCACACACTTTGATGACAATTTGTGGAATGAATGAATGAGGACCAAGGACCTGGGTGCCCCCTGCTTGGTGCTCCCCACCACCCTGGTTTTACTCAGTTTCCAGGGATAGTTAATTAGTGCCACTCATCCAAATTCCTGTCTAAGACACACACCTACACATATAAAAGTGAAGAAGCTTCAAAACAGCCATTTGGAATGTATGACATGCACAGTCTCAGTGAGAAAATACACTCATGATAAGTATAGTTTAGAATCCCAGGGAGACCACTTATCACTCGGACACCTCTGAACATTACTGAGTCTCAGAAACATTTGCCAAAGGACAATAGCTTATGCTACAGATTTAAAAAATGTTCTTCTCAAAAAGGTGAATCTCATATGCTAGGCCTACAATAAGAAACTAGCCTTTAAGTTTGCTTTTTAGGCATCCTAATCCCCCAATGACAATTGCAGACTCATAATTACAAGCAAATGAATCTATTATTCTATTATTCCAGAAAAATTGCTTCTGAACCCATCCCTCCCAAAGATTCTGCTGGATTCCACCATGATACCCCCTTATGGAATCCTAAACTTATATTTTATAACACTTTGCCATTTGCGATTATTTAGAGAATATTTAGATGATTGATGTCCGTCTTCCCCTCTAGATTATATGGCTGGAAGCTTCTATTTGTCATTCATTTCTTTGTCCCCAGAACCCAAAAGAGGGCTAAAAACAATTGAAATTCTATCACTGTATGTCCCATGACTGATCGAGAGAAGCTCATTTCTCCCTATGTGAAGGATTGCAATAGTTGTGCATTCTAGATTGAATTTTACCCTGGTATTTTATTCCAGAATATCTAAGCAACTTCCTACCTCCAATCCAATCCAACTTTCCCCAGCACCCATCCAGTTGATCTGTAGAAGCCTTTTTTTTTTTTTTTTAAGATAGTGTCTCACTCTGTTGACCTAGGTAGAGTACCATGGCATCATCATAGTTCACAGCAAATTTAAACTCTTGGGCTCAAGCAATCCTCTTGTCTCAGCCTCCAGAATAGCCACCAGCATGCCTGGCTAGTTGTTCCTATTTTTAGTAGAGACAGGGTCTCACTCTTGCTCAGGCTGGCCTCCAACTCCTGAGCTCAGACAATCCACCTGCCTCAGCCTCCCAGAGAGCTAGGATGATAGGTGTGAGCCAGCATGCCCAGCCTAGAACTCTTGACTGTGTTTTTATTTGTTTAGGCCAAGTTAGTCTTCTTAAGCTCTTCACCCACATTGTTCTTTATTACCTATAAGTCCTCAGTCATGCCATTAGTCTCAATATTAGCCTTTTTAAGGAACTATGGAAATGCTTTCAACTTTTCCAACTGCTTTTGTGGAGTTTAAGTCTTCCCAGAGATTTCTGGGCTTTGCATGGAAATTATAAAAAAAATCCCTGAATATTTTTAAGAGAAAAGTGTTATAATTCCTCAGAGATACAATATAAAACCAACTAAAGATGAATTATAACAGTGATATACAATGACCTAAGTCTGGGAAGAAAAATTCCCAGACCAAATCAAGACTTGATGATAAATAAAGCTAAAGTAGTTGAGAGATATTTAAATACCTTCCTACTTTTTTGCGGGGGAGGGGAGGGAATTAGCCATATAAAAATACCACTCAAACTCTGATCAGAAGGAAGAGTTTTAAATTAATTTCCTAATATATTGATCTACAAAGAAAGTATTCCATAAAAAAATTACATTATTTAGTCTTACAAATAATTTTATTATACATCTATAATCATCAAGATAACTTCTTATTATTCTCCAAGAAGGACATGAGAACAAGCTTCTTTATTCTAAAAATTAATTACTTGTTTTAATTTCATATACATACTTTATTCTCTCAAGAGATTATCCAGCATGACCAAGTTGCCCTAAAACAATCCAAACCAGCTGGGCTGACAAGTTAAACTTTCTGAATCTGCAAAGCTGCAGGACCTTGGTAAGATTTCTATTTAATACTCAGACTGTTACATGTCTTAAAGTCCAATCAGGCAACTTTCCCTGGAATCTCCTCAACATTTCAATCTCTGTGTTTTCCTTCTATCACAGTTACACAAGATGTGTCACACTCACAGAGGTTTGTGTGACTAATCACATGACAATGCCACCTTATTGTGTAGATTGGCAGTGTGTTAGGCTAGTGTTTATATATACCAGCAAAAAAAAAAAAAAAAAAAAAAACACCCATGATGGTGATTTGTTTCCACATAAAATGGTGATGATATTTAGGACTGTGCAACAGCAACATGTTGCAGTCGTTAATTATAAACTCTATTTGCTGACTATCACCATGCATTATAATCATCATGATTTATAATCTTTCCAGATATTAGCAAAATGGAACATGCCCCCTCTTTCAGGATTTCACAGGTCAGAGATGATTCTGAAATCTTGAGATTACCTTCATTATATAATAAGCCCTTTGAGAGTTCAAAGACACTCAGACCACAGGCACAGCTCTGCAAAACTAGTGGGTTCTGGTGACACATTTGGTAGTGGCATCACATGGAAAAACAAAACAGACAAGCTAATTTCCAATGTCAAAAAGGAATTAAATGTGCAAATTACCAAATAACAAATGTGCAAATAACCAAATACATACTCAAATGTATGTGAGTTTGATGATTATCCATCATGAACAAAAATTTGCTTCCTTTCTACAGAATTCTCTCTTTCTTGGGGTGTTTCTTTCTTTTTTTTTTTAAGTTTTTATTTATTTTTTTTTTTGTAGAGACAGAGTCTCACTTTATGGCCCTCGGTAGAGTGCAGTGGCCTCACACAGCTCACAGCAACCTCCAACTCCTGGGCTTAAGCGATTCTCTTGCCTCAGCCTCCCCAGTAGCTGGGACTACAGGCGCCCGCCACAACGCCCGGCTATTTTTTGGTTGCAGTTTGGCCAGGGCCGGGTTTGAACCCTCCACCCTCGGTATATGGGGCCGGCGCCTCACCGACTGAGCCACAGGTGCCACCCTTGGGGTGTTTCTATTACATGTTTGGGACCCACACTATCATTTATCAAATATTTGCCTTTAAAGACAAGTTCAAAAGGACTGCTCTTTAAGTACTGTTTTCCAGTGCACTACTCAAGTTTCATGTGTTTTCAATTGTCTAGTCATTTGAGGTGGAAAGGGAGGTGCATTCTAGTTTACCCTTACGGGTCTTTTTCCTTTGCCTTGCTCTCTTCCTTTACCCAGCTGGAAACCCTTAGCTAGTGGTTTATTCACTCAAGTTTGAGTCTCTATTTCCTTATCTCTAAAATGGGAATGAGTCCATATACATATTTATCATAGAACAAATTGACAAGAATCATATAGAATTGGGAACACGAGTGTTTTATAACAATGAGGACCTGTAGAAACTTAAATTCTCACCAACTTAGGCTCTTCATACATAAATAAACTAGGACTAGGAGCCTGAGAACTGATGAAAAAAAGACCTCGCTGAATTGAGAGTTGAATTAATCTCTGACTTTATTTTTTTTAACTGTTTTAGTCCTAAATGAAGGTAAAAATATTGGAGTGATAAAATGAAAGAAAAAGTGCACAGATAAAAAGAAAACGATGACTATAATGTAAAGAAAATGAATTTAGACTAAGAGTTAGAACCACTCCTGATTCCAATTCCCCTGTGTGATTCCTTGGCCTCATTTTTCTCCTGTTTCAAACATATATTTCTTATTTCTTTGGCAAAGTTACTATGTGAGAAACTTAGGTTAGCAACATAAACTCTAGTGTATTGGTAGGGGATGAAAGACCAAGAGAAATATCATTTTGCAAGGAGAGATGAAGAGATGATACCGGGAATGGAAGACAAATTAGCTATCAGTAGCACCATCCATTGCCAAAGTATTTAGAGTTCATAAATAGTGTCATATAATCTTCATAATTACCTGAGAGGTGGGTAGAACTACCTTCCCTTTTGGAAAAAAGAAATTGAAACTCAGAAAGTTTAAGAGACTCACCCAAGGACGCCCAGAGCAATACACGTTGGCCTTGAATGGAATAATTCTTACTCCAGTGCTCTTAAATGGATGGCAATCAGAATCTTTAAGCTATGCCATTTTAAAAGATAAAATAAATCCAGAGGCAAAAGACAGAAAATTCATTGAGCACAGAAGGATTAAGCATCAAAAGACCCAGGCATCTTTCCCAAAGTTAAATGAATTTGGGCAGGAGGGGGTGTGTGAGCACGTGTGCACCTGCACCTGTGTGTGATTTTAATCAGGTAAGTATGAGCAGGAACAAATTTTCATTTTGGAAGCAATAAAATCACCTAAATCAGATGGTTTAAAAATGCATCTGCTTGGAAACAGGAGGATAGACCACAAAAGTTACCAGTTGAAGAATATGTCAAGAGTATGTTTTAGAGGCAGAATTCCTGAGTTGGAATCTTACCTCTATCACCTATAGCTGTGTGACAAGTAAGTTATTTAATACTTCTGTGCCCCAGTTTATCTCCCTTACAGTCAAAACCAAATTGTATCTTCCTCATAGGATCATTGTGGGTATTAAAATAATATAGTATATGTACGTTTTTACAATGGTGCTTAGCACATACTAAGTACTCAAAAAGAAAGTTTTAATATTTTTTATTGTTATAGAATACACACGCAGATTTGTTACTGAGCTGTATTGTGGAATGGGCCTTTTGTGCAACCCTCACCCAATTACCATACATAGTACCCCTGAGTAATTTCTCACCCCATATTCCTCTCCAATCCTCCCACACTTTATACTCCTGCCCTCTGAATTTCCAATGTCTGTAATTCCATTCTGTATGTTATGTGTACTGAGGACGTAGCTACCATGTATAAGAAACACACGCAGAATTTGACCGTTGCTGAATTAATTTACTTAAGACAATAGCCTGTTTTTACAGTTGAGTTGCATTCTATGCTGTGTGTGTTTGTATATCCCATTTTCTTTATTAAATCCCCCCTGCTAAACACTGGGTTGATTTCATTTGCTACTGTGAATAGTGCTGTGCTAAACATATGGGCACAGGTGTCTTTTTTATACAATTTTGTTTTCCTTTGAGTAGATATTCAGCAATGAAATTATTGAATTGGATGGTAGATCATTGACAGAACTCTGCTACCTTCTGCAGTGTTCTTCCTA